>NC_091282.1:298313747-299555533 GCF_032444005.1 Ranitomeya imitator | reverse complement strand
GCCGCATGTGGACACATCCGCATACAACGCATGTCCCTGTGTACCAAATGTTAAAGATAGGTACGCAGGAAAACGCAGGACGCAGGCGGCGGAGCTACACGGAGGAAGCAAGGAGGAAGTACACTGCCATCCGCAGCGCACAGGAACACAAGTGTGAACCTAGCCTAAGTTTGTGGGTGTTGCGTGAAACAAAAATGTGGAAAAGTTCATGGGATATGAACACGTTTTCCAAGGCACTGTACATAGAAATCATGGAACCCGCCATAGCAAAAGTTTAATTTGGCCCCCTTCTTTACTCCCTCACACTAACAACACAAAAAATAAAATAACTCCAATATTTGGCATAGTAGGCAGGGTCACAGACATTGGAGCTATGCCTTGCTGTGACTACACCTAACATTTATAGACAGAAAGAGTATTGTATGTATTGTATTGTAATTGTATTGTATGTATGGCAGCAAGAATAAAGTATTTGCTCTTTTACTGGTCTCTTAGTGTGCTCACCAAAGATACCCTCCTTTCATGGCCCCCCTTACACAGTGTAAAGTGCCCCACGACCCCCTTCCCACACACAGTGTGATGTGCCCCATGACCCTGTACACACTATATCATGCCCCCACAAGAACTGAATAAGAAAATACTCCCTGCATCGTAATCCTGATGTGCTGCTCCGCATTGCTCTGTTCATGTGGACTGAGGCTCTGCGCAGACATGGAGCCTCCTGAACTCTGAGGCTGCCATCACACGCTCAGTATTTGGTCAGTATTTTACATCAGTATTTATAAGCCAAAACCAGGAGTGGAACAATCAGAGGAAAAGTATAATAGAAACATATGCACCACTTCTGTATTTATCACCCACCCCTGGTTTTGGCTTACAAATACTGAGGTAAAATACTGACCAAATACTGCTAGTGTGACGGCAGCCTTAACTCAGACGCACAGGCTGAATGGGAGAACAGGGAGCTAATGCTCAATTCATATGAGAACTGCATGGGCAGGATGGTTATTTTCCTAACTCTGCTTTAATTATTTTCTTTTTAATGAACTAATGGTCAAAATTCAACAAAAATGAATGGAGACAAATTTTTGCTTTCATAATGATGGCAGGTCAGACAGCTTACCGTATTTTTTGGACTATAAGACAATTGTTTCCACCAAAAATGTCTAGGGAAATGGGGGGTGCGTCATAGTCCAGATGTACTTGCTCTGGATGGGGTGGTGGGAAAGCAGCAGCGGCGGAGCAGCAGGTCACAGGAGGCAATGGCAAACACTGTGCCCGCTGTTAAAGAGACATGAATATTCACTGCTCTCCACGCCCATAGCTCCACCCACCTCTTTGCACTGAAGTCTGTGCAGAGAGGTTGGAGGGGCTATGGGTGTGAGGTGCAATGAATATTCATTTCTCCTTAATATCAGGCACACTGTTCGCCATAGCTGCAGCCGCCAGCTTCCTTTAGCGGCTGGGCGATCACGGGTGACCGCTTCTAAAGAATAAACATTCACTGCTCTCCACTCCCATGGGCGCGAGGAGAAGTAAATATTCATTCTCTTTAATAGCTGGCACAGTAGCTGCAGCTGTCGGCTTCCTGCAGCAGCTGGGCGATCACATGTGCCCGCTATTAAAGAGAATGATTATTCACTGTTTTTTTCTGATGGGGGCCATGCACACCGGGATAGGGATGAGGGGGAGCCATGCACACCAGGATAGGGATGAGGGGGAGCCATGCACACCAGGATAGGGTTGAGGGGGAGCCATGCACACCAGGATAGGGATGAGGGGGAGCCATGCACACCAGGATAGGGATGAGGGGGAGCCATGCACACCAGGATAGGGATGAGGGGGAACCATGCACACCAGGATAGGGATGAGGGGGAACCATGCACACCAGGATAGGGATGAGGGGGAACCATGCACACCAGGATAGGGATGAGGGGGAACCATGCACACCAGGATAGGGATGAGGGGGAACCATGCACACCAGGATAGGGATGAAGGGGAACCATGCACTCCAGGATAGGGATGAGGGGGAAGAATGCACACCAGGATAGGGATGAGGGGGAAGAATGCACACCAGGATAGGGATGAGGGTGAGCCATGCACACCAGGATAGGGATGGGGCGAGCCATGCACACCAGGATAGGGATGAGGGCGAGCCATGCACACCAGGATAGGGATGAGGGGGAACCATGCACACCAGGATAGGGATGAGGGGGAACCATGCACACCAGGATAGGGATGAGGGGGAACCATGCACACCAGGATAGGGATGAAGGGGAACCATGCACACCAAGATAGGGATGAGGGGGAAGAATGCATGCCAGGATAGGGATGAGGGCGAGCCATGCACACCAGGATAGGGATGAGGGCAAGCCATGCACACCAGGATAGGGATGAGGGGGAACCATGCATACCAGGATAGGGATGAGGGGGCCATGTATAACTGGATGAGATTATATATATATATATATATATATATATATATATATATATATATATATATATATATATATATATATATATATATATATATCAGTATAGGGGATTTAGTACAGAATTGACTACAGTTTTTGCTTCAATCTTTTTTCCTATTTTCCTCCTCTAAAACCGTATTTATCTGTTCTGAATTCTATGTAATTAACAAGGTGCTTACCTGTTGGCGGGAATATGCAATTCCTTAGTCAAAATGTCACTCAGTAAAGTAGTGTACTGTTTGTTCTGTGGACCTCCAATCTTGCCAATGCTCTTCAGGTTGCACAGGGCACAAGGTTCCGTTGTGCCCCCAAAGCTCATCATCTGATCAGGCAGGATGTGCACAGCAATGTACTAGAAAAAAAAAAAGACAACTGTATTTTAGTGAAAAGAAAAACAAATTACCAACCAAAAGGAATGTGAGTGATAAGACCAAGCACATATAGGAATAATCTGCTGCACAAATGATTGTAATGGCCAAAAGTCGTATAAACAGCGACACAGCCACTTTTTCACTGTTTTTTTTTTTGCCACTTTGATTATAGGGCCATATGAATACATTAGTTATGCAGTGGGTGCACTGCAGGCTCGGATGAGGAATAGCTTTGGATAAGAGCTCATCCGAATATCTGCATCCGGATCGCGGATCCCTGGAGCGCTCCGATAATCAGGGGTCCGGCTCCGCGGCTGTGTGACGGGCACAATACACGCAGGGAGAGCCCTCCGCACAGGCAGTCGCTGCATCTGTTGGGCCTGTCACACAGCCGTGGAGCCGGACCCCTGATTATCGGAGCGCTCCAGGGATCCGGGTACCGACGCAGATATTCGATAAGCGCTATATTCGGACAGGCTCTTATCCAAAGCTGTTCCTCATCCCTAGTTACACTGTATCAGTGCAATGCAGGCTCTTCCCCCCATTGTGTGGATTGGATACATCTCTATCTATATTATTAGACCGAACGTTCAGCGTTAACCCTTTAGATGCGGGCTAGAAGTGATTTACTACACGGAACGTCATGGTGGCTGCTTTATTACACGGATTGGAGGTTTAGCACATGCAACCTAATATAGAGGTAGACATGGCAGCAATAGCAGGCTTTGGCACCGCCGGGCAGTCTCTGCAGCCGCTCTGCAAGCAGTAGGGCCTGCCAGTTCTGATGGGCATCTGCCGCCTATCTACATGGCACCACCACCCGCCCCTTTCACCCACTCCACAGTTACCACGCACATCTGCCGGCTTGCCAGTCGCCTTAGCTAGTTTCTCCGTCAGGCTGCACAGGAGGTTTTCAGGAATGGCATCCCGGGCCACGTTAGTGAATAGCTCGAAGGTGGGCATGATGTGTGTCTGTAGACGGCGGCGGGTGACGAGAGCACGTGTGCCCGGAACACTGGAGAATCGGCCAATCCGAGGCCACGCCTCCCCCTGCTGGTCGTGCGAAGAATAGCAGCGCCTGTCATGTCTTATGGCTAAAGCAGGCCCCTGTCATGTCGTCGTGTGTAATGTTTGGTGTCAGGCTGTATCTCATCTGTCTGGTCATGTCAGACAGGCTGTATCTCAGTGTTATGTGTCTGGTTCTATCAGTATTATCTGTCTCGGTATGTCCTGTAGTCAGGCTGAATCTTGGGTTATGTCCTGTATAGCAGTGTTATCTCTCAGGTCATGTTGTACCTCAGGTTATGTCCGGTTGTCGGGCTGTATAATTGTGTTATCTGGCTTTTTATGTCCGGTAGTCAGGCTGTATCTCAGTGTTATATATCTGGTTAAGTCCGGTTGTCCGGCTGTATCTCATGTTATGTCCTGTAGGCAGGCTGTATCTCAGGTTATGTCCTGTAGGCAGGCTGTATCTCAGGTTATGTCCGGTTGTATCTCATGTTATGTCCGGCTGTATCTCAGGTTATGTCCGGCTGTATCTCAGGTTATGTCCGGTTGTCCGGCTGTATCTCATGTTATGTCCTGTAGGCAGGCTGTATCTCAGGTTATGTCCTGTAGGCAGGCTGTATCTCAGGTTATGTCCTGTAGGCAGGCTGTATCTCAGGTTATGTCCTGTAGGCAGGCTGTATCTCAGGTTATGTCCGGTTGTATCTCAGGTTATGTCTGGTTGTCCGGCTGTATCTCAGGTTATGTCCGGCTGTATCTCAGGTTATGTCCGGTTGTCCGGCTGTATCTCATGTTATGTCCTGTAGGCAGGCTGTATCTCAGGTTATGTCCTGTAGGCAGGCTGTATCTCAGGTTATGTCCTGTAGGCAGGCTGTATCTCAGGTTATGTCCGGTAGGCAGGCTGTATCTCAGGTTATGTCCGGTTGTATCTCATGTTATGTCCGGCTGTATCTCAGGTTATGTCCGGCTGTATCTCAGGTTATGTCCGGTTGTCCGGCTGTATCTCAGGTTATGTCCGGTTGTCCGGCTGTATCTCATGTTATGTCCGGTTGTCCGGCTGTATCTCATGTTATGTCCTGTAGGCAGGCTGTATCTCAGGTTATGTCCGGTTGTCCGGCTGTATCTCAGGTTATGTCCGGTTGTCCGGCTGTATCTCATGTTATGTCCTGTAGGCAGGCTGTATCTCAGGTTATGTCCGGTTGTCCGGCTGTATCTCAGGTTATGTCTGGTTGTCCGGCTGTATCTCAGGTTATGTCCGGCTGTATCTCAGGTTATGTCCGGTTGTCCGGCTGTATCTCAGGTTATGTCCGGTTGTCCGGCTGTATCTCATGTTATGTCCTGTAGGCAGGCTGTATCTCAGGTTATGTCCTGTAGGCAGGCTGTATCTCAGGTTATGTCCTGTAGGCAGGCTGTATCTCAGGTTATGTCCGGTAGGCAGGCTGTATCTCAGGTTATGTCCGGTTGTATCTCATGTTATGTCCGGCTGTATCTCAGGTTATGTCCGGCTGTATCTCAGGTTATGTCCGGTTGTCCGGCTGTATCTCAGGTTATGTCCGGTTGTCCGGCTGTATCTCAGGTTATGTCCGGTTGTCCGGCTGTATCTCATGTTATGTCCTGTAGGCAGGCTGTATCTCAGGTTATGTCCTGTAGGCAGGCTGTATCTCAGGTTATGTCCTGTAGGCAGGCTGTATCTCAGGTTATGTCCGGTAGGCAGGCTGTATCTCAGGTTATGTCCGGTTGTATCTCATGTTATGTCCGGCTGTATCTCAGGTTATGTCCGGCTGTATCTCAGGTTATGTCCGGTTGTCCGGCTGTATCTCTGGTTATGTCCGGTTGTCCGGCTGTATCTCATGTTATGTCCTGTAGGCAGGCTGTATCTCAGGTTATGTCCGGTTGTCCGGCTGTATCTCAGGTTATGTCCGGTTGTCCGGCTGTATCTCATGTTATGTCCTGTAGGCAGGCTGTATCTCAGGTTATGTCCTGTAGGCAGGCTGTATCTCAAGTTATGTCCGGTTGTATCTCATGTTATGTCCGGCTGTATCTCAGGTTATGTCCGGCTGTATCTCAGGTTATGTCCGGTTGTCCGGCTGTATCTCAGGTTATGTCCGGTTGTCCGGCTGTATCTCAGGTTATGTCTGGTTGTCCGGCTGTATCTCAGGTTATGTCCGGTTGTCCGGCTGTATCTCAGGTTATGTCCGGTTGTCCGGCTGTATCTCAGGTTATGTCTGGTTGTCCGGCTGTATCTCAGGTTATGTCCGGCTGTATCTCAGGTTATGTCCGGTTGTCCGGCTGTATCTCAGGTTATGTCCGGTTGTCCGGCTGTATCTCATGTTATGTCCTGTAGGCAGGCTGTATCTCAGGTTATGTCCTGTAGGCAGGCTGTATCTCAGGTTATGTCCTGTAGGCAGGATGTATCTCAGGTTATGTCCGGTAGGCAGGCTGTATCTCAGGTTATGTCCGGTTGTATCTCATGTTATGTCCGGCTGTATCTCAGGTTATGTCCGGCTGTATCTCAGGTTATGTCCGGTTGTCCGGCTGTATCTCAGGTTATGTCCGGTTGTCCGGCTGTATCTCAGGTTATGTCCGGCTGTATCTCAGGTTATGTCCTGTAGGCAGGCTGTATCTCAGTTTATGTCCGGTTGTCCGGCTGTATCTCATGTTATGTCCTGTAGGCAGGCTGTATCTCAGGTTATGTCCTGTAGGCAGGCTGTATCTCAGGTTATGTCCGGTTGTATCTCATGTTATGTCCGGCTGTATCTCAGGTTATGTCCGGCTGTATCTCAGGTTATGTCCGGTTGTCCGGCTGTATCTCAGGTTATGTCCGGTTGTCCGGCTGTATCTCAGGTTATGTCTGGTTGTCCGGCTGTATCTCAGGTTATGTCCGGTTGTCCGGCTGTATCTCAGGTTATGTCCGGTTGTCCGGCTGTATCTCAGGTTATGTCTGGTTGTCCGGCTGTATCTCAGGTTATGTCCGGCTGTATCTCAGGTTATGTCCGGTTGTCCGGCTGTATCTCAGGTTATGTCCGGTTGTCAGGCTGTATCTCATGTTATGTCCTGTAGGCAGGCTGTATCTCAGGTTATGTCCTGTAGGCAGGCTGTATCTCAGGTTATGTCCTGTAGGCAGGCTGTATCTCAGGTTATGTCCGGTAGGCAGGCTGTATCTCAGGTTATGTCCGGTTGTATCTCATGTTATGTCCGGCTGTATCTCAGGTTATGTCCGGCTGTATCTCAGGTTATGTCCGGTTGTCCGGCTGTATCTCAGGTTATGTCCGGTTGTCCGGCTGTATCTCAGGTTATGTCCGGCTGTATCTCAGGTTATGTCCTGTAGGCAGGCTGTATCTCAGGTTATGTCCGGTTGTCTGGCTGTATCTCATGTTATGTCCGGTTGTATCTCAGGTTATGTCCGGCTGTATCTCAGGTTATGTCCGGTTGTCCGGCTGTATCTCATGTTATGTCCGGTTGTCCGGCTGTATCTCAGGTTATGTCCGGTTGTCCGGCTGTATCTCAGGTTTTGTCTGGTTGTCCGGCTGTATCTCAGGTTATGTCCGGTTGTCCGGCTGTATCTCAGGTTATGTCCGGTTGTCCGGATGTATCTCAGGTTATGTCCGGTTGTCCGGCTGTATCTCAGGTTATGTCCGGTTGTCCGGCTGTATCTCAGGTTATGTCCGGTTGTCCGGCTGTATCTCATGTTATGTCCGGTTGTCCGGCTGTATCTCATGTTATGTCCGGTTGTCCGGCTGTATCTCAGGTTATGTCCGGCTGTATCTCAGGTTATGTCCGGTTGTCCGGCTGTATCTCAGGTTATGTCCGGTTGTCCGGCTGTATCTCAGGTTATGTCTGGTTGTCCGGCTGTATCTCAGGTTATGTCCGGTTGTCCGGCTGTGTCTCAGGTTATGTCCGGTTGTCCGGCTGTATCTCAGGTTATGTCCTGTAGGCAGGCTGTATCTCAGGTTATGTCCTGTAGGCAGGCTGTATCTCAGGTTATGTCCGGTTGTATCTCATGTTATGTCCGGTTGTCCGGCTGTATCTCAGGTTATGTCCGGCTGTATCTCAGGTTATGTCCGGTTGTCCGGCTGTATCTCAGGTTATGTCCGGTTGTCCGGCTGTATCTCAGGTTATGTCCGGCTGTATCTCAGGTTATGTCCGGTTGTCCGGCTGTATCTCAGGTTATCTCCGGTTGTCCGGCTGTATCTCAGGTTATGTCTGGTTGTCCGGCTGTATCTCAGGTTATGTCCGGCTGTATCTCAGGTTATGTCCGGTTGTCCGGCTGTATCTCAGGTTATGTCCGGTTGTATCTCATGTTATGTCCGGCTGTATCTCAGGTTATGTCCGGCTGTATCTCAGGTTATGTCCGGTTGTCCGGCTGTATCTCAGGTTATGTCCGGTTGTCCGGCTGTATCTCAGGTTATGTCCGGCTGTATCTCAGGTTATGTCCTGTAGGCAGGCTGTATCTCAGGTTATGTCCGGTTGTCTGGCTGTATCTCATGTTATGTCCGGTTGTATCTCAGGTTATGTCCGGCTGTATCTCAGGTTATGTCCGGTTGTCCGGCTGTATCTCATGTTATGTCCGGTTGTCCGGCTGTATCTCAGGTTATGTCCGGTTGTCCGGCTGTATCTCAGGTTTTGTCTGGTTGTCCGGCTGTATCTCAGGTTATGTCCGGTTGTCCGGCTGTATCTCAGGTTATGTCCGGTTGTCCGGATGTATCTCAGGTTATGTCCGGTTGTCCGGCTGTATCTCAGGTTATGTCCGGTTGTCCGGCTGTATCTCAGGTTATGTCCGGTTGTCCGGCTGTATCTCATGTTATGTCCGGTTGTCCGGCTGTATCTCATGTTATGTCCGGTTGTCCGGCTGTATCTCAGGTTATGTCCGGCTGTATCTCAGGTTATGTCCGGTTGTCCGGCTGTATCTCAGGTTATGTCCGGTTGTCCGGCTGTATCTCAGGTTATGTCTGGTTGTCCGGCTGTATCTCAGGTTATGTCCGGTTGTCCGGCTGTGTCTCAGGTTATGTCCGGTTGTCCGGCTGTATCTCAGGTTATGTCCTGTAGGCAGGCTGTATCTCAGGTTATGTCCTGTAGGCAGGCTGTATCTCAGGTTATGTCCGGTTGTATCTCATGTTATGTCCGGTTGTCCGGCTGTATCTCAGGTTATGTCCGGCTGTATCTCAGGTTATGTCCGGTTGTCCGGCTGTATCTCAGGTTATGTCCGGTTGTCCGGCTGTATCTCAGGTTATGTCCGGCTGTATCTCAGGTTATGTCCGGTTGTCCGGCTGTATCTCAGGTTATCTCCGGTTGTCCGGCTGTATCTCAGGTTATGTCTGGTTGTCCGGCTGTATCTCAGGTTATGTCCGGCTGTATCTCAGGTTATGTCCGGTTGTCCGGCTGTATCTCAGGTTATGTCCGGTTGTCCGGCTGTATCTCAGGTTATGTCCGGTTGTCCGGCTGTATCTCAGGTTATGTCCGGTTGTCCGGCTGTATCTCAGGTTATGTCCGGTTGTCCGGCTGTATCTCATGTTATGTCCGGCTGTATCTCAGGTTATGTCCTGTAGGCAGGCTGTATCTCAGGTTATGTCCGGTTGTCCGGCTGTATCTCATGTTATGTCTGGTTGTCCGGCTGTATCTCAGGTTATGTCCGGCTGTATCTCAGGTTATGTCCGGTTGTCCGGCTGTATCTCAGGTTATGTCTGGTTGTCCGGCTGTATCTCAGGTTATGTCTGGTTGTCCGGCTGTATCTCAGGTTATGTCCGGTTGTCCGGCTGTATCTCAGGTTATGTCCGGTTGTCCGGCTGTATCTCAGGTTATGTCCTGTAGGCAGGCTGTATCTCAGGTTATGTCCTGTAGGCAGGCTGTATCTCAGGTTATGTCCGGTTGTATCTCATGTTATGTCCGGTTGTCCGGCTGTATCTCAGGTTATGTCCGGTTGTCCGGCTGTATTTCAGGTTATGTCCGGTTGTCCGGCTGTATCTCAGGTTATGTCTGGTTGTCCGGCTGTATCTCAGGTTATGTCCGGCTGTATCTCAGGTTATGTCCGTTTGTCCGGCTGTATCTCAGGTTATGTCCGGCTGTATCTCAGGTTATGTCCGGTTGTCCGGCTGTATTTCAGGTTATGTCCGGTTGTCCGGCTGTATCTCAGGTTATGTCCTGTTGTCCAGCTGTATCTCAGGTTATATCTGGTTGTCCGGCTGTATCTCAGGTTATGTCCGGTTGTCCGGCTGTATCTCAGGTTATGTCCGGTTGTCCGGCTGTATCTCAGGTTATGTCCTGTAGGCAGGCTGTATCTCAGGTTATGTCCGGTTGTCAGGCTGTATCTCAGGTTATGTAACCCTTATAGAGAAAGGATTGCACATAAAAGAACAAGGTAATATTAAAAAAATATACTTTATTAAAGGATTAATAAGAACATAACTGTAACAATAAGGGATATCCTGATAGAAGAACTACCAATGGTGGAACCGCAGGTCAAAGGCAAATAAATACATAATAAATACCATATAACCACTCCAAACATCAATCTTGTATATATTATTAATAATAATATTATAGCACCATCTCTTCGTTTTGGCTACCTATCTGGGTGACCGTTGTTCTTTATAGTGTATTTAGAAGTGCCAGCTTTATCATTTGGACGTTGGTTATCATGTGAGGAGGGGTATACCTAATAAAAACAAGTACAATAATCTTAAACACTACAAGTCATAACTCATAACTGGTACAGGAGGAGAGAGGACCCTGCCCGCGAAGGCTCACAATCTACAAGGGATGGGTGAGGATACAGTAGGCGAGGGTAGAGCTGGTCATGCAGCGGTTTGGTCGATCGGTGGTTACTGCAGGTTATGGGCTTGTCGGAAGAGGTAGGTCTTCAGGTTCTTTTTGAAGGTTTCGATGGTAGGCGAGAGTCTGATGTGTTGTGGTAGAGGGTTCCAGAGTAGGGGTGATGCGCAAGAGAAATCTTGTATACGATTGTGGGAAGAGGAGATAAGAGGAGAGTAGAGAAGGAGATCTTGTGAGGATCGGAGGTTGCGTGCAGGAAAGTACCGGGAGACAAGGTCACAGATGTATGGAGGAGACAGGTTGTGAATGGCTTTGTATGTCATAACGATCCAAACAAAGTAAAATGAAAGTGGCACTCACCCAAACTTTGCTGACAAGTGAAGTCCTTTATTCAAATAAACAAATGGACAAACATGGAGTGGAGAGGCGGCTGGTAGTAGTTAGGGTGCGGGAAGGAGGAAAGGGACGACGGCCGTTTCGCGCATGTGCGCTTCTACGGGTCCAGGTGTGAGAATCAAGAACGTCATATCCTATATAGGAGGTTAGACGGCTAGATGTGATCAGGTGAGTGGTAAAACTAATTAGAATAAAAACACCACAAAACGTTAATAAGCACATATTACAAATTCAGTTAGACATTACTTAGTACGAACTAAATCCTTATAGAAAAATAGTCATGTCCAATTTATCATTTAACCCAATCGGTCCCTGCGCGTTGGTTTCCATAATCCATCTGGCCTCACATTGTAAAAGGAGTTTGTTGCGATCACCCCCATTAGGTGGATTATTAACTATTTCTAGACCAGCGAAACGTAAAACGTTCGGATTAGCATTATGTATATCTTTCATATGCTTGATAAAGCGAGGGCATCCTTTTCCCGATGATATTGAGTTATAGTGTTCTCTAAATCTATGGAACATTGGGCGTATAGTTTTACCAATATAAAAGAACTGGCAGGGGCAAATAATATAAACCACATATTGGGATTTACATGTGATCAATTGGCGGACTGTATGGTGGATGGGACCTATACGAATAGGATTATTCAGGAATCTTAGGTATATATATTATTTGCCCCTGCCAGTTCTTTTATATTGGTAAAACTATACGCCCAATGTTCCATAGATTTAGAGAACACTATAACTCAATGTCATCGGGAAAAGGATGCCCTCGCTTTATCAAGCATATGAAAGATATACATAATGCTAATCCGAACGTTTTACGTTTCGCTGGTCTAGAAATAGTTAATAATCCACCTAATGGGGGTGATCGCAACAAACTCCTTTTACAATGTGAGGCCAGATGGATTATGGAAACCAACGCGCAGGGACCGATTAGGTTAAATGATAAATTGGACATGACTATTTTTCTATACGGATTTAGTTCGTACTAAGTAATGTCTAACTGAATTTGTAATATGTGCTTATTAACGTTTTGTGGTGTTTTTATTCTAATTAGTTTTACCACTCACCTGATCACATCTAGCCGTCTAACCTCCTATATAGGATATGACGTTCTTGATTCTCACACCGGGACCCGTAGAAGCGCACACGCGCGAAACGGCCGTCGTCCCTTTCCTCCTTCCCGCACCCTAACTACTACCAGCCGCCTCTCCTGTTATGAAAGGCAATTCAGTACTACAATGGACATAGCGGTCAGAGCACATACAGTGATCTGACAATAACCCAAAATCATAGAACGAGCTCTGAGACGTGGGAACTCTGCAGACCGCAATCCCTAATCCTCTCCAAACAACACTAGAGGCAGCCGTGGATTGCGCCTAACTCTGCCTATGCAACTCGGCACAGCCTGAGAAACTAACTAGCCTGAAGATAGAAAATAAGCCTACCTTGCCTCAGAGAAATACCCCAAAGGAAAAGGCAGCCCCCCACATATAATGACTGTGAGTTAAGATGAAAAGACAAACGTAGAGATGAAATAGATTCAGCAAAGTGAGGCCCGACTTTCTTAACAGATCGAGGATAGAAAAGGTAACTTTGCGGTCTACACAAAACCCTAAAGAAAACCACGCAAAGGGGGCAAAAAGACCCTCCGTACCGAACTAACGGCACGGAGGTACACCCTTTGCGTCCCACAGCTTCCAGCAACAAATTAGACAAGCTGGACGGAAAAAATAGCAAACAAATAGCAAAGAAGAACTTAGCTATGCAGAGCAGCAGGCCACAGGAATGATCAAGGGAAAAGCAAGTCCAACACTGGAACATTGACAGGAAGCCAGGATCAAAGCATTAGGTGGAGTTAAGTAGAGAAGTGTTGTGAATTCTGTGGCTGAGTTCACTTCTGTGGTCACAAGTGGTATTGCAGTCTCTGGGCTTCCTCCCTCAGGTGTTTTGGTGAGCTCGTTGGCTGCCTTGCTATTTAGCTCCACCTGAGTCTGTCTTCCTTGCTCCTTGTCAATGTTCCAGTGTTGGATCTGAGCTACTGCATCTTTCCTTGGGCCTGCTGCTCTGCTAGATAAGTGCTTCTAGTTTGTTTTCTGTTTTTTCTGTCCAGCTTGCTATTAACTTTTGCTGGAAGCTCTGAGAAGCAAAGGGGTGCACCGCCGTGCTGTTAGTTCGGCACGGTGGGTCTTTTTGCCCCTTTGCGTGGTTTTCGTTTTAGGGTTTTTTGTAGACTGCATAGTTCTCTTTGCTATCCTCGCTCTGTCTAGAATATCGGGCCTCACTTTGCTGAATCTATTTCATTCCTACGTTTGTCTTTTCATCTTGCTAACAGTCATTATATGTGGGGGGCTGCCTATTCCTTTGGGGTATTTCTCTGAGGTAAGTCAGGCTTGTATTTCTATCTTCAGGCTAGTCAGCTCCTCAGGCAGTGCCGAGTTGCATAGGTAGTTGTTAGGCGCAATCCACTGCTGCTTATAGTTGTGTGAGGATAGATTAGGTACTGCAGTCTACAGAGATTCCACGTCTCAGAGCTTGTCCTATTGTTTTTGGTTATTGCCAGATCTCTGTATGTGCGCTGATTCCTGCACGCTGTGTTGCCTGATTGCCAGCCATAACAGAGAAGCACCTAACGACCTCACCAGATCACCTGAGGGAGGAAACTCAGAAGCCGCAGTACCACTTCTCTCCACCAACAGAAGCTCACAGAGAGAATCAGCCGAAGTACCACTTGTGACCACAGGAGGGAGCTCTGCCACAGAATTCACAACAGTACCCCACCCCTTGAGGAGGGGTCACCGAACCCTCACCAGAGCCCCCAGGCCGACCAGGATGAGCCACATGAAAGGCACGAACAAGATCGGGAGCATGGACATCAGAGGCAAAAACCCAGGAATTATCTTCTTGAGCATAACCCTTCCATTTAACCAGATACTGGAGTTTCCGTCTAGAAACACGAGAATCCAAAATCTTCTCCACAATATACTCCAATTCCCCCTCCACCAAAACCGGGGCAGGAGGATCAACAGATGGAACCATAGGTGCCACGTATCTCCGCAACAATGACCTATGGAATACGTTATGTATGGAAAAAGAATCTGGAAGGGTCAGACGAAAAGACACAGGATTAAGAACCTCAGAAATCCTATACGGACCAATGAAACGAGGTTTAAACTTAGGAGAGGAAACCTTCATAGGAATATGACGAGAAGATAACCAAACCAGATCCCCAACACGAAGTCGGGGACCCACACGGCGTCTGCGATTAGCAAAACATTGAGCCTTCTCCTGGGACAAGGTCAAATTGTCCACTACATGAGTCCAAATCTGCTGCAACCTGTCCACCACAGTATCCACACCAGGACAGTCCGAAGACTCAACCTGTCCTGAAGAGAAACGAGGATGGAACCCAGAATTGCAGAAAAATGGCGAAACCAAGGTAGCCGAGCTGGCCCGATTATTAAGGGCGAACTCAGCCAAAGGCAAAAAGGACACCCAGTCATCCTGATCGGCAGAAACAAAGCATCTCAGATATGTTTCCAAGGTCTGATTGGTTCGTTCGGTCTGGCCATTAGTCTGAGGATGGAAAGCCGAGGAAAAAGACAAGTCAATGCCCATCCTACCACAAAAGGCTCGCCAAAACCTTGAAACAAACTGGGAACCTCTGTCAGAAACGATATTCTCTGGAATGCCATGTAAACGAACCACATGCTGGAAGAACAATGGCACCAAATCAGAGGAGGAAGGCAATTTAGACAAGGGTACCAGATGGACCATCTTAGAAAAGCGATCACAGACCACCCAAATGACTGACATCTTTTGAGAAACGGGAAGATCAGAAATAAAATCCATAGAGATATGTGTCCAAGGCCTCTTCGGGACCGGCAAGGGCAAAAGCAACCCACTGGCACGAGAACAGCAGGGCTTAGCCCGAGCACAAATCCCACAGGACTGCACAAAAACACGCACATCCCGCGACAGAGACGGCCACCAAAAGGATCTAGCCACCAACTCTCTGGTACCAAAGATTCCAGGATGACCAGCCAACACCGAACAATGAACCTCAGAGATAACTTTATTGGTCCACCTATCAGGGACAAACAGTCTCTCCGCTGGACAACGATCAGGTTTATTAGCCTGAAATTTTTGCAGCACCCGCCGCAAATCAGGGGAGATGGCAGACACAATTACTCCTTCCTTGAGGATACCCGCCGGCTCAGACAAACCCGGAGAGTCGGGCACAAAACTCCTAGACAGAGCATCCGCCTTCACATTTTTAGAGCCCGGAAGGTACGAAATCACAAAGTCAAAACGGGCAAAAAACAGCGACCAACGAGCCTGTCTAGGATTCAACCGCTTAGCAGACTCAAGATAAGTCAAGTTCTTATGATCAGTCAATACCACCACGCGATGCTTAGCTCCTTCAAGCCAATGACGCCACTCCTCGAATGCCCACTTCATGGCCAGCAACTCTCGGTTGCCCACATCATAATTTCGCTCAGCAGACGAAAACTTCCTGGAAAAAAAAGCGCATGGTTTCATCACTGAGCAATCAGAACCTCTCTGCGACAAAACAGCCCCTGCTCCAATCTCAGAAGCATCAACCTCGACCTGGAACAGAAGAGAAACATCTGGTTGACACAACACAGGGGCAGAAGAAAAACGACGCTTCAAGTCTTGAAAAGCTTCCACAGCAGCAGAAGACCAATTGACCAAATCAGCACCCTTCTTGGTCAAATCGGTCAATGGTTTGGCAATACTAGAAAAATTGCAGATGAAGCGACGATAAAAATTAGCAAAGCCCAGGAACTTTTGCAGACTTTTCAGAGATGTCGGCTGAGTCCAATCATGGATGGCTTGGACCTTAACAGGATCCATCTCGATAGTAGAAGGGGAAAAGATGAACCCCAAAAATGAAACCTTCTGCACACCAAAGAGACACAGTAGTGTTGTGAATTCTGTGGCTGAGTTCACTTCTGTGGTCACAAGTGGTATTGCAGTCTCTGGGCTTCCTCCCTCAGGTGTTTTGGTGAGCTCGTTGGCTGCCTTGCTATTTAGCTCCACCTGAGTCTGTCTTCCTTGCTCCTTGTCAATGTTCCAGTGTTGGATCTGAGCTACTGCATCTTTCCTTGGGCCTGCTGCTCTGCTAGATAAGTGCTTCTAGTTTGTTTTCTGTTTTTTTCTGTCCAGCTTGCTATTGTCTTTTGCTGGAAGCTCTGAGAAGCAGAGGGGTGCACCGCCGTGCTGTTAGTTCGGCACGGTGGGTTTTTTTGCCCCTTTGCATGGTTTTCGTTTTAGGGTTTTTTGTAGACTGCATAGTTCTCTTTGCTATCCTCGCTCTGTCTAGAATATCGGGCCTCACTTTGCTGAATCTATTTCATTCCTACGTTTGTCTTTTCATCTTGCTAACAGTCATTATATGTGGGGGGCTGCCTATTCCTTTGGGGTATTTCTCTGAGGTAAGTCAGGCTTGTATTTCTTTCTTCAGGCTAGTCAGCTCCTCAGGCAGTGCCGAGTTGCATAGGTAGTTGTTAGGCGCAATCCACTGCTGCTTATAGTTGTGTGAGGATAGATCAGGTACTGCAGTCTACAGAGATTCCACGTCTCAGAGCTCGTCCTATTGTTTTTGGTTATTGCCAGATCTCTGTATGTGCGCTGATTACTGCACGCTGTGTTGCCTGATTGCCAGCCATAACAGTACAAGGAGCCTCACCAATGATTCCCAATAGAGGGAAAAAAGAAATCCTGACATCATTTTTTTTTCTTAGCTCTGTCTTCAGTCTTTTTTTTCCCCTAGACATTAGAGTGCTTCAGGACACAGCTGTGGACATGGATATTCAGGCTCTGTGCTCCTCAATGGATAATCTCGTTGTAAATGTACAAAAGATTCAAGATACTATTGATCAGAAATCGATGCTAGAACCAAGAATTCCGATTCCTGATTTGTTTTTTGGTGACAGAACTAAGTTCCTGAGCTTCAGAAATAATTGTAAGCTATTTTTGGCCTTGAAACCTCATTCTTCTGGTAATCCTATTCAACAGGTTTTGATTATTATTTCTTTTTTGCGCGGCGACCCACAGGACTGGGCGTTTTCTCTTGCACCAGGAGATTCTGCATTGAGTAATGTTGATGCATTTTTCCTGGCGCTCGGATTGCTTTACGATGAGCCTAATTCAGTGGATCAGGCTGAGAAAAATCTGCTGGCTTTATGCCAGGGTCAGGATGATGTAGAAGTATATTGTCAGAAATTTAGGAAATGGTCAGTACTCACTCTGTGGAATGAATCTGCACTAGCGGCTTTGTTCAGAAAGGGTCTCTCTGAAGCTCTTAAGGATGTAATGGTGGGATTTCCTATGCCTGCTGGTTTGAATGAGTCTATGTCCTTGGCCATTCAGATCGGTCGTCGCTTGCGCGAGCGTAAATCTGTGCACCATCTGGCGGTACTGCCTGAGAGTAAACCTGAGCCTATGCAGTGCGACAGGACTATGACTAAAGTAGAACGGCAAGAACACAGACGTCTGAATAGACTGTGTTTCTATTGTGGTGATTCTACTCATGCTATTTCTAATTGTCCTAAACGCACTAGGCGGTTCGATAGCTCTGCCGTTATTGGTACTGTACAGTCCAAATTCCTTTTGTCCATTACCTTAATGTGCTCTTTGTCATCGTATTCTGTCATGGCGTTTGTGGATTCAGGCGCTGCCCTGAATCTGATGGATTTGGATTATGCTAAACGTTGTGGATTTTTCTTGGAGCCTTTGCGGTGTCCTATTCCGTTGAGAGGAATTGATGCTACACCTTTGGCCAAGAATAAGCCTCAGTACTGGGCCCAGCTGACCATGTGCATGGCTCCTGCACATCAGGAAGTTATTCGCTTTCTGGTACTGCATAATTTGCATGATGTGGTCGTGTTGGGGTTGCCATGGCTACAAACCCATAATCCAGTATTGGATTGGAACTCTATGTCGGTAACCAGCTGGGGTTGTCAGGGAGTACATGGTGATGTTCCATTTTTGTCTATTTCGTCATCCATTCCTTCTGACATCCCAGAGTTCTTGTCGGACTTTCAGGATGTATTTGAAGAGTCCAAGTCTGATGCCCTACCTCCGCATAGGAATTGTGATTGTGCTATCGATTTGATTCCTGGTAGTAAATTCCCTAAGGGTCGTTTATTTAATTTGTCCGTACCTGAACACACCGCTATGCGCAGTTATGTGAAGGAGTCCCTGGAGAAGGGACATATTCGCCCATCGTCGTCACCATTGGGAGCAGGGTTCTTTTTTGTAGCCAAGAAGGATGGTTCGCTAAGACCGTGTATTGATTACCGCCTTCTTAATAAGATCACTGTTAAGTTTCAGTATCCCTTGCCATTGATTTCTGACTTGTTTGCTCGGATTAAGGGGGCTAGTTGGTTTACTAAGATTGATCTTCGTGGTGCGTATAATCTGGTGAGAATCAGGCAGGGAGATGAATGGAAAACGGCATTTAATACGCCCGAGGGTCATTTTGAGTATCTGGTGATGCCGTTCGGACTTGCCAATGCTCCATCTGTTTTTCAGTCTTTTATGCATGACATTTTCCGTGAGTATCTGGATAAATTCTTGATTGTTTACTTGGATGACATTTTGATCTTCTCAGATGATTGGGAGTCTCATGTGAAGCAAGTCAGAATGGTTTTCCAGGTACTGCGTGCTAATTCCTTGTTCGTGAAGGGATCAAAGTGTCTCTTCGGTGTGCAGAAAGTTTCATTTTTGGGGTTCATCTTTTCCCCTTCTACTATCGAGATGGATCCGGTTAAGGTTCAGGCCATCCAGGATTGGACTCAGCCGACATCTCTAAAAAGTCTGCAGAAATTCCTGGGCTTTGCTAATTTTTATCGTCGCTTCATCTGTAATTTTTCTAGCATTGCCAGACCATTGACCGATTTGACCAAGAAGGGTGCTGATTTGGTTAATTGGTCTTCTGCTGCCGTGGAAGCTTTTCAGGAGTTGAAGCATCGTTTTTGCTGTGCCCCTGTGTTGTGTCAACCTGATGTTTCTCTTCCGTTCCAGGTCGAGGTTGATGCTTCTGAGATTGGTGCAGGGGCGGTTTTGTCACAGAGAGGTTCTGGTTGCTCAGTGTTCAAACCATGTGCTTTCTTTTCCAGGAAATTTTCTGCTGCTGAGCGTAATTATGATGTGGGCAACCGAGAGTTGCTGGCCATGAAGTGGGCATTCGAGGAGTGGCGTCATTGGCTTGAGGGTGCTAAGCATCGCGTGGTGGTATTGACTGATCATAAGAACTTGACTTATCTCGAGTCTGCCAAGCGCTTGAATCCTAGACAGGCCCGTTGGTCGTTATTTTTTGCTCGTTTTGATTTTGTGATTTCATACCTTCCGGGCTCTAAAAATGTGAAGGCGGATGCTCTGTCTAGGAGTTTTGTGCCCGACTCTCCGGGGTTATCTGAGCCGGCGAGTATCCTCAAGGAAGGAGTCATTGTGTCTGCCATCTCCCCTGATTTGCGGAGAGTGTTGCAGAAATTTCAGGCTAATAAACCTGATCGTTGTCCGGCCGAGAAACTGTTCGTCCCTGATAGGTGGACTAGTAAAGTTATCTCTGAACTTCATTGTTCGGTGCTGGCCGGTCATCCAGGAATCTTTGGTACCAGGGAGTTGGTTGCTAGATCCTTCTGGTGGCCATCTCTGTCACGGGATGTGCGTGCTTTTGTGCAGTCCTGTGGAATTTGTGCTAGGGCTAAGCCCTGCTGTTCACGTGCCAGTGGGTTGCTTTTGCCCTTGCCGGTCCCGAAGAGGCCTTGGACACATATTTCGATGGATTTCATTTCTGACCTTCCCGTTTCTCAAAAAATGTCGGTCATTTGGGTGGTCTGTGATCGCTTTTCTAAAATGGTCCATCTGGTGCCCTTGGTTAAATTGCCTTCCTCCTCTGATTTGGTGCCTTTGTTCTTCCAGCATGTGGTTCGTTTGCATGGCATTCCTGAGAATATTGTTTCTGACAGAGGTTCCCAGTTTGTCTCGAGGTTCTGGCGAGCCTTTTGTGGTAGGATGGGCATTGACCTATCTTTCTCCTCGGCCTTCCATCCTCAGACTAATGGCCAGACCGAACGAACCAATCAGACCTTGGAAACATATCTGAGATGTTTTGTTTCCGCTGACCAGGATGATTGGGTGTCATTTTTGCCGTTGGCTGAGTTCGCCCTTAATAATCGGGCCAGCTCGGCTACCTTGGTCTCTCCATTTTTCTGCAATTCTGGGTTCCATCCTCGTTTCTCTTCAGGACAGGTTGAGTCTTCGGACTGTCCTGGTGTGGATTCTGTGGTGGACAGGTTGCAGCAGATCTGGACTCAGGTAGTGGACAATTTGACCTTGTCCCAGGAGAAGGCTCAGCTTTTCGCTAATCGCAGACGCCGTGTGGGACCCCGACTTCGTGTTGGGGATTTGGTTTGGTTATCTTCTCGTCATATTCCTATGAAGGTTTCCTCTCCTAAATTTAAACCTCGTTTTATTGGTCCGTATAGGATTTCTGAGATTCTCAATCCGGTGTCTTTTCGTCTGACCCTCCCAGACTCCTTTTCCATACATAATGTATTCCATAGGTCGTTGTTGAGGAGATACGTGGCACCTATGGTTCCATCTGTGGAGCCTCCTGCCCCTGTTTTGGTGGAGGGGGAATTGGAGTATATTGTGGAGAAGATTTTGGATTCTCGTGTCTCTAGACGGAAACTCCAGTATCTGGTCAAATGGAAGGGTTATGCTCAGGAAGATAATTCCTGGGTTTTTGCCTCTGATGTCCATGCCCCAGATCTTGTTCGTGCCTTTCATGTGGCTCATCCTGGTCGGCCTGGGGGTTCTGGTGAGGGTTCGGTGACCCCTCCTCAAGGGGGGGGTACTGTTGTGAATTCTGTGGCTGAGTTCACTTCTGTGGTCACAAGTGGTATTGCAGTCTCTGGGCTTCCTCCCTCAGGTGTTTTGGTGAGCTCGTTGGCTGCCTTGCTATTTAGCTCCACCTGAGTCTGTCTTCCTTGCTCCTTGTCAATGTTCCAGTGTTGGATCTGAGCTACTGCATCTTTCCTTGGGCCTGCTGCTCTGCTAGATAAGTGCTTCTAGTTTGTTTTCTGTTTTTTTCTGTCCAGCTTGCTATTGTCTTTTGCTGGAAGCTCTGAGAAGCAGAGGGGTGCACCGCCGTGCTGTTAGTTCGGCACGGTGGGTTTTTTTGCCCCTTTGCGTGGTTTTCGTTTTAGGGTTTTTTGTAGACTGCATAGTTCTCTTTGCTATCCTCGCTCTGTCTAGAATATCGGGCCTCACTTTGCTGAATCTATTTCATTCCTACGTTTGTCTTTTCATCTTGCTAACAGTCATTATATGTGGGGGGCTGCCTATTCCTTTGGGGTATTTCTCTGAGGTAAGTCAGGCTTGTATTTCTTTCTTCAGGCTAGTCAGCTCCTCAGGCAGTGCCGAGTTGCATAGGTAGTTGTTAGGCGCAATCCACTGCTGCTTATAGTTGTGTGAGGATAGATCAGGTACTGCAGTCTACAGAGATTCCACGTCTCAGAGCTCGTCCTATTGTTTTTGGTTATTGCCAGATCTCTGTATGTGCGCTGATTACTGCACGCTGTGTTGCCTGATTGCCAGCCATAACACAGAAGCTCACAGAGAGAATCAGCCGAAGTACCACTTGTGACCACAGGAGGGAGCTCTGCCACAGAATTCACAACACTCTCCACTCCATGTTTGTCCATTTGTTTATTTGAATAAAGGACTTCACTTGTCAGCAACGTTTGGGTGAGTGCCACTTTCATTTTACTTTGTTTGGATCGTTATGACATATCTTACAGTTGAGCACCACCCACTAGTTGCGATCCTGGATTTTGTGCCGTATATATCTTAAATTGAATCCTACGTGAAGAAGTGAATTACTCGCCTCATAATCGCCTCAGTGCCTTCCTACTTCTAGTCTTCTTTGTATGTCATGGTTAGGGTTTTGTACTGGCGTCTCTGGGCAATGGGGAGCCAGTGAAGGGATTGATAGAGGGGAGAGGTGGGCGAATAGCGGGGGGACAGGTGGATTAGTCAGGCAGCAGAGTTTAGAATAGATTGGAGGGGTGTGAGAGTGTTCGGGAGGAGGCCACAGAGCAAGAGGTTACAGTAGTCAAGGAGAGAGATGATGAGGGCATGGACTAGGGTTTTTGAAAAATCTTGGTTTAGGAATGTACGGATCCGTGAAATATTTTTGAGTTGAAGGCAGCAGGAAGTGGAAAGGGATATGTGATTTGAAGGAGAGATCAGTGTCAAGGATTACCCTAAGGCAGCGAGCTTGTGGGACTGAAGAGAGTGGGCAGCCGTTTATTGTAATGGATAGGTTTGTTGGGGGGGTCACGTGAGATCGGGGAAAGATGATGAATTCTGTTTTGTCCATGTTAAGTTTTAGAAATCTAGCGGAGAAGAAGGATGGAATAGCGGACAGACATTGAGGGATTCTGGTTAGTAGGGTAGTGATATCTGGTTCAGAGATGCAGATCTGTGTATCCAGAGTGGGCAATATAACAATATAGAAATCAGTAGGACCATAAGTAAATGGCAAGAAAAAATGTGTGGATAAGATGGAGGAGTAGAAAGAAAATACTGATAGTAAAATATTACCTCAGACCTGCGGGGCCACAGCCCCTACGTGCATTTCGGCCTGTGTGCCTTCTGACAGGCCGAAACGCGCGTAGGGGCAGTGGCACTGCAGGTCTGAGGTAATACTTTACTACCAGTATTTTTTTTCTACTCCTCCATCTCATCCACACTTTTTAGTGCCATTTACTTATAGTCCTATTGTTGCCGAGGCTGGACTCTGACAGGAAAAGCCGGCCTGGAACACATATCAGACCAGCACAAATACCATAACCCCCCACACACACACTTCAAGGAAAAATTTTGCTTTATTTTGTCATATTCCGCACCATCTTCATTATACAGATTGTCTAGGTTTAATTTTCATTTGCCCATAAACTTGCAGGCACAGAAAACAACAGAAATGCCAATACTGACCTTCCCTGCAGCCAGTGCCGCCTCTCTATTGCTATTCCCCATTCTAGTTGGCAAGCTGCAGTAGTGATCACCAAGACTACAGCATGTGACTGCTGCTGCCAATCGCTAGGATCAGCGTTCATGAACAGGTAAGGCCCCCCGTACACATTAGCTAGCTGTCGGACGAACAGTTTATCTCTGTCATCTCCGCATTATACAGAAACATTCTGCTTGGCCTAGTGCTCCTGTGTTCTCTAAGACTTGCTGCCAGACTTCTCCAGAATCTTCTGACCTCTTCCAGACTGTTCTGGCAGTGGCCTATCTCTCAGGGATAAAAAGGATCCGACATTGGAAATCCAACTGGCCAGATCTTTCTCTGTATCAAACGTCATCTGTTGAGAGTTGGGGGCCCCAAACACATTAGACTATTGGACCATCTTGACGACGTTCGAATAATGGTTGTGGGCACCAGTAGACATCATGAGACCTCTGCTCCCAGTAATAGGTCACTGAGACATCACTACTTTAGTCTAAATCAAAACTGGATCAGCTATGGAGAGCCGGCATTGGAGCTATGGTGTGGGGGATATAGCTATGGTCGTTATTTTTGCCTATGCACCAAAAAACATTTGAACCTGGAAAACCCATTTAATCAAACAACTGGCTACGGCATATTTGCTGCAAAAAAAAAAAACATCATGAAAAACATGGTGTTTTTTTAGGTGGCTTTAAGTCCCCAACACTTAAGTTGAGACTGCACAACCACTCAGGCTTTGACCCACGTCTCACATCCAAATATCACTTCATGCGGCTTCTCATTGTACGATAACGTAAGTTGCTATAATGCAGGTTGTATGAAATCTTTGTATTGTGTTCTTGCAACCATATTTGACACTAACATTACGAAGTGTTATGACATCAGTTTAACGTCATCTTTGACCATGTAGCCGCTGGCAATATTATATACATCTCTGGAATGCAATTAAATGGAGTTTGGGAGCATTTTTTTTGGCTGCAGTTTATTTAAAGAAAAAAAAGCCTTGCTTTACTCACCCTTCCCGGGTCCGAGTCTCCACTGCTCCTAGCATCTGCCATTGTCGCATGCGCCGCTTCCACACAGCCAATCAGCGGCCCGGTCAGCTGATGTACACGTGACCGGGATTTCTGGGATAAAAGGTCGTGTAGGTGAATGAATGAGCACCTCCCCTTGAGAAAGCATGAGGTAGAGCAGCGAAACGCGCGTCGGGGTTGCACACTTTCGTTTTTGTGGAATCCAGTACGGAGTAAGAGGACCTTGCTCTATTATCTTTAATTTCCATGGTAGGAGTGGACACAATTTGGCATAGTTGATACAGGACCTTAGGGGAAATATTCCCTCCCTTGAAAGCCTTATCCTCTGTGGTTGATAATAGGTACAATGGGTTACACAGTGATTGCTAATAGAGAGGGTTATGGCTTGAAAGTGGGGGTACATAGAAATTAGGGCTTCCTCTTCCCTTACTGTTCACACTTGATTTTCATGATTGATATTGTACTGGATTCCATTTTATGGTGTCCTTAATCTGTATTTTATATGTGTTTTTTTAACTGATTATGCGGTGTTTAATAAATTTTTGTGTATTGATTTAAAAAAAAAAACCACCTATTGTCCTCCTTTTGAAATATCTGCCATTGTCTGCAATGCTGATGTCACATCGACAACACTGTGAGCTCATTGGCTGCTGTGATGTTGACTGTAAGCAGCAAAGACTTAACATCGCACCTGGGGAGGGTGAATGAAAGACTGATGTTTCGCTTCTGAGGCAGCTGCGGGCTGGTATTTTTAGGCTGGGAAGGGCCCAGTAACCAGGGACCTTCCCAGCCTAGTAATATCAGCCCGCAGCTGTCTGCTTTACTTTGGCTGGTTATCAATTATAGGGGGAACATCGCGTTATTTTTTTTATTATTTATTTAATAGATTAAATAAAGATTAACACCCTTTAGTGTCAGATGAAAGGCACTAAAGTGTGCAAGTTTGTTATATGTAGAGGGCTTATGAAACTACAGTGGGGCAAAAAAGTATTTAGTCAGTCAGCAATAGTGCAAGTTCCACCACTTAAAAAGATGAGAGGCGTCTGTAATTTACATCATAGGTAGACCTCAACTATGGGAGACAAACTGAGAAAAAAAAAATCCAGAAAATCACATTGTCTGTTTGTTTAACATTTTATTTGCATATTATGGTGGAAAATAAGTATTTGGTCAGAAACAAACAATCAAGATTTCTGGCTCTCACAGACCTGTAACTTCTTCTTTAAGAGTCTCCTCTTTCCTCCACTCATTACCTGTAGTAATGGCACCTGTTTAAACTTGTTATCAGTATAAAAAGACACCTGTGCACACCCTCAAACAGTCTGACTCCAAACTCCACTATGGCGAAGACCAAAGAGCTGTCAAAGGACACCAGAAACAAAATTGTAGCCCTGCACCAGGCTGGGAAGACTGAATCTGCAATAGCCAACCAGCTTGGAGTGAAGAAATCAACAGTGGGAGCAATAATTAGAAAATGGAAGACATACAAGACCACTGATAATCTCCCTCGATCTGGGGCTCCACGCAAAATCCCACCCCGTGGGGTCAGAATGATCACAAGAACGGTGAGCAAAAATCCCAGAACCACGCGGGGGGACCTAGTGAATGAACTGCAGAGAGCTGGGACCAATGTAACAAGGCCTACCATAAGTAACACACTACGCCACCATGGACTCAGATCCTGCAGTGCCAGACGTGTCCCACTGCTTAAGCCAGTACATGTCCGGGCCCATCTGAAGTTTGCTAGAGAGCATTTTGATGATCCAGAGGAGTTTTGGGAGAATGTCCTATGGTCTGATGAAACCAAACTGGAACTGTTTGGTAGAAACACAACTTGTCGTTAGGGTTGAGCGAAACGGGTCGAACATTTTCAAAAGTCGCCGACTTTTGGCTAAGTCGGGGTTTCATGAAACCCGATCCGACCCCTGTGCGGGGTCGGCCATGCGGTACGCGACTTTCGCGCCAAAGTCGCGTTTCAATGACGCGAAAAGCGCCATTTCTCAGCCAATGAAGGTAAACGCAGAGTGTGGGCAGCGTGATGACATAGGTCCTGGTCCCCACCATCTTAGAGAAGGGCATTGCAGTGATTGGCTTGCTGTCTGCGACGTCACAGGGGCTATAAAGAGGCGTTCCCGCCGACCGCCATCTTACTGCTGCTGATCTGAGCTTAGGGAGAGGTTGCTGCCGCTTTGTCAGAAGCAGGGATAGCGTTAGGCAGGGTCCATTAACCACAAAACCGCTTGTGCTGCAGCGATTTGCACTGTCCAACACCACCCTCGGTGTGCAGGGACAGTGGAAGTTTTTTTTTTTTTTTTTTTTCCCCTCAGCGCTGTAGCTCATTGGGCTGCCCTAGAAGGCTCCCTGATAGCTGCATTGCTGTGTGTACGCCGCTGTGCAAACCAACTGCTTTTTTCAAAGCACAAATCCTCTTGTTCCTTCCTTTCTGCACAGCTATCTTTTTTGTTTGTCCACACTTTTTATTTCATTTGTGCATCAGTCCACTCCTTATTGCTGCCTGCCATACCTGGCTGAGATTACTGCAGGCAGGGAGATAGTAGCTGCCTGCCATACCTGGCTGAGATTACTGCAGGCAGGGAGATAGTAATTGTAGGACATTCCCTGTTTTTTTTTTTTTTTTTTTTTTGGTGGGAGATTAAGATTGGCAATTTGGCATTTCTGCTAGAGTGCCATCCCTGTGTGTGCCATCTCTCTCACATAGTGGGCCATAGAAAGCCTTTTCATTTTTCTGTATTTTTTTTTGTGGGGTGTATAAATTCTCCCTGATAAAAATACAGTGGGAGATTAATATTGGCCTTTGGGCTTGTGTGCCAGTCCTGAGTGTGCCATCTCTCTCACAAATAGTGGGCCATAGAAAGCCTATTTTATTTTTTTGGGGGTTTTATAAATTCTCCCTGAAAAAAAGGGAGATTAATATTGGCCTCTGGGCTTGTGTGCCAGTCCTGAGCGTGCCATCTGTGCCAGCCCTGAGCGTGCCATCTCTCTCACAAATAGTGGGCCATAGAAAGCCTATTAATTTTTTTTTTTGGTTTTATAAATTCTCCCTGAAAAAAAGGGAGATTAATATTGGCCTCTGGGCTTGTGTGCCAGTCCTGAGCGTGCCATCTGTGCCAGCCCTGAGCGTGCCATCTCTCTCACAAATAGTGGGCCATAGAAAGCCTATTTAATTTTTTTTTTGTTTTATAAATTTTCCCTGAAAAAAGGGAGATTAATATTGGCCTCTGGGCTTGTGTGCCAGTTGTGAGCGTGCCATCTGTGCCAGTCCTGAGCGTGCCATCTCTCTCACAAATAGTGGGCCATAGAAAGCCTATTTAAATTTTTTTTTGGTTTTATAAATTCTCCCAGAAAAAAAGGGAGATTAATATTGGCCTCTGGGCTTCTGTGCCAGTCCTGAGCGTGCCATCTGTGCCAGTCCTGAGCGTCCCATCTCTCTCACAAATAGTGGGCCATAGAAAGCCTATTTTATTTTTTTTGGGGGTTTTATAAATTCTCCCTGAAAAAAAGGGAGATTAATATTGGCCTCTGGGCTTGTGTGCCAGTCCTGAGCGTGCCATCTGTGCCAGCCCTGAGCGTGCCATCTCTCTCACAAATAGTGGGCCATAGAAAGCCTATTTATTTTTTTTTGTTGTTTTATAAATTTTCCCTGAAAAAAGGGAGATTAATATTGGCCTCTGGGCTTGTGTGCCAGTTGTGAGCGTGCCATCTGTGCCAGTCCTGAGCGTGCCATCTCTCTCACAAATAGTGGGCCATAGAAAGCCTATTTAAATTTTTTTTTGGTTTTATAAATTCTACCAGAAAAAAAGGGAGATTAATATTGGCCTCTGGGCTTCTGTGCCAGTCCTGAGCGTGCCATCTGTGCCAGTCCTGAGCGTCCCATCTCTCTCACAAATAGTGGGCCATAGAAAGCCTATTTTTTTTTTTTTTTGGGTTTTAGAAATTCTCCCTGGAAAAAAAAAGGGAGATTAATATTGCCCTTTGGGCTTGTGTGCCAGTACTAAGCGTTCCATCTCTCTCTCTCTCTCTCTCTCTCAGTCAGTGGGCCATAGAACGCCTATTTTTGGTTTTATTTGTTTTCTAAATTCTCCCTGAAAAAATCATTTTATTTTATTTGGTTTCTAAATTCTTCCTGATAAAATCACATTTTTTTTATTATTTTTTTTTTCTAAAGTCTCCCTGAAAAAAAAAAAAAAAACAGTGGGAGATTAATATTGGCCTTTCTGCTTGTGTGCCAGTCTTGACTCCTGGGTGCGTCATCTCTCAGTCAGTGGGCCATAGAACGCCTATTTTTGGTTTTATTTGTTTTATAAATTCTCCCAGAAAAAATCATTTTATTTTATTTGGTTTCTAAATTCTTCCTGATAAAATCACATTTTTTTTATTATTTTTTTTTCTAAAGTCTCCCTGAAAAAAAAAAAAAAAAACAGTGGGAGATTAATATTGGCCTTTCTGCTTGTGTGCCAGTCTTGACTCCTGGGTGCGTCATCTCTCAGTCAGTGGGCCATAGAACGCCTATTTTTGGTTTTATTTGTTTTATAAATTCTCCCAGAAAAAATCATTTTATTTTATTTGGTTTCTAAATTCTTCCTGATAAAATCACATTTTTTTTATTATTTTTTTTTCTAAAGTCTCCCTGAAAAAAAAAAAAAAAAACAGTGGGAGATTAATATTGGCCTTTCTGCTTGTGTGCCAGTCTTGACTCCTGGGTGCGTCATCTCTCAGTCAGTGGGCCATAGAACGCCTATTTTTGGTTTTATTTGTTTTCTAAATTCTCCCTGAAAAAATCATTTTATTTTATTTGGTTTCTAAATTCTTCCTGATAAAATCACATTTTTTTTATTATTTTTTTTTCTAAAGTCTCCCTGAAAAAAAAAAAAAAAAACAGTGGGAGATTAATATTGGCCTTTCTGCTTGTGTGCCAGTCTTGACTCCTGGGTGCGTCATCTCTCAGTCAGTGGGCCATAGAACGCCTATTTTTGGTTTTATTTGTTTTATAAATTCTCCCAGAAAAAATCATTTTATTTTATTTGGTTTCTAAATTCTTCCTGATAAAATCATATTTTTTTTATTATTTTCTTTTCTAAAGTCTCCCTGAAAAAAAAAAAAAAAAAAACAACCAAAAAAAACAGTGGGAGATTAATATTGGCCTTTCTGCTTGTGTGCCAGTCTTGACTCCTGGGTGTGCCATCTCTCTCTCTCTCTCTCTCTCTCTCTCTCTCTCTCTCTCTCTCTCTCTCCAATTGTGGTCCATAGAAAGCCTATATTTTTTTTCCTTGATTTGGGTTCTAAAATCTACCAGAGAAAATAACTACATCAATCATTGGTAGAAAAATATTGGCCTCTGGGTTTGTGTGCCACTCCTGACTCCTGTGTGCGTCATCTCTCAGTCAGTGGGCCATAGAACGCCTATTTTTGTTTTTATTTGTTTTATAAATTCTCCCTGAAAAAATCATTTTATTTTATTTGGTTTCTAAATTCTTCCTGATAAAATCATATTTTTTTTATTATTTTTTTTTCTAAAGTCTCCCTGAAAAAAAAAAAAAAAAAAACAAAAACAAAAAAAACAGTGGGAGATTAATATTGGCCTTTCTGCTTGTGTGCCAGTCTTGACTCCTGGGTGTGCCATCTCTCTCTCTCTCTCTCTCTCTCTCTCTCCAATTGTGGTCCATAGAAAGCCTACATTTTTTTTCCTTGATTTGGGTTCCAAAATCTACCAGAGAAAATAACTCCATCAATCATTGGTAGAAAAATATTGGCCTCTGGGCTTGTGTGCCACTCCTGATTCCTGTGTGCGTCATCTCTCACTCAGTGGCCCATAGAAAGCATATAGTTTGTTACATTTGTTTTCTAAATTCTCCCTGCAAAAATCTTTTTTTTTTTTTTTGGGGGGTTTCTAAAGTGTTCCTGAAAAAAATAAAAATAAAAAAAAAATAATAGTGTGACATTAATATTAACATTTGTGCTTCAGTGACAGTCCTGCGTGTGGGGCATCTCTCTAATTTGCAGCCACCAAAAAAAGAGTGTGTAACATTGGGCCTGATTTTCGCTGTGGTCTCACCAACCTGTAAAGGGGTAGCTAAATCATACTGAAGTTATAGCTCACCGTGTAAGTTGTGTGACTGCAACAAATAACGTTAGTTTGGTTACGTTTTTAAAACAATGAGGAAGTCTAGTGGAAGAGGTCGTGGCCGGGGGCGTTCATTGTCAGCTGGTAATGAGGGTAGTGGTAGTGGTGGAGCATCAGGTGGTCGTGGGGGAAAAAATATTGCACCTAAGTCTGGAGCTGTGGAGCCAGGTTCGTCGTCCGGCTACACAAGGCCTCGAACGCTCCCTTTTCTGGGATTAGGAAAACCGCTTTTAAAGCTGGAGCAGCAAGAGCAAGTTTTGGCTTATCTTGCTGACTCAGCCTCTAGCTCTTTTGCCTCATCTCGTGAAACTGGTAAAAGTAAAAGCAGCGCGTCGTTAGTGGATGTTCACGGTCAGGGACAAGTCACTTCCTTGTCCTCTTCAGCAAAAACAACAACAGAGAAGAATGCAGCAGGCGACACAACGGGTTACTCCATGGAGCTCTTTACACATACCGTCCCTGGCTTAGAAAGTGAAGCAGTTAACAGTCCATGCCCATTACAAATTGAATCTGACATGGAGTGCACTGACGCACAGCCACAGCCAGACTACTATGCTGGTCCTTTGACTCAGACCACAACATTGCCCTCGCAGGGTGCTGATCAAGAATCAGACCCTGATGAGACTATGTTGCCCCATCACGAACGCTATACCACCGAACGACACGGTGACACAGACGAAGTTGCGCAGGAGGTACAAGAAGAGTTATTAGATGACCCAGTTCTTGACCCCGATTGGCAGCCATTGGGGGAACAGGGTGCAGGCGGCAGCAGTTCTGAAGCAGAGGAGGAGGAGGGGCCGCAGCAGGCATCAACATCGCCACAGGTTCCATCTGCCGGGCCCGTATCTTGCCCAAAACGCGTGGCAAAGCCAAAACCTGGTGGAGGACAGCGTGGCCATCCGGTTAAAGCTTAGTCTGCAATGCCTGAAAAGGTATCCGATGCTAGAAAGAGTGCAGTCTGGCATTTTTTTAAACAACATCCAATTGATCAGCGCAAAGTCATCTGTCAAAAATGTTCTACTTCCTTAAGCAGAGGTCAGAATCTGAAAAGTCTCAATACTAGTTGCATGCATAGACATTTAACCACCATGCATTTGAAAGCTTGGACTAACTACCAAACGTCCCTTAAGGTTGTTGCACCCTCGGCCAATGAAGCTAGTCATCAACGCAACATCCCTTCCGGCAGTGTAGGACCACCATTTAGCGCACCACCTGCTGTATCTGTGCAGGTATCTTTGCCAGGCAGTCAGGGTCAGGGAATCACCAGTTTCGTAGTAGGAAACACTGCATCTAGGGCACCGGCGGCAACAATACCATCTCCCACCGTCTCTCAGTCTGCCATGTCCACCGGCACCCCCGCTAGTTCCACGATCTCCAGCTCTCCAGTCCAGCTCACCCTACATGAGACTATGGTTAGAAAAAGGAAATACTTAGCCTCGCATCCGCGTACACAGGGTTTGAACGCCCACATAGCTAGACTAATCTCGTTAGAGATGATGCCCTACCGGTTAGTTGAAAGCGAAGCTTTCAAAGACCTGATGGACTACGCTGTACCACGCTACGAGCTACCCAGTCGACACTTTTTTTCCAGAAAAGCCATCCCAGCCCTCCACCAGCATGTTAAAGAGCGCATCGTCCATGCACTCAGGCAATCTGTGAGCACAAAGGTGCACCTGACAACAGATGCATGGACCAGTAGGCATGGCCAGGGACGTTACGTGTCCATCACGGCACACTGGGTAAATGTGGTGGATTCAGGGTCCACAGGGGACAGCAAGTTTGGGACAGTTCTGCCTAGCCCACGGTCTAGTAAACAGTTGTCTGTAGCCGTTCGCACCCCCTCCTCCTCCTCCTCCTCGTCCTCCTGCAGAAGCAAGAGCTCGTCCACAGACCGCAGTCGCACAAACACTCCATCCGCACCTGCCACTGTTGCACACCAGGTCTCCCATTATGGGGCAGCTACTGGCATACGTCAGCAGTCTGTATTGGCTATGAAGTGTTTGGGCGACAATAGACACACCGCGGAAGTTCTGTCCGAGTTCTTGCAGCAAGAAACGCAGTCGTGGCTGGGCACTGTAGATCTTGAGGCAGGCAAGGTAGTGAGTGATAACGGAAGGAATTTCATGGCTGCCATCTCCCTTTCCCAACTGAAACACATTCCTTGCCTGGCTCACACCTTAAACCTGGTGGTGCAGTGCTTCCTGAAAAGTTATCCGGGGTTATCCGACCTGCTCCTCAAAGTGCGTGGACTTTGCGCACATATCCGCCGTTCGCCTGTACACTCCAGCCGTATGCAGACCTATCAGCGTTCTTTGAACCTTCCCCAGCATCGCCTAATCATAGACGTTGCAACAAGGTGGAACTCAACACTGCACATGCTTCAGAGACTGTGCGAACAGAGGCGGGCTGTTATGTTTTTGTGGGAGGATACACATACACGGGCAGGCAGTAGGATGGCAGACATGGAGTTGTCAGGTGTGCAGTGGTCGAAGATTCAAGACATGTGTCAAGTCCTTCAGTGTTTTGAGGAATGCACACGGCTGGTTAGTGCAGACAACGCCATAATAAGCATGAGCATCCCCCTAATGCGTCTGCTGATGCAAAGTTTGACGCACATAAAGGATCAGGCGTCTGCACCAGAGGAAGAGGAAAGCCTTGATGACAGTCAGCGATTGTCTGGTCAGGGCAGTGTACATGACGAGGTACCGGGCGAAGAGGAGGTGGAGGATGAGGAGGATGATGGGGATGAGTATATTTTTTATGAGGAAGCTTTCCCGGGGGCACGGGAAATTGGTGGCGTGGCAAGGCCGGGTTCTGGTTTTTTGAGGGACACAAGTGACGTAGATTTGCCTGCAACTGCCCCTCAACCAAGCACAACCGCAGATTTGACAACGGGAACTTTGGCCCACATGGCGGATTATGCCTTGCGTATCCTCAAAAGGGACACACGCATTACAAAAATGATGAACGATGACGATTACTGGTTGGCCTGCCTCCTTGATCCTCGCTATAAAGGCAAATTGCAAAATATTATGCCACATGAGAACTTGGAACTAATATTAGCAACAAAACAATCAACTCTTGTTGACCGTTTGCTTCTGGCATTCCCTGCACACAGCGCCCGTGATCGTTCTCACACGAGCTCCAGGGGCCAGCAGACCAGAGGTGTTAGAGGGGCAGAAATCAGAAGTGGCGTTGGCCAGAGGGGTTTTCTGACCAGGTTGTGGAGTGATTTTTCTATGACCGCAGACAGGACAGGTACTGCAGCATCAATTCAAAGTGACAGGAGACAACATTTGTCCAGTATAGTTACAAACTATTTTTCATCCCTTATCGACGTTCTCCCTCAACCGTCATTCCCATTTGATTACTGGGCATCCAAATTAGACACCTGGCCAGAATTGGCAGAATATGCATTGCAGGAGCTTGCTTGCCCGGCAGCTAGTGTCCTATCAGAAAGAGTATTCAGTGCTGCAGGTTCAATACTAACAGAAAAAAGGACTCGTCTGGCTACCCAAAATGTAGATGATCTAACCTTCATTAAAATGAACCACAACTGGATTTCAAAATCTTTTGCCCCACCCTGCCCGGCTGACACCTAGCTTTCCTATGAAAAGGTCTTGCCTGTGGACTATTCTGAATGACTTTTCCAATCTCGTAATTTTCTTCACCTGATTGTCCAGCATACGACATGTTTCCACCTCACGAAATGGCCAAACTCCCCACACGGGGCCGTGCTATCGCCACTTTGCGCTTGGACCCTTGAGAGTGCTGTTTGTCTGAAGAGGTGGGTGTGGCCGCTTTTGGTCGACGGCACTGCCACTGGGTCCCTCATAGTACAATAAAGTGTCTCTGGCGGTGGTGGTGCGCACCCAACGTCAGACACACCGTTGTAATATGAGGGGCCCTGTGCCTGTAACGCCGGCCACAAGACAGTTCCCCCCCCCAGCTCAAACAGTGCTCTACCACTATCAAAATTATCTCTCACAGCTTCACCAATGTGTAGTCTAGGCGCTGACATCCTTCAATGCCTGGCACTGACAATACCATTGTTTTGACATTTTTGTTATGTTAGGCCTTCGAAGCCTGTCTGCGGTCCCTTCTTTCTACAACTACTACACTGACCAGGCCACTGCTGGCCGTGTTACCCTGGAACCAATTTAAAAGTGCCTACAGTCAGCCCAATTTTGTTATGTTAGGCCTTCGAAGACTGTCTGCCGTCACTCCTTCCACTAGACTTCCACTGACCATACACTGCTGCCCATGTACCCCTGGAACCAATTTAAAGTGCCTACAGCCAGCCCAATTTTGTTATGTTAGGCCTTGGAAGCCTGTCTGCGGTCACTCCTTCCACTAGACTTCCACTGACCAGACCACTGCTGCCCGTGTACCCCTGGAACCAATTTAAAAGTGCCTACAGCCAGCCCAAGTTTGTTATGTTAGGCCTTGGAAGCCTGTCTGCGGTCACTCCTTCCACTAGGCCTCCACTGACCACACCACTGCTGTCCGTGTACCCCTGGAACCAATTTAAAATTGCCTACAGCCATGTGTTATTATTTTAGGCCTTCGATGCCTGTCTGCGGTCACTCCTTCCACTAGGCCTCCACTGACCACACCACTGCTGTCCGTGTACCCCTGGAACCAATTTAAAATTGCCTACAGCCAGCCCAATTTTTTTATTTTAGGCCTTCGATGCCTGTCTGCGGTCCATTCTTTCAACTACTACTACACTGACCAGGTCACTGCTGCCCGTGTACCCCTGGAACCAATTTAAAATTGCCTACAGCCATGTGTTATTATTTTAGGCCTTCGATGCCTGTCTGCGGTCACTCCTTCCACTAGGCCTCCACTGACCACACCACTGCTGCCCGTGTACCCCTGGAACCAATTTAAAATTGCCTACAGCCAGCCCAATTTTTTTATTTTAGGCCTTCGATGCCTGTCTGCGGTCCATTCTTTCAACTACAACTACACTGACCAGGTCACTGCTGCCCGTGTACCCCTGGAACCAATTTAAAATTGCCTACAGCCATGTGTTATTATTTTAGGCCTTCGATGCCTGTCTGCGGTCACTCCTTCCACTAGGCCTCCACTGACCACACCACTGCTGCCCGTGTACCCCTGGAACCAATTTAAAATTGCCTACAGCCAGCCCAATTTTTTTATTTTAGGCCTTCGATGCCTGTCTGCGGTCCATTCTTTCAACTACAACTACACTGACCAGGTCACTGCTGCCCGTGTACCCCTGGAACCAATTTAAAATTGCCTACAGCCATGTGTTATTATTTTAGGCCTTCGATGCCTGTCTGCGGTCACTCCTTCCACTAGGCCTCCACTGACCACACCACTGCTGCCCGTGTACCCCTGGAACCAATTTAAAATTGCCTACAGCCAGCCCAATTTTTTTATTTTAGGCCTTCGATGCCTGTCTGCGGTCCATTCTTTCAACTACTACTACACTGACCAGGTCACTGCTGCCCGTGTACCCCTGGAACCAATTTAAAATTGCCTACAGCCATGTGTTATTATTTTAGGCCTTCGATGCCTGTCTGCGGTCACTCCTTCCACTAGGCCTCCACTGACCACACCACTGCTGTCCGTGTACCCCTGGAACCAATTTAAAATTGCCTACAGCCAGCCCCATTTTTTTATTTTAGGCCTTCGATGCCTGTCTGCGGTCCATTCTTTCAACTACTACTACACTGACCAGGTCACTGCTGCCCGTGTACCCCTGGAACCAATTTAAAATTGCCTACAGCCATGTGTTATTATTTTAGGCCTTCGATGCCTGTCTGCGGTCACTCCTTCCACTAGGCCTCCACTGACCACACCACTGCTGCCCGTGTACCCCTGGAACCAATTTAAAATTGCCTACAGCCAGCCCAATTTTTTTATTTTAGGCCTTCGATGCCTGTCTGCGGTCCATTCTTTCAACTACAACTACACTGACCAGGTCACTGCTGCCCGTGTACCCCTGGAACCAATTTAAAATTGCCTACAGCCATGTGTTATTATTTTAGGCCTTCGATGCCTGTCTGCGGTCACTCCTTCCACTAGGCCTCCACTGACCACACCACTGCTGTCCGTGTACCCCTGGAACCAATTTAAAATTGCCTACAGCCAGCCCCATTTTTTTATTTTAGGCCTTCGATGCCTGTCTGCGGTCCATTCTTTCAACTACTACTACACTGACCAGGTCACTGCTGCCCGTGTACCCCTGGAACCAATTTAAAATTGCCTACAGCCATGTGTTATTATTTTAGGCCTTCGATGCCTGTCTGCGGTCACTCCTTCCACTAGGCCTCCACTGACCACACCACTGCTGCCCGTGTACCCCTGGAACCAATTTAAAATTGCCTACAGCCAGCCCAATTTTTTTATTTTAGGCCTTCGATGCCTGTCTGCGGTCCATTCTTTCAACTACAACTACACTGACCAGGTCACTGCTGCCCGTGTACCCCTGGAACCAATTTAAAATTGCCTACAGCCATGTGTTATTATTTTAGGCCTTCGATGCCTGTCTGCGGTCACTCCTTCCACTAGGCCTCCACTGACCACACCACTGCTGCCCGTGTACCCCTGGAACCAATTTAAAATTGCCTACAGCCAGCCCAATTTTTTTATTTTAGGCCTTCGATGCCTGTCTGCGGTCCATTCTTTCAACTACTACTACACTGACCAGGTCACTGCTGCCCGTGTACCCCTGGAACCAATTTAAAATTGCCTACAGCCATGTGTTATTATTTTAGGCCTTCGATGCCTGTCTGCGGTCACTCCTTCCACTAGGCCTCCACTGACCACACCACTGCTGTCCGTGTACCCCTGGAACCAATTTAAAATTGCCTACAGCCAGCCCCATTTTTTTATTTTAGGCCTTCGATGCCTGTCTGCGGTCCATTCTTTCAACTACTACTACACTGACCAGGTCACTGCTGCCCGTGTACCCCTGGAACCAATTTAAAATTGCCTACAGCCATGTGTTATTATTTTAGGCCTTCGATGCCTGTCTGCGGTCACTCCTTCCACTAGGCCTCCACTGACCACACCACTGCTGTCCGTGTACCCCTGGAACCAATTTAAAATTGCCTACAGCCAGCCCCATTTTTTTATTTTAGGCCTTCGATGCCTGTCTGCGGTCCATTCTTTCAACTACTACTACACTGACCAGGTCACTGCTGCCCGTGTACCCCTGGAACCAATTTAAAATTGGCTACAGCCATGTGTTATTATTTTAGGCCTTCGATGCCTGTCTGCGGTCACTCCTTCCACTAGGCCTCCACTGACCACACCACTGCTGCCCGTGTACCCCTGGAACCAATTTAAAATTGCCTACAGCCAGCCCAATTTTTTTATTTTAGGCCTTCGATGCCTGTCTGCGGTCCATTCTTTCAACTACAACTACACTGACCAGGTCACTGCTGCCCGTGTACCCCTGGAACCAATTTAAAATTGCCTACAGCCATGTGTTATTATTTTAGGCCTTCGATGCCTGTCTGCGGTCACTCCTTCCACTAGGCCTCCACTGACCACACCACTGCTGTCCGTGTACCCCTGGAACCAATTTAAAATTGCCTACAGCCAGCCCCATTTTTTTATTTTAGGCCTTCGATGCCTGTCTGCGGTCCATTCTTTCAACTACTACTACACTGACCAGGTCACTGCTGCCCGTGTACCCCTGGAACCAATTTAAAATTGCCTACAGCCATGTGTTATTATTTTAGGCCTTCGATGCCTGTCTGCGGTCACTCCTTCCACTAGGCCTCCACTGACCACACCACTGCTGCCCTTGTACCCCTGGAACCAATTTAAAATTGCCTACAGCCAGCCCAATTTTTTTATTTTAGGCCTTCGATGCCTGTCTGCGGTCCATTCTTTCAACTACAACTACACTGACCAGGTCACTGCTGCCCGTGTACCCCTGGAACCAATTTAAAATTGCCTACAGCCATGTGTTATTATTTTAGGCCTTCGATGCCTGTCTGCGGTCACTCCTTCCACTAGGCCTCCACTGACCACACCACTGCTGCCCGTGTACCCCTGGAACCAATTTAAAATTGCCTACAGCCAGCCCAATTTTTTTATTTTAGGCCTTCGATGCCTGTCTGCGGTCCATTCTTTCAACTACTACTACACTGACCAGGTCACTGCTGCCCGTGTACCCCTGGAACCAATTTAAAATTGCCTACAGCCATGTGTTATTATTTTAGGCCTTCGATGCCTGTCTGCGGTCACTCCTTCCACTAGGCCTCCACTGACCACACCACTGCTGTCCGTGTACCCCTGGAACCAATTTAAAATTGCCTACAGCCAGCCCCATTTTTTTATTTTAGGCCTTCGATGCCTGTCTGCGGTCCATTCTTTCAACTACTACTACACTGACCAGGTCACTGCTGCCCGTGTACCCCTGGAACCAATTTAAAATTGCCTACAGCCATGTGTTATTATTTTAGGCCTTCGATGCCTGTCTGCGGTCACTCCTTCCACTAGGCCTCCACTGACCACACCACTGCTGTCCGTGTACCCCTGGAACCAATTTAAAATTGCCTACAGCCAGCCCCATTTTTTTATTTTAGGCCTTCGATGCCTGTCTGCGGTCCATTCTTTCAACTACTACTACACTGACCAGGTCACTGCTGCCCGTGTACCCCTGGAACCAATTTAAAATTGCCTACAGCCATGTGTTATTATTTTAGGCCTTCGATGCCTGTCTGCGGTCACTCCTTCCACTAGGCCTCCACTGACCACACCACTGCTGCCCGTGTACCCCTGGAACCAATTTAAAATTGCCTACAGCCAGCCCAATTTTTTTATTTTAGGCCTTCGATGCCTGTCTGCGGTCCATTCTTTCAACTACAACTACACTGACCAGGTCACTGCTGCCCGTGTACCCCTGGAACCAATTTAAAATTGCCTACAGCCATGTGTTATTATTTTAGGCCTTCGATGCCTGTCTGCGGTCACTCCTTCCACTAGGCCTCCACTGACCACACCACTGCTGCCCGTGTACCCCTGGAACCAATTTAAAATTGCCTACAGCCAGCCCAATTTTTTTATTTTAGGCCTTCGATGCCTGTCTGCGGTCCATTCTTTCAACTACAACTACACTGACCAGGTCACTGCTGCCCATGTACCCCTGGAACCAATTTAAAATTGCCTACAGCCATGTGTTATTATTTTAGGCCTTCGATGCCTGTCTGCGGTCACTCCTTCCACTAGGCCTCCACTGACCACACCACTGCTGCCCGTGTACCCCTGGAACCAATTTAAAATTGCCTACAGCCAGCCCAATTTTTTTATTTTAGGCCTTCGATGCCTGTCTGCGGTCCATTCTTTCAACTACTACTACACTGACCAGGTCACTGCTGCCCGTGTACCCCTGGAACCAATTTAAAATTGCCTACAGCCATGTGTTATTATTTTAGGCCTTCGATGCCTGTCTGCGGTCACTCCTTCCACTAGGCCTCCACTGACCACACCACTGCTGTCCGTGTACCCCTGGAACCAATTTAAAATTGCCTACAGCCAGCCCCATTTTTTTATTTTAGGCCTTCGATGCCTGTCTGCGGTCCATTCTTTCAACTACTACTACACTGACCAGGTCACTGCTGCCCGTGTACCCCTGGAACCAATTTAAAATTGCCTACAGCCATGTGTTATTATTTTAGGCCTTCGATGCCTGTCTGCGGTCACTCCTTCCACTAGGCCTCCACTGACCACACCACTGCTGTCCGTGTACCCCTGGAACCAATTTAAAATTGCCTACAGCCAGCCCCATTTTTTTATTTTAGGCCTTCGATGCCTGTCTGCGGTCCATTCTTTCAACTACTACTACACTGACCAGGTCACTGCTGCCCGTGTACCCCTGGAACCAATTTAAAATTGCCTACAGCCATGTGTTATTATTTTAGGCCTTCGATGCCTGTCTGCGGTCACTCCTTCCACTAGGCCTCCACTGACCACACCACTGCTGCCCGTGTACCCCTGGAACCAATTTAAAATTGCCTACAGCCAGCCCAATTTTTTTATTTTAGGCCTTCGATGCCTGTCTGCGGTCCATTCTTTCAACTACAACTACACTGACCAGGTCACTGCTGCCCGTGTACCCCTGGAACCAATTTAAAATTGCCTACAGCCATGTGTTATTATTTTAGGCCTTCGATGCCTGTCTGCGGTCACTCCTTCCACTAGGCCTCCACTGACCACACCACTGCTGTCCGTGTACCCCTGGAACCAATTTAAAATTGCCTACAGCCAGCCCCATTTTTTTATTTTAGGCCTTCGATGCCTGTCTGCGGTCCATTCTTTCAACTACTACTACACTGACCAGGTCACTGCTGCCCGTGTACCCCTGGAACCAATTTAAAATTGCCTACAGCCATGTGTTATTATTTTAGGCCTTCGATGCCTGTCTGCGGTCACTCCTTCCACTAGGCCTCCACTGACCACACCACTGCTGCCCGTGTACCCCTGGAACCAATTTAAAATTGCCTACAGCCAGCCCAATTTTTTTATTTTAGGCCTTCGATGCCTGTCTGCGGTCCATTCTTTCAACTACTACTACACTGACCAGGTCACTGCTGCCCGTGTACCCCTGGAACCAATTTAAAATTGCCTACAGCCATGTGTTATTATTTTAGGCCTTCGATGCCTGTCTGCGGTCACTCCTTCCACTAGGCCTCCACTGACCACACCACTGCTGCCCGTGTACCCCTGGAACCAATTTAAAATTGCCTACAGCCAGCCCAATTTTTTTATTTTAGGCCTTCGATGCCTGTCTGCGGTCCATTCTTTCAACTACTACTACACTGACCAGGTCACTGCTGCCCGTGTACCCCTGGAACCAATTTAAAATTGCCTACAGCCATGTTTTATTATTTTAGGCCTTCGATGCCTGTCTGCGGTCACTCCTTCCACTAGGCCTCCACTGACCACACCACTGCTGTCCGTGTACCCCTGGAACCAATTTAAAATTGCCTACAGCCATGTGTTTTTATTTTAGGCCTTCGATGCCTGTCTGCGGTCCATTCTTTCAACTACTACTACACTGACCAGGGCACTGCTGGCCGTGTACCCCTGGAACCAACATCAGAAAATATAAAAATAAGTATTTTGCTTATAAAAAAGAAAATACTGGTGAGATATCAAATGCAGACATTTTAACATTAAAAACAAACACACAACTAAAATCTGGTACAGTACTAAAAATGGCCACCAGCTACAATTACTTTCTCCTGCAAGTAGTTAACTGAAAGTTTTTTTAAATTGAAAACACACATATGGCATCCACCGAGTGTTGTCCTGTCGCGTCTTCTTTATATTATTGCCGAGAAGATGCAAAATAATGAAAATAATAAAATCATTAATTACCAAAATAATAGAGAAAGTCAACACCACATTGCAAATAAACATTCATTCCAAATAAAGAAGCAGGGCGCGTCCGAGGGTGAGTATATACCTAATAAGAATCTAATCACCCTCGGACGCGCAATGCTTATTTCCAACAGCCTTCCTTCCTAAGAATCAGCCCTTCCGTCGTGTAGAGAGACGTTGTGTTACACTCCAAGGTGTTCCCCAGGTTGCCTTTCCTGAGCTTCGATCTTCCGGCTCTCGTTTAGTAGTTCTTGGAAACTACACTGCATTAGGCCTTCAAATTGGGTATGGGGTGTAGAGAGAGGGTGTGTTACACTCCAAGGTGTTCCCCAGGTTGCCTTTCCTGAGCTTCGATATTCCGGCTCTCGTTTAGTAGTTGTTGGAAACTACACTGCATTAGGCCTTCAAATTGGGTATGGGGTGTAGAGAGAGGGTGTGTTACACTCCAAGGTGTTCCCCAGGTTGCCTTTCCTGAGCTTCGAAATTCCGGCTCTCGTTTAGTAGTTGTTGGAAACTACACTGCATTAGGCCTACAAATTTGGTATGGGGGAAACATTGGCGCATCTGCGGTCCCTCCTTCCTCTAGGCCTCCACTGACCTGTCTACTGCTGCCCGTGTTCCCCTGGAACCAATTTTAAATTGCCTACAGGCAGCCCAATTTATTATGTTAGGGCTTCGAAGCCTGTCTGCGGTCCCTCCTTCCACTAGGCCTCCACTGACCTGTCTACTGCTGCCCGTGTACCCCTTGAACCAACATCATAAAATAAAAAAAAAAGGATTTTGCTTATAAAAAAGAAAATACTGGTGAGATATCAAATGCAGACATTTTGACATTAAAAACAAACAAACAGCTAAAATCTGGTACAGTACTAAAAATGGCCACCAGCTACAATTACTTTCTCCTGCAAGTAGTTAACTGAAAGGTTTTTTAAATTGAAAACACACATATGGCATCCACCGAGTGTTGTCCTGTCGCGTCTTCTTTATATTATTGCCGATAAGATGCAAAATAATGAAAATAATAAAATCATTAATTACCAAAATAATAGAGAAAGTCAACACCACATTGCAAATAAACATTCATTCCAAATAAAGAAGCAGGGCGCGTCCGAGGGTGAGTATATACCTAATAAGAATCTAATCACCCTCGGACGCGCAATGCTTATTTCCAACAGCCTTCCTTCCTAAGAATCATCCCTTCCGTGGTGTAGAGAGACGTTGTGTTACACTCCAAGGTGTTCCCCAGGTTGCCTTTCCTGAGCTTCGATCTACCGGCTCTCGTTTAGTAGTTGTTGGAAACTACGCTGCATTAGGCCTTCAAATTGGGTATGGGGTGTAGAGAGATGGTGTGTTCCACTCCAAGGTGTTCCCCAGGTTGCCTTTCCTGAGCTTCGATCTTCCGGCTCTCGTTTAGTAGTTCTTGGAAACTACACTGCATTAGGCCTTCAAATTGGGTATGGGGTGTAGAGAGAGGGTGTGTTACACTCCAAGGTGTTCCCCAGGTTGCCTTTCCTGAGCTTCGATATTCCGGCTCTCGTTTAGTAGTTGTCGGAAACTACGCTGCATTAGGCCTACAAATTGGGTATGGGGTGTAGAGAGAGGGTGTGTTACACTCCAAGGTGTTCCCCAGGTTGCCTTTCCTGAGCTTCGATATTCCGGCTCTCGTTTAGTAGTTGTCGGAAACTACGCTGCATTAGGCCTACAAATTGGGTATGGGGTGTAGAGAGAGGGTTTGTTACACTCCAAGGTGTTCCCCAGGTTGCCTTTCCTGAGCTTCGATCTTCCGGCTCTCGTTTAGTAGTTGTTGGAAACTACGCTGCATTAGGCCTTCAAATTGGGTATGGGGTGTAGCGAGAGGGTGTGTTACACTCCAAGGTGTTCCCCAGGTTGCCTTTCCTGAGCTTCGATCTTCCGGCTCTCGTTTAGTAGTTCTTGGAAACTACACTGCATTAGACCTTCAAATTGGGTATGGGGTGTAGAGAGAGGTGTGTTACACTCTAAGGTGTTCCCCAGGTTTCCTTGCCATTGCTTCGGTCTTCCGACTCTCGTTTAGTAGTTGTAGAAAAGTACACTGCATTAGGCCATACAAAATGGGTATGGGGTGGAGAGAGATGGTGTGTTACACTCCAAGGTGTTCCCCAGGTTGCCTTTCCTGAGCTTCTATCTTCAGGCTCTCATTAAATTGTGGTTAAATGGAACAACTGCATTTGGCGTACTAGTTGGTTTGGGGCCTACTATCGGTGTCTGCCACTCCTTGCTGTTCTCCTCCACTGAACAAAGCTGTGCCGCCTGTTTACTACGGTTGCCAATTTTGAACTGCATTTCGACTACTTACTGATTTGGCCCTACTCTCTGTGTCAGCCTCTCATTCCAGTTGTCCTCCACTGCAATGCCCCCTGGTTATTCCTGTGTTACCAATTTTGAACTGCATTTAGCCCACTTTCTTCTTTGGGCCTATATCTGTGTTTCCACTTCATCGTGCCCATTGCCCAGCCAGTGATAGATGAGTCTGCTGGTACATTGACCCATAACGCAACATTCCCCGTGCACGCTACACAACAACATTGTGACCCTGCTGAAAGTCAGGTTGCTCTTCCCGCATACCATACCACCTTACACGGGGACAAAGAGGAAGGTGCAGATGAAAGTGCAGGTTCCTTCATCAGGTGGGGGGAGGAATACTAGTTGGCGACGTCACTGGCACAGGGCCTCTCATAGTACGCAAAAGTGTTGCTGCCGGTGGGAGGCGCCCCCGCCGTGCAAACACACCGCTGTACTTTGAGGGGCCCTGTGCCAGTGCCAATGCCAACGAGTGGGCCCCCCCTGCTTGCTCAGGTTCACAGCACTTGCAAAGTTGAAATACTTACCTCTCCCTGCTCCACTGCCGTGACGTGGTCCAGATTTCCTGGGCCCACTAATTACTTGAACCAGCCCTACCCCCCACAACTTTAGCCAAATGACCCCCAATTTCAAATGCCTTCCAATTATTATAAGGTAAATTACGCTTGACAAGCTTCATTAAGAAGAATGGATGGTTTTGACATTAAAATGGGCACTCTAGGTGTTTTCCTGGCCCCCACTCACTGCCGACTATGCTGCCCCATTGACTTGCATTGGGTTTCGTGTTTCGGTCGATCCCGACTTTACGTCATAATCGGCCGATTTCACTCGACCCGACTTTGGACATAGTCGGGTTTCGCAAAACCCGGCTCGACTCTAAAAAGGTCAAGGTCGCTCAACTCTACTTGTCGTGTTTGGAGGAAAAAGAATACTGAGTTGCATCCATCAAACACCATACCTACTGTAAAGCATGGTGGTGGAAACATCATGCTTTGGGGCTGTTTCTCTGCAAAGGGGCCAGGACAACTGATCCGGGTACATGAAAGAATGAATGGGGCCATGTATCGTGAGATTTTGAGGGCAAACCTCCTTCCATCAGCAAGGGCATTGAAGATGAAACGTGGCTGGGTCTTTCAACACGACAATGATCCAAAGCACACCGCCAGGGCAACGAAGGAGTGGCTTCGTAAGAAGCATTTCACGGTCCTGGAGTGGCCTAGCCAGGCTCCAGATCTCAACCCTATAGAAAACCTTTGGAGGGAGTTGAAAGTCCGTGTTGCCAAGCGAAAAGCCAAAAACATCACTGCTCTAGAGGAGATCTGCATGGAGGAATGGGCCAACATGCCAACAACAGTGTGTGGCAACCTTGTGAAGACTTACAGAAAACGTTTGACCTCTGTCATTGCCAACAAAGGATATATTACAAAGTATTGAGATGAAATTTTGTTTCTGACCAAATACTTATTTTCCACCATAATATGCAAATAAAATGTTAAAAAAACAGACAATGTGATTTTCTGGATTTTTTTTTCTCAGTTTGTCTCCCATAGTTGAGGTCTACCTATGATGTAAATTACAGACACCTCTCACCTTTTTAAGTGGAGGAACTTGCACTATTGCTGACTGACTAAATACTTTTTTGCCCCACTGTATATGTCTACAGGATGTATATCTCTTTATATAAGATTGCTTTATTAGTTTGAAAACTAGTTGTAAATTACATAGAGAATTACAGTATGTAAAAGATGATGTTAAATACGCATTTTATACAGATTAATGTAATATGGATGTCATACGGATGCTAGGTGACAAAAATCACATTGCACTCGTATCCTACTTTTCTGGGTCATCATTGGACCTTTTTTTTTTTTTATATACATGCTCGTGTGATTCCAGCCTAAAAGACAAACTGCAGCCAGGGGACAGGGATTTTCTGATCCAGAAAACCAATTTAATGGTGAAAATAAAAAGCTGCAGCTCATACAGTAGCTAAGGCCTCTTTCACACTTCAGTTGTTTGGCGTCAGTCTAAAACCGCCATTTTCCTTTCCCATAGACTTGCATTAGCGACGGATTGTGACGGATGGTCGTCCGTTCCATCCGCCATGTGGACGTTTTCTGAAAATAGACGGACATTGAAACGTTTTTTGTCAACGCCGAAATGGAATGGGCGCCTATGGGCGACGGATCCGCCGCAACCGTTTTTTCAGCGGATCCGTCACCCCAATCCGTTTTTTCAATTGCGCATGCTCCAAAAAGTAGATACTTTTCCCTGACAACCCCCAAGTAACGGATCCGTCAAAAAAACGGATCCGTTAGAACCGTTTTCTCAACAATTGTGACGGATCCGTCAATCCGTCACTATGTCGGTAGTGACTGACGCCAAACAACTGAAGTGTGAAAGAGGCCTAAGAAACACAGTGATTAATCGCTTAGCATAATAATAATCTTTATTTTTATATAGCGCTAACATATTCCGCAGCGCTTTACAGGTTGCACACATTATCGTTGCTGTCCCCGTTGTAATTGCCTATCAGTATGTCTTTGGAAAGTTGCCGGTAATCTGCGCCCGCCCGCTGGCATTAAAATACTTACCCAGCTCCCTCGGCGCTTACATCCTCTCAGCGTCGCTGCTTGTCCTGTATGAGCGGTCACGTGGTGCCGCACATTACAGTGATGAATATGCGGCTCCACCTTCCATAGGGGTGGAGCCGCATATTCATTACTGTAATAAGCTGCACCACGTGACCGCTTATACAGGAAGAGCTGCGACGCTGAGAGGATGCAAGCGCCGAGGGAGCTGGGTAAGTACAGGTCCTTCTCAAAAAATTAGCATATAGTGTTAAATTTCATTATTTACCATAATGTAATGATTACAATTAAACTTTCATATATTATAGATTCATTATCCACCAACTGAAATTTGTCAGGTCTTTTATTGTTTTAATACTGATGATTTTGGCATACAACTCCTGATAACCCAAAAAACCTGTCTCAATAAATTAGCATATCAAGAAAAGGTTCTCTAAACGACCTATTACCCTAATCTTCTGAATCAACTAATTAACTCTAAACACATGCAAAAGATACCTGAGGCTTTTATAAACTCCCTGCCTGGTTCATTACTCAAAACCCCCATCATGGGTAAGACTAGCGACCTGACAGATGTCAAGAAGGCCATCATTGACACCCTCAAGCAAGAGGGTAAGACCCAGAAAGAAATTTCTCAACAAATAGGCTGTTCCCAGAGTGCTGTATCAAGGCACCTCAATGGTAAGTCTGTTGGAAGGAAACAATGTGGCAGAAAACGCTGTACAACGAGAAGAGGAGACCGGACCCCGAGGAAGATTGTGGAGAAGGACCGATTCCAGACCTTGGGGAACCTGAGGAAGCAGTGGACTGAGTCTGGTGTGGAAACATCCAGAGCCACCGTGCACAGGCGTGTGCAGGAAATGGGCTACAGGTGCCGCATTCCCCAGGTAAAGCCACTTTTGAACCATAAACAGCGGCAGAGGCGCCTGACCTGGGCTACAGAGAAGCAGCACTGGACTGTTGCTAAGTGGTCCCAAGTACTTTTTTCTGATGAAAGCAAATTTTGCATGTCATTCGGAAATCAAGGTGCCAGAGTCTGGAGGATGACTGGGGAGAAGGAAATGCCACAATGCCTGAAGTCCAGTGTCAAGTACCCACAGTCAGTGATGGTGTGGGGTGCCATGTCAGCTGCTGGTGTTGGTCCACTGTGTTTCATCAAGGGCAGGGTCAATGCAGCTAGCTATCAGGAGATTTTGGAGCACTTCATGCTTCCATCGGCTGAAATGCTTTATGGAGATGAAGATTTCATTTTTCAGCACGACCTGGCACCTGCTCACAGTGCCAAAACCACTGGTAAATGGTTTACTGACCATGGTATTACTGTGCTCAATTGGCCTGCCAACTCTCCTGACCTGAACCCCATAGAGAATCTGTGGGATATTGTGAAGAGAAAGTTGAGAGACGCAAGACCCAACACTCTGGATGAGCTTAAGGCCGCTATTGAAGCATCCTGGGCCTCCATAACATCTCAGCAGTGTCACAGGCTGATTGCCTCCATGCCACGCCGCATTGAAGCAGTCATTTCTGCCAAAGGATTCCCGACCAAGTATTGAGTGCATAACTGAACATTATTATTTGATGGTTTTTTTGTTTGTTATTTAAAAACACTTTTATTTGATTGGATGGGTGAAATATGCTAATTTATTGAGACAGGTTTTTTGGGTTATCAGGAGTTGTATGCCAAAATCATCAGTATTAAAACAATAAAAGACCTGACAAATTTCAGTTGGTGGATAATGAATCTATAATATATGAAAGTTTAATTGTAATCATTACATTATGGTAAATAATGAAATTTAACACTATATGCTAATTTTTTGAGAAGGACCTGTATTTTAATGCCAGCGGGCGGGCGCAGATTACCGGCAACTTTATTTTAAAAACAAAAATAAATTAAAAAAAAAGATTATTCATTCCTTCTTTCCAGCGAATGCTGCTGGAGAGAAGAAATGAATGGGGCTTCAGCACCAGATGCAGGGGACAGTGCTTAACTGTGGCGCTGTCTCCTGCACGGTGCGTGTGGTACCCAGTCGGCACACGGGCGGCACACGGATGCCGCACGTGTGCCACACTGATGTGCCACGTGAACACATGGACACGGATAATTCCGGTACCGATTTTTCCGGTACCGGAATTATCTGGACATGTGAGACCGGCCTAACATATTGTGTTGTTACAAAAAAAAAATAATAGTCATCAAAATGCCGCCGTCGCCTGCACTGTTGCAAGATACAGTACATATGTATAATATATGCATTTACGGTTTAGTCGTTTAGTAATGTGGAGGAAAAAAAAATTATCTTCATTTAAATGCCAATTTGCTCAGGGGGAAGCGACATCTATGCGAAACGCACGTTGGAGAATGTGGCCGCAGTTGCGGCAGGACTGACAAATACAATGGGTAAATACTCCTCTTACTTGTTAAGCTCATAATATGTATTGCGTCCAACATAAGCCTTCTGGTACTTTTTGGCAGATACTGGACTACTGCCCCCATATTGGACTATTGTCCTATTATTACTTAGTAGAGTGTAAACTCAGTTTAGGGGCACCAGTTTATCTACATGTCTCTCATGAAAACTCTTAGTTGTTCGCATTCAATTTCCATGTCCTGACCTATTCTCCGGCCTCTTTTTTTTAACCAAGGACCAAATTACATCTGTACTCGTAATCCTATATTGTTTATTTCTATTTGTAATTTTGTGTATTAATAAAAACGTTGACATTTTTAGCATATTTTGACTCCGATTCTCCTTGTTAAGTATATTATGATGAGTGGCTAATAGTGATGAGCGAGTATACTCGTTGCTCGGGTGGTCTCTGGGTATTTGTTAGTGCTCTGAGATTTAGTTTTCGTTGCCGCAGCTGCATGATTTACAGCTGCTGGACAGGCTGAATACATGTGGGGAATGCCTGTTTCTTAGGGAATTCCCACATGTATTCAGGCTGTCCAGCAACCATAAATCATGCAGCTGAGTCGACGAAAACTAAATCTCCGAGCACTAACAAATACTCAGAGACCACCCGAGCATGCTCAGGAAGACCCGAGCAACAATGCTATTCGCTCATCACTAGTGGCTAAGTATATGGGTATATTAGTTCTGTGGAACTGATATCTTTGTATAATGCTAAGAATAGCTGTCCGCTGAATAAATAAATGCAAGATAAAGGCATCAAACTGTTCAGTACATAAATGTATATTGGCTCTAACATAAATTATTAGATATTAGCACATAATATATATGACAAAGGTAGCGTAGCTTCTCGGGATGTAGTAACTGAGTATTCATGAAGGGACCTCATCAGACATTCAGTTTTCTTGGTGTGTGTGTGCTCAGACATGAAAGGATTCACACTCTTTGTCAGCTGCTTCCATAAGACACACATTATTAAGTGTGCTTCCTTTTCAAGGCAAGCTTGAAGCAAATCCAGAACAGTCTTGTGACCTGGCTGAACGTCCCGAAGATCAGAATCTGGTCGATGTAACATTGGCACTCGGTTGGTCTTCTATACAGTGCTGCTTTGAGAAATTGTACTTGTCAAAATCCTCTCTGATCTGCAGCCAAGTTTTCCCTTTTGTTTCAGGCAGGTAGAAGTAGAGAAATGCCCCACAGATGGCAGTGATGATGAGGAAGATGAGGAAACAGAATTGCTCCATAGTAGCCTGGAGAGAGAAATAGAAGAGGTAAACTGTTGGGAAAAATAGACAGATTTTGTCTAGTTTTGTGCCTCTTTTTTGTCCCCAATTCATTATTCTATTGGTGCTTTTTTTTTTTAAAGCCTAATTTAGTAATTGCAAAATTTTGCACAACTGCACTCCTATCCCCCATGGTGTACTTTGGAGTGTGCCAACATTTTGGTGTTTTTTTTTTTCAACTTTTGGTGCTACGGTGATCTTTTTGGCAGCAAAAGTTGCAAAAATAGTTCAAGACAGAAAGAATTTTAGACAAACTCATGAATTACGTGTGCAATTTTGATGAATGTGGAGTAAATAATACCACAAAACAAAAAACGAAAGTCACAAAAAAGCAAATGATGAATCGATTTGGGACCTCTATCTGCGGCCCGGAGACTCACACATCTTGGTCACTGGCACAAATAGTATATATTTTCTGTCTTCGAAACCAATTTGGGCCTTTACGACAAAGTCATTCTTGTTTTTCTAGGTTTTTTTTTAATTGTCACATTATAAGAGCCATACAATTTAGATTTTGCTTTGCTGTAGCTCTATGAGGGCTAATGTTTTGCAGGATGTTTGTATTTGTCAGTGAAAACATTTTGGCCTAAATACCGTATATATTACTAACTCTGCTTAAATTTTTATGGTGAAAAATAAAAACTCCCCAGCAATTATACGTTGTTATTTTTTTGCTTCACATTTCACACTATTCACCATGTTACATAAATACATTTTAACCCCTTAAGCGCGAAGGATGGTTTGCACGTTAAAGAAGATGTCCACTACTATAAAGTTTTTTTTTGTTTTTTTTTCATAAATCTTGCTATTATGTGCCACTGAAAACATCTACTGTGTTTATTTCAGCAATATTACCTGTTATCATGCTATAGCAGCACATCTTTAGTGCTGGATCCAGCTCTCATTGGGTTAATCGACAACTTCCTTTCTCCTGAGTTATTGTGGTCTAATACTACAAGTTCCATGATGCATTGCACTCGCATGTAACTCTGCACTGGCACACCCACTCCAAAACACACCCAAACCCCTCCCTCCTCTCTGTTCAGGCTGATGAGGAGAGGCCACATCTTAGGCTACGTTCACATTAGCGTTGTGCGCCGCTGCGTCGGCGACGCAACACACAACGCACGCAAAAACGCACCAAAACGCATGCAAAAACGCTGCGTTTTGCGACGCATGCGTTGTTTTTTGCCGAAATTCGGACGCAAGAAAAATGCAACTTGTTGCGTTTTCTTGGTCCGACGCTTGCGGCAAAAAAGACGCATGCGTCGCACAACGCAACAAACAAAAACGCATGCGTCCCCCATGTTAAATATAGGGGCGCATGACGCATGCGTCGCCGCTGCGTTGCCCGACGCAAACCCGACGCAAACTAGCATAACGCTAGTGTGAACGTAGCCTTAGTCACAAGCTGTAAGCAGCAGCACCAAGAACTGCACAACCATGGTGATCAAGCTTTGAGCTTTTTTTCTTTCTCATCTATTTCATAGTATAGTTTAATATACATATATGATATACTGTAAAGAGATCTCACTGCGTATATGTCTTAGATATGTAAATGACACAGTACATGTGTGGGTATATATGTCCATCTACATACACTTGTGTGAATGTATATATTATGTGTGTTCTTATTTTACACTATTTGTGCTCATACAGGCACAGTCCAGCCACAAATTGGCCCCCCACTACTTCCGTCCAGTCAGTGCCCCCTCCGTACTCCCCTCCAGTCAGCGCCCACATAGCGTTTTAGGACTGCGTTTCTCCGTGGCATAACGCGGTGTAACGCAGTCCTTTAACGCTGTCATTAATCGTCTAAGTGTGCCCAATTTTTTACTATTGATGCTGCCTATGCAGCATCAATAATAAAAACATATGATGTTAAAAGTAATACAAAAAAAATTACATTATATTCTCATCTTCCGCGCCAGCCTTTCACACGACTCGCGACGATCCGGTCCAAATAATGCATTGCGGCAATGCCCGAACATGACGTAGCGTTCTCATGAGACCGCTACATCATCACGTGTTATGGCCGCAAGGCATTACTGGCAACGGAATGTCACGACATGGCCTGGATGCGGGGGACGCCGGAAGGTGAGTATATAACTATTTTTTATTTTATTTCTTTTTTTTTTAACAGGGATGTGGTGCCCACATTGCAATATACTACGTGGGCTTTGTTATATACTACGTGGGCTGTATTATATACTACATACATATTCTAGAGTACTCGATGCGTTACAATCTGGCCAAATCTTATTCACGCAGCGTTTCCCAGTTGAAAACAAAATGGCAAAATACTAGGCAGAAACATGTATTAAAGCTGTGATAAAGTGCATAGTGCTAATAAGGTGATACATATAGTGCTTACTCATGTGGGTATGGTGCCCGCTGAGTACGTAGCTCCAACGCACGTTTCGCAATATTTGCTTCTTCGGGAAGCTTGTGTACTGCTGCTTCAGATTGTTGTGTCATCACTCGTGTTGAGCATTCCAATACTGCAAATATTGGGTATCGGCCAATATTCGCTATATTGGAATTCCGATACCGAGTTCCGATATTTTTACGATATCGGAAATCGGAAGTTCCTATAGTGCAATTATGCAGTATAATGAAGTGTGGGCGGAGACTGGGTGTGTGTGTGCGGGCAGTGTCTGTGCGTGACCGTGGGGCTCTCTGCGGTGTGCGGGGTCTCTGTGCGGCTTGCGGGGTGTCTCTGCGGCGGGCGTGGTCTCTGTGCGGCAGGCGTGGTCTCTGTGCGGCGGGCGTGGTCTCTGTACGGTGGGCGTGGTCTCTGCGGGGCGTGCGGGGTGTCTCTGTGCAGCGTGCGGGGTCTCTGCGGCGTGTCTCTGTGCGGGGTGTCTCAGTGCGGGCATCGTCCGATGGGACTATGAGTCCCATCGGACGATGCCTACTACACTGACAGTGATGGACACATAAGCCAATGATGGGACAGTAGTAGTCCCATCATCCAGCTAATGTGTTGAATGAAAAAAAAATACTCCATACATACTCCATAGAGTACATGCATGACATACAGTACATTAAACATAGAGTTCATACTCACCATTACTTGTCATTTTGATCCCCGAAGCCAGTGTCATCTGTAAAAAAGGTGAAAAAAACAAACAACCAATAAACTCCCTGTCCGCAGAAATCCACGAGTGTCCCACGACGATCTCCCGTGAAGAACAGCAGCAACAGCTGTTGCAACCGCTCTCCAGGGGCCCCACAAACACAATGACGGGAAGAAGGGATTCCTTGGCCACTGTGGAAAAAAATAGTCCCTAGCCTCACTTATGGCATTGCTGGGTGAGAAATTTACCCACGCAGCAATTGCCATAAAGTAAGACTTTGAACTTTAGTAACCTCAGTGATGCACTGCAGGAGCCATTGTCTCCTGTCAGTGTGTCACTGAGGGTCCTACAGAGCAGTGACATCACCCGATGTCACTGTTCTATAGGGGAGATCGTCGTGGGACGCTCGTTATTAATTGGACTACGGCGGACAGGTAGTATACGGTTTATTATTTTACGTTTTTTGCAGGCGCTGAAGTATGGTATGTATGGTTAAATGAAGATTATTAAAATACTTTTTTCCGAATGTGTGCGTGTTTTATTAACCCTTTCTTACTATTGGATTAATAATGGATAGGCGTCTTATTGACGCCTCTACGTTATTAACCCGGCTTAATGTCACCTTACAATAGCAAGGTGACATTAACCCCTTATTACCCCATATCCCACCGCTACACGGGAGTGGGAAGAGAGGGGCTAAGTGCCGGAATTGGCGCATCTTACAGATGCGCAATTTCTGGGGCGGCTGCGGACTGGTATTTGTAGCCAGGGGGGTGGGGGGCCAATATCCATGGTCCCTCTCTAGGCTATGAATATCAGCCCACAGCTGTCTGCGTAGCCTTTCTGGCTATAAAATATAGGGGGACCCCACGTCATTTTTTTGGGGGGGACCCCTATTTTAATAGCCAGTAAAGGCTACGCAGACAGCTGCGGGCTGGTATTCATAGCAGGCTACAAATATTGGCCCCCAGCCGTCGGCTTTCCCCCTCTGGCGCAGAAAATTGCGCGGGAGCCCATGACATTTTTTTCCGCCTTTTTTTTTTTTTAAATTCAACGCTAATTAAAGGGAACCTGTCACCCCGTTTTTTCAGTACGAGATAAAAATACTGTTAAATAGGGCCTGAGCTGTGCGTTACTATAGTGTATTTTGTGTACCTTGATTCCCCACCTATGCTCCTGAAATAACTTACCAAAGTCGCCGTTTTCGCCTGTCAATCAGGCTGGTCAGGTCATATGGGCTTCAGGAAAATGGCCGCCGCGATCTCCATCTGCACACGCGTGGCATCCCGCGGCCATTTTCCTGAAGCCCCGGGCAGCAGAGGACTCCATATGCGCACGCGTGGCCTCAGGAAGATTGCCGCCCCCACAGATCACCAGGGAAATAGCGCCGATCACGCGTTTTTTCTTCTCCTGCCCAGTGGATTCAGAAGATGGGCATGCGCAAACCACTACGCCACCAACGGAAAGATATGCAAGATCTGGGGGAAGAAACAGTCGCCACGCCCATATGACCTGACCAGCTTGATTGACAGGCGAAAACGGCGACTTTGGTAAGGTATTTCGGCAGCATAGGTGGGGAATCGGGGTACACAAAATACACTATAGTAACGCACAGCTCAGGCCCTATTTAACAGTATTTTTATCTTGTACTGAAAAAACGGGGTGACAGGTTCCCTTTAAAGGGACACTGTCACCTGAATTTGGAGGGAACAATCTTCAGCCATGGAGGCGGGGTTTTTGGGTTTTTGATTCACCCTTTCCTTACCCGCTGGCTGCAATATTGGATTGGAGTTCATTCTCTGTCCTCCATAGTACACGCCTGCGCAAGGCAAGATTGCCTTGTGCAGGCATGTACTACGGAGGACAGAGAATGAACTCCAACCCAATATTGCAGCCAGCATGCAGCCAGCGGGTAAGGAAAGGGTGAATCAAAAACCCCGCCTCCATGGCTGACGATTGTTCCCTCCAAATTCAGGTGACAGTGTCCCTTTAAGGCCTCTTTCACTCTTGCGTCGGTACGGGTCCGTCGCTATGCGTCGGGCCGACGTACCGACGCACGTTGTGAAATTTTTGCACAACGTGGGCAGCGGATGCAGTTTTCCAATGCATCCGCTGCCCATTCTGAAGTCCGTAGAGGAGGGGGCGGAGTTTCTGTCGCGCATGCGTGTTAGAAAATGGTGGGCGCGACGGCCAAAAAAACGTTCACTTGAACATTTTTTTCGTGCCGACGGTCCGCCAAAACACGACAGATCCGTTACACAACGGATGTGACGTGTGGCCATCCGTCGCGATCCGTCGCTAATACAAGTCTATGGGTACAAAACGCATCCTGCAAGCACATTTGCAGGATCTGTTTTTTTCCACCGGATCGTTTTTTTTCCAACAGATCCGTTTTTTTCTCATAGAGTTGTATTAGCGCTGGAGTGCGCCTGATGGCCACAAGTTTCATCCGTTTTTTGCTAGATCCGTCGCTGTGTGTTTTTTCGACGGACAGAAAAACCGTTCCTCTGTAGGTGTTTTCCATCCGGCGGAAACAGCTTTTTTGACGGATCCGTGTGGCCATCAGGCGCAATCCGGCGCTAATACAACTCTATGAGAAAAAACGGATCTGGCGGAAAAAAACGGATCCGGTGGAAAAAACGGATCCTGCAAATGTGCTCGCAGGATGCGTTTTACCCATAGACTTGTATTAGCGACGAATGGTCACAAGTCGAGTCACTAGCCCACTCTTATCGGCACCTCCGGCGAGTATATATATCCTTTCGGTTCTGCTTAGCACATTACCCCCTGACGAAGGAATCACTGAAACGCACATCGGAGTGCTCTGTGCTTGGGCACGCAGGACCGACAGGTATATATAAGACTATATCTCACTAATTCCCACATATCTCACAGCAGACATTGACATGCGTGTATGATACTATAGTGCAGGAGGGGACATACTGCACACTATAGACTTTGTCTTCCCTTTTACTTGCACTTTTGCACAATTATACTGTGGCACTTTATTTGCACATTGTTTTTGGTGGATACACATGTACTAACAGATTTTATATATTTTTTCAATCCATATTCAACACTTTTCTTCACTAGTTGTATATTTTTTTTCCCCTTGGATACACGTAATTTGTCTCATACATGCGCTTAGAATCAGATTGTGGAATTGGTTGTATATATATATATTTTTTATATCGTATTTTTTACCTGTACACCTGTGTATATTTATTTCCCAAGCACATGCACTTTTGTGCTGATGTTGCCATACTATTATAATAAAGGCTTTTTTATTGACTTGCTTTTCTGTGGCTTTTTATAATATATAAGTATATTTTTTTGTTTCATATATATATATATATATATATATATATATATATATATATATTTGTTTTGCTGCTAGCATTTGGAGTCCTTTGACAGCTCTTTGATTTTTTTATACAAATTTCACATCGTGCGTCTGTACGTCGGCCCGACGCATGGCGACGGACCCGTACCGACGCAAGAGTGAAAGAGGCCTTAATGAGTGTTGAATTTAAAAAAAAAAAAAAGCGGAAAAAAACGGAGTGGGCTCCCACACAATTTTCTGCGCCAGAGGGGGAAAGCCGATGGCCTGGGGCCAATATTTGTAGCCTGCTATGAATATCAGCCCGCAGCTGTCTGCGTAGCCTTTACTGGCTATTAAAATAGGGGGACCCCCCCCAAACATGACGTGGGGTCCCCCTATATTTTATAGCCAGAAAGGCTACACAGACAGCTGCGGGCTGATATTCATAGCCTAGAGAGGCGCCATGGATATTGGCCCCCCCGGCTACAAATACCAGTCCGCAGCCGCCCCAGAAATGGCGCATCTGTAAGATGCGCCAATTCCGGCACTTAGCCCCTCTCTTCCCACTCCCGAGTAGCGGTGGGATATGGGGTAATAAGGGGTTAATGTCACCTTGCTATTGTAAGGTGACATTAAGCCGGGTTAATAACGGAGAGGCGTCAATAAGACGCCTATCCATTATTAATCCAATAGTAAGAAAGGGTTAATAAAACACGCACACATTAGGAAAAAAGTATTTTAATATTCTTCATTTAACCATACTTACCATACTTCAGCGCCTGCAAAAAAACGTAAAATAATAAACCGTATACTACCTGTCCGCCGTAGTCCAATTAATAATGAGTGTCCCACGACGATCTCTCCTATAGAACAGTGACATTGGGTGATGTCACTGCTCTATAGGACCCTCAGTGACACACTGACAGGAGACAATGGCTCCTGCAGTGCATCACTGAGGTTACTCTAGTTCACTGGTTTCACTTTATGGCATTTGCTGCGTGTGAAAATGTCTCACCCACCAATGCCATAAGTGAGGCTAGGGACTATTTTCTCACAGGGGCGTAGGAATACATTGTGAGGAATACATTGTGGATGGATACCTTCCATCATTGTGTTCCTGGAGCCCCTGGAGAGCTGTTGCATCAGCTGATGCTCCTGCTCTCCACAGGAGATCGTTGTGGGACACTCGTTTTAATTGGATTTCTGCGGATCGGGGAGTATATTGTTTGTTTATTATTTTAATATTTTTTACAGGTGACAATGGCTTCGGGGAACAAAATGACAAGTGATGGTGAGTATGTACTCTATGTTATATGTACTGTATGTCTGTATGTATGATGTATGTACTGTATGTCGCATGTCCCATGGTGCATGTCCCATGTCGTAGCATGGTGCATGTCGTCGCATGGTGCATGTCGTCGCATGGTGCATGTCGCATGTCATCGCATGGTGCATGTCGTCGTATGATGCATGTCGCATGTTGTCGCATGGTGCATGTTGTCGCATGGTGCATGTCGCCACATGGTGCATGTCGCATATCGTCGCATGGTGCATGTCGCATGTCGTCACAAGGTGCATGCCGCATGTCGTCACATGGTGCATGTCGTCACATGGTGCATGTCGTCGCATGGTGCATGGTGCATGTCGTCGTGTGGTGCATGTCGCCACATGGTGCATGTCACATGTTGTCGCGTGGTGCATGTCGCCGCATGGTGCATGTCGCATGTCATCCCATGGTGCATGTCGCATGTCGTCACATGGTGCATATCGTCGTAAGGTGCATGTCGCATGTCGTCACATGGTGCATGTCGTCGCATGGTGCATGTCGTCGCATGATGCATGTCGCATGTCGTCACATGGTGCATGTCGTCACATGGTGCATGTCGTCACATGGTGCATGTCGCATGTCGCCACATGGTGCATGTCGTCGCATGGTGCATGTCGTCGCATGGTGCATGTCATCGCATGGTGCATGTCGCATGTCGTCGCATGGTGCATGTCGTCGCATGGTGCATGTCGTCGCATGGTGCATGTCGTCGCATGGTGCATGTCGCATGTCATCGCATGGTGCATGTCACATGGTGTGTATTGTATGTATGTATGTATGTACGTACTGTGTATGTGTTTTTTTTTACATTCAACACATTAGCGCACACACACACACACCCCCAGCAGACCCCCGGCGCCGGCACGCACATACCGGCGCCGGCACGCAGACCCACGGAGCCGGCACGCACATACCAGCGCCGGCACGCACATACCGGCACCGGCACGCAGACCCCCGGCGTCCACACAACAATCATCCCTGCCTAGCCCCGCCCACCCCCAACACAGCCCCGCAGGCAGCCCCCAGCCCCGCCCACAGCCCAGTCACTCTTGATGAGTGACTGCTGTCTGTGGGGGCTGGTCACGCCTGCTACTGACGTCACGTCAATTTCCAGAGTCTGGAAATTGACGTGACGTCAGCGAAAATGAGCGGCGGCTGCAGCCTGGGGGTCACGTGACCCAGACTCAGCAGCCGGAATAGCGCCGCTCACAGGCGAAAACGGCAACGCAAGGTATTTGCACAATTTATTAGGGGCCCCGGGGGGATACATTGGGCTATTAATTGAAAGTAGTGGACAACCCCTTTAATGACCGGGCCAATTTTTACAATTCTGACCACTGTCCCTTTATGAGGTTATAACTCTGGAACGCTTCAATGGATCTTGGCGATTCTGACATTGTTTTCTCGTGACATATTGTACTTCATGATAGTGGTAAAATTTCTTCAATATAACTTCAATATAACTTGCGTTTATTTGTGAAAAATGGAAATTTGGCGAAAATTTTGCAATTTTCCAACTTTGAATTTTTATGCCCTTAAATCACAGAGATATAGCATGTAAAATAATTAATAAGTAACATTTCCCAAATGTCTACTTTAGATCAGCACAATTTTGGAACCAAACATTTTTTTTTTGTTAGGGAGTTATAAGGGTTAAAAGTTGACCAGCAATTTCTCATTTTTACAACACCAATGTTTTTAGGGACCACATGACATTTGAAATCATTTTGAGGGGTCTATATGATAGAAAATACCCAAGTGTGACACCATTCTAAAAACTGCACCCCTCAAGGTACTCAAAACCACATTCAAGAAGTTTATTAACCCTTCAGGTGTTTTACAGGAATTTTTGGAATGTTTTTTAAAAAAAATTAACATTTAACTTTTTTTCACAAAAAATTTAATTCAGCTCCAATTTGTTTTATTTTCCCAAGGGTAAGAGAAGAAATTGGACCCCAAAAATTGTTGTGCCATTTGTTCTGAGTACGCTGATACCCAACATGTGGGGGGTAAACCACTGTTTGGGCCCATGGCAGAGCTCGGAAGGGAAGGAGCGCCATTTGACTTTTCAATGCAAAATTGACTGGAATTGAGATGGGACACCATGTCACTTTGGAGAGCCCCTGATGGGCCTAAACATTGAAACCCCCCACATGTGACACCATTTTGGAAAGTAGACCCCCTAAGGAACTTATCTAGATGTGTTTTGAGAGCTTTGAACCCCCAAGTTTTTCACTACAGTTTATAACGCAGAGTCGTGAAAATAAAAATTAATTTTTTTCCCACAAAAATGTTTTTTTAGCCCCCCCAAATTTTTATTTTTCCAAGGGTAACAAGAGAAATTGGACCCCGAAGTTGTTGTCCAATTTGTCCTGAGTACGCTGATACTCCATATGTGGGGAAGAACCACCGTTTGGGCGCATGGCAGAGCTCGGAAGGGAAGGAGCGCCATTTGGAATGCAGACTTAGATGGATTGGTCTGAAGGCGTCACATTGCATTTGCAGAGCCCCGATGCACCTAAACAGTAGAAACCCCCCAGAAGTGACACGATTTTGGAAAGTAGACCCCCTAAGGAACTTATCTAGATGTGATTTGACAGCTTTGAACCCCCAAGTGTTCCACTACAGTTTATAACAAGTCGTGAAAATAAATAATTTTTTTCCCACAAAAATGTTTTTTTAGACCCCAAAATTTTTATTTTCTCAATCGTAACAAGAGAAATTGGACCCCAATAGTTGTTGTCCAGTTTGTCCTGAGTATGCTGATACCCCATATGTTGGGGTAAACCCCTGTTTGGGCGCACGGGAGAGCTTGGAAGGGAAGGACCACTGTTTTACTTTTTCAACGCAGAATTGGCTGGAATTGAGATCGGACGCCATGTCTCGTTTATGAGCCCTGATGTGCCTAAACAGTGGAAACCCCCAATTCTAACTGAAACCCTAACGCCAAAACCCCCTACCCCTAATCCCAACCATAACCCTAACCACACCCCTAACCCTGAAACACCCCTAACCCTAATCCCAACCGTAAATGTAACCCTAACCCTAACTTTAGCCCCAACTCTAACTTTAACCCCAACCCTAACTTTAGCCCCAACCCTAACTTTAGACCCAACCCTAACTTTAGCCGCAACCCTAACCCTAGCCCCAAACCTAGCCCTAGCCCTAACCCTAGCCCTAACCCTAATGGGAAAATGGAAATAAATACATTTTTAATTTTTTTTTATGTTTCCCTAACTAAGGGGGTGATGAAGGGGGTTTGATTTACTTTTCTAGCGGGTTTTCTAGCGGATTTTTATGATTGGCAGCCGTCACACTCTAAAAGACGCTTTTTATTGCAAAAAATATTTTTTGCATTACCACATTTTGAGACCTATAATTTTTCCATATTTTGGTCCACAGAGTCATGTGAGGTCTTGTTTTTTGCAAGACGAGTTGACGTTTTTATTGGTAACATTTTCAGGCACGTGACATTTTTTGATCGCTTTTTATTTTGATTTTTGTGAGGCAGAATGACCAAAAAACAGCTATTCATGAATTTCTTTTGTGCGGGGCGTTTATACCGTTCCGCATTTGGTAAAATGGATAAAGCAGTTTTATTCTTCAGTTCAGTACGTTTACAGCAATACCTCATTTATATTTTTTTTATGTTTTGGCGCTCTTTATACGATAAAAACTATTTTATAGAAAAAATAATTATTTTTGCATCGCTTTATTCTGAGGACTGTAACTTTTTTATTTTTTCGCTGATGATGCTGTATGGTGGCTCGTTTTTTGCAGGACAAGATGCCGTTTTCAGCGGTACCATGGACATTTATATCCATCTTTTTGATCGCATGTTATTCCACTTTTTGTTCGACGGTATGATAATAAAGCGTCGTTTTTTGCCTCGTTTTTGTTTTTTTTACAGTGTTCACTGAAGAGGTTAACCAGTGGGACAGTATTATAGGTTGGGTCCTTACGGACGCGGCGATATTAAATATGTGTATTTTTATTGTTTTTTTTTTTTATTTAGATAAGGAAATGTATTTATGGGAACAATATATATATATTTTTTCTTTATTTAGGATTTTGAAAAATTTTTTTTTTTACACATCTAAAAAATTTTTTTAAACTTTTTTAACTTTGTCCCAGGGGGGACATCACTGTATACTGACAGATCGCTGATCTGACACTTTGCAGAGCACTGATCAGATCTGGCATGCCCTGCTGCTTGGTTACCAGAGCCTGCTCTGGACCCGGAAGTACTCCCTGCAGGACCTGGAAGTAGCCCCGTGGCCATTTTGGATCCGGGGCCTGCAGGGAGGAGACGCTCGGTACAAGGTGAGCACATCGCCTTGTACCGATCGTCTCAGGAAAGCACGCAGGGAGCCTCCTCCCTGCGCGATGCTTCCCTATGCCCCCGGAACACTGCGATCATGGTTGATCGCGTGTGTACCGCGGGGGTTAATGTGCCGTGAGCGCGGCCGATCGCGTATGACGTACTATCCTGTCACTGGGAATTAAGTCCCAGGTCACCTTGACGGGATAGTACGTCATATGGGATTAAGGGGTTAAAGGACTTTTCCAATACTTTTTTATAGCTGACCTAACCTAACCTAAGGTTTTAAGATCTGTGGGGGCCCAACAACTGGTACCGCTAACAATCAGCTGTTATCATCTCAATGGGCATATACAGGGTGGGCCATTTATATGGATACACCTAAATAAAATGGGAATGGTTGGTCATATCAACTTCCTGTTTGTGGCACATTAGTATATGGGAGGGGGGAAACTTTTCAAGATGGGTAGTAACCATGGCGGTCATTTTGAAGTCGGCCATTTTGGATCCAACTTTATTTTTTCCAATGGGAAGAGGGTCATGTGACACATCAAACTTATTGAGAATTTCACAAGAAAAACAATGGTGTGTTTGGTTTTAACATAACTTTATTCTTTCATGAGTTATTTACAAATTTATGACCACTTATAAAATGTGTTCAAAGTGCTGCCCATTGTGTTGAATTGTCAATGCAACCCTCTTCTCCCACTCTTGACACACTGATAGCAACACCGCAGAAGAAATGCTAGCACAGGCTTCCAGTATCTGTTGTTTCAGATGCTGGGGTCATCTGAAGGCAATTGTCTATGCCAGGGGTGTCAAACTGCATTCCTCAAGGGCTGCAAACAGGTCATGTTTTCAGGATTTCCTTGTACTGCACAGGTGATAATTTAATCACCTACACACATAATGATTGCAACACCTTGTGCAATGCTAAGGAAATCTTGAAAACACGCATGGTTTGCGGCCCTCGAGGAATGCAGTTTGACACCCCTGGTCTATGCTGTGAAGATACGAGATGTGCAGGACCTGAAACAACAGATACTGGAAGCCTGTGCTGACATTTCTTCTGCGGTGTTGTGCCAGCACCCCAAGGTGGGGAGTACGTAGCAGGGGCCTGGCTGGATCCAATGGTGCCAAAACCGCCTCTCTTGGACCATCCATTAAGGTGCTATTATCCATCTTGGAGTTTTTAGCTGCTAGATGCAAGGGGAGGGGATTTAGTGACCCCCAAGTAGTTAAATGCTCGTGTAAAGCATGCCCTATTGCTTTCAAGGAACAGAGGAGACCACTAGCCTCTCATGTGGCAGCCCCTCCACCGCTAGCCAGGCCTTTCATCTGACTGGTAACTGTCTGTTTATATTCTGCATTATTTGTCCTACCACTGTTGTATTTGCATATCTGACCATTGTATATGTATAACCATTGTATATATAGTGTTTTGTTTAATGTGCCCTTAAAGTGGTTAAATATATACAGTGGGTATGGAAAATATTCAGACTCCATTTTTTCATTGCAGCCATTTGGTAAATTTAAAAAAAGTTCATTTTTTTCTCATTAATGTACACTCTGCACCCCATCTTGACTGAAAAAAAAACAGAAATGTAGGAATTTTTGCAAATTTGTTAAAAAAGAAAAACTGAAATATCACATGGTCATAAGTATTCAGACCCTTTGCTCAGTATTGAGTAGGAGCACCCTTTTGAGCTAATACAGCCATGAGTCTTCTTGGGAATGATGCAACAAGTCTTCCACACCTGGATTTGTGGATCCTCTGCCATTCTTCACTGCAGATCCTCTCCAGTTCCATCAGGTTGGATGGTGAGCGTTGGTAGACAGCCATTTTCAGGTCTCTCCAGAGATGCTCAATTGGGTTTAAGTCAGGGCTCTGTCTGGGCCAGTCAAGAATGGTTACAGATTTGTACCTTCATGTGTTTTTTTTTTAACAAACTCTATGCAGGCTTTGATATGTCATGCACTGAGGAGAGGCTTCCGTTGAGCCACTCAGCCATAAAGGCCCGACTGGTGGAGGGCTGCAGTGATAGTTGACTTTGTGGAACTTTCTCCCATCTCCCTACTGCATCTCTGGAGCTCAGCCATAGTGATCTTGGGGTTCTTCTTTACCTCTCTCACCAACGCTCTTCTCCTACGATTGCTCAGTTTGGCTGGAGGGCCAGGTCTAGGAATACTAGGATTATGAAGGCCACTGTGCTCTTAGGAACCTTGAGTACTGCAGAAATTATTTTGTAATCTTGGCCAGATCTGTGCCTTGCTACAATTCTGTCTCTGAGCTCCTTGGCCAGTTCCTTTGACCTCATGATTCTCATTTGGTCTGACATGCACTGTGAGCTGTGGGGTCTTATATAGACAGGTGTGTGCCTTTCCAAATCAAGTCCGATCAGTTTAATTAAGCACAGCTGGACTCCAATGAAGGAGTAGAACTATCTCAAGGAGGATCACAAGGAAATGAACAGCATGTAACTTAAATATGAGTGTCTGAGCAAAGGGTCTGAATACTTATGACAATGTGATATTTCAGTTTTTCTTTTTTAATTTGCAAAAATTCCTATATTTCTTGTTTTTCAGTCAAGATGGGGTGCAGAGTGTATATTAATGAGAAAAAATGAACTTTTTTGCATTTACCAAATGGCTGCAATGAAACAAAGAGTGAAAAATTTAAAGGAGTCTGAATAATTTCCGTACCCACTGTAATTTAACCTTGGGCTTCTCTTTTACCTCAATCCACGAACCACAAGTCTCTGTTCTCAGCTTAGCTTTCCATGCTACTGTGAAGGAGAAAATGGCTAATGAAATCAATTATTAAACCTTATATAAGTCAGTTCAGATAGGGTGTAGCAAGATGGCGATTGTGTCTTTGAAACTGTCTTGGAAATCCTTGAAACCGTCCTGGCAGGAATCTTTGGAATGCAGGAGTGAAGGCACTGGAATACACCATATTTGGAAATGAAGCTTGGACTGGACCAATTACAAAGTGACTAGCTGTTCAGAAGTTGTGCGACCTCCCCCCCCCCTATTTCCTGCTTTTAGTATCTTTCTTTGTTCTAAAAATAAAGTTCAGTTGTGTACCAACTTTGACTGAGAGAAGTGTGTATCTGTCTTTGTGTATCAGATACATTCTTTAGCCTCTAAGTGCGCACTCAGCTTTTATTTGGTCAGGTACAAGCAATCATATAGATCTCACTTTAAGAGATCACCCTCACACTACCAGGACTGGTGTCTGGCCCAATATAATCCCGTTAACGGACCGGGCTTGCATCTAACGAGGAACTGGTGGCAGTCCTACTGACTAGGCACTGTTTCACTGGTTATAGTGAAAGGGGCCTCTCAGCCTGTCAGAGTTCTGAGAGAGTGTGGTGCCACGTCAGTGACTGCATGGGCCACATCCTCTCCCTGAGCGTCATTGGGCCTGTGTGCACAGGGGTTGTCTGTGTAAAACTGACCTTGTGTGTCCCCAGAGGGTGCGGAACGTGTAATGACATCAGGCGTGGTAGCGAGGTGTGGGTTCTTCACATGTGGTGATAGTGTGTGGGATTCTGCATCATCTCTCTGGTGCAATCATTCACAGCTGGGGAACACACTAAGGGGCTTCAATAGGGATATGGATATATGTTAGAACTTAATTTAACCCCTTTACCCACAAGGGTGGTTTGCATGTTAATGACCAGGCCAATTTTTACAATTCTGACCACTGTCCCTTTATGAAGTTATAACTCTGGAACGCTTCAATGGATCCCAGTGATTCTGACATTTTTTTCTCGTGACATACTGTACTTCATGAGAGTTGTAAAATGTCTTTGATATTACCTGCGTTTTGTTTGTGAAAAAAACGGAAATTTGGCAAACATTTCGAAAATTTTGCAATTTTCCAACTTTGAATTTTCATGCCCTTAAATCACATAGATATGTCACACAAAATACTTACTAAGTAACATTTTCCACATGTCTACTTTATATCAGCAGAATTTTTGTAACCAACATTTTTTTGTTAGGAAGTTATAGGGGTTAAAAGTTGACCAGCGATTTCGCATTTTTGCAACACCATTTTTTTTAGGTACCACATCACATTTGAAGTCACTTTGAGGGTTCTGTATAATAGAAAATACCAAAAAGTGACACCATTCTAAAAACTGCACCCCTCAAGGTGCCCAAAATCACATTCAAGAAGTTTATTAACCCTTCAGGTGCTTCACAGCAATTTTTGGAATGTTTAAAAAAAATGAACATTTAACTTTCACAAAAAATTTACTTCAGATCCAATTTGTTTTATTTTACCAAGGGTAACAGGAGAAATTGGACCACAAGAGTTGTTGTGCAATTTGTCCTGAGTACGCTTATACCCCATAGGTGGGGGTAAACCACTGTTTGGGTGCATGGCAGAGCTCAGAAGGGAAAGAGCGCCATTTGACTTTTCAATGCAAAATTGTCTGGAATTGAGATCGGATGCCATGTCGCATTTGGAGAGCCCCTGACGTTCCCAATCAGTGCAAACCCCTCAATTCTAACTCCAACCCTAACCCCAACACACCCCTAACCTTAATCCTAACCCTATCCAAACCCAGCGTCGGACTGGAGCACCTTGGGCCCACCAGAGAAAATCATTCTTGGGGCCCACTATGTAGCTACATAGAAATAGATACAAGACCACCAATTGTGCGGTAAAAAGCGCTAATATCAGGGTATAATATAAGGTAGTTCACGTCTTAGTAATGTAGCAAGGGTTGGGGTAGCCCCCTCACAGAACATAATGTAGCCCCCTCATAAAATATAATGCGGTCCCCTCTCATAGAATATAATGCAGCACCCCACAAAATATAATGCAACCCCTTCAGGTATGACACAGTCCCCACCATAGAATATAATGTAGCACCCCCATAGGGTATAATGCAGCCCCCCTCATATAGTATAATGCAACCCACCACAGAATATAACGTAGTCCCCTGAGAGAATGCAGTTCCACCACAGAATATAATGCAGCCCCCCCATAGAGTATACTGTAGCCCCCTCATATAGTATGATGTAGCCCCCCATAATATAATGTAGTGCCCTGAGTATAATGCAGTCCCCCCCACAGAATATAATGTAGCCCCCAAGGGCCGTATTTAGAGTTTCTGCTGTCCTAGGCACTTTTAGTGCTGCCTCCCCCTTTGGTGAGTATGACACTATCGCCATAGACTTTGGCAAGAATCGCTGATGTGAAAGTCGCCTTTTGCAGTAGATCAGGCAGTTTTTCTGCATCTGCCGAGTAACGGATCACTTACAGCAACACTGCATTCGGCCTCATTCATTCCCTATGGGATTTGCGGCACTTGCCGTGATCTGGCAAATGTGGTACCATACCTCCCAACTATTGAAGAAGGGAAGGAGGTATAAAGTTTGCGGCGCGCATAGTGCGCCGCGGCAAATTTTAGGCCACGTCTCTTACCACACCAATTTCACAACTAGTCACACCCATATCCACGTCCCAACCACACCCATTTAGCACTGCTGATCACACTGTTTTATATACAGTTAGGGCCAGAAATATTTGGACAGTGACACAATTTTCGCGAGTTGGGCTCTGCATGCCACCACATTGGATTTGAAATGAAACCTCTACAACAGAATTCAAGTGCAGATTGTAACGTTTAATTTGAAGGGTTGAACAAAAATATCTGATAGAAAATGTAGGAATTGTACACATTTCTTTACAAACACTCCACATTTTAGGAGGTCAAAAGTAATTGGACAAATAAACATAACCCAAACAAAATATTTTTATTTTCAATATTTTGTTGCAAATCCTTTGGAGGCAATCACTGCCTTAAGTCTGGAACCCATGGACATCACCAAACGCTGGGTTTCCTCCTCCTTAATGCTTTGCAAGGCCTTTACAGCCGCAGCCTTCAGGTCTTGCTTGTTTGTGGGTCTTTCCGTCTTAAGTCTGGATTTGAGCAAGTGAAATGCATGCTCAATTGGGTTTAGATCTGGAGATTGACTTGGCCATTGCAGAATGTTCCACTTTTTGGCACTCATGAACTCCTGGGTAGCTTTGGCTGTATGCTTGGGGTCATTGTCCATCTGTACTATGAAGCGCCGTCCAATCAACTTTGCAGCATTTGGCTGAATCTGGGCTGAAAGTATATCCCGGTACACTTCAGAATTCATCCGGCTACTCTTGTCTGCTCTTATGTCATCAATAAACACAAGTGACCCAGTGCCATTGAAAGCCATGCATGCCCATGCCATCACGTTGCCTCCACCATGTTTTACAGAGGATGTGGTGTGCCTTGGATCATGTGCCGTTCCCTTTCTTCTCCAAACATTTTTCTTCCCATCATTCTGGTACAGGTTGATCTTTGTCTCATCTGTCCATAGAATACTTTTCCAGAACTGAGCTGGCTTCTTGAGGTGTTTTTCTGCAAATTTAACTCTGGCCTGTCTATTTTTGGTATTGATGAATGGTTTGCATCTAGATGTGAACCCTTTGTATTTACTGTCATGGAGTCTTCTCTTTACTGTTGACTTAGAGACAGATACACCTACTTCACTGAGAGTGTTCTGGACTTCAGTTGATGTTGTGAACGGGTTCTTCTTCACCAAATTAAGTATGCGGCGATCATCCACCACTGTTGTCATCCGTGGACGCCCAGGCCTTTTTGAGTTCCCAAGCTCACCAGTCAATTCCTTTTTTTCTCAGAATGTACCCAACTGTTGATTTTGCTACTCCAAGCATGTCTGCTATCTCTCTGATGGATTTTTTCTTTTTTTTCAGCCTCAGGATGTTCTGCTTCACCTCAATTGAGAGTTCCTTTGACCGCATGTTGTTTGCTCACAGCAACAGTTTCCAAATGCAAAACCACACACCTCGAATCCACCCCTGACCTTTTAACTACTTCATTGATTACAGGTTAACGAGGGAGACGCCTTCAGAGTTAATTGCAGCCCTTAGAGTCCATTGTCCAATTACTTTTGGTCCCTTGAAAAAGAGGACGCTATGCATTACAGAGCTATGATTCCTAAACCCTTTCTCCGATTTGGATGTGGAAACTATCATATTGCAGCTGGGAGTGTGCACTTTCAGCCCATATTATATATATAATTGTATTTCTGAACATGTTTTTGTAAACAGCTAAAATAACAAAACTTGTGTCACTGTCCAAATATTTCTGGCCCTAACTGTACAATAATTATAAACAAAAAAAAAATATGGCCACACATAATGCTCAATACTGTATAATGGCCACACACATGATGCTCCATACTGTATAATGGCCACACATGATGCTCATTACTGTATAATGGCCACACATGATGCTCATTACTGTATAATGGCCACACATGATGCTCATTACTGTATAATGGCCACACATAGCGCTCCATACTGTATAATGGCCACACATAGTGCTCCATACTGTATAACGGCCACACATGATGCTCAATATTGTATAACGGCCACAAATGATGCTCCATACTGTATAACGGCCACACATGATGCTCCATACTGTATAATGGCCACACATGATGCTCCATACTGTATAACGGCCACACATGATGCTCAATACTGTATAATGGCCCCACATGATGCTCAACACTGTATAATGGCCACACATGATGCTCCATACTGTATAAAGATCCCCCCTCCCCTGTATGCATGGCTCATATCCCCCTCCTGTATGCATGGCTCATATTCCCCCTCCTGTATGCATGGCTCATATTCCCCCTCCCCTGAATGCATGGCTCATATTCCCCCCTCTATGCTTGGCTGATATTCCCCCCCTGAATGCATGGCTCGTATTCCCCCCCCCCTGAATGCATGGATCTTATCCCCCCTGTATGCATGGCTTATCTCTCCACACCCCCCCTCCCATCTTGCATGGCACGCCGGCTTATGTCCTCCTTCAGATCCCCCGTGTGTGACAGCACCCCCTCCTTCCCCACAGACCCCCCCATGTGTGTGACAGCACCCCCTCCTTCCCCACAGACCCCCCATGTGTGTGACAGCACCCCCTCCTTCCCCACAGACCCCCACGTGACAGCACCCCCTCCTTCCCCACAGACCCCCACGTGATAACACCCCCTCCTTCCCCACAGACCCCATGTGACAGCACCCCCTCCTTCCCCACAGACCCCCCCATGTGTGTGACAGCACCCCCTCCTTCCCCACAAACCCCTCATGTGTGTGACAGCACCCCCTCCTTCCCCACAGACCCCCACATGACAGCACCCCCTCCTTCCCCACAGACCCCCACGTGACAGCACCCCCTCCTTCCCCACAGACCCCCACGTGACAGCACCCCCTCCTTCCCCACAGACCCCCACGTAACAGCACCCCCTCCTTCCCCACAGACCCCCACCTGACAGCACCCCCTCCTTCCCCACAGACCCCCACGTGACAGCACCCCCTCCTGTTATGAAAGGCAATTCAGAATCACAATGGACATGGAGGTCAGAGCACATACAGTGAACTGACAATAACCCAAAATAATACAACGAGCTCTGAGACGTGGGAACTCTGCAGACCGCAATCCCTAAGCCTATCAAACCACACTAAAGGTAGCCGTGGAGCGCTCCTGACCAGAACCTAGGCGCCTCGTCACAGCCTGAGAAACTAGCTAATCCTGAAGATAGAAAAATAAGCCTACCTTGCCTCAGAGAAATTCCCCAAAGGAAAAGGCAGCCCCCCACATATAATGACTGTGAGTAAGATGAAAACACAAACATAGAGATGAAACAGATTTAGCAAAGTGAGGCCCGACTAGCTGAACAGAACGAGGATAGGGAAGATAACTTTGCGGTCAGCACAAAAACCTATAAAAAACCACGCAGAGGGGACAAAAAGACCCTCCGCACCGACTAACGGTACGGAGGTGGTCCCTCTGCGTCTCAGAGCTTCCAGCAGGCGAGAAAAACCAATAAAGCAAGCTGGACAGAAAAATAGCATCAAAATAACATAAGCAAAACTTAGCTTTGCAGAGCAGCAGGCCACAGGAATGATCCAGGGAAAAAACAAGTCCCACACTGAAACATTGACAGGAAGCATAGATCAAAGCATCAGGTGGAGTTAAGTAGAGAAGAAGCTAACGAGCTCACCAGATCACCTGAGGGAGGAAACTCAGAAGCTGCAGTACCACTTTCCTCCACAAACGGAAGATCCCAGAGAGAATCAGCCGAAGTACCACTTGTGACCACAGGAGTGAACTCTGCCACAGAATTCACAACAGTACCCCCCCCTTGAGGAGGGGTCACCGAACCCTCACCAGAGCCCCCAGGCCGACCAGGATGAGCCACATGAAAGGCACGAACAAGATCGGGAGCATGGACATCAGAGGCAAAAACCCAGGAATTATCCTCCTGAGCATAACCCTTCCATTTAACCAGATACTGGAGTTTCCGTCTTGAAACACGAGAATCCAAAATCTTCTCCACAATATACTCCAATTCCCCCTCCACCAAAACCGGGGCAGGGGGCTCAACAGATGGAACCATAGGTGCCACGTATCTCCGCAACAATGACCTATGGAATACGTTATGTATGGAAAAAGAATCTGGAAGGGTCAGACGAAAAGACACAGGATTAAGAACCTCAGAAATCCTATACGGACCAATAAAACGAGGTTTAAACTTAGGAGAGGAAACCTTCATAGGAATATGACGAGAAGATAACCAAACCAGATCCCCAACACGAAGTCGGGGACCCACACGGCGTCTGCGATTAGCGAAAAGTTGAGCCTTCTCCTGGGACAAGGTCAAATTGTCCACTACCTGAGTCCAAATCTGCTGCAACCTGTCCACCACAGTATCCACACCAGGACAGTCCGAAGACTCAACCTGTCCAGAAGAGAAACGAGGATGGAACCCAGAATTGCAGAAAAACGGTGAAACCAAGGTAGCCGAGCTGGCCCGATTATTAAGGGCGAACTCAGCCAAAGGCAAAAAGGACACCCAGTCATCCTGATCAGCAGAAACAAAGCACCTCAGATATGTTTCCAAGGTCTGATTGGTTCGCTCGGTCTGGCCATTAGTCTGAGGATGGAAAGCCGAGGAAAAAGACAAGTCAATGCCCATCCTACCACAAAAGGCTCGCCAAAACCTCGAAACAAACTGGGAACCTCTGTCAGAAACAATATTCTCTGGAATGCCATGCAAACGAACCACATGCTGGAAGAACAAAGGCACCAAATCAGAGGAGGAAGGCAATTTAGACAAGGGTACCAGATGGACCATCTTAGAAAAGCGATCACAGACCACCCAAATGACTGACATCTTTTGAGAAACGGGAAGGTCAGAAATAAAATCCATAGAGATATGTGTCCAAGGCCTCTTTGGGACCGGCAAGGGCAAAAGCAACCCACTGGCACGAGAACAGCAGGGCTTAGCCCGAGCACAAATCCCACAGGACTGCACAAAAGCACGCACATCCCGCGACAGAGAGGGCCACCAAAAGGATCTAGCCACTAACTCTCTGGTACCAAAGATTCCAGGATGACCAGCCAACACCGAACAATGAAGTTCAGAGATAACTCTATTCGTCCACCTATCAGGGACAAACAGTTTCTCCGCTGGTCAACGATCAGGTTTATTAGCCTGAAATTTTTGCAGCACCCGCCGCAAATCAGGGGAGATGGCAGACACAATTACTCCTTCCTTGAGGATACCCGCCGGCTCAGATAAACCCGGAGAGTCGGGTACAAAACTCCTAGACAGAGCATCCGCCTTCACATTTTTAGAGCCCGGAAGGTACGAAATCACAAAGTCAAAACGGGCAAAAAACAACGACCAACGAGCTTGTCTAGGATTCAAGCGCTTGGCAGACTCGAGATAAGTCAAGTTCTTATGATCAGTCAATACCACCACGCGATGCTTAGCTCCTTCAAGCCAATGACGCCACTCCTCGAATGCCCACTTCATGGCCAGCAACTCTCGGTTGCCCACATCATAATTACGCTCAGCAGGCGAAAACTTCCTGGAAAAGAAAGCGCATGGTTTCATCACTGAGCAACCAGAACCTCTCTGCGACAAAACAGCCCCTGCTCCAATCTCAGAAGCATCAACCTCGACCTGGAACGGAAGAGAAACATCTGGTTGACACAACACAGGGGCAGAAGAAAAACGACGCTTCAAGTCTTGAAAAGCTTCCACAGCAGCAGAAGACCAATTGACCAAATCAGCACCCTTCTTGGTCAAATCGGTCAATGGTTTAGCAATACTAGAAAAATTGCAGATGAAGCGACGATAAAAATTAGCAAAGCCCAGGAACTTTTGCAGACTTTTCAGAGATGTCGGCTGAGTCCAATCATGGATGGCTTGGACCTTAACAGGATCCATCTCGATAGTAGAAGGGGAAAAGAGGAACCCCAAAAATGAAACCTTCTGCACACCAAAGAGACACTTTGATCCCTTCACAAACAAAGAATTAGCACGCAGGACCTGAAAAACCGTTCTGACCTGCTTCACATGAGACTCCCAATCATCCGAGAAGATCAAAATGTCATCCAAGTACACAATCAGGAATTTATCCAGGTACTCTCGGAAGATGTCATGCATAAAGGACTGAAACACTGATGGAGCATTGGCAAGTCTGAACGGCATCACGAGATACTCAAAATGATCCTCGGGCGTATTAAATGCAGTTTTCCATTCATCACCTTGCTTAATTCGCACCAGATTATACGCACCACGAAGATCTATCTTTGTGAACCAACTAGCCCCCTTAATCCGAGAAAACAAATCAGATAACAATGGCAAGGGGTACTGAAATTTAACCGTGATCTTATTAAGAAGGCGGTAATCTATACAAGGTCTCAGCGAACCATCCTTCTTGGCTACAAAAAAGAACCCTGCTCCTAATGGCGACGATGACGGGCGAATATGCCCCTTCTCCAGGGATTCCTTCACATAACTGCGCATAGCGGTGTGCTCAGGCACGGACAAATTAAACAATCGACCTTTTGGGAATTTACTACCAGGAATCAAATTGATAGCACAATCACAATCCCTATGCGGAGGTAAGGTATTGGACTTGGGCTCATCAAATACATCCCGGTAATCAGACAAGAACTCTGGGACCTCAGAAGGAGTGGATGACGAAATTGACAGAAATGGAACATCACCATGTACCCCCTGACAACCCCAGCCGGACACCGACATGGATTTCCAATCCAATACTGGATTATGGGCTTGTAGCCATGGCAAAGCCAACACAACCACATCATGCAGATTATGCAACACCAGAAAGCGAATAACCTCCTGATGTGCAGGAGCCATGCACATGGTCAGCTGGGTCCAGTATTGAGGCTTATTCTTGGCCAAAGGCGTAGCATCAATTCCTCTCAATGGAATAGGACACTGCAAGGGCTGCAAGAAAAACCCACAACGCTTAGCATATTCCAAGTCCATCAAATTCAGGGCAGCGCCTGAATCCACAAATGCCATGACAGAATATGATGACAAAGAGCAGATCAAGGTAACGGACAGAAGAAATTTTGACTGTACAGTACCAATGGTGGCAGACCTAGCGAACCGCTTAGTGCGCTTAGGACAATCAGAGATAGCATGAGTGGAATCACCACAGTAGAAACACAGACCATTCAGACGTCTATGTTCTTGCCGTTCAACTCTGGTCAAGGTCCTATCACACTGCATAGGCTCAGGTTTAAGCTCAGGTAATACCGCCAAATGGTGCACAGGTTTACGCTCACGCAAGCGTCGACCGATCTGAATGGCCAAAGACATAGACTCATTCAAACCAGCAGGCATAGGAAATCCCACCATGACATCCTTAAGGGCTTCAGAGAGACCCTTTCTGAATATTGCTGCCAGTGCAGATTCATTCCATTGAGTGAGCACTGACCACTTTCTAAATTTCTGACAATATACCTCTATCTCATCCTGAGCCTGACAAAGAGCCAGCAAATTTTATTCTGCCTGATCCACTGAATTAGGCTCATCGTACAGCAACCCAAGCGCCAGGAAAAACGCATCGATATTACTCAATGCAGGATCTCCTGACGCAAGAGAAAACGCCCAGTCCTGAGGGTCGCCGCGCAAAAAAGAAATGACGATCCTAACCTGTTGAATTGGGTCACCAGAAGAGCGAGGTTTCAAAGCCAGAAATAGTTTACAATTATTTTTGAAACTCAGAAATTTAGTTCTATCTCCAAAAAACAAATCTGGAATAGGAATTCTCGGTTCAAGCAAAGAATTCTGGACCACAAAATCTTGAATATTTTGAACTCTTGCCGTGAGCTGATCCACACATGAAGACAGACCTTTAATGTCCATTGCTACACCTGTGTCCTGAACCACCCAAATGTCTAGGGGAAAAAAAAGACAAAACACAGTGCAAAGAAAAAAAAATGGTCTCAGAACTTCTTTTTTCCCTCTATTGAGAATCATTAGCACTTTTGGCTTCCTGTACTGTTATGAAAGGCAATTCAGAATCACAATGGACATGGAGGTCAGAGCACATACAGTGAACTGACAATAACCCAAAATAATAGAACGAGCTCTGAGACGTGGGAACTCTGCAGACCGCAATCCCTAAGCCTATCAAACCACACTAAAGGTAGCCGTGGAGCGCTCCTGACCAGAACCTAGGCGCCTCGTCACAGCCTGAGAAACTAGCTAATCCTGAAGATAGAAAAATAAGCCTACCTTGCCTCAGAGAAATTCCCCAAAGGAAAAGGCAGCCCCCCACATATAATGACTGTGAGTAAGATGAAAACACAAACATAGAGATGAAACAGATTTAGCAAAGTGAGGCCCGACTAGCTGAACAGAACGAGGATAGGGAAGATAACTTTGCGGTCAGCACAAAAACCTATAAAAAACCACGCAGAGGGGACAAAAAGACCCTCCGCACCGACTAACGGTACGGAGGTGGTCCCTCTGCGTCTCAGAGCTTCCAGCAGGCGAGAAAAACCAATAAAGCAAGCTGGACAGAAAAATAGCAACAAAATAACATAAGCAAAACTTAGCTTTGCAGAGCAGCAGGCCACAGGAATGATCCAGGGAAAAAACAAGTCCCACACTGAAACATTGACAGGAAGCATAGATCAAAGCATCAGGTGGAGTTAAGTAGAGAAGAAGCTAACGAGCTCACCAGATCACCTGAGGGAGGAAACTCAGAAGCTGCAGTACCACTTTCCTCCACAAACGGAAGATCCCAGAGAGAATCAGCCAAAGTACCACTTGTGACCACAGGAGTGAACTCTGCCACAGAATTCACAACACCCTCCTTCCCCACAGACCCCCACGTGACAGCACCCCCTCCTTCCCCAAAGACCCCCACGTGACAGCACCCCCTCGTTCCCCAAAGACCCCCACGTGACAGCACCCCCTCCTTCTTCAAAGACCCCAATGTGACAGCACCCCCTCCTTCCCCACAGACCCCCATGTGACAGTACCCCCTCCCCCACATTCAAAAGTCACCCTGCTCTCTGTACATCCCCCATATAGGAACGTCCGCTTATCTGTGCCCCCACAACCCTCTGATCAGCCCCATGGAGTACTCCTGTGTACAGAGCCCCCACCATTGCGCCGCTCCTCAGCCTCTCTCCACAGCACAGGAGGTCTCCTGCTGCTATCAGCGCTGCACTGGAGAACGCCCCGCCCCCGTCCCTCATACTCACCTGACCTGACCCGTCCCTCAGACTCATCTGTCCTGTCCCACACACCGCGCGGCCGCGTCGACATGGCTCCAGGCTTTGTCCCGACTTCCGGCGCAGCACCTTCTTCCTGCTTGAGCGATCATGTGATACCGCTAATTAAGGTCATGAATATGTGCATATTCATGACCTTAATGAGCGGTACCACGTGACCGCTCATTCAGGAGGAGCTGAGCTGCAGACGCCGAGACCAGCCATCGCTAGAGCAGGGTGAGTATTGTCTTCAAGGAAGGAGGGTGGGAGGGAGGCGGGGGGCCCTGGAGCAGTGGGGGCCCACACAGCAGGTGTCAGTGCCTGGGCCCACCGGAGAATCCTCCGGTTCTCCGGTGGGCCAGTCCGAGCCTGTCCAAACCCTTATCCCGAACACAACCCTAACCCTAATCCCAACCCTAACCACACCCCTAACCCTAATCCCAACCCTAACCATACCCCATATTTTTATGTTTTGGCACTTTTATACAATAAAAACTATTTTATATAACAAAAAATTATTATTGTATGGCTGTATTCTGAGACTCATAACTTTTTTATTTTTCCGGTGATGGAGCTATATGGCAGTTTGTTTTTTTGTGGGACAAAATGACGTTTTCAGCGGTACAATGTTTATTTATATTCATCTTTTTGATCACGTGTTATTCCACTTATTATTATTCCACTATTTGTTCGGCGGTATGATGATAAAGCATCGTTTTTCTGCCTTTTTTTTTTTTTTTTTTATGGTGTTCACCAAAGGGGTTAACTAGTGGGACAGTTTTATTGGTCGGGTTGTTATAGACGCAGTGATAGTAAATATGTGTACTTTTACCGTTTAGATTTTTTAAAATTCAAATATTTATTGATGGAATAAATATAGATTTTTTAATTATTATGTTTTATTTTTACATATTTGTACAATTATTACATTTTTTTTTAAATTCATTCTAACTTTTACACTGTGTCCCACTATGGGACACTCATTTTGTGCAGGCTGATCGCTTCTATAGCATGCAGATCTGGGGCGGCAGGTTAACCCCTTCCCGACCCATGACGCCACGTAGGCGTCATGAAAGTCGGTGCCATTCCGACCCATGACGCCTATGCGGCGTCATGGAAAGATCGCGTCCCTGCAGACCGGGTGAAAGGGTTAACTCCCATTTCACCCGATCTGCAGGGACAGGGGGAGTGGTAGTTTAGCCCAGGGGGGGTGGCTTCACCCCCTCGTGGCTACGATCGCTCTGATTGGCTGTTGAAAGTGAAACTGCCAATCAGAGCGATTTGTAATATTTCACCCATTATAACGGGTGAAATATTACAATCCAGCCATGGCCGATGCTGAAATATCATCGGCCATGGCTGGAAATACTAGTGTGCCCCCACCCCACCCCTCCGATCGCCCCCCCACCCCCCCGATCTGGCCGGTACACTGCTCCGGCTCCCCTCCGTCCAGTGCTCCGCTCCCCCCCGTGCTCGTGCCCGCTCCCCCCGTGCTCCAATCACCCCCCCGTGCTCCAATCACCCCCCCTGCACTCCGATCCACCCCCCCCCCCGTGCTCCGTTCCACCCCCCCGTGCTCCATTCCAGCCCCCCCGTGCTCCGTTCCACGCCCCCCGCGCTCCGATTCCCCCCCCCGTGCTCCGATCCCCCCCCCCGTGGTCCCCCCCCACCCTATCATACTTACCGATCCAGCCGTGGTCCCGTCCGTCTTCTCCCGGGCGCCGCCATCTTCCAAAATGGCGGGCGCATGCGCAGTGCGCCCGCCGAATCTGCCGGCCGGCAGATTCGTTCCAAAGTGCATTTTGATCACTGAGATATAATCTATCTCAGTGATCAAAATAAAAAAAAATAATAAATGACCCCCCCCCCCTTTGTCACCCCCATAGGTAGGGACAATAAAAAAATAAAGAATTTTTTTTTTTTCCACTGTTAGAATAGGGTTAGGGGTAGGGGTAGGGTTAGGGGTAGGGTTAGGGGTAGGGTTAGGGGTAGGGTTAGGGGTAGGGTTAGGGGTAGGGGTAGGGTTAGGGGTAGGGTTAGGGGTAGGGTTAGGGTTAGGGCTAGGGTTAGGGCTAGGGTTAGGGTTAGGAATGTGCACACGTATTCTGGTCCTCTGCGGATTTTTCCGCTGCGGATTTGATAAATCCGCAGTGCTAAACCGCTGCGGATTTATGGCGGATTTACCGCGTTTTTTTCTGCGCATTTCACTGCGGTTTTACAATTGCGATTTTCTATTGGAGCAGTTGTAAAACCGCTGCGGAATCCGCACAAAGAAGTGACATGCTGCGGAATGTAAACCGCTGCGTTTCCGTGCAGTTTGTATGTTTGCATGTGTACAGCGATTTTTGTTTCCCATAGGTTTACATTGAACTGTACACTCATGGGAAACTGCTGCGGATCCGCAGCGTTTTCCGCAGCGTGTGCACATACCTTTAGAATTAGGCTATGTGCACACGGTGCGGATTTGGCTGCGGATTCGCAGCAGTGTTCCATCAGGTTTACAGTACCATGTAAACATATGAAAAACCAAATCCGCTGTGCCCATGGTGCAGAAAATACCACGCGGAAACGCTGCGTTGTATTTTCCGCAGCATGTCAATTCTTTGTGCGGATTCCGCAGCGTTTTACACCTGTTCCTCAATAGGAATCCGCAGGTGAAATCCGCACAAAAAACACTGGAAATCCGCGGAAAATCCGCAGGTAAAACACAGTGCCTTTTACCCGCAGATTTTTCAAAAATGGTGCGGAAATATCTCACACGAATCCGCAACGTGGGCACATAGCCTTAGGGTTAGGGTTGGAATTAGGGTTGTGGTTAGGGTTAGGGGTGTGTTGGGGTTAGTGTTGTGGTTAGGGGTGTGTTGGGGTTAGGGTTGTGATTAGGATTATGGCTACAGTTGGGATTAGGGTTAGGGGTGTGTTGGGGTTAGTGTTGGAGGTAGAATTGAGGGGTTACCACTGTTTAGGCACATCAGGGGTCTCCAAACGCAACATGGCGCCACCATTGATTCCAGCCAATCTCGTATTCAAAAAGTCAAATGGTGCTCCCTCACTTCCGAGCCCTGACGTGTGCCCAAACAGTGGTTTACCCCCACATATGGGGTACCAGCATACTCAGGACAAACTGCGCAACAATTACTGGGGTCCAATTTCTCCTGTTACCCTTGTGAATCTAAAAAAATGCTTGCTAAAACATAATTTTTGAGGAAAGAAAAATGATTTTTTATTTTCACGGCTCTGCGTTGTAAATGTCTGTGAAGCACTTGGGGGTTCAAAGTGCTCACCACATATCTAGATAAGTTCCTTGGGGGGTCTAGTTTCTAAAATGGGGTCACTTGTGGGGGGTTTCTACTGTTTAGGCACACCAGGGGCTCTGCAAACGCAACGTGACACCCGCAGACCATTCCATCAAAGTCTGCATTTCAAAAGTCACTACTTCCCTTCTGAGCCCCGACGTGTGCCCAAACAGTGGTTTACCCCCACATATGGGGTATCAGCGTACTCAGGAGAAACTGGACAACAACTTTTGGGGTCCAATTTCTCCTGTAACCCTTGGGAAAATAAAAAATTCTGGGCTAAATAATTATTTTTGAGGAAAGAAAACGTATTTATTATTTTCACGGCTCTGCATTATAAACTTCTATGAAGCACTTGGGGGTTCAAAGTGCTCACCACACATCTAGATAAGTTCCTTTCAGGGTCTAGTTTCCAAAATGGGGTCACTTGTGGGGGGTTTCTACTGTTTAGGCACATCAGTGGCTCTGCAAACGCAACGTGACGCCCGCAGAGCATTCCATCAAAGTCTGCATTTCAAAACGTCACTACTTCAATTCCAAGCCCCGGCATGTGCCCAAACAGTAGTTTACCCCCACATATGGGGTATCACCGTACTCAGGAGAAACTGGACAACAAATATTGGGGTCAAATTTCTCCTGTTACCCTTGGGAAAATTAAAAAATTCTGGGCTAAATAATTATTTTTGAGGAAAGAAAACGTATTTATTATTTTCACGGCTCTGCATTATAAACTTCTATGAAGCACTTGGGGGTTCAAAGTGCTCACCACACATCTAGATAAGTTCCTTTGGGGGTCTAGTTTCCAAAATGGGGTCACTTGTGGGGGGTTTCTACTGTTAAGCCACATCAGGGGCTCTGCAAACGCAACGTGACGCCCACAGAGCATTCCATCAAAGTCTGCATTTCAAAACGTCACTACTTCACTTCCGAGCCCCGGCATGTGCCCAAACAGTGATTTACCCCCACATATGGGGTATCAGCGTACTCAGGAGAAACTGGACAACAACTTTTGGGGTCAAATTTCTCCTGTTACCCTTGGGAAAATAAAAAATTGCAGGCTAAAAGATCATTTTTGAGAAAATAATTTTTTTTTTTATTTTCATGGCTCTGCGTTATAAACTTCTGTGAAGCACTTGGGGGTTCAAAGTCCTCACCACACATCTAGATTAGTTCCTTTGGGGGTCTAGTTTCTAAAATGGTGTCATTTCTGGGGGATCTCCAATGTTTAGGCACACAGGGGCTCTCCAAACGTGACATGGTGTCCGCTAATGATTGGAGCTAATTTTCCATTTAAAAAGCCAAATGGCGTGCCATCCCTTCCGAGCCCTGCCGTGCGCCCAAACAGTGGTTTACCCCCACATATGGGGTATCAGCGTACTCAGGACAAACTGGACAACAATATTTGGGGTCCAATTTCTCCTATTATCCTTGGCAAAATAGGAAATTCCAGGCTAAAAAATCATTTTTGAGGAAAGAAAAATTATTTTTTATTTTCATGGCTCTGCGTTATAAACTTCTGTGAAGCACCTGGGGGTTTAAAGTGCTCAATATGCATCTAGATAAGTTCCTTGGGGGGTCTAGTTTCCAAAATGGGGTCACTTGTGGGGGAGCTCCAATGTTTAGGCACACAGGGGCTCTCCAAACGCGACATGGTGTCCGCTAACAATTGGAGCTAATTTTCCATTCAAAAAGTCAAATGGCACGCCTTCTCTTCCGAGCCCTGCCGAGTGCCCAAACAGTGGTTTACCCCCACATATGAGGTATCGGCGTACTCGGGAGAAATTGCCCAACAAATTTTATGATCCATTTTATCCTACTGCCCATGTGAAAATGAGAAAATTGAGGCGAAAAGAATTTTTTTGTGAAAAAAAATTACTTTTTCATTTTTACAGATCAATTTGTGAAGCACCTGAGGGTTTAAAGTGCTCACTAGGCATCTAAATTAGTTCCTTGGGGGGTCTAGTTTCCAAAATGGGGTCACTTGTGGGGGAGCGCCAATGTTTAGGCACACAGGAGCTCTCCAAACGCGACATGGTGTCCGCTAACGATGGAAATAATTTTTCATTCAAAAAGTCAAATGGCGCTCCTTCCCTTCCGAGCCTTACCATGTGCCCAAACAGTGGTTTACCTCCACATGTGAGGTATTGGTGTACTCAGGAGAAATTGCCCAACACATTTTAGGATCCATTTTATCCTATTGCCCATGTGAAAATTAAAAAATTGAGGCTAAAAGAATTTTTTTGTGAAAAAAAAGTACTTTTTCATTTTTACGGATCAATTTGTGAAGCACCTGGGGGTTCAAAGTGCTCACTATGCATCTAGATAAGTTCCTTGGGGCGTCTAGTTTCCAAAATGGGGTCACTTGTGGGGGAGCTCCAATTTTTAGGCACACGGGGGCTCTCCAAACGTGACATGGTGTCCGCTAAAGAGTGGAGCCAATTTTTGATTCAAAAAGTCAAATGGCGCTCCTTCCCTTCCAAGCCCTGCCGTGCGCCAAAACAGTGGTTTACCCCCACATATGAGGTATCAGCGTACTCAGGACAAATTGGACAACAACGTTCGTGGTTCAGTTTCTCCTTTTACCATTGGGAAAATAAAAAAATTGTTGCTAAAAGATAATTTTTGTGACTAAAAAGTTAAATGTTCATTTTTTCCTTCCATGTTGCTTCTGCTGCTGTGAAGCACCTGAAGGGTTAATAAACTTCTTGAATGTGGTTTTGAGTACCTTGAGGGGTGCAGTTTTTAGAATGGTGTCACTTTTGGGTATTTTCAGCCATATAGACCCCTCAAACTGACTTCAAATGTGAGGTGGTCCCTAAAAAAAATGGTTTTGTAAATTTCGTTGTAAAAATGACAAATCGCTGGTCGAATTTTAACCCTTATAACTTCGTAACAAAAAAAAATTTTGTTTCCAAAATTGTGCTGATGTAAAGTAAACATGTGGGAAATGTTATTTATTAACTATTTTGTGTCACATATCTCTCTGGTTTAACAGAATAAAAATTCAAAATGTGAAAATTGCGAAATTTTCAAAATTTTCGCCAAATTTCCGTGTTTATCACAAATAAATGCAGAATTTATTGACCTAAATTTACCACTAACATGAAGCCCAATATGTCACGAAAAAACAATCTCAGAACCGCTAGGATCCGTTGAAGCGTTCCTGAGTTATTACCTCATAAAGGGACACTGGTCAGAATTGCAAAAAACGGCAAGGTCTTTAAGGTCAAAATAGGCTGGGTCTTGAAGGGGTTAAGGTCCTGACAACGACACAAGCAGCGTGCACAGAGATATCCAGATAATTGTCATCTTTGGTATATAATATCCCATCCACAAATCTTACTAGCCACTTATATTTTCCAGCTACTATGGCACAATCTGGATTGTTTAATGTATAGACATGTATATATCTTGATAAGAAATCGCACCTTATAATATTTATACAACCTGATTATTATTGTTTGAAGATTGCCATTTAGGATTATTATTTGAGACGCTGATGCAGTTGTGTTCGTTTTTTCTTGGCAGCAAACATATTTTAAACTCATGAATGTACTTTTTCTGTTTTTTCTAAGCGATATCACCATCTAGTGTGCAGTGTTCATTTTAGGACATGGTCACATATCAAAGTCAAACATCAGAAATACTCTGTCTGATATCTGACTTTGATATCTGACTTTGATATCTGACTCTGATACTTGACTCTGATATCTGACTTTGATACCTGACTCTGATATCTGACTCTGATATTTGACTCTGATACTTGACTCTGATACTTGACTCTGATACCTGACTCTGATACCTGACTCTGATACATGAAACATTCAAGCATCAGAATCAGAAGGTTATTTAGATTCCCTCCATACAGTATGTGAATGGTTCATCTCATAAAATTAGTACCTGGTATCACTTGAGCTTGAGGTGCAATGGTAAGGCTGACGGCTGTAGTCTCTAGACATAGGCTGCTTTCACACATCAGGTTTTTGCCGTCAGGCACAATCCGGCGAGTTACAAAAAAAACGGATCCGTTTTTCCCGCAGGATCGTTTTATTTCTGCCGGATCAGTTTGCTTCTGCCGGATCCGTTTTTTTCCGCCAGATCAGGTTTTTTTCTGCTGGATCCGTTTTTTTATTCCGGATCCATTTTTTTCCACCTGATCCGTATTTTTCCGCCGGATCCGGTTTTTCCGCCTGATCCGTTTTATTCCGCCGGATCTGTTTTTTTCTGCCAGATCCGTTTTTTCCACAGGATCCGTTTTTTTCTGCCGGATCCGTTTTTTTCCGCAGGATCCGTTTTTTTCTGCCGGATCTGTTTTTTTCTGCAGAATCCGTTTTTTTCTGCCAGATCCGTTTTTCCGCAGGATCCATTTTTTTCCGCCGGATCCATTTTTTTTCCGCCAGATCCTTTTTTTCTGCCGGATCTGTTTTTTTTGCCGGATCATTTTTTTCTGCCGGATCCGTTTTTTTCCGCAGGATCCGTTTTTTTTCCACCGGATCAGTTTTTTTTCCGCCAGATCCTTTTTTTTCTGCCGGATGTTTTTTTTTTCTGCCGGATCCGTTTTTTCTGCCGGATCTGTTTTCCGCCTATCCGTTTTTTTTACGCAGGATCTTTTTTTTTCCGCTGGATCCGTTTTTTCCATAGAATCCGTTTTTTTTCTGCCAGATTCGTTTTTTCTGCCGGATCCATTTTTTTGCTGCATCCATTGTTTTTTTTGCAGGATCCGTTTTTTCCTGCCAGATCTGTTTTTTTTCCTGCAGGATCCGTTTTTTTTCCGCAGGATCCGTTTCTCCCGCAGGATCCGTTTTTTTTCTGCAAGATCCATTTTTTTCTGCCGGATCCGTTTTTTCCGCAGGATCCGTTTTTTTCTGTAGGATCCATTTTTTCCGCAGGATCCGTTTTTTCTGCAGGATCTGTTTTTTGGGGAAAAAAAGGATCCTGCGGAGAAAAACGGATCTGGAAAAAAAAACCAGATCCGGTGGAAAAAACAGAACAGGCGGAAAAAAACGGATCCTGCGGAAAAAAACAGATCGGCAGAAAAAAAACGGATCCTGCGGAAATAAACAAATCTGACAAACAAAACAGGATCCGGCAGGGAAAAAACGGATCTGGCGGAAAAAAACAGATTCTGCGGAAAAAACGGATCCGGCAGAAAAAATGGATCCTGCGGAAAATGGATCCTACGAAAAAAAACGGATCCGTCTTTTACGCAGGATCTATTCTTTTTGTGCCGGATCCATTTTTTTTCCATAGGATCCGTTTTTTTCCCGCTGATCCTGCGGATAAAATGGATCCGGCAGAAAAAACGGATCGGCGTAAAAAAACAGATCCTATGTAAAAAACAGGATCAGGCAGAAAAAACGGATCAGGCGGAAAAAAACGGATCCTGCGGAAAAAAACGGATCTGGAAGAAAAAAATGGATCCGGCAGAAAAAAATTTGATCCGGCAGAAAAAAAACGATCCTGCGGAAAAAAACAGATTCTGCGGAAAAAACAGATCCGGCAGAAAAAATGGATCCTGCGGAAAATGGATCCTATGAAAAAAAACGGATCCGGCACAAAAAATGGATCCTGCGTAAAAAAACGGATTCGGCAGAAAAAAAAGTTTTGTTTTTTTTCTGCAGGATCCGTTTTTTTTCTGCCGGATCCGTCTTTTACGCAGGATCTATTCTTTTTGTGCCGGATCCATTTTTTTCCATGGGATCCGTTTTTTCCCGCTGATCCTGCGGATAAAATGGATCCGGCAGAAAAAAACGGATCGGCGTAAAAAAACAGATCCTACGTAAAAAAAAGGATCAGGCAGAAAAAACTGATCCTGCGGGAAAAAACATCCTGCGGAAAAAAACGGATCTGGAAGAAAAAAATGGATCCGGCAGAAAAAAATTTGATCCGGCAGAAAATAAAACGATCCTGCGGAAAAAAACAGATTCTGCGGAAAAAACGGATCCGGCAGAAAAAATGGATCCTGCGGAAAATGGATCCTACGAAAAAAAACGGATCCGGCACAAAAAATGGATCCTGCGTAAAAAAACGGATTCGGCAGAAAAAAAAGTTTCGTTTTTTTTCTGCAGGATCCGTTTTTCTTCTGCCGGATCCGTCTTTTACGCAGGATCTATTCTTTTTGTGCCGGATCCATTTTTTTTCCATAGGATCCGTTTTTTTCCCGCTGATCCTGCGGATAAAATGGATCCGGCAGAAAAAAACGGATCGGCGGAAAAAAACAGATCTGGAAGAAAAAAATGGATCCGGCAGAAAAAAATTTGATCTGGCAGAAAAAAAACGATCCTGCGGAAAAAAACGGATCCGTTTTTTTCGTAACTCACCAGATTGTGCCTGACGGCAAAAACCTGATGTGTGAAAGCAGCCTATGTCTAGAGACTACAGCCGTCAGCCTTACCATTATCACCACAAGCTCATGTGATACCAGGTGCTAATTTTATGAGATGAACCATTCACATACTGTATGGAGGGAATCTAAATAACCTTCTGATCCTGATGTTTGAATGTTTCATGTATCAGAGTCGGGTATCAGAGTCGGGTATCAGAGTCGGGTATCAGAGTCAGGTATCAGAGTATTTCTGATGTTTGACTTTGATATGTGAAAGTCAGGTATCAGAGTCAGGTATCAGAGTCAGGTATCAGACAGAGTATTTCTGTTGTTTGACTTTGATATGTGAAAGTCAGGTATCAGAGTCAGGTATCAGAGTCAGGTATCAGAGTATTTCTGATGTTTGACTTTGATATGTGAAAGTCAGGTATCAGAGTCAGGTATCAGACAGAGTATTTCTGATGTTTGACTTTGATATGTGAAAGTCAGGTATCAGAGTCAGGTATCAGAGTCAGGTATCAGACAGAGTATTTCTGATGTTTGACTTTGATATGTGAAAGTCCGGTATCAGAGTCAGGTATCAGAGTCAGGTATCAGACAGAGTATTTCTGATGTTTGACTTTGATATGTGAAAGTCAGGTATCAGAGTCAGGTATCAGAGTCAGGTATCAGACAGAGTATTTCTGATGTTTGACTTTGATATGTGAAAGTCAGGTATCAGAGTCAGGTATCAGAGTCAGGAATCAGACAGAGTATTTCTGATGTTTGACTTTGATATGTGAAAGTCAGGTATCAGAGTCAGGTATCAGAGTCAGGTATTAGACAGAGTATTTCTGATGTTTGACTTTGATATGTGACCATGTCCTAAAATGAACACTGTAGAGTGGCTAATCTTAATAGTGGTGGCATGAACTGACAAATGCACTTTAGATAGATAATTTACCTGCCAATGATCTTTCTGCACTAAGCACTTTACCTATCAAGCAATTTGCCATTCACATATTGGCTGTTATTTGTTGTCATTAATTGCTATATTTAAAATTACCTGCCATATGTCAGCGGTGATCCTTTATCAGCCTCCATTTTTCCAGTATCTGCATGTTCCTGAACATTTTAAATCATGTTTTGTATAAATGAATAAAAACTATTATAGTTTTAAAATATATTCTGTGTCCATTTCTAAAAAAAATTGTTTTTGCACCTCATTAATTGAACTTGGTGCATGAAAAATAAGGTTGTGATACTATAGAAACTGTCAGCGCTGCAGCTACTGTACACTGACCTTAGAGACTTCCTGACATGCACTGCTCATGTTTGATCGCAGTGTTCCGGGGGTTAAAGTGCTGGGAGCGGTCTGTGACTGGTCTGTGAGAATCAGCTGACAGCCGGCCGTGATCAGCCACCCTCCCCCTCGGGAGCACGGGTGATCACATTGGACGTACTTTTCCGTCCATGGGAATTAAGTCCCAGGTCACATGGACAGAATAGTGCATCCAATGCCAAAAAGGGGCGTTACCAATGTGACACATGTACATCAAGAGAGCAAACTGTCCGTCATTACATGTCTACAACTTGTATCACTTACATTCACATACAGTTAGGGCCAGAAATATTTGGACAGTGACACAATTTTCGCGAGTTGGGCTCTGCATGCCACCACATTGGATTTGAAATGAAACCTCTACAACAGAATTCAAGTGCAGATTGTAACATTTAATTTGAAGGGTTGAACAAAAATATCTGATAGAAAATGTAGGAATTGTACACATTTCTTTACAAACACTCCACATTTTAGGAGGTCAAAAGTAATTGGACAAATAAACATAACCCAAACAAAATATTTTTATTTTCAATATTTTGTTGCAAATCCTTTGGAGGCAATCACTGCCTTAAGTCTGGAACCCATGGACATCACCAAACGCTGGGTTTCCTCCTTCTTAATGCTTTGCCAGGCCTTTACAGCCGCAGCCTTCAGGTCTTGCTTGTTTGTGGGTCTTTCCGTCTTAAGTCTGGATTTGAGCAAGTGAAATGCATGCTTAATTGGGTTTAGATCTGGAGATTGACTTGGCCATTGCAGAATGTTCCACTTTTTGGCACTCATGAACTCCTGGGTAGCTTTGGCTGTATGCTTGGGGTCATTGTCCATCTGTACTATGAAGCGCCGTCCAATCAACTTTGCAGCATTTGGCTGAATCTGGGCTGAAAGTATATCCCGGTACACTTCAGAATTCATCCGGCTACTCTTGTCTGCTCTTATGTCATCAATAAACACAAGTGACCCAGTGCCATTGAAAGCCATGCATGCCCATGCCATCACGTTGCCTCCACCATGTTTTACAGAGGATGTGGTGTGCCTTGGATCATGTGCCGTTCCCTTTCTTCTCCAAACTTTTTTCTTCCCATCATTCTGGTACAGGTTGATCTTTGTCTCATCTGTCTATAGAATACTTTTCCAGAACTGAGCTGGCTTCTTGAGGTGTTTTTCTGCAAATTTAACTCTGGCCTGTCTATTTTTGGTATTGATGAATGGTTTGCATCTAGATGTGAACCCTTTGTATTTACTGTCATGGAGTCTTCTCTTTACTGTTGACTTAGAGACAGATACACCTACTTCACTGAGAGTGTTCTGGACTTCAGTTGATGTTGTGAACGGGTTCTTCTTCACCAAATTAAGTATGCGGCGATCATCCACCACTGTTGTCATCCGTGGATGCCCAGGCCTTTTTGAGTTCCCAAGCTCACCAGTCAATTCCTTTTTTCTCAGAATGTACCCAACTGTTGATTTTGCTACTCCAAGCATGTCTGCTATCTCTCTGATGGATTTTTTCTTTTTTTTTCAGCCTCAGGATGTTCTGCTTCACCTCAATTGAGAGTTCCTTTGACCGCATGTTGTCTGCTCACATCAACAGCTTCCAAATGCAAAACCACACACCTGGAATCCACCCCTGACCTTTTAACTACTTCATTGATTACAGGTTAACGAGGGAGACGCCTTCAGAGTTAATTGCAGCCCTTAGAGTCCATTGTCCAATTACTTTTGGTCCCTTGAAAAAGAGGACGCTATGCATTACAGAGCTATGATTCCTAAACCCTTTCTCCGATTTGGATGTGGAAACTATCATATTGCAGCTGGGAGTGTGCACTTTCAGCCCATATTATATATATAATTGTATTTCTGAACATGTTTTTGTAAACAGCTAAAATAACAAAACTTGTGTCACTGTCCAAATATTTCTGGCCCTAACTGTAAAATAAGCACTGGAGGCAGATTCTCAGGGAGATCTGTGCCTGCACCATACAGTAGATCTTAAAGTACTATTTCAGTGTTTTATTGCAGTGCTGGAGTGGTGCTACAAAACTAAGTTTTCTGCCACCCTGTCTTATACTTACCAGCCCTGTATTGATCTGTTCTCGACGACGCTCCGGTCAGTCTCCAGCAGTTTGTGACCTGCTGGATTGCTCCAGTGTTTGCTGGGTGATCCACAAATCATAACTCAATGTAAATTTATGGGAACCAGAAAAAAAGCCAGAACGAGGCTCTCATAGAGTTGCTTTGAAAGCTTGTGACCATTTCCTCTGACTTCCGGTCAATTAGAAGTTGTGGTCAGAAGATGGCGGCGCGGGACCTGAGGGGCGCCGGGAACAGATGAAAAGAGAGGCTGGTAAATATGAACCTAGGGTCAGGGAACTTAGTTTAATAGCACCTCTCCAGTGCTGCAATAATAAAAAGACGCTGGAGTAGTGCTTTAACAGCTCTTTACTTATTGAGAAACATTGCATTACAGATATCAAGGTATCCCTTTAATTAGCTACCTATGACCAACATGCCCATATAAAGTGGGTCAGCATGATTATGTAGATATCAGATTCATATAGGGTTTTTTTTGTCATTTTGTAAAATAAATATACTGTTTGAGAAAAAAAAAGTTTTTCTATTGCCACAAAATTGAGCTATATGAAGTCTTCAAATACTTTTTGTACATATGATTTTTAGTTCATTTATTTTACTTTTTTGGAAACAAAGCAAAACAAAAAAACAGCAATTCTAGATTGTTGTTTCTTTGTTTTGTTTTAACATGTTAATATTATACTGTGGGTCAATACAACTAGAGATGAGCAGATCGCTCCAGGATCTTGGCTTATGATTATCCGGGCTGGTGTGGCATGCCTTGTGCACATAGATGACAAGCGGGCGAATCAAATGGAGGGACAGAGCGCATAGTCGACCTTTGCTTCACTCAGGATCAGTGTGGACCACGGAGGTCAGAGCACCAGCAATCGTAAAGGTATCCCATGAATAGGAGATAACTTTCAAACTTGATAGGACCCCTTTAATATAGTTCACCCAATGTGCCTGAATTTTGATCTAGGGTTCATCATTTTAGCTTAGTTGACAATGTGCCCAAAATGTGAAATTTCAAAGTAAAAATTATAAACTAGTCAATACTTTAGACCTCACAATGTTCAATGTTTTCTCTTACCACCACAAAGGGGAAGACCATGCCAATGATCGTCAGACCGAGCCAATTTATTACCCCTACAATCACCATTGCAGCTGCCCGAGCTTCTTGAGAAAAGATTTCCAGAATGATAGTCACAGTAGTCCCACCTGAAAGAAGAAAGTTTATAGTGAGTTCATCTTGTGTGTATAACAAAGGGCTACTGAGGAGCATATCAATAGGTAAATGAAAGGGGATATCCAATCTCAGAGTAAAGAAGCTACCCACACAAGTATGAATTAGAATCGGGCAAATTATTAAAACTTTATTTACTTTTTAAGTAATGGGATAATATGCTTAGTAACATGCTTTGATTTTGTATATATGGTATCCAGTATATCAACTAACATATACGTTGCCTGTAAAGAAGGCCATTACAGTTTCTCTACTGACTGGTCCCACAGGATTCATCTGGTTACACAATCTAAAGCTGGCCATGTAACTTGAACATCTAATTCTACCAAACTGCCATGCTTGCTTGGGCCGAACAGGCATAGCCTCTTAAAGCGTACTTGTCACATCCACAAACTCAGTTTACATGCAGATATAGAGGTAATCTGCAGGTAAGTAGCCAGCGTACTGGAAGAAAATATGGTTATATTCTCCCTGGAGCCGCTTGCTTCCATTTGCAGTGCTGCTCAACCTATGACTAAGGGCGCTATGGTCGCGCCTGAAAAGCATCAGTTTTTTAAAAATAATTTTAACATGGCTCGACATCCTAATAAAGTTTTGGATTTTAGTTACAAGTTGAGGTGCCGACTATATCCCTCCCCTTCTTTCTACGTGGCTGTGCTTCTCAACGGGACCGACACTCACCTGTTACACATTGGACCCAGCCTCGTTTGGATTGGATTGCTACGGCATGCAGCTCCCTGACCCCCTCTTGCCTTCTTGCTCACCATTATTGGCACCCCTTTATTTTTTTCAAAAACTGTACAATATCTTCAGAAATAAATGGAAATGTACCATAGCTATATCTTCAGGATTTTTTAATTAGTGGTCCAAATTAATATAACAATAAAACATTGTTTTTCAACTTACATGTTGCAATTTCAAAGAAGAAACAGAATAAACAGCATGTGCAGTAATAAAGGCACCCCTAATTAATACTTGGTTGCACACCCTTTGGCATTGATTACAGCCTTCAAACATTTATTGTAGCCATCTATAAGCTTCCTGCACTTCTTAGCTGGTATTGTCTCCCACTCTTCCTTAGCAGTTTGTTCAAGCTCTTGAATATGTGCAGGGTTCTTTTCCCAATGGCAGATTTCAGCTTACCCAAATGATTTTCAATGGAATTAAGGTCAGGACTCATTGCTGGCCATTTTAACACAGTCCACTTTTTCTTTTGCAACCATTCCTGTGTACTTTTGGATGTGTGCTTTGGGACATTGTCTTGCTGGAAGACCCATGATCTTCGACTCAAACCAAGTTTTCTTACACTGAGTAAGACATTTCGCTGTGAAATCTCGTAATAATCTGATTTCATAATTCCTGGATACGGACAAGGTCTCCAGTACCAGATGCAGCAAAGCAACCCCACAGCACTGTGGATCCTCCACCATGCTTAAGTGTTGGTAGAGTGTTCTTTTCGTTATAAGCTTCATTGCACTGTCTGTAAACAAACTATGGATTTGCATTGCCAAAAAACTCTATTTTGTTTCATCTGTCTACAGAATATTTTCCCAGAAGGATTGTGGTTTGTTAAAGTACTCTTTGGCAAGGTTCAGTCGTTCCTTTTTATGTCTTTTTTTCAGCAATGTTTTCTTTCTTGGCCTTCGCCCATAAAGCTGCTAGGTTTAGTGTGTGGCATATGAAACTTGTTAAAACCATGACAATAGACTGTTACAGTATGGCCTTCAGGTCTTTAGATGTTTGACATGGTGTTTTTCCCATCATTTGCACCAACCAACCTGAAGACATGTCTGGTCCATTTTCCTCTTTTCCCCACGTCCAGGGAGGTTCTTGTCAGTTCCATGCTTGTAAAACTTCTTAATAACATTGCGCACTGTTAAAACTGGGATATCAAGGTCTTTGGGGATGCCATATACCCTTTGAAAGTCTTGTGTTTCCTAAAAATAGCAGTTCTGATGTCCTCAGACAGCTCCTTTTTCTTCACCATTGTGACAAAGGAACAGGGCCTTCCATGTGGGTTTTTTAACCACTGAAGTCATCATTCATTGGCTAATTCATGTCACATGGGCACCAACAATCAATCAAAGGTGATTCTCATTTGTGATTTACCACAGGTGAGTCAAAATGTGTTTCCACGCTAATTTAATGTAAAGGGTGCCAATACCAATGTCATCTCAAACTAGTTTTTCCTATTTTTCCCTCCCATTATTCCTTGTTTTTAATTATTGTTGATGATTTGCTCTTTTGTATTTAACACGAGAGCTCAGTACAAAAAAACTTTCACTCGATTCATGTTTTTCTGGAGATATTCCATATTAAGTACATACACTTCATGGGTGCCAAGAACGATGTGAAGGACTGAATTGGATTAGAGTGCACTGTAATCATTCCCCTACACCTTGATTGACAGTCCACTCTGCACCACACACATGCTACACACTTATGCTGCAGAGCAGGTTGTCAATCAATATGCCGGGGAGCGATAACAGTGCACTTACTGAATAATGAGAGGTGACTCCCTGCACCACCCCAATGACTGGAAATCAGCTGCTGCAGGAAGGATTAAACTTCAATTTCTACCCATAGCCCCTACTCCATTAAGCCGGATACAAAGGATACATATTAACCTTCCATGTGGCAGGTTCCCTTTAATGATTTGAAGGGAATAAGCTTCTGCCAAACACTACTGGTGGTGTCAAGAAAAAAAGTAAACGCCAGCCTACATCTGCAGTCATGGGAGAATTGAGACACCCCATACACTTAGGCAGGCTGCTAGTTCTGCTGGAAGACACTGCCCCCTGAAGAAGCAGCGGTGAAACGCGCGTTGGGGTACCTGTGCGGTGGGTGTTCGGTTTCCCGTGGTAAGACACATGCTATTTTGCACATAAGCGTACTATTGGCACTTTTATTCGGGGAGTCATGGGGGTTTGATCTTCCTGCCACATGGCTTATACTATTATAGAGTGGCCCCTGTGATCCCTCGTGCGTCTTCCCCACATGACATGAGGGTTAGTGTATGGTCACTCCTTTGCCTCAGTTTATGCACACTTGTGCTTTCCAGCTGACATATACTATTGCTGGAATTGATTGTATACTCATATATATTTTTTTGAGTACCGTGCTCTCCCTCTTATTGTGAATTTGATTACCCTCTGCCAGTCTTGCATTATTGTTCATTAGACCTATCCAATTATATTATTTTTTTGTATTGTATTGTATGTGTTTTTTATGTCCTATTTGTGTTTTTGTATTATTATTAAAGATATTTTGATAGTGATTACTTTTCTTGGACTATCTTTCATTATTATTAGTACTTGTTTATACTTTTGGATTTAAAGACTCTTGGTTTTCTTATGTTTTCCTTATAGTTCTGCTGGAAGCAGTGGGCTCTGTCTACATTCATTGAATGTGTATGGAAAGGTTTTACTCTGCGTTTCACTAATGGTTTTGACATATAACTACTGATGAGCATACTGCCCAAAATACTGGTGCATGAAAGTGCCAGGGGTGGCTGTACACTTTATAGTGCTTGCTTGTTCAGCCAACAGTTTTTCATTCAAATTCCCCCCTCTCCTCCATACACGTACATGCTCAGCTTGGCAGAGCGTGCATGTGTTCTAAATGGGGAGAGTGGAGAATAACTCTCTAAGATACCTTTGGTGTTCAGCTTATCACCCATAAGCAAAAAAAAAATAGACATTTAGAATTCCAGCAGCCCAATCCTTTTTCTCTGCTGTTATGAGATTTGAGCCATCATTTATCTAATGTGTATGGCCAGCTCTGAGCTTTAATTACATGAACGTATGAACCATATATTTTCTAACAAAAAACAAAAGGTAAAAAATCCATCCAATCTCTTTTTTATGTAAAATATATGGCATTCGCTAAGATGTCTAATATAGTCATGTGAATAAAGCCCAAGCATATATTCACAAGCAGCAGATTTGTTGCATAGATCTGAGAAACTGAATATCAGTTCCATCCATGTGAATGAGATTTATTTCTGCTTGTTACCTTCAGACTGATGGTGCAACAGCAGGAATTACTGCCTTGTGTGACTTTACTCTTAGAAGGGTGATCACTTACCGGCTCCTGTACCAAATGACAGCGTGTAAAGGAATAGAAGGATTACACTGCAGTACGGCATCCAGGAGAAAGTGCCCTGAGTATTAATAATGAGAAATGGTCACATATGTGTGATAATGATATTAGCGCCCACTTTATTACTATCAAATAGACAACTACAGCTTTATAATAGCATCTAAAATTCAGACATTCACATCACTTACTACAAATATTTGTATCACTAGCCCTTTCCAACGTGATCTGCTGACATCCATGGGAATACACATAACAGTAAGTTCACATGAACATAATTTTGGTTTTAGTTCTCTCCGTGTAAAAAAGGACCTCATATGGACAGTACCAATGTTCTAGTACACACGCTATACTTTTCACATGGACTTCATGTCTGTGAAAAAATTTCAGTATTGGCTTGTTCAGATGGATGTATTAAACACCCATGTACTGTCTATATGCAAAACATATAGCATACGGACGGAAACTGACCGATACAAGTCAATGTAATAGTTCACACAAATATTTTTGCTACTTTGATCCACACTCTGAATCAGATTCGCCTGTTATAAGTCAATAGGTGCTTAAAAACTGATCAGGAAAGGGTTACCAACCTTATGTCATGAGTGTTTCATGGATACATTACTATTATAAAGATAGAAAACTGTATTTGACTTTTACCAATTCATAAATTGTTTCTGTTAAAGCAAATCCCATACAGTTGTTCAAAACAAACATAAGGATTGCAAACAGATGTGAAAAACTGATGCACAAGTGACATAAAAATGAAAATAAGGATGAACTATGGTGAACTCAGTGCTGCACTGTGAGACTTTTTCTCACTGTGCTAGCTGTAATGAAAGGCAATTCAGTATCACAATGGACATGGAGGTCAGAGCACATACAGTGATCTGACAATAACCCAAAATCATAGAACGAGCTCTGAGACGTGGGAACTCTGCAGACCGCAATCCCTAATCCTCTCCAAACAACACTAGAGGCAGCCGTGGATTGCGCCTAACTCTGCCTATGCAACTCGGCACGGCCTGAGAAACTAGCTAGCCTGAAGATAGAAAATAAGCCTACCTTGCCTCAGAGAAATACCCCAAAGGAAAAGGCAGCCCCCCACATATAATGACTGTGAGTTAAGACGAAACGACAAACGTAGGGATGAAATAGATTCAGCAAAGTGAGGCCCGACTTTCTTAACAGAGCGAGGATAGGAAAGATAACTTTGCGGTCTACACAAAACCCTAAAGAAAACCACGCAAAGGGGGCAAAAAGACCCTCCGTACCGAACTAACGGCATGGAGGTACACCCTTTGCGTCCCAGAGCTTCCAGCAAAACAAAAGACAAGCTGGACAGAAAAAATAGGAAACAAATAGCAAAGAAGAACTTAGCTATGCAGAGCAGCAGGCCACAGGAATGATCCAGGGAAAAACAAGTCCAACACTGGAACATTGACAGGAAGCATGGATCAAAGCATTAGGTGGAGTTAAGTAGAGAAGCACCTAACGAGCTCACAAGATCACCTGAGGGAGGAAACTCAGAAGCTGCAGTACCACTTTCCTCCACAAACGGAAGCTCCCAGAGAGAATCAGCCGAAGTACCACTTGTGACCACAGGAGGGAGCTCTGCCACAGAATTCACAACAGTACCCCCCCCTTGAGGAGGGGTCACCGAACCCTCACCAGAGCCCCCAGGCCGACCAGGATGAGCCACATGAAAGGCACGAACAAGATCGGGAGCATGGACATCAGAGGCAAAAACCCAGGAATTATCTTCCTGAGCATAACCCTTCCATTTAACCAGATATTGGAGTTTCCGTCTAGAAACACGAGAATCCAAAATCTTCTCCACAATATACTCCAATTCCCCCTCCACCAAAACCGGGGCAGGAGGGTCAACAGATGGAACCATAGGTGCCACGTATCTCCGCAACAATAACCTATGGAATACGTTATGTATGGAAAAAGAATCTGGGAGGGTCAGACGAAAAGACACAGGATTAAGAACCTCAGAAATCCTATACGGACCAATGAAACGAGGTTTAAACTTAGGAGAGGAAACCTTCATAGGAATATGACGAGAAGATAACCAAACCAGATCCCCAACACGAAGTCGGGGACCCACACGGCGTCTGCGATTAGCGAAACGTTGAGCCTTCTCCTGGGACAAGGTCAAATTGTCCACTACATGAGTCCAAATCTGCTGCAACCTGTCCACCACAGTATCCACACCAGGACAGTCCGAAGACTCAACCTGTCCTGAAGAGAAACGAGGATGGAACCCAGAATTGCAGAAAAATGGCGAAACCAAGGTAGCCGAGCTGGCCCGATTATTAAGGGTGAACTCAGCCAAAGGCAAAAAGGACACCCAGTCATCCTGATCGGCAGAAACAAAGCATCTCAAACCGCTGCACGGCCAGCTCTACCCTCACCTACTGTATCCTCACCCATCCCTTGTAGATTGTGAGCCCTCGCGGGCAGGGTCCTCTCTCCTCCTGTACCAGTTGTGACTTGTATTTTTCAAGATTATTGTACTTGTTTTATTATGTATACCCCTCCTCACATGTAAAGCGCCATGGAATAAATGGCGCTATAATAATAAATAATAATAATAATAATAATCTCAGATATGTTTCCAAGGTCTGATTGGTTCGTTCGGTCTGGCCATTAGTCTGAGGATGGAAAGCCGAGGAAAAAGACAAGTCAATGCCCATCCTACCACAAAAGGCTCGCCAAAACCTCGAAACAAACTGGGAACCTCTGTCAGAAACGATATTCTCTGGAATGCCATGTAAACGAACCACATGCTGGAAGAACAATGGCACCAAATCAGAGGAGGAAGGCAATTTAGACAAGGGTACCAGATGGACCATCTTAGAAAAGCGATCACAGACCACCCAAATGACTGACATCTTTTGAGAAACGGGAAGATCTGAAATAAAATCCATAGAGATATGTGTCCAAGGCCTCTTCGGGACCGGCAAGGGCAAAAGTAACCCACTGGCACGTGAACAGCAGGGCTTAGCCCGAGCACAAATCCCACAGGACTGCACAAAAGTACGCACATCCCGCGACAGAGATGGCCACCAAAAGGATCTAGCCACTAACTCTCTGGAACCAAAGATTCCAGGATGACCAGCCAACACCGAACAATGAACCTCAGAGATAACTTTATTCGTCCACCTATCAGGGACAAACAGTTTCTCCGCTGGACAACGATCAGGTTTATTAGCCTGAAATTTTTGCAGCACCCGCCGCAAATCAGGGGAGATGGCAGACACAATTACTCCTTCCTTGAGGATACCTGCCGGCTCAGACAAACCCGGAGAGTCGGGCACAAAACTCCTAGACAGAGCATCCGCCTTCACATTTTTAGAGCCCGGAAGGTACGAAATCACAAAGTCAAAATGGGCAAAAAACAGCGACCAACAATATAACTCTATCTCATCCTGAGCCTGACAAAGAGCCAGCAAATTTTTTTCTGCCTGATCCACTGAATTAGGCTCATCGTACAGCAACCCAAGCGCCAGGAAAAACGCATCGATATTACTCAATGCAGGATCTCCTGACGCAAGAGAAAACGCCCAGTCCTGAGGGTCGCCGCGCAAAAAAGAAATGACGATCCTAACCTGTTGAACTGGGTCACCAGAGGAGCGAGGTTTCAAAGCCAGAAATAGTTTACAATTATTTTTGAAACTCAGAAATTTAGTTCTATCTCCAAAAAACAAATCTGGAATAGGAATTCTCGGTTCTAGCAAAGAATTCTGAACCACAAAATCTTGAATATTCTGAACTCTTGCCGTGAGCTGATCCACACATGAAGACAGACCTTTAATGTCCATTGCTACACCTGTGTCCTGAACCACCCAAATGTCTAGGGGAAAAAAATGCAAAACACAGTGCAAAGAAAAAAAAATGGTCTCAGAACTTCTTTTTTCCCTCTATTGAGAATCATTAGCACTTTTGGCTTCCTGTACTGTAATGAAAGGCAATTCAGTATCACAATGGACATGGAGGTCAGAGCACATACAGTGATCTGACAATAACCCAAAATCATAGAACAAGCTCTGAGACGTGGGAACTCTGCAGACCGCAATCCCTAATCCTCTCCAAACAACACTAGAGGCAGCCGTGGATTGCGCCTAACTCTGCCTATGCAACTCGGCACGGCCTGAGAAACTAGCTAGCCTGAAGATAGAAAATAAGCCTACCTTGCCTCAGAGAAATACCCCAAAGGAAAAGGCAGCCCCCCACATATAATGACTGTGAGTTAAGACGAAACGACAAACGTAGGGATGAAATAGATTCAGCAAAGTGAGGCCCGACTTTCTTAACAGAGCGAGGATAGGAAAGATAACTTTGCGGTCTACACAAAACCCTAAAGAAAACCACGCAAAGGGGGCAAAAAGACCCTCCGTACCGAACTAACGGCATGGAGGTACACCCTTTGCGTCCCAGAGCTTCCAGCAAAACAAAAGACAAGCTGGACAGAAAAAATAGGAAACAAATAGCAAAGAAGAACTTAGCTATGCAGAGCAGCAGGCCACAGGAATGATCCAGGGAAAAACAAGTCCAACACTGGAACATTGACAGGAAGCATGGATCAAAGCATTAGGTGGAGTTAAGTAGAGAAGCACCTAACGAGCTCACAAGATCACCTGAGGGAGGAAACTCAGAAGCTGCAGTATCACTTTCCTCCACAAACAGAAGCTCCCAGAGAGAATCAGCCGAAGTACCACTTGTGACCACAGGAGGGAGCTCTGCCACAGAATTCACAACAGCTAGCGGTGATCTCACCGAGTTTACCGCAGTTCAGGGCCCTGGCTGGGAGCGCCGCCTCAGTGACCTGCAGTAACCTTGATAACGTCACCACTACTCACTGACACTGCCCTCGCACCAGTTCATTCCTCAGTGGTTCTGAACATGGACCGTCGCATCTTGCACTGTCCAGGTTGAAAACTATTTATCACCAGACATGTATTACAGCGTGGGACAGAACGACGGAAAGGGGAGGGATATACACACGTGGTCAAAATTGTTGGTACCCCTCATTTAATGACAGAAAAACCCACAATGGTCACAGAAATAACTTGAATGTGGCAAAAGTAATAATAAATAAAAAATCTATGAAAATTAACAAATGAAAGTCAGACATTGCTTTTCAACCATGCTTCCACAGAATTTAAAAAAATATAAAACTCATGAAGTAGGCCTGGACAGAAATGATGGTACCCTTAACTTAATAATTTGTTGCACAACCTTTTGAGGCAATCACTGCAACCAAATGATTCTTGTAACTGTCAATGAGACTTCTGCACCTCTCGACAGGTATTTTGGCCCACTCCTCAAGAGCAAACTGCTCCAGTTGTCTCGTGTTTGAAGGTTGCCTTTTCCATGTTTCAGCTCTTTCCAAAGATGCTCAATAGGATTTAGGTCAGGTCTCATAGAAGGACGCTTCAGAATAGTCCAATGTTTTCCTCTTAGCCATTCTTGGGTGTTTTAGCTGTGTGTTTTGGGTCATTATCCTGTTGTAAGACCCATGACCTGCGACTGAGACCAAGCTTTCTGACACTGGGCAGCACATTTCTCTCTAGAATCCCTTGATAGTCTTGAGATTTCATTGCACCCTGCACAGATTCTAGACAACCTGTGCCAGATGCAGCAAAGCAGCCCCAGAACATAACAGAGCTTCCTCCATGTTTCACAGTAGGGACAGTGTTCTTTTCTTGATATGCTTCACTTTTCCACTTGTGAACATAGAGCTGATGTGCCTTGCCAAAAAGTTCCATTTTTGTCTGATCTGTCCATAGGACATTAATCCCAGAAGCTTTGTGGCTTGTCAACACGTAGTTTGGCAAATTCCAGTCTGGCTTTTTTATGATTTTTTTCAACAATGGTGTCCTCCTTGGTCGTCTTCCATGAAGTCCACTTTGGCTCATACAACGACGGATGGTGCGATCTGACACTGATGCTCCTTGAGCTTGAAGATTGCCTTTAATCAGTTTAGAAGTTTTTTTGTGCTTTTTTGTTACCATTCGTATTATCTGTCGATTTGATTTGTCATGAATTTTCCTTCTGTGGTCAGGTCCAGGGAGGTTGGCTACAGTCTAATCGATCTTAAGTTTGTGAATAATATGTGCAACTGTAGTCACAGGAACATCAAGCTGCTTGGAGATGGTCTTATAACTTTTACCTTTAACATGTTTGTCTATAATTTTCTTTCTAATCTCCTGAGACAACTCTATCCTTCGCTTCCTCTGGTCCATGTTGAGTGATACACACCATGTCACCAAATAGTACAATGAGTATGTGTAGCCCTATATACAGGCCCACTCACTGATTCCAAGATTGTAGACACCTGTGATGGTAGGTAGTGAACACACCCTGATTTAACATGTCCCTTTTGTCACATTATTTTCAGGGGTACCATCATTTCTGTCCAGGCCTATTTCATGAGTTTTATTTTTTTTTTAATTCTGTGGAAGCATGGTTGAAAAACAATGTCTGACTTTCATTTGTTCATTTTTATAGATCTTATTTATTATTAAGTTTGTCAGATTCAAGTTATTTCTGTGACCATTGTGGTTTTTCCATCATTAAACAAGGGGTACCAACAATTTTGACCACGTGTGTAGTGGTTTTTTATTTTTATGTTTTTTTTACAGGAGACAAGGGCTTTAGTGCAATGGGTGTTAGGTGAATATAACTGTGTTTGTTATCTAATATATAAAGCTTAATGTGTGTGTATATGTGTGTGTATGTATGTATGTACCGTCACAGCTACAGCCACAAAATTTTGCACAGTCACACGTCTGGACCCCGAGAGCGTCATAGGCTATGTTGTGAGGCAAAATTTTAACCCCGCGCTTTCCAATTCACCAAACAATTTTGCCCCTATCTACATAATGGGAAAAACAGTGAAAGGAAAAGTGTTGGAGGCGTCGCAGCTACAGCCACAAAATTTTGCACAGTCACACATCTGGACCCCGAGAGCATCATAGGCTATGTTGTGAGGTGAAATTTTAACCCCGCGCTTTCCAATTCACCAAACAATTTTGCCCCTATCTACATAATGGGGAAAAAGTGAAAGGAAAAGTGTTGGAGGCGTCGCAGCTACATCCACAAAATTTTGCACAGTCACACGTCTGGACCCCGAGAGCGTCATAGGCTATGTTGTGAGGTAAAATTTTAAACCCGCGCTTTCCAATTCACCAAACAATTTTGCCCCTATCTACATAATGGGGAAAAGTGAAAGGAAAAGTGTTGGAGGCAAATTGACAGCTGCCAGATGTGAACAAGGGGGACTTAAAGAATGAGAGCGATGGCGCCAAAGAGTATATACCGTACAGTTGCTAAGGTGGGGCCCCGACATGGGATACTCACCACACACGGGGATATGAACACACACACAAAATGTGCTTGAACACATATCACCCTCAGCACACATTTCACCACACATACACCAACCTCGCCACATAAAAGTCGAAACACAAAAGTCGCCGCTCAAAACTCGCCACGCGCAAAACTCGCCACATGCAAAAACTAGGCTCACGCAAAACTCGCCACAAGTGCAAAACTCACCTCATGGAAAACTCGCCACACGCAAAACTTGCACACGCGGAAAAATTGCCACATGCACAAAAGTTGCAACACATGCAAAAGTTGCCTCATACAAAACTTGCACATACTCAAAAGGTGCTACACATAAAACTCACCACACGCAAAACTCGCCATGCGCAAAACTTGCTGCACACAACTTGCTACACTAACCTGTCACATGCAACTCGACACACAAAAAGTTGCTACACGCATGTTGCCACACAAAACTCATCTCACAAAAGTCGCTACATGCATGTCGCCACACGCAACTCAACACACACAACTTGACACATGAAACTTGCCCTAAAACACACACAAGTCTGGTATTATCCTTCAAAAATAAAAATCTGATTAATAAGCAGACAAACTACAAGAGCAACAAATGTACCATATAGGAAATACGGCAGCTGTCAGTCACATGACCTGTCTATTATGTGTATGTGTGAGCTAATATATACTGCCAGGGGGAGGGCTTCCTGTTGGCTGGGGATTTATCAGGCTGCCAATTTAGCTTACAAATACTGAGGTAAAAATACTGACCAAATAACGTGTGAATGCGGTCTAATACAGGAGGAGATGACACACAGGTATATACTATATACAGGAGAGATGGCACACAGGTATATACTATATATAGGAGGAGATGACACACAGATATATACTATATACAGGAGGAGATGACACAGATATATACCATATACAGGAGGAGATGACATACATGTATATACTATATACAGGGGAGATGACCTACAGGTATATACTATATACAGGAGGAGCTGACACACAGGTATATACTATATACAGGAGGAGATGACACACAGGTATATACTATATATACAGGAGGAGGTGACACACAGGTATATACTATATACAGGAGCAGATGACCTACAGGTATATACTATATACAGGAGGAGATGACACACAGGTATATACTATATACATGAGGAGATGACACACAGGTATATACTATATACAGGAGCAGATGACCTACAGGTATATACTATATACAGGAGGAGATGACACACAGATATATACTATATACAGTGTTGTGAATTCTGTGGCCAAGCTCCCTCCTGTGGTCGTGAGTGGTACTGCGGCTGGTTCTGTCTATAAGCTTCCTTTGGTGGATGAGAGTGGTACTGCGGCTTCTGAGTTTCCTTCCTCAGGTGATGAGGTTAAGTCGTTAGGTGCTGCTCTATTTAACTCCACCTGGTGCTTTGATCCTGGCCTCCAGTCAATGTTCTAGTATTGGTCTTGCTTCCTCCTGGATCGTTCCTGTGGCCTCTCTATCCTGCATAAGCTAAGTTCTGCTTGTGTTATTTTTGTTTGCTATATTTTCTGTCCAGCTTGCTATATTGGTTTTTCTTGCTTGCTGGAAGCTCTGAGACGCAGAGGGAGCACCTCTGTACCGTTAGTCGGTGCGGAGGGTCTTTTTGCCCCTCTGCGTGGTTGTTTGTAGGTTTTTGTGTTGACCGCAAAGCTATCTTTCCTATCCTCGGTCTATTCAGTAAGTCGGGCCTCACTTTGCTAAATCTATTTCATCTCTGTGTTTGTATTTCATCTTTACTCACAGTCATTATATGTGGGGGGCTGCCTTTTCCTTTGGGGAATTTTCTCTGAGGCAAGGTAGGCTTATTTTTCTATCTTCAGGGCTAGTTAGTTTCTCAGGCTGTGCCGAGTTGCATAGGGAGCGTTAGGCGCAATCCACGGCTACCTCTAGTGTGGTGTGTTAGGATTAGGGATTGCGGTCAGCAGAGTTTCCACGTCTCAGAGCTCGTCCTATGTTTTTGGTAAATGTCAGGTCACCTTGTGTGCTCTGAACTTCAAGGTCCATTGTGGTTCTGAATTACCTGTTCATAACAATACAGGAGGAGATGACATACAGGTATATACTATATACAGAAGGACAAGACATACAGGTATATACTATATATAGGAGGAGATGACATACAGGTATATACTATATACAGGGGAGATGACACACAGCATGTATATACTATATACAGGGGAGATGACAAACAGGTATATACTATATACAGGAGATGACATACAGGTGTATACTATATATAAGGGAGATGACAAACATGTATATACTGAGGTGAAAATGAGAGGTGTGAGGTGAAAATTAAAAGGTGTGATTGCAAAATGAGAGGAGTGAGGGAAAATAGTGGAGTGATCGGAAAATGACAGATGTGAGGTCGAAATGACAAGTGTTGGGGGGAATGAGAGGAGTGAGGGAGAAAATGAGAGGTGTGAGGGAGAAAATGAGAGATGTGAGGGGGAAAATGAAAGATGTGATTGGGAAAATGAGAGGCATGATGGGAAAATAAGAGAAGTGAGGTGCTATAACTAACCACAGATATTTACTATGCCCAGGCAACGCCGGGCTCTTCAGCTAGTTTTTAAATAAAAAAAGGAAAAGTTTGTTTACAATGTTAACAATATAAAGAAGAACATCAGAATGCCATTTACATTGCAATATATCACATACACATTTTCTTATTTAATAAACCCCAACATTACCCCAACTACCCCCCTCCCCCCTAAGACAGCTCTATCCCAATCTTCACCCCACTGAGGCCTTCTCTGCCTCGTGCAATTTATCCTTAACCAGGTCTTAAGAAACTCGACATCAATACTCCTCAATCCAATTCAAGCCAAGGAGACCACATTTTATTAAACATTTCTATTTTCCCCCTTTTTTTGTACACCCCCTTTTCCAATTTTAGTCCATGTTGAACATATTGGAGAAATTCCCTTCTCGCAGGTGGTTCCGCATTTATCCAATTTCGTGCTATTACTTTCCTGGCCATGTATAGTAGCCTAGCGATTGCAATCTTCCAAGTATTGTCAACTCCAATTTCTTCCACATATCCCAGCACGCATACTATCGGGTCTCTAAGAACTCTACACTTATACGCTACTTCAACCCGGCTCAAAACCACCACCCAAAAAGCAGCCAGCCTAGGACACGTCCACATCATGTGATATATTCCTGCATTCTCACTCGCACACCTCGGGCACTCAGAATTGGCACGCAATCCCGCTCTGTATAGCACTTCCGGAGATTTATATACTCTATGCAGAATATATAGCTGCGAGAGTCTATATGGTTCACTCAAGGATAGTCGCGGAACCCACTCCATCACCGACTCCCAAGTTTCATTCTCCATTGGCCCCACGTCCCTCTCCCACTTAGTTCTCGCCTTTATAGGGAAGTCTAGCAAAAACGTGTGCATAAGGTCCTTATACAGAGTGGAAATAACTCCCCTTGTAGTCCCATCACCACACACATACTCCAACACTATATCATCTTGAACCCTGATATCAACCTTCTTATTCTGAGCTCTAAAGGCATGTCTCATCTGCGCATACTGATATTCCCCTGCGGATCGCAGACCAAATTCTACGTGCAATTGGGAAAAGGACTTCAATGCCTGCTGCTGGATTATCTGGTGAACAAAGCAAATTCCCTTATTCTGCCATTCCATCAGCCCCCCCAAGGCCTCAAATTCCTTTAAATTGTTGTTAGACCATATCGGTGTGAATTTAGTCAACCCTGTAACCCCGCGAATCTGCCTTAGTCTATTCCATAATTTGCGAATCAGGAACAGGGTTGGGTATACTCTCCCCAAAGCGCCCAAGGAGCCATCCTCCAAACACCTGACCACCGGTCGTCGGTCCGTCACCTCTTCCATTAGATGTTGTACTGCACTGGATGACGCCCCTCGCGCCCAGCCCTTCAAATGCTGGCTCTGGGCCGCAAGGAAGTATATTTCCAGGTTGGGCAAAGCCAAACCACCATCTTCCTTGGGTCGCTAAAGCGTCTCCAGGCTAATACGTGGATATTTTCTTCACCATATCAAACTTCTAAAAAGGGCATTAATCTGCCTGAACTTCCCCCGAGGGATCCAAATTGGTGCGTTATGTGTTGTGAATTCTGTGGCAGAGCTCCCTCCTGTGGTCACAAGTGGTACTTCGGCTGATTCTCTCTGTGAGCTTCCGTTGGTGGAGGGAAGTGGTACTGCGGCTTCTGAGTTTCCTCCCTCAGGTGATGTGGTGAGGTTGTTAGGTGCTGCTCTACTTAACTCCACCTAGTGCTTTGATCCTGGCTTCCTGTCAATGTTCCAGTATTGGACTTGTTTTCCTCCTGGATCGTTCCTGTGGCCTGCTGCTCTGCATAGCTAAGTTTTCCTTTGCTATTTTGTTTGCTTTTCTTCTGTCCAGCTTATCTATTTGTTTGCTGGAAGCTCTGGGACGCAGAGGGTGTACCTCCGTGCCGTTAGTTCGGTACGGAGGGTCTTTTTGCCCCCTTTGCGTGGTTTTTAGGGTTTTGTGTTGACCGCAAAGTTACCTTTCCTATCCTCGCTCTGTTCAGAAAGTCGGGCCTCACTTTGCTGAATCTATTTCATCTCTACGTTTGTCTTTTCATCTTAACTCACAGTCATTATATGTGGGGGGCTGCCTTTTCCTTTGGGGTATTTCTCTGAGGCAAGGTAGGCTTATTTTCTTCTTCAGGCTAGCTAGTTTCTCAGGCTGTGCCGAGTTGCATAGGGAGCGTTAGGCGCAATCCACGGCTGCCTCTAGTGTTGTTTGGAGAGGATCAGGGATTGCGGTCAACAGAGTTCCCACGTCTCAGAGCTCGTTCTATGTTTTTGGGTTATTGTCAGATCACTGTATGTGCTCTGACCTCTATGTCCACTGTGGTACCGAATTGCGTAATCATAACAGTACAGGAAGCCAAAAGTACTAATGATTCTCAATAGAGGGAAAAAAGAAGTTCTGAGACCATTTTTTTTCTCTGCACTGTGTTTTTGCCTTTTTTTTCCCCTAGACATTTGGGCGGTTCAGGACACAGGTGTAGCAATGGACATTAGAAGTCTGTCTTCATGTGTGGATCAGCTCTCGGCAAGAGTACAAAAGATTCAAGACACTATTGATCAGAAATCTATGTTAGAACCAAGAATTCCTATTCCTGATTTGTTTTTTGGAGATAGAACTAAGTTTCTGAGTTTCAAAAATAATTGTAAACTATTTCTGGCCTTGAAACCTCGCTCCTCTGGTGATCCAGTTCAACAGGTTTTGATCATTATTTCTTTTTTTGCGTGGCGACCCTCAGGACTGGGCATTTTCTCTTGCGCCAGGAGATCCTGCATTAAGTAATATCGATGCGTTTTTCCTGGCGCTCGGATTGCTGTACGATGAACCTAATTCAGTAGATCAGGCAGAAAAAAATTTGCTGGCTCTTTGTCAGGGTCAGGATGAGATAGAGTTATATTGTCAGAAATTTAGAAAGTGGTCCGTGCTCACTCTATGGAATGAATCTGCGCTGGCAGCTATGTTCAGAAAGGGTCTCTCTGAAGCCCTTAAGGATGTCATGGTGGGATTTCCTATGCCTGCTGGTTTGAATGAGTCTATGTCTTTGGCCATTCAGATTGGTCGACGCTTGCGTGAGCGTAAATCTGTGCACCATTTGGCGGTATTACCTGAGCTTAAACCTGAGCCTATGCAGTGCGATAGGACTTTGACCAGAGTTGAACGGCAAGAACACAGACGTCTGAATGGGCTGTGTTTCTACTGTGGTGATTCCACTCATGCTATCTCTGATTGTCCTAAGCGCACTAAGCGGTTCGCTAGGTTTGCCACCATTGGTACAGTACAGTCAAAATTTCTTCTGTCCGTTACCTTGATCTGCTCTTTGTCATCGTATTCTGTCATGGCATTTGTGGACTCAGGCGCTGCCCTGAATTTGATGGACTTGGAGTATGCTAAGCGTTGTGGGTTTTTCTTGGAGCCCTTGCAGTGTCCTATTCCATTGAGAGGAATTGATGCTACGCCTTTGGCCAAGAATAAGCCTCAGTACTGGACCCAGCTGACCATGTGCATGGCTCCTGCACATCAGGAGGTTATTCGCTTTCTGGTGTTGCATAATCTGCATGATGTGGTCGTGTTGGGGTTGCCATGGCTACAAGTCCATAATCCAGTATTAGATTGGAAATCCATGTCGGTGTCCAGCTGGGGTTGTCAGGGGGTACATGGTGATGTTCCATTTCTGTCAATTTCGTCATCCACCCCTTCTGAGGTTCCAGAGTTCTTGTCTGATTACCGGGATGTATTTGATGAGCCCAAGTCCGATGCCCTACCTCCGCATAGGGATTGTGATTGTGCTATCAATTTGATTCCTGGTAGTAAGTTCCCAAAAGGCCGATTGTTTAATTTATCTGTGCCTGAGCACGCCGCTATGCGCAGTTATGTGAAGGAGTCCCTGGAGAAGGGGCATATTCGCCCGTCATCGTCGCCATTAGGAGCAGGGTTCTTTTTTGTAGCCAAGAAGGATGGTTCGCTGAGACCTTGTATAGATTACCGCCTTCTAAATAAGATCACGGTTAAATTTCAGTACCCCTTGCCGTTGTTGTCTGATTTGTTTGCTCGGATTAAGGGGGCTAGTTGGTTCACCAAGATAGATCTTCGTGGTGCGTATAATCTTGTGCGAATTAAGCGAGGCGATGAATGGAAAACTGCATTTAATACGCCCGAGGGTCATTTTGAGTATCTAGTAATGCCATTCGGACTTGCCAATGCTCCATCAGTGTTTCAGTCCTTTATGCATGACATCTTCCGAGAGTACCTGGATAAATTCCTGATTGTGTACTTGGATGACATTTTGATCTTCTCGGATGATTGGGAGTCTCATGTGAAGCAGGTCAGAACGGTTTTTCAGGTCCTGCGTGCTAATTCTTTGTTTGTGAAGGGATCAAAGTGTCTCTTTGGTGTGCAGAAGGTTTCATTTTTGGGGTTCATCTTTTCCCCTTCTACTATTGAGATGGATCCTGTTAAGGTCCAAGCCATCCATGATTGGACTCAGCCGACATCTCTGAAAAGTCTGCAAAAGTTCCTGGGCTTTGCTAATTTTTATCGTCGCTTCATCTGCAATTTTTCTAGTATTGCTAAACCATTGACCGATTTGACCAAGAAGGGTGCTGATTTGGTCAATTGGTCTTCTGCTGCTGTGGAAGCTTTTCAAGAGTTGAAGCGTTGTTTTTCTTCTGCCCCTGTGTTGTGTCAACCAGATGTTTCGCTTCCGTTCCAGGTCGAGGTTGATGCTTCTGAGATTGGAGCAGGGGCTGTTTTGTCGCAGAGAGGTTCTGATTGCTCAGTGATGAAACCGTGCACCTTCTTTTCCAGGAAGTTTTCGCCTGCTGAGCGAAATTATGATGTGGGCAACCGAGAGTTGCTGGCCATGAAGTGGGCATTCGAGGAGTGGCGTCATTGGCTTGAAGGAGCTAAGCATCGCGTGGTGGTATTGACTGATCATAAGAACTTGACTTATCTCGAGTCTGCCAAGCGGTTGAATCCTAGACAGGCTCGTTGGTCGCTGTTTTTTGCCCGTTTTGACTTTGTGATTTCGTACCTTCCGGGCTCTAAAAATGTGAAGGCGGATGCTCTGTCTAGGAGTTTTGTGCCCGACTCTCCGGGTTTGTCTGAGCCGGCGGGTATCCTCAAGGAAGGAGTAATTGTGTCTGCCATCTCCCCTGATTTGCGGCGAGTGCTGCAAAAATTTCAGGCTAATAAACCTGATCGTTGTCCAGCAGAGAAACTGTTTGTCCCTGATAGGTGGACGAATAAAGTTATCTCTGAGGTTCATTGTTCGGTCTTGGCTGGTCATCCTGGAATCTTTGGTACCAGAGAGTTAGTGGCTAGATCATTTTGGTGGCCATCTCTGTCGCGGGATGTGCGTACTTTTGTGCAGTCCTGTGGGATTTGTGCTCGGGCTAAGCCCTGCTGTTCTCGTGCCAGTGGGTTGCTTTTGCCCTTGCCAGTCCCGAAGAGGCCTTGGACACATATCTCTATGGATTTTATTTCAGATCTTCCCGTTTCTCAAAAGATGTCAGTCATTTGGGTGGTCTGTGATCGCTTTTCTAAGATGGTCCATTAGGTACCCTTGTCTACATTGCCTTCCTCCTCTGATTTGGTGCCATTGTTCTTCCAGCATGTGGTTCGTTTACATGGCATTCCAGAGAATATCGTTTCTGACAGAGGTTCCCAGTTTGTTTCGAGGTTTTGGCGAGCTTTTTGTGGTAGGATGGGCATTGACTTGTCTTTTTCCTCGGCTTTCCATCCTCAGACTAATGGCCAGACCGAACGAACCAATCAGACCTTGGAAACATATCTGAGATGTTTTGTTTCTGCTGATCAGGATGACTGGGTGTCCTTTTTGCCTTTGGCTGAGTTCGCCCTTAATAATCGGGCCAGCTCGGCTACCTTGGTTTCGCCATTTTTCTGCAACTCTGGGTTCCATCCTCGTTTGTCGTCAGGACAGGTTGAGTCTTCGGACTGTCCTGGTGTGGATACTGTGGTGGACAGGTTGCAGCAGATTTGGACTCAGGTAGTGGACAATTTGACCTTGTCCCAGGAGAAGGCTCAACGTTTTGCTAATCACAGACGCTGTGTGGGTCCCCGACTTCGTGTTGGGGATCTGGTTTGGTTATCTTCTCATCATATTCCTATGAAGGTTTTCTCTCCTAAGTTTAAACCTCGTTTCATTGGTCCGTATAGGATTTCTGAGGTTCTTAATCCTGTGTCTTTTCGTCTGACCCTTCCAGATTCTTTTTCCATACATAACGTATTCCATAGGTCATTGTTGCGGAGATACGTGGCACCTATGGTTCCATCTGTTGACCCTCCTGCCCCGGTTTTGGTGGAGGGGGAGTTGGAGTATATTGTGGAGAAGATTTTGGATTCTCGTGTTTCAAGACGGAAACTCCAGTATCTGGTTAAGTGGAAGGGTTATGCTCAGGAAGATAATTCCTGGGTCTTTGCCTCTGATGTCCATGCTCCCGATCTTGTTCGTGCCTTTCATGTGGCTCATCCTGGTCGGCCTGGGGGCTCTGGTGAGGGTTCGGTGACCCCTCCTCAAGGGGGGGTACTGTTGTGAATTCTGTGGCAGAGCTCCCTCCTGTGGTCACAAGTGGTATTTCGGCTGATTCTCTCTGTGAGCTTCCGTTGGTGGAGGGAAGTGGTACTGCGGCTTCTGAGTTTCCTCCCTCAGGTGATGTGGTGAGGTCGTTAGGTGCTGCTCTTCTTAACTCCACCTAGTGCTTTGATCCTGGCTTCCTGTCAGTGTTCCAGTATTGGACTTGTTTTCCTCCTGGATCGTTCCTGTGGCCTGCTGCTCTGCATAGCTAAGTTTTCCTTTGCTATTTTGTTTGCTTTTCTTCTGTCCAGCTTATCTATTTGTTTGCTGGAAGCTCTGGGACGCAGAGGGTGTACCTCCGTGCCGTTAGTTCGGTACGGAGGGTCTTTTTGCCCCCTTTGCGTGGTTTTTAGGGTTTTGTGTTGACCGCAAAGTTACCTTTCCTATCCTCGCTCTGTTCAGAAAGTCGGGCCTCACTTTGCTAAATCTATTTCATCTCTACGTTTGTCTTTTCATCTTAACTCACAGTCATTATATGTGGGGGGCTGCCTTTTCCTTTGGGGTATTTCTCTGAGGCAAGGTAGGCTTATTTTCTTCTTCAGGCTAGCTAGTTTCTCAGGCTGTGCCGAGTTGCATAGGGAGCGTTAGGCGCAATCCACGGCTGCCTCTAGTGTTGTTTGGAGAGGATCAGGGATTGCGGTCAACAGAGTTCCCACGTCTCAGAGCTCGTTCTATGTTTTTGGGTTATTGTCAGATCACTGTATGTGCTCTGACCTCTATGTCCACTGTGGTACCGAATTGCGTAATCATAACAGTTATGTAGAACATATAGAATTTTTGGCATCAGGACCATTTTAATAAGGTTTACCCTACCGACGACCGATAGATGTAGTTTATTCCAGGCATCTACCTTCGCCTTGAGTACCCCCATAACAGGAGTCAAATTCCTTTGCAGGAACTCCGCAATTGGCACCGAAACCCATATTCCAAGGTATTTAAATTGGGAAACCACCTTTAGCCTCTCATCCCCAACATCCTCACTCACATTCTCTCCTACGTCATCCACCCTAAAAAGAACCGACTTATCCCAATTAATTGTTAGTCCCGACACATTACCAAATCTCTCAACAATTTCAATGGCCCCTCTTAGTGAATCGTCTGGATCCGCCAGGAACAGCAAAACATCATCCGCGTATAACGCTATTTTTTCCTCTACTTTCCCATACCTAAACCCAGGGACCCTATCAGACTGCCGAATCTTAGCAGCAAGAGGTTCTACAGCCAACGCAAACAGGAGGGGTGAGAGCGGGCATCCCTGCCTAGTACCCCTAGCCAGCCCTATGGGCTGAGACAGCTCCCCATTCACTCTAATTCTAGCCGTCGGTAATGAATACAACAGCTGTATCCAGGCCACAAACTGCGGACCAAACCCCATACATTCCAGCACCTGCCAGAGGTATCCCCATTCAACACTGTCAAACGCCTTATGCGCATCTAGCGATGCAATCACTCTTCGACCACCGTTATCAGACTCTACCTGCAAATTTACATATAATCTCCGCAAGTTGATCGCCGTTGATCTATCAGGCATAAAGCCAGACTGGTCCGAATGCACCAGACTCGAAATAACACTAGAGAGGCGGAGAGCCAACACCTTGGCCAGAAGCTTGACATCAATAGTTAGTAAAGAAATTGGGCGGTACGACTCCGGTTTCCCCAAGTCCTTATCCTCCTTTGGAATAACCACTATTATGGCCTCTCTCATAGAGGCTGGCAAGCACCCACAGGACCTAGCTTCCTCCAGTACCATTTTTAATCTAGGAATCAACACTTCTGCCAAATATTTATAGATCTCAGCGGGTAGCCCATCGACCCCAGGCGCCTTCCCATTAGCCATAGACATCAATGCCCGACTCAATTCTTCCTCAGTGATAGGGGCCTCAAGGCTCTACCTATCTGCCTCATTCAGTCTCGGCAGATCCAGACCCTCCAAGAAAGTCAATGTGTCCTCGACCGATTCACCAACCCGAGAGGAATACAAATCTGCATAGAAGTCCGCGAAGGCCCTCAAGATTTCAGGCGTTTCCGTTATTCTACCTCCACTTGCAGATTCCAAAGAGTGTATATATGAAGAACCTCTCTGAGCAGCAGCCACTACCGATAGCATATGTCCCACTGTTTCTCCCTCCTGATAAAACAATACCCTTTGGAAATCCCGCTTCTTCTCAGCTTTGCCTAACAGAATTTTTTCCAAATGATTTTGTGCGTTTTTCATCCTTCTCTCTGCCTCAGGGGTTCCCAGTGTGGCCATCCCGTCTTCTAACATAGTAACATAGTAACATAGTTAGTAAGGCCGAAAAAAGACATTTGTCCATCCAGTTCAGCCTATATTCCATCATAATAAATACCCAGATCTACGTCCTTCTACAGAACCTAATAATTGTATGATACAATATTGTTCTGCTCCAGGAAGACTTCTGCTTCCTTCAACTCCTCAACTGCCGCCTTTTCTGCCTCCCTCGTCCTCCGCTTACACCTACTAATGTCCCTAAACAGTAGTCCCCTCAGATACGCCTTCATTGCATCCCAGATTGTAAGAGCATCAGTGCTTCCATCATTTAAGAGAAAGAATTCCGCCACCTCCCGTCCTATACTTTCCAACTCAATACTCTGTAACCAATTGGGATGAATCTTCCATTCTCTCCCACTTGTCGACCGTGCCCCCTCCAATCTAACCTCTACTTCAATTGGACTATGGTCTGACAGGGCCCTTGGCAAATATCTCACCTCCCCAACCAACGTGTCCATAATCCTGTTACCCAGAGCCATATCAATCCTAGAGAGCGTGGCATGCGCTGGTGAATAACATGAGTACCCTCTCTCTCCAATATGTCTGACCCTCCAAAGATCAATCATACCTATCTCCTGTATATAGGTGCCAAATGTTGTTATGTGTCCCTCCGACCTATTCTGAGTACTTTTATTTTTGTCCCAATATTCATCACAGACAGTGGCGTAACTACAAAGTTATGGGCCCCGGTGCGAACTTTCAAATGGGCCCCCCCCCTCCAAAATATTTTCCACCCAAATCCACATCCTGCCCATGCTCCTGCCCCATCCGACTCCGCACTCTGCCCCATCTGACTCCTCACTCTGCCCCATCTGACTCCTCACTCTGCCCCATCCGTCTCCGCACTCTGCCCCATCCGTCTCCACATTCTGCCCCATCCGTCTCCGCACTCTGCCCCATCCGACTCCACACTCTGCCCCATCCATCTCCGCATTCTGCTCCATCCATCTCCACATTCTGCCCCATCCATCTCCCCATTCTGCCCCATCCATCTCCGCATTCTGCCCCATCCGACTCTGCATTCTGCCCGTCTCCATATCTCACCAGAACAGCAGGAACCGGAAATCTGCTGCTGGTTGATACCAGAGAACACGAGCTACACACAACCAGGACTGAGGTGCTGAGAGCTGAAGGACCTGTGGTGACGTCATCGTCATGTGATCAGGAGGCGGAGCTGATCAATGGTGAAAGACCTATGATAGTGATGACGTCACCACAGGATCTTCAGCTCTTCCTTTCAGATCAGGCGTCGGCTGCTGATCTGATGTGTGCGCCCGGCAGGTCAGGTGGAGGGCAGGTCTGTCTGTTGCCGTGCGGGACGAATCACCTGCACGGCAACAGTTTTTAACTTTTTGCTGGTGTCGGCGTGCACCTGACCTGCCGGGGCCCCTGACTCCCCCCGGGCCCGGTCGCAGTGGCGACTACCGCGACCGTGGTAGTTACGCCACTGATCACAGATGCTGTTTAGATCCCCGATAATTATTAACGGTGTCGGTCCCCATCTTTCCACTCGCTCCATTACTTCTCTAATTTTCCTGCTAGAGTAGGGGGGCGGAATATACATCGCGGCAACACACAACATCACTCCTTACAATATACACCGTATTAGTACGTACTGCCCATCCACATCCACATATACCTTCACCTCCTCATATTGAACTCCCGCTGGAACCAAGATTGAGACTCCTCTTGCATACGTGGAGAAGGTAGAATGATATCCCTTCTGGATCCACCGTCTATTCAGGACATCCACCTTTTCCCTTACCAAATGCGTCTCCAGCAAGCATATCATTGAGGCCCGTTGGTCTCTTGCATATTGCAAACACGCGGCTCGTCTGGATTTTTCCCCTAGACCTCTCACATTCCAGCACAAAATCTTAAAGCGGGTCCCCATCACTTGGCTCATCTTCACTCAAAGTATCATCTTTTTTGAGCACGAGCTGTCTAACTTCCCTCCTCCCCCCCTCCCATCTCCCCCTCCCACCCTTCCCCCCTCACATCTAACCATTCCACCTCTTTTCAAGAGTGGGGCATCATCGCCCATAGCGAACACTCCGTTTGGCATTACCTTCCCAACCCTCCTCCCACCACTGTACATAACAGGATTTCAGACATTTTGAAAAATAACGTGTCTCAAAGTATTTTAACGTAGAATTATTTACATACGCAAGAAACCTGCATACACTTAAAATATGCCGCTTACCCTTCCTCCCTCCTTCCCAGCTGCCATTACACTCTCCCTTTAACTTTAACTGAGTACAATCCAGCTCCCTTCTTCACCACCCATACCCCCTAGTTTGTCAATCACATGACTCTATGCCCACTGACAAATAGGTAACCAAAATCAGACTCTTCCCACAGTTTCAGTCTCCTTTTCCTTTAAGCTTTTTAGCATTAATATCGATCCACTGGGTAGCTTCCTCCGGCTTCTGAAAAAAATGAATTTTATCAAACGCCACCACCCTCAGTCTTGCTGGAAACATCATAGAGTATTGCACTCCCAGCTCCCTCAGCCGTCTCTTGATACCCATGAACATCATCCGTTGTCTCTGCACCAAAGTAGAATAGTCCGGGTAGATAGCAATCTTTTGGCCTTCAACTGTCAGATCCGTCATGTCTCTGGCCTTCCTCAGGATAATGTCTCTGTCTCTATAATTTAGAATTTTTGCTAGCATGGTACGGGAAATCGCTCCAGGGACAGGTGGTTTCGGTGGGACCCTATGCGCTCTCTCTACCGCGAACACTTTTGTTAGCGCCATATCTCCAAAAGTCTCTAACAGCCAGTTTTCAATATACTCCGTTGGATTCCTCCCTTCAGCTTTTTCAGGGATGCCCACTATGCGAATATTGTTTCTTCTGGACCTGTTCTCAAGGTCCTCATTTTTCGCCGCCAATTCAGCTATTGCTTGAGTGAACTTTTTCTCTGCTTTTTGCAGCTGCACTATATGGTCTTCTGCAGTGCTCACTCTCTCCTCTACCTCCCCCACACGTTTGTCAATCTTCTGCATGGCTGCGTTTATCTGGGCTGTGTCTCCCTTAACCTCCTGTATCAGTAAGGTCAGAGATTGTTTACATGAAGAAACTAGCGCAAAAACGTCTCTTAAGGTAGGCTCAGCTTCTGGCGCCATTTCCTCGGGTCCCCCTTCTGCCACCGCCATTTTACTCTCCTTTCTCCCCTGTTGTACCTCATGTTCTCCTGCTGGGCTCTCCTCCTCCTCCTCCTCTTCGGTATAAGCTCCGGCTCCCTCCTCTGCGGCCTCCGCTCTCGCAAACTGCTGGAGCTTTGCCGCTACCTCCATGCGCTTTCTGCATGAGGCGTTCTCCTTATCCGCCTTCTCCCTTGTGTCGGCGCCATCTTGGATTGCGCCTGCATCCCCAGCTCCTGCGTCCTTCTGCCGTCTCCTTGTCATGTTCGCCGGTTCCAGCGCTACCGCTCAGCGCCACCGGGCTCCACAAGTCTCCCCGCAGCCAGTAAGCCCCCTCAGGGATCAAACAGCAGCGGCTCTGCAGGATTTTTAGATATACAGCGGCGGGAGCTCACAGCCGCACGTCCGCTCACATGGACTCTCAGGCCACGCCCCTAAGTAAAAGTTTTTTAAATTTAAAATAAAGGACTTTATTCTCGTTTTGTGTTTATTTATAATATAACTATAGGATTACTATTGGAGAGGCATCTTACAGATGCCTCTCCATTACTAAGCCGTGGACTTGATGTCACCAGACAATACAAAGGTGAAATCAACCCCACTTGCCACCGCCATAGGGCAAAGTACCAGAATTGGTGCATCTAAAAGATGTGCCTTTTCTGGAGCGACTACGGGCTCTGTCATGATCCCAATGGCAGGGGATCACAAAAGGACAAGCACACAAAAAACAGAACAAGCTCTAGGGTGATGGAAACTGAGCTGACCGCGATCCTGAACCTAATTCATAACACTAGCAGTAGCCGGGGAACGTGCCTACGATGATTCTAGACGTCTCGCGCCAGCCGAAGGACTAGCCTCCCCTATTAGAAGAAACAAAGACCTCTCTTGCCTCCAGAGAAACACCCCACAGAAACAGCAGCCCCCCACATGTAATGACGGTGAAATGAGAGGAAAGCACATACGTAGTAATGAAAACAGATTCAGCAAAATGAGGCCCGCTAAAACTAGATAGCAGAGGATACAAAAGTGAACTGCGCGGTCAGCGAAAAACCCTACAAAAAACCATCCTGAAATTACCTGAACTCATGTGCCAACTCATGGAACATGAGGAGTAATATCAGCCCACTAGAGCAACCAGCAACAAGGAATCACATAACTGCAAGCTGGACTAAAACAAAAATAAAGCAAAACGTGGAACAGGAAAATCAAAAACTTAGCTTGTCCTGAAGATTACAGAAGCGGAAAGCAGAGGTAACAAGACACACTGATTACATTGATCGCCGGCGAGGAAATGACAAGAAAGCCAGGTTAAATAGGAAACTCCCATATCCTGATAGAACAGGTGGACACCAGAGACCGCAGAGAACACAAGTCACCCAGTACCATCTGTAACCACCAGAGGGAGCCCAAAAACAGAATCCACAACAGTACCCCCCCCTTGAGGAGGGGTCACCGAACCCTCACGAGAACCACCAGGGCGACCAGGATGAGCCCTATGAAATGCACGGACCAAATCAGCAGCATGAACATCAGAGGCAACCACCCAAGAATTATCCTCCTGACCATAACTCTTCCACTTGACCAAATACTGAAGTTTCCGTCTGGAAACACGAGAATCCAAGATCTTCTCCACAACATACTCCAATTCTCCCTCCACCAGCACCGGAGCAGGAGGCTCAAGCGAAGGAACAACAGGTACCTCATACTTCCGCAACAACGACCGATGGAACACATTATGAATAGCAAACGATGCCGGGAGATCCAAACGAAACGACACAGGGTTAAGAATTTTCAAGATCCTATAGGGACCGATAAACCGAGGCTTGAACTTAGGAGAAGAGACCTTCATAGGAACAAAACGAGAAGACAACCATACCAAGTCCCCAACACGAAGTCGAGGACCCACGCGGCGACGGCGATTAGCAAACTGCTGAGCCCTCTCCTGGGACAACTTCAAATTGTCCACCACATGACTCCAAATCTGATGCAACCTATCCACCACCATGTCCACTCCAGGACAATCAGAAGGCTCCACCTGACCAGAGGAAAAACGAGGATGAAAACCCGAATTACAAAAGAAAGGAGAAACCAAGGTAGCAGAACTAGCCCGATTATTAAGGGCAAATTCGGCAAGCGGCAAAAAGGTAACCCAGTCATCTTGATCAGCAGAAACAAAACACCTTAAATAAGTTTCCAAGGTCTGATTAGTTCGTTCCGTCTGGCCATTCGTCTGAGGATGGAATGCAGACGAAAAGGACAAATCAATGCCCATCTTAGCACAGAACGTCCGCCAAAATCTAGACACAAACTGGGATCCCCTGTCAGAAACAATGTTCTCCGGAATCCCATGCAAACGAACCACGCTCTGAAAAAACAGAGGGACCAACTCAGAAGAGGAAGGTAACTTAGGCAAGGGGACCAGATGAACCATCTTAGAAAAGCGGTCACACACAACCCAGATGACGGACATTTTTTGAGAGACAGGGAGATCCGAAATAAAGTCCATGGAAATGTGCGTCCAAGGCCTCTTCGGGATAGGCAAAGGTGACAACAATCCACTGGCCCGAGAACAGCAAGGCTTAGCCCGAGCGCAAACTTCACAAGACTGCACAAAAGAACGCACATCCCTCGACAAGGAAGGCCACCAAAAAGACCTGGCCACCAAGTCTCTAGTACCAAATATTCCAGGATGACCTGCCAACGCAGAAGAATGGACCTCGGAGATGACTCTACTGGTCCAATTATCCGAAACAAACAGTCTTTCAGGCGGACAACGATCAGGTTTATCCGCCTGAAACTCCTGCAAAGCACGTCGCAAGTCTGGGAAGACAGCCGACAAAATCACCCCATCCCTAAGGATACCAGTGGGCTCAGAATTTCCAGGGGAATCAGGCACAAAACTCCTAGAAAGAGCATCCGCCTTCACATTCTTTGAACCTGGCAGGTATGAAACCACAAAATCGAAACGGGAGAAAAACAGTGACCAACGAGCCTGTCTAGGATTCAGACGCTTGGCAGACTCAAGGTAAATCAGATTTTTGTGATCAGTCAAGACCACCACACGATGTCTAGCACCCTCAAGCCAATGACGCCACTCCTCAAATGCCCACTTCATGGCCAAAAGCTCCCGATTACCAACATCATAATTCCGCTCAGTGGGCGAAAACTTTCTAGAAAAGAACGCACATGGCTTCATCACCGAGCAATCGGAGCTTCTCTGTGACAAAACCGCCCCCGCTCCAATCTCAGAAGCATCAACCTCAACCTGAAAAGGAAGCGAAACATCTGGCTGACGCAACACAGGAGCAGAAGAAAACCGGCGCTTAAGTTCCTGAAAGGCCTCCACAGCCGCAGGAGACCAATCAGCAACATCAGCACCCTTCTTAGTCAGATCCGTCAAAGGCTTAACAACACTAGAAAAATTAGTTATGAAACGACGATAAAAATTAGCAAAGCCCAAGAACTTCTGTAGACTCTTAAGAGATGTAGGCTGCGTCCAGTCACAAATAGCTTGAACCTTGACGGGATCCATCTCAATAGTAGAAGGGGAAAAAATATACCCCAAAAAAGAAATCTTCTGGACTCCAAAGAGACACTTTGAACCTTTTACAAACAAAGAATTGGCCCGCAGGACCTGAAACACCTTCCTGACCTGCTGAACATGGGACTCCCAGTCATCAGAAAAAACCAAAACATCATCCAAATACACAATCATAAATTTATCCAGATATTCACGGAAAATATCGTGCATAAAGGACTGGAAGACAGAAGGAGCATTAGAAAGTCCAAAAGGCATCACCAAATACTCAAAATGGCCCTCAGGCGTATTAAATGCGGTTTTCCACTCATCACCCTGCTTAATCCGCACAAGATTATACGCACCCCGAAGATCAATCTTAGTGAACCATTTAGCCCCCTTAATGCGAGCGAACAAATCAGTCAACAATGGCAAAGGATACTGATATTTGACCGTAATCTTATTCAAAAGACGGTAATCTATACAAGGGCTCAAGGAACCATCTTTTTTGGCCACGAAAAAAAAACCTGCTCCCAAAGGAGATGAAGATGGACGGATATGTCCCTTTTCCAAGGACTCCTTAACATAATCCCGCATAGCAGTATGCTCTGGCACTGACAGATTGAACAAACGACCTTTAGGAAATTTACTGCCAGGAATCAAATCTATAGCACAATCGCAATCCCTGTGAGGAGGAAGCGAATTGAGCTTAGGCTCCTCAAAAACATCCCGATAATCAGACAAAAATACAGGAACCTCAAAAGGAGTAGATGAAGCGATAGAAATCGGAGGTGCATCATCATGAACCCCCTGACATCCCCAGCTTAACACAGACATCGCCTTCCAGTCCAAGACTGGGTTATGAGTTTGTAACCATGGCAGACCAAGCACTAAGACATCATGTAAATTATACAGTACCAGGAAGCGAATCACCTCCTGATGAACGGGAGTCATACGCATGGTCACGTGTGTCCAGTACTGAGGTTTATTCATAGCCAAAGGTGTAGAGTCAATTCCTTTCAAAGGAATAGGGACTTCCAGAGGCTCCAGACTAAACCCACAGCGGTTGGCAAATGACCAATCCATAAGACTCAGGGCAGCGCCTGAATCCACATAGGCATCGACGGAAATGGCTGATAATGAACAAATCAGAGTCACAGACAGAATGAACTTAGACTGCAAAGTACTAATGGCAACAGACTTATCAACCTTTTTTGTGCGTTTAGAGCATGCTGATATAACATGAGCTGAATCACCACAATAAAAACACAAGCCATTTTTCCGCCTATAGTTTTGCCGTTCACTTCTGGACTGAATTCTATCACATTGCATTGTCTCAGGTGCCTGTTCAGAAGACACCGCCAAATGGTGCACAGGTTTGCGCTCCCGTAAACGCCGATCAATCTGAATAGCCATAGTCATAGACTCATTCAGACCTGTAGGCGCCGGGAACCCCACCATAATATCTTTAATGGCCTCAGAAAGGCCATCTCTGAATTTTGCAGCCAGAGCGCACTCATTCCACTGAGTAAGCACCGACCATTTCCGAAATTTCTGACAATAAATTTCTGCTTCATCTTGCCCCTGAGAGAGAGCCAATAAAGCTTTTTCAGCCTGAATCTCTAGGTTAGGTTCCTCATAGAGCAAACCCAATGCCAGAAAAAACGCATCCACATTGAGCAACGCAGGATCCCCTGGTGCCAATGCAAATGCCCAATTCTGAGGGTCACCCCGCAGGAAAGATATTACAATTTTGACTTGCTGAGCAGGGTCTCCAGAGGAGCGAGATTTCAAAGAAAGAAACAACTTGCAATTGTTCCTAAAATTCAGAAAACTAGATCTATCTCCAGAAAAAAACTCTGGGATAGGAATTCTAGGTTCAGACATAGGAGCATGTACAACAAAATCTTGTATATTTTGAACCTTAGCAGCAAGATTATTCAGGCTGGAAGCCAAACTCTGGACGTCCATGATAAACAGCTGAGGTCAGAGCCATTCAAGGATTAAGAGGAGGTAAGACGCAGCCAGGCTGCAATTAAGGCTAGGCAGCAACCTCTGAGGGAAGGAAAAAAAAAAAAAAAAAACTTCCTCAGACTACTTTTCCTCCTACTTCAGCCAATACGATTACCACTTTTGGCCGGCGATACTGTCATGATCCCAATGGCAGGGGATCACAAAAGGACAAGCACAAAAAAAACAGAACAAGCTCTAGGGTGATGGAAACTGAGCTGACCGCGATCCTGAACCTAATTCACAACACTAGCAGTAGCCTGGGAACGTGCCTACGATGATTCTAGACGTCTCGCGCCAGCCGTAGGACTAGCCTCCCCTATTAGAAGAAACAAAGACCTCTCTTGCCTCCAGAGAAACACCCCACAGAAACAGCAGCCCCCCACATGTAATGACGGTGAAATGAGAGGAAAGCACATATGTAGTAATGAAAACAGATTCAGCAAAATGAGGCCCGCTAAAACTAGATAGCAGAGGATACAAAAGTGAACTGCGCGGTCAGCGAAAAACCCTACAAAAAACCATCCTGAAATTACCTGAACTCATGTGCCAACTCATGGAACATGAGGAGTAATATCAGCCCACTAGAGCAACCAGCAACAAGGAATCACATAACTGCAAGCTGGACTAAAACAAAAATAAAGCAAAACGTGGAACAGGAAAATCAAAAACTTAGCTTGTCCTGAAGATTACAGAAGCGGAAAGCAGAGGTAACAAGACACACTGATTACATTGATCGCCGGCGAGGAAATGACAAGAAAGCCAGGTTAAATAGGAAACTCCCATATCCTGATAGAACAGGTGGACACCAGAGACCGCAGAGAACACAAGTCACCCAGTACCATCTGTAACCACCAGAGGGAGCCCAAAAACAGAATCCACAACAGGGCTCCTATTTTTAGGCAGGGAGGGGGCAATAACCATGGGCCCTTACCAGCCTGAGAATAGCAGCCCCCATCTGTCTGCTTTAGCTTGGCTGGTTGTTAAAAATGAGGGGGACCTCATGCTGTTTTTTTTTTTTTTATTATTTATATTAATAATTTAAAAAAACAGCTGGGGGACCCTTGTATTCTTGATAACCAGCCTAGCTAACTCTGCATCCTGCAGCTGTCAGTTTTGCCGGGCTTGTTATCAAAAATACAGGGGAATCCACATTTTTTTTTTTAATTATTATTATTTAGAGCGCAGATGCCAGCTGATAAATACTCCAATTAGCCGCACCTGCTCTCACTGTTATTAGCAGCAGCAGGCAAAGGCTGATTGAAGTAGTAGTCCCATCAGCTGATGCCAGTGACTGGAGGTAAACTTTTTACCTCCAGTCACTGCTGCGGGCTCATGCGGCTCTCTGACTGGCAGTAAACTTGCCGCAGATCAGAGCCGCTATTGTTTCTTGAGCTGTCATGCAGATGACAACGCGAGAAACACCTGGGGTTCGGGTGTCGAACCTGAACAGTAACATGGATTTACTGTTCGGGTTCGCCCATCTCTATTAATAATCTCATAATCTCATTGATAGTAGCCAAGGTGTGTAAGTGCATATATTTCTGCATGCAGCGCTCAAACGTAATACTGAATAAATTGAGATGTTTTGTAAATTTTTGTTTACATTTTTCATCATTAAGATATCATTAACATGTTTATAGATCCCATGATTTTCATAATTCCATAACTAGTCCTTCTTGATGTTGCAATTTTAATGTTGGGGAATGTATTTAGTGATGTATTCAATTATTTATTTCAGCCACAAGTTCTGCTTTTACCTCTTTTCTTTGTGCACTTGTGAAATATGCAAAGTTGCGAAAGTGAATTTGACCATATCACTTACATTTGACCAATAGAGTTATTAGAGCATTCAGGGATTTTAATGAATAGTAGAAACCTACTCATGCTTATATGATGGCATAAAATGACTTTGTGGGGCTATAGAATGGTCGGATGAAGTGTAACAAATAGCAATACTTCATATCTGACGGACTGAGCTGAGTCTTGTCTGATGTGCATAACTATGGTTATTTTTGATGACTATAGTGTCAAAGCAGAGAGTATGAAGCCAACGAAGTTCAAGTCCTGTTCAAAAATGGTGGAAGATTAAGGTAATGTCTAGTTTGGTAACCATTTCAAACCCAAGTGAAAAGGAAGTGACTGCTTAGAGCTCATTTTCATGTCCTCCCTAGAGAAAGAGACATGCTCTTAGTAGCCTCTCTTTCTCTTCAAAAAAAGTCACAGAGAAAAAAGCAGAGATGTTTACCTGCTGAAGCCTCCAACCGAATGCACCAGCAGGGCGCAGCGGACCAGATTAGTCTGACTAATAGGAGGGAAAACTCAGCTATAAAGCCCCCCTATTGTATCCATCAATTCTATCAGTAAATTGCCTAGAATAGATAGAACAACTGATTCACACTTTGCTATTCTTGTATGTTTATCTACATAAGGTCACCGCTGTTAAAATAATTTTTTTTAATTTCAATAATATTGTGGTAGCAATAATATAATTACCTGAAGTGAAATAGTCAGTGTCAGAAGTCCCAAGGAGAGAATCATGGATGCATATCCAGCCAGCAAAATAAGTCTTCTTCCAAAATGATCAACTACTAGACTCTGAAAATGAATTTTACAAAAAAAAGCTCAAGATATGGTACATTAATTATATAAACACAAACTTAATTGCATGCATGGATTGATTGTTCCCCATGGATATTGGTTACCAAATGCCTAGTGCCTGTTACTTTATAAACGTGTTCATCAGTATCTCAGTATAGGTTTTGCAAATGGGCCCAGGAGATTAAATAATAGCCAGTGTCTATTACTGAATCACTCCACTACCAAGCAGGCCTGTTTTGATGGCATAGTCTATAGAGAGAGTCACGCCTGCAGGTGGCACATGTGGTTCATGGACCCACTGTCCCATAGGGCCAGACCTGCCTAGGAAAAGGCGCAGCTAAGCAGCTCAGCCACCGGTACTGCAGCTGCAGATGACAGGGGTCAGGTTCACTGACGTGGGGAGACATGACAGAAGTCACTGATTAGCCGGAACTGGACACTGGTGGACTGTACGGACAACGTGGATGTAGGAGGTAGATTCTTGTTTAGACCCATAGATACCAGGAGCTGTTTTGGAGCTGGCTGCACTGGAACCAGGAACAACGGACACAGGACTGGCCACACCGGGACCAGGGTTCGGGTATAGGTACCACAGACGCGGTTTCAGGAACAAGAACATGGGCAAACTATACTGGACATAGGATATGGGAATAACTTTAGAATATACTAGGGACGGGGACCTGGCAACATACAGTTGCACACACCATCACCACTAATACTAACTATAGGGGTTGCTCAGGCACCTCCCTATTGGGGAGGGTGCCTTTTATACAAGATGCCTCCCAGCTATTGGCTGGGAGACATCTAGCAGAGTTCACATTAACTAAACGCCTCCCAGCTGTCAGCTGGGGGCATTTTACCCTGTGCGTGCACTGCCCCTTTAAAAGCAGGTGAGCATGCTTGTACTAGGCGCGCCGCCGGGGAACTGTGGAGTGCACACAGACCAGGAAGAAGGAGCATGCCGAGGACCATGCCGGGTCGATGAGTAAGCCAGCGTCCCCGCACGGTGAGAGGAGGGGAATCATGCGGAGGTGTTGGCAGACACTATAGATTATGTATAACAAATAACTAGCTCAATAGGGACAAAGCTTAGGAAAATACCAAACCGATAGGAAATATGCAAGCCAATTGCATAAGAATACAGCAACAAAGCATCTAAGAATGTTAAAAGCTGTTCACAAAAAAAGAAGAAAAAATAATTGGGCAATCTGGTATTAAAGGGACTCTGTTAGCACAGAATGACTGTTCAAACCAAGTACAGGCGCTCGGTGCTTCAAGGAGAGGTCAATCATTTATATACACTTTCACACCTGCTTGCTCTTTCCGTGTCAAAGGTGTCCATAGCCTTTTTTAATGTAATGTGCTTTTCCTATAGATATTTTAACCTGAATACATAGTTCACTGACTTTTTAGGCCGATTTAAATTTTATCAGACAGAAGCGTTTAAAATGCAACAAAAAAGGAAATAAGTAACCAAGCTTAGGAAGATATGATGGGTATTGTTACATACTCTAGGAGTGGTCTGGAAATTCTACATATCTGTTTGCTACAGAAATGCAAGAAAATGTTGCTGCACTTACACACAGGATCACCGACGTGGTCTCACATATTCCGACACCAACTGTTAAGTATGGGATTTGCTTCTCTGAAAACCCAGCAGCTTTAAATACTTCAGCAGCATAAAAATATACCTAAAAGTCATTGGGTATGTAAAAGATTGCCGAGTTGGAAAAATGATAAGATGTGTGCTGATTATATATTCTACAATCATGTTGGTAAGCATTAAAATAGAATTGTTAACATTTTACTAGATTTGTAGAAAGCAAGGTTGCTTTGATCCATTCTTGACCCTCTGATTGCTCCCCAACCTTAAGTACCCAAAGTATGAATCTAGATATGAAGGTTGCCAATTTAGCGCTACACAAATTTGTGTGGTGCGCTTTTGTCTATCACCTCTGCTTTACAATACATTCATTTGCATGTATTTTAGCTACTAAAGGTGCAAATTTCCTCTTCAGAGCGGAAGAGGACTTGAACTCTATAGCGCCACCGGTGTAAGCAGCAATCCTACAAATCACTATCGACTCTTAGAATAAAAGCCTAATCAGAATCTCAATTTGCAGACACAGTGTTTCAGGCTACTGCCCCTCGTTAGTGCAAAGTATCAGAACTGATTTGGCTAGGTGATAGGCTCCAGACTGAGGTTAAGGGGGTAACATTTCTATTTGCATAGAATGACATACCGGTTCTGTCATGCCAAGCTTTTAAAGGGACAAGCAACAGTTACAAAGAGATTTTCTGTGTCCTGCATCACTCAAGGCTCTGCACCAGCCGTGCATTGATTTAGGCCAGAGTGTAGTGTTGCTTTAAAGCGGTTTTTTTTCCACCAGTACTACAGGTTGGTATTTTCATCACTTTCTCATCAGTGAATGGTTGACTGTTGGGAATCCCATGATCTTTGGAGTCTTTGCTAATATTTCATGTGCAATCCTAATTCCTGCCATCCAAATTCATTGCTACCCTATTCACTTAAATAGATGGGTTGCAGTTGGTGAGGCCAGTTTCACACGTCAGTGGCTCCGGTACATGAGGTGACAGTTTCCTCACGTACCGGAGACACTGACTCACGTAGACACATTAAAATCAATGTGTCTCTGCACATGTCAGCGTGTTTTCACGGACCGTGTGTCCGTGTGCAAAACACGGAGACATGTCAGTGTTCGTGGGAGCGTACGGATTACACGGACCCATTAAAGTCAATGGGTCCGTGTAAAACACGTACCGCACACGGACGTTGTCCGTGTGCAGTCCGTGTGCCATGCAGGAGACAGCGCTACAGTAAGCGCTATCCCCCCCACATGGTGCTGAAGCCACGATTCATATCTTCTCTGCAGCAGCGTTTGCTGTAGAGACGATATGAAAAATCCTTTTTTTTTTTGTTTCTCGTGTTTAAAATAAAGATCCCTGTCCCCACCCCCCTCTCACCCCCCGTGCGCCCGCCCGCTGTTATAAAAATATTCACCCAGCTCCCTTGCGGTGTCCTGTCCTGGCCGCAGCTTCTCCTGTATGCGGTCACGTGGGGCCGCCCATTACAGAAATGAATATGCGGCTCCACCCCTATGGGAGGTGGAGCCGCATATTCATGAGTGTAATCCTGCATGGTGCGTGTGGTACCCGGGCGGCAAATGGGCGGCACACGTGTGCCACAGAAACGCACGGGCACATGGACACGGATAATTCCGGTACCGATTTTTCCGGTACCGGAATTATCTGGACGTGTGAGACTGCCCTTATGCAGCAAGGGCCAGGAGCACAACTGTGCAGGAGGCATGTTGAAGAGACCTTTGCCAATTTGTTCTCGTGATCAGCAAAGGACAGAGATGAAACGTACTGATCAGAACACTGGGACCATTTCTAGTGAGACCATTTCTAGTTAGCATTAGATAGGTATGCTTCCAGGATCTAGAAGAGTGGAGTATTTATTTAAAGGAGATACCCACTTTCAAAATACTACTTTTAATTCACAACAGGAATTTTAAGCTAGCTCCCTTCTGTCCCAAGTTATACATTGATAGTGAGGGGACTGGCTGAACTATTGAAATGAACAGTCAATCCCATTCAAACACATCACTTATAACATGCTGACTCAGAAAGGGCTGGAAGTGGAGCTACTGAAATGGGCCAAAATGGAATCTGGAGATCAAGGCACCTTTGAAAGTAAAAGCATATTAGTAAAAAAAAATGCAATCCTATTAAAAACAATAAGAGCAATATAGTTTGCAAGTTGAAACCTATCAAATTCATACGTCACTTTAGATGCTTTTTAATTACTTCTAAGCACAATTGGATGATATTAGATGCATGTGAAAAATCGCTTCTATGACGTCTAACCTCAGAATGACATAGATATCCAGAACTACGAGTTCTATAAAGCCCTTAAAATCCTTTTCATAAGTTTGAAAAATTTCTGTTTCCCTCTGGAAATTAGTGTTGTTTTTCGATGAACATGATTTTCTCAGATGACAATATGACAGTCTCTTTGGAGTTTCCTTTTAAATATTCATTAACTTTGTGTAAATATAATTTTATTATAAAATCTACATCTATATTTATTTATAAAGCAGAAAAGATAAAAAGATAAATAAGGCTTACCGCATTGATCCCACATAGCTGCAGAGCTATGGTTAAGGCAACTAGCATATACAGCTGCCAGCGCAGTGAAGGTTCTCTCAGCAATTCTCGGATGGTCAGACTACGACCACTTTTCCGAGAAGCTTGTTCCTGTAACATTTCATCAATCTCTTTCTGATGGTCTTGATCCCCCCACAGTTGTTTTATTGCTAGGTGAGAAAAGCAAAATAATAAGAGGACAAAAGATTGAGATAACTCTGAAGTGTTTGATGCAACTTATAAGGAGCCGCAATCTTTGAAGAAAGCACTTCTATTCTACAACACCGCATATGCCAATGAGGTAGGGCTAATCCAGCACGGCAACATTTCATGGACTAGTCCTGCCTCAGATCTTCTAATCATGAACCCACTGCAGCCTTGCAGCGCTGGGGTCCTGGGTTCTAATCCCACCCAGGACAACATCTGCAAAGAGTTTGTATGTTCTCTCCGTGTTTGCGTGGGTTTCCTCCGGGCACTCCGGTTTCCTCCCACATTCCAAATGACATACTGATAGGGATTCTAGATTGTGAGCCCCATCGGGGACAGCTATGAAAATGTGTGCAAAACTGTAAAGCGCTGCAGAATATGTTAGCGCTATATAAAAATAAAGATTATTATTATTATTATGAACCCCTGAACGTGATTTACAGCCAACATAATGGTCGCACCATAAACACACAGTCTGTTAATCATAGCCAGGGGCATGATCTGAGGCAGGACTAGTCTGAGGGAAAAGTTGCTCCATTGGACTAGTCCCGCTTTGTTTGCATATGCAACATTGCAGTCTAAGATTTAATTTTTAAATGATTTCATTTTTATTAAACACCTTGTTAGAATAATAAAATATGCATATAAGCAGGTATAGTATAGACAGTCATTAGACCTGATTGGTCTCTTTAAAGCAGGAAATATGTTTTATGCTATTGCTTACCTTTTATACAACCATCTTTGTCTCCTTTTTCCATTAAGAGGTATGGTGGGGACTCTGGAAAGAGTGGCAAGGTGACCATCTGAGCAAGTGCCCAGAACCCACTGAAAGCTAAGAGAAGAGGCCACTGAGACTCAATCCCTAGGATCTCCCTGGTTAAGGACAAAATATAAACAGGTCAGACTTTCTATTAGGCATTTCAATATCAAGAGTGCTATGAAAATGATAAAGATAATTAAAATGTAAGAGTCGAACGTTAACCTAATGTTAGAACAATATTGTTCACTGTTTTTTAGACAAGCAAGATGTTGACAAATGATCAGTCTAATTCTCACCTGAGCCCTAAAATTTGCCCAGTCAATTTGCCAGTTGTCACAAATATGGATATACTGGTGTTAGTAAATCCGCGCAGTTTCTTGTCTGCAATCTCTCCTGCATACTGAGAGTGGATGTTGAGTCCAAATCCTGAAGTAGTTGTAAACATATATTTATCATTCATACATTACATTTATCTAGGCGTAGATCAAGGTACCAGCACATAGTGTTAGCAAAAAAAATCATACCTGCATTAATGCCATACAGAAAGCGGGCGATCAGAATCATCTCAAAAGACCTGACAGTGGCACTAAGCCCCATCAATAGTGCTGCAGTTATGGGGATCACATTGCTGCACAGCTGACATCTTTTCCTGTAAGAAGTGAGGTATGGATAATTATTTAGTTTAGTAAAGCCTTTTTTTTAGCCCAGATTGTCTGTGTACAGTGATGTCTGCAGCCAAACTTCTGAGACCGCTGATGCCAGTGATTGGCTGCAGATGTATTGTGCCGTATATGAGCCTTGACATCCGCAGCCACTGTCAATGGTATACCAGTGAGGATCTTAATTATCTTGGATGACCCATTTATGTAACATTTACATTGGCCAGTAATTGACTACATTCCCTATTCTTTCTGATTATTGACAGATCTAAGCATGGCAGCAATCTGTCAATGAAAGAGTAAAACATTTGCTCTTCAACATATCACAAATTTTGTGAGGCCTAAAAGAACATTTTTGTCATCGCCACATGTAAACAGGAGATATGGTGCCATGAATATGCAAACTGCATAGGGCCAAATGATCTTTCTAACTATCATTTGCCCCCATAGAGTTTGCAGTGACCCATGAAAAAGGGTCTTTAAAGACGCTCTAATCTGTGCTTCATATGGGTAGTAATCTCATTTTTTCCCGTTGCTTTGGCAAAGTGAGTAAAGAAGAGTGAGATGTGATTTTGATGTCATTACCGTAAATGTAATCTGAAATAGACACTTACTTCCCATATTTAGAAGCTAAATATCCAGATCCCAAAGAACCCAACAGTCCTCCAATGCAGTAACTTGATACAATAAAAGACCAAAGCAATCTCAAGCTGTTGTCAGCAATTGGTAGGTGGTAGCGATGCATCCACGTGTCATTGATAAACCTCTTTACAAACTGGAAGAGAATTACTAAGCAGTCATTAAAATGTACATGCACTTGGCTTACTTACAAGGTTTTTTAGATCACTAATCTTAGACACTGGTAATGTTACTGCTGTGTATCAAAATTCATTGTAGATCCTTCATTGGTGTATTGAAAGATGATTTTCCTATTTTATTTTCTAACTGATAGCATAGCAGCAGACCTTACTTTTATTACATTGTGTAAGAAAGTGCCGTATAATGCACCTTAGTGATGACAGTACTGTCTTACTGACTGCTATACGACATATGAATGTCCCTATCATTATTATTATTTATTGTTATAGCGCCATTTATTCCATGGCGTTTTACATGTGAGGAGGGGTATACATAATAAAAACAAGTACAATAATCTTAAACAATACAAGTCCTAACTGGTACAGGAGGAGAGAGGACCCTGCCCGCGAAGGCTCACAATCTACAAGGGATGGGTGAGAATACAGTAGGTGAGGGTAGAGCTGGTCATGCAGCGGTTTGGTCGATCGGTGGTTACTGCAGGTTATGGGCTTGTCGGAAGCGGTGGGTCTTCAGGCTCTTTTTGAAGGTTTCGATGGTAGGCGAGAGTCTGATGTGTTGTGGTAGAGGGTTCCAGAGTAGGGGTGATACGCGAGAGAAATCTTATATACGATTGTGTAAAGAGGAGATAAGAGGGGAGTAGAGAAGGAGATCTTGTGAGGATCGGAGGTTGCGTGTAGGTAAGTATCGGGAGAGAGACGAGGTCACAGATGTATGGAGGAGACAGGTTGTGGATGGCTTTGTACGTCATGGTTAGGGTTTTGTACTGGAGTCTCTGGGCAATGGGGAGCCAGTGAAGGGATTGACAGAGGGGAGAAGCTGGGGAATAGTGGGGGACAGGTGGATTAGTCGTGCAGCAGAGTTTAGAATAGATTGGAGGGGTGCAAGAGTGATAGAGGGGAGGCCACAGAGCAGGAGGTTGCAGTAGTCGAGGCGAGAGATGATGAGGGCATGGACTAGGGTTTTTACAGATTCTTGGTTGAGGAATTAACAGATTCGTGAAATATTTTTGAGTTGAAGTCGGCAGGAAGTGGAAAGGGCTTGGATATATGGTTTGAAGGAGAGATCAGCGTCAAGGATTACCCCGAGGCAGCGAGCTTATGGGACTGGGGAGAGTGGGCAGCCATTTACTGTAATGGATAAGTTCGTTGGGGGGGTCACCTGAGATGGGGGAAAGATGAGGAATTCTGTTTTGTCCATGTTAAGTTTCAGAAATCTAGCGGAGAAGAAGGATGAAATAGTGGATAGACATTGAGGGATTCTGGTTAGTAGGGAGGTGATATCTGGTCCAGAGATGTAGATCTATGTGTCATCAGCATAGAGATGATACTGAAAGCCATGAGATTCTATGAGCTGTCCCAGGCCAAAGGTGTAAATGGAGAAGAGCAGGGGCCCTAAAACTGAACCTTGTGGGACTCCGACAGATAGGGGGCGAGGTGAGGAGGTGGTGTGTGAGTGGGAGACGCTGAATGTCCGGTCTGTTAGGTATGATGAGATCCAGGATAGGGCCAAGTCTGTGATGCCAAGGGATGAGAGGGTCTGTAATAATAGGGAATGGTCCACTGTGTCAAAGGCAGCCGACAGGTCCAGGAGGAGGAGGACAGTGTAGTGTCGCTTGCTCTTGGCGGTTAAGAGGTCATTGGTGACCTAAGTTAGGGCAGTTTCAGTGGAGTGGTGTGACCGGAAGCGAGATTGTAAGCGGTCAAAGAGGGAGCAAGAAGAGAGATGGGAGGACAGTTCAAAGTAGACGTGTTGTTCCAGTAGCTTGGAGGCATAGGGGAGAAGTGATATAGTCCCCATTAAACATGTAGTATTGTTATTCAAAATTCAAGTACTGTATGTATAGTCATGTACAAAAGTTTTGAGAATGTCATAATTTTGGCCTTCACAAAACTTGCTGCTTTAGATTTTATAGTGGCAACTTGCATTAACTCTCTAATAATCAGATGAATTGCCAAAAAATATTGCAAAGAAATCTAGATGTGGGGAACAGAGCGCATAATTGGTTGATGCCCTATGGAGGAAGAGTGGGTACGTGCTTGGTTAACACTCACCTGGTGAAGCTGTGACAGGCACAATTCCTATGTAGGCATGAAGAAAAACAGCTGCTGCCCGTGTCGGGTGGATAAATCGTCCAGGAGATATTGGATCCAGTTGGATGAAACATGTTAGGTGACCTGTGCTGCTGTATTAAATTGATACTTCAACAATAATGATAAGATTTTTTTTTTTTCTCAATGCGTTTCAACACCATACAAGTGTCTTTATCAAGTGAAAAAGCCAAATGTATTTCTTTTTTTTCAATTGTTAAATATGGCATTGAAACACGTTGTGAATAAAAAATGTTTTATTATAATTTGTGAAGAATTTATTTACTCTAGCAGTATAGCACACGTAATATATTTCATCCAACTGGATCCCAAAAAATTGCAAAGTCATTCCATGGCATGAAAATTACATAATACACATTGGCTCAGTATTTAAGGCTGCCGTCACACTAGCAGTATTTGGTCAGTATTTTACATCAGTATTTGTAATCCAAAACCAGGAGTGGAACAAATAGAGGAAAAGTATAATAGAAACATATGCACCACTTCTATATTTATCACCCACTCCTGGTTTTGGCTTACAAATACTGATGTAAAATACTGACCAAATACTGCTAGTGTGACGGCAGCCTAAGGCCGGCTTCACACTCAGCGTATGAAAATACGGTCCGTATATTACGGCCGTAATACGCTGAAATGTCCCGAAAATAGTGGTCCGTAGCTCCTCCGTAGGCAGGGTGTGTCAGCGTTTTTTGCGCATGGCATCCTCCGTATGTAATCCGTATGGCATCCGTACTGCGTGGTTTTCTCGCAGGCTTGCAAAACCAACATACCGCTATAGAAATGATCCATGTGTCCCAAAAAGTAAAAAAAAAATATATATACTGTCTATATATATATATATATATATATATGTCAGTAGACACATATATGTATATATATTACTATTTTTTCCAGCGCTATACAGCTTGAAAGCCGGTAATTCAATTACCGGCTTTTTCTTTCTCCTTCCTAAAACCCGACATAATTTGAGACATGGTTTACATACAGTAAACCATGTCTTCTCTCCATTTTTTTTGCAGATTCCACACTACTAATGTCAGTAGAGTGTATCTGCAAAATTTGGCCGTTCTAGCTCTTAAAATAAAGGGTTAAATGGCGGAAAAAATTGGCGTGGGCTCCCGCGCAATTTTCTCCGCCAGAGTAGTAAAGCCAGTGACTGAGGGCAGATATTAACAGCCTGGAGAGGGTCCATGGTTATTGGCCCCCCCTGGCTAAAAATATCTGCCCCCAGCCACCCCAGAAAAGGCACATCTGGAAGATGCGCCTATTCTGGCACTTGGCCACTCTCTTCCCATTCCCGTGTAGCGGTGGGATATGGGGTAATGAAGGGTTAATGCCACCTTGCTATTGTAAGGTGACATTAAGCCTAATTAATAATGGAGAGGCGTCAATTATGACACCTATCCATTAATAATCCAATTGTAGTAAAGGGTTAAATAAAACACAAACACATTATTTAAAATTATTTTAATAAAATAAAAACAATTGTTGTTGGAGTATTTTATTCTACGCCCAATCCAGTCACTGAAGACCCTCGTTCTGTGAAAGAAAAAACAGAATAAACCAACAATATACTTACCCTCCGCAGATCTGTAACGTCCAACGATGTAAATCCTTCTGAAGGGGTTAAAACATTTTGCAGCAAGGAGCTTTGCTAATGCAATGCTCCCAGGCTTTCTAGGTAAGTTCCCACGATCTATGAACATCCAGCAGGGGGCGCCTCACCGCAAATGAAGCTAAATATAGCTCATTGATCTATATTTAGACTCATTCCCCGGGGTTTTGCAGCGAGGAGTAGCATTGCATTAGCAAAGCTCCTTGCTGCAAAATGTTTTAACCCCTTCAGAAGGATTTACATCGTTGGACGTTACAGGAACACAATGACGGGAGGAAGGTATCCTTCCGCACTGTATTCCTCCACCGCTGTAAAAAAGATAGTTCCTAGTCTCACTTTCGGCATTGCTGTATGAGAAATTTTCCCACGCAGCAATTGCCATAAAGTGAGACTTTGTCCTAAGGTAACCTCTCAGTGATGCACTGCAGGAACCATTGTCTCCTGTCAGTGTGTCACTGAGGGTCCTATAGAGCAGTGACATCACCCGATGTCACTGTTCTATAGGGGAGATCGTCGTGGGACACTCGTTATTAATTGGACTACGGCGGACAGGTAGTATACGTTTTATTATTTTAAGTTTTTTTGCAGGCGCTGAAGTATGGTAAGTATGGTTAAATGAAGAATTTTAAAATACTTTTTCCTAATGTGTGTGTGTTTTATTAACCCTTTATTACTATTGGATTAATAATGGATAGGCGTCTAATTGACGCCTCTCCGTTATTAACCCGGCTTAATGTCACCTTACAATAGCAAGGTGACATTAACCCCTTATTACCTCATATCCCACCGCTACACGGGAGTGGGAAGAGAGGGGCTAAGTGCCGGAATTTTGCGCATCTTATAGATGCGCCGTTTCTGGGGCGGCTGCAGACTGGTATTTGTAGCCGGGGGGCCAATATCCATGGCCTCTCTTTAGGCTATGAATATCAGCCCGCAGCTGTCTGCGTAGCCTTTCTGGCTATAAAATATATAAAATATAGGGGGACCCCACGCCATTTTTTGGGCTGATATTCTGATATTCATAGCAGGCTACAAATATTGGCCTTTTTTAAAAAAATTCAATGCTCCTTAAGGCCTCTTTCACACTTGCGTCGGTACGGGTCCGTCGCTATACATCGGGCCGACGTACCGACGCACGTTGTGAAATTTGCGCACGACGTGGGCAGCAGATGCAGTTTTTCAATGCATCCGCTGCCCATTCTGAAATCCGGGGAGGAGGGGGTGGAGTTTCAGTAGAAAATGGCAGACGCGACGGACAAAAAACGCTCACTTGAATGTTTTTTCAAGCCGACGGTCCACCAAAACACGGTGGATCCGTTGCATGATAATACAAGTCTATGGGTAAAAAATGCATCCTGCAAGCACATTTGCAGGATCTGTTTTTTTCTGCCGGATTCGTTTTTTTCTCATAGAGTTGTATTAGCACCGGATTGCGCCTGATGGCCACACGTTTCATCCGTTTTTTTGCCAGATCCGTCAAGAAAGCTGTTTCCGCCGGACGGAAAACACATACAGGGGAACGGTTTTTCTGTCCGGCGAAAAAAACGCACAGCGACGGATCCGGAAAAAAACGGATGAAACTGAGATGTGAAATGAATCCGTCCTCCGAATCCATTTTTTCATGCATGTTGAAATCATGCACATTTTCCATTTATTTATTTATTTATTTATTTACAACAACTGCATCAAAAACCGCATCAAAAACCGCACCAAAAACTGCATCAAAACCTGCATAAAAAAACTGCACCAGAAACTGCATTAAAACTGCATCAAAAACCGCACTAAAAACTGCATCAAAACCTGCATCAAAAACCGCACCAATAACCTGCATCAAAAACTGCACCAAAAACTGCATCAAAAACTGCACCAAAAACTGCATCAAAACCTGCATCAAAAAATGGTGCAGTTTTGATGCAGCTTTGGGTGCGGTTTTTGATGCAGTTTTTGGTGCAGTTTTGATGCAGTTTTTGGTGCAGGTTTTTGATGCAGATTTTTTGGCTATGTGCACACGTTGCAGATTTCCTGCAGATCTGCAGCATTTTTTTTTCCACGCAGAAACGCTGCAGATCTGCAAGTGATTTACAGTACAATGTAAATCAATGGCAAAAAAAATCCTGTGCTGATGGTGCAGAAAAATCTGTATGGAAATTGCAGCAGATTCAAAAAAGGACCATGTCAATTCTTTGTGCAGATTTGCTGCGTTTCTGCACCCATTCCATAATAAAAATTTGCAAGGGTAAAAAAGGAAGAAATCTGCACAAAAATCTGCAACGTGTGCACATACCAAAAAAGGTACAGATTCTGACCTGCGTTTTTTGCCAAGAAATACAGAATCTGCACAGAAAAATTCCACAGTCAAATCTGCAACGTGTGTATATAGCCTTAATGTGTTTTTTAATGCTGTTTTTGGTGCAGTTTTTGGTGTATTTTTTGATGCAGGTTTTTGGTGTGGTTTTTGATGCAGTTTTTGGTGCAGTTTTGATGCAGGTTTTGGTGCAGTTTTTGATGCAGGTTTTTGGTGTGGTTTTTGATGCTGTTTTTGGTGCAGTTTTGATGCAGGTTTTTGGTGTGGTTTTTGATGCAGTTTTTGGTGCAGTTTTTGGTGGGGTTTTTGCTTTTTTTGGTGCAGTTTTTGGTGCAGCTTTTGGTGCAGGTTTTTGGTGTGGTTTTTGATGCTTTTTTGATGCTGTTTTTGAAAAAACGGATCCAGCGGAAAAAACGGATCCGGGGAAAAAACGGATCCGGGGAAAAAACGGATCCTGCGGAAAAAAGCGGATCCTGTGGAAGAAAATAGATCCGGTGGAAAAAACAGATCCGGCGGAAAAAAATGGATCCGTTTTTTTCAAAACTCGCCGGATTGTGCCTGATGGCAAAAACCTGATGTGTGAAAGTAGCCAGATATATGGATAGATACATCTATGTATCTATAGATATATCTATCTATAAATATATCTATAGATAGATATATCCATAGATATATAATAGAAAGGCCGATGTTTCTAAGGCTACTTTCACACTTGCGTTTTTAGCAATCCGTCGTTTTGGGAAAAAAACGGATCCTGCAAATGTGCTTGCAGGATGCGTTTTTTACCCATAGACTTGTATTAGCAGCGGATCACGACGGATGGCCACACGTTGCGTCCGTCATGCAACAGATCCGTCATGTTTTGGCGGACCGTCGGCATGAAAAAACGTTCAAGTGAGCGTTTTTTTGTCCGTCGCGTCTGCCATTTTCTGCCGCGCATGCGCTGCCGAAACTCCGCCCCCTCCTCCCTGGACTTCAGAATGGGCAGCGGATGCGTTGAAAAACTGCATCTGCTGCCTACGTCGTGCACAAATTTCACAACGTGCATCGGTACTTCGGCCCGACGCATAGCGACGGACTCGTACTGAAGCAAGTGTGAAAGTAGCCTTAATGAGCGTTGCATTAAAAAAAAACGGAAAAAACGGCGTGGGCTCCCGCGCAATTTTCTGCGCCAGAGGGGGAAAGCCGACGGCCGGGGGCCAATATTTGTAGCCTGTTATGAATATCAGCCCGCAGCTGATGTGCAGAACGGGCTGCTGCTAGTGCAGTGTGAACCCGGCCTTAGGCCCAGAAGCTGATATCCAGCATGTCAGGGCTAATTGCCGAAGTACTGAAGAATTAGGGTGGACACTGCAAATATTCTCTTCTCTTTGCATAAACTTGATTTTTTTGTCAATATAAGTAAAAAAAACCAACTTATAACATGTTTCTAATTGCACTTCAGTAACCATACAAACATCTGACGTCTAAAAACACTGAAGCAGCAAAATTTTGTGAGAAATAAAATTTGTTGCGATCTCAAAGCTTTTAGCCGGGTGTACAGTGGGGAAAAAAAGTATTTAGTCAGCCACCAATTGTGCAAGTTCTCCCACTTAGGCCTGTCCCACACGTCCAGATAATTCCGGTACCGGAAAAATCGGTACCGGAGTTATCCGTGTCCGTGTGTTCACGTGGCAAATCAGTGTGGCACACGTGCGGCAGCCGTGTGCCGTCCGTGTGCCGACTGGGTACCACATGCACCGTGCAGGAGACAGAGTTAAGCGCTGTCCCCTGCTTTGGGTGCTCAATCCAGAATTCATTCCTTCTTCCCAGCAGCGTTCGCTGAAGAGAAGGAATGAAAAATCATTGTTTTTTTTAATTTTTTTTGTGTTTAAAATAAAGTTCCCGGTAATCTACCCCCTCCCACCTCCTGTGCGCCCGCCCGCTGGCATTAAAATACTTACCCAACTCCCTCGGCGCTTCCTCTCAGAGTTGCTGCTTGTCCTGTATGAGCGGTCACGTGGTGCCGCACATTACAGTGATGAATATGCGGCTCCACCCCTATGGGAGGTGGAGCCGCATATTCATCACTGTAATAAGCGGCACCACGTGACCGCTCATACAGGAAGAGCTGCGACGCTGAGAGGAAGCTTTGAGGGAGCTGGGTGAGTATTTTCTTTCCAGCGGGCGGGCGCCCAGGGGGTGGGAGGGGGTTGGTTACAGGGAACTTTATTTACACCGCCAAAAAAAAAAAAAGATTTTTCATTCCTTCGCTCCAGCGAACGCTGCTGGAGAGAAGGAATGAATGGGGCTTCAGCACCACAAGCTGGGGGGACAGCGCTTACTGTAGCATCCGTGTGCGGTGGGGGGACAGCATCCATGTGCGGTACGTGATTTCCACGGACCCATTGACTTTAATGGGTCCGTTTGATCCGTGCGCTCCCACAAACACTGACATGTCTCCGTGTTTTTCAAACGGACACACGGTCCGTGAAAACACGCTGACATGTGCAGAGACACATTGATTTTAATGTGTCTACGTGAGTCAGTGTCTCCGGTACGTGAGGAAACTGTCGCCTCACGTACCGGAGCCACTGACGTGTAAAACCAGCTTAAAGAGATGAGAGAGGCCTGTAATTGACATCATAGGTAGACCACAACTATGAGAGTCAAAATTGAGAAAGCAAATCCAGAAAATCACCTTGTCTGATTTGGCAAGATTTATTTTTCAAATTATGGTGGAAAATAAGTATTTGGTCACCTAAAAACATGCAAGATTTCTGTGTCTCACAGATCTGTAACTTCAACTTTAAGAGGCTCCTTTTGTCCTCCACTCATGACTTGTAGTAATGGCACCTGTTTGAACTTGTTATCAGCATAAAAGACACCTGTCCACAACTTCAAACAATCACACTCCAAACTCCACTATGGTGAAGACCAAAGAGCTGTCGAAGGACACCAGAAACAAAATTGTAGTCCTGCGCCAGGCTGGGAAGACTGAATCTGCAATAGGCAAGCAGCTTGGTGTGATGAAATCAACTGTGGGAGCAATAATGGAAGACATACTGTACAAGACCACTGATAATCTCCCTCAATCTGGGACTCCATGCAAGATCTCACCCCGTGGGGTCAAAATGATCACAAGTAAAGCGATGGCCGGAGGACCACCACGGTGCAGGAATACTACGGTACACAAAATGAGGTGCAAACAACAAAGGGTAAATTTATTGGAAGACAAGGAATGAAGTGGATGAGGAAGGTGCAAACAGGGGTATTCAATGGCAGAAGATAATTTACAAAAGTTATATTCTTTAGCTTGTCCGTCAAATAGCACGGTGCTCAACTGTTACAGTTTCAATATATGCCACACAAGCAAATGCAAACAATAAACAAATAATGATGCTACTCTACGTATAACCTCCTTGGCCTTTACTAAGGAGGCCACACGGCTCCCGTGTACTGACTATTGAAGCCTACACTAGGCCCTAATGTGCACAAAACAGGAACAAACTCACGGTGATGTTGGGGACTCAGATCCAGTCCCGGGGGGGGCCCCTACACTCTAGTATGGTGGTGCGCACAGCTTTCTGCCAGCTCCGTGAAAAATGGTCTTCTCCTTGCTTCTGGGTCCTGGAGATGCTTCTGGAAACTGTAAATCCCTTTCTCGGTGTCCTTGTAGCTTCTCAAACTCACACAGGACAGCCACTCTCGCTGCACCCGGAAAAGTCGGTCAAATTTCACAAGTCCACTACGTTACAGGCTGGGGGTCCTCTCTTGCAGCAAAACAGCACAAAGTTCTCTTTGCAGCAGCTCCAGTTCACACACGCTGTTCAGGCTCCACCCCCACCCTCTGCACAGTCCAGTTCATTCACACAGTCTATTGCAGGGGAGAAGCAGAACATTTCATCATGCCAGACAAGGGGGTGCAGCATCTTAAAGTGACAGCGTGTTCCTTACTGTCCATAACACACCACCCTCTTACACAAGAACCGTGAGCAAAATTCCCAGAACCACATGGGGGTACCTAGTGAATGACCTGCCTAGAGCTGGGACCACTATAATAAAGTCTACCATCAGTAACACACTACGCCGCCAGGGACTCAGATCCTGCAGTGGCAGACGTGTCCCCTTGCTTAAGCCAGTACATGTCCAGTCCCATCTGAAGTTTGCTAGAGAGCATTTGAATTATCCAGAAGAGTATTGGGAGATTGCCATATGGTCTGATGAAACCAAAGAAGAACTGTTTGGTAGAAAGAAAACTAGTCGTGTTTGGAGGAGACAGAATGCTGAGTTGCATCCAAAGAACACCATACCTACTGTGAAGCATGGGGGTGGCAACATCATGCTTTGGGGCAGTTTCTCTGCAAAGGGACCAGGATGACTGATCCGTGTACATGAAAGAATGAATGGGGTCATGTATCGTGAGATTTTGAGTGCAAACTTCTTCCATCAGCATGGGCATTGAAAATGAAACGTGGATGGGCATTTCTGCATGATAATGATCCCAAGCACACCACCAGGGCGATAAAGGAGTGGCTTCATAAGAAGCATATGAAGGTCCTGAAGTGGCCTGGCCAGTCTCCAGATCTCAACCCCATAGAAAACCTTTGGAGGGAGTTGAAAGTCCGTGTTGCCCAGCAACAGGCCCAAAACATCACTGCTCTAGAGCAGATCTGCATGGAGGAATGGGCCAACATACCACCAACTGTGTGTGCCAACCTTGTGAAGACTTGCAGAAAACGTTTGACCTCTGTCATTGTCAACAAAGGATATATAACAAAATATTGAGATGAACTTTTGTTAATGACCACACACTTATTTTCCACCATAATTTGAAAAATAAATCTTGCCAAATCAGACAAGGTGATTTTCTGGATTTGTTTTTTCTATTTTGACTCTCATAGTTGTGGTCTACCTATGATGTCAATTACAGGCCTTTCTCATCTTTTTAAGTGGGAGAACTTGCACAATTTGTGGCTGACTAAATACTTTTTCCCCCCACTGTATGTGTGTATATGCCCACCGGTGGAATTTTAATTTGGTTTATTCAAATCATCATTGAATCAATATAAAATTGTTGGTACTCTTCTGTTTAAGTAAGAAAAGCCTACATTGGTCACTGAAATAACTTGAAACTGACAAAAGTAATTATCAATTTAAATTTACTGAATATCAACTAATCAAAATCAGACATTGCTTTTCAATTGTAGTTCAACAGATAATAAAAAAAATTATTCGACCATAGGGACTATTTAAACTAAGGTGTGTCCTGTCATTAGTAGAGATTGGTGAACCCGAACAATAAAGTTCAGCGTCTAGTGTTCGGACACCAAACACAGACTTCACCAGGAAGTACCTGTTACTGTTTGGGTCCAGTTGCCCAAACACCGGGTGTTTGTTGCGATGTCATATGTATGACAGCGTGGCAAACATCATTTCTGATTGACGGTAAAATGATCACAGCTGGGCACAGACGTGGTTCCCATGCTGTCAAAAGACAGCCTGATCGCGCAGCTGTGATTAGAGGTATAAAATTTACCTCCGGTCACTGCTGTCAGTTAAGGTGGCAAGGGCCGCCATCAGGGCATTACTGCCCTGACTGGCGTATGGGGCCCGGTGGGCAGAGGGGGCTCGCATTGGGCCCCGTCTCATCTGCTCACCGGGCCCCCCTTACAGGCCCTGCAGCACGCTATTGACGTGCGGGCCCGCACCAGCACGTCAATAGTTAACAGCCGCCAGCCAATCAGAGGCTGGCAGCTGACTTGAGCCGCAGCACGCACTTCGCCGGCATATGACATCATTGTCAGCCGGCGAGTGCGCGCTTCACCTGCGTGGAGGGAGTGAGCTTCGCCTACCGCAGGAGCGCGGCCAGGTAAGAACTCGTGTTTTTTTTGTTTTGTTTTTTGAGAGCGGCGATCCAGGGGGCCCCGGGGCTGACTGCTGGACACGCTGGGGCAGAGATGCTGGACACTGGGGGCAGAGATGCTGGACACTGGGGACAGAGATGCTGGACACGCTGGGGCAGAGATGCTAGACACGCTGGGGCAGAGATGCTGGACACGCTGGGGCAGAAATGCTGGACACACTGGGGCAGAAATGCTGGACACTCTGGGGCAGAAATGCTGGACACACTGGAGCAGAGATGCTGGACACCCTGGGGCAGAGATGCTGGACATTGGGGCAGAGATGCTGGACACACTGGGGGCAGAAAGGCTGGATACACTGGGGGCAGAAATGCTGGAGACACTGGGGCAGAAATGCTGGACATTGGGGCCAGAGATGCTGGACACACTGAGGGAGAGTTGCTGGACACACTGGGGGCAGAAATGCTGGACACACTGGGGCTGAAATGCTGGAGACACTGGGGCAGAGATGCTGGACACACTGGGGCAGAGATGCTGGAGACACTGGGGCAGAGATGATGGACACACTGGGGGCAGAGATGCTGGACACACTAGGGCAGAGATGTTGGACACACTGGGGCAGAGATGCTGGACACACTGGGGCAGAGATGCTGGACACACTGGGAGCAGAGATGCTAGACATTGGGGGCAGAGATGCTGGACACACTGGGGGCAGAGATGCTGGACACACTGGTGGCAGATATGCTGGACACACTGGGGAAGAGATGCTGGACACACTGGGGCAGAGATGCTGGACACACTGGTGGCAGATATGCTGGACACACTGGGGAAGAGATGCTGGACACACTCGGGCAGAGATGCTGGACACACTGGGGCAGAGATGCTGGACATTGGCGGCAGAGATGCTGGACACACTGGGGCAGAGATGCTGGACACACTGGGGCAGAGATGCTGGACACACTGGGGCAGAGATGCTGGACACACTGGGGCAGAGATGCTGGACATTGAGGGCAAAGATGCTGGACACACTGGGGCAGAGATGCTGGACATTGGGGGCAGAGATGCTGGAGACACTAGGGCAGAGATGCTGGACACACTGGGGCAGAGATGCTGGACATTGGGGGCAGAGATGCTGGAGACACTGGGGCAGAGAAGCTGGACACACTGGGGCAGAGATGCTGGACATTGGGGGCAGAGATGCTGGACATTGGGCGCAGAAATGCTGGACACACTGGGGCAGAGATGCTGGACATTGGGGCAGAGATGCTGGACATTGGGGGCAGGGATGCTGGACACTCTGGGGGCAGAGTTGCTGGACACACTGGGGGCAGAGATGCTGGACACACTGGGGGCAGAGATGCTGGACACACTGGGGGCAGAGATGCTGGACACACCCGGGGTAGAGATGCTGGACACACTGGGGGCAGAGATGCTGGACACACTGGGGCAGAGATGCTGGACATTGGGGGCAGAGGTGCTGGACACACTGGGGCAGAGATGCTGGACACACTGGGGAAGAGATGCTGGACATTGGGGGCAGAGATGCTGGACATTGGGGGCAGAGATGCTGGACACACGGGGAGAGATGCTGGACACACTGGGGACAGAAATGCTGGAGACACTGGGGACAGAATAGAGATACGGGCATGATTGGAGACACGAGGAAGAATGAAAGACATTGGGGCATGATTGGAGACACTGGGGGCAGGATTGGAGACAGATTGTGCAGGATCATGGGGCAGGATGGATACGATGGAGACAGATGGGGCAGGATGGGGAGATCATATGGGGCAGGATGGGGAGATCACATGGGGCAGGATGGGGAGATCATATGGAGCAGGATGGGGAGATCATATGGGGTAGAATGGATACTCATGAGGGCAGGATGCAAGAACATATGACTGGAGCCAGGAATGAGACACACAGGGGCCAGGATGGGGGATATTATTACCATAGGGCTAATTAAGGGATATTATTACTGCAGTGATGTATTTATTTTATTTTTTGAGTATACTGTTTTAAATGGGGGGCGGTCCTGTTAATGTGTAGAGTGATACTATGTCGCCTTTTTTTCTTCATGTGGTGCAATGTAGAAGTTGGGAAAAATTAAGTATTGTGTTCTGCAAGCGGAGTGCGAGATAACTGTGTTATTTCCTGCAGAGACAAGTTCTGGCTGGAAGAAGTGACGGCGGTCTGTGCTGGATGAAAGTTGAAAGATGAAGGGCCTCACCTAGAGAAGTCACTGGTGAGTCAGTGTGTTACCTATACACTGACACTATACACTATGCTATATACCAGGGGTGTCAAACTGCATTCCTCGAGGGCTGCAAACAGGTCATGTTTTCAGGATTTCCTTGTACTGCACAGGTGATAATTTAATCACCTACACACATAATGATTGCAGCACCTTGTGCAATGCTAAGGAAATCTTGAAAACACGCATGGTTTGCGGCCCTTGAGGAATGCAGTTTGACACCCCTGCTATATACAGAGCTCCTGTGTATAATATCACCAGTGATCACTGTATTACCTGTACACAGATACTGCATACTAAGTACAGATCTCCTGTGTATAATGGCTCTTACGGTGATAGTATTGTGTTTTTTTTATTACTGATCAGTATTGTAGTATTCGGTCACTGTAGTGGTAATATGTGGTCTGGTCTTGGAGCTGTGGTATTTGTCCCTTGTATGTGCTATTTGGTCACTATGTGGTAATAATATGGTGTCTGGTCATGGTGTTGTGGTATTTGTTCCTTGTATGTGATGTTATTTGATCACTGTGGTGGTAATATGTGGTCTTGACATGGTGTAACGGTATTTGTTCCTTGTATGTGATATTATTGGTCATTTTAAAAATTGAAAAATAAATAAAAATATACCTAAATTGTATTGCATATTTTAACACATATTTAATAGGTTACAGCAGAGTAGGGCCCCGCCAAAAGTGTCTACCGTGTTATGGTGGCGGCTTAAAAAATCTTTTGGCCAAAACAAAAGCTGCCGGCTATATGTGTGATCTTGTGATGGGATCTGTTAATGTGTGATAGGTGAGAAGTGGAGTTTTTCCAATAGAGAGTGGTGGGACTGTAGACAGTTCGAGGGGTGGAGCATGGAGGCGGGGCTGCGGTGGAGCCTGGGCGGAATCTCAAGGGGGCCCCCGAAAAATTTGCCAATATGGGGCCCCGAAATTTCTAGTGGCCGCCCTGAAGGTGACATCAACCCCACAAATATGAACCCCACTTGACATCACTCCAGGGCAAGTGGGAAGAGCTGAGCAAAGCGCCAGAATTGGCACATCCAATAGATGCACCTTTTCTGGGCAGCTGCGGGCTGCTATTTTTTGGCTGGTGGGGGCCAATATCGATGGCCACTTACCAGACCGAGAATACTAGCCCCCAGCTGTCTGCTTTAGTTTGGCTGCTTGTCAAAAATGGGGGGACCCCACATCTTTTTTTTTTTAATGATTTATTTAAATAATTTTAAAAAACGGAGTGGGGACAGCTGTATTCTTGATAAGCAGCCTTTCTAGAGCTGACAGCTGTGGATTGCAGTAGCCCCATCAGCTGACACCAGTGACCGGAGATAAACTTTACTTCTCCGATCACAGTTGCGCGCTCATGCTGTCATTTGACAGCATGGGAATCGCGGCTGTCTGACCGGACGTGATGAATTTACAGCTGATCAGAAGCAGCGTTTGCCATGCTGTCATGTCACGCGGTGTTCGGAGGATCGAACCCAAACAGTATCATGGACTTCCTGGTGAAGTCCGTGTTCGGTGTCCGTGCCCGAACAGTCGGTGTTCGGTACGGACGCCAAACTTTACTGTTCAGTTTCGTCCATCTCCAGTTGGGCATAATGATCCAAAACACACTGCTAAAAGCATCCAAGAACAGTTAAGAGCAAAAGATTGTGCAGCAAAATATTAAGTAAAGGGTACCATAATTTTGTCGAGGTCATTTTCCTTAGGCTGCCGTCACACTAGCAGTATTTGGTCAGTATTTTACATCAGTATTTGCAAGCCAAAACCAGGAGTGGGTGATAAATGCAGAAGTGGTGCATATGTTCAGGCTCGGACTGGCCCACCGGGGAACCGGGGGATCCTCCGGTGGGCCCTGGCACTGACACCTGCTGGCAGGGCCTCCTCCCGCTCCAGGGCCTCCCCCTGCTGCAGGGCCCCCTCCCCCGCCGCCGTCGCCCGCCTTGAATACTCACCCTGCCTGCTCCAGCGATGGTCTCGGCGTCTGCACTGCAGCTCGTCCTGAACGAGCTGTCACGTGACACCGCTCATTAAGATCAAGAATATTCATTATCTTAATGAACGGTGTCACATGACCGCTCAAGCAGGTAGAAGGTGCTGCGCCGGCGCCGCCGCTGGAGTCGGGACAGAGCGCGAGGGATGTCGGCACGGCCGTGCAGTGGGACAGGTGAGTATGAGGGACGGGGGAACGGGGGGATGAAGGAGGACATAAGCCGGCGTGCCGAGCAGGAGCGGGTGTGGGTGCGGAGAGATAAGCCTGCATACAGGGGGGAATATGAGCCATGCAGGGGGGAATATGAGCCATGCAGGGGGGAATATGAGCCATGCAGGGGGGAATATGAGCCATGCAGGGGGGAATATAAGCCATGCAGGGGGGAATATGAGCCATGCAGGGGGGACTATGAGCCATGCATACAGGGCGGACTATGAGCCATGCATACAGGGGCGGAATATGAGCCATGCAGGGGGGAATATGAGCCATGCATACAGGGCGGACTATGAGCCATGTATACAGGGGCGGAATATGAGCCTTGCATACAGGGGGGAATATAAGCCATGCATACAGGGGGGGGATATGAGCCATGCATACAGGGGCGGACTATGAGCCATTCATACAGGGGGGAATATAAGCCATGCATATAGGGGGGGGGATATGAGCCATGCATACAGGGGCGGACTATGAGCCATTCATACAGGGGGAATATAAGCCATGCATACAGGGGGGGGGATATGAGCCATGCATACAGGGGGGGGGGATATGAGCCATGCATAGGTGGGGGGGAATATGAGCCATGCATACATGGGGAGATATGAGTCATGCATACAGGAGGGGGTAATATGAGCTATGTATATGGGATAGGAGGGAGATGAGCCATGCATACAGGAGGGGGGTCATTATACAGTATTGAGCATCGTGTGTGGCCGTTATACAGTATGGAGCATCATGTGTGGCCAATGGACATTATACAGTATGGAGCATCATGTGTGGCCATTATACAGTATGGAGCATCATGTGTGGCCATTATACAGTATGGAGCATCATGTGTGGCCATTATACAGTATGGAGCATCATGTGTGGCCAATGGACATTATACAGTATGGCACACCATGTGTGGCCATTATACAGTATGGAGCATCATGTGTGGCCGTTATACAGTATGGAGCATCATGTGCAGTCATTATACAGTATGCAGCATCATGTGTGGCCATTATACAGTATGGAGCATCATGTGTGGTGGCCGTTATACAGTATTGAGCATCATGTGTGGCCATTATACAGTATGGAGCACTGTGTGGCCATATTTTTGTTTGCTTATAATTATTGTATATAAAACAGTGTGATCAGCAGTGCTAAATGGCTGCGGTTGGGACGTGGATATGGGTGTGACTAGTTGTGAAATGGGTCTGGTCAGAGGCGTGGCCTAAATTTTGCCGCGGCGCACTACGCGCGCCGCAAACTTAATGCCTCCTTCCCTTCAAAAGTTGGGAGGTATGGTACCACATTTGCCAGATCATGGCAAGTGCCGCAAATCCCATAGGGAACGCAGTGTTGCTGTAAGTGATCCGTTACACGGCAGATGCAGAAAAACTGCCGGATCTGCGACTTTCACATCAGCGATTCTTGCCAAAGTCACTGCCGATAGTGTCATACTCACCAATGGGGGAGGCAGCGCTAAAAGTGCCTAGGGCAGCAGAAACTCTAAATACGGCCCTGGGGGGCTACATTATATTCTGTGGGGGGACTGCATTATACTCAAGGTACTATATTATATTATGGGGGGCTACATCATACTATATGAGGGGTTACAGTATACTCTATGGGGGGCTGCATTATATTCTGTGGTGGGGCTGCATTATTCTCTCAGGGGACTACATAATATTATGGGGGCTACATCATACTATATGAGGGGGCTACAGTATACTCTATGGGGGGGCTGCATTATATTCTGTGGTGGAACTGCATTCTCTCAGGGGACTACATTATATTCTGTGGTGGGTGGCATTATACTATATGAGGGGGCTGCATTATACCCTATGGGGTGCTACATTATATTCTATGGTGGGGACTGCGTCATACCTGAGAGGGTTGCATTATATTTTGTGGGGTGCTGCATTATATTCTATGAGAAGGGACTGCATTATATTTTATGAGGGGGCTACATTATATTCTGTGAGGGGGCTACCCCAACCCTTGCTACATTATTAAGACGTGAACTACCTTATAGTATACCCTGATATTAGCGCTTTTTACCGCACAATTGGTGGTCTTGTATCTATTTCTATGTAGCTACATAGTGGGCCCCAAGAATGATTTTCTCTGGTGGGCCCAAGGTGCTCCAGTCCGACGCTGCATATGTTTCTATTATACTTTTCCTCTAATTGTTCCACTCCTGGTTTTGGCTTACAAATACTGATGTAAAATACTGACCAAATACTGCTAGTGTGATGGCAGCCTTATTTTTCTTTTTTTATAGAACCACAATTCATAAGTAATGTCTGATTTTTATTAGTTGATATTCAGTAAATTTACGTTGAAAATTACTTTTATCAGTTTCAGTTTAATTCAGAGATCATTGTGAGATTTTCTTACTTTATCAGAAGGGTGCCAACAGTTTTTTCTCCATGTGTGTATGTGTTAGACTCTCAGTGATAGAAGTGTAGTCAGAGCAGATGACAAATATTATCACAAATATCTTCAAAGTGACAAATGTTGCAACTATTAAATAACAATCGATGCAATATCCAATTTGATGGTAGGATTTATGGTAGGAGCACCATGTCATATACATTTGGAAATATAGAGTTAAGTTTATGTCTCCCATCCCATAACAGATGTACAAAATTCCATAATGTCCCAATGGGAAAGATACCAATTGAGATAAATATCTCCACCTATTTATTGTCACGATTCTACCCCTCGGTGTGTCTGGGACGCAGTTACTGACGGCTCAGCCGTTCAATCTGAGACTTGGAGACTTGGCTGTGCTGGCTGTTTCCAGGTGTTCATTGCACCAGGTGATTACCAGGCTAATTAACTGGGCTGTTAAGGTACCGTCACACATAACGATATCGTTAACGATATCGTTGCTATTTGTGACGTAGCAACGATATCGTTAATGAAATCGTTATGTGTGACAGCGACCAACGATCAGGCCCCTGCTGGGAGATCGTTGGTCGCTGAATAAAGTCCAGAACTTTATTTCGTCGCTGGACTCCCTGGAGACATCGCTGGATCGGCGTGTGTGACACCGATCCAGCGATGTCTTCACTGGTAACCAGGGTAAACATCGGGTAACTAAGCGCAGGGCCGCGCTTAGTAACCCGATGTTTACCCTGGTTACCATGCTAAAAGTAAAAAAAAAACAAACACTAGATACTTACCTACCGCTGTCTGTCCTCCAGCCCTGCGCTCTGCACTCCTCCTGTACTGGCTGTGAGCCGGAAAGCAGAGCGGTGACGTCACCGCTCTGCTTTCCGGCTCCCAGACAGTACAGGAGGAGAGCAGAGAAGCAGAGCGCAGCGCTGGAGGACAGACGGCTGTAGGTAAGTATCTAGTGTTTGTTTTTTTTTACTTTTAGCATGGTAACCAGGGTAAACATCGGGTTACTAAGCGCGGCCCTGCGCTTAGTTACCCGATGTTTACCCTGGTTACCGGCATCGTTGGTCGCTGGAGAGCGGTCTGTGTGACAGCTCTCCAGCGACCAAACAGCGACGCTGCAGCGATTCGGATCGTTGTCGGTATCGCTGCAGCGTCGCTAAATGTGAAGGGGCCTTTAGTCCCAGACGTTTACATTTAGATTTTGTGCGGTTTGTATCTCTGTACCTTGCGTTCTGTTGGTTGATTTTTTGTTACCTGACTGTGATGCTAGTCACTTCTCGCGGCTAAGCCGTGAGTCAGAGTGATCAGGGAGTCCAAGGTCAGAAGCCAGGAGGGTACGTCACAAACAGAAGGAAGAGACAAAAGCGTAGTCAGGTAACGTTTCCGATGTCAGAGTGCCGGGAGTATAACGAATCAGAAATGAAGGGGTTAAACAGGCGGATGGTCAGAACGAAGTCCAAACTCAAGCTACAGATCAAGCATATAGAACTCAAGGCACAGAGAGCACAAAGCACAAACCTCACAAGATGAATGTACGTCTGGCAGTGGTCTGGGAGAAGCTGCTCAATTAAGTAGGCATGGCCATCACCCCGGATAGTAAACACCTGAGACAGCCGACGCCTCCCAGTCACAGATTGGCTAGTTGAGCTGTCAATAAACACACCAACAGCTCAACACGCCCCTGAACCAGACTGGACAGTCATGCTGTAAATTAAAGTACTGACAGCTTCAGCACGCTGGATGGCCGAGCTGTCAGTAATTGCATCCCAAACACCCTTAGGGGTTGAACTGTGAAACTGATCTTGAACCTCGTTCTAACCATCCGTCTGTTGAACCCCTTTGCTCTGAGCTAGTATTTTTACCTCGGACCATTACTTGACTGCATCATTGTCTCTTCTTTCTGTTTATTATGTACCCTTATGGCTTTAGACCTTGGACTCATTGGCTATGCCATCTTATGGCTTGTTCTTGATAAGTGACTCAGTGTCACAGTTAGTAGGAAGAGCCTGCTCCTATAATTGTGACATTTTGTACATAGGTATCATATGTTCTCAGTGATGAGCCTTCTATGGTGAGAATGGACCTAAAATGCATTAAATTAAAGCAGTGAAATAGCCTCTGTGGGTTTGGAGATACAAGGTAATACTTGTCAAAAGACTGGTTAAAATAGATGGTATGTATCTGGTAGAGTTGTAGACACTGCACACCAACCATGTGCATCATGTGCTGATCATGTCAGGGCTGCGATTTCTGGCCCGTGTCTATTCCTCCTTCCCTGCCCGACTTGTCGTGTTTCCTGATTGCTTTTGGATTTTTGTGTTTGACTTGGCTTTGACTCTGACTTGACTTTGCCTCTGGTCCCTGGTACTTCTGCCTCTTGTACGGTATTTGACCCTTTGGCTCTCCACTGACTCTGTTATTGTTTTTTTCCCCTATACCGCGTGATTGACTATTCTGCTGCCACCTGGTGGCAGCTTCGCAGCAGCACTGCAGGTCTGCCCTTGCAGACTTGTTACTTTCCTTCCACTTTGTTGCCATCTGGTGGAATTTGCAGTTACCTGCATAGCTTCAGCATGACAGCGTGCATCTTTTCCTTGCAATGGGTAAAATTTAAATTCAATATCTATATCAAAATTTGGGACTGGAAACAGTTTTTTTACATTAACTTTGAAATTACAACATAGTTAAGAGAGTAAATATACAGTATTTTTATTACTTCATGGAATTCTTTCTACAGGTAGAGTGTTTTGCATTTTCACTTTTCACCCCTAGGTGAAAATCCAGGTGAATCCACAGTTGAAGTGATTCAGTTACTCTCAGTGATGAAGCGGCGTTACATACTGACCTCAGAAGGAGAGTTCATGATGGATATTTGAAATCCATATTGAAAAGTTCCTCCAATTCCCAATACAAAGATCAGCATGAATAGCCCGCGATATTGTACCTGAAAAACAAAATGAAAGCGTAAAATATTATTATGTTGATGTGGTTCATTAACAAGGAAAAAGGATCTATTTCTATAATTGACTTGTAATGTTTTCATTTCCTGTTCTGTCCAGATGTCACCGTATCCCAGAATTCCAAGCAGAGGAAGTTCACTGACCGCCATATTGGGACACCCAAGTGATGGGTGTCTCAATATGGAAACTGGTGCTGGTACCAACCTATTGCGCGGTACCACCAGCGGAACACCGACGCACCACACACACACACTCACTCACTCACACTCACACACTCACACTCTCACACACTCTCACATTCAAACTCACACTCTCACACTCACACACTCACGCAGCCTCTTGCACGGTACCACCAGAGGAACACCATAGCGAACACGCCGCTGCCGGGATCAGCCGAATGATTCACTAACTGCCGCCATCTTTGTACAGGAGGAGCACATGCGCAGTTTTAATGGGACTGCCGCTATCTGTCTGCACAAAGATGGGGGTCATCTGAGTTACTGCGCCTGCGCAAATTACGCGCAGGTGCAGTGAATCATTCATCTGATCCCGGCAGCAGATGCGCCACATGTCTACAGGCAGAGGAAGCCGGTCACATTAAAGGGTTTTTCCCATGGAGGAAAGTTCATTTTAAAAATTGACTGTGTGTGAGCGTGCACGGAGCATACCACATCTCCTGGGCAGGGGAGGAAGCAAAAGATAATACTGACATTACAGCAGGGGATCACAGTTGATTCATTTTATGAGGTAAAATATTTCACTGACTGTTTTTAAAAAATATATTACCTCACAAAATGTATCCTCTACGATCTCCTCCTGTAATGACAATATTGTCTTTTGCTTCCTCCCCTGCCCAGGAGCTGTGGTATGTTCTGTACACGGTCAGACACAGGGGTGAGTGTGTCTGACCGTGTACAGAGCATACCACATCGGGCCTCCATCTAGTAAATATATACACTGCTCAAAAAAAACAGAGGGAACACTAAAATCCCACATCCTAGATATCACTGAATGAAATATTCTGGCTGCAAATCTTTATTCATTACATAGTGGAATGTGTTGAGAACAATAAAACCTAAAAATGATGAATGTAAATCACAACTAATATCCCACGGAGGTCTGAAGTTGGAATGATGCTCAAAATCATAGTGGAAAATCAAATTGCAGGCTGATCTAACTTCAGTGGAAATGGCTCAAGACAAGGAAGCTCAGTAGTGAGTGTGGCCTTCACGTCCCTGTATGACCTCCCTGCAACGCCAAAGCATGCTCCTGATGAGGCGGCGGAAGGTCTCCTGAGGGATCTCCTCCCTGACTTGAACTAACGCATCTGCAATCTCCTGGCCAGTCTGTGGTGCAATGTGACGTTGGTGGATGGTGTGAGACATGATGTCCCAGATGTGTTCAATCGGATTCAGGTCTGGGGAACAGATGGGCCAGTCCATAGCTTCAATGCCTTCATCTTGCAGGAACTGCTGACACACTCCAGCCACATGAGGTCTGGCATTGTCCTGCATTAGGAGGAACCCAGGGCCAACCGCACCAGCATATGGTCTCACAAGGGGTCTGAGGATCTCATCTCGGTATCTAATGGCAGTCAGGCTTCCTCTGGCAAGCACATGGAGGGCTGTGCGGCCCTCCAAAGAAATGTCAGCCCACACCATTACTGACCCACTGCCAAACCGGTCATGCTGAAGGATGTTGCAGGCAGCAGATCGCTCTCCACGGCATCTCCAGACTCTGTCACGTTTGTCACATGTGCTTAGTGTGAACCTGCTTTCATCTGTGAAGAGCACAGGGTGCCAGTGGTGAATTTGCCAATCCTGGTGTTCTGAAGCAAATGCCATGCGTCCTGCAAGATGTTGAGCTGTGAGCATAACACCCATCTGTGGACGTCGGGCACTCAGACCATCCTCATGGAGGCAGTTTCTAACCGTTTGTGCAGACACATGCACATTTGTGACCTGTTGGAGGTCATTTTGCAGGGCTCTGGCAGTGCTCCTCCTGTTGCTCCTTGTACAAAGGCTGAGGTAGCGGCCCTGCTGCTGGGTTGCTGCCCTCCTACGGCCCCCTCCACATCTCCTGGTGTACTGGCCTGTCTCCTGGTAGCGCCTCCGGCCTCTGGACACTACGCTGACAGACACAGCAAACCTTCTTGCCACAGCTCTCATTGATGTGCCGTCCTGGATGAGCTGTACTACCTGAGCCACTTGTGTGGGTTGTAGAGTCCGTCTCATGCACAACCAACATTCAAAAGTGACTAAAACATCAGCCAGAAAGCATTGGTGCTGAGATGTGGTCTGTGGCCCCCACCTGCAGAACCACTCCTTTATTGAGTGTGTCTTGATAATTGCCAATAATTTCCATCTGATACACAAGCCTCAGAGCAGAAAGCATTTCCTAGATCATTTATGCCCCTCAATTTACATCATGGGGGAGCTACAGTTAGGTCCATATATATTTGGACAGAGACAAAATTTTTCTAATTTTGGTTATAGACATTGCCACAATGAATTTTAAGCAAAACAATTCAGATGCAGTTGAAGTTCAGACTTTCAGCTTTCATTTGAGGGTATCCACATTAAAATTGGATGAAGGGTTTAGGAGTTTCAGCTCCTTAACATGTGCCACCCTGTTTTTAAAGGGACCCAAAGTAATTGGACAGATTAAATAATTTTAAATAAAATGTTCATTTCTAGTACTTGGTTGAAAACCCTTTGTTGGCAATGACTGCCTGAAGTCTTGAACTCATGGACATCACCAGACACAGTGTTTGCTCCTTTTTGATGCTCTGCCAGGCCTCCACTGCGGTGGTTTTCAGTTGCTGTTTGTTTGTGGGCCTTTCTGTCTGAAGTTTAGTCTTTAGATCAGGTGACTGACTTGGCCATTCAAGAATATTCCACTTCTTTGCTTTAATAAACTCCTGGGTTGCTTTGGCTTTATGTTTTGGGTCATTGTCCATCTGTAGTATGAAATGACGACCAATCAGTTTGGCTGCATTTGGCTGGATCTGAGCACACAGTATGGCTCTGAATACCTCAGAATTCATTCGGCTGCTTCTGTCCTGTGTCACATCATCAATAAACACTAGTGACCCAATGCCACTGGCAGCCATGCATGCCCAAGCCATCACACTGCCTCCGCCGTGTTTTACAGATGATGAGGTATGCTTTGGATCATGAGCTGTACCACGCCTTCGCCATACTTTTCTCTTTCCATCATTCTGGTAGAGGTTGTTCTTGGTTTCATCTGTCCAAAGAATGTTCTTCCAGAACTGTGCTGGCTTTTTTAGATGTTTTTTAGCAAAGTCCAGTCGAGCCTTTTTATTCTTGATGCTTATGAGTGGCTTGCACCGTGCAGTGAACCCTCTGTATTTACTTTTGTGCAGTCTTCTCTTTATGGTAGATTTGGATATTGATACGCCGACCTCCTGGAGAGTGTTGTTCACTTGGTTGGCTGTTGTGAAGGGGTTTCTCTTCACCATGGAGACTATTCTGCGATCATCCACCGCTGTTGTCTTCCGTGAGTGCCCAGGTCTTTTTGCATTGATGAGTTCACCAGTGCTTTCTTTCTTTCTCAGGATGTACCAAACTGTAGATTTTGCCACTCCTAATATTGTTGCAATTTCTCAGATGGGTTTTTTCTGTTTTCGCAGCTTAAGGATGGCTTTTTTCACCTGCATGGAGAGCTCCTTTAACCGCATGTTTACTTCACAGCAAAACCTTCCAAATGCAAGCACCATACCTCAAATCAACTCCAGGCCTTTTATCTGCTTAATTGAGAATGACATAACAAAGGGATTGCCCACACCTGTCCATGAAATAGCCCTGGAGTCAATTGTCCAATTACTTTTGGTCCCTTTAAAAACAGGGTGGCACATGTTAAGGAGCTGAAACTCTTAAACCCTTCATCCAATTTTAATGTGGATACCCTCAAATGAAAGCTGAAAGTCTGAACTTCAACAGCATCTGAATTGTTTTGTTTAAAATTCATTGTGGTAATGTCTGTAACCAAAATTAGAAAAATGTTGTCTCTGTCCAAATATATATGGACCTAACTGTATATTAGCTTAGGACACTCTCATATAACCATAAGACACAGAAGAAAAAAAGAGTACAAAAAATCCTAAATAAAATCCAAATAATTTATTCAACAATACAAGTAGACATCACAAAAAGTAATCAAAAGAAAATCAATAACAACAAAGTGGAAAAGTTGACTTCACAGGTATAAAACCCAGGGACAGTATTAAATCAAAGTGGATGGGAGGACACCTAAACAACAATACCTCAGTCAATGAAAAGTACTGTAGCAAAGCCACTGGTAGAGGAATGTCAAGGTGCTCAATGTGATAAATTGATGCAGTTTACTAAAGTGCTAAGTCCATAGGAATCATGTGCAAATTTAAAGTGCTGCTAATCAATTTAAGAAGTAATGAGATAACTAAACCGGTCACAATAGTCCTCAACCTATAATTAGGTGTATATCACTTTAAGTTAAATACACATTGTTAGGGATGTCAGAAAGTGTCCTTACCCATAGTCTCCACTACTGTCACCTGAGTAGTGCAGCCCCAACGCACGTTTCGCCCCAACAGCCCCCCGAGGAAGCCCACGCAAAACGTGCATTGGCCAGCCACATAGTATATTGCCCAACCACGTAGTATATTGCCCAGTCACATACATAGTATATTGCCCAGTCACGTAGTATATTGCACAGTGACGTAGTATACAGCACAGAGCCACGTAGTACACAGCACAGACAGTTAGTATACTGGCCAGTCACGTAGTATATTGGCCAGTCACATAGTATATTGCCCAGCCACATAGTATATTGCTCTTCCACGTATGTAACAGGTTAAAAAAGACTTAAAATAAAAAATAAACATATACTCATCTTCCGAAGGCCCCTTGTAGTCCTGGCGCCTGTGTGCGGTGCACGCAACAGCTTCCGGTCCCAGGGTTGGTATGAGCGCAGAACCTGTGATGATGTCGCGGTCACATGACCATGACGTCATGGAAGGTCCTTCTCGCATAGCATCCTTGGCACGGGAGCCTGCCGCTTGCACTGCCGAGGACAGCGCGCACGTCGGAGGGTGAGAATAAAGTTTTTTTTTAATTATTATTATTATCATTTGTAACATTAGATCGTTTTACTATTGATGCTGCATACGCATCATCAATAGTAAAAAGTTGGTCACACAGGGTTAATAGCTGCATTAATGGAGTGCGTTACACAGTGGCATAACGCGGTCCATTAATGCTGCCATTAATCCTGTGTGAGGGCTGACTGGAGGGGAGTATGGAGCGGGCACTGACTGCGGGGAGGAAGGAGCGGCCATTTTGCCACCGGACTGTGCCCGTCGCTGATTGGTCGTGGCAATGAATATCCGTGACAGACAGAAGGACAGACAGAAAGACGGAAGTGACCCTTAGACAATTATATAGTAAATGTGCATTGTGACTATTAGGGCTCGTTCACATGATCCTCTCCAATTCTAGTCTATGGGTGTATAAAAAAAGTCAGATCCCATATGGATCATCCATATTGCTTTCGACTTTTTCCACCTTTTTTGGATAAAAATCAGACGATTTTTCATACGCTCGTTTGAACCTGGCATGAGTAAATCGTATGCTGTATCTGCAGAAGACAATGGCCACCTTTTCCTTAAATTCTGACCAGATTTAGGTGAGGATATGAAAAATCCTCCAATTTTCATCCAGACAAAAAGGTGATTATAATCTATGTGCCATCCTGAACAGCCCTATTGAATAACACTGGTTTGCTGTCTATGTGCTATCAAATTATAACACTGACAGTACACGTCCATATGATATGCTGGAGTGAATGAGTCCTAAAGCTGAAACTTGAATGGTTATAACTTATGTTGGCAAATGCTTCACTCTTGCTTTTAATCCAGTCTTGATAAATCTTTCCCATCATCTATGGTAATAGCGATGGCACCTGCCTAGTCTCTTCATTAATAAATTAAGTTTTGCCGACAGTCACGCTTTACATCAGTTCTAATGAGAATGAATACTTACGAGTTCCTTCATCCATGATGACATTTTGGAAGGATTGTGGGAGCTCTATTCCTTGTCTAGTCTCTCAGTACTGCAGGGTTTATAAGAAGTTGCTGGTCAAGGAGTTGAATGAAGTTAAATTTTTACATACCATGGGTTACTGTGACCTTTGGATTAGATAATTCAGTCTAAGATTTGGGACGTGATTTGTTATTTTTTTTTCATGACTTGCAGTTTCATCATGTGCTGCATATTTTTAATGTATGCAAGCTAACGTAGGACTGTCAGACACGTGCATTTTAATTTTTTTATATGAGACCTGCTATGTTTTTGTCTAAGATGTATTTATCTGATAGTTCTGCTTGTGTGGACAAATGGAAGCTTAATAAATTTATTTTTTTATTTTAAAATATTATTTTGTTCTGAGTTAGTAACTTAGTTAAAGGGTTATTTCCAACATTAATCCCTTCACCCGCAAGCCTGTTTTCACCTTTCTGACCAATCCAATTTTTTCAATTCTGACCAGTGTCACTTTATGTGGTAATAACTCTGAAATGCTTCAACATATCACATTGCTTCTGAGACTGTTTTTTGTGACATGTTGTACTTCATGTTAGTGGTAAATTTTGATCAATATCATTTGTGTTTATTTATGAAAATATGTTACATTTGCCCCCCAAAAAATTACTTTTGCAATTTTCAAACTTTTAATTGTTATGCCATTAAACCAGATAATTATACCACACAAAATACTGAATAAATAACATTTACCAAATCTCTTCTTTACATCTATTTTTTAAACATATTTTTTATTAAGAAGTTAGAAGGGTTAAAAGCAATTTTTTCATTTTTCCAACAAAATTTACAAAACCAAGTTGTTTAGGGACCACATCCCATTTAATGTGACTTTGAGGAGCTTATGTGGCAGAAAATACCCAAAAGTGACAACATTTTAAAAACTACACCCCTCAAAGTGCTCAAAATCATATTCAAGAAGTTTAATTCTTGTGAAACACCCTAAAAGGTTAATAAAGCAATGTAGAAGGAAAAAAATTTAAATGTTACTTTTTCCCACAAAAATATTGCTTTAGCCCCAAATTTTGCATTTCCAAAAGTGCAACAGGAGAAAATGAACCATACAATTTCTTAGGCAATTTCTTATGAGTATACTGATACTCCTTATGTGGTGGAAAACTACTGTTTGAGAGCATGGCAGGGCTCAGAAGGGAAGAAGCACAATTTGAATTTTGTAGCACAAATTAGCTGAAATAGATAGTGGATGCATGTCACATTTGTAAAGCCCTTGAGGTGCCTAAACAGTGGAATCCCCCCATTTTGGGAACTACACCCTTCAAGGAATTTATCTATAGATATGGTGAGCACCTTGAACCCACAGGTGCTTCACAGAATTTTAAAAAGTCAAATTTTTCATTTTTACAAGGGTAATAGGAGAAAATGGAACATAGAATTTGTTGTGCAATTTCTCATGAGTACAACGATACCCCATATGTAGTGGAAAACTACTGTTTGGGCACACGGCAGGGCTTGGAGGGGAAGGAACGCCAATTGAACTCTGGAGCGCACTTTTCACTGGAATAAATTGCAGATGCCATATCACATTTGAAGAGGCCCTAACATGCCAAAACAGCAGACACCCCCAAAAGTTGACCCATTTTGGAAGCTACTGCTTTTGAGGAATTCATCTTAGTACTGCCATTAAAAGGTATCAACCACTGAGGACTCTCAATTCTAAATATTTTCCTAGTACTGTAGTGAGCATTTTTAACCCACTCACAGAATTGTATAACATTGGGCCCAGTTGCTTTGACCCCAAGTTTTCAATTTTCAAAAGTGATAATAGGAGAAAATGAATAGTATAATGTGTTAAGGAATTTCTCCTAGGTACACTAATACCCCCCCAAATGTATAAAAAAATTACTTTTGAGGCACAGTGCAAAGCTCAGAAGGGAAGGAGCGCCATATTATGGTGAAGATTTTGTTGTTATGATTTGCAGGTGCCATGTCACATTGGCAGAGCTCCTGTGGTGCAAGAACAGCAGAGGTTTCCATCTAAATCTTTGAATGATGTGATTCAGATGAAACCCTTAAGGGATCCATTCACTATAATGAGGACTCCGTTTGGGCACTGTTCAGGAGTGTACGTTTCAGAGGTAATAAATAATAATAATCTTTATTTTTATATAGCGCTAACATATTCCGCAGCGCTTTACAGTTTTGCACACATTATCATCACTGTCCCCGATGGGGCTCACAATCTAGAATCCCTATCAGTATGTCTTTGGAATGTGGGAGGAAACCGGAGTGCCCGGAGGAAACCCACGCAAACACGGAGAGAACATACAAACTCTTTGCAGATGTTGTCCTGGGTGGGATTAGAACCCAGGACCCCAGCGCTGCAAGGCTGCTGTGCTAACCACTGCGCCACCGTGCCGAGGTGCAAGAAACTGTGGCTGAACGCACTTCTATGCATTCTTAAAAAAGAGAGGGACACCGCCAGATCATTGTGTCTCCATCTGCCTCATAATAGAGAATTTACCACTGGGGCTTCTATCTGAATCATGTATTTCAGAGATTTACATAGAAAACCTCAGTGTAAGCGCTCAGTGAGCCGAGCCTTACTGCGATCTTTGGGAGGCGCAGAATGAACAAATCAACAGCAGGTCAAGATTTTGTTCTATTTATTTTTATACTATTCCTCACGCAGTATAAGTAAGTAGACCATTTTATTCTTCGGGTTGGTGCGATTACAGTGATACCAAATTTATATTTTTTTATGTTTGGCTGCTATAATACACTAAACACACAAAAAAAGTTTTTGCAACGCCATATTTTAAAAGCTATAATTTTCCTATATATCTGTTGACAGGCTCATGTGAGGGCTTGATTTTTGCATGACGAGTTGATGTTTTTAACCCTTTCCCGACCTTTGACGCCACGTAGGCGTCATGAAAGTCGGTGCCAATCCGACCCATGACGCCTATATGGCGTCATGGAAAGATCGCATCCCTGCAGATCGGGTGAAAGGGTTAACTCCAATTTCACCCGATCTGCAGGGACAGGGGGAGTGGTAGTACAGCCCAGGGGGGGTGACTTTACCCCCCCGTGGCTACGATCGCTCTGATTGGCTGTTGAAAGTGAAACTGCCAATCAGAGCGATTTGTAATATTTCACCTATTAAAACTGGTGAAATATTACAATCCAGCCATGGCCGATGCTGCAATATCATCGGCCATGGCTGGAAACACTGATGTGCCCCCACCCCACCCATCGCCCCCCCCAGTCCTCCGATCAGTCCTATGCACTGCTCCGTCCTGTGCTCCGCTCCCCCCGTGCTCTTGTTCGCTCCCCCCGTGCTCCAATCCACCCCCGTGCTCCGATTCCCCCCGTGCTCCAATCCACCCCCGTGCTCCGATCCACCCCCCCATGCTCCGATCCCTCCCCCGTGTTCCCCCCCACCCCATCATACTTACCGATCCTCCCGGGGTCCGTCCGTCTTCTTCATGGGCGCCGCCATCTTCCAAAATGGCGGGCGCATGCCGGCAGATTCGTTCCAAAGTGCATTTTGATCACTGTGATATAACCTATCACGGTGGTCAAAATAAAAAAAAAATGTAAATGACCCCCCCCCCCTTTGTCACCCCCATAGGTAGGGACAATAATAAAATAAAGAATTTTTTTTTTCCACTAAGGTTAGAATAGGGTTAGGGTTAGGGTTTCGGTATGTGCACACATATTCTGGTCCTCTGCGGATTTTTCCGCTGCGGATTTGATAAATCCGCAGTGCTAAACCGCTGCGGATTTATGGCGGATTTACCGCGGTTTTTCTGCGCATTTCACTGCAGTTTTACAACTGCGATTTTCTATTGGAGCAGTTGTAAAACCACTGCGGAATCCGATAGAAAGAAGTGACATGCTGCGGAATGTAAACCGCTGCGTTTCCGTGCAGTTTTTCTGCAGCATGTGTACAGCGATTTTTGTTTCCCATAGGTTTACATTGAACTGTAAACTCATGGGAAACTGCTGCGGATCCACAGCGTTTTCCGCAGCGTGTGCACATACCTTTAGAATTAGGCTATGTGCACACGGTGCGGATTTGGCTGCGGATCCGCAGCAGATTGGCCGTTGCGGATTCGCAACAGTGTTCCATTAGGTTTACAGTACCATGTAAACCTATGGAAAACCAAATCCACTGTGCCCATGGTGCGGAAAATACCGCGCGGAAACGCTGCGTTGTATTTTCCGCAGCATGTCAATTCTTTGTGCGGATTCTGCAGCATTTTACACCTGTTCCTCGATAGGAATCCACAGGTGAAATCCGCACAAAAAACACTGGAAATCCGCGGTAAATCCGCAGGTAAAACGCAGCGCCTTTTACCCACGGATTTTTCAAAAATTATGCTGAAAAATTTCTCACGAATCCGCAACGTGGGCACATAGCCTTAGGGTTAGGGTTGGAATTAGGGTTGTGGTTAGGGTTGTGATTAGGGTCATGGCTACAGTTGGGATTAGGGTTAGGGGTGTGTTGGGGTTAGTGTTGGAGGTAGAATTGAGGGGTTTCCACTGTTTAGGCACATCAGGGGTCTCCAAACGCAACATGGCGCCACCATTGATTCCAGCCAATCTTGTATTCAAAAAGTCAAATGGTGCTCCCTCACTTCCGAGCCCCGACGTGTGCCCAAACAGTGGTTTACCCCCACATATGGGGTACCAGCATACTCAGGACAAACTGCACAACAATTACTGGGGTCCAATTTCTCCTGTTACCCTTGTGAAAATAAAAAATTGCTTGCTAAAACATCATTTTTGAGGAAAGAAAAATGATTTTTTATTTTCACGGCTCTGCGTTGTAAACGTCTGTGAAGCACTTGGGGGTTCAAAGTGCTCACCATATATCTAGATAAGTTCCTTGGGGGGTCTAGTTTCTAAAATGGGGTCACTTGTGGGGGGTTTCTACTGTTATGGCACACCAGGGGCTCTGCAAACGCAACGTGACGCCTGCAGACCATTCCATCAAAGTCTGCATTTCAAAAGTCACTACTTCCCTTCTGAGCCCCGACGTGTGCCCAAACAGTGGTTTACCCCCACACATGGGGTATCAGCGTACTCAGGAGAAACTGGACAACAACTTTCGGGGTCCAATTTCTCCTGTAACCCTTGGGAAAATAAAAAATTCTGGGCTAAATAATTATTTTTGAGGAAAGAAAACGTATTTATTATTTTCACGGCTCTGTGTTATAAACATCTGTGAAGCACTTGGGGGTTTAAAGTGCTCACCACACATCTAGATAAGTTCCATTCGGGGTCTAGTTTCCAAAATGGGGTCACTTGTGGGGGGTTTCTACTGTTTAGCCACATCAGGGGCTCTGCAAACGCAACGTGACGTGTGCCCAAACAGTGGTTTACCCCCACACGTGGGGTATCAGCGTACTCAGGAGAAACTGGGCAACATCTTTTGGGGTCCAATTTCTCCTGTAACCCTTGGGAAAATAAAAAATTCTGGGCTAAATAATTATTTTTGAGGAAAGAAAACGTATTTATTATTTTCACGGCTCTGCGTTATAAACTTCTGTGAAGCACTTGGGGGTTTAAAGTGCTCACCACACATCTAGATAAGTTCCTTTCAGGGTCTAGTTTCCAAAATGGGGTCACTTGTGGGGGGTTTCTACTGTTTAGCCACATCAGGGGCTCTGCAAACGCAAAGTGACGCCCGCAGAGCATTCCATCAAAGTCTGCATTTCAAAACGTCACTACTTCACTTCCGAGCCCCGGCATGTGCCCAAACAGTAGTTTACTCCCACATATGGGGTATCACCGTACTCAGGAGAAACTGGACAACAAATATTGGGGTCAAATTTCTCCTGTTACCCTTGGGAAAATTAAAAAATTCTGGGCTAAATAATTATTTTTGAGGAAAGAAAACGTATTTATTATTTTCACGGCTCTGCGTTATATACTTCTGTGAAGCACTTGGGGGTTCAAAGTGCTCACCACACATCTAGATAAGTTCCTTTCAGGGTCTAGTTTCCAAAATGGGGTCACTTGTGGGGGGTTTCTACTGTTTAGCCACATCAGGGGCTCTGCAAACGCAACGTGACGCCCGCAGAGCATTCCATCAAAGTCTGCATTTCAAAACGTCACTACTTCACTTCCGAGACCCGGCAAGTGCCCAAACAGTAGTTTACCCCCACATATGGGGTATCAGCGTACTGAGGAGAAACTGGACAACAACTTTTGGGGTCAAATTTCTCCTGTTACCCTTGGGAAAATAAAAAATTGCAGGCTAAAAGATCATTTTTGAGAAAATAATTTTTTTATTTTTATTTTCATGGCTCTGCGTTATAAACTTCTGTGAAGCACTTGGGGGTTCAAAGTGCTCACCACATATCTAGATTAGTTCCTTTGGGGGTCTAGTTTCCAAAATGGGGTCACTTGTGGGGGAGCTCCAATGTTTAGGCACACAGGGGCTCTCCAAACGTGACATGGTGTCCGCTAATGATTGGAGCTAATTTTCCATTTAAAAAGCCAAATGGCGTGCCTTCCCTTCCGAGCCCTGCCGTGCGCCCAAACAGTGGTTTACCCCCACATATGGGGTATCTGCGTACTCAGGACAAACTAGACAACAACATTTGTGGTCCAATTTCTCCTATTACCCTTGGCAAAATAGGAAATTCCAGGCTAAAAAATCATTTTTGAGGAAAGAAAAATTATTTTTTATTTTCATGGCTCTGCGTTATAAACTTCTGTGAAGCACCTGGGGGTTTAAAGTGCTCAATATGTATCTAGATAAGTTCCTTTGGGGGTCTAGTTTCCAAAATGGGGTCACTTGTGGGGGAGCTCCAATGTTTAGGCACACAGGGGCTCTCCAAACGCGACATGGTGTCCGCTAACAATTGGAGCTAATTTTCCATTCAAAAAGTCAAATGGCGCGCCTTCCCTTCCGAGCCCTGCCGTGTGCCCAAACAGTGGTTTACCCCCATATATGAGGTATCGGCGTACTCGGGAAAAATTGCCCAACAAAAGAAAAGAATTTTTTTGTGAAAAAAAAAGTACTTTTTCATTTTTACAGATCAATTTGTGAAGCACCTGAGGGTTTAAAGTGCTCACTAGGCATCTAGATAAGTTCCTTGGGGGGTCTAGTTTTCAAAATGGGGTCACTTGTGGGGGAGCTCCAATGTTTAGGCACTCAGGGGCTCTCCAAACGCGACATGGTGTCCGCTAACGATGGAGATAATTTTTCATTCAAAAAGTCAAATGGCGCTCCTTCCCTTCGGAGCCTTACCATGTGCACCAACAGTGGTTTACCCCCACATGTGAGGTATCAGTGTACTCAGGAGAAATTGCCCAACAAATTTTAGGATCCATTTTATCCTGTTGCCCATGTGAAAATGAAAAAATTGAGGCTAAAACATTTTCTTTGTGAAAAAAACGTACTTTTTCATTTTTACAGATCAATTTGTGAAGCACCTGGGGGTTCAAAGTGCTCACTATGCATCTAGATAAGCTTCTTGGGGCGTCTAGTTTCCAAAATGGGGTCACTTGTGGGGGAGCCCCAATTTTTAGGCACACGGGGGCTCTCCAAACGTGACATGGTGTCCGCTAAAGAGTGGAGCCAATTTTTCATTCAAAAAGTCAAATGGCGCTCCTTCCCTTCCAAGCCCTGCCGTGCTCCCAAACAGTGGTTTACCCCCACATATGAGGTATCAGCGTACTCAGGACAAATTGGACAACAACTTTCGTGGTTCAGTTTCTCCTTTTACCATTGGGAAAATAAAAAAATTGTTGCTAAAAATCATTTCTGTGACTAAAAAGTTAAATGTTCATTTTTTCCTTCCATGTTGCTTCTGCTGCTGTGAAGCACCTGAAGGGTTAATAAACTTCTTGAATGTGGTTTTGTGCACCTTGAGGGGTGCAGTTTTTAGAATGGTGTAACTTTTGGGTATTTTCAGCCATATAGACCCCTCAAACTGACTTCAAATGTGAGGTGGTCCCTAAAAAAATGGTTTTGTAAATTTCGTTGTAAAAATGAGAAATCGCTGGTCAAATTTTAACCCTTATAACTTCCTAGCAAAAAAAAATTTAGTTTCCAAAATTGTGCTGATGTAAAGTAAACATGTGGGAAATGTTATTTATTAACTATTTTGTGTCACATAACTCTCTGGTTTAACAGAATAAAAATTCAAACTGTGAAAATTGCGAAATTTTCGCCAAATTTCCGTTTTTATCACAAATAAACGCAGAATTTATTGACCTAAATTTACCACTAACATGAAGCCCAATATGTCACGAAAAAACAATCTCAGAACCGCTAGGATCCGTTGAAGCGTTCCTGAGTTATTACCTCATAAAGGGACACTGGTCAGAATTGCAAAAAACGGCAAGGTCTTTAAGGTCAAAATAGGCTGGGTCATGAAGGGGTTAATGGTACCATTTTTGCGCACATAAAATTTTTTGATCGCTTTCTATTCCAGTTTTTGGCAATTTACTCCCTTCAGCCGGATCTTACAAGTGGCCCATGGCCACAGGTCTCCTTTAAAAACCCTGCAGCAAAGGTTGGGTGTGTCAGTGTTGGCCTGCAAGCTGCAGAGCAGGTGGCTCTGCAACATCCGGCTTGTGCAAAGTGACCATAGAGTCAAGGTAAGCAAGACACCTGGCACCCCTCAGCATGACACAGTGGTGCAGTCACCCACGGCAACCGTTCTCTGATACAGACTGTTTGACACCCCGGCTGCAATCCGGAGGACACTGTTTGCTTTTCATTTGTGAGTTGTTTTGGACATTAAAGACATTTGCTTTGAACTTTACTGGATCACGGTCTCAGCACCACAAGGTGTGAACACTGCCGCACTACAGAAGGCACACTTCTACTTTGTGATTTGGAATCTTTATAAAGGATAAACCAAATAATGTCAAAATGTAGTATTTAATCCCTTTCTGACATTCGACGTACTATCCCATCGAGGTGGTATGGGCTGTATGATCACCGATGGGATAGTACGTCTAACACGATCAGCCGCTCTCACAGCTGATCGCAGCCGGGTGTCAGATGACTATCACAGCTGACATCCGGCACTATGTGCCAGGAGTGGTCACGGACTGCTCCTGGCACTTTAACCCCTGAAACACTGCGATCAAACATGATCACAGCGTTCCGGCGGCATAGGGAAGCCTCGCGCAGGGAGAGGGCTCCCTCCGTGCTTCCCTGAGACCCTCGGAGCAACGTGATGTGATCGCGTTGCTCTGATCGTCTTCTCCGTCCTCCTCCCTGCTAGCCCCCGATCCAAGATGGCCGCAGGGCTCCTTCCAGATCCTGCAGGGAGGTGGCTTGCAAGCACCTGCTCAGAGCAGGGGCCAGCAATCCTCCTGCAGTGTCTGTCAGATCGCTGATCTGACACAGTGCATTGCAAAGTGTCAGATCAGCGATCTGACACTATAACATGATATCCCACACTGGGACAAAGTAAAAAAGTAAAAAAAAAACATTTACATTTGTAAAAAAAAAAAATCTAAATAAAAAACAAGGCAAAAAAAAAATGATTTATTATCATACCCCCGAACAAAAAGTGGAATAACACGCGATCAAAAAGATGGATATAAATAATCATTATACCACCGAAAACATCATCTTGTCCCGCAAAAAAGAGCCGGAATACAGGGTCATCAGCGAAAAAATAAAAAATAAAAAAGTTATAGCCCTCAGAATAAAGCGACGCAAAAATAATTATTTTTTCTATGAAATAGTTTTTATTGTATAAAAGTGCCAAAACATAAAAAAATTATATAAATGAGGTATCGCTGTAATCGTACTGACCCAAAGAAAACAACTGCTTTATCAATTTTACCAAATGCAGAACGGTATAAACACCCCCCCAAAAGAAATTCACAAATTGCTGTTTTTTGTTCATTCTGCATAACAAAAATCGGAATAAAAGGCGATCAAAAATGTAATGTGCTTGAAAATGATACAAAGAAAAATGTCAACTCATCCCGCAAAAAACAAGACCTCACATGACTCTGTGGACCAAAATATGGAAAAATTATAGCTCTCGGAATGTGGTAACGCAAAAAATATTTTTTGCAATAAAAAGCGTCTTTCAGTGTGTGACAACTGCCAATCATAAAAACCGACATAAAAACCCACTGTAAAAACCCGCTATAAATAGTAAATCAAAGCCCCCATTATCACCACCTTAGTTAGGGAAAAATAATAAAATAAAAAAATGTATTTATTTCAATTTTCCCATTAGGGTTTGGGTTGGGGCTAAAGTTAGGGATAGGTTTGGGGCTAAAGTTAGGGTTAGGATTGGGGCTAAAGTTAGAGTTGGGGATAAAGTTAGGGTTGGGGCTAGAGTTGGGGTGTAGGTTTGGATTACATTTACGGTTGGGTTAGGGGTGTGTTGGGGTTAGGGGAGTGTTGGGGTTGGGATTAGGGTTAGGAATGTGTTAGGGTTAGGGGTGTGGTTAGGATTGGGATTAGGCTTAGAGGTGTGTTGGGGTTAGGGTTGGAGTTAAAATTGGGAGGTTTCCACTGTTTAGGCACACCAGGGGCTCTGCAAATGCAACATAACATCAGATCTCAATCCATACCATTCTAAATTGAAAAAGTAAAACGGTGCTCCTTCCCTTCCGAGCTCTGCCATGCGCCCAAACAGAGTTTTAGCCCCACATATTTGGTATCAGCGTACTCAGGACAAATTGGCAATAACTTTTGGGGTCCAATTTCTCCTGTTACCCTTAGTAAAATAAAACAAATTGGATCAGAAGTAATTTTTTTGTGAAAAAAAGCTAAATGTTCATTTTTTTTTAAACATTCCAAAAATTCCTGTGAAACATCTGAAGGGTTAATAAACTTCTTGAATGTGGTTCTAAGGCTACGTTCAGATTAGCGTTGCGCGCCGCTGCCTCGGCGACGCAACGCACGACGCACGAAAAAACGCGTGCAAACGCACGCAAAAACGCTGCGTTTTGCGACGCGTGCGTCGTTTTTTGACGAAAATCGGACGCAAGAAAAATGCAACTTGTTGCATTTTCTTGCGTCCGACGCTAGCGTCAAAAACGACGCACGTGTCGGAAAACGCAACAAGAAAAACGCATGCGTCCCCCATGTTAAACATAGGGGCGCATGACGCGTGCGTCGCCGCTGCGTTTCCCGACGCAGCGTCGGGAAACGCTAATCTGAACGTAGCCATAGTCCCTTTGAGGGGTGCAGTTTTTAGAATGGTGTCACACTTGGGTATTTTCTGTCATATAGACCCCTCAATGTGACTTCAAATGTGATGTGGTCCCTAAAAAAAACTGGTGTTGTAAAAATGAGAAATTGCTGAGAGTTCTACAGTATGCGCCCTACAGGAATATTTTTTATAACAATTTTTGAATGGTATGATGTAGCCAAAAGAGTTGAGTTTGTAGGAAACTCTTAGGGTATGTGCACACATTGCGGAATGGTGTGCAGATTTTTCCTAACTGTTTTTGGTAAATCCGCAGGTAAACCGCACTGCGGATTTACAGTGGAATTACCGCGGATTTACTGTTCGTTTTTTGTGTGGATTCCACCTGCGGATTTACACCTGCGGATTTCTGTTGTGGAGCAGGGAGCATGATGTCATAGTCTCGGGGGTGGCAACACCCCACCCCCGCTTCTGAACAGCAAATTGCAGCATTTCAAGCTGTAAGAGCTGCGATCATAGGCTGAAGCCTAGCAACGCCGGTATCACCAGAGCCAGTTCTGATTGGTGTGATCAACGATGAGTTTGATAATACCAATCAGCGCAAATGTAAGGAGGTGAAGCACAATGAGAGTCTGAGGGCGGTTACCTTCTCGGCTCTGTGCCTGGAACCATTGAGCTGTGCTGCAGGTTCCCGAGGGGACACACTTAGAGACTGGGACAGGAAGAAAGCCAGACAGAGAGCAGGAAAGGCACGCATGCAAGACACAGAGCAGCGTGAGCAGAGATCAGAGCAGGGTGCAGCTGCGCTCTGGGAGAGAGAGAAATCTCCTGGTCAGAGGACAAATACAGGGAGATTGCCCCAAAAGACTGCATCTTGTGAGTACCTGAATGCGGACTCTGCTGTGACTGGTGAGGGGCGCTTTGAGACCCATGTAGAGACATTGGCCCGTATAGAGACTGCGACCCCTGGTACCCGCGGTATCAGTACAGAGACTGTGATTCCTGATACAGAGACTGTGATTCGTGGTACAGAGACTGAACAGTGCAGAGCCCCTCATTTCTGGTACAGAGACTTAACAGTGCAGAGCCCCTGATTCCTGCTGTGCTGTAAAGGCTAAAGACTAAGAACTTGTGCATATCACATTAACTCCCGAAACCCCAGGCAGCAGGCTCCTAGAGACTACTCAGCCCACAGGCAACAGAGGAGCGACAAGTGTTTTTCGGCGCCTACGCTGGAGAAGATGACCCTTCAAGCAAGTCCTCATCAGACTGATAAGTGTTCATTTCTCAAGAAAATCCTGCTTAATTCTGTTACACTGTTTGATTCCCATATTTTTGCACTGTTTTATTGCCAGTTATTTTCCATTGCTTCCTCCCTGCGAGGAGAACCTTATTACTGTTATTAAACCCCTCAACTGTTGGTCTGTCTGTTCCGTGGTGACATACTCAGTACCTGCATACTATTACACACAGACGTGGTGTGACCTGGAAGTGACCTGCAGTCTTGTACAGGGCGGTCACTCTGTGCACCGTGCTGGGCCTTGTCGTTCCACAGACATTTTGAAGCCTGTGCATCGCTGATCCTGCTGAAGAGCAAAGAAGAGTTCCTGATTAGTGATGAGCGAATATACTCATTACTCGGGTATTCCCAAGCACGCTCGGGTAACCTCCGAGTATTTATGACTGCTCGGATATTTAGTTTTCATCACGGCAGCTGAATGATTTACAGCTACTAGCCAGGCTGAGTACATGTGGGGGTTACCTGGTTGCTAGGGAATCCCCACATATAATCAAGCAGGTTAGTAGCTGTAAATCATTCAGGTGCCGCGATGAAAACTAAATTTTCGAGCAGTCATAAATACTCGGAGGTCACGGGAAAACGCGAGCAATGAGTATACTCGCTCATCACTATTCCTGATCCTTTCCTAATCTTTCCTAATTCACCCCAATTTCCCTCTCCCTCCTCTGTTCCCCCCTTTTCCCCCTCTCCACACTTTTCCACCCCACCTTCTGTCGCCAATCACTGTTCAGTACTTGATTGCTGATCAGTACCTGATCGCTTGATTTTTGTGCATTCTGCAGCTGCAAATCACTGATCAACCATGCTCACTGTTTTCCAGGACTATTTTTGTACCTGTCCATGCCCCCTTTTGCATCACCTCCGAACGTGCATCCTGTTGCTGCCGTGCATTGATCAATAACGCAAATACTGATCCGCACTTGTGTTCACTGTTTTCCACAACTTTTTTTAACCAACTATTTTTTCTCCTCTTTGCACCACTCCGTGTGTGGGTCCTACAGATGCTGAGCTGCTAATCAGACGTACACCACTGATTAGCACCAGTGCTCATTTTTTGTAAGGAATTTTTTGTCCTGTCTATTTTTTTATCCCTTTTTGCACAACATGGGTCATGCGTCCTACAGCTGTCGAGTGCTGGTCGGTGATGAACATCATTGACAGGTCTGTAATTTCTTTTGGGTGGGGTGAAAAAAGAGTACAAAATTATTTACATTAGCTGAAAGGATTAGATTAGTGAAAGTAAAACATAGTAATTGTCAACTACTACAGTATTTTTTGCTGAACTTAATTAGTGTCAGATAGTAAAAAAAAGTAATTTAGATTAGTTGATGGGATTAGATTAATCGTCGTCTACTACAGCATTTCTTACTGTTTTGGGTTAGGCCGGCCTCACACTCAGTGTATAAAAATACGGTCCGTTATTTACGGCCGTAATACGCAGAAAAGTCCCCAAAATAGTGATCCATATGTCATCCGTAGGCAGGGTGTGTCAGCGTATTTTGCGCATGGCATCCTCCGTATGTAATCCGTATGGCATCTGTACTGTGAGATTTTCTCGCAGGCTTGCAAAACCGACATACGGACATACAATGGATCCATGGGCTCAAATAATCGTAAAAACATATATACTGTCTATATATATTTATATCTATCTATCTATATATGTCAGTGAGACACCTATATATATATATATATATATATATATATATATATATATATTAATATATCATACAGCGCTAGATAGCTTAAAAGCCGGTAATTCAATTGCCGGCTTTTCCCATCAGCTTCTCAAACCCGACATGATATGAGACATGGTTTACATACAGTAAACCATCTCATATCCCTTTTTTCTTTTGCATATTCCAAAATATTTGCAATTTTGTATGTGCAAAATTTGGGCGCTCTAGCTAATAAATTGACCGCTTCATGACCCAGCCTATTTTGACCTTAATGACCTGGCCGTTTTTTGCAATTCTGACCAGTGTCCCTTTATGAGGTAATAACTCGGGAACTCTTCAACGGATCCTAACAGTTCTGAAAATGTTTTTTCGTGACATATTGGGCTTCATGTTAGTGGTAAATTTAGGTCAATAATTTTTGCGTTTATTTGTCAAAAAAATGGAAATTTGGCAACAATTTTGAAAATTTCGCAGTTTTCATATTTTGAATTTTTATTCTGTTAAACCAGAGAGTTATGTGACACAAAATAGTTAATAAATAACTTTTCCCACATGTCTACTTTACATCAGCACAATTTTGGAAACAACATTTTTTTTTGCTAGGAAGTTATAAGGGTTAAAATTTGACCAGCGATTTCTAATTTTTACAACGAAATTTACAAAACCATTTTTTTAGGGACCATCTCATATTTAACCCCTTCATGACCCAGCCTATTTTGACCTTAATGACCTGGCCGTTTTTTGCAATTTCCCACATGTCTACTTTACATCAGCACAATTTTGGAAACAAATTTTTTTTTTGCTAGGAGAGTTATAAGGGTTAAAATTTGACCAGCGATTTCTCATTTTTACAACGAAATTTACAAAACCATTTTTTTTAGGGACCACCTCACATTTGAAGTCAGTTTGAGGGGTCTATATGGCTGAAAATACCCAAAAGTGACACCATTCTAAAAACTGCACCCCTCAAGGTGCACAAAACCACATTCAAGAAGTTTATTAACCCTTCAGGTGCTTCACAGCAGCAGAAGCAACATGGAAGGAAAAAATGAACATTTAACTTTTTAGTCACAAAAATGATATCTCAGCAGCAATTTTTTTATTTTCCCAATGGTAAAAGGAGAAACTGAACCACGAAAGTTGTTGTCCAATTTGTCCTGAGTACGCTGATACCTCATATGTAGGGGTAAACCACTGTTTGGGCGCATGACAGGGCTTGGAAGGGAAGGAGCGCCATTTGACTTTTTGAATGAAAAATTGGCTCTACTCTTTAGCGGACACCATGTCGCGTTTGGAGAGCCCCAGTGTACCTAAAAATTTGAGCTCCCCCACAAGTGACCCCATTTTGGAAACTAGACACCCCAAGGAACTTATCTAGATGCATAGTGAGCACTTTAAACCCTCAGGTGCTTCACAAATTGATCCGTAAAAATGAAAAAGTACTTTTTTTTCACCAAAAAATTCTTTTAGCCTCAATTTTTTCATTTTCACATGTGCAACAGGATAAAATGGATCCTAATATTTGTTGGGCAATTTCTCCTGAGTACACCGATACCTCACATGTGGGTGTAAACCACTGTTTGGGCACATGGTAAGGTTCGGAAGGGAAGGAGCGCCATTTGACTTTTTGAATGAAAAATTATCTCCATCGTTAGCGGACACCATGTCGCGTTTGGAGAGACCCTGTGTGCTTAAACATTGGAGCTCCCCCACAAGTGACACCATTTTGGAAACTGGACCCCCCAAGGAACTTATATAGATGCCTAGTGAGCACTTTAAACCCTCAGGTGCTTCACAAATTGATCCGTAAAAATGAAAAAGTACTTTTTTTTCACAAAAAATTTTTTTTCGCCTCAATTTTTTCATTTTCACATGGGCAATAGGATAAAATGGATCCTAAAATTTGTTGAGCAATTTCTCCCGAGTACGCCGATACCTCATATGTGGGGGTAAACCACTGTTTGGGCACATGGCAGGGCTCGGAAGGGAAGGCGCGCCTTTTGACTTTTTGAATGGAAAATTAGCTCCAATTGTTAGCGGACACCATGTCGCATTTGGAGCGCCCCTGTGTGCCTATGCAATGGAGCTCCCCCACAAGTGACCCCATTTTGGAAACTAGACCCCCCAAGGAACTTATCTAGATGCATACTGAGCACTTTAAACCCCCAGGTGCTTCACAGAAGTTTATAATGCAGAGCCATGAAAATAAAAAATAATTTTTCTTTTCTCAAAAATGATTTTTTAGCCTGGAATTTCCTATTTTGCCAATGGCCAATAGGAGAAATTGGACCACAAATGTTGTTGTCCAGTTTGTCCTGAGTACGCAGATACCCCATATGTGGGGGTAAACCACTGTTTGGGCGCACGGCAGGGCTCAGAAGGGAAGGCACGCCATTTGGCTTTTTAAATGGAAAATTAGCTCCAATCATTAGCGGACACCATGTTGCGTTTGGAGAGCCCCTGTGTGCCTAAACATTGGAGATCCCCCACAAATGACCCCATTTTGGAAACTAGACCCCCAAAGGAACTAATCTAGATGTGTGGTGAGCACTTTGAACCCTCAAGTGCTTCACAGAAGTTTATAACGCAGAGCCATGAAAATAAAATAAAAAATTTCTTTTCTCAAAAATGATTTTTTAGCCCGCAATTTTTTATTTTCCCAAGGGTAACAGGAGAAATTTGACCCCAAAAGTTGTTGTCCAGTTTCACCTGAGTACGCTGATACCCCATATGTGGGGGTAAACCACTGTTTGGGCACATGCCAGGGCTTGGAAGTGAAGTAGTGACGTTTTGAAATGCAGACTTTGATGGAATGCTCTGCGGGCGTCACGTTGCGTTTGCAGAGCCCCTGATGTGGCTAAACAGTAGAAACCCCCCACAAGTGACCCCATTTTGGAAACTAGACCCCGAAAGGAACTTATCTAGATGTGAGGTGAGCACTTTGAACCCCCAAGTGCTTCACAGAAGTTCATAACACAGAGCAGTGAAAATAATAAATACGTTATCTTTCCTCAAAAATAGTTTTTTAGCCCAGAATTTTTTATTTTCCCAAGGGTTACAGGAGAAATTGGACCCCAAAAGTTGTTGTCCAGTTTCTCCTGAGTACGCCGATACCCCATGTGTGGGGGTAAACCACTGTTTGGGCGCACGTCGGGGCTCAGAAGGGAAGTAGTGACTTTTGAAATGCAGACTTTGATGGAATGGTCTGCGGACGTCACGTTGCGTTTGCAGAGCCCCTGGTGTGCCTAAACAGTAGAAACCCCCCACAAGTGACCCCATTTTGGAAACTAGACCCCCCAAGGAACTTATCTAGATATGTGCTGAGCACTTTGAACCCCGAAGTGCTTCACAGACGTTTACAACGCAGAGCCGTGAAAATAAAAAATCATTTTTCTTTCCTCAAAAATGATGTTTTAGCAAGCAATTTTTTATTTTCTCAAGGGTAACAGGAGAAATTGGACCCCAGTAATTGTTGCGCAGTTTGTCCTGAGTATGCTGGTACCCCATATGTGGGGGTAAACCACTGTTTGGGCACACGTCGGGGCTCGGAAGTGAGGGAGCACCATTTGACTTTTTGAATACAAGATTGGCTGGAATCAATGGTGGCGCCATGTTGCGTTTGGAGACCCCCTGATGTGCCTAAACAGTGGAAACCCCTCAATTCTAACTCCAACACACCCCTAAACCTTATCCCAACTGTAGCCATAACCCTAATCACAACCCTAACCCCAACACACCCCTAACCACAACCCTAATTCCAACCCAACCCTAACCCTAAGGCTATGTGCCAACGTTGCGGATTCGTATGAGATTTTTCAGCACCATTTTTGAAAAATCCGCGGGTAAAAGGCACTGCGTTTTACCTGCGGATTTTCCGCGGATTTGCAGTGTTTTTTGTGCGGATTTCACCTGTGGATTCCTATTGAGGAACAAGTGTAAAACGCTGCGGAATCCGCACAAAGAATTGACATGCTGCGGAAAATACAACACAGCGTTCCCGCGCGGTATTTTCCGCACCATGGGCACAGCAGATTAGGTTTTCCATATGTTTACATGGTACTGTAAACCTGATGGAACACTGCTGCGAATCCGCAACCAAATCCGCACCGTGTGCACATAGCCTAATTCTAAAGGTATGTGCACACGCTGCGGAAAACGCTGCGGATCCGCAGCAGTTTCCCATGAGTTTACAGTTCAATGTAAACCTATGGGAAACAAAAATCGCTGTACACATGCTGCGGAAAAACTGCACGGAAACGCAGCGGTTTACATTCCGCAGCATGTCGCTTCTTTCTGCGGATTCCGCAGTGGTTTTACAACTGCTCCAATAGAAAATCGCAGTTGTAAAACCGCAGTGAAATGCGCAGAAAAACCGCGGTAAATCCACAGCGGTTTAGCACTGCGGATTTATCAAATCCTCTGCGGAAAAATCCGCAGAGGACCAGAATACGTGTGCACATCCCGAACCCTAACCCTACCCCTAACCCTACCCCTAACCCTACCCCTACCCCTAACCCTACCCCTAACCCTAGTTCTTACCCCAACCTTAGTGGAAAAAAAAAAATATTTATTTTTTTTATTGTCCCTACCTATGGGGGTGACAAAGGGGGGGGTCATTTACTATTTTTTTTATTTTGATCACTGAGATAGGTTATATCTCAGTGATCAAAATTCACTCTGGAACGAATCTGCCAGACGGCAGATTCGGCGGGCGCACTGCACATGCGCCCGCCATTTTGGAAGATGGCGGCGCCCGGGAAAGAAGACGGACACCGGCAGGCTCGGTAAGTATAAGGGGGGGAGATCAGGGCACGGGGTGGGGCGTCGGAGCACGGGGGGGAGGCGTCGGAGCATGGGGGGGCGTCGGAGCATGGATGAGGATCGGTGTGCGTGTGGGTGGATTGGAGCACGGGGTGGGGGATCGCTGTGCAGGGGGGTGGATCGGAGCACGGGGGGGATCCCTGTGCGGGGGGGGGGATCGGAGCACGGGGGGTTTCATTGGAGCACGGGGGGTGTGATTGGAGCACGGGGGGAGCAGACAGGAGGACGGGGGAGCGGAGCACTGGACGGAGGGGAGCGCTGCACAGATCGGGGGGCTGGGGGGGGCGATCGGTGGGGTGGGGTGGGTGCACATTAGTATTTCCAGCCATGGCCGATGATATTGCAGCATCGGCCATGGCTGGATTGTAATATTTCACCAGTTTTTTAGGTGAAATATTACAAATCGCTCTGATTGGCAGTTTCACTTTCAACAGCCAATCAGAGCGATCGTAGCCACGGGGGGGTGAAGCCACCCCCCCTGGGCTAAACTACCACTCCCCCTGTCCCTGCAGATCGGGTGAAATGGGAGTTAACCCTTTCACCCGATCTGCAGGGACGCGATCTTTCTGTGACACAGCATATGCGTCACAGGTCGGATTGGCACCGACTTTCATGACGCATACGCTGTGTCACAGGTCGGAAAGGGGTTAAGGAACTTATCTAGATTTGTGGTGAGCACTTTGAACCCCCAAGTGCTTCACAGAAATTGATAACGTAGAGCCGTGAAAGTAAACAATCCTTTTTTTTTCCTCAAAAATTATGTTTTAGCTGGCAATTTTTTATTTTCTCAAGGGTAACATGAGAAATTTGACCACAAAATTCATTGGGCAATTTATCCTGAGTACGCTGATGCCCCATATGTGAGGGGACCACTGTTTGGGCGCATGGCAGAGCTCGGAAGGGAAGGAGCGCTGTTTTGGAATGCAGACTTTGATAGAATGGTCTGCGGGCGTTATGTTGCATTTGCAGAGCCCCTGATGTACCTAAACAGTAGAAACTCCACACAAGTGACCCCATTTTGGAAACTAGACCCCCAAGGAACTTATCTAGATGTGTGGTGAGCACTTTGAACACCCAAGTGCTTCACAGAAGTTTATAATGCAGAGTCGTGAAAATAAAAAATATTTTTTTTTCCATAAAAATGATTTTTTTAGCCTCCAATTTTTTATTTTCCCAAGGGTAACAGGAGAAATTGGACCCCAAAAGTTATTTGGAACTTATCTAGATGTGTGGTGAGCATTTTGAACACCCAAGTGCTTCACAGAAGTTTGACACAGAGCCGTGAAAATAAAAAATCTTTTTTTCCCACAAAAATGATTTTTTTAGCCCCCAATTTTTTTTCTATTTTTGCAATGGTAGCAGGAGAAACTGGACCCCAAAAGTTGTTGTCCAACTACTAGTACTTAGTACGTTGATTACCCATATGTGGGGGTAAACCACTGTTTGGGCGCACTGGAGAGCTCAGAAGGGAGGGACCACCATTTGACTTTTTGAGTGTAAAATTGGCTGTCTCATTTGGAGACCCCCTGATGTACCTAAACAGTTGAAACCCCCAATTGTAACTCCAACCCTAACCCCAACACACCCCTAACCCTAATCCCAACCCGGTACATAATCCTAATCACAACCCAAACCATAAACCTAATCAAAACCCTAAGCCCAACACACCCCTAATCCTAATCTCAACCCTAACCTTAAACCTAACCCTAATCCCAATACACCCCTAATCCCAACCCTAACCTTAACCCTAATCCCAAACCTAACCCTAATCCGAAGGGTAACCCTAATGCCAACCCTAATCCAAACCCTAATCCCAACCCTAATCCCAACCCTAACTTTAGACCCAACCCTAACCCTAACTTTAGCCCCAACCCTAACCCTAGCCCCAACCCTAACCCTAGCCCCAACCCTAACCCTAACTTTAGCCCCAACCCTAACCCTAGCCCTAACCCTAAAATAGAAATACATACTTTTTATTTTATTATTTTTTCCTAACTAAGGGGGTGATAAAGGAGGGGGTTCTTTGCTATTTTTTTATATTGATCACTGTGATAGGATCTCACAGTGACCAAAATAAAAAAGAGGAAGAAATCTTCCTCTGCTGGCCGGCAGATCACGGCGGGCGCACTGCGCATGCACCCTCCATTTTCTTACCAAAGCAAGAAGCCGGCGGCCAGGAGAGAAAGCAGGAGGACCCAGGGACACCGGTAAGTATAACAGGGTCCCCGATCCCCCTATTACTCTGTCCTCTGATGTGTGATCACATAAGAGGACAGAGAATAAAATACTGCATTTTTTTTGCGGTCACCGGTAAACAGTTATTTACTGGCGAGCACAAAACAGGGGTCAGTAAAAACCGACCCCGATCATGTTCTTTGGGGTCTCGGCTACCCCCGGCAGCTGAGACCCCAAAGATGTTCCGGGTGCCGGCCGGTGGGCGCACTGCGTATGCACCCGCCATTTTTTTGCCGGAAGAAGATGGCGGCGCCCATGGGGAACCACGAGGTGCACCGGGGGAGACGGGTGAGTATCGGGGGGCGATCGTGGACCCCATTTCTCTGTCCTCTGATGTGTGGTCACATCGGAGGACAGAGAAATGAAATGGCAAATCGCTTTTTTTTTTTGCGACCGCCGGTAAATGGCTAATTACCGATCGCAACTCAGGGGTTGGTAAAAACCGACCGCAATCATGTTCTCTGGGGTCTCGGCTACCCCCGGCAACCAAGACCCCAGAGAAAATCCGACTCTGGGGGGCACTATACACTTTTTCCACAGCGCCGTTAATTAACGGCGCAAAAATTAAGAGACCACTACAAAATGTTCGGTTTGTCTGATTTTTCTCTTTATAGGTATATTTTTGAGTAAAATGTAAATTGTTCTTTTATTCTATTATCTCCTGACATGTCTCTGAATTTCCAAGCAATATATTTTGTTATTTATTTATTTTTTTTACAAAGAAAAATGGTCAAATTTTTTATAAAAAACAGTCCTTTCATACCTCAAATAATGCAAAGAAAATAAGTTCATAATCATTTAGGAGTGGGTGACAAATACAGAAGTGGTGCATATGTTTCTATTATACTTTTCCTCTAATTGTTCCACTCATTGTTTTGGCTTACATATACTAATGTAAAATACTGACCAAATACTGCTAGTGTGACGGCAACCTTACAATGCACATCTGGGAGCAACAAGACCATGGGTCTGTTCACTTCTCAATACTTATTCCTATCTAACAACAGGAAACTGCATTCCTATGTGCCCATGTATGTCTTCCCATCATGGGTTGGTCCCAATAACTACTAATTCACTGTTGCTTTGCACAAAATAGATAAAACAACATTTAAAACATAGCAATGCTTTTTATAATCATAAGATCTTCAAGGGGGCGTGGGCAGCTTCTCCAGTCCTTTCCACGACCATCAATGCTCTCCACCTGGAACTGTCCCAACTCCGTACAGCCTGTCCTTCATTTTCACCTCTGGTCACTTGTAGCCTCTATCTTTGCTTTATATTATATCCAGTCACTCTCATATCCCTGCAATGGCATTAGATTTATACACAGGTATCTTCTGGATGTTTTCCTTTATGTTTCAGTGCTTAAAGTCTGCTGCACAGTACGCCTTCAGGGTGGGCAGTTTTTGTCTCCATGCGTTGTTTCCTGAATTTTCGGTTATAGTATTCCTGAGAAATTTCTGCTATGCTTTTCCCCTTAGTTTCAGGAACAAAAAAATATATAACAGTTGCTGAAGTGATGATAACTGATAAGAAGAGAAGGAAGCAGAAATGACGAAGAGTCTCCTAGAAGATATAATCCCAAAAAATATGATGAGCGATTAGAAAGATGTTACTCAGTGGAAGACAATGATCAGTGACATTGAGTTGTTTGGGTACAGCCACACAGGATTTGTTGACTAAGGATTTTCTGCAGTGATAATTCCACAGTAAAATCTGCAACTGCAAAGCCTCGCCAAGTCAAGCAGATATTAATGCAGATTTTATTGTGGAAATGCATTGCAAATTATGAAATCCACAATGATGTTTTCTCCACTGTGATCTCTAAAGTAAAATACATACGGTAATTTGGTGGTTTCCTATCACTAGAGCAATACCTTGAAGAAGCTCAGATACAGTTACACAGTTCAAGCTAAATTGTAAAATCAACCCCTGGATGAAGCTTTCTACAGCGAAACGCTCACCGGGTGTAGTGGGTCCCTGGCTGTTGGCTTGTATGAGGTAATTAACATCATGGTATATGTATTGTGGGTTTGTGTATTATTGATGCTGGATGTTGATTTGTCTGCCCGCGGTATTTTCCTGGCACCATCTCTTTCCACTTTTAATATGTGTATATAACTTATTTATTATTAAGATTATACACTTTTTACTATATGGTGCCTGTCTTTTATTTCCTGCAGACTGATTGTACTCAGAAAACATATATATGCATGCTTACTTAGGCTATATATACATGTATGCATCTGAATTTCTTTGTAATTGAATATTGTAACCCTTTTACACATATGACATATACTATGCCACTTTAAGCCATACCCACCTTTTTGTTTCTCCTGTATTAGTGTTTCATCCACTTTTATAAGCCTGTGTGGTTTTTTACATTTAGCGTATAAATAAAATGTATTTTAAATCCACTTTATAAAAGCGCTAGTGTTGGTGTTCTTTAGTTCAAGCTAAATTGTAAAATCACATTTCTAACATTGGGATGTGACCTAAAGTGGTTGTCTGTTTAAATGGGCAGCCAACAGTATTCTGAAACCAACTCTGTATATAGGAAGAAAGGGCATGAAATAAATAACTGTTTATGCATTTTTTAAATATTACTCAACTTTTTATGCAGATATATCTATAAGGGCTCATTCTCACTTGTGTGAGACTCGGATGAGTCTCGCACGGCAATACCCCGCCACAGAGGAGTGGAGTGTGCAGCTGCATGTATTCCTATGCGGCCGCACGCTCCGATCTGAGTGCCGGGTGCCGAGCCGGGTTTTAATCATGCGAAACTCATCCGAGTCGCTAGCAAGTGAGAAGGAGCCCTTAGGCCGATGACACACTACCATAGAATACGGGCGAGTGCTATGTGAGAAAACATTGCATAGCACTCAGACTAGTGTTAATATATGGGGCTGATTTTCTCAGCCATATTCGACGTGCATTCGACGTGCATATAAAATCGCAGCATGCTGTGATTGTGCGCGTATATCGTCCGAGACTCGTCTATGCAAGCCTATGAGTGCGAGAAAAACTCGGACTCCACACGGAACATCTTTCTAACTTGCAACAAATACACACATATTTTCCCGATTTCAGCCCATTGAGCAATTTAATTCAATGGAGAAAGTCAGTGAGAAATGTAAAGGCATACGCGTATCATACTATTGTCATACAGATGCCATACGGATACATTGGTGGGAGAAAATCGCATTATCGCATTGCAAACGCATTGCACACGGATGACCATACGGAGAACACTTGTGCAACTCTCGGCAGGGAGACCCGGACCGATTTTTCATACGTTTAGTGTGACACCGGCCAAGTACTTAGAGCTGCTCTGGTTATTATGACCGGCTGCAAACATGATGCATAGCAAAACAGCAGTAATCTGTTACTAGAAATGCTAACCACTGAGCCACTGCGATGCGCATATATATAGTATATATATATATCTATCTATATATATATATATACAGTATATAGTCTATATATATATATATATATATATATATATATATATATATATATATATATATATATATATATATACAGGGTGGGCCATGTATATGGATACACCTAAATAAAATGGAAATGGTTGGTGATATCAACTTCCTTTTGTGGCCCATTAGTATATGGAAGGGGGAAAACTTTTCAAGATGGGTGGTTACCTTGGCGGCCATTTAAAAGGCGGCCATTTTGTATCCAACTTTATTTTTTCCAATGGGAAGAGGGTCATGTGACACATCAAACTTACTGAGAATTTCACAAGACAAACAATGGTGTGCTTGGCTTTAACATAACATTATTCTTTCATGAGTTATTTACAAGTTTCTCTTTGTTTACAGCCATTGACATGTCGCAGAGGTTAACACGTGATAGAAATTGTTTTGATGTCTGGTGAACGCAGTACCCGGGTCATTGCAGCAGATTTCAATGCAGGACACCCTGCACAAGAAACCTGTCACCATTCCCATGTTATTCAGGTGTATTCATGTAAATGGCCCACCCAAAAAAGTTTTCCTCATCACTGAACATAATGTTGTCTGTAAACTGAGGGTCCTGTTCCAATTTTTGTTTTGCCCATTCTGCAAATTCAGCCAAGTGATGGATGTCTCAATATGGAAACTGCTGGTGGTACCAGCCTTTTGCGCGGTACCACCAGCGGAACACCGTCGTGAACTGAGGTGTTGTTTTTGAGTTGTGTGGCCTGGGTCTTTCCAGTCTGTACAGGGACCAGTTGAGTGTGGGTGTGGCATCTTCCTGTAGTAGGTCTTCCCTTTTTTTGTTACCCGCGAGGGAGTGTGTGTTGCTTTCATAACAGATATAAACCATTCCATTGTAGCTCTGGCAGTATATTTAGGGTAGTTATCATGCTGGAAGGTAAACCTATGCCCCAGTCTGAAATCTTTTGCAGCCTCTAACAGATTTTCATCCAGAATTGCCCTGTATTATGTATATGTATATATATATATATATATATATATATATATATATATATACAGTACAGAGCAAAAGTTTGGACACACCTTCTCATTTAAAGATTTTTCTGTATTTTCATGACTATGAAAATTGTACATTCACACTGAAGGCATCAAAATTATGAATTAACACATGTGGAATTATATAATTAACAAAAGAGTGTGTCTCAACTGAAAATATGTCTTATATTCTAGGTTCTTCAAAGTAGCCATCTTTTGCTTTGATGACTGCTTTACACACTCTTGGCATTTTCTTGATGAGCTTCAAGAGGTAGTCACCAGGAATGGTCTTCCAACAATCTTGAAGGAGTTCTCATATATATGTGGAGCACCCTGCCAGGGCTGTGGGGTACTCAGTACCAGGTCCGGTCTCAAAGGGGATGTCACGGTGGCTGCGACCCGGTCTGTGGCCCTGGGCGTCTAATTAAAGGGGAACGGTCTTTAAAGGGATATTGTAAATGAGTCTGTCGTGACGCCACCTGTGGTGTTCGGTCAATAGCGGAACCGACGCTGCGTTAAAGGGGTCCTCTGGGGGATGTAGCAGCAATGATGCTAACGCTTCCAACAGGTGAAGCGGGGTCCCCAGAGGTTCTGGAGTGTATGGCAATGATGGTGTAGGCCGGTAAAATGAGTAAAGGACACAAGTTGCAGTCTTTACCTGGTTTACTGTAGTTAGCAGGCCACAGTCAAGGGTACCAGGCACGGGTGATGGTATGGCCTGGCCGGCTCGGAGGCAATGGAGGATTCCCTTTCTCCAGTTGAGGTCCGTGAGCCTTTCCAACTAGCGCTTGCTGTATATGAAGTCCTCTATTCCCCCTGACCTGAGACAGGTATCTGCATGACGAGCAGCTTGAGCCTTTTTTATAGGGTCTCTATCATGCCCCGGGCTCCTCAGGTGCTGCTGCGGTGGGGTGTGGGCCAATCCCATAAAGTTCTCAGCCCTCCGGTTCTGCCGAGTGTCCTACAGTTCCACTAAGGCCTCGGTCACAATTCCCCTCTGAGCCCTGTTCCTCTCCTTAGCTCCTTTCCTCTGAAGCTCTACCACATACAACCCCTCGGGTTATCTGTCCTTTCACAGGCTGCAGCTCCCTCATGGCTGCCAGGCCTCTCTGTCTGCTCTCAGTTCCAGACTTCCTTCTCCTTCAGTGTCTCTATCAGATTGGCTCCCTTGGTCTCCCTGGACCAACTACCTAACTCCTCCTCCAGACCATGACATATCCATATTTGAAGGAAACTCCCCTGAATCCAGGTCTTGAGCTCCCCCTCCTGGCCTGGATTCAGAATGTGTTGCATGCGGGTGCCTTACCTGGTGAAGAGAACTCCATTGCCTCTGAGCAAGGAAGGGAAAGCAACATCACTGTAACAACCGGTTACCTGGGGTGCTACATATATATACCGTATATACTCGAGTATAAGCCGACCCGAGTATAAGCTGAGACACCTAATTTTGACACAAAAAACTGGTAAAAATTATTGACTCAAGTATAAGCCTAGGGTGGGAAATGCAGCAGCTACTGGTAAATTTAAAAAATGCTCCATACAGTTCATGATGGGCCCCATAAGATGCTACATACAAAATACGCCCCATATAATGCTCCATAAAGTTCATGATGGGCCCATAAAATGCTTCATAAAGTTCATGATGTGCCCATATAATGCTCCATAAAGTTCATGATGTGCCCATATAATGTTTCATAAAGTTCATGATGGGCCCATATAATGCTCCATAATGTTCATGATGGGCTCCATAAAATGCTCCATAGAAAAATACGCTCCATATAATGCTGCATAAAGGTTGATGATGGCCCCATAAGATACTCCATAGAAAAATATGCCCCATATAATGCTGTACAAAGGTTGATGATAGCCCCATAAGATACTCATCATATCAGTGCAGTTTATGCTGATACGATTATATCCTATATTGCTGCTGATGCTGCAATTAAAAAAATGACATACTCACCTCTCGTGGCTGACCGCTGCTCCTCAGCGTTGCCGTCTCTCTGCTGTTCAGGCAGAGGGCGGGCACTAATCACGTCATCGCGCCCTCTGACCTGAATGTCACAGTCGGAGGTCGCAGAAGCCACAGAGAGGCGGTGGAACGGGATCAGGTGAATATTGCAAGTACCGAGGGCCTGAGTAAGCAGCGGCACAGGCACCTGGCCCCCATAGCGCATCGGTGTCCCCGCCTGCTCAGGACACTGGCACTTGCCCCTGTGCCAACACCAACCGCCGGCCCTATCAGCGGCCACCGAAATTCTTACCGAGGCTGCCGGGGGGGAGCACAGACATGTTCTCTGCACTGGGACCGTGACTCGTGTATAAGCCGAGAGTGTTTTTTTTTCAGCCAAAAAAAGGGGCTGACAAACTCGGCTTATACATGAGTAAATATATATATATATACAGTGGGGCAAAAAAGTATTTAGTCAGTCAGCAATAGTGCAAGTTCCACCAATTAAAAAGATGAGAGGCGTCTGTAATTTACATCATAGGTAGACCTCAACTATGGGAGACAAACTGAGAAAAAAAAATCCAGAAAAAACCATTGTCTGTTTTTTTAACATTTTATTTGCATATTATGGTGGAAAATAAGTATTTGGTCAGAAACAAACCATCAAGATTTCTGGCTCTCACAGACCTGTAACTTCTTCTTTAAGAGTCTCCTCTTTCCTCCACTCATTATCTGTAGTAATGGCACCTGTTTAAACTTGTTATCAGTATAAAAAGACACCTGTGCACACCCTCAAACAGTCTGACTCCAAACTCCACTATGGTGAAGACCAAAGAGCTGTCAAAGGACACCAGAAACAAAATTGTAGCCCTGCACCAGGCTGGAAAGACTGAATCTGCAATAGCCAACCAGCTTGGAGTGAAGAAATCAACAGTGGGAGCAATAATTAGAAAATGGAAGACATACAAGACCACTGATAATCTCCCTCGATCTGGGGCTCCACGCAAAATCCCACCCCGTGGGTTCAGAATGATCACAAGAACGGTGAGCAAAAATCCCAGAACCACGCGGGGGGACCTAGGGAATGAACTGCAGAGAGCTGGGACCAATGTAACAAGGCCTACCATAAGTAACACACTATGCCACCATTGACTCAGATCCTGCAGTGCCAGACGTGTCCCACTGCTTACTCCAGTACATGTCCGGGCCCGTCTGAAGTTTGCTAGAGAGCATTTGGATGATGGAGAGGAGTTTTGGGAGAATGTCCTATGGTCTGATGAAACCAAACTGGAACTGTTTGGTAGAAACACAACTTGTCGTGTTTGGAGGAAAAAGAATACTGAGTTGCATCCATCAAACACCATACCTACTGTAAAGCATGGTGGTGGAAACATCATGCTTTGGGGCTGTTTCTCTGCAAAGGGGCCAGGACAACTGATCCGGGTACACGAAAGAATGAATGGGGCCATGTATCGTGAGATTTTGAGTGCAAACCTCCTTCCATCAGCAAGGGCATTGAAGATGAAACGTGGCTGGGTCTTTCAACATGACAATGATCCAAAGCACACTGCCAGGGCAACGAAGGAGTGGCTTCGTAAGAAGCATTTCAAGGTCCTGGAGTGGCCTAGCCAGTCTCCAGATCTCAACCCTATAGAAAACCTTTGGAGGGAGTTGAAAGTCCATGTTGCCAAGCGAAAAGCCAAAAACATCACTGCTCTAGAGGAGATCTGCATGGAGGAATTGGCCAACATACCAACAACAGTGTATGGCAACCTTGTGAAGACTTACAGAAAACGTTTGACCTCTGTCATTGCCAACAAAGGATATATTACAAAGTATTGAGATGAAATTTTGTTTCTGACCAAATACTTATTTTCCACCATAATATGCAAATAAAATGTTAAAAAAACAGACAATGTGATTTTCTGGATTTTTTTTTCTCAGTTTGTCTCCCATAGTTGAGGTCTACCTATGATGTAAATTACAGACGCCTCTCATCTTTTTAAGTGGTGGAACTTGCACTATTGCTGACTGACTAAATACTTTTTTGCCCCACTGTATATATATATATATATATATATATATACAGTATATATATAATGTATACACCCGTACACCCTCCTTGATATTATGTTTTGCTACCTCCCATCCTGGCATTTGACTGTTTTTTTGAGGGTTTTCATCAGTTCATGTAAAGAACATGCCTACAACAAATAATATAAAATAACTGAAAACTCTGGTGAACAGCAAGTCTGACCACAGATAATAATAATAATGGTGGTGTTTGGTTAGTGGTGTGACTTGCTTAATGGTGTTGCAGCCTCTGTGGCCTTTCAGAAAAGGTAAAGTGTATATACTGACAGTTCATGTGACACTTAGATTAGAGGTGGACTTCCTTGCAGTAAGCATGTGACTTACAAAGGGAATTGCTTGCACCAATTTTTTTAGGAGCTTTATCGCAAAAGGGGTGAATACATATGCACATTGCAATTTTTAGTTATTTGATCTCATAAATTTAATTAATGCCTATATTTTTCTCACTTCATGTCACCATCTTAGATTATTTAGTGATGATGCATCACACTAAAATCAGATTACAAAAAAAATAAAACACTGGTTGTAATGGGACAAAATAGGTAAAAAAACAAGGGTGTGAACACCTTCACAAGCCACTATATTAGACAGACAGAGATAGATAGATAGATAGATAGATAGATAGATAGATAGATAGATAGATAGATAGATAGATAGATAGATAGAGTGGGAAAAAAAGGATTTAGTCAGTCACCAAGTGTGTAAGTTATACTTAACCCCTTCCCGACCTTTGACGCATACGCTGCGTCATGAAAGTCGGTGCCATTCCGACCCATGACGCAGCGTATGCATCATGGAAAGATCGCGTCCCTGCAGATCCGGTGAAAGGGTTAACCCCTTCATGACCCAGCAGGGCCGGCTCCAGGTTTTCGAGGGCCCCGGGCGAAAGAGTCTCAGTGGGCCCCCCCCTTTAACACATACCCCGATTTATGATGCACAGATACGGCAGAGAAATGTATAGTACAATGCCAGATTTCACTTCTTACATGAGTGACAGCTATTGTAAATTCTGCAGTGTATATATACAGGAGGAGTGGTACTGTGCAGTGTATATATACAGGAGAGGTGCTGTGCAGTGTATACATACAGGAGGAAAGGTGCTGTGCAGTGTATATATAGGACAGGAGGAAAGGTGCTGTGCAGTGTATATATAGGACAGGAGGAAAGGTGCAGTGTATATATACAGGAGAGGTGCTGTGCAGTGTATATATAGAGGAGGAGTGGTACTGTGCAGTGTATATATACAGGGGGAGAGGTGCTGTGCAGTGTCGTGAGCAGGGCGTTGTTATATCAGAAAATCTTTTCTGTTTTGAGTTTTTCTATGAAAAAAAGACTTTTCTACATAAACGTTGTTTGGTTTTGCGGCCCCGACAGATCTGTGCTACAAAGTAACAGGCGGCTCGGGCATTAATGAGGGATCTGATGCTGAATCCTTTCCACAAACCCTAATGACCCAATTAGTGCCCCGTCATTAGAAGCTCATTAAACGCCTCCCTGTCCCGAGCAGTCATGTACAGTATAGGGGGATCCTGCAGCCCACCCCCTGACTGCTCCATTCCATACACTGCCCTCTGTTGCGCTATTATCCTGTGCATTTCTCCGTTATCGTTACCCCATGTTACCCTTGTCACCCCCCACTACAGAGTAGCAGGGCAGCCAATGTCACAGGTCACCCCCTCCCGGACCCTAATGGCAGCAGAAAATGTCTGCTCCTCTATTGGGTTGTAACCTGATTTAATCAAGGAATAATTGCCGGATTTGTTGCCGGTGGCTGCAGGGGAAGGGTTAAGTGATGCCATGTCCTTGGTGGGAGCAGTGGCAGCTGCTGGGACCTGGACAGACACAACCAATGTTGTTGTGACTGCACAGTGTGACCTGGAGGAGAGAAGCTGAGACTCCGGAGCAGAAATCACCCACATGCCAGCACTGGGCAGAGTCCCTCCAGTCACCAGCCTGGGGCCACGGGGCCCCAACGTACAGCCCACAGCTCAGTTTTATCCATGACAGCAGCTCCCCTTCCTCCTGGCATCTGGTTATCCCCATTTATGCGGGTCGGATTGTTATCTTTAAGGTTCAGCAATAACCTTCATACAGATGGGAAGGGGTTAAGCTTCTTCCTACCCCACTGGTGCAGGTTGTGTGGCATGCATGTATTCTGGGGTTCTGGGTGAGCTGGGCGGCTGCAGGTTGCAGGCTGCTCCTCCAGACATCACCCACATTTTTAGGCAGCGGAGACAGCAGCAGCAGACTGAGCCACAAGACCAACTGCAACCACTGCTCGGGGGGTGATTGGAGCACGGGGGTGAGCGGACAAGAGCACGGGGGGAACGGACAGGAGGACGGAGGGGAGCGGAGCCGTGTAAAGGAGAGATCGGGGGGCTGGGGGGGCGATCGGTGGGGTGGGGTGGGGGCACATCAATGTTTCCAGCCATGGCCGATGATATTGCAGCATTGGCCATGGCTGGATTGTAATATTTCACCAGTTATAATAGGTGAAATATTACAAATCGCTCTGATTGGCAGTTTCACTTTCAACAGCCAATCAGAGCGATCGTAGCCACGGGGGGGGTGAAGCCACCCCCCCTGGGCTAAACTACCACTCCCCCTGTCCCTGCAGATCGGGTGAAATGGGAGTTAACCCTTTCACCCGATCTGCAGGGACGCGATCATTCTGTGACACAGCATATGCGTCACAGGTCGGATTGGCACCGACTTTCATAACGCATACGCTGTGTCACAGGTCGGGAAGGGGTTAACTGCAATTTCACCCAGCCTGCAGGGACAGGAGGAGTTGTACTTTAGCCCAGGGGGGGTGGCTTCACCCCCCCGTGGCTACGATCGCTCTGATTGGTTGTTGAAAGTGAAACTGCCAATCAGAGCGATTTGTAATATTTCACCTAAAAAACTGGTGAAATATTACAATCCAGCCATGGCCGATGCTGCAATATCATCGGCCATGGCTGGAAACACTAATGTGCCCCCACCCCACCCCACCGATCGCCCCTCAGCCCCCCGATCTGTGGTCCGCTCCCCTCCGTCCTGTGCTCCGCTCCCCCGTCCTCCTGTCTGCTCCCCCGTGCTCCAATCCCACCCCCCGTGCTCCAATCCCACCCCCGTGCTCCAATCCAACCCCCCTGCACTCCGATCCATCCCCCCCGCACTGCGATCCACCCCCCGCACTCCGATCCACCCCCCCGTTCTCCGCTCCACCCCCCGTGTTACGATCCCCTCACCCATGCTCCGATCCACCCCCCCATGCTCCGACGCCTCCCCCGTGCCCTGATCCCCCCCCCCCTTATACTTACCTAGCCTCCCGGGGTCCGTCCGTCTTCTTTCCTGGGCGCCGCCATCTTCCAAAATGGCGGGCGCATGCGCAGTGTGCCCGCCGAATCTGCCGGCCGGCAGATTTGTTCCAGAGTGAATTTTGATCACTGTGATAAAACCTCACAGTGATCAAAATAAAAAAAAACAGTAAATGACCCCCCCCCCTCCTTTGTCACCCCCATAGGTAGGGACAATAATAAAATAAAGAATTTTTTTTTTCCACACTAAGGTTGGAGTTAGAACTAGGGGTAGGGGTAGGGGTAGGGTTAGGGGTAGGGATAGGGGTAGGGTTAGGGGTAGGGTTAGGGGTAGGGATAGGGTTAGGGTTAGGAATGTGCACACATATTCTGGTCCTCTGCGGATTTTTCCGCAGCGGATTTTGATAAATCCGCAGTGCTAAACCGCTGTGGATTTATCGCGGATTTACCGCGGTTTTTCTGCGCATTTCACTGCGGTTTTACAAATGCGATTTTCTATTGGAGCAGTTGTAAAACCGCTTCTCACTTCTGTCACTTCTTTCTGCGGAATGTAAACCGCTGCGTTTCCGTGCAGGTTTTCTGCAGCATGTGCACAGCGATTTTTGTTTCCCATAGGTTTACATTGAACTGTAAACTCATGGGAAACTGCTGCGGATCCGCATCGTTTTCTGCAGCGTGTGCACATACCTTTAGAATTAGGCTATGTGCACACGGTGCGGATTTGGCTGCGGATCCGCAGCAGTGTTCCATCAGGTTTACAGTACCATGTAAACATATGGAAAACCAAATCCGCTGTGCCCATGGTGCGGAAAATACCACGCGGAAACACTGCGTTGTATTTTCCGCAGCATGTCAATTCTTTGTGCGGATTCCGTGGCGTTTTACACTTGTTCCTCAATAGGAATCCGCAAGTGAAATCCGCACAAAAAACACTGGCAATCCGCGGTAAATCCGCAGGTAAAACGCAGTGCCTTTTACCCGCGGATTTTTCAAAAATGGTGCTGAAAAATCTCACACGGATCCGCAACGTGGGCACATAGCCTTAGGGTTAGGGTTGGGTTGGAATTAGGGTTGTGGTTAGGGTTAGGGGTGTGTTGGGGTTAGGGTTGTGGTTAGGGGTGTGTTGGGGTTAGGGTTGTGATTAGGGTTATGGCTACATTTGGGATAAGGGTTAGGGGTGTGTTAGAGTTAGAATTGAGGGGTTTCCACTGTTTAGGCACATCAGGGGGTCTCCAAACGCAACATGGCGCCACCATTCCAGCCAATCTTGTATTCAAATAGTCAAATGGTGCTCCCTCACTTCCGAGCCCCGACGTGTGCCCAAACAGTGGTTTACCCCCACATATGTGGTACCAGCATACTCAGGACAAACTGCGCAACAATTACTGGGGTCCAATTTCTCCTGTTACCCTTGAGAAAATAAAAAATTGCTTGCTAAAACATCATTTTTGAGGAAAGAAAAATGATTTTTTATTTTCACGGCTCTGCGTTGTAAACGTCTGTGAAGCACTTGGGGGTTCAAAGTGCTCATCACATATCTAGATAAGTTCCTTGGGGGGTCTAGTTTACAAAATGGGGTCACTTGTGGTTTTTTTTTACTGTTTAGGCACACCAGGGTCTCTGCAAACGCAACGTAATGTCCGCAGACCATTCCATCAAAGTCTGCATTTCAAAAGTCACTACTTCCCTTCTGAGCCCCGACGTGTGCCCAAACAGTGGTTTACCCCCACACATGGGGTATCAGCGTACTCAGGAGAAACTGGACAACAACTTTTGGGGTCCAATTTCTCCTGTAACCCTTGGGAAAATAAAAAATTCTGGGCTAAAAATTATTTTTGAGGAAAGAAAACGTATTTATTATTTTCACGGCTCTGCGTTATAAACTTCTGTGAAGCACTTGGGGGTTGAAAGTGCTAACCACATATCTAGATAAGTTCCTTTCGGGGTCTAGTTTACAAAATGGGGTCACTTGTGGGGGGTTTCTACTGTTTAGCCACATCAGGGGCTCTGCAAACGCAACGTGACGCCCGCCGTAGAGCATTCCATCAAAGTCTGCATTTCAAAACGTCACTACTTCACTTCCGAGCCACAGCATGTGCCCAAACAGTGGTTTACCCCCACATATGGGGTATCAGCGTACTCAGGAGAAACTGGACAACAAGTTTTGGGGTCAAATTTCTCCTGTTACCCTTGGGAAAATAAAAAATTGCGGGCTAAAAAATCATTTTTGAGAAAAGAAATTTTTTTTTTATTTTCATGGCTCTGCGTTATAAACTTCTGTGAAGCACTTGAGGGTTCAAAGTGCTCACCACACATCTAGATTAGTTCCTTTGGGGGTCTAGTTTCTAAAATGGGGTCATTTGTGGGGGATCTCCAATGTTTAGGCACACAAGGGCTCTCCAAACGCGACATGGTGTCCGCTAATGATTGGAACTAATTTTCCATTTATAAAGCCAAATGGCGTGCCTTCCCTTCTGAGCCCTGCCGTGCGCCCAAACAGTGGTTTACCCCCACATATGGGGTATCTGCGTACTCAGGACAAACTGGACAACAAAATTTGTGGTCCAATTTCTCCTATTACCGTTGGCAAAATAGGAAATTCCAGGCTAAAAAATCATTTTTGAGAAAAGAAATTTTTTTTTATTTTCATGGCTCTGCGTTATAAACTTCTGTGAAGCACTTGAGGGTTCAAAGTGCTCACCACACATCTAGATTAGTTCCTTTGGGGGTCTAGTTTCTAAAATGGGGTCACTTGAGGGGGAGCTCCAATGTTTAGGCACACAGGGGCTCTCCAAACGCGACATGGTGTCCGCTAATGATTGGAACTAATTTTCCATTTATAAAGCCAAATGGCGTGCCTTCCCTTCTGAGCCCTGCCGTACGCCCAAACAGTGGTTTACCCCCACATATGGGGTATCTGCGTACTCAGGACAAACTGGACAACAAAATTTGTGGTCCAATTTCTCCTATTACCGTTGGCAAAATAGGAAATTCCAGGCTAAAAAATCATTTTTGAGAAAAGAAATTTTTTTTTTATTTTCATGGCTCTGCGTTATAAACTTCTGTGAAGCACTTGAGGGTTCAAAGTGCTCACCACACATCTAGATTAGTTCCTTTGGGGGTCTAGTTTCTAAAATGGGGTCACTTGAAGGGGAGCTCCAATGTTTAGGCACACAGGGGCTCTCCAAACGCGACATGGTGTCCGCTAATGATTGGAACTAATTTTCCATTTATAAAGCCAAATGGCGTGCCTTCCCTTCTGAGCCCTGCCGTGCGCCCAAACAGTGGTTTACCCCCACATATGGGGTATCTGCGTACTCAGGACAAACTGGACAACAAAATTTGTGGTCCAATTTCTCCTATTACCGTTGGCAAAATAGGAAATTCCAGGCTAAAAAATCATTTTTGAGGAAAGAAAAATTATTTTTTATTTTCATGGCTCTGCGTTATAAACTTCTGTGAAGCACCTTGGGGTTTAAAGTGCTCAGTATGTATCTAGATAAGTTCCTTGGGGGGTCTAGTTTCCAAAATGGGGTCACTTGTGGGGGGGCTCCAATGCATAGGCACACAGGGGCTCTCCAAACGCGACATGGTGTCCGCTAACAATTGGAGCTAATTTTCCATTCAAAAAGTCAAAAGGCTCTCCTTCCCTTCCGAGCCCTGCCGTGTGCCCAAACAGTGGTTTACCCCCACATATGAGGTATTGGCATACTCGGGAGAAATTGCCCAACAAATTTTGGGGTCAAATTTCTCCTGTTACCCTTGGGAAAATAAAAAATTGCGGGCTAAAAAATCATTTTTGAGAAAAGAAATTTTTTTTTTATTTTCATGGCTCTGCGTTATAAACTTCTGTGAAGCACTTGAGGGTTCAAAGTGCTCACCACACATCTAGATTAGTTCCTTTGGGGGTCTAGTTTCTAAAATGGGGTCATTTGTGGGGGATCTCCAATGTTTAGGCACACAAGGGCTCTCCAAACGCGACATGGTGTCCGCTAATGATTGGAACTAATTTTCCATTTATAAAGCCAAATGGCGTGCCTTCCCTTCTGAGCCCTGCCGTGCGCCCAAACAGTGGTTTACCCCCACATATGGGGTATCTGCGTACTCAGGACAAACTGGACAACAAAATTTGTGGTCCAATTTCTCCTATTACCGTTGGCAAAATAGGAAATTCCAGGCTAAAAAATCATTTTTGAGGAAAGAAAAATTATTTTTTATTTTCATAGCTCTGCGTTATAAACTTCTGTGAAGCACCTGGGGGTTTAAAGTGCTCAGTATGTATCTAGATAAGTTCCTTGGGGGGTCCAGTTTCCAAAATGGGGTCACTTGAGGGGGAGCTCCAATGTTTAGGCACACAGGGGCTCTCCAAACGCGACATGGTGTCCGCTAATGATTGGAACTAATTTTCCATTTATAAAGCCAAATGGCGTGCCTTCCCTTCTGAGCCCTGCCGTGCGCCCAAACAGTGGTTTACCCCCACATATGGGGTATCTGCGTACTCAGGACAAACTGGACAACAAAATTTGTGGTCCAATTTTTCCTATTACCGTTGGCAAAATAGGAAATTCCAGGCTAAAAAATCATTTTTGAGGAAAGAAAAATTATTTTTTATTTTCATGGCTCTGCGTTATAAACTTCTGTGAAGCACCTTGGGGTTTAAAGTGCTCAGTATGTATCTAGATAAGTTCCTTGGGGGGTCTAGTTTCCAAAATGGGGTCACTTGTGGGGGGGCTCCAATGCATAGGCACACAGGGGCTCTCCAAACGCGACATGGTGTCCGCTAACAATTGGAGCTAATTTTCCATTCAAAAAGTCAAAAGGCTCTCCTTCCCTTCCGAGCCCTGCCGTGTGCCCAAACAGTGGTTTACCCCCACATATGAGGTATTGGCATACTCGGGAGAAATTGCCCAACAAATTTTGGGATCTATTTAATCCTATTGCCCATGTGAAAATGAAAAAATTGAGGTGAAAAGAAATTTTTTGTGAAAAAAAAGTACTTTTTCATTTTTACAGATCAATTTGTGAAGCACCTGAGGGTTTAAAGTGCTCACTAGGCATCTAGATAAGTTCCTTGGGGGGTCCAGTTTCCAAAATGGGGTCACTTGTGGGGGAGCTCCAATGTTTAGGCACACAGGGTCTCTCCAAACGCGACATGGTGTCCGCTAACGATGGAGATAATTTTTCATTCAAAAAGTCAAATGGCGCTCCTTCCCTCCCGAGCCTTACCATGTGCCCAAACAGTGGTTTACCCCCACATTTGAGGTATCGGTGTACTCAGGAGAAATTGCCCAACAAATTTTAGGATCCATTTTATCCTGTTGCCCATGTGAAAATGAAAAAAATTGAGGCTAAAAGAATTTTTTTGTGAAAAAAAAGTACTTTTTCATTTTTACGGATCAATTTGTGAAGCACCTGAGGGTTTAAAGTGCTCACTAGGCATCTAGATAAGTTCCTTGGGGGGTCCAGTTTCCAAAATGGGGTCACTTGTGGGGGAGCTCCAATTTTTAGGCACACGGGGGCTCTCCAAATGTGACATGGTGTCCGCTAAAGAGTGCAGCCAATTTTTCATTCAAAAAGTCAAATGGTGCTCCTTCCCTTCCAAGCCCTGCCGTGCGCCCAAACAGTGGTTTACCCCCACATATGAGGTATCAGCATACTCAGAACAAATTGGACAACAACTTTCGTGGTTCAGTTTCTCCTTTTACCATTGGGAACATAAAAAAATTGTTGCTGAAAGATCATTTTTGTGACTAAAAAGTTAAATGTTCATTTTTTCCTTCCATGTTGCTTCTGCTGCTGTGAAGCACATGAAGGGTTAATAAACTTCTGGAATGTGGTTTTGTGCACCTTGAGGGGTGCAGTTTTTAGAATGGTGTCACTTTTGGGTATTTTCAGCCATATAGACCCCTCAAACTGACTTCAAATGTGAGGTGGTCCCTAAAAAAAATGGTTTTGTAAATTTCGTTGTAAAAATGAGAAATTGCTGGTCAAATTTTAACCCTTATAACTTCCTAGCAAAAAAAAATTTTGTTTCCAAAATTGTGCTGATGTAAAGTAGGCGTGTGGGAAATGTTATTTATTAACTATTTTGTGTCACATAACTCTCTGGTTTAACAGAATAAAAATTCAAAATGTAAAAATTGCTAAATGTTCAAAATTTTCGCCAAATTTCCGTTTTTATCACAAATAAACACAGAATTTATTGACCTAAATTTACCACTAACATGAAGCCCAATATGTCTCGAGAAAACAGTCTCAGAATCGCTAGGATCCGTTGAAGCGTTCCCGAGTTATTACCTCATAAAGGGACACTGGTCAGAATTGCAAAAAATGGCAACGTCTTTAAGGTCAAAATAGGCTGGGTCATGAAGGGGTTAAAAAGATGAGAGAGGCCTGTAATTAACATCATAGGTAGACCACAACTATGAGAGTAAAACTTGAGAAAACAAATCCAGAAAATCACCTTGTCTGATTTGGCAAGATTTATTTTTCAAATTATGGTGGAAAATAAGTATTTGGTCATTAACAAAAGTTCATCTCAATATCTAATATATAAAGCTGAATGTGTGTGTGTGTGTATGTATGTCCAGGATTGGCATCTGCACCGTCGCAGCTACAGCCACAAAATTTTGCACAGTCACACGTCTGGACCCTGAGAGCATCATAGGCTATGTTGTGAGGCGAAATTTTAACCACGCGCGTTCCAATTCACCAAACAATTTTGCCCCTATCTACATAATGGGGAAAAGTGAAAGGAAAAGTGTTGGAGGCAAATGGGCAGCTGCCAGATGTGAACAAGGGGGACTTAAAGAATGAGAGCGATGGCGCCATCCCTTGAGAAAGGCTACACCGCCGAAACGCGCATCGGGAAGGACGCTCACAGTTACACCCCCGGCTCTATTGGTAACTATATTAGCCGTTTGGTTATATTTCTATTCGCTATATAGGGGTGTTGTATTTTCCTTTTTAGGCTATATGGGTTTATGTGCAATAATGGCCAGTTCACTTCACAATAAGTCCATACCCATTTACCTATCTGGAATGTGATGTTTTTCTGTGAGTGTTTTGTTGCAGAGTGCTTCTTTGAAATTTTTCATTTGTAAGTACTTCCGTGATTTTGTCATTCCACGCTTTAGCTGCTTGCTTTAAACCATATATGCTTTTCTGTAGTTTACAAACTTTGTTTGGATTTCTTTCATCTTTATAAATGTCTTCTGTTAAATCTCCATTCAGAAAAGCTGTCTTTACATCCAGATGTCTCAGTTGCATCTGTTTCATTGCTGCAACTGTAAGTAAAGTTCTTATTGTAGTGTGTTTGACAACTGGAGCAAATGTTTCATCATAGTCTTCTCCATATTTTTGAGAATACCCTTTAGCTACGAGTCTTGCTAGGTATCTTTCAGCTGTGCCATCTGTTTGGTATTTAACTTTAAAAATCCATTTACATCCTATGGTTTTTCTTCCTTCTGGTAAATCTGTTAATGTCCATGTATTTGAATCTTGCATGGATTTAATTTCTGTTTCTGTTGCTTCTATCCATTTATTAGCTTCTTCTACAGGCAGTTTAGATATTTCTTCCCAAGAAGTAGGCTCATAGATTTTTCTTGTGCTTGTCTTGTATGAGAGACGTTTCGGTGGTTTTCCTTTGTTCTCTCTCATTGAACGTCTTGGTTCTGTGTCTGTTTGTAGTTGTGATTCTTCACTTTCAGTATTTTGTTCTTCATTAATTTCTACTTCTTTCTCATCAGATATTTCTTCAGTTGTGTCATTATTGGTTTTCACATTTTTTGTTTCAACTGAAATCATAATGTCTTCATTTAAATCTTCAATGAACGTCACACTGTTACTCACCGTAACTCTGTCTGTTTTGGGATCTAGGATTCTGTATCCTTTGCAATTTTCACTATATCCAACAAATATTCCTTCCATGGATCTGTTTTGAAGTTTGGAACGTTTTTCTGTTGGAATGAATATGAAAACTTTACATCCAAAAACTTTTAAATGATTGACACTTGGTTTCATACCTTGCCACAGTTCATATGGAGTTTTCGTCAGTTTTCTGGAAAAAAGTCGGTTCTGTAGATAAGTTGCTGTCATTGCTGCCTCACCCCAATATTTCTCTGGTAGTTTGGAATCCGTCAGCATACAGCTTATCATCTCTGTTAGAGTTCTGTTTTTCCTTTCTGCTACTCCATTTTGTTCAGGTGTGTATGGAACCGTTTTCTGGTGTTCTATTCCATTTTGTCTTAAGTAGTCTTCTATTCTGTGACTTGTAAATTCACCTCCATTTTCACTTCTGATGACAATTGGTTTCCTTTGAAATTTGTTACTTGATCTTGTTACATAGTCTACAAGTTTATCAAAAACTTCACTTTTGTTTTTAATTAAGTATGTGACTGTGTATCTTGAGTAATCGTCTATAAAAGTCAACATGTATCTATTGCCTCCTGATGTTGTCACTTTCATGGGTCCACATACGTCAGTATGCACCAAATCAAGTGGTCTTTCACTTTTCATCTCACTTTCTTTTGGAATAGATATCCTTGTGGCTTTGGATTTTATACAACAATCACATCTTATGGTAATTGAGCAATCTGATATCTTTAAATCTTTTGTCAATTCTTTTCTCTGTAGTTCCCTTATACTGTCAGGGTGTCTATGTCCTAGACGTCTATGCCACATGTGAATACAGTTTTTGTGATCATGTGTACATACCTTCATCTGTTCCTTTGGTGTGTCAAAATGATATAATTGTTCATCTGCCTTGACTTTGGTTATCACCTTGTTTCCTGCAATAATTGCACACTCATTGTCTTTGAATTTCACTGTAAAGGTACCTTCACACATAACGATATTGTTAACAATATCGTTGCTATTTGTGACGTAGCAACGATATCGTTAATGAAATCGTTATGTGTGACAGCGACCAACGATCAGGCACCTGCTGGGAGATCGTTGGTCGCTGAAGAAAGTCCAGAACTTTATTTCGTCGCTGGACTCCTGCTGACATCGCTGGATCGGCGTGTGTGACACCGATCCAGCGATGTCTTCACTGGTAACCAGGATAAACATCGGGTAACTAAGCGCAGGGCCGCGCTTAGTAACCCGATGTTTACCCTGGTTACCATGCTAAAAGTAAAAAAAAACAAACACTAGATACTTACCTACCGCTGTCTGTCCTCCAGCGCTGTGCTCTGCACTCCTCCTGTACTGGCTGTGAGCCGGAAAGCAGAGCGGTGACGTCACCGCTCTGCTTTCCGGCTCACAGCCAGTACAGGAGGAGAGCAGAGAAGCAGAGCGCAGCGCTGGAGGACAGACAGCGTTAGGTAAGTATCTAGTGTTTGTTTTTTTTTACTTTTAGCATGGTAACCAGGGTAAACATCGGGTTACTAAGCGCGGCCCTGCCGATGTTTACCCTGGTTACCGGCATCGTTGGTCGCTGGAGAGCGGATCGTTGTCGGTATCGCTGCAGCGTCGCTTAATGTGAAGGGGCCTTAAGTCCTTTTGCTGTTAAACGTTTCACAGATAATAATCTGCCTTCCAATTTTGGAACATACAACACATCTTGTACAAGTATCTTTGAATCTTGTCCGAACTTGTTTGAACAATTTAGCATACCTTGTCCGATACCTTCTGCGGTTATTTTGCTTCCATCTGCGAGATAAATGGCTTCTTTCTTATCTAAATCAAGATCAGTAAAGAAATTCTTGTCACTTGTCATATGACTCGTTGCTCCTGAATCAATAAACCAACCAAGTGATGATTTCTTGTCTGTTACTTTAAATGTGCCATTCCAATTATTCTCACATGAATCGGAAATTGTGTTTTTTACTTTCTCTGTATGCTTTTTATGTTGTAGTTTTTGTTGTTCTGCTTTCCATATGGTACAGTCTTTCTTTAAATGACCTTTTTTCTTACATCTGAAGCATTCTCTTGTCTCTTTATTATAGGGTTTTTGGAATTCTGTAGCTTTGAGAGCGTTTTCACTGTCCTTTTCAGTAGAAGAATCATTTCTTTGTTCTTTTCTTCTCTGATATTCATCTATTAGTCTTGTTTTCACAAAATCTAATGTAATGTCAGTTTCTGGTCTCGTCTCAAGGGCATTTATCAAGGCTGTATATGAATCTGGTAAACTGCACAACAATATAGCTGCTACATGACTTTCTTTAATATCTTCACCAATAGATCTTAGCTGTGATATCACTTCCATCATTGAGAATATGTGCTTCTGCATATCGTCATTTGCACTCAATCTCATACTGTACAGCTTTCTTAATAAAAATAACTTGTGATTCAAACTAGGTCTTTCATACAGTTTTCTTAATGCTTCCCACATTCCCTTAGCTGTTTCTTCATTTCTTATATGTATTAATTGAGCATCATCCACTAATAAGCTAATGGTGGCTCTAGCTTTTATATCCTTCTTATCCCATGTCTGATTATCTTGATCTGGTCTTGCTGTAACAATTACTTCCCATAGATCATCCTTAGATAACAACATCTCTACTTTGAATTTCCATAACTGATAATTTTCACTATTCAGTTTAGCTACTGTAAATTTCAGTTCTGTGTTACTCATCATCTTTATATAGTCTTACTTGTTTAGAGAGTTGTACTGGAGATATTCTCCTGTATGTCCTGTGAATTCTCTGCAATTATATCCAGCTCCTGGGATGCTGAATTCCTCTGTCACTCTGTATCTGGGTTTAGTTCCTTCTGTTTACAGAGCTTATCTGTGTGCTCCGTTATCTGGGCTATAAACCAGGATCCTTCTGCCTGAGCTTGTAGTGCAGACCTGTAGTGTCTGGGGTGCCTGGGTTGTCTGGGGTTATCTGGGGTTATCTGGGGTGCCTGGGGTTATCTGGGGTGCCTGGGCCCATAACCTGTTGCAGAGTGCGTCTTCTTGCAGTCACCGCTGTACTTAGGAGAGCTTCAATCAGCAAGATATCTTGAGTGAACAGTATTTACTTCATACTGGATAAACATGAGATACAATTCAGTGTCGCACAGTCCGTGCACTGAAGACAACACATTCATGAAGAAAAGCAAAACCGAAAGTAAGAAAAGCAACCAACCACTGAGAGCTTCCCTCCCCACATTACAGCAAGTATATAACTTTACACACTATCGCCATCTACTGTCTGGTTAGTATAAAGTCCTCCTTTCACTTATAATAAGTCCCAATCTGTTGCATATGCCAACATGTTTCAACTCTGACATGTGTGAGAGGGTGTTGTTCTCTCTCTTCTTCCCCCTCCCTTTGTTCTCCTATGTCATCTATACCCGGTCACTTTAATAAAATAATGTTTTGCTAATTATTTTCTGTATTTGGAATTTTTTGTCGTGGTTTTTTCTTTGTTGCTGAGTTCTTGTGCGACATATTTCCAGTCTATGTCTATTGACATCATGGGATATAGCTTTATCCTATAGATCTTGTTGTGTGATGTTGGTTTTCATAAGGTTTGTTATAAAGAGTATATACCGTACAGTTGCTAAGGTGGGGGCCCGACATGGGATACTCACCACACACGGGGATATGAACACACACACACAAAAGGCGCCACACACTACCACGTGCTTGAACACATATCACCCTCAGCACACATTTCACCACACATACACCAACCTCGCCAGATAAAAGTCAAAACACAAAAGTCGCCGCTCAAAACTCGCCACGCGCAAAACTCGCCACATGCAAAAACTAGGCTCACGCAAAACTCGCCACAAGTCCAAAACTCACCTCATGGAAAACTCGCCACACGCAAAACTTGCACACGCGGAAAAATTGCCACATGCACAAAAGTTGCAACACATGCAAAAGTTGCCTCACACAAAACTTGCACATACTCAAAACGCGCCACACATAAAACTCGCCACGCGCAAAACTCGCCATGCGCAAAAACTTGCTGCACACAACTTGCAACACTAACCTGTCACATGCAACTCGACACACAAAAAGTTGCTACACGCATGTTACCACACAAAACTCAACTCGCAAAAGTCGCTACATGCATGTTGCCACACGCAACTCAACACACGCAACTTGACAAACGAAACTCGCCCTTAAACACACACAAGTCTGGTATTATCCTTCAAAAATATAAATCTGATTAATAAGCAGACAAACTACAAGAGCAACAAATGTACCATATAGGAAATACGGCAGCTGTCAGTCACATGACCTGTCTATTATGTGTATGTGTGAGCTAATATATATTGCCAGGGGGAGGGCTTCCTGTTGGCTGGGGATTTATCAGGCTGCCAATTTAGCTTACAAATACTGAGGTAAAAATACTGAGCAAATAACGTGTGAACGAGGTCTAACACAGGAGGAGATGGCACACAGGTATATACTATATACAGGGGAGATGACACACAGGTATAAACTATATACAGGAGGAGATGACATACAGGTATATACTATATACAGGGGAGATGACACACACCAGGTATATACTATATACAGGGGAGATGACATACAGGTATATACTATATACAGGAGATGACATACAGGTGTATACTATAAATAAGGGAGATGACAAACATGTATATACTGAGGTGAAAATGAGAGGTGTGAGTGCAAAATGAGAGGAGTGAGGGAAAATAGTGGAGTGATCGGAAAATGACAGATGTGAGGTCGAAATGACAAGTGTTAGGGCGGAATGAGAGGAGTGAGGGGGAAAATAAGAGGAGTAAGGGGGAAAATGAGAGGTGTGAGGGAGAAAATGAGAGATGTGAGAGGGAAAATGAGAGATGTGAGGGAGAAAATGAGAGGTGTGAGGGAGAAAATGAGAGATGTGAGGGGGAAAATGAAAGATGTGATTGGGAAAATGAGAGGCGTGATGGGAAAATAAGAGAAGTGAGGTGCTATAACTAACCACAGATATTTACTATGCCCAGGCAACGCCGGGCTCTTCAGCTAGTTTGGTTATAAATCCTTTGTTGGCAATGACAGAGGTCAAACGTTTTCTGTAAGTCTTCACAAGGTTGGCGCACACTGTTGGTGGTATATAAAAAACAAGAAAAAAGCTGAATGGCACTAAGAAACAGGTGAGTACTCACTGTTGGACATTAACCTAACCAGTTTGTCTTGCAATTATCCTGCCCTCTGTAACCATGTCCACAGCACGTTGTTAAAATAAAGGACAAAGGTTTTTCTAATGGAAGACTTGTGTGGTCCTGCTATTTTCTTCCTGTTTAGACTGTTGGTGGTATGTTGGCCCATTCCTCCATGCAGATCTCCTCTAGAGCAGTAATGTTTTGGGCCTGTCGCTGTGCAACACTGACTTTCAACTCCCTCCAAACATTTTCTATGGGGTTGAGATACTGGAGACTGGCTAGGCCACTCCAGGACCTTCATATGCTTCTTACGAAGTCACTCCTTTGTTGCCCTGGCGGTGTGCTTGGGATTATTATCATGCTGAAAGACCCATCCACGTTTCATCTTCAATGCCCTTGCTGATGGAAGAAGGTTTGCACTCAAAATCTCACAATACATGGCCCCATTCATTCTTTGATGTACATGGATCAGTTGTCCTGGTCCCTTTGCAGAGAAACAGTCCCAAAGCATGATGTTGCCAACCCCATGCTTCATAGTAGGTATGACGTTCTTTGGATGCAACTCAGCATTCTGTCTCCTCCAAAAATGATGAGTTTTGTTTCTACCAAACAGTTCTACTTTAGTTTCACCAGAGCATATGACATTCTCCCAATACTCTTCTGGATAATCCAAATGCTCTCTAGCAAACTTCAGATGGGCCAGGAAATGTACTGGCTTAAGCAAGGGGACACGTCTGGCACTGCAGGATCTGACTCCTTGGCGGCGTAGTGTCTTACTGATGGTAGCCTTTGTGATGGTGGTCCCAGCTCTATGCAGGCCATTCACTAGGTCCCCCAGTGTGGTTCTGGGATTTTTGCTCACCGTTCTTGTGATCATTTTGACCCCACGGGGTGAGATCTTGCGTGGAGCCCCAGATCGAGGGAGATTGTCAGTGGTCTTGAATGTCTTCCATTTTCTTATTATTGCTCCCAATGTTGATTTCATCACACCAAGCGGCTTGCCTATTGCAGATTCAGTCTTCCCAACCTGGTGCAGGGCTGTTTGGTCTTCACCATAGTGGAGTTTGGAGTGTGACTGTTTGAGGTTGTGGACAGGTGTCTTTTATACTGATAACAAGTTCAAGCAGGTGCCATTATTACAGGTAATGAGTGGAGGACAGAAGAGCCTCTTTAAAAAGAAGTTACAGGTCTGTTAAGGCCAGAAATCTTGCATATTTTTAGGTGACCAAATACTTATTTTCCACCATAATATGCAAATTAAATCTTGCCAAACCAGACAAGGTCATTTTCTGGATTTGTTTTCTCAATTTTAACTCTCATAGCTGTGATCTACCTATGATATCAATTACAGGCCTCTCTCATCTTTTTAAGCGGGAGAACTTGCACATTTGGTGGCTGACTAAATACTTTTTACCCCACTGTATATATATATAGTGGCGCTAGATAGTATAAAAAAATGTGTTAGAGAAGAACGGAGGGGTCCAGGATGGGGGCTTTATACCAAAATTGGGGACATTACAACAGAAAGGGGAAAAATGTTGTACCATGGGGCCCAGAGTTTGGGGAATCATTACTGAAAGGTGCGCAGAATGGCGGAGATTATTACAAGAAGGAGACAGTACTGGGGATATTATTAATAAGTTATGAACATGTATGTCTTTTTAGGATGAAGAACGCTACAAGGGCCCATACATCTGACCAACATTCAGGTGGGGGACCAGGTCCAAATTTTGCACTGGGCCGTTGGACTCTAGTTATGCCACTGTCAGCCACACCTGCCAAGATCGGCGGGCTTATTCAACATTAATATTATTATTATTTATTGTTATAGCGCCATTTATTCCGTGGTGCTTTACATGTGAGGAGGGGTATACATAATAAAAACAAGTACAATAATCTTAAACAATACAAGTCATAACTGGTACAGGAGGAGAGAGGATCCTGCCCGCGAAGGCTCACAATCTACAAGGGATGGGTGAGAATACAGTAGGTGAGGATAGAGATTAATATAATGTCTATAGGCAATTTAAGTCTATTTTGTAAATGATTGTTAACAATTTATACTAATTATGTTTAATTTAATCTAAATGTATAAGTTCCAACTTACCACAACATATGGGAAAATCATGCCCAGGATGTAGAGCCCAACCCAGCCGAAAACTCCTGAAATGACAAATGCAGGAACACGAGGGGCCTGAGCAAAGATTTCAACACATGTAGATATTGTGGCACCAGCTGTAGATGATAAGAGTCACTGTTACAAACCAGAAGAACATGATCCGTGCAATATTATACTGCAGCAAGTCCAATCACTTACCTGGCCCAGCTCCATATACAAAAATGAAGGTAAAGGTGAGGCCGACACTGCAATATGGCATCCAGAAGTATTTTTCCTAAAATACAAGAATAAAGAGCATTTTCGCCACACTATTCTGCAATGGAAAACGTCTGATTAGTTGCTAGGTGTACAACATTATTAAAAGATGATGTAACCTCAGACTTAACACGAACATGTCACTATTGCTAACATATCTATATTAGTAAACACTTGAATTTTCCCTTCATTGGGACAATTCTCTATTATTCCTTTTTGATATTTATTGGTTAATTGCCACCTGGGTGTTATAAGTTAGCGGTATGTCATTACACAACTCGCCAATTAGTGGTAATTGTGTAGGGAGACACCGTTTGAAAAAATGGGAATGGTAACACTGGTTGTCAATGTATTTATGTTATTTCTAGGAGGAGTAGCTGAGGTACAACACTTCACAGAGTAAGAAAAAGCAATTATTCATGAGGGTAAAAATATTCACTAAACCAAACATGACGGGTGGTGACCGATCCAAAGTACTGACTGAATTATATGTGTGAAATGTTCTACCAAATGCAGTATTTGAATAAGTTCACAAGATCTTATGATAAAAATCGTCTTATTTTCATTCACAAAAAAAGGCGATTTTTGATCTGTATTTTCGTCCATGTGGCATTTGTTTTTTAGGAATCATCAGTTTGTAAACTTTACAAGACCAAATACTATCTCCTTTGTTAAGAATTTCAGTGTATCCATAAAAATCAGATGCTATAAGGTTGATCCATATGGGATCCTAGTGCTCAAAAAGCTGCTCCGTTGAGCTTGGGCATTAGCGCGTACAGAGAGCAGTATATGAGCGCAATAGAAAGTCTATGAACCTGTACTGTACTCTGTGTTCATGCCAACAGAGTTCCTCTTGAGCCCATGTACTGTATCGTTCTGTGCATGTACACATGCAGGAAGTCAGCTCTTATGCTGATGGGCATTGCAATGAAGAGATTTTAAAAAAATTTTGAGCAATCAAGGTGATTTTAAAATTGAGACCTCTAATGGCTCTATATTAGTGAGTAGAATAAAATAATAAAATAAAATGGAAGATACCCTTTAAATTACTCAATTATTCATTATAAGATGACTCTGCATAAAAATGTATAAAGGTATACCCTGAAGTAGCAGCTACCTGCATTGCAAGTGTCACAGTTAGAAGCGCTAGGGTCAGAGCCATAAGACTATAGCCCCCCAAGAGTAGAACCCTTCTTCCAAAGCGGTCAATCAGGAGACTCTAAGAAAAATAAATGTGCCATTAGTTTATTTTCAAACTTCAGGCTATGGCTATTAACACATAGTGCCAAAATAAAAGTAATTCATGTATTTACTGTGACATTATGGTTTTTACATTGTAGCAACTTTTGGTAATTTTATGCCTGATACAAGATGCAAGACTAGATAACAATGCTATTCAATGAACTGAACACTTATTAGGGTGAATTCACATACAATTGAAACCAGAAGTTTACATACAATATATAAAAAGACACATACAACTCAGCCAAAAATTAAGAGACCACTGCAGTTTTATAAAAATCAACTTGTCTACATGTCTGATAGCCATTCCATTCCAGTGTCAGTTGAATTCCCACAGAGTACACCTCATTCTACTTAATGTGCTTCTGATTAGGTGATCACCTGCACCAAATCTTATTTACCGAAGGAAAGTATAAAAAACACTGCTGTGGTGTTCACAATCCTCTTGTAATAGGACAAGCTGGATGGCAAAACAATTGCTAGTAATACCCCAAAAGTAATAGGAATGAAAACATAACTTTTAACCATGTCAAAGGAGTTGAAAAGAAAAGTCTTGAGTGAGGAAAAGAAGGGCTCAATTCTGGCTTTACTAGCACAGGGACATAGTGAGCATCATGTTGCCTCCATCCTTAATATTTCTAAGACGGCAGTCCATTACAACAAGGTCAAGCAGCAGACATTGGGGACAACAAAGCTACAGACCGACAGAGGGTGAAAACAACTCTCCACTGACGGGGATGACCATCATCTTAATCGAATGTCACTCAGCAACCGCAGGATGACATCAAGTGGCCTACAAAAGGAATGGCAAATGGCAGCTGGGGTGAAGTTCAGGGCAAGAACAGTTTGTAACAGGTTCCTAGAGGCAGGACTCGTCATGTAAAGGTAGAAAAAAGCCTTTCATCAATGAGAAGCAAAGGAGAGCCAGGCTGAAGTTTGCTAAAGACCATAAGGATTGGACCTTTGAGGACTGGAGTAAGGTAATCTTCTCTGATGAGTCTAATTTTCAGCTTTGCTCAACACCTGGTCATCTAATGGTTAGACAAAGACCTGGAGAGGCACACAAGCCCACAGTGTCTTGCACCTCTGTGAAATTTGGTGGAGGAACGGTGATGATCTGGGGATGCTTCAGCAAGGCTGGAATTGGGCAAGTTAATCTTTGCGAAGGATGTATGAATCAAGCCACATAAAAGGTTATCCTGGAAAAATAGTTGATTCCTTCTGTTCAGGCAATGTTCTCCAACTCTGAGGAATGTTTTTTTCCAGCAGGACAATGCACCATGCCACACAGCTAGGTCAATCAAGGTGTGGATAAAGGACCACCATATCAAATCCCTGTCATGGACAGCGCAATCTCCAGACCTGAACCCCACTGAAAACCTCTGGAATATAATCAAGAGGAAGATGGATAATCACAAGCCATCAAACAAAGAAGAACTGCTTAAATTTTTGTACCAGGAGTTGCATAAGGTCACCAAAAAGCAGTGTAAAAGACTGGTGGAAAGCATGCCAAGACGCATGAAAGCTGTGATTAAAAATCATGGTTATTCCACAAACTATTGATTTTTGAACTTTTCCTGAGTTGAAACATTAGTATTGTTGTTTCTAAATGATTATGAACTTGGTTTCTTTTTGCATTATTTGAGGTCTGCAAGCAATGCATTTTTTGTTATTTTGACTATTTCTCATTTTCAGAAAATAAATACAAAATGTATTGCTTGGGACTTCGGAGCCATGTTGTCAGTAGTTTATAGAATAAAAGTACAATTTACCGTATAAACTCGAGTATAAGCAGACCCGAGTATAAGCCGCCCCCCCTAATTTTGCCACAAAAAACTGGGAAAACTTAATGACTCGAGTATAAGCCTAGGGTGGGAAATGCAGCAGCTACCGGTAAATGTCAAAAGTAAAAATAGATAACAATAAAAGTAAAATTAATTGAGACATCAGTAGGTTAAGTATTTTTGAATATCCAAATTGAATCAGGAGCCCCATATAATGCTCCATAAAGTTTATGATGGCCCCATAAGATGCTCCATATTAAAATACGCCCCATATAATCCTGCATAAAGGTTAATAATGGCCCCATAAGATGCTCCATATACACATTTTCCCAATATAATGCGGCACAAATGTTGATTATGGCCCCATAAGATGCTCCATAAAGATATTTGCCCCATGTAGTGCTGCACAAACCTTGATTATGGCCCCATAAGATGCTCCATACAGACACTTGCCGCATATAGTACTGCACAAACGTTGATTATGGCCCCATAAGATGCTCCATACAGACACTTGCCCCATATAGTGCTGCACAAACGTTGATTATGGCCCCATACAGACACTTGCCCCGTATAGTGCTGCACAAACATTATGGCCCCGTAAGATGCTCCATATAGACACTTGCCCCATTTGCTGTTGCTGCGATAAAAAAAATCACATACTCACCTCTCGTCGCTCCCGGCACTTTCAATATTCACCTGACTTCGTTCCGGCACTGCTCCATCTTCAGCGTCATCTGCACTGATGTTCAGGCAGAAGACGGCAGAAGACGCTGAAGACGGAGCCGTGCCTGGAACGGGGAGCAGGTGAATATCGTGCAGCTCTCCCCCTCCCCATTATACTCACCTGCTCCTGGCGCGGTCCCTGGTTTCCCAGCACCGCAGCTTCTTCCTGAGGTGAGCGGTCACTGTTACCACTCATTACAGTAATGAATATGCGGCTCCACCCCTATGGGAGGTGGAGCAGCATATTCATTACTGTAATGAGCGGTACCATGTGACCGCTCAGTACAGGAAGAAGCTGGGGAACCGTGGATCCAGGGACCTGCAGGGACTGTGCCAGGAGCAGGTGAGTATAATTAGACAGCCCCCGCTCCCCCTCTCCTGCCAACCCCTGGGTATGACTTGAGTAGAATCCGAGAGGGGGACTTTCAGCCTAAAAAAATGGGCTTAAAATCTCGGCTTATACTTGAGTATATACGGTACATTTTACTCAAAAATATACCTATAAAGAAAAAAATCAGACAATCTGAAAATTTTGCAGTGGTCTCTTAATTTTTGCCAGAGTTGTATGTATGTTTTTCTCAATATCTGACATGAAATCAGAATAAACCTTTCATGTTTTAGGTCAATTAGGATTACCATAATTATTAATATTTGCAAATGAGAGAGACTCTTTTAAGGCATTTTAATTACTGCAAAGTCAAACGTTTACATACACTAAGATTACTATGCTTTTAAACAATTCTGGACTGCCCATATGATGATGTCATGTGTTTGGAAGCTTCTGTTTTTTTGGCAACATCTGAGTTAATTAGAGACACAGCTCATATTTTAATGCACACCTGAAACATACTGCTTCTTTTTGTAGCATCATGGAAAAGTAAAGAAATCAGCCAAGATATCAGGAAGATAACTGTGGACTTGCACAAGTCAGGCTCATGCTTGGGTACAATTTCAAGATACCTGATGGTGCCTTGTTCATCTGTACAGACAATTATATGCAAGCACAAACAATTTGGAAATGTCCAGCCATCATATCGCTTCGGGAGAAGACGGGTTCTGTGTCCCATAGATGAATGTGTTTTGGTCCGACATGTGAATGTCAACCCAAGGACAAAAGCAAAAGAGCTTGTGAAGATGATGGCGGAATCTGGTAAGATTGTGTCAATATCCACAGTGAAACGAGTAGTGTATCAATATGGGCTGAAAGGCCACTATGCCTGGAAGAAGCCATTACTCCAAAAGAAACATAAAATATCCAGATTAATATTTGCAAATGCACACATGAGCAAATACTTTAATTTAGGGAGAGATGTCCTGTGGTTTGATGAAACTAAAATTGAACTTTTTGGGCATAATGACCATCGTTGCGTTTGGAGGAAAAAGGGAGAAGCTTGGAAGCCTAAGAACGCCATCCCAACTGTGAAACACGGGCATGACAGCATCATGTTGAGGGGTTGTTTTGCTGCAGGAGGGATTGGTGCGCTTCCCAAAATAGATGGCATCATGAGAAAAGATTATATGGCAAAACTGAAGCAACATCTCAACACATAAGTCAGAAACTTAAAGCTTGGAAGGAAATGGGTCTTCCAAATGGACAATGACCCGAAGCATACTGCCACAATGGTAACAAAGAGGCTTAAGGATAACAAAGTCAATGTTTTGGAGTGGCCATCACAAAGCCCTGATCTCAATCCTTTTGAAAATTTATGGGCAAAGCTGAAAAGGCAGGTGCGAGCAAAGTGACCTACAAACCTGGATCAGTTACACATACACATACAGTTTTGTCAGGAGGAATGGGCTCAAATTTCGACCCACTATTGTGAGAAGCTTGTGGAAGGATATCCCAAACGTTTGAACCAAGTTATTCAGTTTAAGGGTAATGGTACCAAATAATAATAAAATGTATGTAACCTTTTGACTTTTCCGTAAGTAAAAATGTCTTAAACATTCTCTCATTATTCTGGCATTTGGCAAATATTAATAATTATGGTAATCATAATTGACCTAAAACGGGAAAAGTTTATTCTGATTTCATGTCAGACATTGAGAAAAACATGCATATGTGTCTTTTTATATAGTCTATGTAAACATCTGGTTTCAACTGTATGTTACAGTAGTTCTGTGTGTTTTTTTTTTAACATAATTATTTCAAATCACAGTAAAACAAGTGCTGTCGTTATGAAAAGCTAGCTAAAAAAACAATGAGACTCCAAAAAAATAAGTGATTTGCTGAAAAACCTTCATCAGCTGGCATGTGTAAATTGATCTTTAGCAGATCTTTTCATAAGTAATACAAATAAATATAATATACTGTATTTTGTGAAATAGTAGGCTGGTCCTCAAATACAAAGCAAGCAACATACTGTACATCTTTGAGCGAAAAAGACTTACACAGATCATAGCAGAAACCAACTCAAAACTCCCGACTCCTAGTGAAACATATGGAATCTGGTCATCAGGGAAACCGGCCTCATGAAACACGTCATATGCGTAGAAGTAAATCTGTTATATCATGAGAAGATATACAGTAATTGTAGCGAAGAAGACACAATTTAGTCATATCTAGGCCTAGACTTTGCATCATTGCAAAGGGTTTTGATTTAAATTTTTTGAAACATTTCTACACTTATTAGGTAAATTAGATTATTTTGATTTGTCATGTTTTAAATAAATCTGCTCTGTTTTATATACTTCCTGGTACTTGGCTTTCACAGGCGAGGAGACGATGGAGAACTGAATTTCTCCATCTTCTCCATTGTCTATGTCTGCGTAAATCAGACTGCAAGATGATGTTTCACACACATCCGTGGACTTGAATGAGTGCGCATGCTCTGATTTGCGCAGTCAGTCACAGCATGCTGATTTTTTTCTCATGCTAAATCACAGATCTGCACTGCCCAATAGAATAACATTGCTCCATGTGCTATCAGATACTGTAAATATGTGGGAGCCCTTAGGCCGGAGTCACACTACAGCGAGATACAGCCGAGTCTCGCTGTTTAAAACCAAGCTCTGGCACCGGCACTCCGGAGCGGAGCGTGCAGCTCCATGTATTGCTGCGCGGCCGCACGCTCCGCTCTGGAGTGCCGGTGCCAGAGCTTGTTTTTAACCAGCGAGACTCGACTGTATCTCACTGTGTGTGATCCCGGCCTTATTCAGATTTGTCATTGTGAAAATTTTCATAGGTTAGTTGGGGACATGATTTTGTGGCTCTGGTCACATTCTCAGCTGCCTTTGTGTGGACAGGATAGCTGTGTAGTCTGTGAGGAAAAAGTCAGAAATAAGTGCTGGAGGGGAACGTGTAATACTAATATGTTAGAAAAGTCCCTCAAAATCATGTCCTCAACACATTTGTTAAAATCTTTAAAGGGAAGGTGCCACCAGTTTTCTTGTATTTTGTTTTTTTTGTGAAATTAAGCTTAAAATAGTAATTAAAATGTATTAATGCAATGTTTGCACTGTTTGCAAACATTTCTATATGAAAAATATTATATATTTTTCTACAAATATACATATTTACCACTAGGGGGAGCATTTTCCGTTTTAGACCTCAAGCAGTTATAGTAAGATTTAGCAACTTTACTCTTTGCTGGAAAATTGGCGCAGTAACTGCTGACATCACCATTTCCCTCTCTTTTGGGTGGTCTAATATCCCTGGGGCAGAATGAAGAGCAGCATCACAGGGTAGCACCATTTTGTGTGTGACTGCCCTGTGACCTGCTATCACCTGCAGTTACTGCATCAGAGGAGCAGCTTGTTTACAGAGGAGCAGAACACAGCGGGCTCAGCAGCATTTTTTGTGAATAACATTCTTGCCATCCCCCTTCCCCCACCTTAATCCCTGTCCTGTCAGCTGCCCTCTCTCTCTCCAGGTGTCACCTCCCTCTCTGCAGGCTGTGAGTGCAGCTTACTGGAGATCACAAGGACTGTGTGTGAGGGGGAGGCAGAGACACAGCAGGAGAAGCACACAGGGCAGCAGAGGTGTGAGGAGCAGAGGATGTTCCTGCTTGGAGTACAGAGGAGCAGTGAGGGCTTCTTCTGTTCTGCGATAGAGAGTAAGTGGAGCTCGGCAGATAGCACAGGGCCATAATAAAATGGCAGCTAGTCACACCTACAGCAGTGAGTTGTGCAGCCCACAGAGGCGTGCCCAGCTCACTGCTAATGCTGCTGCATTGTTACAGATAGGGTCCGAGCTGGTCTATTATCTCCTATGTCCATGGGGTGCTGTAATCTGACACTGATAGTGCCCTGCTACTGCTGCAAAACCAAGATGTCAGCCCCCAGTGCATTCTTTAAACTCATATAACACATGAAATCTGTTTTACATGCATTTCAAACTTGCTTATAGCAGCATGTTATGCTACATTACAGTGATTTATTAATGACCTACAAACGAGGAACCTTCCCTTTAACCTGATCATAAGGGAGGTCTCATACATTTTTTGCAACTTTTTAGTGGCAAAAAAGCTGCAGTCAAAAATGGTGGATGTAATACAATTTGTTTTTCTGTATTTTTAAATCTTTTATTCTTAAATCTTGTTATAATGTGTTCAAAATAACACTCAACTGCATTGGCACCACTAAGTTGAAGACTGGTGAATAAGCCAATCATAGTAAGGAGTTGACAGCGATTGGAGTTGTCCCTTAGCAGCTCCAAAACACCCATGCGTTTTCCTTTCTCTTGGGTATTATTTTGCTCTTTCATCATTTCATCAATGACTGGTTGGTGATCTCTGTCTCCCCACAACTGTTTCAGGGCTTGAGAAAAAAAGAAAAGCTGTTAGACTATGTTCACGCATTGTGGTAATGTGCACCGCAGCTATTTACTGACCAACCACATGAATTTTTCCAAGATTTGTCATGGTTTTGCGATGCGATTATTAACGGCTTGCTTTTTACAGGTGAAACGTTCATAATTTTGCACTGTTAATAAAATCATCACAAAATTGCTTTAGGCAATTGTCTATATTTGAGCCAATGTTTTGCATCTGTATTTAATAGCCAAAAACAGAAGCGGATCTAAACATGGAATGGGTGTAGAGCTTATGATTAAGCTTATGATTATAGTTTTTCTCTGTTATTTCCACTCTTGGTTTTGGGTTCTGATGTGAAATAATGACCAGAAAACTTAAATATACATTTGTTGCATAATTCTTTACCACGAGGGATGAGCGCACCCGTGGAAGTTCTGGTTCTGGTACCCAACCGAACTTCATTCTAAAGTTCAGTTCGGGTACCAGAACTGTACCCGAAATCGAACCAAAATCTGGACCACATTGACAACAATGCAGACCCAAACTTTTGATCTGGAAAATGCTCTCTCTTTCTCCTTCCCTGGAACATTGCAATGGAAGTCCGGTACGAATGCCAAACGTTTGGTCATCTCTGTTTACCACCTCTAAGTGCCTTGCATAATTTTTATGCCTAAAAAGGTATCAACCACAAAACAATTGTTTTGCTCCAGTCCTCTTTTTAAAAAATCTAAAAAAAATGTATGAGTGTCATTAATATTTTACTGAACCAATCACAAGTATGCGCCGGTGCATGAAAGGCCCCTTTCACACAATCATATTATTGTATATTCATAATACAGATCTGCAATATAGACATAATATTAATCTAGATGCATTAGCATTTCATCAGTAATCCTTGTGTATAGGATCAATTTTTGCATCTGAATTTTCTTTCATTGCTATTTTTTTCTATTGTGCAAAAACGGATCTATTTTTGCTCAATAGAAAATAAAAGTGGTAAATGCAAATACAGATGGGAAAACTTGAAATACCGATCAGGTAATGATGCAAAACTGATGCACCCATATCTTAAGCACTCCCCATAGACGTTAATGGGTGTATTCTATCAGTAAATTGGATCCTAACTAGTGATGAGCGAATATACTTTACTCGATATTTCCTGAGCACGCTCGGGTGGTCTCCGAGTATTTCGGCGTGCTTGGAGATTTAGTTTGTCGACGTAGCTGCATGATTTGCAACTGCTAGACAGCTTGAATACATGTTTGTTTGCCTAAGGCATCAGATGTGATATGCTAATGACCCTCGGCTCCTGCTCTGCTGCGAGCGGGAGCCATGTGTCATGCGTCTGTGCTCCGAGCTTCTTGCACAGAGAGCATCGGATCACAGCTGCGGAGGAGGCGGAGAAATGAATTTCTTCATCTCCTTCATTGTCGGGGTCAGCGTATATCGCACATCACTTGTCCATATTACTCTCTAGTGTTACTCCAGCCTAACAAACAGGCAACCCCCGCATGTATTCAAGCTATCTAGCAGGCGCAAATCATGCAGCTGCGCCGACAAACTAAATCTCTGAGCACGCGAAATACTCGGAGACCACACGAGCATGCTTGGGAAATCTCGAGTAACGAGTATACTCGCTCATCACTAATCCTAACATATCTTAGGTTTTTGGTTGATTTATATTAGCACTGTAATTCCGTCGGTGTAAAGGAAATAAAAATGGCAAACATTCTCGTTCGAAACCAGTAAATAAAGATACACACAATCCATGGGAACATTCACATATGTTGAATTTGAAATATGAAATTCCACAAGTAATTAATATATGATCTGCATTAGAATTTGGATTTCAGCCTCGGATGTACAATTTGAATTGTCATCGAGCTATAGAAATGTAGCACCCAAGGTAACCGGTTGCTACAGTGATGTTGCCTTTTCTTTGGGGAGGGTAATATCATGCTCAGAGGTAATGGAGTTCTCTTCACCAGGTAAGGCACCCGCATACAACACAATCCAAATCCAGGCCAGGAGGGGGAGCTCAGGACCCGGATTCAGGGGAGCTTCCCTAAGCTATATGTATCCTGACCTGGAGGAGGAGCTAGGCAGTTGGTCGAGCGAGACCAAGCAGGACAGTCTGATAGAGACACTGAAGGAGAAGGAAGTCTGAGAGAGCAGACAGAGAGGCCTGGTAGCCACGAGGGAGCTGAAGCCTCTGAAAGGAAAGATAACCTGAGGGGATGTATGTGGTGGAGCTTCAGAGGAAAGGAGCAAAGGAGAGGAACAGGGCTCATAGGGGAACTGTGACCGGGCACCCTCAGAGCCAAAGCGCAGTACTGGGTACTGGGAGCCTGAGGCCTTAGTGGAACTGTAGGACACTCGGCAGAATCGAAGGGCTGAGAACTTTATGGGATTGGCCCACACCTGAGATGCAGCAGCAACTGAGGGGCCTGGGACATGATAGAGTCCCTATAAAAAGGCTCAAGCTGCCCATCATGCAGGTACCTGTCTCAGGACAGGGGGAATAGAGGACTCTGTAGAAAGCTTCAGGCAGCAGGGATTTCATATACAAAAAGCGCTAGTTGGAAAGGCTCACGGACCTCGACTGGAAAAAGGAAACCTTCCATTGCTTCTGAGGAGGCCGGGCCGCATCACCATCCGTGCCTGGTGCCCTGGACTGTGGCCTGCCAACTACAGTAAACCAGGTAAAGACTTTACATCTTGTGTCCTTTACTCATTGTCCGGTGTACACCATCATCGCCATACACTTCACGACCCCTGGGGACCCCGCTTCATCTGTGGGAAGTGTCACCATCATTGCTACAACATCCCCCAGAGGACCCCTTTAACCCAGTATCGGTCCCGCTATTGACTGAACATCACAGGTGGCATCACGACAGACTTCACAATTCCCCTTAAAAGACCGTTCCCATTTACAGTGAGTCCCAGGGCCACAGACTGTGTCGCAGCCACCATGACATCCCCTTTAATAGTCGACCGGACCCGACACCGAGTGCCCTGCCCTGGTGGGCGACTCAGAAACATTTAGAGGGTCTAATCTACACACAGCTCTTTTCCTTGGATAATCCACTAGAATAGGTAGCATCAAATTTATTCTTGTGTTTTTTTTCTCCAAATATCAGTACTGAAATTCTGAATAGTGTGTGAATAGGGGTGGGTAACCCCATTGACATGCATAGGGAACAGCTAGTCATTGAAATTATCTTTGCCCAAGGACAACGCTGGAGACAGAATTTGAACCGAAATCTATTTCCAATCCTAAACGTGTAAAGATCTATGAACAGTACCTCTCTTGTGATTTTGCAATGTGATTAGACAGTATATAAGACTCTGAAATGTTAATGAAAACTGCAGAAGATGATCATTATGATTGGAATTATGTGACCCGCACATATAACAATCACCTTTCCGTTATGCTTGACAATGGTTATTTCCTCTGTTGTGTTGCACTTACCTTTTAGGCAACCTTCCTTGTCGCCTTTTACTAGCAGCAAGTAGGTTGGAGATTCTGGGAAGAAGGGCAGAGTAACCAGCTGAATAAGGGATGAAATGGAACTACAGAGCAGAACTTGAGGCCACAAGAATTCTGTCCCAAATATCTCTCTGTGTTGAGACAAAAGAACATTTTAAGAGGAGAAGTTCATAAACTGTTCACGCCAGACCTTTGGCAGAGGTTAATGGATGGGTGTCTCCATATAAAATCAGGAGCACACAGCGGTACAGTGTGGGCCCGTAACAGCCTGGACTGAGCACTAATACTGTCGTGTTGTGCGTGATTTTTTAGCAGCGCTTACTTAAGTCCTACAATCTGTCCACAAAGTTTTCCCAGAGTTACAAACAAGGGTCCGGTTGCATTGATGAAGCCACGCAACTTTCGAGGGGCAGTTTCTCCAACATACTGTGCATGAATATTAACTCCCAAACCTAATATTGAAAGAAACAAAATATAGTAAGCATTGATTATAGGCTACAAGGACAAAAGAGAGCAAAATAGGCCATTATCCAGACAGAAAGTGTTTTGTGGTATGGTACGAGTTGGATAGAGTTGTAAAAAAAGCACAACTCTTACAATAGGTCCAGCTGCTGCTGCCCCGCTGGTTGGCAGATCCAACATTGAAATCAAAATGGTGCTGATAGATGTCTATGCTGCACTGTTGGCTTCTCAATGAATCGGAAATCTGAACAGATTTACATTAATAGAATAATTACTGCTGTTTATTCTCAAAGCATTTCAAAGTACAACTCACATTTAAATCAGGAGAACCTCAAGATTAACTTATGGTCCTCCTGATGAAGAAGTATTTTTTAACACGTTTGAGAATAAACCTTAATACCTATTCTACTAATGTAAATCTAGTTTGGATACCCCGATTCTTTGAGAAGCCAGCGGTGCAGCACAGCCGCCACTCTACACAGCATTTCAAAATATAGTAAGTGATACTTTTTCATCCTCAATGATATTACATAGCTGTTGGGTACAGAACCGCAATGGCTGTTGTCTATGAAACCCTTCACGACCTTTGACGTGCTTGTGAAAAGTTGTGGCCCTGCCCTTGATGCAGGTTGGCACGCCAAGCCCATATCTCCCTCCCCCCCCCGCACATGATGGCTGATTTAATCAGCAATCGTGTGACTTTATCAGCTGACAACCTTTTAAATTCAGCTGTCAATCTTTGACAGCTGCAGGGGCACGTCATCCCACCCTCCTATTGGCAAATTTTTTTTCCTACAAATTTCTGACATTTTTTTTTACCACTTAAATAAAAAAAAAATAAACATGTTTGATATCTATTTAATCGTACTGACCTGAAGAATCATATTGCCAGGTCAGTTTTACCATACAGCCAACATAGTAAATACATTCTTTTAAAAATTTTGTGAAATTGCACTTTTTTTTGCAATTTCAACGCACTGGGAATTTTTTTTCTCACTTTCAAGTGCATCGCATGATAAAATGAATGATTTCATTCAAAAATATAATTCGTCCCATGAAAAAACAAGCCCTCTTGGAAAAATAAAAAAGTTATGTTTTGTATACTTTTACATGGCCAGTTTGTTCTTCCATTACTGAGAAATCAGCCTTTGAATTCATATGCAAATGGAGCTGTAGATCTGAAACTTTTGTCACTCCACCTTCTCCTGTTGAATTCAGACAAAGGAGTTGTCAGTTAAGCAGGAGTAGGCATTGCTGGGTGGGGAATAGAGCTGGAGTGACACAGGCTCCAGATCTACAACCTCATTTATATATCAATTCAAATGCTGATTTCTCAGTAATGGAGGAACAAACTGGTCATGTAAAAGTATTGCTAGACTTGTCTTTGAAGGAACTACATTTGCATATAAATAGTTTGAGGGGTGAAATCCTTCCGACAGATTTCCTTTAAAAATACAACCCCGTGGATGGTAATACAGAGAAAGGATTGCACATTTTTTAATTGATATATTCTCATTATTGATGCTTCTTCTCTATTTGGGGACAATCTATGACAATCTGATCTGTATTGATTTATTTGGCACAAACCTGAGTAAAACCCAGAGAGGAAACGCGCAGCTACAATCATCTCAATCCGGTCAACAGTCTGGCTGAGGCCCATGAGCACAGCACTGACCAGCGGCAGCACTGCGATACACAGCTGGCACTTCTTCCTGTAGTACAAATGTGGACAATAGTATAACATAGTGCAGATATATTTCACTATTTTCACTGGCTGCAGCAGTGACAGGTCATCAGAGGTGGCAGAGACTCCTTGGCTCTGTTTTTTGGCTCGGACAGTTCGACATTTAGCTGGTATTTTACATTCATATATTTACAATATTTGTGAAAAAAGAATTCTACACCACAGTTTGTCCACTGCTGGCGTCACCCTATTCCCTAGGTGATTCATCACTGTCACCCACTGCCTTAACTTGGACAAAATTAGGTTGTTAACTTCTGAACCTAAATTGTGCTTGTTTCCATTCACTGACAGCCAGCAGACATCTTGAAAATGTTGAAGGCTTGAAACAAAACGTATCTTAGAATTTTCTACCGTTTTTCCTTACAATATTAAAACTTTATTCTAATTTGCTCAATGTTATGTTGCTGTCATCTTTACAATTCAGAAGAGTAAGCGGAGTAGTTGGAAATTCATGAACCATAAACAATAAAAATGGTCAACTCCTTTCAATAGCTATTATTATATAGCATAAATTATTATAATTATGGGAGACTCATAAAACAATAGATACAATACACATGCAAGTAGAAAAATAAAATAAGTAAATGCTCAATTTCAGTTGGATTTTAACAAGGTTCCCATTTACTTACTTCCCAAATCTTCCGGTTAGGTAGCCAGATGCAGTGGATCCTATTAGACCACCGATGCTGAACACTGAAACCACCAAAGACCATATCAATGTAAGGGATCCATCAGTGATTCTGGTCCCGTATCTTCTCATCCAAGTGTCATTGATGAACTGTTTGATAAACTAATGTGATAGTAACAATATATGAGGTCAGTAAAGGCTGAACTGGAAGTCGGAATTAATAGAAATTATAGTACAAACTAGCAACATCACAGTTCCAATCTCCTAGCACTCATTACTTTCTCTGCATTGTTTTCTGTATCTCTGTCAGTTGAGGTTTCTAGAGGTTTATGTCTTCAGTCTGCAGCCCATCCTACACGTGAGTAGGGCGGGCTGCAGTTTGAATTATATCAGGGATTCCATTTGTATATTATTTTGGGGAACCCCTTTAAATGGTTAATGTGACATCTGTGTCAGTGGCTGTCCTGACTCTGCTTCTGCTGCCGGGTGGTGTTGTACTTTCGTTGCACACAGCATGGTGTGACAACACTAGTCCAGTCTTCTCTGGGACGTGTAGTACCATTCAGGCTAGGAAGTCAATAGTTAACTTCTGCTTGTGAGTGCTTCTTTCTTTTTAGCCCAGGGTTACAAGTTATTTAATCTCTTAAAATCCTGCTATCTACTGCCAGTTGTAGTTAATCTAACTTTGGTTCAGTCCTGCTTTTTCAGCAGTGTATTAACTCAGTCTCTTAGACGTGTTTAAAATGTACATAAACTGGCCAATACCCCACCACCATTTTTTGTAAGGAGTAAGGACCCAAATTTGGAAAATGTAAGGGAAGCGACAGTTTAATAAAGATACACAAGTCTCATCTATGAGCCTGGAAAAGTCAGCAATGGTCTTTGTCCAGCACCAAACAATGTAAAATGCTAACGCTTATGTATGTCCTATCTAACTAACAATCTGTGAACAGACATATATGCTGACAAGGAACACCTGAACGCTGAACTGGGACAACGAACTGGAAGTGATTGCTGACTCTTGTGTCTGTGCAACTGCAGGTTGTGGACAGGAGGCATCAGCACCTCCTTCCTGGACAGCAAATAGGGAAGGCTGTAACACAGGGGAAGGGGCAGTGGTTTCACCATCAGACACAGATTTTGTAGCCAGGTATTCCGCCAACCTACTGGGGTGCTTAGCTGCCATATGCTTTTGCGTTCTGGTGGAGGTCAGGTTGACAGTGTTCTGCATCTTCTTAGGCCAGGTTCACATTGCGATAGCAGCAGCCCGTTCAGCACATACGCTAACGGGCTGCTGTAACGCAAGTGCCGACATTTGCATCGCGTTAGCACAGATAGAGCATCTGCTAGCTCTATCTGCGCTAGCAGTGACGGACCCGGAAACGCTGCAGCCCGCATCTCAGGGTCCGTCACTCAATGACGGCACATCCCTAGCGCACGCCCATTGTGGGCGTGCGCTAGCGATGCGTCCGACATTGCTTTCAATGGCGGCATTAACGGACTACGTTACACCGCGTTATGCCGCGGTGTAATGTAGTCCGTTTAACGTACCACCATAACGCAATGTGAACCCCGTACAAATCCCTAGTTAGACCGCACATGGAGTACTGTGTCCAGTTTTGGGCACCGGTGCTCAGGAAGGATATAATGGAACTAGAGAGAGTACAAAGGAGGGCAACAAAATTAATAAAGGGGATGGGAGAACTACAATACCCAGATAGATTAGCGAAATTAGGATTATTTAGTCTAGAAAAAAGACGACTGAGGGGCGATCTAATAACCATGTATAAGTATATAAGGGGACAATACAAATATCTCGCTGAGGATCTGTTTATACCAAGGAAGGTGACGGGCACAAGGGGGCATTCTTTGCGTCTGGAGGAGAGAAGGTTTTTCCACCAACATAGAAGAGGATTCTTTACTGTTAGGGCAGTGAGAATCTGGAATTGCTTGCCTGAGGAGGTGGTGATGGCGAACTCAGTCGAGGGGTTCAAGAGAGGCCTGGATGTCTTCCTGGAGCAGAACAATATTGTATCATACAATTATTAGGTTCTGTAGAAGGACGTAGATCTGGGTATTTATTATGATGGAATATAGGCTGAACTGGATGGACAAATGTCTTTTTTCGGCCTTACTAACTATGTTACTATGTTACTATGTTACTAACCCAGCCTTAGCTTGGTTTGGCAGATGCTGCAAATTACAGTTGTTTTGTCTGGAGGAATTTCAGAAAAAAACTGCCATACAGGGGAACAATGCACCGTTGGCCTGTTATCTAGCCGAGTTGGGGGCTCTGTGGAACAGTTGAATGAGTTCTCCTTCTGGTCAAACCACTACCTCTTGTTACCTGTTTCATGCTACTGATTCATCCCTCTCTGCACTGCTGTGGTCACTAAGCTCGCTAGGCGTGCCACCATGCCAGGTTGAATCAGTGACCTCATCTGATTCTCCTTCTGAGTTGAGATTTTTGGCTGACCTGATGGCAACTGTGTGTCATTATTATCCTCGTCCTCTTTAGACATGAATTGACCTTCCCCAACGTGGCTTTCTCCTGGCTGTGGGTGCTCAAATGTTTGGGCATCACTGCACTCCACCTCCTCATGACCCTCTTTAGTGGTGCACGTTGAGAGGCCTGACTGCTGGATACAAATACTTATTTATTTAGCCAATAGAATTTTTGGGGGGGATCTTTTAGATCGCCTTTATGAGACATGCAAACAGCAGACTCAGGGAAATTGCTGGTAATTAGTGACATTTCTGTAGCTCAACAGGATTGCGCCACTCGCACAACTGCTAGATAAATAATAGCTATTTAAGCAATAGACAAGGAATATTATTTAGCAATTAACTTTTAAAATGGATTTTACTCACATTGCGTTTGCAGAGCCCCTAATGTACCTAAACAGTAGAAACCCCCCACAAGTGACCCCATATTGGAAACTAGACCCCCCCAAGGAACTTATCTAGATGTGTTGTGAGAACTTTGAACCCCCAAGTGTTTCACTACGGTTAATAACGCAGAGCCGTGAAAATAAAAAATCATTTTTTTTCCACAAAAATTATGTTTAACATCCAGTTTTGTATTTTTCCAAGGGTAACAGGAGAAATTGGTCCGCAAAAGTTGGTGTCCAATTTGTCCTGAGTACGCTGATACCCCATATATGGGGGGGTAAACCACCGTTTGGGCACATGGCAGAGCTCGGAAAGGAAGGAGCACCATTTGGAATGCAGACTTAGATGGATTGGTCTGCAGGCATCAGAGCCCCTGATGTACCTAAACAGTAGAAACCCCCCACAAGTGACCCCATATTAGAAACTAGACCCCCTGAGGAACTTATCTAGACGTGTTGTGAGAACTTTGAACTCCCAAGTGTTTCACTACAGTTTATAACGCAGAGCCGTGAAAATAAAAAATCATTTTTTTCCTACAAAAATGTTTTTTTAGCCCCCAAATGTTTATTTTCCCAAGGGTAACAAGAGAAATTGTACCCCAGAAGTTGTTGTCCAATTTGTCCTGAGTACGCTGATACCCCATATGTTGGGGTAAACCCCTGTTTGGGAGCACTGGAGAGCTCGGAAGGGAAGGAGCACTGTTTTACTTTTTCAACGCAGAATTGGCTGGAATTGAGATCGGACGCCATGTCGCGTTTGGAGAGCCCTGATGTGCCTAAACAGTGGAAACCCCCAATTCTAACTGAAACCCTAACCCAAACACACCCCTAACCCTAATCCCAATCACACCCCTAACCCCAACTCCAACACACCCCTAACCCTAATCCCAACCATAACACTAACCACACCCCTAAACCTGACACACCCCTAACCCTAATCCCAACCATAAATGTAATCCAAACCCTAACCCTAGCCCTAACCCTAACGCTAATCCTAGCCCTAACCCTAGCCCTAACCCTAGCCCTAACCCTAATGGGAAAATGGAAATAAGTACATTTACTTATAAGTATATTTACTTATTTACTTTTATAGCATGTTTTTTTGCAAATTTTTATGACTGGTAGCCGTCACACGCTAAAAGACGCTTTTTATTGCAAAAAATATTTTTTTGCGTTACCACATTTTGAGAGCTATAATTTTTCCATATTTTGGTTCACAGAGTCATGTGAGGTCTTGTTTTTTGCCGGACAAGTTGACATTTTTATTGGTAACATTTTTGGGCACGTGACTTTTTTGATCGCTTTTTATTCTGATTTTTGTGAGGCAGTATGATGAAAAAACAGCTATTCATGAATTTCTTTTGGGGTGGGGCGCTTATACCGTTCCGCATTAAGTAAAATGGATAAAGCAGTTTTATTCTTCGGGTCAGTACGATTACAGCGATACCTCATTTATATAATCTTTTTATGTTTTGGCGCTTTTATACGATAAAAACTATTTTATAGAAAAAATAATTATTTTTGCATCGCTTTATTCTGAGGACTATAACTTTTTTATTTTTTCGCTGATGACACTGTACAGTGGCTCGTTTTTTTGCGGGACAAGATGACATTTTCAGCGGTACCATGGTTATTTATATCCATCTTTTGGATCGTGTGCTATTTCACTTTTTGTTCGGCAGTATGATAATAAAGGGTTGTTTTTTGCCTCGGTTTTTTTTATACGGTGTTCACTGAAGGGGTTAACTAGTGGGACAGTTTTATAGGTCGGGTCGTTACGGACGCGGCGATACTAAATATGTGTACTTTTATTGTTTTTTTTATATTTAGATAAAGGAATGTATTGGAACAATATATCTATTTTTTTTTTATTTAGGAATGTTGACATCACAGTAAAGTGACAGATCTCAGGAATCTGACATGCACAGCAGGTAGGCTTCCCGACGCCTACTCTGAGCAGGCACTTGTAAGCCACCTCCCTGCAGGACCCGGATGCAGCCCCATGGCCATTTTGGATCCGAGGTCTGCAGGGAAGAGACGCTCGGTACAAGGTGAGCACATCGCCTTGTACCGAGGGTCTCAGGGAAGCCCGCAGGGAGCCCCCTCCCTGCGCGATGCTTCCCTATACCCCCCGGAATGCTGCGATCATGTTTGAACGCAGTGTGCAGGGGGTTAATGTGCCAGGGGTTAATGTGCCGGGGGCGGTCCATGACCGGATGTCAGCTGCGATAGTCAGCTGACACCCGGCCGCGATTGGCAGCGCTCCCCCCATGAGCGCGGCCGATCCCTATGACGTACTATCCCATCCCTGGGAATTAAGTCCCAGGTCACCTTGACGGGATAGTACGTCAAATGGGATTAAGGGGTTAATCTGCAGGCTAACAGCATTTTTAACCTGCCCAGCGCCCTCACTTTCCCAAATGCTGTGGGGAGAGAGTGAAATGTATTCTCCTAGCAGATTTCCAGTTTCAGTCATGGGAGCTAGGCCAGTGCTTGTTCAGTCACTGCTCTGAGTATATAGACCGGTGGCTGTAACAGCGTCACCGGCCATCACTGAGAGCCGGCCCCAGTGCAGAGCCAGTGTCAGTCAGGGCTGGAAGCACGGCTACAGCTGCCACTCTCTATACTCACAGCGGTGACTGAACAAGCGCCGGCACGGCCCTCGTGACTGAAACTGGAACGCTGCGAGGGGAATAAAGTTCATTATCTCCCATCAGCAATCAGCTAAGTGGAGGCGCCATGCAGGTTAGTAACGCTATTAACCTGCAAATTAACCCCATATCTATAGGTTAATAGTGTTTTTTTCTGGTGACAGGATCTTTTAAACTGTAAAATATTTTTCTATGCACTGTATAACTAAACATGCACTTTTTAACTGAATTTAGAACATAAACTGACAAAGTTCTTTAATATCTACGTGAACGGAAAGTCTAAGGCCAATGAAAATGAACAGATGCATGCTATATGGAAAACTATGCCCTATTGCACTAGTGGAGAAGTTTATGAAGAAAGATGATTGTTCTCACCGGAGATGGAGAATTAAGCACGGACATGTGATAACCGTACTGAAATGTACCGCCGATGCCCAACACAAACAACATCAGGAAAAGGTTCCGGTGCTGCACCTGACACAAAAGTAAAAGAGAGATGCATTGATATATGATACTCTGGAAATACAGCTCTGATAAAAATTAAGAAACCACTGCAAAATGTTCAGTTTGTCTGATTTTTCTCTTTATAGGTATATTTTTTAGTAAAATGTAAATTGCTCTTTTATCCTATAAACTTCTGACATGTCTCTGAATTTCCAAGCAATACATTTTGTATTTTTTTCTGACAATGAAAAATAGTCAAAATAAAAAACCCAGTGCTTTCAAACCTCAAATAATGCAAAGAAAACAAGTTTATAATCATTTAGAAACAACAATACTAATGTTTTAACTCAGAAAGAGTTCAGAAAGCAATATTTTGTGGAATAACCATGATTTTTAATCACCGCTTTCATGCGTCATGTAGCACAGTTATAAAACGGATCTGAAACAAGCCATCCACCATAAAATAATAGATGTGAATATAACAATGCCGGTGAGGCAAGCCACGCTGGTAATCAAATAGGCAGAGCTATATAGTGCCCATCGGGTAATTGTGCAATCTAATAGTAGCACACACCATAGGGAGCTCTCATATTACCTGCAGCCATGATGTGACCCCAGAAAATGGTCCCATAGCGCACCTCGACGCGCATTTCACTGCTCCCGCAGTTTCGTCAGGAGGTAATGGGCACCTGATAGTCCACCTTTTTATACTGCTCCCATCCTAATGTGTCTCACCACCAGCTGTAAGCAGCGCTCCCCCGCCATGATGCGTCGCGGAGAGCGGGGCGGCGCTCAAGGAGCACGTCACATGGGCGCATGACCCGGTCACATGACCTGGTCCGTAGCCATGCCGACGCACTATATAGCTCTGCCTATTTGATTACCAGCGTGGCTTGCCTCACCGGCATTGTTATATTCACATCTATTATTTTATGGTGGATGGCTTGTTTCAGATCCGTTTTATAACTGTGCTACTATATATAGCAATTGCTTGACATAGGTAGCTGGTGTCATTCTAAACAATATGAGATATTTCTGAACGAGCATCAGGGCAAAGCTTTGATTTATCTATATACTCTATCTCCTAGCCATGATGGTATATACCCCGTATGGACTGTGGTTCCTATCGGTTCTTTGCTGATATACAGCCTGTCTTACTCTCCCCCTATTTTTAGGGTATTGTTATGCAATTGTAGGCACATTTATATATTTTGTGTTATCTAGTGTTTGTATACATTTATACATGTGTGTTTAATACATTTATACTTTTTTACATATTTTGTGCCTTCCTTATTCTCTATTGGGTCCCTGGAGATTGGGCTGCCTATGACAGGGTTTTGATGTGGTGGTCTCTTAATTTTTGCCAGAGCTGTATAGTGACAAGTCAGCATTTGGACATGTTCATACACTGCACATTTACTGAAGTATTTAGCTGTGTTCCGGGACATAGCGCGCCGGCGCATGCGCACTAATACTTTTCGGCTTTGCCCGCAGTTGGGCAAAGCATACTGCGCATGCGCAAGGCGAGATTGCATTGCACACGCGTGTACTACGGAGGAAACCGAATCACATTCAAGACAATATTGCGGCCAGCGGGAAAGGAAGGGGTGCACGAAAGAGCAGAAAACGCCACCCATCGGAACAGAGCCCACCAAATTCAGGTGACAGGTTCCCTTTAAGCAGATTTACTGCAGATTTCACCCTATAAAACTGACATGTTGCAAATGTATTTTCTATACTCAAGTGAGAAAAGCTTCAGTAAATGTGCAGTATGTGTTGGAGGCTTTTCCAAACATATAATGTAACAATCCAATACGATATAACTCACCAGAGACAGGCCAAAAGCATGATCTTTCAGCCTATACAGTATCTGGCCTGTTTGTGTCTACATCCCATTTCTTTTACTTATAGGAAAGTGCAGAAGACTCTGGTATACATTTTATTACGATAGTTCTTATGGTGGACGGATGCTTAGACATCTAGCCTGTGGCCACTGTCGGGCACATGCCTCCTGACTCAGTGTATGCACCCGACAGAAGCCACAGACGCAGTATTTACCTAGCTTATTATAGAGCCTATGTTAGCATGTAAGGCTATTTACACATGCGTATAAAATAAATGCTTTGAGAAATGAAGCATGCCCTACTTTCATTCGATTTGTAGGAGGAAAAAGACACATAGCAAATGTTTAAAAAATATGAATGCATCAGTAATTCATCAGTATTGCTTTTGTTTTTGTTTGAGGCTGTCCCATGTAATTCAATCACCTCCCTAAATAAAAACAGGCCACTTATTTCAGATCTGTAAATGTATGTGCACACTGTCTTTTTGCTTAGTTTTTGGAGAAAAAAACTAAGCGGAAACTAAAAGTTTTTGAGTAGGTTTGAAATTTCCTGAGCAAAACAAGACATTTTCTGCAATAAATCCACATGTGTTTTTCTCGCGTTTTTGGTGCGGTTTTTTTTGCAGATTTTTCTGGAGGTTCCCAATGCAATAATATAGTGGCAAATCCGCAAAAAATCAGCAAACTTAATGAACATGCTGCGCTTTTTACCGCGATGCATTTTTTTCACAGAAAAAAAGCATCATGGGCACAAAAATTGCGGAATGCATTCTAAATGATGGGATGCATAATGTATGCATTTTTTTCACGTTTTTATAGCGAAAAAACACGAAAAAAACACGAAAAATCTGCAACGTGTGCACACAGCCTTAGACAGTTTCTGCCCAGGTCCTTCCCTGATTCTGCTCCAAAAACTCCTTTAAAAAGTCGGTGTGAACACACCCTAATATTCATACAATACTTATGATATGATTTTGCATCATTGTGTGAACAGTGTGTCACCCATAATGTTTTATGATATTTCAGAACCATATTGTAATCACTTCAAGTGCAAGCTGTCCTAAAGCTTAAATTACATGTAGCATTTGCATTTATTTTTTGCAGCCAATTTAAAGAATGGATGTTAAAAAAAAACTGTGTTCTGTCCATTACCATGTTTTCTCAGCTTTTAGATTTCATTCCTGGTTTAGGCTTATAACAGGAGAAAAAAAAGGAGTATGCCAAAATATTATTGGACTGTGGACCACAGGCCGAAGAGGAAAGGCAACATAATGGGCCACCTACCTTGTAGGACCTACAAACCAGACTCAATGTAAGAATTGAGAGGGGAGGTCATCCATAATTTCAGATAAATTCTGACTGAATATTAGGAATGCGCTGGGAATGGACCCAATAAAGTGATAAGACAGATGGGATGTAGGAGCCTAACATTTTACATAAGTTTTATATAGTACACTCACCAGCTCTGAAGCCAAGCTGCCCATAGTTATCGCTACTGAAACTGTCTTCTCTCCTGGTAGTCAATTGATTGTCCTTAGAAAGACAACTTCAGATCTATGCAAGGACGACTAGATCACAAGTGCACAGTCTGATGGTAGTAAGGAGTTACAGTAGATTTTAAGACACCCAGTGACCGCATGGCAGATGACAGAGAGGTATGGAGTATGACAAAACATTAACAGCCATTACACAGGAAACATCAGATGGTCAGTGGACCCAAAACTCTGCTAAGCAAGTACAGTACATTGATGCGGAAACGGAGTGATGCGACCAGGATTAAACAAAGGACGGCAATAATTACAGCACTGGTCTCTCTAGCCCTTTGTCACTATGGCACTGTTTGACTCACATTTCTTATAAGAAACAATTACGATGATGGTAAAAGCTCTATAGTGTTAAGTTAACTGGTCAAATGGTCAAAGGTTTGTATAAAAAATGTGTCCAGTTTTCAAATAGCCCAATATGAAATTAGTAGAGGAAAGTTCCATGGTTAGAATAGTCAACTAGAGCTGGGAGCAGCGTCAAAGAGCATCGGTAACTGAAGAACCTGGCAAAACAAATGTGCCATCTTGTGGCAACAGCTGATTATAGCTAGGCCATGGACAAGATATAAGACAGTGGTTCCCAAACTTTCTAACCTTAAGAGCCACATTTAGGTCTAAGAGTAACAGAAGTCTCGAGCCACATGCAGAACCCCCAGAGCAGTGACATCCATTTCTTGCCTCCCTTCTCTCACAATAATTACTCCCATAGGAGCTCCGTTATAATGACATCCAAAAGCTGTCACACCAAGGCAGTATATTTACATCCAGGGTTTCCTACCTTACCCCCATTCCGTATTCTCGCGCTAAGCACTCCCACCACACTATTACATACAGATTTATGTACCCACCTAACCGGCAGCATCATTCAATTTCATCCAGATCTACTCTTTTGTGGGGGGCTACTCAGAAAAGTCACCATCTGGAGTCCTGCTCTTCATAGCTGGTTGCTAGATTTAGTGCTAATGCACCAAGCTGGCAGACAAGTGTGATCCACACGTCGTGGGCCCGAGAGCCACAGTTTGGGGACCCCTGCCCTAAGATCAAAGGAAACTGTTACCAGAAAAAAAAACGCTATTGACCTGCAGATATGGGCTTAATCTGCAGGTTAATCACATAATTAACCGGCCCGGCACCTTCACTTAGCCAAATGCAGGGGGAGAAAATGAACTCTTCCCCCCGTGCAGCGTTCCGGCTTCAGTTACGAGGACGGCGCCAGCGCTGGTTCAGTCACCAGTATAGAGTATAGAGAGCAGCAGCTGTAGCTGCACCTCCAGCCCTTACTGACACATGCTCTGCACTGGGGCCGACTATCAGTGAGGGTCGGGATGTGGTTACAGCCGCCGCTCTAAATACTCAGAGCAGTGACTGAACCAGTGCCGGCGCAGTAATGGAGTTTTTTTCTGGACACAGGTTCCCTTCCCAGTCTTGAATGATTCACATGCTTCAGATTTGTTGCTGCAAACATTTCTTTTATTGTACAATTAATCTGAATGGAATTTGCAGCAATATATGAATTTGGCACAAAAACAACCAGTGATTGGAATTGATTTTCAGCCACTCAAACCACTCTTAATAACATGTAATGATTTCTATGGGAGTCAAATCAAGGTGCAAGTAGGAGACAGAATGAAAAACAGATGCAAACTGTTGTTAATTTGCCATGTTTTCTAGTCAAGTTAGATCAGTTTCAGGGGATGGCTGCAGATGAGCATATGAAAAATCATCTGAGTTTCATGCAGAAAACTCAAACTTTTCTTTTCTGATTTACATCTGATTTTCATCCTTGTGCCATCCAGGTAGCCATTGTTATGGGTTTAGCACAACAGAGAGGAGCCAGAAAACAGCAGCGTCTGATTTCTCCTACTCCTGCACTGTTTTGAAGCACTTCACTTTCATATTAAATGGTGCAGGTTTCTTTTAGCAGTGCAGGGGTTAATCTGCTCAGTTGAGAGCTCTTGGAAGCTTTCCTGCATTGAGGCTTTCAGCTGTGCACTGTTAGCCACTCTGATCTCCTATATAAACTGGGCCCTGGCTAGCACTCATTGCAGAGATAGCTTATGCTGCATGGTTAGGAGATAGTAGTTTGTGGTTGTTGTTTGAAAAGGCGTTTGGTGGATTTATCTGAGACTTTTGCTAGGTTTTGGGTGTGTGCTAATTCCTCTCCTTTTCCTACTTTAGTTTAACCCCATCCTCCACTTCCCAGTGTTTACCTCTGTTGTTTGTGTGAGTATATTTGTATGGTTGGTATTTTCCTTTATCCCTGTTTGTATTACCTTGTTAGTCTTGTAGGTGTATTACGATACACTACTAGTCCCCTCTTCCTTGGGTGGGGGAAGGGTACATACTGAGGGTGGATTTAAGAGCTAAGGCATGGTACATGGCCCCGGTGTCTTCACCATCAGAAGTAATCTGGGGAACAGAGAAATATAGGGCGCCTCTAGTGTTAGGGACAGGGAAGGAGCCCCTGGTCCTGGGACACAACCGACAGCAGAGTCATGACCGCTGTTCTTTACAGCCATATGACATTGGTGTGATATACGTGTAACATCCTTGTGTGACCTGTTTTCATACATCTGCATTAACTAATGTACAAGTGTAACACCCCAGGTAACCAGTTGTTACAGTGCTGTTGCCTTCCTTTTGGGGAGGGTGATGTCATGCCTGGAGGCAAGGAGGATTCCCTTTAACAGGTAATACACCTACATGCAACACATTCTGAATCCAGGCCAGAAGAGCGAGCTCTGAACCTGGGTTCAGGGGATATTCCCCCAGATATAGATATTCTGGTCTGGATGAGGAGTTAATGAGTTGGAGTTAGGGAGTTGGGGAGAGACAGTGGAAGAGAGAGGAGAATGAGCAAAGGTTGGGGCTGTGCAGCCACGTGTGGTGCGGCATCTCCAGGACAGCGGGTTGCATGGATAACAAGTGTGGGAGGGGAGAAGCAAAGGAGAACAAAGGAGTTCGGAGGGGAACTGTGACCGGGCACCCTCTGAGCTGAAGCGCAGGAACCGGGCACCAGTAGCCCGAGGCTGTGTAGTGTCAAGGTGAAAATATATATATCTTTATATATGTTTGTACTTTTATATATTCTTATGCTGTGAAACAATAAGTTTTTCTTTTTCATGCTTGCTAATGCAAATTTAACTGTATTTAAGATGGCTGCCAGTATTCACCTTTGCCCCACTTTCAGGCTGAAGGAACAAGTTGCACATTCCAGAAGGACAAGTATCATTTCTCTGGAATTCGAAACTTAACAAGATGTGGACAAAGAAAGATTCATCAGATGATGTCAGACCAACCAGAAGGACTGAATACTAGATACATTGCTTAACCCCTGCCTATCCCCGCCCTCTGCACACCTTCCCCCAATAGATCATATAATGCTGTGTATTAGAAAATAAAATCAGTTGCTGAGACGTTACTACACCTGGTAGACAAACGGGCAGGCACTGAGTTTGAACCAGATTTTGTCTGACTCATTCTTCAATTTGGTACCACTGCTCTTATCTTGATTTGGAATGACTGGTGGATGAAGGGTATTGTCGTGACGACCCCGACAATTTGGCGCAACCAATGTGGGGCGTGGCCCGTGAGATCCGAGACCCTCTGGACCCATACCTGGACGTCCGTGGACGACACCCGTAGTGGCTGACCTCGAGGACTGATCACCCTCCAAACACGGTAAGTGGAGATCATACATTCTGTATGTGTCACACTTGCTAGTGTTTCAGCCGTTATTGGTTAGTCTGTGGTCTCCTTGGGTCTGGGGAGTGACCGGTCGAGTGGTGAGACCGAGCGCGATCTCGTGCCACGCTTCGAACCAGCAACTGAGAGACGTCGCACTCTGCGCGTCCTCGTGTACACCACACCTCCTCCACCGGTCATTGTACTCCATTCAACCACCCTACCCGTGACTGTTGCCTAGTAGTGATAGAGTGAAAGATTGAGAAGTTTGTGGATTGGGATAGGAGACGTAGCCTCTGTGATATTGCACGCACATACATCGGTAATTAAGACGTCCCAAGAGGGGGACCACCAGAAACACTTGCACACACTTGCACATATCGGTAATTAAGACGTCCCAAGAGGGGGACCACCAGAAACACTTGCACACACTTGCACATATCAGTAATTAAGACGTCCCAAGAGGGGGACCACCAGAAACACTTGCACACACTTGCACATATCGGTAATTAAGACGTCCCAAGAGGGGGACCACCAGAAACACAGTGGAGGGGTCTCACTAGGAGACAGCCTCCCAACGTTTAGAATATCGTGACAGGACAGACTGTAATCACTGGTGTTCAGGTTAGGGAAAAATATTGAGCGCGAGGCTCTTTATTCATAACACGTGGAGCGTGAGGCTCCGTGTTAGGACACACGTGTTGTTATCGCTGTCAGCGGCCTGCTGCAGAAGGGCGTAGTATTCTGTGAGTCATGTTACGTCTCTTAAAGAAGAAGTCCGTGCCCCACAGGTTAGATGAGGATGCTGTGGAAGTCAAGACAATAGTAGAGTCACGGGAGGGGAAGAAGGCAGTCAAGAATGTTGAGAGATTGTACAAGCATGTAGGACTGCCCTCATCAGGGAGATTGCAGCCGTCTACATGGCACAATCTCATAGAGAACAAAAAGGGCATGTTGAAAGATAAAGGATTGTTAGAACAAGCACAAGCTCATCTGCGAGTTGCGCGAGGTTTGAAGAACGAGGGATGGAAAGAGGTTGATGGAGAGGGAGGCTCAGAAGATGCAGAGCCCATGTTTGGTTATAAAATGCCTCCGAATTGTAATCTTGCAGATTGTAAAATGGCCGCCGCGCCACCACTGATGAATACACAGTCCCAGCCACCGCCCTATAATGGCGGCGGCACGATATCTCCAGAGCCATGGGTGTGTCCTGTTTGTGGTGTGCAGAATCCGTCTTGGGTGACAACCTGTCGTGTGTGCGGGGCGGGCCGTCCTTGGGGCTCCGCCCAGGTCCCGGACGGAAGTGGGGCATGCCACACTTCCTCCGGCGGCCATCTTGGTGCACCCAGAATTTCTCCCCAGCCGTCATATCCGCTGGTGACATCTTCCGGCGAGTACTATCAAGGACCACCCCCTCTTGAAAAACTTCCAGCACCGGCCGATACTGTTTCCACATCCATTGTTCCTGTTTCCACCTCGGCCACTGGGCCTAGTCTTCCGGTGCAACCCACTGTGATATTTGTAAACACACCTGGGCAGGGCCCATTCTCCTTCGATGCCCTAACTGGTAGTGAGGCTTTCCAGTCTGTAATGCGTATGAGACGCCAGGTTATCGAGGGTGATGAAGAACCGGAAGATCCGAACAATCAGGCCGCTACAATTCCACCTACCCCGCCACCGCTGTTAGGTCCATTTGAATCTCCCAGACCCGTAAAAAGCCCGCGACCTACCTCTCTCAACAAGTCCCTTAAGTTACCACAAGCCCCAGAGATCTGGTTTCCCTGTCATTCACGTTACTACGTCACACCTCAGGGCTCCCAGGTTCTCTTCTCGGTGGGGTATGGGGACATAATCACCCACCAGGTGGGAGCCATAGTGAACCCAGCCAACTCTTCCCTGTCACATAGAGGTGGTTTGGCCCAACAGATAGCTAACAAGGGAGGCCCAGTCATAACCCAAGAATGTCAGGCCTACCTTATCACTCACGGCTCCTTGCAGTCAGGAGACGCTATGGCCACCCGAGGGGGGAATTTACCCTGTGATATAGTGTTACACACTGCAGGTCCCATATATGATTACAAGACACCCGAGCACTGTCGTACAATATTGCAGACTGCCTTGCGTACAGTGCTCACTTTTGCAGGACAGCTAGATAAAAACACACTTCCTCGTAGAACCTTGGCTATACCGTTGATATCTTCAGGACTCTTCGGATACCCACTGGGCCCCTGTATGAAGGAACATGTTGAAGTTATCAAAGATTGCCTACAATCAACCCCAAACCTTGATTTGCAGGAAGTCAGGATTGTCTGTTATCATGAGTCTGGGATAGATGGCATCATGCCTTTGGTAGCTGAATACATGGTACCGCTAATGCACACAGGTATAAAGCCTATGGATGAGACAACACCCACCGCGCCCCCAACTGCCCCGAAAGATGAGGTAGTGACGCGTGACGGAGAAGAAGAAGGGCTGAAGCTGAAGTACAAACCTTTCACTCCAGTACAGATTGATGCTATTGTCAACAAGTTACCAGACCCGGACAAATTTCCCATGCAGTATGTGAGGAAGTTAGAACAGACTAGGAGCATCTACGGGGCTACATGGTCTGATCTATCAGGCATTACCTCAATCAAAGCCTCCGAATATTTTCTTCCCACCATCATGAAAGAATTAGACTCCACTAAGGCGGGACCCCTCAACAAGTTCAAGTCTGGAGAAGAGTTTATAGCACAACTCACAAAGTGGGCTCAGGACCGTCTCTCTGACGAAGCAGGATCAATACAGGACATACAACAAGAACCTGGTGAAGCTGTGGAGAAATACAGTGCCAGGCTAACTATGCAGTTTGAAGACCTGGGTTACTCAGTTCATGTAAAGACGCAAGCAGCCTTGTTGGTCCGTGCGTTCATTGATGGTCTGGAAGATCCACTGAAGGATAGGGTCATGAAGCTTCGTCCCGAATTATCTGATGGTCCTCTAAAACAGGCTCTCACCGTTGTGAAGAGTTATCAGAAAATGCTTCAAAGGGAAGAAAAAGAAGCAGAAAAAGAAGCACAGAAGGACAAAGGCAAGAAGAAATCAGCCATGTATATGGCAGAAGCCCCAGAAGTACCTGTTATGGTGTACCAGGCCCAAGATCGGTATGGACCACCACCACGGGGCCAAGAGGGCCCCAAGGCCGAAACTACAGAGACAGACCATACCGTGATGACCAAGGGAGATCTCTGTGTTGGGAGTGTGGCAGCTTTTACCACATGAGAAGAGATTGCCCCCACAAGGAGCATCATCAGAGACCTCCTCCTCCATGCTCATGAAGTTCAGGCCAACCGGTGCCCCCCTTCCCCGCAGCTCGTACCTCTTCATCCTGCGGTACAGTTACCCTGGAAGTGGACAACCAACCTCTCAAGTTTCTAGTGGACACTGGGGCGGCCACCTCTGTTATCTCTTCATCTCAACTGCCTCCTACTATCTCCCTGTCTTCGGATTTCCTCACGTGTATTGGAGTTGAGGGTCAACAATCCTCATCACCACTCACTGTTCCTGTTCCAGCCGGCCCTTTCTCTGGTGTCTTTACCAAGTTTCTGGTGTCTGAAACCTGTCCTGTCAACCTTCTGGGAGCTGACCTCCTTCAAAGGCTTCGTGCTACCATCACTTTTGGTGATCAAGGGATGGAACTGCAGTTACAAGACCCTGCCTCACAACAAGGCACTGAAGATCGTTGTGTACTCAAGGCTTTCCCTTTGATGATGATGACACTGCAACCGACACCTACTCCGGATCTGCCTGACCTACCTGAAGCCTTGTGGTCAACTGGACCTGAAGACGTGGGTCTGCTCAAAGTGCCTCCAGTGAAAGTCCACCTCAAACCTGGGCACCCGTACCCCAGGTTACCTCAATATCCACTCAAAGCTGCTCAGGAACAAAGCCTTGGAGTTCAGATTACCTCCCTCTTACGTTCTGGAGTACTGATCAGGTGTGTTTCACCCTGTAACACACCCCTGTTTCCGGTGAAGAAGAAGACAGCCCCCGGGGACCCTCCAAGGTACAGACTTGTTCAGGACCTTAGAGCAGTCAATTCAGCTACCATATTGGAAACCCCTGTGGTCCCCAACCCAAACACCTTGCTCTCCCAAGTGCCTGCTTCAGCAACACTCTTCACCGTCATTGATTTGGCCAACGCCTTCTTCAGTGTCCCACTTCATGAAGACTCACAGTTCTTATTTGCCTTCATGTTCCAAGGATCTCAGCTGACCTGGACTAGGACACCACAGGGCGCTCAGAACTCCCCTAACCAGTTTACTCAGGCTATGAAGATGATCCTGGACCCATGGATATTGGAGAATCTTCACGTCATGCTTCTCCAGTATGTTGATGACCTACTCCTCTGTGGAACTGAGGAAAATCTGTCTGCTGCTTCTGAGTCCCTGCTCCTCTTCCTTCACTCTGCCAACTGCAAAGTCTCGAAGGCCAAGGTCCAGTGGTGCAAAGAAAAGGTTGTCTTTCTCGGACACTGTATTTCTCAAGGCTCGAGACACCTCACCGAGGACAGAAAGCATGCCATCGAGGACATTCGTTATCCGAAAACTTACTCTGGTATGCAATCTTTCTTAGGACTCATTACCTACTGCAGACAGTGGATTCCGGATGCCTCAAGACTCATGCAACCCTTGTATGACTGCCTCAAGGCTGGAGGGCCAGATTGGTATCATGCTGAAAACCCGTACATCTATGCTCAGCAAAAGGACTGTTTTGAGGCTCTCAAGGAAGCTGTTGTCAGTGCCCCTGCTCTGGGTCTCCCTGACTACACTCAGCCATTCCATCTCTTTGTTTTGGAGTCTGAAGGACATGCCTCCGGTGTGCTAGCTCAGAAACATGCTGACCGCTTCCGCCCTCTGGCCTACTACTCAGCCAGACTGGATCCTGTTGCCAGAACAGCTCCATCCTGCCTCAAGGCTGTACATGCAGCCCATGTTCTCGTGGACAAATCTGCTGACATAGCACTTGGTCATGACTTGATCATTCAACCCGGACATGATCTCTCGGTTGTTCTCCAACAAACATCTTCCAAGCATCTGACAAGTCAAAGACATCTCAGACTTCAGTGCTCTCTACTTCTACCCTCCAACATCACCTTCCAATAATGTACTACCATCAACCCGGCCACTTTGCTTCCACATTCTAGGGGGGAGATGCCTGACTGGATGTATGAGGAATGGAGGTCACCTAGTGACCCACATGACTGTGTAAAAGCATTGGAACAAGAAATTTCTGCACCACAGAATGTGGTAACTCAAGAGCTTCCCAGTCCTGATTTGCAACTGTGGACTGATGGATCCCGATTTGCAGACTCTTATGGCAAGTTCCACACTGGATATGCTGTCACCACTGAAACGGAAGTCCTTCTGGCTGAAGCTTTACCACCTCACCTGTCCGCTCAAGAAGCTGAACTTGTGGCCCTACAACAAGCATGTTATCTAGCAGAGGGGCAGCACGGTGGCGCAGTGGTTAGCACTACAGCCTTGCAGCGCTGGGGTCCTGGGTTCTAATCCCACCCAGGACAACATCTGCAAAGAGTTTGTATGTTCTCTCCGTGTTTGCGTGGGTTTCCTCCGGGCACTCCGGTTTCCTCCCACATTCCAAAGACATACTGATAGGAATTCTAGATTGTGAGCCCAATCGGGGACAGTGATGATAATGTGTACAAAACTGTAAAGCGCTGCGGAATATGTTAGCGCTATATAAAAAAAAAAAAATAAAGATTATTAAGGGAAAACGGCCAACGTCTACACCGACTCAAGATATGGCTACGGAATCTGTCACGATTTTGGATTCCTGTGGAAGTCCCGAGGGTTCATTACGGCAACAGGAACCCCTGTTAAACATGCACTGAGGATTAAGGCCCTGATGAAGGCATTGGAGCTACCTGTACAGATTGCGGTGATCAAGGTTAAAGCACATGGGAAAGTTGACTCAAAGGAGACTAGAGGAAACCACTTAGCAGACCAAGCTGCCAAAGCTGCTGCCATGAAGAATGTCTCAGCAAAGTGGGAAGAGGAAGAAGCAGTATCAGAAAAACTCTGCTGGAAAGACACCTCTACATCTGTGATGCCTGTACTTACCAAAGCACAAACAAAGGAACAGGTAACCACGGAAGCTGCACAAGTTGAAGAAGAACAAGACTTTGAGAAGTCTGAAGCCAAGCCTGAAGCCCGGAGGAAGAATAAAGAGTTGATAGAAGACATGGAGATGGAATACCCTGCTACCGGATCTGTCTGGAAGCCAGCCCGGCCACCTGAAGAAAGATTATGGGAAGAACAGAAGTTGATTTCCAAAGAAGAAAAACGACAGTGGGAAGCTGCAGTGGAAATCCTAGGTTTGCCGGACAGCACCTATTTCCCAGACTCTACAAAGTAGATGGGAAACCCTGTCTACCCAAAAGGATGTACCCAGCCGTTGCAGCATGGGCTCATGGATCGACTCATCGAGGAAAGAACCAAGCTCTAGCTTGTATCAAGATGCTTTATTGGGCCCCAGGAATCTCTACCACTGTTACAGCTTACTCAAGAGCCTGCCCAGTTTGTGCCACCTGCAACCCAACAGCCACCGCTAAGGTGCCACTTCAGCATCTTGCCAAACCAGACTACCCTTGGCAAAGAATCCAAGTTGATCATATTCAAATGCCCAAGTCAGGAAAGTATGAGTATGCCCTGGTGGCTGTGGATATGTTTTCCGGATGGCCTGAAGCCTACCCAGTGACCAACATGACTGCCAAGACTACAGCTAAGAAGCTCATCACTGAAATTTCGTGCAGATTTGGAATCCCTGAAGTCATTGAATCGGATCAGGGCCCAGCCTTCACTGCTAATGTCTACGAGGAACTGTGGCACATGTTAGGGACAGGTTTGGGCCTACACACCCCTTATCACCCCTCCAGTTCAGCCAAAGTTGAGAGAATTAACTCTACAATTAAGACCCAGTTGCTTAAGATGAGCCAGGACCACCCACTCCCATGGCCAGATTTGCTCCCCGTGGTCTTATACCATATCAGACACACCCCACAGGGGAAACATGGTTTGACTCCTTTTGAAATTCTTTTTGGTGCTCCACCTAAGATAGGGGATATTAGGCCCCAAGAGTTGTCAGAGACAAATGATAAAGTTGTAAAATTTGTGATTGCATTGTCTAAAGAACTGTCTAACACCCACCCTACAGTCTCTGCTTCTCTTCCAGAATCCACAGGTGACGTGGTCCATGACTTTATGCCAGGAGACCTGGTGTATGTGAAAAAGTTTGTGCGCAGAGATTGTCTTCAGCCAAGATTCGAAGGACCCCACACGGTGATCTTGGTTACCCCCACTGCTGTAAAACTTGAAGGAAAGAGCACTTGGATCCACGCTTCACACTGCAAAAGAGACCGAACCAGTGCTTAGTCACAGTGGTGGTTGAAGGGAGATGTTGCTGTTATTTTTGATTCTGAGGATGGGGGCCATCCTTACCCTTACCTCTTCGGCCCCTATTGTAAACAAGAATACAGGTGCCACTATTCTCTGGGTAAATCTAACGGCCCCGGTAAATATCTGGAGATTTGATTTCTGTGATATTGTCAAGTGCCCCGAGACTCAGCGGGTGGTAGAGGGAGTTATCCAGTTTTATATGTGTGTTACCAGAGAAAACAATAATAATTGTTATTATTGGTCAGATGCTGCCTGGAATACGGGGGATGATTGGGGATATAGACCTAGTGAAGCCATATTCCCTAAGGATGAGATGGGTAGGAGTCTTCATGGGAGAATGCATCTAACAGCCCTGTTACAACCACCTAGGGGCTGTACATGGGGTAGAAACTGTCACCCCCTCCTCCTAAATCTTGAAAGTCCCCAATCAGCTGACCTGCAGACGTTTGTACTGGGAAGGCATTTTCATAGTGTATTTAGTATCGGATACTATGGGAATTTAGGCCATATACAGCTCCAGGATATTAGCTTCAGACCAACCAAGGCCCCCGTTACCAGTACAGCTAAAACAGGCCCAGGTGAACGTTTGCAAAATATAGTTAACGAAGTAATCCCCATTCCAGGTCTCAGTTGGCAAGAAGTTTTCTCCATAGAAACACAAACAGCCCCAAGGAAAAATTTATGGTTAGAATGGGTAAGATACAATGTAAGAGTTCAGAATATCTCTGTAGGATGTATTGCTTGTGCTGCAGCGAATACACATCTATACACACATGCATTGTTTTTTCCTGATGACAATACCACTGCCTGTGTTATGAATCTGTTGAAGGGTCTAAAGCCCACTGATTGCTCAGATTATGTCCCACTAATTCATGAAGCACCTAAACTAAAGGTCCCAGGGGGAATAACCGTATTAGCTGATAATTATACCTGCTATAATTCCTACGACACTACAGGTACACCAGTAGGGGTCTTCGAGACAGGTTTCTGCAAAGAGAACAGTTCCTTAGATACTGACTTGCTAGCTAATCATACACAGTATATGTACGACATTTATTGGTTATGTGGAGATGGTAAGCTCCGTCCTAGGTTGCCTAATGCCTGGATAGGTCAATGCACCCTTGTTAAATTAGCTATGCAGTTCAAGATTTTACCTTGGGATCCGGAGACACCTGATGAACATACCAGGAAGAGGAGAAGTCTCGATCAGCTCCACATGAGTTATGCAGAAGATCCATTGGTATATGTCGATGGCATTGGAGTGCCAAGGGGGGTGCCTGACCAATTTAAGGCCCAGAATCAGATCTATGCTGGCTTTGCTTCCATAATCCCATAGGTGCAGATTAACAAAAATGTTGATTGGATCAATTACATATATTACAGTGAACAAAGGTTTGTCAATTTTACCTGTGATGCTTTCCAGGGTATAGTTGAAGAATTGGGCCCTAACACTAGAATGACCCTCCAAAACCGACTAGCCCTTGATATGATCTTAGCTGAGAAAGGAGGAGTCTGTGGGATGGTGGGAGAGGAATGTTGTACCTATATCCCTCAGAACTCTGGGGTAAATGGAAAGACCATGATAGCTCTTAAAAAGATAAATGGGTTAGCAGCAGAATTAAAAACTAATGCTGGAGTAGACACATCTTTCTTTTCCGGCTGGTTGGGTGGGCTCAAAGGATTCCTCCAACAAGCTTGTCTAGTACTGATTGCCCTTCTTGTAGTTGGATCGATAATTCTCTGTTGTGTTACTCCCCTGTATAAAGGCAACTCCGACTGGCACCTTCCTCAACCAAGAAGTAGACTCACCAAAGTGCGATGGCACTGATCCAGGGGAGATCCCTAAGTACATCCCCCTCAAGAAGATAGACAATACCCTTTACTCTCAGATGATGCTAAGAGATTTAGTTTAGGGACAGCGGGAGAACTCCATGTGAAGCTAGTGAAGGGTTCAGCTGCATGGAGGCCTCTCGCAAGGGGAGAGCTTCTGAGGTGTCTGGATGAAGAAAACCACCTCCCCTTTCCCCATCACATGGACAGTCTCGAAGGATCTTTCTTTTTAGGGAAAAACTTAGTGTTTAGGGGGGATTGTCAAGGTGAAAATATATATATCTTTATATATGTTTGTACTTTTATATATTCTTATGCTGTGAAACAATAAGTTTTTCTTTTTCATGCTTGCTAATGCAAATGTAACTGTATTTAAGATGGCTGCCAGTATTCACCTTTGCCCCACTTTCAGGCTGAAGGAACAAGTTGCACATTCCAGAAGGACAAGTATCATTTCTCTGGAATTCGAAACTTAACAAGATGTGGATAAAGAAAGATTCATCAGATGACGTCAGACCAACCAGAAGGACTGAATACTAGATACATTGCTTAACCCCTGCCTATCCCCGCCCTCTGCACACCTTCCCCCAATAGATCATATAATGCTGTGTATTAGAAAATAAAATCAGTTGCTGAGACGTTACTACACCTGGTAGACAAACGGGCAGGCACTGAGTTTGAACCAGATTTTGTCTGACTCATTCTTCAATTTGGTACCACTGCTCTTATCTTGATTTGGAATGACTGGTGGATGAAGGGTATTGTCGTGACGACCCCGACAGTAGTACTTCATGTCCCACAGCAGAACCGGAGGGCAGAAGACTTTATGTAGTCTGTCCACACCCACACCCGAAGGTGCAGCAGTGCACAGAGCTGGGTCGTGATAGAGACCCTGTAAAAAGGCTCGCATTGCTCACCATACGGGTACTGTCCCAGGACAAGAAAGAGAAGGACCTTGTAAGGGAGCCACAAGCAGCAAGGACCTCGCATAAGAGCGCAAGAAGGAAGGCTTACAAATCTCACCTGAAAGAGGAATCCACCATTGCCTCCAGGCCGGCCGGAGCACACCAACACCTGTTGCTGGTACCCTGGACTGAGACTGGCTACCATCAGTAAACCAGGTAAAGAGACTGCAACCCTGTGTCCTCTGTTTACTATGGCACCACACTATCCTTGTCCAATACACCAGGAGCCCTGGGGACCCAGCTTCACCTGTGGGAAGTGATACCATCTTTGCTGCAGTACCATCACCCCCAGAGGACCCCTTTAAGCAGTGTCAGTCACTCCTGACCGAATACCACAGGTGGCGTCACAAACTTTTATTACTTTACAAATCCCTTTTAAGACTGTCCCTTTTATTTGGGCGCCCAGGGCCACGGACCGGGTTGCTGCCACCGTAACCACCCCTTTAATAACGACCGGACCTGGTATTGAGTATCCCCACGGCCCTGGCAGGCGTTCCACAAGATCAAATACAGTTTCCAAGATATATCATCGAAATTTATCCATAAAAATAGGATGACACTTGGCTGATCTGTTTATTTTTACACAAAAATAGACTTGAATAAGTGAGTTTCAATCGAGACTCATAAGAAAGTCAGACTGAGATAGAAATTGTTCATCTGAACAGCCTATTGAATGACATGGGTCAGTGTGCTGTCTGTGTGCTATGCGATTAAAAATTAGCCAGTACACCGCTGATTTATACGCTCGTCTGCACGAGTCCTCGAAGTGATGAAAAGCAAATATGAACCCGTCCTAAAAATGATGGTGGGAATACAATTCAAGATGGACGTGTTGTTCCAGTACTTTTGAGGAATAGAGGAGAAGTGATATGAGGTGATAGCTAGATACAGAGGATGGGTCAAGGGAAGACTTTTAGGGGATGGTTATGATTGAGGCATGTTTGAAGCATGAGGGGAAAACACCAGTTGTTAGTGATAGGTTGAAGAGATGGGTTAGGGTTGGGATGAAGACTGTGGTGAGATTTGGGATGAGGTAAGAAAAAGACTGGGCAAAAAGCTTTTTTACACACATGGGTGAGACCTGTCAATCACGTGGAGCAGTGTGGGTAGTTCTTGGTTATGTGCCACAGCGGACAAATCTCTCCTTATAGTCTCCAGCGAACTTTTCAAGGGATGTATTTTCTGGATAAAATGTACCTCGCTGCAGTTGTGCATCCAGGTTCTGATTCATGCTGCCCATGGTTCGGGCACAATTAATCTAATGACAGGTTCCTTTTAACAATGTTCTTGTCAGTGGAATGTTTTCCTAATCACTGATACTGTGAGCACTGTTTGGATAGTTCAAGGCTATGTAGGGACATGTCCCATTGACAAGGCAATGCTGACACTCCTTGTTCAATGTATTATTATATTTTCAGAGGGAATAAAAGTGGAATGATACAAAGCGACGTTCAGAGAAAATACTCTCTTTTATGAAAAATGCAAGCACTAAAACAGACATTTTTGTTATGTGCAATAGCAAACAGCAGAAGTGTGAATGCAGCTCTGGAGTATAATACATGTATCAACTCTTTTTGACATATAAATATATATATATTCAGTATATATCCTACTTTCTCAAGGTCTATAAAAATGATGAGCTATCCTCGGTATAGGTCATCAATATTGGATTGGTCGGGTCCCAGCGGCCCCAGAAGTAAATGGAAAGTAAGCCTCAGTAAAAATGGGTACTATACAGTGCATAGAGCACTGTTCCAACTCCATACACTGTGCATGTCTAGGAATCTGGTAACAGCTGATCGGATAGTGATATATTAATTATGCAGCGCCCCAGAGTCCTGGTTCGTTGCAGTAATGTTATTCTTCCACCAGGGGGAGTGATGTTACATCTGAGGGCAATGAAAGAGATCTTCTGTCCAGGTAACACAGCCACACACACACTTCACACACCAGTCCACCAGGGTGAGGTAAGGGTTCTATCTATTAGGGTAAAACTGGGGGGTTGGTGAGGAAGTTAGTCAGCCAGAGTCAGAACAAGAAGTCTGAGGAGAGTTCCTGGCTGGGGACTGACGAGGAAAGGTCTCCCGGTCGAGCTAGCTAGGGTGATCTCTAGTCAGATCCAGACCGAAGTCTGAGGAGGGAGAAAGACACGGAGCTGCGCCTGCAAACCATGCAGCAGCATCCCAAGAAAGGACGCGAAAGGAATTGTGCTGTAGTGAGTGAGAAAAGAAGTCATAGCAACAGGAGTGAAACATCAGTGAGAGACCAGCTAGAAGCAGGCTGCCTCCAGCTGAAGCGCAGATCCGGTGGCCAGAATACCAAGGGAGTAAAGAGCTCTATGCCGTTACTTCAGAGACTGGCAGGACAGTTAATTCCAAGTTGGCTGTCCGACCTTTATACCTAAGAAGACACAGTGGCAACTTGTGGGGGTCGGGGCGTCTCTAGGGTCCCTATAAACAAGCCTCAGGCCATCAGTCATACAGGTTTTGTCCTATCCGTACCATCTGGGGGACAGAGAGGAGTAACAACAGTGAGGACCTTATGGTAGCTTATGCAAGTAGGGACCTACTACGTTACTGTGCGCTAGGGGAAGGCTATTGAATTCCTCCTGGATAAGGGGACTCTGGATTTGCCTTCAGACCAGCCGGACTCTGCCTACCCTGTGGTCCCTACCTTGGACTGTGGATGCTGAAGCCTTCAGTAAAAGGTAAAGAGCCTGCACCCCTGTGTCCTCGTTATTCACTGGACCATCCACCATCTACACTCTGGGAAGCCCTGGGGACATACTTCACCTGTGGGAAGGTATACCATCTAGCTGCCATAACATCACCCCAGCGGACCCCTAAGCAGCATCGGTCATCCTGACCGAATACCACAGGTGGCGTCACGAACATTATTCCTTTAACCCCTTCATGACCGGGGGATTTTTCGTTTTTCCGTGTTCATTTTTCGCTCCCCTCCTTCCCAGAGCCATAACTTTTTTATTTTTCTGTCAATTTGGCCATGTGAGGGCTTATTTTTTGCGGGATGAGTTGTACTTTTGAATGACATCATTGGTTTTAGCATGTCGTGTACTAGAAAACGGGAAAAAAATTCCAAGTGCGGTGAAATTGCAAAAAAAGTGCAATCACACACTTGTTTTTTGTTTGGCTTTTTTGCTAGGTTCACTAAATGCTAAAAATGACCTGCCATTATGATTCTCCAGGTCAGTACGAGTTCATAGACACCAAACATGACTAGGTTATTTTTTATCTAAGTGGTGAAAAAAAATTCCAAACTTTGCTAAAAAAAAAAAATTGCGCCATTTTCCGATACTCGTAGCGTCTCCATTTTTCATGATCTGGGGTCGGTTGAGGGCTTATTTTTTGCGTGCCGAGATGACGTTTTTAATGATAGCATTTCGGTGCAGATACGTTCTTTTGATCGCCCGTTATTGCATTTTAATGCAATGTCGCGGCGACCAAAAAAACGTAATTCTGGCGTTTCGAATTTTTTTCCCGCTACGATGTTTAGCGATCAGGTTAATACTTTTTTTTAATTGATAGATCGGGCGATTTTGAGCGCGGCGATACCAAATATGCGTAGATTTGATATTTTTTTTATTGATTTATTTTGATTGGGGCGAAAGGGGGGTGATTTAAACTTTTAGGTTTTTTTAATTTTTTTCACATTTTTTTTAAACTTTTTTTTTTAACTTTTGCCATGCTTCAATAGCCTCCATGGGAGGCTAGAAGCAAGCACAGCACGATCGCCTCTGCTACATAGCAGCGATCTGCTGATCGCTGCTATGTAGCAGAATTGCACGTGTGCTGTGAGCGCCGACCACAGGGTGGCGCTCACAGCGACGGGCGATCAGTAACCATAGAGGTCTCTAGGACCTCTATGGTTACCATCCAGACGCATCGCCGACCCCCGATCATGTGACGGGGGTCGGCGATGACGTCATTTCCGGCCGCCCGGCCGGAAGCGGTAGTTAAATGCCGCTGTCTGCGTTTGACAGCGGCATTTAACTAGTTAATAGGTGCGGGCAGATCGCGATTCTGCCCGCACCTATTACGGGCACATGTCAGCTGTTCAAAACAGCTGACATGTCCCGGCTTTGGTGCGGGCTCACCGCGGAGCCCTGCATCAAAGCAGGGGAGCCGGCATCGGACGGTATAGTACGTCCGATGCCGGTAAGGGGTTAAAGTAGTAAACCTATAGGGGGGCACCGGAGGTAAATGCTCCGCCATCATATCATATAAACCAAAAAAGAATGGACACCAGAGCTAAAAGTAACAAATTTATTGAAAGACCATTTAAAAGTACATAAATACTGCAAATAGAAATCAGAATAAAAAGATGCAATGAAAAAACGGAAAGGCGACACTAGTGCCACATACGGACGTTATACTAAGCTGAAGAGCAAGAAAATCAATGTGTACTCATACCACGGGTGTGTATATAGATACACAAAAATAACATTCAACGATAATGAAAGCAGTGCAACATACGTATAAACAATAGTTATGATATCACGTAGCCAACCGGGCAGATGGTAACAATAATAAGAAGACAATTGCTCTCAGATAATAAACAGGTGCAGGGAGATACTAAGTATGTATAAAAATACAAATAAAGTGCCTAGTGCAGATATAATATGGCAGGGTATCCCATATAACTATGCTGCCCCCCGAGGAAGCAGCATTTGCGAAACGCGCGTCGGGGCCCCTCTTTCCACACACGGCCGCAGGTTGGTACTTCTTTTATGTGCCTCTTACTACCACTTAGAAAGCATTAGTATGGCTTTACCAATTTATGTGTATGGGATTTTCCCTTAATATTTGTGCCCATGCACTGAGGGCAGCATAGTTATATGGGGTACCCTGCCATATTATATCTGCACTAGGCACTTTATTTGTATTTTTATACATACTTAGTATCTCCCTGCACCTGTTTATTATCTGAGAGCAATTGACTTCTTATTATTGTTACCATCTGCCCGGTTGGCTACGTGATATCATAACTATTGTTTATACGTATGTTGCACTGCTTTCATTATCGTTGAATGTTATTTTTGTGTATCTAGTTGAGTTCTGGCGAGGAGTATCTATAAAGCATACATCACCCCTGTTCAGAAACCGGCGAATCCTTGTATTTCACAGTGCATACACTGGAGGGATTCATTAGTCTGCAGTCACATACAGTGACTGCAGACTTAACATATTAGACCAGACAACCCCTCTAAGGCATAGATCAATAATATCATAATCCTGGAAAACCGCCTTTATCTGCTCAGAGGTGGACATACCCATTAAGAGTTTTCACATTAATGAAATATTGAGTTTTTGGTTCTGTGGTAGCTCTGGATTCTGCATTGTGCCTTGTGTATGTGTCAGATTCTTGTTTCGAAGCCAATTGATGAACATTATTATCTTGCACTATATAATAATTCTGCTCATACAGAGTGTATGGTAGCAATGTGACATAAAAGTGCCGCTGTTTGATGAGAGAATTTTTTCATTGTTAACATGATGTATGCATGTTCCTCCTGTAAAGCTTGACCAATCACTCATTACATGAGTAGTAACTGGAGGAAAGGTGTGACAAGTGACCTGCAATTCTAATAAGTAACTTTCTCAATTCTACCACATCAACGTGACTCAGCAAAGCAATTTATCCATCTCATACTCCTCTGTTAATATCACTAGCTGTAGTTCTAATGTCATGTCATGATGACCAGAGTCACAAGAAAAAACAGAGGAACCAGAAGAGCATGTGTCTAAGGCCGGTTTCACACGTCAGTGGCTCCGGTACGTGAGGTGACAGCTTCCTCACGTACCGGAGACACTGACTCACGTAGACACATTGAAATCAATGTGTCTCTGCACATGTCAGCGTGTTTTCACGAACCGTGTGTCCGTGTGCAAAACTCGGAGACATGTCAGTGTTCGTGGGAGCGCACGGATTACACGGACCCATTAAAGTCAATGGGTCCGTGTAAAACACGTACCGCACACGGACGTTGTCCGTGTGCAGTCCGTGTGCCATGCAGGACACAGCGCTACAGTAAGCGCTGTCCCCCCCCCACGTGGTGCTGAAGCCGCCATTCATATCTTCTCTACAGCAACGTTTGCTGTAGAGAAGATATGATAAATCCTTTTTTTTTTGTTTCTCGTGTTTAAAATAAAGGTCCCTGTAAACAACCCCCCTCCCACGCCCTGTGCGCCCGCCCGCTGTTATTAAAATACTCACCCGGCTCCCTCGCACTGTCCTCTACGCGCCGCACCTTCTCCTGTATGAGCGGTCACGTGGGGCCGCCGATTACAGTCATGAATATGCGGCTCCACCTCCCATAGGGATTTATCATATCTTCTCTACAGCAAACGCTGCTGCAGAGAAGATATGAATGGCGGCTTCAGCACCAGATGCAGGGAACAGCGCTTATCTCTAGCACTGTCTCCTGCACGCTCCGTGTGGTACCCAGTCGGCACACGGGCGGCACACGTGTGCAGCACGTGTGCCACACTGATGTGCCACAGAAACGCACGGGCACATGGACACGGATAATTCCAGTACCGATTTTTCCGGTACCGGAATTATCTGGACGTGTGAGACTGGCCAAAGAAACAGATAAAATGAAAAGTATATGACTGCATCAGAAGCATGACCGTGCTGTAACTGAAATAAATCTCTATACAAAGACCAACACTGATATTACTGCCATATGGTGACATATAGTGGTAGATCCCAGTCCTGCAGAACATACAAGAGATTACATACAGCACAGCTATTGATGGGGACTTTTAGGTGACGTTCTTTCTGGTGATGTCATTCACTTTTCTCATATTTTCAGACCTAGATGACATGGCAACTTCTTTCAGCCAGTTCTCTGCTGCAGAGATAAGAAAGACACATCTGACTTCTCATATTTCCAGCACCGTTCCCATCTATTCTCAACCTGCACAAACTCCTCATCCTACTGATACCCCAATACTGCCGTATGTGTCCCTATTACTACACCTACTGTGTGGTACTGTGTGCCATCTAATATTGCTCCTACTATGATGGACCCAACACAAACCTTCACACTGTATAATTGCTTGCATATAGTATAAAGGCTCCCACATAGCCCTCCAAATATTATAATAGCCCCCACATAGTGACTGCTTTAGAAAGGTTAATTTGAACTAAAAAGTCGCCAAGACATATGGGCTAAATAAGTCCACTTATTTTGGTAACTATTGGAATGCTGCCTAACGTTTTACTTTTAGATTTCAATGTTAGATATATAGATATGGGATAGACAGCTAGATATGGGGTAGATAGATAGCTAGATAGATATCAGTGAAATATACTGTATAATTAGTGCCGTGTGTGTAGTTTAGTGTACATCACATTAGATTTGGCTTGCACTTCCCGATTGCCTGGTGTGGTGGTGTAATAGAGTGCAGGGTAGAGTATGTCACCACGGAACAGACAGACCAATTGTTGAGGGGAATTTATTGACAGGAGTAAGATTCTCTTCGCAGGGAGTAAACTGTGGGTTAATAAGGATAAAGCAACCAGTAAACAGTTAAGCTGAATTGAATCAGTTAACGAATGTTCTTGTAACTTATCAGTCCAGGGCGGTCCTGACTGGAGGGTCCTTATTCCAACGTGGGTACAGTCACCAGCAGCGCTTGAAGATCCTGAAGTCTCCCCTCTGTCTCCTGGGAACTGGAGACTCCAGGGTTAAGCCTCTGCAGTCTTTTCTCCCAGTGAAGCTGGAAGCAGGAAGTAACTCAGCCAGAGGCGTAGCTAGAGCTTTTGCCGCCCGGGGCTGATCCCGAGTTTGGCGCCCCCCCCCCGCCCCCATCTCAATACACACAAAGGTTACCAAAAATGGTTTTCCTGTTTTGTAGAACTTAAACTGGGCCTAATGGTGTCACCCCCACATGCCACACCTGTGACTTAATACCACCACACCATGACCAGGCCACAGTGACCGAATAATACTACATACAAGGGACAAATACCACCGCACCATTTCCAGACCACATATTACCACCACATAGTGACTGAATACTACAATACTGATCAGTAATAAAAAAAAACCCACAATACTATCACCATAAGTGCCAGTATTCACAGGAGATCTGTACTTAGTATGCAGTGTGTGTACAGGTAATACAGAGATCACTGGTGACATTATACACAGGACCTCTATATAGTATACAGTGTATAGTGTCAGTGTATAGGTAACACTGACTCACCAGTGACGTCTCTAGGTGAAGTCCTTCATCTTTCATCCAGCACAGACCGCCATCATTCCTTCCAGCCAGGACTCGTTTCTGCAGGAAATAACACAGTTATCTCGAGCTCCGCTTGCAGAACACATTACTTAATTTTTCACAACTTCTACATTACACCACATGAAGAAAAAAAGGTGATATAGTGTCACTCTGCACAGTAACAGGACCGCCCCCCCATTTAAAACAGTATACTCAAAAAATAAAATAAATACATCACTGCAGTAACAATATCCCTTAATTATCCCCTATGGTAATAATATTCCCCACCCTGGCCCCGTTTATCTCATTCCTGGCTCCAGCCATATGTTGTCGTATCCTGCCCTCATGAGTATCCATTCTACCCCATATGATCTCCCCATCCTGCCCCACCAGCCTCCATCGTATCCGTCCTGCCCCATGATCCAATCCTGCCCAGTGTCTCCAATCATGCCCCGTATCTACATTCTGCCCATGCCTCAAGTCCTGCCCCCAGTGTGTCCAGCATATTACCCCCATGTTGTCCAGCAATCTGCCCCAGTGTGTCCAGCATATTACCCCCATGTTGTCCAGCAATCTGCCCCAGTGTGTCCAGCATATTACCCCCAGTGTGTCCAGCAATCTGCCCCAGTATGTCCAGCATATTACCCCCAGTGTGTCCAGCAATCTGCCCTCAGTGTGTCCAGCAATCTGCCCCAGTGTCCAGCCTTTCCCCAGTGTGTCCAGCAGTCTGCCCCAGTGTGTCCAGCATATTACCCCCAGTGTCCAGCATTGCCCCAGTGTGTCCAGTATATTACCCCCAGTGTGTCCAGCAATCTGCCCCAGTGTCCAGCATTGCCCCAGTGTGTCCAGAAGTCTGCCCCAGTGTGTCCAGAAGTCTGCCCCAGGGTCTCCAGCATTGCCTCAATGTGTCCAGAAATCTGCCCCAGGGTCTCCAGTATTGCCCCAGTGTGTCCAGCAATCTGCCCCAGGGTCTCCAGTATTGCCCCAGTGTGTCCAGCAATCTGCCCCATGGTCTCCTGTATTGCCCCAGTGTGTCCAGCATTCTGCCCCATGGTCTCCAGTATTGCCCCAGTGTGTCCAGCAATCTGCCCCATGGTCTCCAGTATTGCCCCAGTATGTCCAGCATTCTGCCCCATGGTCTCCAGTATTGCCCCAGTGTGTCCAGCATTCTGCCCCATGGTCTCCAGTATTGCCCCAGGGTCTCCAGCATTGCCTCAATGTGTCCTGAAATCTGCCCCATGGTCTCCAGTATTCAGTGTGTCCAGCATTCTGCCCCATAGTCTCCTGTACTGCCCCAGTGTGTCCAGCATTCTGCCCCATGGTCTCCAGTATTGCCCCAGTGTGTCCAGCAATCTGCCCCATGGTCTCCTGTATTGCCCCAGTGTGTCCAGCATTCTGCCCCATGGTCTCCAGTATTGCCCCGGTGTGTCCAGCAATCTGCCCCATGGTCTCCAGTATTGCCCCAGTATGTCCAGCATTCTGCCCCATGGTCTCCAGTATTGCCCCAGTGTGTCCAGCATTCTGCCCCATGGTCTCCAGTATTGCCCCAGTGTGTCCAGCATTCTGCCCCATGGTCTCCAGTATTGCCCCAGTGTGTCCAGCATTCTGCCCCATGGTCTCCAGTATTGCCCCAGTGTGTCCAGCAATCTGCCCCATAGTCTCCTGTATTGCCCCAGTGTGTCCAGCAATCTGCCCCATGGTCTCCTGTATTGCCCCAGTGTGTCCAGCAATCTGCCCCATGGTCTCCTGTATTGCCCCAGTGTGTCCAGCAATCTGCCCCATAGTCTCCTGTATTGCCCCAGTGTGTCCAGCAATCTGCCCCATGGTCTCCTGTATTGCCCCAGTGTGTCCAGCATTCTGCCCCATGGTCTCCAGTATTGCCCCAGTGTGTCCAGCATTCTGCCCCATGGTCTCCAGTATTGCCCCAGTGTGTCCAGCATTCTGCCCCATGGTCTCCAGTATTGCCCCAGTGTGTCCAGCAATTTGCCCCATAGTCTCCTGTATTGCCCCAGTGTGTCCAGCAATCTGCCCCATGGTCTCCTGTATTGCCCCAGTGTGTCCAGCAATCTGCCCCATGGTCTCCTGTATTGCCCCAGTGTGTCCAGCAATCTGCCCCATAGTCTCCTGTATTGCCCCAGTGTGTCCAGCAATCTGCCCCATGGTCTCCTGTATTGCCCCAGTGTGTCCAGCAATCTGCCCCATGGTCTCCAGCATTGCCCCAGCCCCAGACAGTCAGACATAAAGAAAAAAAAAAAAAAAGTAAAATCCTCACCTCTCCCGTTCCCAGCGCAGGTCCGGTGCAGTCAGCGTCTCTCCGGCTCTGCGACGCTCAGGACAGAGAGGCAGAGCGGCGCGCACAGTAGTGACGTCATCGCGCCCTCTGCTCTGAGACGTCGCAGAGTCAGAGGACGCTGAAGCCACAGGAACCAGGAGAGGTGAGTATTAGAGCGGGGGGCGGGGGCGGGACCCGGGGGTGGGGGGAGCTGGCCCTGGTCGTGGCGGCGGACGGCGCCGCACGAAGATTTAAAGGGGCGTCTTTTTTTTTTTTTTTTTTTTTAATATTCTTCTCCTGCAGCGCCGGCCGCCCCCAGCATTGTGCCGCCCGGGGCGGACCGCCCCCCCCCCCGCACCCCCCTTCCTACGCCACTGAACTCAGCCACTCTGCTGCACCAGTCTCTGTATATTAGCCTGGCAGTCTCTCTGCAGTTGCAATGCTACACATACACTGAGCAGTTTACTTGTCACACTCAGGGGTCCTGGCTTGTCACTGCGGTCACCGGGGCTGCACGCTCAGGTCACTGTCAGGGATACGTCTTCTCTGATTACGGAGACTTCTAAGTCCACACTCTCACATCCAGCCTTCACTACGGCCGGTATCTCAGCCTCAGTGCCCTCACAGGGAGCACTCTCTCTCGGGGAGCGCGGCACTGCAGCCTGCTTTCTCTCTGGCGCGCTGTCTCCTCTGTCTCGCGTGCTCTGCTCTCCCGCTCTTTTCTGACCACACCCCTCTCTTCCTCTCTTCTCCCAGCAGTCACCTGGTCCCTTCTGTCCAGGGCAGAAAGTCTTCCCCCAACAAACCAGCTGTCTGACTAAGTGGTTCCAGGTAAGGAGCAGGGAAAGCAACCTCCTTACAGTGGCAATCGGGGTAATGGTAGTTGGGGTTGATTTCAGCTGTAATTTGTAAAAATTCACAGCTGGCATGAAGCCATTTGGTTAGTAATGGGGAGTTGTCTATCAAAGGTGTCTATTCTGCACTCTATTCCAGCATAAGTCACACAGATGGCACACGGACAACACGCATGGACACATGTACACGGATAACACGGGTGCTGTTTTTTCCAGAACCCAAAATATCAGGATGTGTGAACAAGGCCTAGGTACAGTAGTTTTGATGTGATATTTTTGCTATCATCAGAGGCATACAGTACAGACCAAAAGTTTGGACACACCTTCTCATTTAAAGATTTTTCTGTATTTTCATGACTTTGAAAATTGTACATTCACACTGAAGGCATCAAAACTGTGAATTAACACATGTGGAATTATATACTTAACAAAAAAGTGTGAAACAACTGAAATTACCGTATGTCTTATATTCTAGGTTCTTCAAAGTAGCCACCTTTTGCTTTGATGACTGCTTTGCACATAAGGAGTAAATCTGTTTACTCCCCATTGTCTGAAGATTTTTACCTCACAAATAGTTCTATGTTTGTTGTTTGTTATTATAAAACATGGAGATTTATTAAACCTCTGTCTGCTGTTGATTTATATTATCCTTGTGAGCTTTTGAATTGTGTGGGTTTATTGCCCATTGTCTGATTTTTGCCTTGTATCTCTGAAAGTATTTGCAAAGTTTGTTACGGACACTTTTGACTTTTCACATGTCCAGCACCAACCCTGCTTGTTTCTAACTTACACAATTGCCCCATCCTGCTGATACCCCAGATCCTCTTGCTGTCCCTGCTGTGTTGTGCTGTGTCCTAAATACTGTACTTTCAAAATTCTGGTGTCATAGAGATATCACGAGACATTAGTAATGCCCCATGTGCACCTTTGATGTTTATGCTTCCCCCATGTGCCTCCTTAAAAAGTAATAATCTCATGAGTTCCCCTGCATAAAGTAGTAACATCCTGAGTGTCACTCTATAAAGTAATAATATACCTTCAAAGATAGCAGCGACTGTAATTGTGTAACAACTCTGCTGGCATCACAGCAGGGCCTCTCATCTCTCACACTATCTTACCCACTGCTCCAGGCCATGATGTGGTTTCTGTTTCATGCCAGCTCCATGTTCTGTGTCTCTGCTGTCTGCATGCTTCCTGCCTGTGTGCATAGGGGGGCGGCGCCTGAACTCTCTGGTTCTTATAGAAATCAGGTGCATCTGTCTAATCTGTTCCTGACCAATTACCAAGAGGCCTCCAGTATTTAGTGCAGCTCCACCCTGTGGACTGGGCCTGTGCAATGTGTTAGCTCAGTTTGTGTTTAGCTTCTGAGTTTGCCAGGCCTTGCTTTGTGTTACTCCCTCTCTGGAGGCTTTTCTCCTTGCCTTGCCTTGATCTTGTTGTCCGCCCTCCAGGAGGCAGAATATCCTGGTCCCTGTATCTTTGTCCTTGTGTCTTGTTCCATTGCCTTGTCTGTACTTAGTCTTATCTCGGTCTCCTTGTCTGTGGCTTCCTTCCCTGCTGTGTCTTTCCTTGTGTTCTTAGTCTGCTTTTGCTCCGCACTCTTGCGGCTCTGCCTGCTCTGTAGCTTTGTGGCTTTACCTCTGCTCCACACTCCTGCGGTTCTGCTTCATTCTGCTCTGCTGCTGCAGTAATCTCTTGCTGCAGCTCTTCTCCGCATTCCTTGTGGCTCCGCTCTGCTTAGCTTCTGCAGAAATCTGTTGCTGCAGCTCCTCTCCGCATTCCTTGCGGTTCTACTCTGCTTAAGCTTCTGCAGTAATCTCTTGCTGCAGCTTCTCTCCACATTCCTTGTGGCTCTGCCCCGCTTAGCTTCTGCGGCTGCAGTGATCTCTTGCTGCAGCTCCTCTCCACATTTCTTGTGGCTCTGCTCTGCTTAGCTCCTGCGGCTGCAGTAATCCCCTGCTGCAGCTCCTCTCCACATTCCTTGCAGTTCTGCTCTGCTTTAGAAATCTCTTACTGCAGCTCCTCTCCATATTCCTTGTGGTTCTGCTTTGCTTAGCTTTTATTGCTGCGCTATCTCTTGCTGCTATACTGCTCCTGTCCGCAGCCTTGCGGTTCTCTTCCTGTGTGAACAGGTCCCAACCTGTTCCTTCATTCTCCTTTCCTTCTGGCTTGTTTCCTTTCCTGCACCTCCTGTGTGAACAGGTTCCTACCTGTTCATTCATACCACATATCCATACCTGCACCTCCTGTGTGAACAGGTCCCTACCTGTTCCTTCATACACCACACCTTCATACACCGTTCCTGCCAGTCCTGTGTTCACTGCCGTGTTCCTGCCAGCCCTGTGTTCTCTGCTGTGTTCCTGCCAGCCCTGTGTTCTCTGCCGTGTTCCTGCCAGCCCTGTGTTCTCTGCCGTGTTCCTGCCAGCCCTGTGTTCTCTGCCGTGTTCCTGCCAGCCCTGTGTTCTCTGCCGTGTTCCTGCCAGCCCTGTGTTCTCTGCCATGTTCCTGCCAGCCCTGTGTTTTTTGCTGTGCCTGCCAGCCCTGTATTCTCTGCCGTGTCTCTGCCAGCTCTGTCTCAGCTGTGCCAGCCTACTCGTCTGAATCTCATCCGTGCTCATCTGATAGTCCTGCCTGATGCCCACACCAATCCTAGTGTTCCTGTCTCCCAAGTGGGATCATCAGCCACAGCCAGACACCACCCTGGAATAGCACCTGGCAGCTGCCTGCTGCACAAGCCTGACCTCACCATCAGAGGCTCCAGTGAAAACCCAGGCAGCTGTCATAGTCACGCCCCTTCCAGAGTAGTCTAGTTTGTGGCACAGTGGGGCCACAAACCCCCCGAGCTCATGCCCACCAGTCAGGGCGGGAGCGTGACAAATGTACTTAGTGACAGCAGCTCAACTTTAGATCAGGCTGTCAGTTTGTGCCAGGGATGTGGTTACAGCTGATGCTCTATATACATAGAGCAGTAACTGAACCCACACCAGTGCCACCCCCATGACTGAAACCCAAATATTACCAGAAAGAATAAATTTAATTTCCTCCCGGCAGCTGTGGTCTTAGTGCTGGTGGCAAGGAGGTTCAGAATGCTATTAACCTGCACATTAACAGCACATATGCAGGTTAACCCCTTAATCCCATTGGACGTACTATCCCATCAAAGTGACCTGGGACTTAATTCCCAGTGACGGGATAGTACATCCAGTGCGATCAGCTGCGCTCACGGGGGGAGCGCGGCCGATCGCGGCCGGGTGTCAGCTGACTATCCGGCACTATGTGCCAGGAGCGGTCATGGACCGCCCCCGGCACATTAACCCCCGGGACACCGCGATTAAACATGATTGCAGTGTTACGGCGGTACAGGGAAGCATCGCGATCCAAAATGGCCACGGGGCTGCATCCGGGTCCTGCAGGGAGGTGGCTTACCAGCGCCTGCTCAGAGCAGGCACCGGAAAGCCTCCCTGCTATGCCTGTGTGATCGCTGATCTGACACAGTGCACAGCAAAGTGTCAGATCAGCGGTCTGTCAATATAATGTGATGCCCCCTGGGGCAAAGAAAAGTTTAAAAAAAATATTTACATATTTAAAAAAAAAAATTCCTAAATAAACAAAAAAATATATAAATTATAAAGTACACATATTTAGTATCGCCGCGTCCGTAACGACCCGACCTATAAAACTGTCCCACTAGCTAACCCCTTCAGTGAACACCGTAAAAAAAAAAAAGAAAAGAGGCAAAAAACAACCCTTTATTATCATACCACCGAACAAAAAGTGGAATAGCACGTGATCAAAAAGACTGATATGAATAACCATGGTACTGCTGAAAACGTCATCTTGTACCGCAAAAAACGAGCCACCATACAGCATCTTCAGTGAAAAAATAAAAAAGTAATAGTCCTCAGAAAAAAGCGATGCAAAAATAATTCTTATTTCTCTAAAATAGTTTTTATCGTATAAAAGCGCCAAAACATAAAAAAATAATCTAAATGAGGTATCGCTGTAATCATACTGACCTGAAGAATAAAACTGCTTTATCCATTTTACCAAACGCGGAATGGTATAAACACCCCCCAAAAAGAAATTCTTTTAGTGTGTGACAGCTGCCAATCATAAAAATCCGCTAAAAAATCCACTAAAAAACCCGCTATAGAAGTAAATCAAACCCCTTTCATCACCCCCTTAGTTAGGGAAAAAATAAAAAAAAAATTAAAAATGTATTTATTTCCATTTTCCCATTAGAGTTGGGGTTAAGGCTAGGGTTGGGGTTAGGGCTAGGGTTAGAGCTAGGGTTAGGGCTAGGGTTAGGGCTAGGGTTAGGGTTTGGATTACATTTACGGTTGGGATTAGGGTTATGGGTGTGTCAGGGTTAGAGTGTGCTTAGGGTTATGTTTGGGATTAGGGTTAGGGGTGTGTCAGGGTTAGAGTGTGCTTAGGGTTATGTTTGGGATTAGGGTTAGGGGTGTGTTGGAGTTAGGGGTGTGGTTAGGGTTGGGGTTAGGGGTGTGGTTGGGATTAGGGGTGTGTTTGGGTTAGGGTTTCAGTTAGAATTCGGGGTTTCCATTGTTTAGGCACATCAGGGGCTCTCCAAACGCAACATGGCGTCCGATCTCAATTCCAGCCAATTCTGCGTTGAAAAAGTAAAACAGTGCTCCTTCCCTTCCGAGCTCTCCTGTGCGCCCAAAAAGTGGTTTACCCCAACTTATGGGGTATCAGCGTACTCAGGACAAGTTGGACAACAACTTCTGGGGTCCAATTTCTCCAATTTTGGGAAAATAAAAATTTGAGGGGCTAAAAATCTTTTATGGGACAAAAATGATTTTTTTTATTGCATTATAAACTGTAGTTCAAAGTTCTCACAACACATCTAGATAAGTTCCTTGGGGGGTCTACTTTCCAAAATGGTGTCACTTGTGGGGGGTTTCAATGATTAGGCACATCAGGGGCTCCCCAGCGCAACATGGCGTCCCATCTCAATTCCAGCCAATTTTGCATTGAAAAGTCAAACGGCGCTCCTTCCATTCCGAGCTCTGCCATGCGCTCAAACAGTGGTTTACCCCCACATATGGGGTATTGACATACTCAGGACAAATTGCACAACTTTTGGGGTCCATTTTCTCCTGTTACCCTTTTTTAAAATAAAACAAATTGGAGCTGAAGTAAATTTTTTGTGATTGGGGTACAATTTCTTCTGGCAACCTTGGGAAAATAAACAATTGGGGGCGAAAAGTTCATTTTTGTGAAAAAATATTATTTCTTATTTTTACGGCTCTACATTATAAACTTCTGTGAAGCCTTTGGTGGGTCAAAGTGCTCACTACACATCTAGATAAGTTCCTTAGGGCATCTACTTTCCAAAATGGTGTCACTTGTGGGGAGTTTCAATGTTTAGGCACACTAGTGGCTCTCCAAAAGCTACATGGCATCCCATCTCAATTCCAGTCAATTTTGCATTGAAAAGTCAAATGGCGCTCCTTCCCTTCCGAGCTCTGCCATGAGTCCAAACAGTGGTTTACCCCCACATATGAGGTATCAGGGTACTCAGCACAAATTGTACAACTTTTGGGGTCCATTTTCTCCTGTTACCCTTTTTTAAAATAAAACAAATTGGAGCTGAAGTAAATTTTTTGTGAAAAAAAATTAAATGTTCATTTTTTTTTAAACATTCCAAAAATTCCTGTGAAGCACCAGAAAGGTTAATAAACTTCTTGAATGTGGTTTTGAGCTCCTTGTGGTGTTGTAAAAATGAGAAATTGCTGGTCAACTTTTAACCCTTATAACTCCCTAACAAAAAAAAATTGTTTACAAAATTGTGCTGATGTAAAGTAGACATGTGGGAAATGTTACTTATTAAGTATTTTGTGTGACATATCACATATAAAATTCAAAGTTGGAAAATTGCAAAATTTTTGCCAAATTTCCGTTTTTTTCACAAATAAACGCAGGTAATATCAATGAAATTTTTACCACTATCATGAAGTACAATATGTGAGAAATATGAGAAAACGATGTCAGAATCACCGGGATCCGTTGAAGCGTTCCAGAGTTCTAACCTCATAAAGGGACAGTGGTCAGAATTGTAAAAATTGGCCCAGTTATTAACGTGCAAACCACCCTCGGGGCTTAAGGGGTTAATAGTGTTTTTTCCAGTGACAGGCTCACTTTAAGTAATAAGCTCAGAGTACCCTTATATTAAATAAGATTGTCCTGACTGCTCCATAAAAAGTAATAATGCCAGCAGAGTACTACCAAAAAGTAATTAATATGCCTCTATTGACCCTCCAAAAAACAATGCCCTGAGTTTTCTATAACAACGAATAGTGTCTCCTAAGTGCCCCTAAAATGTAATGTATACTGAGTGCCTGTTTGAAAGTAACAACGTCTCAGAAATAAATTATATACTCACCCCAAATCCCCAGCAAGCCCATAGACAAAGTCTTCTTCTATTAACATCCAAGTGCAGACGTTGTGATGCGATGACATCATCATGCTGCCTATTAGGATGCTGACATCCTGTATGTGCCCCCACTGTCATGTAAGCTGAAGGCCTTAAACAGCCTGTAGCATACAAAATGAAGAGTAGCGAATAAATAATTTTGCAACTTTTGACATTTTACACCAGTCCTGGCCACAACCTGGTCTAACAATGCGGGAGTACGGGCCAAAGGTGAGTAGAGCACCAAAAGTGGAGTTAATTATGACAGAAATGTACATCAGCCCTTGCCAAGGGTACAGTTCTGGCGGTGGCACACCATAGTTGACAGATGTGTCAAATTCATTAAAGAGTCACATTCCTCTCAATTAATTTAGTGCATCTTAGTCCAGCGCTCTCTTTATTAAGACCGATGTGTAAAATGCCAGTCTTAAAGGGTTATTCCCATCTTCATATTAGGATATTGTTGGGTAGTGCTTGCAAATTTAAGCAATTTTGCAATTTACTGCATACTGTATTAAAAATGTCATCTATTCTTGAGATCTTAAAACTTTTGTTTAGTTAATAGCTTGTTTCCTTGAAAACCGACCACTGCTGCTAAACAGCAGAACATGCACAGTGCTTGCAAGCTCTTTTCTATTGTTAATATTTCAAGAACTGCTGCAAATTTTAATAAGGTCCCTCCATACGATTAAGCCAGGGGGAAATGTGGGAGATGTGTGGTAACCCCCCACAATAGTATAGTCCTAATGCCCTCCCCTACACACCTTTTTACTCCATACTTGTACCTTCTGAGATTGTTGTAGGATTAATCAGTGTCCACCATGAGTTATTTCCAGAAGATTCTTCAGAGGGTTCGTGCCAGTCTCGAATTCTTCCAGATTGGTCCATTGGAGCCTTTAGCAGGAAGATTGATTTCAAATGGCGCTGTCGTACAGGGTCCGCTACCTGAACATTTCCAGCAGTGGAAGATTTCCTGCCCTCCTGCCCATGTGATATATCCAACTCTGAACTATCATGATATTTATTATACGGCGTTTAGTGGCCTAGTTAATTCTGGTGGACATGGTAGATTTGTTGCATTCGTTGATTTAACAGTACGATTACGTTTTTAATTATTTTTTTTTTTTTATAATTTAATGGTTAATAAAATCCTCATTTTTATCCAAAGTTGTTAGATGTTTAGTTTGAGGGTTTGTGTCACCTTGTTGTTCTGATGGTGCAATATGTTCTACGGATGGTGACATACAAGCAAACAGTGAAAAGAAAGATGTTACGTTTTTATTTAAAAGTTTCAGGCTTAGAAAAGTGATGCTCCCCACAAATACACGTCACAGAAGGGATTAATAAATCTGCTGGAAAGGAAAACTGACATTTCTTAATGTTTACAAACCTTTTGAAATTTAAAGTAGCATTTTGATTGGCTGCTATGAACATCTCTCCTTCAGGTTTCCTTAGCGTGGGTTTTGATAAATCTCACACTTTAAGTATTTCTTATATTTTCGATAACCAGCATGGTGGATATTACTGCTGACAGATTACAGATTATAAATCGGTCATACAGAGATTTTTAGCTTCCACATCTCATTCCTCCCATCAGTTTACACACTACTCTCTCTCTCTATATACAGTATATAGGTACAGTTATGCACAAAAGTTTATATACCCCGGAAGAATTTTTGCTTTCTTGGCTTTTTTTTCCGAGAATATGAATGATAACACCAAAACTTTTTTTCAACTCATGGTTAGTGGTTGGGTGAAACGATTTATTGTTAAACTACTGTGTTTTCTCTTCTTAAATCATAATGACAACTCAATAGTTTGCATACCCTGGTGATTTTGACCCGATAACATGCACAGAAGTTGACACATATGGGTTTGAATGGCTACTAAAGGTAACATCCTCACCTGTGACCTGTTTGCTTGTAATCAGTGTGTGTGCACAAAAGTTGAATGAGTTTCTGGGATCCAGACAGACTCTTGACATTTCTGGATTGTGAGTCATGGGGAAAGCAAAAGAATTGTCAACGGGTCAACGGGAAAAGGTAGTTGAACTGTATAAAACAGAAAAGGGATACAAAAAGATATCCAATAATTGATGATGTCAGTCAGCAGCGTTCAAACTGTGATTAACAAATGGAAAATCAGGGGCTCTGTAAACACAAAACCACGGTCAGGCAGACCAACAAAATGTCCACAACTGCCAGGAAGATTCTTCGGGATGCCAAGAAAATTCCCACAAATAATATCAGCTGAAATATAGGCCTCTCTGAAAACTAGCAGTGTGGCTGTTTGAAGATGCACAATAAAGAGGCACTTGAAGAAAAATGGGCTGCATGGTTGATTCGCCAGAAGAAAGCCATTACTGCGCAAATGCCACAAAGTATCTCACCTACAATACGCAAAACAGCACAGAGGCAAGTCTCAGAACTTCTGGAACAAGGTAATTTGGAGTGATGAGACCAAAATTGAACTTTTTGGCCACAACCATAAATGTTACATTTGGAGAAAGATTAACAAGGCCTATGATGAAAGGAACACCATTCCTACTGTGAAGCACGGAGGTGGATCGCTGATGTTTAGGGGATGTGTGAGCTACAAAGGAATAGGAAACTTGGCCAAAGTTGAAGGAAAGATGAATGCAGCACGTTATCAGTAAATAATGGAGGCAAATTTGATCTCATCAGCCCAAAAGCAGTGCATGGGACGTTCCAACATGACAACGATTCAAAACACAAGGCCTAGTCGATCTGTCATTGGCTAGAGCAGAACAAAGTGAAGGTTCTGGAGTGGCCATCTCAGTCTCCTGACCTCAATATCATTGAGCCATTCTGGGGAGATCTCAAGCACGCTGTTCATGCTAGACTGCCAGGGAATTTACAGGAACTAGAGGATTTTTGCAAAGAAGAGTGGGCAGCTTTACCATCTGAGAAAATAAAGAACCTCATCCACAACTACCACAAAAGACTTCAAGCTGTTATTGATGCTAGAGGGGGCAATACACGGTATTAACAAATGGGGTATGTGAACTTTTTATCAGGGTCATTTGGATGTTTTGGGATATTATTATGATTTAAAAAGAGAAAACACAGTAGTTTGACAATAAATGGCTTCACCCAACCACTTACCATGAGTGAGAAAAAGTTTTGGTGTTATCATTCATATTCTCTGAAAAAGGGCCAAGAAAGCAAAAATTCTGCCCGGGCATGTAAACTTTTGAGCACAGCTGTATGCTGTTTGCTTACATGAGTGATCTCTTTGTGTCTGCCTGTATGTGGCAGTATAACTTATAGTATGTCTGGTCCCTAGAGATAGTAATATATGGTGATTCACTTACTACTTTACCCAGAAAAATTGCCGTAACTTCTAAAAGACTTTCAACCGTACTGAGATTTGGACTGTACATACTTTGGTTCATGAGAAGTGAGAGTGCAATGAACCTCGACAACGAGAAACATCCTCACTCAGGGTGATCTCATCGACTTATCAACCCACCGGTTGTCTCCACTATGAGATAGACTTGCTGCATGCCTTTCTGCACGTTGGTAGTTTATGTCTATGTTCACACGGTGGACATTTTCAACACCTGCTATAAAACATCAGTTTCTCATTAACCAAGGTATGTACATTCCAAATATCAGTATGGTCGACCGTCTCTCTTAGAAGTTGCAGCAATTTTTCCGTGTAAAGCAACGAATGAATCACCCTTTTATTTCCATAGTATCTAACAACAGTCTGATGTCTACTGGCATAATTCTGGCTCTACAAAGTCGACTATAAGGGAAGATGGGACATAAATGACCTGTCCAATCATTTATGTCCCTTAAGTGAAAATGCATGAGAGGAAACTGTTTTATTTATCATTAAATGAGGGAGTACTTCACTCTAGATTCTATATACAGATTGTGAAAAAGAAGATAGGTTGGTATTTTGATATATACATTTCTTACGGATTTAATGATAATATTTCAATACATATTATTACACTGTTGAGCAGATTAAAGTGTTACTCTCATGTTTGTTAATGGGGAACATTGCAAAGTATTTTGAAAAAGAAGCAACTTTGCAATTATTATTAATAATCCTCTGCATCCTCAAGAGCAAAGTAATTTTTTATGTTATTGCTTACTTCGCATTGCCTAGGGAATTTGTCACTGTTGCAGTCTAGCAGTGGTGGCCAAAATGTACAACGCTTACAAGCTCTTTCCAACATAGTTTGTAAGTGCTGCTCTGAAGAGGGTCAGATCACAAGAATGCATCTGCTTGCAGCCTCGAAAAGCGCTTGGTTCAAGAAATTGAGATGATGCCACTAATCTAAACTGCCAAAAAAGCGGGAAGCCTGGGGAATGGTGCCCCCTGCGGAAAATGAAACATCCTCTTTAATGAATAAAATTACAAATGTATTATTTTTAAAAATACTTTTTCTTTAATAATTCCTGTAGACCAACGCGTACAGGAGCACTAGACATGTTATAGCTGAAGTTGCATTTAATGCACATCTACATATATGGTAGCATTGTAGACCTGGCAGACATGCTTCAAATGTTTCGACATGAGGGATAGCAGAAGAATCTTGTGTTCCGGGCAGCACCGCCTCCCAGAAGGCTTTCTCTGCAAAGCTGATATTTTGTAATGAATCCTTTCATTTTATGCTCATTTTCTGCTTACACTATATACAGAATAAACTTAACGCATGTACTCTGGTATAGCAGGAATGGGATGATTACATGCTGCATGCATCTATAAAGTTGGTAACGGGATTTCTGTGCTCTCTATGTGACTACAGATTACTGAATCATGACAGTGAGCGTGCAATTTGTACACTGTCACGATTCAGCTGCATTCCTAGTCGAAGTGGGTGGTAATTGATGCATTCCGCATTGTTGCGACTAGCTTCTCATCAGCTTATCTCAGTGTTCTGTTGAAGGAAGCAGATGAGAATCTACTGTAGTAGTCACATAACCACAAGTTTTCAAGTCGCATACTTCCAGTCTTGTGACCGCTCACTTGCGCTGAGATTATAGGAAGTTGTGACAGTGACCGCATTGCACACTCTCAGGACTCAGTAATCTGAAGTCACGCTTTGTTTATTTATCTAGGCCCGGGAAATTCCCTATAGAGCAGTCAATATACTGGGTCTATATCATTACATAATGTATTGTATTCTCCAAACATGTCCGTATTTCCATATTGCTACACAGTAAATACACAGGATAACAAAACCCACCCCAGTAACAAGGGGCTAAATGGTTAATCATAGACTGGTGGAAAACTCTATAGGTTCTTGCAACTTTTTATTTTTAAAATTGAGTCTGTCGAATTCAGCTGTGATTTGCTGTAAAGTCTTCCCCTTTGTCTCCGGTAGAAAGAAAAACAGGAATACTCCTGAGATTACAAGACAGGCAAAAAAGATGAGGAAGCAATAATAGCCAAGAGCAGCCTAAAAATGAGAAAAGTATACAGTAAATGAGAGCAATGAATGACCCAGTTACAATCCAATGGAGCTAGATTGTGATTTTAGCTGTCCATAAAGAATAGACAAAGGTTTGCTGAACTGGGCAATTTCTGCAGGCTAGACCAATTCTGTAATGTGTATTGGCATCTCCTCGCTCTTCCCTGACATCTGCTACTGGAATGTTAGATTTCAACAAGCTTCACCCTTTGTTTCGGCAGAAGAAAAGTTGCTGCGGAAGGACTGTTCCTCTTTCCCAATTAAAATAAATGTACAAGTTCAGTTAAGCCATCCATGCTTGCCGGTAAAGGTGTGTAAGGCCCCTTTCACACATCAGTTTTTTGCCATATAGTAACATAGTAACATAGTTAGTAAGGCCGAAAAAAGACATTTGTCCATCCAGTTCAGCCTATATTCCATCATAATAAATACCCAGATCTACGTCCTTCTACAGAACCTAATAATTGTATGATACAATATTGTTCTGCTCCAGGAAGACATCCAGGCCTCTCTTGAACCCCTCGACTGAGTTCGCCATCACCACCTCCTCAGGCAAGCAATTCCAGATTCTCACTGCCCTAACAGTAAAGAATCCTCTTCTATGTTGGTGGAAAAACCTTCTCTCCTCCAGACGCAAAGAATGCCCCCTTGTGCCCGTCACCTTCCTTGGTATAAACAGATCCTCAGCGAGATATTTGTATTGTCCCCTTATATACTTATACATGGTTATTAGATCGCCCCTCAGTCGTCTTTTTTCTAGACTAAATAATCCTAATTTCGCTAATCTATCTGGGTATTGTAGTTCTCCCATCCCCTTTATTAATTTTGCTGCCCTCCTTTGTACTCTCTCTAGTTCCATTATATCCTTCCTGAGCACCGGTGCCCAAAACTGGACACAGTACTCCATGTGCGGTCTAACTAGGGATTTGTACAGAGGCAGTATAATGCTCTCATCATGTGTATCCAGACCTCTTTTAATGCACCCCATGATCCTGTTTGCCTTGGCAGCTGCTGCCTGGCACTGGCTGCTCCAGGTAAGTTTATCATTAACTAGGATCCCCAAGTCCTTCTCCCTGTCAGATTTACCCAGTGGTTTCCCGTTCAGTGTGTAATGGTGATATTGATTCCCTCTTCCCATGTGTATAACCTTACATTTATCATTGTTAAACCTCATCTGCCACCTTTCAGCCCAAGTTTCCAACTTATCCAGATCCATCTGTAGCAGAATACTATCTTCTCTTGTATTAACTGCTTTACATAGTTTTGTATCATCTGCAAATATCGATATTTTACTGTGTAAACCTTCTACCAGATCATTAATGAATATGTTGAAGAGAACAGGTCCCAATACCGACCCCTGCGGTACCCCACTGGTCACAGCGACCCAGTTAGAGACTATACCATTTATAACCACCCTCTGCTTTCTATCACTAAGCCAGTTACTAACCCATTTACACACATTTTCCCCCAGACCAAGCATTCTCATTTTGTGTACCAACCTCTTGTGCGGCACGGTATCAAACGCTTTGGAAAAATCGAGATATACCACGTCCAATGACTCACCGTGGTCCAGCCTATAGCTTACCTCTTCATAAAAACTGATTAGATTGGTTTGACAGGAGCGATTTCTCATAAACCCATGCTGATATGGAGTTAAACAGTTATTCTCATTGAGATAATCCAGAATAACATCCCTCAGAAACCCTTCAAATATTTTACCAACAATAGAGGTTAGACTTACTGGCCTATAATTTCCAGGTTCACTTTTAGAGCCCTTTTTGAATATTGGCACCACATTTGCTATGCGCCAGTCCTGCGGAACAGACCCTGTCGCTATAGAGTCACTAAAAATAAGAAATAATGGTTTATCTATTACATTACTTAGTTCTCTTAGTACTCGTGGGTGTATGCCATCCGGACCCGGAGATTTATCTATTTTAATCTTATTTAGCCGGTTTCGCACCTCTTCTTGGGTTAGATTGGTGACCCTTAATATAGGGTTTTCATTGTTTCTTGGGATTTCACCTAGCATTTCATTTTCCACCGTGAATACCGTGGAGAAGAAGGTGTTTAATATGTTAGCTTTTTCCTCGTCATCTACAACCATTCTTTCCTCACTATTTTTTAAGGGGCCTACATTTTCAGTTTTTATTCTTTTACTATTGATATAGTTGAAGAACAGTTTGGGATTAGTTTTACTCTCCTTAGCAATGTGCTTCTCTGTTTCCTTTTTGGCAGCTTTAATTAGTTTTTTAGATAAAGTATTTTTCTCCCTATAGTTTTTTAGAGCTTCAATGGTGCCATCCTGCTTTAGTAGTGCAAATGCTTTCTTTTTACTGTTAATTGCCTGTCTTACTTCTTTGTTTAGCCACATTGGGTTTTTCCTATTTCTAGTCCTTTTATTCCCACAAGGTATAAACCGCTTACACTGCCTATTTAGGATGTTCTTAAACATTTCCCATTTATTATCTGTATTCTTATTTCTGAGGATATTGTCCCAGTCTACCAGATTAAGGGCATCTCTAAGCTGGTCAAACTTTGCCTTCCTAAAGTTCAATGTTTTTGTGACTCCCTGACAAGTCCCCCTAGTGAAAGACAGGTGAAACTGCACAATATTGTGGTCGCTATTTCCTAAATGCCCAACCACCTGCAGATTTGTTATTCTGTCAGGTCTATTAGATAGTATTAGGTCTAAAAGTGCTGCTCCTCTGGTTGGATTCTGCACCAATTGTGAAAGATAATTTTTCTTGGTTATTAGCAGAAACCTGTTGCCTTTATGGGTTTCACAGGTTTCTGTTTCCCAGTTAATATCCGGGTAGTTAAAGTCCCCCATAACCAGGACCTCATTATGGGTTGCAGCTTCATCTATCTGCTTTAGAAGTAGACTTTCCATGGTTGCCATCTGTTGCAATCCGTCGAATTTTGAAAAAAATGGATCCAGCGACTGATGACGCCAGATCCGTTTTTTTCTCAGACTTGTATTAGACGGATTGCGACGGATGGCCTCACGTTTAATACATCGTTCGCTGGATCTGTAGAAAATTGTTTGTCCGCCGGCCGGAGACAACGGACAAAGTGACGCTTTTTGTGCCGTCCATTGTTTTCTAGAAAGGAAGCCTATGGCACCTGATCCGACAAATGACGGAATCCGGCACCGGATTCTGTTTTTTTAAACTGAGCATGCTCCGATTTTTTAACGATCCAATTAGCCGGATCAGCTAGTCGGATCTGGTGGAAAAAATGGATCTGTCGCATCAGTTTTTCCCAATCTGCGACGGATCCATTTTTTTAAAAAATTCGACGGATTGCGACTGATGGCAAAAAACTGATGTGTGAAAAGGGCCTAAGTGCGTGTATTTATGAAAATGGTGCTCATACTCAAAGCTGAATAAATTAAGATGTTTAGAAATATTTGTTTCCATTTTTTGTATCATTTTTATGTCACTAACATGTCTATCCATCCTGTGATTTCCATAGCTCTATGACATTTTCTTTTTCGGGTTATAATTTCAATGTCGAGGAGTGTATATAGGCTGTTCTAAACTGTGCATGCACGGCCTTGGAAACCCTAATTAAATAACATATACTGTATGCTTGCCTGAAACTGCAGTGGGGGTTTATGGATCCCCATTTGCATTCTCCTATTGAACTTACTAGTTATAAATCAAGAAATGTGAAATCTAAAAAGTGCATTCTCACCTCCACGTATGGAAATACCATCCCTATCACGTACAGTCCGCACCAGTTGAGACAAGTAATGATTACAAAAATGGCAGCACGGGAAGAGTGACTGCATATCTCTATAACTATTGCAAGAGTTAATGTCCCTGTAGAGTAAAAAAAAAAATGTCAGGAATGTCATGAGATTCACAATATTACCAACATGAACAAGAAAACCGGGAACAAGCTCGTGGCAGTGATATTCAATAACATTACAAGTGAAAGAAAGGAGATGGATGCACACTTACATGATATTCATGTAAAAAAACATGGTGGGGAAAGTCAGGAGCATAATACTCTATTAAGTCCACGTGTCTAAATTGTGAGGCAAAAAATAAGAAAAAACAACTCCAGGTCTGCATCAGTTATCGTTAAGCCAACTCTTTTATTGAGTCTTCTGGTTCCAGTTCTACCCCACCTGTTGCGGTCCAAACACTACAGCCTCTATTGTTCATATTGAACTTCCCGGCAGCACCAACGTCATGTTTCCGTGCTGCATTACAGGTACTTATCTAGACCAAGGACTTTAAGGATCCACCTCACCAAATAAGACATAACAAAAACAAGGGTCCTCATTTATTTAAAAGCAGAAGAAAAAAAAACTTTTGGATATTGTCAGATCCGTATGTGACATGTATACGGAAACTGATGATTGAATTATCATAGATAGATAGATCTCTACACAGCGGACGTGGGCTCCCTACATGTAGATTAATTAACTATTATTTAGGGTACAACTATGCAGCCATAAACAATATCTAATCGATTAAGATGCATTTCCCCATAATCTAACCGCCGCTGTGACGTTCAGGCAACAGCCACACCTCCGCTGTACATTGACTGCAATGTGTGACCCCACTCTTAAATTAATCAATTATCATTACAACTGTTCAGAAATGAGCAAATCATGATATCGTATGATACGTGAGGCCTTTAATGAGGGCTTGTTCAAGGTTGATCCCTAGAGCAGCATGACTTGTACATACAGCACTAATTACTGGACAAAAATTGGCAACATTTGAAGAATACTCCACATTTTTCACAAGAGAAATGAATAAATACCTGGACCCATCCCATAGAAAAAGATGAATAAGAAAATGAGCACTGCAGTGCAATATGGCATCCAATGAGTCCAGCCCTGGAGTGAACAGATAATATACATTGTTTCATTATATTTAGGATATCTAGTACATGTTAGGATGGGGAGCAGTTTCGATAGACGAACATTAGGACATTTTTACTTGCCTGAATTGACAGAGTGACTGTGACACCACCCATCATAGCAGCCATGAATCCATAACTCCCAAGCAATAGGACTTTTCTTCCACAGCGCTCTATCATCACACTCTAAAGAGAAAAACAAATGTAATCGTAAAGATAACAGAAGAGAGACCTTAAGAACACATTCACACGTTCAGTATTTGGTCAGTATTTTATATCAGTATTTGTAAGTCAAAACCAGGAGTGGGTGATAAAGGGAGAAGTGGTGACTAGAGATGAGCGAATATCCTCGGTTCCCTCCTTATTCGGCAAGCTATAGCACTTTCCGAACAAGCTGCCGAGGTACGCGGATACCTGGATTGCTTCTGTTGATCAGCTGTTCGGCGCCGCAGCTGCGTGTGTCGCGGCTGTGTGACAGGCACATTCCTGGTGAACGTGGCCTTCGAATGATGCAATGAAGTCATTTAAAAACAAAACATGAAAAAGAAACCACTTTTCTGTAACAAAACATACTTTTGGGAGTAGTTTGCTAATTTGCGACTATTGACAAGTATCTATTTCATTTAGTTCTTTATTTTCAAATCTATCATATTTAACCCTTTAACCCCCGAAGCTTTTTTCATTTTCGTTTTTCGCTCCCCTTCTTTCCAGAGGCATAATTTTTTGATTTTTCCAACAATATGGCCATGTGAGGGCTTATTTTTTGCGAGACGAGATTTACTATTGAACAATACCATTGGCTTTACCATGTAGTGTAACAGAAAACGGGAAAAAAATTCCAAGTGCGATGAAATTGCAAAAAATGTGCAATCCCACACTTGTTTTTTGTTTGGCTTTTTTACTAGATTCACTAAATGCTAAAACTGACATCAGACCAGAGAATCTTATTTCTCAGTCTGGGAGTCCTTCATGTGTTTTTTAGCAAACTCTATGCGGGCTTTCATATGCCTTGCACTGAGGAGAGGCTTCTGGCGGGCCACTCTGCCACAAAGGCCCGACTGGTGGAGGACTGCAGTGATTGTTGACTTTGTGGAACTTTCTCCCATCTCCCTACTGCATCTCTGGAGCTCAGCCACAGTGATCTTGGGGTTCTTCTTTACCTCTCTCACCAAGGCTCTTCTCCCGCAATTGCTCAGTTGGGTTGGATGGTCAAGTCTAGTAAGACTTCTGGTGGTCCCAAAATTCTACCATTTAAGGATTATGGAGGCCACTGTCCTCTTAGGAACCTTGAGTACTGCAGAAATTCTTTGTAACTTTGGCCAGATCTGTGCCTTGCCACAATTCAGTGTCTGAGCTCCTTGGCCAGTTCCTTTGACCTCATGATTCTCATTTGGTCTGACATGCACTGTGAGCTGTGGGGTCTTATATAGACAGGTGTGTGCCTTTCCAAATCAAGTCCTATCAGTTTAATTAAACACAGCTGGACTCCAATGAAGTAGTAGAACCATCTCAAGGAGGATCACAAGGAAATGGACAGCATGTGACTTAAATATGAGTGTCTGAGCAAAGGAGCTGAATTCTTATGACCATGTGATATTTCAGTTTTTGTTTTTTATTAAATTTGCAAAAATTTCTACATTTCTGTTTTTTTCAGTCAAGATGGGGTGCAGAGTGTACATTAATGTGAAAAAAATGAACTTTTTTGAATTTACCAAATTGCTGCAATGAAACAAAGAGTAAAAAAATTAAAGGGGTCTGAATACTTTCCGTACCCGCTGTATGTGTATACTCTTCGCAATAGCACATTTACAGTGCTTTATTCATTATGAAATGCTTCTCAGATTTTGCATATGATGTAAGAAGATAGTGATTTGAAAGTATTTATGTTATTGAGATTATAATTATTAGAATGATGCAACACTGCCATAAATACTTCCTGTTTGCTCTCATTCACTATACGCCACATGGGCTAATAAAAAGTCACTTTTTTTCACCATAATTGTTGCCTGCGGAAAATTGCTAAATGTTTTGCTTTCTTTTGCTTTGCCTCTTTTTTCGTTTTACTGTGAACTGTGAATTCAACTACCATTGAGCCCTTTATATTCACTTATACCACTGAGGATGAGGAACAAATCTTAAAAGGTATAAAGGGAGCTGCAGCATACCTGAGTACACCTTCCATCTTGAATCTTAAACGCAAGTATGAAAATGACGTGAAACATATTACAAGCTTCTAATTACATTTAACTATACTTGGACAATACTATAGGACACGCAAGATTCCTCGGGGTCTGCGCTCTCATGTAAGACCAAATGTGTTTTTGCGGGAATCTTTTTTTTGCACACGGTTTAATATGATCTCTAATAAATGTGCAATGGATATCATTCTTCTAAATATAGAATTTTTGCAACAAGAGGTAAAAAAAACTCCAAGATGGGTGTCTGGATATGTAGGTAAAATTACAAACACAATTGAAAATGGAGGATTGAACCACCTGTAAGAACACTGTTATCACACGATTGAGTGATGATTTAGAGGAGACGAAGTGACGTAAATGGAATTGAGATATGAATGATTATCGGTCTGGCAATATTTATACTTGGCAGAAGGATGACACAAATAATTCAAGGGAAAAAAAGAGATTATACTACCAATGGGAGACACTGTTTTTTTCTCTATTGACTGCTAACCATATTCTTTCCAGATATGGACATACCATCAAAGGAGTACAACAGCGGGAAAGGAGAGGGGGCCAATGTCACCATTGACAACAAAAAAGAGAGATGAGAGAAAAACAAACCACAAACATAGAGACAAATGACTATGAAGAAGAGAGAACAAAACTAGTAGTAAATACTTCTAAGAGAATGTTAACAGATACACAAGTGTCAGTCTTAAGCAAGGGGTTGAAATTTGGGCCAGGAACTCATGTTAATAGGTTCCAATTGGAAATTAATATGCAATGTTTTTTCAGTACTATCAAGCTAAAAGAATTGTTTCACAATAAGACCTCTTTCCAAAAGTATGCACTTGTGAGCTTCATTTACAAAAAGCCTCTGTATTTTAAAAAAAATAAATTTTGTTCCACCTACAAATGCAGCGGTGGTAGATGCCTTCATTACAGTAGTGAAAAAGGATCTTGAAAAATTGAAAAACACTTCGGATAGGCATTTTAAACATCCAAAATTTAACTACCAGTGAACCTAGATTACTTTTTGAACTTGCCCATGATGATGATTTTATCATCAAACCCACTGGTAAAGCGGTTGCAATCGTCATGGACAAAGATGCCTATATCCTGGAAATCAGGAAACAACTGAATGATACAAATGTATATCAAAAATTGAACTATGACCCTAAATTTGATATTTTCAAAAACATCAAGTCTATATTAAGTAGAGCATGAATGAGTACATTATAGATCAGGATCTACATAACTATTTATTTGTAGAATATCTAACCACATCCATATTATATGTATTGCCCGAGATACATAAATTGCTTTCAAATCCACCAGGATTCAGAATTTAGTAAAATTGGTATATTCGTGGACAAAAAATGTAATACTCTAGCAAAAAATACTTCTTTGTTCATTCAAGATACCAGACTTTTTACTGAAATTACAAAAGGTCAGATTAATAGATGAGATCATATTGGCCTCTTTTGATGTCACTTCCTTAGATACTTCCATTGATCATGCAAGGGACATTACAGCAGTAAAACAGAAACTTGCATCGTTGGTCTTAACAGATAAAGACATGGAGTTTTTTTGGGATACTGTATTAAAACAAAATTATATTCTATTCAAAGACGAATTCTGTTTGCAGTGGCATGGTTCCACCATGGGTGCCAATTTGGTACCCGCGTATACTAACTTCCTTATGACTACATTGGAGAAGGACCTTGTCTATGTTTCGCACCACTTCCAACATATGTGGAGGTGATGGAGATACATAGACGATGTCTTCCTCTTATGAACTGGTACACAAAATGAACTACATAACTTTCACTCATATTTGAATCAAATAGATACTACTATTAAATTCACCCTGGTTAGTTCAACCACTAATATTCAATTTTTGGATGTCTCAATAAAACAAAACAATGGTGAGCTTAGTTCTTCCCTTTTTGTAAAACCTACATATAGAAATGATCTCTTATATTTTAACAGTTATCAACCTAGGAAAATCATAAAATCAATATTCTATAGCCAATTTTTTAGAATAAAAAAAATACTGAGCAATGAGAGAATGTCAAAACTCACTCAATACCTTGGTTATGAAATTCCAATTAGGGGTTTCCCAAATTTTTTTTAATTGTACAGCAAAATAAGGTTCTCAATATTGATAGATTGACTGTTCTAGATTGTGAACACAATGAAAAAGAACTAAATAGGGTCCCCATGGTATCTACATATAGTGAAGAGAGTGGACAAATCACCAGAATAATTAAGAAACATTGGAAAATGCTGCACAATTGCTAACCAGATGTCTTGGAATATAACCTCCCACCCCCTATTATTCTCCTATGGTTGAAGTAAGAACATAGGGGACTGCCTCTTACATATTGGTCCTTTGCAATGGACTTTTGTAACAAGTGCTCTAAGAAAAGAATGTTACTCCTGGTTGTCCTGTGTAATTTGACCCCTTATTATTAAGGAACCTACTTTACCCATTCAATAACTCATACACATAAGAAATTTCACACTATTTGGCATGTGATTGTAAATACATTGTCTACCTCCTCCAGTGCCATTGTTCCTTATGGTATGTCAGTGAAACCACATGAGACTTTAAAACCTGGATTAACTATCACAGATATACCATAAGGAAGAAGAGATTGGATCTCCCAGTCTCAAAACATTTTGCAGACATGGGGCACACAGAAAAACAACTTAAATACAAAATAATTGACATTGTTCCTCCTCAGAGAATAAGATGCGTTAGGGTTCATCTTTTAAAATGTATGGAACTTGAATGGATATATAAACTGAATACCCTTAAAACTAATGGTCTGAATGTAGAATTCAAGGTTAATACAATTACCGTATATAGGAATGCTATTTACCTATATACTCAGATTCCTCCTTTACCTTTTAGTGGTATAATAAGAGTATTATTTTTTACGAATATCTCTAGTTGTTGTACTTACCTTTTTCCTCACATAATTCTGTAAAGGATTTTAATTCTTTTATTTTGTGTCTTTCAACGATCACTGATATACACTATGAATTTTCTTGGGAGAAACTGACTCATCCGCACAACCTAAAGTGGTTTATTAACTTTTTAATTAAAGGGAATCTGTCAGCAGGTTATTGCTACCTCATCTGCGAGCATCCTGATGTAGGCAAGGAGAAACTGAATCCAAGGATGTATCATTTAGATTACTCAGTACAGCCATTCTGACACAGAGTTTTTAGATTTAGCAATACAGCAGAGCTGAGGAAAATAACACCGCCCACAACAGGCTCTGTATACACAATGTCCATAGACAGTGAGCTGCCTATCACAGGATGGAGTCTGTCAGACTACCATGCACCCGCTGGTATGTCCCTGCAATGATAAGTTCCTGGTGCTAAAAACAATCATTGCAAGCAAACAAAACCATGGTGCTTGATAAGAGAGGCATCGCTGTGATCTGTGCTTTAATCCCTATAGCATGCTGTCTACAGATTACATAGTAAAAACCTGCTGACAGATTCCCTTTAACACATCTTCTTGCCATGGTTTTTTAGCCAATGTTTAAAATATGCTATTATATCCAGTTCCAATAAAGGATTTAAGCCATCTATGTAAGAATTCATGCCTCTTTGGGGTAGGAACATCAGTGATCACTATTTTCACATTCCATGTAATATTCTATTCTCCAATCACCTCTAGGTACCAGTGGAAATTCTTAGCCTGGGAGGGCTTTCGATTCCCACTGTATAAGCCTTTTGTATATGGGACTGTCTCCAGTAATGTGGATGATCAAAGAACTCCTACTGAGGATGTTTATTATGTGACGTTTCCCAATATCCTATATATGTAAATGCTTATGCACCTTTTCCAATCAATTGGATTTCAATCATTAAGTCTCTGGGCATTACATATCCCTTGACAAAGATGGCGATCACTGTCTCTTCTTTCTCAAGAATGCATTAAGTTTTGTACTTTTTCCTGGTCCAAAATGGCGCTCGCAATTAGAAAATCTCAAATGCGCATGCACCGCCTCTTTCTGAACCTCAAGTTTTCTTATTGGATATTTTTCATGCTGATAACTATGCCTTCTCAGCACCATCCTACTCATTGCGAACACTGCTCTGCTTCTCGTCGTGTGAGGCCGTCTTGCTGAGTTTGCCTCTTACAGCACTCCTAGCACTGCTGCATGTTCCTTCTGTCTCAACCTGGCTATAGGGAAGCGTGTTCAGTGTCTGCAGGAATTTATTCCTGCTGTGTACTGCAGACATTAGCTTTTGTTCTATCCTCTGGCAGCAGGGGATTTATTAGGCAACTCCTCCCTCCACTCATTGCTTGAGCTTTGGTTCCAGTTTGCAAATTGCATCTAGTTCTAGTCAAGATGTTTTGTTGTTAATCTCTCCCATTACTGACCTTGCTTGTTTACCCTTTCTGCCTGACCTCTCTGTTCCTAACCTTCGCTTTGTATTCTGAACCTGTACTGCCTACTTCGACCTCGGACTGTCTGACTATATCTCTGCCTGTACCCTCTGTTCCACATATTCCTGCATTAGACAGTTCATTTTTACTCTCTGTGTGGTTTTCTGTTGACCATCTGTGTGTACATATGTACCATCCATGTGCCATCCATGTGTACGTGTGTACCATCCTTTTTCCTGTCCATGTGACACGTACCGAAATAGAATGCAGAATAGAAATTACAGATTTTTGTGTGTTATAGATCTGCAAAGATATAGATAGATAGATAGATAGATACACTCATCCAAAAATGAACGCAGCATTCCTAAAAAGGAAAATTAGAAAAATGTAATTGTCCATAGTGACGGCAACATTTTGATCCAATTGAGGACCTTTGTGACAACTTTTCAGCTCATTTTCAGCTTTTCCCAGTATCTATCCATCTATCTAATTCACTAACCTTACAGTAGCTCACACTATGCTGCTTTATGTGGTCATATAACTTATGTGCCTCAATGTAAGTCCAAATCTAAGTAATTTCAGTGTTACCTTATAGCCCCATATATCAACATAAGTCAGATATCCAATTATGAGGATGTGTAATAAATAGCATAGAATGAAATATTGCGTGCCAATAATTACTTGTATATCTTTATTCTTATAAGTTTTTTTACGTACATATTAAGTATGACCTTTTTATGCATAAAAAAAGAAAAGAACTGAAAAAAATTATTGTGTTTGAACTAATCATTTGCCTGAAACTAAATACTTATGCCACCTATTTTGGCAGGGTAGTGTTCTCTTCAGGTAGGATACACTCCCAGAGCTCTTAAGAAAAAAAAAATCCTCGGTTTATCGTGGATCGATATTCACTTTTATAATGCAAGTGTGATGAATGCCAGGACCTATCCCCCTGATACCTTGCTTCGCAAATTGGCTGACGCAGACTGACGATTCAGTAACCCTGTTTTACTCCGGGACTTGTGGCTCTGGCCAGTCCAGAAGCTATGAGGTTAAATTTTGTTAGCTTGCCTTTCTGCCTCCTGTCAGCACTGAGTGGGACTTCTTACTATTTAAACCCCTGAGAATCATCAGCTCTCACTGCCAGTCAATAAGTTCTGCTTGCCTGGTATAGCCCAACTGTTTGCCCTTGCAGTAGCTTCCTGATTAATCCTGTTCTCTGACATGGCTTGTATTTTGGCTACCTGCTTTCTTTCTGATTTTGTCTCTGACCTGACCTCTTGGTATTGGTCCCATGAGACTATCCTTGCTTACCAGGGTCCTGGTTGTTACAGTGGCATTGCTTTCCTCACGGGGAGAGGGATGTCACGCTTGGAAGCAGGAGAAGATCTCTTCTATCGGGTAAACACATACATGCAACATGTTTGCACTCCAGGCCTGAAGGGAGAGCTCTGAATCCGATTTTCCAGGGAGCTGCTCTTGATATATATTCTGGCTGGAGGGGAAGTGATTGAGTAGTCTGGAGCAGACAGTGGAGGGACCAGTCGGACCATGAGGGTCAGAAAAACTGAAGGGGCCATGTAGCCAGAGTTGCTGCAGCTCCTGGGGAAAGAGAATTAAGAAAGAAGAACAGTTTGTAGAGAGCGTGCAGGAGAGCAAAGCACAGGAGAGTGACATCTGGGGAAGACAGATGCGATTGGGCTACCCCCCTGCAGGGCGCAGCTGGAAGACCGAGGTTGTGTTGGACTCTAAGAGGCACAGCAGAAACTGGCAGGACAGCTGGATTAGATATCACCTGTCTGCCCTAACACCCAGGAGGCACAGTGGCACATAAAGCTTGGGTCGTGATAGAGACCTTATAAAAAGGCTCGAGTCATCTGTCATACGGGTTTCTGTCCCACCTTTATGGAGGACAGAGAGGAACGGTGAGGACCTTGCCAGAAGCCATAGACAGTAAGGGACTACACCAAAGCACTGGTAGGAAGGCTTTCATCTCCACCTGGTAGAGGGGACTCTGAACTTGCTTCTAAGCCGGTCGGACCCTGCCAATACCTGTGTTCTGGTGCCCTGGACTGTGGATACCTGAAGTCTCCAGTAAACCAGGTAAAGAGACTGCAAACCTGGGTCTTCGTTCTTTATTTCACCACTCACCATCTCCATCTATACACCGGGAGCCCTGGGGACATACTTCACCTGTGGGAAGTTATACCATCTCAGCTGCCTTAACATCACCCCAGTGGACCCCTTTAAGCAGCGTCGGTCCCCATTGACCGAATACCATAGGTGGCTTCATGAACACAAACTTTATTCAAAACCCCTTTAAAGACATTCCCTTTAAGATGGGCGCCCAGGGCCACGGACCTGGTCGCTGCCACCGTGACATCCCCCTGTGTTTACCGGACCCAGTACCGAGTACCCCACGTTCCTGGCGAGCGACTCGTTTTTGGCATCACGAACAGGATGGACCGACCCGAAGAATCAGGTTATGTGCGCCTAAGAGACTGTGCCTAACTGTGTGACTATTGGACTATAAATTGGCACCAAAACCGCTGCCATTATTGCACCATGTGGCATGCAGGAGGAAAAGAGCACATTGTCGTGGGTGGCACCTGGAGGAACGGCGCGAAAACCATGGCCTCCCCTCATCAGTATTACTACGTGAGAGAAATATGCCCATCAAAAAGAGAGGTCCGTCTCCTAGTCTGGTATGGCGGGGAGAAGAGAAAGAACCACCCACAAAGACGGGCATTGTGCAGAGAAACCGCAGGAAACGAGACCGAGGAGGCAGTGCCGGAAAGCAACATGGCGGAGGGAGGTGAGCCGATACCGGAGGTAAGGGGCATGACTCTGATGACCCCAGCGGCGGAAGACCCGACAGGCATTCCCGACTCACCTCCACCGCTATACACATCCGACCAGGGTTTCGAGGCCCTCAGTGGCACACCACTGCACCTTGAGGGTATCCCGGCCACTAGCTCTGCAGCAACTCCTGGGCACGATGACACCATGCTGGGCCCCTTCCCAATTCCACCAACTCCGAAGCCTGTAGGGATACGTCACCGGTGACCCTGGGACGATAGTGGGTTGAGGCAGATGACGGCCCCACTAATCCTAACTAGTGGACCCCTAACTAGCTCCCCGGAATCCATGCTGTTGGCAGAGGGACCCGTGGAGGAGGACATGATCGCCCTCCAAGGGGAGATCCCCATGATTACCTGGCGGGAGCACTGCAGGCATCGGGAGGAGAGGGAGAGACAGGAGTCCCTGGTCAGTGAAGCAGCTTTCAAGGAGAGTAAAGTTGGTAGGGAAGGCCCGGATGCGTAAAACCCCCCGGGCAGAAAGAGGATCACTGCAGCAGGGAGAGGTAGTGGATTTCAACCAGCGGAGAGGCTGGGGATTTATCAAACAAGCCGGAACGATAAACAAGATCTTTGTCAACCGGAGGGACGTGGAATCCCATCTAATGGAAGGACACCTGACAGGGACCTGAACTCTGGTGACCGAGTGACCTACACCCGCCATATAGGCGAAAAGGGATGGTACGCCCTGGACTGCAAAAGAAGTGTACCAACTTCAGTACCTGCAAGCGCAGCAGGCCAGGCCAGGCCAACTACTAAATGTGACCAATCCACCCAGACACCAGTAGTGGAACCAGCCAGCAGGCCCTGGTGTGCAGTACCAGTGGAACGCTATGACCCAGAATTTTCCTGGTCAGGGAGTAGCAACCGTTCAGAGCTAGCCTGGCATAGGAGATAAACAGTTTACAATTGCAAATTTGAATCTGACTGCTGAATGTTAAAGTTGTTCTAGCTTAAAAGTTTCATATAACCTGGCCAGATTTCTATTAATACTTCCTTTGTTTGAAAACACACTGAGGCCATGGACAGTGAATGGTCCACAAACATTCTTGTACATAGTTGGCACCTACTTAGGTGCTTCCTACTGGTTTTACAAAGAAGCTTTAAAGAAACTGTTACTATTTCTAATGTTGCTGTGAAAGTTGATTTGTTTTACAGAGACCTGAAGAAAAACCCATGTGACGTTGCAGAAGACAGGGTCTGGATGCCATGCCTTGTAGCCCGCCCAAAACCTATGTTGGGGGTTCACAAAACGGGTCCCCCATATTGTTGCTGCTGTTATGTTATTGAATGACTTGAATAATAATTGCACCATAAATTATGCTACCTCAGACTGGGACATGTTGAAATGTTTGCACTTTTAAATGAACGTTGAATCTATTGCACTTAGTTTAAATAAAGTGATAGTGTTTAATATAATTAGAGAATTTACCCTGTAAGGGAAATAGATAGTCTTTTGTATGCAAAATATGAAAAGTCTTTAGATAGTGTTGAAGTGATTACCATGAGAGTTAGTAAATGTGAGTAAAGCTGGTGTTTTTGCACTTTAATTGAAGGAAGTCTTAAAGATAGAATACCCATACGGGTAGTTGCCATTACAGTTTTATATTTTTTAAAAAGTTATTTACAATTTTTGTACAAATGTTCTTGTAACGTTAAAGCATCAGTTACCTCCCATAAAGGGAAGCGCAAGTTTACATCTATTTACCTGTTTAACCTGTTTACATGCATTTAAAAAAAATGTATATCTTTTATTTCATCTGTAACTGTTGTTTTCTTTTCCCAGTCTGGGAGTACTGGATTTAACGGGGGCAGTGTAACACCCCAGGGTCCTGGTTATTACAGTGGCATTGCTTTCCTCACGGGGAGAAGGATGTCACGCTTGGAAGCATGGGAAGATCTCTTGTATCAGGTAAACACATACATGCAACATGTTCGCACTCCATGCCAGAAGGGGGAACACGGAACCCGGTTTTCCGGGGAGCTGCTCTTGATATATATTCTGGCTGGAGGGGAAGTGATTGAGTAGTCTGGAGCAGACAGTGGAGGGACCAGTCGGACCGTGAGGGTCAGAAGACTGAAAGAACCGTGTAGCCAGAGTTGCTGCAGCTCCCGGGGAAAGAGCATTAAGAAAGAAGAACAGTTTGTAGAGAGCATGCAATAGAGGAAAGCACAGGAGAGTGACATCTGGGGAGGACAGCTGCGAAGGGGCTTCCTCCCTGCAAAGCGCAGATTCCCAGTACCCGGAAGACGGAGGTTGTGTCGGACTCTAAGAGGCACAGCAGAAACCAGCAGGACATCTGGATTAGATATCACTTGTCCGCCATAACACCAGGAGGCACAGTGGCACATATAGCCTGGTTCGTGATAGAGACCGTATAAAAAGGCTTGAGTCACCTGTCATACGGGTTTGTGTCCCACCTTTATGGAGGACAGAGAGGAACTGTGAGGACCTTGCCAGAAGCCATAGGCAGTAAGGACTACACCAAAGCGCTGGTAGGAAGGCTTTCATCTCCACCTGGTAGAGGGGACTCTGAACTTGCTTCCAAGACGGCCGGACCCTGCCTATACCTGTGATCTGGTGCCCTGGACTGTGGATACCTCTGTCCTCATTCTTTACTGCACTATTCACCATCTTCACCTATACAGCGGGAGCCCTGGGGACCTACTTCACCTGTGGGAAGTTATACCATCTAGCTGCCATAACATCACCCCAGCGAACCCCTTTAAGCAGCGTCGGTCCCCACTGACCGAATACCACAGGTGGCGTCATGAACACAAACTTTATTAAAAATCCCTTTAATCCCTTTAACATGGGTGCCCAGGGCCACCGACCGGGTCGCCACCACCGTGACATCCCCCTGTGAGTACCGGACCTGGTACCGAGTTCCCCACGGCCCTGGCGGGCGACTCACTTGCTCCACTGGGTGTCAGCTAACTCTGAGGCCTCAGCCCTGGGGTCTCTGTGTAAATTCAAATTACTGTACAGGGTTTAAATTGTGAAATCTAGGCAATCCCTAGGATCTGGTAGACAGAGTGGCTTGTGCTAAGACTGTCCATGGAAGCCGTATTAACAGCCGCCAGACTTCGACAAACAGTGCAACTTTGACAGTAAGTCTATGAACAGGAAAAGCGTGGCTCTGGAAAATGGGGAAGATGGCAATAGGTAAGTATTTTAATGCACCTACACTATATTACAGACATATTGAGAAGGAATTAAGTTAGAAATTTTTGTTGTTAGTGCTTCTTTAAGCAAATGAATAAGGATTTTTGCATTTTTAGCTTAGTAAATCTTCTCCAATGTTTCTACGATATTGCCATATTTTACAGTTAAACCACATATTCATATTAAAATACTCACACATAGCATGACAGCCATAAGCTCAAAACTTCCCATTCCTAGAACTATATAGGGAATTTTCTCTGGAGGCAAACCAGCCCTGAGAAAAACAATTCCTGCATAATAGAAAACCTGAAATACAGTAAAAAGAGAAACAAATATCAGTACAGGTCCCCAATTACAACAGCTTCAAATTACAATATTCCCCAGCTATTGTCAATTGTGGGTGATGTCAGAGCCTTAGTGGGTAGAAATATACTGACTCACACTTCAACTGGACAGCACTTTACACACTGTCACTGATGTCCACATTGGAGCTCACAATCTAAATGTCTTTTCAGTATGTTTTTGGAGTTGAGGAGGTAACCCACACAAAAGCAAGGAGAACATACAAACTCTTTGCAGATGTTGTTGGATTTGAACCCAGGACTCCAGAGCTGCAAAATTACAGTGCTAACCACTGAGTTACCGTGCTGCCTGTTTAATATTGATATTATACAATTAATTTATGTAATTACTGTATATGAATTTAGAAAAGTATTATTTTTTTACCATGGAAAACCCACTAGAAAGGGTTAATTTGAATAAAGTGTCAGATTTTTGGGAGTATAAGGTTGGGTCTCTATGCAGTTTTTGCAACCACATTATCTTTCAATGATGTATGAATATAGCATTTAGTATGTGTGAAATAAAGGAATTGTTTTTTTTAACTTGTTTTATTGCATATTGTACAACATAACAAGGTTAGTTCATACAGCAAAAGATCAAACAGCATTTCTCATTTTTGCTGTCAAAGCTAACCTTGCCCGTAACATACCATGGATCTCAGATTTTAGTCAAACGCATAAGACACCCATGCCAGGCACCAAATATCACATTCTTTAATCATGAGAGAATACTCCTCATCACCTGGAAACTAATGTGACTGAAAGGACAATCAAATCAAAGCTTCCATACCTTATGACATTTTTGAAGATAATGTCTATTTTTACATACTACCCTCTCATAGGAAACTGCAGTATTTACCCAGTGTGAAATTCACGGGGAGTCTTCTATCCATCCATCTCATGGTGATAGCCTTGGGAGCAAAAACAATGTTTCCCTGAGAACAGTGCGAGGGTAGTGAGGCCAGGTCTCCTGATCATGGATTTCTAATAAACAAACCTTAGGACAGAGTAGTACTAGGGATTGTGTGATCTCAATGAGGATAGCTATGACCTCTTTCCAAAAGTCTGCAATAGGAGAGCAATACCTAGAGTCTACTCGAATAACTAGAGTCTGATGGGCCCCAGTGCAAGATTTGAACCAACCCCCTCCCCTCCATTCTGGTGTATAAATTCAGTCATGCCCTCTCAACAAGTTCTACATTAAAAGGTTTCCTCAGGAGCTGGCCATTATAGCCCCAGCCACCTGTGGAAGCCTGTAAAGGCGAAACTTGTTCTGGTGGCTATGACTAAATTGTAGTTACTAGAGTGATATTGATGTACATCAATGAGATTAAAATTTTAGCAAATCTTTATTGACCTTTTTAAAATAAAAAAATCAATAAAAGTCACGTTTTAAGATCCTTGAATATGGGACTTATTTGCCTGCATTACACTTTTTTGTCGATTTTTGACTGTGTGGAAAGCATCAAATCTGAAGATTACCAAAGGATTTTGGGTCGCAATGTAGAGCACAGTGTCAGAAAGCCGGGTTTGTTTCCTAGGTCATGGGTCTTCCAGCAGGACAATGACCCCAAACATACCTCAAGATGCACGCAGAAATGGATCTAAACAAGAGACTTCTGAAGTGGTCAGCAATGAGTTAAGATCTAAATCCCATTGAACACCCATGGAGAGATCTTAAATTTGCTGTTTTTAGAAGGCGCCTTCAAATATGGGAGACATGGAGGAGTTTGCAAAAGAAGAGTGGTCCAATATTCCAGTTGACAATTGTGAGAACCTTGTTGATGGTTGTTGGAAGCGATTGATTGCAGGTATTAATTCTAAAGGGTGTGTAACCAAATATTAATGAGAGGTTGCCAACAATTTTGTACGGCCAATTTTTGGTGTTTTGTCTGAAACTATGTCCAGTTTGCCTTTTTTCTGTTTTTTTTTTTTGTGTTGTTCCAATACACACAAAGAAAATAAACATATAACGAAACATGTGTAATTGGAATAATTTTCTGGGAGAAATACTTTGTATTCTGGAACAAGTTCAAGAGTGTCAAATTTTCGGCCATGACAGTGTACTTCACAGCCCGTAGTTCTCCATATTAGTATAATACACAGTCAATATCCTTCATATGATGCACAGCCTATAATCCTTCATCTTATTATTATTATTTATTATTGTAGCACCATTTTTTCCATAGCTCTTTCATATAGTATAATGCACAATCAGCGGCGGACTGGCCCACCAGAGAAATCATTCTTGGGGCCCACGATGTGGCTACATAGAAATAAATACAAGGCCATCAATTGTGTGGTAAAACACTCTAATATCAGGGTATAATTTAAGGTAGTACACGTCTTGATATAACAGGGGTTGAAGTAGTCTCCCTCATAGGATATAAAGTAGCTCCCCTCAAAGAATATAATGTAGCCCTCACATAGAGTATAATGCAGCTCCCCTCCATAGAATATAATGTAGCCCCCTCATAGGGTATAATGCAGCCCCCATATAATATAATGTAGCCCGCTCAAATAGTGTAATGCAGCCCCCCATAAAATATAATGCAGCCCCCCATAAAATATATTGTAGCCCTCCATAGAATATAATGTAGCCCCCTCATAGGGTATAATGCCCAAGGGCATGGGCAGCAGTGAATATTCATTTCTTTTTGGCAGCGGGCACAGGCTTAGGGCAGCAGCCGACTCCTGCCTCCTGTCACCCGCTGCTCCACTGCCTCTGCTCCGCGGGTGCCAGATGGGCCCCCTGACTCAGGGGCCCCATAGCAGCTGCATAGTGTGCCTCTATTAGCGATATGCCTCTGGCTGGGGGCCCTTGGGCAGCGGGGCCATCGGCAGCTGCCAACCCTGTATGTCAGCAGATGTCTGTGCCTGGGCCCATCGGAGTATCTTCTAGTTTTCCGGTGGGCCAGTCCGATCCTGTGCACAACCCTTATTCCTCCATGTAGTATAATGCACCTCCATATATAATGCACTGCTCATAATCCTCCATATTAGTATAGTACACAGCTCATAGTCCTTCATATAGTATACTGCACAGCCTATAGGCCTTTATATAGTGTAATGCACAGCCTATAGTCTTCCATATAGTATAATGCACTTATACTCCTCCATATAATATAATGCACTCTCCATAGTCATCCATATAGTATAATGCACCTCCATATTAATATAATACACAGCCCATATCCTTCATATACCAGTTATATAATGCACAACTTGTAGTCATCCGTGTGGTATAATGCACAGCCTATAGTGATTCATTTAGTATAATGCATAGCGCATAGTTACTCCCATGCTGTGCATCATTCTCTTCAAAAGTCAGGAGCTGACTTCAGGGTGCAAGCACATGATGTCACTGCCAAGCGCCCCTGGTCATGTGCACGCCGATGTCAGGTGCTGCTTTTTGGCCTATGATTGGCCAGTAGCATATATTGCCCCACACAGACACTATGGGTCTATGCGCCGCAATATGCTTCAGCTCAATGTGCGTCCAAGGACGCGCATCCAGATGAAATATTTGTTGGTGCTGGCTGGCCCTTGCCTGTGCCACTGTCTTGACCTCTATGTTCTGCCAAAACTGAGAATATTGGGAATGTAACAATTTGAAAATAGCTCTTTTATGCCATAAGTTAGACTAATCTACTGTGTCAAAGGAATGGTTTTTGAATCGTGAATAATTGAACATGGAGACATCAGCCTGATCTTCTGGCTACAACCTCAGAACACGTTTATCATGAAAATATAAACAAATTACTCAACTGCATTTATGCCCGACATCTGAACACTAAATGTAATAACAAGCACAACATAAAGCTGCCAACGCATAGAGGGCTCTTTCACCAGCTCCATGAAACTCATGCTCCTAGACTTCTGGCGAATCTTCTGCTCGGCCAAAATTTCATCCATCATAATTTGATGGTCTCCAGGTCCCCAAATTCTTTGCATAGCTGAAATTTCAGAAAAAATAATTGAATTACGACTATACTAAATCTATGTAATGGAGTAAAATTACAATTATAATTGAGTAAAATACTCAATGAAATAGCAAAGTGCTACATAATGGATTACAATTTTTATAGATAACCCATTGCACTTAAAGGGGTTTTCTCACGAACAAAGTTAATTTTAATTAACATTGTAATCAATAGAGCTTTGAATAACAATAACAGTTCCATAATTTAAAAAAACTGTTCCTGTGCTGAATAATCTTATAAATGTGCCCCTGCTGTGTACTGTGTAATGGTTGTGTCTGACCGTGCAGGGGCATGGTCTGATCATACCACAGCTCCTGGACAGGAAAGGGAGGGGGGGAAGAAAGAGAGTAGACAGACATGACAGTAGGGAATCACAGCTGATTCTTTCTTTCAGGTAAAACATTGTTTAAAAACAGGCAGTTAAATGTTTTGCCAAAAATAATCAGCTAAAATGCAGACTCTAAGCTTTGATTTGAGATTATTCACATCCTACTGGAGTAAGTGTACAGGAATTACAGCTCTTTAATATGGCACTTCCTCTTTTTCAAGGGACCAAATGTAATTTACCTCAAAAGCACTTTAATGGACTGCATAGACCTTTCCCTTGTTAATCCATCATCAATTAAGCAGTTAAAAGGTCTGGAACTGATTCCAGGTGTGGCATTTGCATTTGGAAGCTGTTGCTGTGAACCCACAGCATGTGATCTCTTCATCAGACTCAGTATAACAGAAAATCTGAAGAATCACACATTTATATGCAATAGGACACAGGAATAATGCAGTATGTAAGACAGATGAAGCAGAACTATCAATTTGGAAAGGGGAGAAACCGTTGTGCCAGTAAAAAATTTCAGCAGTTTATAGATAAGGAATGTGACATTTTTATTGTCCTCTGATAGAGGTCTGGTCCAGGGATTGTGATGACCCCACAAGGTATGAAGAGCATATTCCTTAATTGATGGAAAAGGATATAAATCTATGCAACTTATTCATTCCTGATCTAAATGCACCCTCCCCAGGGTGTTGTGAGATAATGCTCTGGGTAGTCACCTACTTAAGCCTATCCTTTGTCCCTGGTCTGCATGTGGCAGAAATGTACATAACCTACAGCAAAATTACACAAGATAAGGATCCCATATGTATGATATAATTTGCATCCGGTGAAAAAACCTAACCTTAGTTCATTGTTCGTCCTATACATTTTAAATAAAACTGTACTGTTGCATACATGACCATTGCTCCATTCAACCTCCATTTTCATAATCATTGAGGGGGCCTGGTGGTGGGACCCACATTGATCAATTACTTGACGTCTAATGTTAATAAATCTGGTCAATTTTTGCTGTAAATTCTATTTTACAAAGGCAACCAAAATTTTAGTAATTTACATTTTAGACAGCGATCCCGGTCTTTTTTCACTAATAGTAGATACGGAGGTGTCTCTGGGTAAAAGTTCATTACAATCAGTTGTAGCAATTCTGTAACACCACACAGTGACAGCATCAAGGGCCACAGTGTCTCTGTCCCCAGAACTTCACTGAAAAAGAAGAGTAAGACAAATTTCCCCCAAAAAATTAGTACATTTACAGAAAGTTCATGTTAAATTGCTTTTAATTAATTTTATGGGTTTTTTTATGTTTCTCCATGGAAGAAATGTATAGAGCAAGGCAAGCAAAGGATTTAGGAAATCATAATACTGGTATGGGGATAGAAAAACAGTAGAAGACAGAATTGAAAGGTGACAAATGCTGTAATTTCAATGTTAGATGCAGTGTTGAGTAGAATTTATATTTTTGATATATTGAAATATTATTATTATTATTTATTTACATAGCACCATTAATTCCATGGTGCTGGACATGAGAAAGGAGCTACATACAGAGTTATAGATATCGTTTACAGTAAACAAATTTACAATGACAGCCTGGTACAGAGGGGAGAGGACCCTGTCCTTGCGGACTTACATTCTATGGGATAATGGGGAAGAGACAGAAGGACGGGGGTGCAGTAGCTCTGGTGGTGGTGAGGTGGCAGAATGGTTATTGCAGGCTGTAGGCTTTCCTGACGAGATGGGTTTTCAGGTTCTGTCTGAAGGATCCGAGGGTGGTGGATAATCAGACGTGTAGAGGCATGGAATTCCAGAGGATGGGGGATATTCGGGAGAAATCTTGGAGGCAATTGTGTGAGGAATGTATAAGTGTGGAGGAGAGCAGGAGGTCTTGGGAGGATCAGAGATTACGTGAGGGAAGATATTGGGAGATTAGTTCAGAGATATAGTGAGGGGACAGGTTGTGGATGGCTTTGTAGATCAGTGTTAGCAGTTTGAACTGGATTCGTTTGGGAATTGGGAGCCAGTGGAGGGCTTTGCAGAGGGGAGAAGCAGGGGAGTAACGAGGAGAGAGGTGGATTAGCCGGGCAGCAGAGTTGAGGACAGACTGGAGTGGTGCAAGAGAGTTAGCGGTGAGGCCACAGAGGAGGGTGTTGCAGTAATCGAGGCGGGAGATGATGAGGGCATGCACAAGAGTTTTGGTAGATTGTGGGTGGAGGAAGTGACGGAAATAAAAAGTTTACTTTAGGTATACGTGTATTCCAGTTGAATTGTTAGATTTACATGAGTTAAAGATTGAAGCTAATGTGGTAGGACAATTCCTATCCTCCATCTTCAATTATTTAGCCTCACTACATATGAGCATAGAGGGTCCTAAAGCAAACAATAAAAATGATGCCAACTGCTGGTCCTTATTCCCAGCTTAAAACAAGAGAAGGCGGGGAGCTTCGCCCTTCCCAGTAAAAATGATGACCCTATTGTACAGTGTTCAGAAAGAGGCCAATTGTAATATCAGATATTGGTCAGATAAACTGAAGTCATTAGCCTATAACAAATTAAGTTTTCTATTGTATTTTATTCTGAATCTTACCTAAGTCCAACAATTTGACCAACGAGCTTTCCTGTAGTTACAAAGATTGGAGCTGAAGTGTTAGTAAACCCTCGAAGTTTATTGGGAGAGATCTCTCCAAGATACTGAACATATATGTTAAGTGCCAAACCTGTAAAAAAAAAATGAATGTGAATCTGTTGGATAACAGCACAGTGGTTTATGGTTTAATGCATCGTTTTTGTAACTATGATAAGTAATAACTATGCCAAGAGAGCATATACACTGTGTACTGACAAATAAAAGCTTCAAAGACAAACTAAGAAAAACCAAGATAGAAAGACAGAAGTTTTTTTTTTTATACTGTAACAGCTGTCAGAATAGGCAAGTGTCAGTATTATGAGTTTAGTTATTTAATTACTAGAGAATGGTCTTTGATCTGGGAATTTATTTGAATTGTCAGATTACAAATTGGGAAAGATTTTTTTACTTATGCCTCATGGGGGTTTACACCTTTATCTGGATCAACTTTGCAAGAGAATATTTAAGCCTAATATTAACCTTAATAACTTTCTTATTACAGATTTTAGGTAAAGAAAATCATATACAATTAACTTTCTTAAATAAGTCTGAACTAAGCAGATAAAATGATGCATTATAACTTTCATGATGACCTATGTTTTGGTAAGTAATCTAAAGGGGCGGTGGCTCAGTGGTTAGCTCAGTTGTTTTGCAGAACTGGGGTTCAGATCTCACCAAGGAGGACATCTGCAAGGAGTTTATGTGAAGAATATGGGGATATAATTTCATGTCAACCATTTGCATCCTTGGCAGACAGAACACCTAGACTGTCTTCAGTGTGCAGCTAGCTCAACAGGGGGACCAAGCCTCAAAGGCTGTGCATGACAGATCTCACACCTTGACCAGTTCAAATCAGGACAAAAGCCTGCCATATAGAGCCCTTCTGAAGCTGCATACACCTTCTAGAACATTCCAGAAACATAATTCCATAATGTTTTATGGACATACTATACGTCCTACTCGTACATCGTGTATATTTCTGAGATCCCCACAACATGTCAAATGCCCACCTGGATCTCGACTCATTCTAGCACCCAGTCATATGGAGATACATAGAACAGCTAGCAGAAACCAGACAGCAAAGCTGTGTTTGGTCTTAATATGTAGCAGGTGCCCAGTTGGATCTGATGGCGCCAAAACCACATTCCTAAGACTATCTATTAAGGAATTATGACCCATCTTAGGTTTTGGAGTTTTTAGCTGCAGAGACAAGGGGAGGGGATTTAGGTTCATCCCAGAGGCCAGGAGAGGAGTGACCCAAAGGGGATAAAGGCTAGTGTAAAGCCATGTGGTCCTTCTCTCTGGTATGCTTGCTGGTCACTTTGAAAGTGGGGGCCACAAGGAGTAATGTGCTGAGAAGGGACCAAGGAAACAGCTGGCAGTCCATGTCCCCACGGCCCAGCATACACATGGCTGAACATCAACCTGGTAATTTACATATTTTCTCCTTATATCTTGTCCTACCAATATCTGTGTTTACATATTTGGCCATTGTATATGTGTAACCATCGTGTATATAGTGTATTGTCTAGTGTGCCCTTAAGGCGATTAAATATATATTTTATCCATGGACTGCTCTTTTATCTCGATCCACGAATCAACACGTCTGTTTCTTAATTTAACTTTCCATGCAACTGGTGGTGCTTTCCGCCCCAATATAATCCCGTTAATAGATCAAGCTTATATCTAATGAGGAACTGGTGGCAGTCCTACCGGGCTGGCAGTGCTCTGTTTCACTGGTACTAGTGTAAGGGGCCTCTTAGCCTGTCAGGGTTGTGAATGAGTGTGGTGCCATGTCAGTGACTGCGTGGGCCAAATCCTCTCACTTCCCGTGCCTCCCTGGACACGTGTGGACAGGGAACGTCTGTTTAAAATTGTACCAAGCTGACTTTACATGTTCCGAGGGGGTGTGGAACATCACAGTGGTGAAAGTGGGGAAACTGCATTGCGTGCTCCTTCTGATGTAATAGTGACATCAAGCAGGGTGGCGAGATGCAGATCCTTCACATGAGGTGATCTCTCGGGAGTCATTCTTCACAGTTTGTATGTTTTCCCCCATGTTTGCATAAGTTGCTTCTGGGTACTCCAGTTTCCTCCTGCACTCCAAAGATATACTGGCAGGGAATTTAGATTAATGGGGACAGTGATAATGATATTTGTATAACACTGTGAAATTATTGGCATTATATAAATTAGTAAAATACCTAATGTAAAACCATAGAGAAAACGTCCAACAAAAATAATTTCATAGGATCCACTAATCTTGCAGAGCCCAAAGCACAGAGAAGCTGTTATTCCCAACAAGTCGCTAAATATGTGACACCGTCTCCTGTAAGGAAATATAAAGGAGATCTTATAAGCTATCACACTTGGCTTTCGTTACTGTTTCATATGGCTCAGTCAGTAATGCATCAGCAGCATACATTTAGAAATCTACTGTATGTACCGTATTTTTCAGACTATAAGACGCACCAGACCATAAGATGCACCTAGGCTTTAGAGGAGGAAATTAGGAAGAAAAAACTGAAGCGAAAAATGTGGTCAATTCTGTACTTAATAACACCTATCCTGGTAAATATGGACCTCTCATCCCCATCCTGATACACATGGCCCCTTATCGTATGCGTGGCTCCTTATCCCTATCCTGGTATGCATGACCCCCTTATCCCTATCCTGATATGCATGGCCCTCATCCCAGTCCTGGTATGCATGGCCCCATCTCATTCCTGGTATGATTGGCCCCATTCAGTTCCTGGTATGATTGGTCCCATTCCTTATTCTGGTATGATTGGCCCCATCCCAGTCCTGGTATGCATTACCCCATCCTTATCCTGGTATGATTGGCTCTATCCCAGTCCTGGCATGCATGGCTGCATCCCGTTCCTGTCATGAGTGGTCCCATCCTTATTCTGGCATGATTGGCCCCATCCCGTTGCTGGTATAATTGGTCCCATCCTTATTCTGGTATGATTGGCCCCATCCCGTTCCTGTCATGATTGGTCCCATCCTAATTCTGTTATGATTAGCCCCATCCCGTTGCTGGTATGATTGGTCCCATCCTTATTCTGGTATGACTAGCCCCATCCCGTTCCTGGAATGTTTGGTCTAATCCTTATTCTGGTATGATTGGCCCCATCCCGGTCCTGGTATGCATGGCCCCATCAGAAAAGATTTAAAAAAAAAAAACATTACACTTACCTTCCTCCGCTCCGTGCAGCGCATAGCAGGGACGTCATGTGCTGCTCACAGGCAGAGCACAGCTGCTGGAATACTCACCAGGACTGTTCATCGGAGATCATGGTGAGTATTCATTCCTCTTCAGTATCGCGCAGTGTCAGCCACCAGCTTCCTGCTGCCGCGGCGGTCATGTGTGCAGATACTTAAGAGAAATGAAGCAGCAGGAGCAGCAGGAAGCAGGCGGCTGACACTGTGCGCTACTGAAAAGGAATGAATACTCACCACTCTCTGCAATGACCAGTCCCGGTGAGTATTCATGCAGCTGCCCTTTGGCTTGCAAGCCACACATGATGTCCCTGCCATTCTCTGCTTGCAAGCATAAAGCAGTTGCTGGCACCGGAGAAGGATGCTGCGAGGGAGTGCCGTGTAGGTAAGTGTAATGGTTTGTTTTTTTCAAATCTTTTCTGATGGGGCCATGCATACCAGGAATGGGATGGGGCCAATCATACCAGAATAAGAATGGGACCAATCATACCAGCAACAGGATGGGTTCAATCATACCAGGATGCCAGAAAGAAATTAATATTCATTGCCCTCCACACCCATGGGCGTGGAATGCAGTGCATATTCATTTCTCTTTAGCAGCGGGCACAGGAGCGCCGAAACCGCTCCTCCACCTCCCCACAACAGCCAGAGGCGGTACATCCAGACTTTAAGACGTACCCCTCATTTTCCTCCACATTTTGGGAGGAAAAAATGGCTTCTTATAGTCCGAAATATACAATATTTTTTCCTTATTAATATAGTGTCCTAATTGTTTTAGAAAAACAGAGGTCGATCATCATAAAGATATATTAATAAATAAATCAGCAAGGACATTTTGGACCAAAAATACATCATGGTTAAAGATGGAGATTCTTTTTAAGGATATTTATAAATTATGAGAATGCAGCAGAGATGTTTTTATAAGGTATAGACAAATCCACTAGCAGATTTTGAACATGGGATAAATTGTGTAAAGCACTTACTTCCCAAACCTTCTGCTCATGTACCCAGACACCAGTGATCCAAGTAGTCCACCAACGCTATAAACGGAAATTGCTACAGACCACAGCAGGGTGACTGTTTCCACAGGGATGGCTGATTCATACCTTCGTATCCAGGTTTCGTTCATAAAACCCTTGACAAACTGCGGAGGACATGAATTGAGGTGTTGTGGCAATGCGCTGGCCAGAGAAAAGAGAAGATTATCTAATGACCGTTTGAGAGCACCAGCACGTTACAAAATTGATTCCGCTGCCCATGTCCAGCGGGTTTAGTTACGGGTTTGATAAATGTGACAGAGAAAATCACATTTGTGGCAGACAATAGACTTTTTGGAATTTAAGTGTGGGGTGATAACATGTCTGCTGTTTCTTTTGAGTTTCGCACAAATGAATAAACAGTTATTTTATTGTATGGCAGTAAATTTCTTATTCATCCTATATATTACTGAAAAGGATGTAGTTACCAAATATTGACATAAATATTAATTATTATAATACATTTAGAATTAGTTAAAATTCACCAGTAGCTGCTATCATATATTCCAATTGCAGCGCAATGAATGACATGAATCCACCCAAGGTTGCAGTCAGACGGCCATATAAATTGGACAGAGATTGGAATATTATGCTCGGACTGGCTGGCGGCTATCTCAACCTGAGCGTGACAGCTTCATGTATTTTTATGCAGCTATCATGCTCAGGTCAGCTGCCAGCCAGTACAAGTACTGCGTTCTACACTTCGCCTGATTTTGTACTGCCGTCTGACTGCACCCAAAATGCAGGAGGTTTTAAAGTACGGTAAATATTATATTGATATTGCCATTTATGGATAATATATATTATGCAAATCACTCACTTGTCAAGCTCATGCAAATATTGAATGGAGGAGATGAAAACAGAATAAAATCTTGCCCTTTATTAGTGCATCATAAAAAGAAGCTGATGCGTTTCAGGCAGTACTGCCGTTAGTCATAGCATTAGTCATAGCATAAGCTGATGAAATCCTAGTATTTACATGTTAATATATATTACTAGATGGTGGCCCGATTCTAACGCATCGGGTATTCTAGAATATGTATGTAGTTTATTTATGAAGTTTTCAGAATAATGCAATTTATACACAGGATTCGGCCGGCCGGGCGCGACCAATTAGCGAAGCATGGTTCAAATTCCGTGCCAATTCACGGGTGGACTGCGACTGTCGCTGATTGTTCGCCGCCGGGCATGACCAATCAGTGAAGCCAGGGCCGGCTCCAGGTTTTTGAGGGCCCCGGGCAAAAGAGTCTCAGTGGGCCCCCCTCTTTAACACATACCACGATTCATGATGCATAGATACAGCAGAGAAATATAGCACAGCCAAGTAGCGTATAACACAGCCCACGTTGTATATAACCCAGCCCACGTAGTATATAACACAGCCACGTAGTATATAACACAGCCCACATAGTATATAACACAGCCACGTAGTATATAAAACAACCCACGCAGTATATAACACAGCCACGTAGTATATTGCCCAGCGCCGTAGTATATAGCACAGCCACATAGTATATAGCAGAGCCCACATAGTAAATAGCACAGCCCACGTAGTATATAGCACAGCCATGTAGTAAATAGCACAGCCCACGTAGTAAAAAGCACAGCCCACGTAGTATATAGCACAGCCACGTAGTATATAGCACAGCCACATAGTATATAACACAGCCCACATAGTATATAGTACAGCCACATAGTATATAGCACAGCCACATAGTGTATAGCACAGCCACGTAGTATATAGCACAGCCACATAGTATATAGTACAGCCACATAGTATATAGCACAGGCCACGTAGTAAATAGCACAGACACATAGTATATTGCCCAGTCACGTAGTATATTGCCCAGCCACGCAGTATATTGCCCAGCGATGTAGTATATTGCCCAGCCATGTAGTATATTGCCCAGCCACGTAGTATATTGCCCAGCAACGTAGTATATTGCCCAGCCACATAGCATATTGCCCAGCCACGTAGTATATTGCCCAGTCACATAGTATATTGCCCAGAGACGTAGTTTATTGCCCAGCGATGTAGTATATTGCCCAGCCACGTACTATATTGCCCAGCCACGTAGTATATTGCCCAGCCACATAGTATATTGCCCAGCCACGTAGTATATTGCTCAGCCATGTAGTATATAGCACAGATATGTAGTATATAACACAGCCCACACAGTATCTAACACAGCCCACGTAGTATATAGCAATATGGGCACCATATCTCTGTTTAAAAAACAATTTAAACAAAAAATAGTTATATACTCACCTTCTGTCGGCCCCCGGATACAGCCAAGGCGTTTACTGATGCTCCTCGCGATGCTCTGGTCCCAAGAGTGCATTGCGGTCTCGCGAGATGATGATGTACCGGTCTCGCGAGACCGCTACGTCATCATCTCGCGAGACCGCAATGCATGGATCGGTCACCGGAGCGTCGCGAGGAGCGGGAAAGGTCTGGGCTGGATCTGGAAGGTGAGTGTATAATGATGTTTTATTTTTTTAATTATTTTTAACATTAGATCCTATGCCAATGTTGATGATTGGTCGCGCCAACTAGGCCCGAGCAATCAGAGAAGCGAAATTTAAATCCCACGGCAATGTCGCTGATTGGTCGCGCTGGCTGGGCGCGATCAATCAGCGAAGCGGAATTTAAATCCCAGGGCAATGTCGCTGATTGGTCTCTATGACTGGGTGCGAGCAATCAGCGAAGTGAGATTTAAATCCCACGGCAATGTTGCTGATTCGTCGCGCCGGCTGGGGGCGACCAATCAGCGAAGCGGGATTTAAATCCCGCTGCAATGTCGCTGATTGGTTGCGCCGGCTGAGCACGAGCAATCAGCGAAGCGTGATTTAAATCCCGCTAAACGACTTTCAGTTTATCGGTATATGAGTAATTGTCTACTTGAGCATATACGGAGCAATGCAACCTCATTCCACTGAGCACTCTGATATTTTCTAAACACTTCAGGAAAAAGTGCAACCAAAAACATATTTCCCATGATACAATTTTCACCTATAGAAGTTTTCTTTTCTTTTTACATCATTTGACAGGATATCTTTACCATTGGAAATTGTTATGGTCCATGCATTTCTACTACAGTGGGTACGGAAAGTATTCAGACCCCTTTAAATGTTTCACTCTTTGTTTCATTGCAGCCATTTGGTAAATTAAAAAAAGTTCATTTTTTCACATTAAAGTACACTCTGCACCCATCTTGACTGAAAAAAGCAGAAATGTAGTAATTTTTGCAAATTTGTTAGAAAAGAAAAACTGAAATATCACACGTCATAATTATTCAGACCCTTTGCTCAGTCACTCATTTAAGTCACAAGCTGTCCATTTCCTTTTAATCCTCCTTGAGATGGTTCTACTCTTTCATTGGAGGCCAGCTGTGTTTAATTAAACTGATAGGACTTGATTTGGAAAGGCACACACCTGTCTATATAAGACCTCACAGCTAACAGTGCATGTCAGACCAAATGAGAATCATGAGGTCAAAGGAACTGGCCAATGAGCTCAGAGACAGAACTGAGTACCCACTACCCCTTGTACACAACCATTACCAAGTTACCATTCAGTAAAGACTGTGTTTTAGAATTGAAGTCTTCTTTATTGAACACTGAAATCTATGGTCCTGGCAGACCAACACCATCGGCTACAGGTGGCCTGCATGGGTGTAAGGCCCTCACAGCACAAACACCCAGCCAGGACCTACTCTTTCATGTAGCATGCTGGGACGTGACAGAAGAAGACGTGTGCCTCACCCGTGGCTAATGCCCAATGCATAATACAGTTGTAAGGTGTAAGGTGACCGGGCGAGTTAGTCATGGATGAGCTGCGGCTTCTGCTTGCTCTGGTACCCTACAGGAAAATGCTGTCCCAGTCCCGGTGTGCTGTTAGGTGTGGGGTGCATTACACTCACTTGTGGGTCATAGGCCTCCGCTGACTCAAGGTTCCTATCTTTAGGAACTGCCGCACACAATCCAGGGGACACCAAGTACATTTCACGAGTCAAACTTATACTGAACAATTCACAGTCATTACCGAGGAGCATGTGGAATAGGGCACAACAGGTTACAGTCTTTCCCTCTGGTACCTGACATAACTTCAGCACTAGCACTCATTCCCGATAGAGCATCCCTTTTCCTACTGTCTCTACTACCTCTAATGATCCCTCTCCACCGATGGCAGTGCACCTGGATTACATCATCCTCCACCGTTGTGGGTCCATGTCCAATTTTCCCTGCAGGCCTACATGTACGATGTGCCCTATGGCTCCTGTGGCAATCTCGAGGTCCTGGCACTGATGAATGGATCCGCATCGAGGAGTTGTATGGCAATACACTGCCCTGCGTTATAGAACCATGTTGGCCCTAGCAGCCCACTGCACTTGAACTCAACAAAGAACTTGCCAGACCTTCCACTGCTCCAAACCATCCATAACCAGGAAGTACCTCTCCTTTTATTAACCCTATTCCCCTCCTATCTGTGGGCCTGTACCCAACATTAACTATTTCTTATCTATTTGCAATATAATATATTATATTACTAGTAACTCTTGATTCGTTTTATTTATAAACGCTTATCTTTATACATTTTCATGGGGTTTTAGCATTTGGCCCACTATTCTAGACATTGCTATGCCATATTACAAAGGGGTTTTACAAATACACATTAAATACATAAAGCACGTAACACTGTTCACACTACACATAAGCATACGGTTGTTGTCTTTAGTGTAGGGACCGGGTAACACAATCCAGATCCTCACACAACAATAGAAAGGATGAAGACGACAACAAGCAATTAGACTGATATAGATAGATAGACAGACAGACAGACAGATAGATAGATAGATAGATAGATAGATAGATAGATACTGTAGATAGATAAATAAATCAGCACTTGTTAAAAAACAAGAGTGTTATTAAAATGCACTATGCATAAAAATATCTGTCCATACCGCATCCTAAATAAGCCTCCTATGGTATATGAACTCCACACTCTCTACTATTATCAGCTGTAATTGCTGATAATAAAAGATTATACTCACCTAATCCAGGCTGCCCGTCCAATGTCTTCCTCTTCCATGAAGTACAGCAGTGGGCAACAACGGCCGAGGCACAGGTGGAGAGAGGGGTGAGCGGTGTCAGTGATTGACACTGCTCCCCTGTGTGCCTGTACCTTGGCCACCACTGTATGATCGAAGGCATTCAGGCAAGAGGTAGATCCCTACCCTGCCTATCCTTGTCTCACCCATGGCAGCGTTATAGCAACAGGATAGAAATTTCATATGTAAAAAAAAATTACAAACAGAACAAAAGTATGTAAGATTATTTAGCGGTAACATTAGTCCAATGTCCATAGTCAACATTGTAAAGATATATAAGTGACACATCCTTACAGTGGAAGCATATATCAGATAACGGATTCATATACAGTACATTGTGTTGCAAATTATTATACAAATTAGATTTAAGTGTCATAAAGATGTATTTTTTTGTTTTTCCAATAAACTTATGGATGGTATTGTGTATCATGGATCTTTGGATCAGTAAAAACAGTCTCACACACCTGTGATAATTAGTTTTCCAGGTGAGACCAATTAAAGGAAAACTACTTAAGGACATTCTACATTATTAAGAAGGCCACAGGTTTCAAGCAATAGGGGAAAGAAAAAGTATCCTTCTGCTTCCAAAAAGCAACACATAGCGTAATGTCTTGGACAAGATACAAAAACACTACCGTAGATATTTCACGAAAAATTAAGCTTGCTATTCAAACTACAATGATGAAGGCATAAGGAGAATGGCTTCTGCAAGAAAAATTCATCAGATTAAGAGAGCACCTAAAGGTGTAGGATACTCCAGAGGCTTGCAGTTGTGTATAAACTGTCACCCCTAAAAGGTGATGACAAGCATAAACAGTTGCAGTGGACCTAGATATACATGAAGGCTAATTTTAAAACAGTCTTCTTTACTGATGTGTGCTGTGCTGTGCAATGCAACTCTGGGTGGTCCAGATGGATGGAGTAGTGGATTGTTGGTGGATAGCCACCATGTCCCAAAAAGTCTGCAGTGTCAAAAAAGAGGTAACAAAGTCATGTTTTGGACCAGAATCATGGGGAGAGAGCTCTTAGGCCGCTTTAGGGTCTCTGAAGGTGTGAAAATGTCCTCAGCAAAGTATACAGAGTTTGACTGACCACTTTCTTTCATAATACAAAAAGAAGAACCATGCCATCCGTAGCAAAATCATCTTCATGCATGACAATTAGTGATGAGCAAGTATACTCGCTGCTCGGGTGGTCTCTGAGTATTTTGGCATGCTCAGAGATTTAGTTTTCGTCGCCGCAGCTGCATGATTTGCGACTGCTAGACAGGCTGAGTACATGTGGGAATTCCCTAACAAACAGACAACCCACACATGCATTCAGGTTGTCTAGCAGTCACAAATCATGCAGCTGTGGCGACGAAAACTAGATCTCCGAGCATGCCGAAATACTCGGAGACCACGCAAGCATGCTCGGGAAAACCAGAGCAACGAGTATACTAGCTCATCACTAATGACAATACACCGTCTCATGCTGCAGAGAATACCTCTGAATCATTGGCTGCTATGGGCATAAAAGGAGATAAACTCATGGTGTGGCCACCATCTTCACCTGACCTCAACCCTATTGAGAACCCTTGGAGTATACTCAAGCAAAAGATCTATGGCGGTGGGAGGCAGTTCACATCAAAACAGCAGCTCTGGGAGACTATTCTTGACATCAAGCAGAAACTATCCAAAAGTTCAATGGATGCAAGAATTGTGAAGGTGAAATCAATGAAGGAGTCCTATGTTAAAATGTAAATTGGCCTGTTGACCTGCTGCAAATTCAACAAATGACCAATTTCAGTGCCTTTCCAACGTAAAAAATGGTTGAAACTATTGTACATAATAATTTGGAACTGTGCATTTTGGTGTTTTTTTAGTTTTGAAAAAATTACTGTTCTCATTATATTTAGACACACACAGACTGCATTAATAACAGATAAGTGACCACATTTAAAGGGAATTTGGCTGCAGGTTTTTGCTATATATTCTGACAACAGCACAAGTTAGGGGTATAGACCTTACTTGCTGTGATGCATCCCTTAATTTACTGGGTGTAGTAGTTATGATAAAGTCACAGTTTTCTAGCAGAGTTCAGTTGTTGAGCTGTGTATAACCTGCCTACACCACAGCTTTATGTGCAAATTGTATAGTAACAGAGAGATACTGATCAGTGGTGGGGCATGGTTGGTCTACTTTGCAGGTGCCAAATTGTCCTGTACCAATAATCTCCATCTGACAAAACGCTGGTTGCACTTTAAACAGTAAAACACAGCCTAGTAAGTGACACATCATTGCAATCAGGGTCTCTGCTCCTACATTATGCTGCTGTGAGATTACATAGCAAAAAACTGCTTATAGACACCTTAAAAATAGTTAACAATCAAACAAGCTCTATTTCGCCCTCAGAAAAAAAGAGATAATTAACCTGGAATATTCAATAAATATCTAACATTACTTATAAATTTGTAAAGTTATTTATGTCATTGTGTTAAGATATACAGTGGGGAAAAAAAGTATTTAGTCAGCCACCAATTGTGCAAGTTCTCACACTTAAAAAGATGAGAGAGGCCTGTCATTGACATCATAGGTAGACCATAACTATGAGAGTCAAAATTGAGAAAACAAACACAAAAAATCATCTTGTCTGATTTGGCAAGATTATGGTGGAAAATAAGCATTTGGTCAAAAGGTCATCTCAATATTTTGTTATATATCCTTTGTTGGCAATGACAGAGATCAAACGTTTTCCGTAAGTCTTCACAAGGTTGGCACTAACTGTTGGTGGTATGTTGGCCCATTCCACCATGCTGATCTCCCCTACAGCAGTGATGTTTTGGGCCTGTCGCTGGGCAACACGGACTTTCAACTCCCTCCAAAGGTTTTCCATGGGGTTGAGATCTGGAGACTGGCTAGGCCACTCCAGGACCTTCATATGCTGAAAGACTCATCCACGTTTCATCTTCAATGCCATTGCTGATGGAAGAAGGTTTGCACTCAAAATCTCACGATTCATGGCCCCATTCATTCTTTCATGTACACGGATCAGTATAATATGCAAAATAAATATTGCCAAATCAGACAAGGTGATTTTCTGGATTTGTTTTCTCAATTCTCTAACTGGGTCGTGGTGACCAGTGGGGTACCGCAGGGGTCGGTGTTGGGACCTATTCTCTTCAAGATATTTATTAATGATCTGGTAGAAGGTTTACACAGTAAAATATCGATATTTGCAGATGATACAAAACTATGTAAAGCAGTCAATACAAGAGAAGATAGAATTCTGCTACAGGTGGATCTGGATAAGTTGGAAACTTGGGCCGAGAGCTGACAGATGCGGTTTAACAATGATAATATCACTCCACTGCAATGCAGGTAATAGCAAGCTCCACGTAGTGGCAACAGAGTGGAGGGAGGGCTGCACACAGCAGGACCAGACATGTAATGCAGCGGCAAGGCCACCACCAGGTGGCAGCAGAATAGTCAAAACAAGCCAGGTTGATATAGGACTGTAGAGCAGTACAAAGGGAATAAGCAAACACAGAGTCAATAACAAGCCAATTGTGTCAGTACCAGTCAGGAGCAGATGTGCCAAAGACAAGAGACAAAACAACAGGTCAGGGTCCAAGCCGAGAAAAAAACAGAATCAATACACGAAAGGGAAACACAGAGGTGGAAAGGGAAGAGGGGATAAACAGACACGGGTTCAGTGAGCAAGCAGCAGGACAAATCAAGGCAAATGGGGTCAGCTACTCATGCCGAAGGCAGAAACTATAACTGACACTGCAAATAGCAAACCTGAACCCAGAATGAGGCAGAGCAAAGTTGACCCTTGACATGATCAGCCCGGGAAAAGGACAGACAGGACTCAAAACTGGATCATGACAGATAAATGTAAGGCTGTACACATGGGAAGAAGGAATCAATATCACCATTACACACTGAACGGGAAACCACTGGGTAAATCTGACATGGAGAAGGTCTTGGGGATCCTAGTTAATGATAAACTTACCTGGAGCAGCCAGTGTCAGGCAGCGGCTGCTAAGGCAAACAGGATCATGGGGTGCAATAAAAGAGGCCTGAGTACACATGATGAGAGCATTATACTGTCTCTGTACAAATCCCTGGTTAGACCACACATGGAGTACTGTGTACAGTTTTGGGCACCGGTGCTCAGGAAGGATATGATGGAATTAGAGCGAGTACAAAGGAGAGCAACAAAATTAGTAAAGGGGATGAGGGAACTACAATACCCAGAGAGATTAGCAAAATTAGGATAATATAGTCTAGAAAAAAAACGACTGCGGGGCGATCTAATAACCATGTATAAGTATATAAGGGGACAATACAAATATCTGTCCGAGGATCTGCTTATACCAAGGAAGGTGACGGTCACAAGGGGGCATTCTCTGTGTCTGGAGGAGAGAAGGTTTTTCTACCAACATGAGGAGGTGGTGATGGCGAACTCAGTCAAGGGGTTCAAGAGAGGCCTGGATGTCTTCCTGGAGCGTAACAATATTGTATCTTATAGTTATTAGGTTCTTTAGAAGGACGTAGATTTGGGGGATTTATTCTGACGGAATAAAGGCTGAACTGGATGGGCAATTGTCTTTTTTCGGCCTTGCTAACTACCGTATGTTATGTCAATTTTGACTCTCATAGTTGTGGTCCATGTATGATGTCAATTACAGGCCTCTCTCACCTTTTTAAGTGGGAGAATTTGCACAATTGGTGGCTGACTAAATACTTTTTTTTCCCCTCTGTAGATAGTTAAAAATAGGGGGAGAGGAAATGGAAAATTTTCACATTTGTGTTTATTTGGATTAGAAAAAAAAGAAAATATACATAATTAAATAAAAATAAAAAGCCATCAAGATTGAAAAAAGGAGATTAATTTGGTGTGGATGAGTGTTAAGTTTTTTCACTTGTTGGCTTTACAAATATCTAAAATACTAGCTGAAGAGCACGGCGTTGCCTGAGCATAGTAAATATCTGTAGTTAGTTATAGCACCTCACTTCTCTTATTTTCCCATCACGCCTCTCATTTTCCCAATCACATCTTTCATTTTCCCCCTCACATCTCTTATTTTCTCCCTCACACCTCTCATTTTCTCCCTCACTCCTCTCATTCCCCCCTAACACTTGTCATTTCAACCTCACATCTGTCATTTTCTGATCACTCCACTATTTTTCCTCACTCCTCTCATTTTGCACTCACACCTTTTCATTTTCACCTCACACCTCTCATTTTCACCTCATCACCTCAGTATATACATGTTTGTCACCTCCCTTATATATAGTATACATCTGTATGTCATCTCCTGTATATAGTATATACCTGTATGTCATCTCCCCTGTATATAGTATATACCTGCTGTGTGTCATCTTCCCTATATATAGTATATACCTGAATGTCATCTCCTTCTATATATAGTATATACCTGTATGTCATCTCCTCCTGTATATAGTATATACCTGTGTGTCATCTCCCCTGTATATAGCATATATCTGTGTATCATCTCCTCCAGTATATAGTATATACCTGTGTGTCATCTCCCCTGTATATAGTATATATCTGTGTGTCATCTCCTCCTGTATATAGTATATACCTGCATGTCATCTTCTATATATAGCATATACCTGTATGTCATCTCCTCCTGTATATATATGTACCTGTATGTCATCTCCTCCTCTATATAGTATATACCTGTGTGTCATCTCTCCTGTATATAGTATATATCTGTGTGTCATCTCCCCTGTATATAGTATATACCTGTGTGTCATCTCCTCCTGTATTAGACCTCGTTCACACGTTATTTGCTCAGTATTTTTACCTCAGTATTTGTAAGCTAAATTGGCAGCCTGATAAATCCCCAGCCAACAGGAAGCCCTCCCCCTGGCAGTATATATTAGCTCACACATACACATAATAGACAGGTCATGTGACTGACAGCTGCCGTATTTCCTATATGGTACATTTGTTGTAGTTTGTCTGCTTATTAATCAGATTTTCATTTTTGAAGGATAATACCAGACTTGTGTGTGTTTTAGGGCGAGTTTCGTTTGTCAAGTTGTGTGTGTTGAGTTGCGTTTGGCGACATGCATGTAGCGACTTTTGTGAGATGAGTTTTGTGTGGCAACATGCGTGTAGCAACTTTTTGTGTGTCGAGTTGCATGTGACAGGTTAGTGTAGCAAGTTGTGTGCAGCAAGTTGTGTGCAGCAAGTGTTGCGCATGGCGAGTTTTGCGCGTGGCGAGTTTTATGTGTGGTGCCTTTTGAGTATGTGCAAGTTTTGTGTGAGGCAACTTTTGCATGTGTTGCAACTTTTGTGCATGTGGCAATTTTTCCGTGTGTGCAAGTTTTGCGTGTGGCGAGTTTTCCATGAGGTGAGTTTTGCACTTGTGGCGAGTTTTGCAAGAGCCTAGTTTTTGCATGTGGAGAGTTCTGCGCGTGGCGAGTTTTGAGTGGCGACTTTTGTGTTTCGACTTTTATGTGGCGAGGTTGGTGTATTTGTGGTGAAATGTGTGCTGAGGGTAATATGTGTTCAAGCACGTGGTAGTGTGTGGCGCATTTTGTGTGTGTTCATATCCCCGTGTGTGGTGAGTATCCCATGTCGGGGCCCCACCTTAGCAACTGTACGGTATATACTCTTTGGCGCCATCGCTCTCATTCTTTAAGTCCCCCTTGTTCACATCTGGCAGCTGTCAATTTGCCTCCTACACTTTTCCTTTCATTTTTTTCCCATTATGTAGATAGGGGCAAAATTGTTTGGTGAATTGGAAAGCACGGGGTTAAAATTTCACCTCACAACATAGCCTATGACGCTCTCAGGGTCCAGACGTGTGACTGTGCAAAATTTTGTGGCTGTAGCTGCGACGCCTCCAAAACTTTTCCTTTCACTTTTTTCCCCATTATGTAGATAGGGACAAAATTGTTTGGTGAATTGGAACGCGCGGGGTTAAAAGTTCGCCTCACAACATAGCCTATGACGCTCTCGGGGTCCAGACGTGTGACTGTGCAAAATTTTGTGGCTGTAGCTGCGACAGTGCAGATGCCAATCCCGGACATGCATACACACACACACACACACACATTCAGCTTTATATATTAGACTAGCTGAAGAGCCCGGCGTTGCCTGGGCATAGTAAATATCTGTGGTTAGTTATAGCAGGTCACTTCTCTTATTTTCCCATTACGCCTCTCATTTTCCCAATCACATCTTTAATTTTCCCCCTCACATCTCTCATTTTCTCCCTCACACCTCTCATTTTCTCCCTCACTCCTCTCATTCCCGCCTAACACTTGTCATTTCGACCTCACATCTGTCATTTTCCGATCACTACACTATTTTCCCTCACTCCTCTCATTTTGCACTCACAGCTTTTCATTTTCACCTCACACCTCTCATTTTCACCTCAGTATACACATGTTTGTCATCTCCCTTATATATAGTATACACCTGTATGTCATCTCCTGTATATAGTATATACCTGTATGTCATCTCCCCTTTATATACTGTAGTATATACCTGCTGTGTGTTATCTCCCCTGTATATAGTATATACCTGTATGTCATCTCCTCCTATATATAGTATATACCTGTATGTCATCTCCTCCTATATATAGTATATACCTGTATGTCATCTCCTCCTATATATAGTATATACCTGTATGTCATCTCCTTCTATATATAGTATATACCTGTATGTCATCTCCTCCTGTATATAGTATATACCTGTGTGTCATCTCCCCTGTATATAGTATATATCTGTGTGTCATCTCCTCCTGTATATAGTATATACCTGTATGTCATCTTCTATATATAGCATATACCTGTATGTCATCTCCTCCTGTATATAGTATATACCTGTAGGTAATCTGCTCCTGTATATAGTATATACCTGTGTGTCATCTCCTCCTGTATATAGTATATACCTGTATGTCATCTCCTCCTGTATATAGTATGTACCTGTATGTCATCTCCTCCTTTATATAGTATATACCTGTGTGTCATCTCTCCTGTATATAGTATATATCTGTGTGTCATCTCCCCTGTATATAGTATATACCTGTGTGATCTCCTGTATTAGACCTCGTTAACACGTTATTTGCTCAGTATTTTTACCTCAGTATTTGTAAGATAAATTGGCAGCCTGATAAATCCCTAGCCAACAGGAAGCCCTCCCCCTGGCAGTATATATTAGCTCACACATACACATAATAGACAGGTCATGTGACTGACAGCTGCCGTATTTCCTATATGGTACATTTGTTGCTCTTGTAGTTTGTCTGCTTATTAATCAGAATTTTATTTTTGAAGGCTAATACCAGACTTGAATGTGTTTTAGGGCGAGTTTCGTTTGTCAAGTTCTGTGTGTTGAGTTGTGTGTGGCGACATGCATGTAGCGACTTTTGTGAGATGAGTTTTGTGGGCAACATGCGTGTAGCAACTTTTTGTGTGTCGAGTTGCATGTGACAGCTTAGTGTAGCAAGTTGTGTGCAGCAAGTTTTGCGCATGGCGAGTTTTGCGCGTGGTGAGTTTTATGTCTGGTGCCTTTTGAGTATGTGCAAGTTTTGTGTGAGGCAACTTTTGGATGTGTTGCAAATTTTGTGCATATGGCAATTTTTCCGCATGTGCAAGTTTTGCGTGTGGCGAGTTTTCCATGAGGTGAGTTTTGCGTGAGCCTATTTTTTGCATGTGGTGAGTTTTGCGCGTGGTGAGTTTTGAGCGGCGACTTTTGTGTTTCGACTTTTATGTGGCGAGGTTGGCGTATGTGTGGTGAAATGTGTGCTGAGGGTGATATGTGTTCAAGCACGTGGTAGTGTGTGGCGCATTTTGTGTGTGTGTTCATATCCCCATGTGGTGAGTATCCCATGTCGGGGTCCTACCTTAGCAACTGTACGGTATATACTCTTTGGCGCCATCGCTCTCACTCTTTAAGTCCCACTTGTTCACATCTGGCAGCTGTCAATTTGCCTCCAACACTTTTCCTTTCACTTTTCCCCATTATGTAGATAGGGGAAAAATAGTTTGGTGAATTGGAAAGCGCGGAGTTAAAATTTCACCTCACAACATAGCCTATGACGCTCTCAGGGTCCAGACGTGTGACTGTGCAAAATTTTGTTTCTGTAGCTGTGACGCCTCCAACACTTTTCCTTTCACTTTTTTCCCCATTATGTAGATAGGGGCAAAATTGTTTGGTGAATTGGAAAGCGCGGGGTTAAAATTTCACCTCACAACGTAGCCTATGACGCTCTCAGGGTCCAGACGTGTGGCTGTGCAAAATTTTGTTTCTGTAGCTGCGACGCCTCCAACACTTTTCCTTTCACTTTTTTCCCCATTATGTAGATAGAAGCAAAATAGTTTGGTGAATTGGAAAGCGCGGGGTTAAAATTTCACCTCACAACGCAGCCTATGACGCTCTCAGGGTCCAGATGTGTGACTGTGCAAAATTTTGTTGCTGTAGCTGCGACGCCTCCAACACTTTTCCTTTCACTTTTTTCCCCATTATGTAGATAGGGGCAAAATTGTTTGGTGAATTGGAACGCGCGGGGTTAAAATTTCACCTCACAACATAGCCTATGACGCTCTAGGGGTCCAGACGTGTGACTGTGCAAAATTTTGTGGCTGTAGCTGCGACGGTGCAGATGCCAATCCCGGACATACACACATACACACACACACACACATTCAGCTTTATATAGTAGACTAGCTGAAGAGCCCGGCGTTGCCTGGGCATAGTAAATATCTGTGGTTAGTTATAGCACCTCACTTGTCTTATTTTCCCATCACGCCTCTCATTTTCCCAATCACATCTTTCATTTTCCCCCTCACACCTCTCATTTTCTCCCTCACACCTCTCATTTTCTCCCTCACTCCTCTCATTCCCCCCTAACACTTGTCATTTCAACCTCACATCTGTCATTTTCTGATCACTCCACTATTTTTCCTCACTCCTCTCATTTTGCACTCACACCTTTTCATTTTCACCTCACACCTCTCATTTTCACCTCATCACCTCAGTATATACATGTTTGTCATCTCCCTTATATATAGTATACATCTGTATGTCATCTCCTGTATATAGTATATACCTGTATGTCATCTCCCCTGTATATAGTATATACCTGCTGTGTGTCATCTCCCCTATATATAGTATATACCTGAATGTCATCTCCTTCTATATATAGTATATACCTGTATGTCATCTCCTCCTGTATATAGTATATACCTGTAGGTCATCTGCTCCTGCATATAGTATATACCTGTGTGTCATCTCCTCCTGTATATAGTATATACCTGTATGTCATCTCCTCCTGTATATATATGTACCTGTATGTCATCTCCTCCTCTATATAGTATATACCTGTGTGTCATCTCTCCTGTATATATATATATCTGTGTGTCATCTCCCCTGTATATAGTATATACCTGTGTGTCATCTCCTCCTGTATTAGACCTCGTTCACACGTTATTTGCTCAGTATTTTTACCTCAGTATTTGTAAGCGAAATTGGCAGCCTGATAAATCCCCAGCCAACAGGAAGCCCTCCCCCTGGCAGTATATATTAGCTCACACATACACATAATAGACAGGTCATGTGACTGACAGCTGCCGTTTTTCCTATATGGTACATTTGTTGTAATTTGTCTGCTTATTAATCAGATTTTTAATTTTGAAGGATAATACCAGACTTGTGTGTGCTTTAGGGCGAGTTTCGTTTGTCAAGTTGTGTGTGTTGAGTTGCGTGTGGCGACATGCATGTAGCGACTTTTGTGAGATGAGTTGTGTGGCGACATGCGTGTAGCAACTTTTTGTGTGTCGAGTTGCATGTGACAGGTTAGTGTAGCAAGTTGTGTGCAGCAAGTTTTGCGCATGGCGAGTTTTGCGAGTGGCGAGTTTTATGTGTGGTGCCTTTTGAGTATGTGAAAGTTTTGTGTGAGGCAACTTTTGCATGTGTTGCAACTTTTGTGCATGTGGCAATTTTTCCGCGTGTGCAAGTTTTGCGTGTGGCGAGTTTTCCATGAGGTGAGTTTTGCACTTGTGGCGAGTTTTGCAAGAGCCTAGTTTTTGCATGTGGCGAGTTCTGCGCGTGGCGAGTTTTGAGTGGCGACTTTTGTGTTTCGACTTTTATGTGGCGAGGTTGGTGTATTTGTGGTGAAATGTGTGCTGAGGGTAATATGTGTTTAAGCATGTGGTAGTGTGTGGCGCATTTTGTGTGTGTGTTTATATCCCCGTGTGTGGTGAGTATCCCATGTCGGGGCCCCACCTTAGCAACTGTACGGTATATACTCTTTGGCGCCATCGCTCTCATTCTTTAAGTCTGCCTTGTTCACATCTGGCAGCTGTCAATTTGCCTCCTACACTTTTCCTTTCATTTTTTCGCATTATGTAGATAGGAGCAAAATTGTTTGGTGAATTGGAAAGTGCGGGGTTAAAATTTCACCTCACAACATAGCCTATGACGCTCTCGGGGTCCAGACGTGCGACTGTGCAAAATTTTGTGGCTGTAGCTGCGACGCCTCCAACACTTTTCCTTTCACTTTTTTCCCCATTATGTAGATAGGGGCAAAATTGTTTGGTGAATTGGAACGCGCGGGGTTAAAATTTCGCCTTACAACATAGCCTATGACGCCCTCGGGGTCCAGACGTGTGACTGTGCAAAATTTTGTGGCTGTAGCTGCGACGGTGCAGATGCCAATCCCGGACATACACACATACACACACACATTCAGCTTTATATAGTAGACTAGCTGAAGAGCCCGGCGTTGCCTGGGCATAGTAAATATCTGTGGTTAGTTATATCACCTCACTTGTCTTATTTTCCCATCACGCCTCTCATTTTCCCAATCACATCTTTCATTTTCCCCCTCACACCTCTCATTTTCTCCCTCACACCTCTCATTTTCTCCCTCACTCCTCTCATTCCCCCCTAACACTTGTCATTTCAACCTCACATCTGTCATTTTCTGATCACTCCACTATTTTTCCTCACTCCTCTCATTTTGCACTCACACCTTTTCATTTTCACCTCACACCTCTCATTTTCACCTCATCACCTCAGTATATACATGTTTGTCATCTCCCTTATATATAGTATACATCTGTATGTCATCTCCTGTATATAGTATATACCTGTATGTCATCTCCCCTGTATATAGTATATACCTGCTGTGTGTCATCTCCCCTATATATAGTATATACCTGAATGTCATCTCCTTCTATATATAGTATATACCTGTATGTCATCTCCTCCTGTATATAGTATATACCTGTAGGTCATCTGCTCCTGCATATAGTATATACCTGTGTGTCATCTCCTCCTGTATATAGTATATACCTGTATGTCATCTCCTCCTGTATATATATGTACCTGTATGTCATCTCCTCCTCTATATAGTATATACCTGTGTGTCATCTCTCCTGTATATATATATATCTGTGTGTCATCTCCCCTGTATATAGTATATACCTGTGTGTCATCTCCTCCTGTATTAGACCTCGTTCACACGTTATTTGCTCAGTATTTTTACCTCAGTATTTGTAAGCGAAATTGGCAGCCTGATAAATCCCCAGCCAACAGGAAGCCCTCCCCCTGGCAGTATATATTAGCTCACACATACACATAATAGACAGGTCATGTGACTGACAGCTGCCGTTTTTCCTATATGGTACATTTGTTGTAATTTGTCTGCTTATTAATCAGATTTTTAATTTTGAAGGATAATACCAGACTTGTGTGTGCTTTAGGGCGAGTTTCGTTTGTCAAGTTGTGTGTGTTGAGTTGCGTGTGGCGACATGCATGTAGCGACTTTTGTGAGATGAGTTGTGTGGCGACATGCGTGTAGCAACTTTTTGTGTGTCGAGTTGCATGTGACAGGTTAGTGTAGCAAGTTGTGTGCAGCAAGTTTTGCGCATGGCGAGTTTTGCGAGTGGCGAGTTTTATGTGTGGTGCCTTTTGAGTATGTGAAAGTTTTGTGTGAGGCAACTTTTGCATGTGTTGCAACTTTTGTGCATGTGGCAATTTTTCCGCGTGTGCAAGTTTTGCGTGTGGCGAGTTTTCCATGAGATGAGTTTTGCACTTGTGGCGAGTTTTGCAAGAGCCTAGTTTTTGCATGTGGCGAGTTCTGCGCGTGGCGAGTTTTGAGTGGCGACTTTTGTGTTTCGACTTTTATGTGGCGAGGTTGGTGTATTTGTGGTGAAATGTGTGCTGAGGGTAATATGTGTTCAAGCATGTGGTAGTGTGTGGCGCATTTTGTGTGTGTGTTTATATCCCCGTGTGTGGTGAGTATCCCATGTCGGGGCCCCACCTTAGCAACTGTACGGTATATACTCTTTGGCGCCATTGCTCTCATTCTTTAAGTCCCCCTTGTTCACATCTGGCAGCTGTCAATTTGCCTCCTACACTTTTCCTTTCATTTTTTCGCATTATGTAGATAGGAGCAAAATTGTTTGGTGAATTGGAAAGTGCGGGGTTAAAATTTCACCTCACAACATAGCCTATGACGCTCTCGGGGTCCAGACGTGCGACTGTGCAAAATTTTGTGGCTGTAGCTGCGACGCCTCCAACACTTTTCCTTTCACTTTTTTCCCCATTATGTAGATAGGGGCAAAATTGTTTGGTGAATTGGAACGCGCGGGGTTAAAATTTCGCCTTACAACATAGCCTATGACGCCCTCGGGGTCCAGACGTGTGACTGTGCAAAATTTTGTGGCTGTAGCTGCGACGGTGCAGATGCCAATCCCGGACATACACACATACACACATACACACACACATTCAGCTTTATATAGTAGACTAGCTGAAGAGCCCGGCGTTGCCTGGGCATAGTAAATATCTGTGGTTAGTTATATCACCTCACTTGTCTTATTTTCCCATCACGCCTCTCATTTTCCCAATCACATCTTTCATTTTCCCCCTCACACCTCTCATTTTCTCCCTCACACCTCTCATTTTCTCCCTCACTCCTCTCATTCCCCCCTAACACTTGTCATTTCAACCTCACATCTGTCATTTTCTGATCACTCCACTATTTTTCCTCACTCCTCTCATTTTGCACTCACACCTTTTCATTTTCACCTCACACCTCTCATTTTCACCTCATCACCTCAGTATATACATGTTTGTCATCTCCCTTATATATAGTATACATCTGTATGTCATCTCCTGTATATAGTATATACCTGTATGTCATCTCCCCTGTATATAGTATATACCTGCTGTGTGTCATCTCCCCTATATATAGTATATACCTGAATGTCATCTCCTTCTATATATAGTATATACCTGTATGTCATCTCCTCCTGTATATAGTATATACCTGTATGTCATCTCCTCCTGTATATATATGTACCTGTATGTCATCTCCTCCTCTATATAGTATATACCTGTGTGTCATCTCTCCTGTATATATATATATATCTGTGTGTCATCTCCCCTGTATATAGCATATACCTGTGTGTCATCTCCTCCTGTATTAGACCTCGTTCACACGTTATTTGCTCAGTATTTTTACCTCAGTATTTGTAAGCGAAATTGGCAGCCTGATAAATCCCCAGCCAACAGGAAGCCCTCCCCCTGGCAGTATATATTAGCTCACACATACACATAATAGACAGGTCATGTGACTGACAGCTGCCGTTTTTTTCCTATATGGTACATTTGTTGTAATTTGTCTGCTTATTAATCAGATTTTTAATTTTGAAGGATAATACCAGACTTGTGTGTGCTTTAGGGCGAGTTTCGTTTGTCAAGTTGTGTGTGTTGAGTTGCGTGTGGCGACATGCATGTAGCGACTTTTGTGAGATGAGTTTTGTGTGGCGACATGCGTGTAGCAACTTTTTGTGTGTCGAGTTGCATGTGACAGGTTAGTGTAGCAAGTTGTGTGCAGCAAGTTTTGCGCATGGCGAGTTTTGCGCGTGGCGAGTTTTATGTGTGGTGCCTTTTGAGTATGTGAAAGTTTTGTGTGAGGCAACTTTTGCATGTGTTGCAACTTTTGTGCATGTGGCAATTTTTCCGCGTGTGCAAGTTTTGCGTGTGGCGAGTTTTCCATGAGGTGAGTTTTGCACTTGTGGCGAGTTTTGCAAGAGCCTAGTTTTTGCATGTGGCGAGTTCTGCGCGTGGCGAGTTTTGAGTGGCGACTTTTGTGTTTCGACTTTTATGTGGCGAGGTTGGTGTATTTGTGGTGAAATGTGTGCTGAGGGTAATATGTGTTCAAGCATCTGGTAGTGTGTGGCGCATTTTGTGTGTGTGTTTATATCCCCGTGTGTGGTGAGTATCCCATGTCGGGGCCCCACCTTAGCAACTGTACGGTATATACTCTTTGGCGCCATCGCTCTCATTCTTTAAGTCCCCCTTGTTCACATCTGGCAGCTGTCAATTTGCCTCCTACACTTTTCCTTTCATTTTTTCGCATTATGTAGATAGGAGCAAAATTGTTTGGTGAATTGGAAAGTGCGGGGTTAAAATTTCCCCTCACAACATAGCCTATGACGCTCTCGGGGTCCAGACGTGCGACTGTGCAAAATTTTGTGGCTGTAGCTGCGACGCCTCCAACACTTTTCCTTTCACTTTTTTCCCCATTATGTAGATAGGGGCAAAATTGTTTGGTGAATTGGAACGCGCGGGGTTAAAATTTCGCCTTACAACATAGCCTATGACACTCTCGGGGTCCAGACGTGTGACTGTGCAAAATTTTGTGGCTGTAGCTGCGACGGTGCAGATGCCAATCCCGGACATACACACACACATTCAGCTTTATATATTAGATATAAGTCCAAGTGCTGGACTGAAACGTCACTATTGTGGGGCAAATAAATTCATTGTTATTTTAGAAAGATAGATAGAGAGATAGACAGATAGAGATAATTATAATTAAATCTACGATACGATACGATACGATACACTTTATTGATCCCGTGGGAAATTATGGTATCACAGCAGCACAACTTAAATCATAAAAATCATAAAGGAATTACATAGTTGACATGACCGTGGAGTTGACAGAAGAACATTTTACATTAGACATTAGAATAGGACATACACAACAAGTGAACTGAAATGTAGAGAAATAAGTAGACATTCACCTTGGTGGTTTAACCCTAATGTTATTATTGTACATTCCCATGGCAGTTGGCACAAACGATTTCCTATATTTTTCCTTCTTACACCTCAGAAGTATTAGCCGGTTACTGAAGGTGCTCTTCTGTCTCATGAATAGCTCATGCATCTAAAATCTATTTGATAATATTTCAATGCATGCTGAATTGTTATGATTAACCCCTTAGTGACCGAGCCAAATTTTTGAAATCTGACCAGTGTCACTTTATGTGGTAATAACTCTGCAACGCTTCAACAAATCCCAGTGATTTTGAGATTGTTTTTTCGTGACACATTATACTTTATGATAATGGTAAATTTAGTTCAACATTTTTTGTGTTTATTTATAAAAAATATAAAAAATTTGAGAAAAATGTTAAAAAATTAGCAATTTTCTAAATTTGAATGATTATCCCTTTAATCCAGATAGTCATACAACAGCAAACCATTAATAAATAACATTTCCCACATGTCGGCTTTACATCAGCACCATTTGTAAAATGTTATTTTATTTTGTTAGCATTTTAGGAGGTTTAAAAATGTAGCAGCAATTTTTCATTTTTTCAAAGAAATTTACCACATTTATTTTTTTAGGGACTTATCCATGTTTGAAGTGACTTTAGGGGTCCTATATATTGGGAAACCCCCAAACGTGATACCATTTTAAAAACAGCACCCCCTGACATATTGAAAACTGCTGTCAGGTAGTTTATTAACCCTTCAGGTGCTTTACAGGAATTAATGCAAAGTGGTATGACAGAAATGAAAATGTGTATTTTTACCACCTAAATGTTGCTAACTTCTAAACAGATTACTACAGCCGTCAGACTGTAAGGCCGCTATTTGGTCATGAATTGCCATCGCAAACATCAGGACAACAAAATCATGATCTGAGGGTACCAATTGGGATAAAGAAGAACCCCCACACTCTGTTAACCATTTATAATGATGTAGTCACTATTGACAGCAGCATCTAAGGGGTTAAACAGATTTGGACGGTGCAAACACTGATCATGGCTGATACAGCAAGTTGTCAGCTATAATGTACAACCAACAGATGCTGGATTGTCATCTGTATGGGGAGGCCATTCTCTTATATGTCAGGTCAGTTAAAAGGCGTATTGGCGGTCATTAAGGGGTTAATAAACAAAGTATCATTTTATTGGATGATAGTTGCTTACCAAGGAAGATTTTGCTTACCAAAGAAGAGGAGCTGATCACTGATAGATGGTAGCCAAACGGTAAACCATTGCCAAGACCTAGCACAATAATCAATGGAAGAATTCTCCAGTTTTTAACCTAATATATGACAAAGTGTTTTATTAAAATTTTGTAACTAAAGATTACAGAGCCATACTGACTTAGGATATATGCACACGATTTTTCAGCAAAAAAATCTACTGCAAATACTGGAGGCAGGAAAAGCACTGGGTAAATAGGTGCAATTTTGACAACTTTTTTCCCATTCGTTTGAATGTATGAAAAATATTGCAAAAGGTTGAAAGAATGGAAATGCTACAGATTAGAAACTGCTTCAAATCTGCAAAGAAAAAATAAGCAGACTATAAATGAGATTTCAGAAATCTGATTTACTTTATAAAATAGTAAAATGCTGCATTTTTTTTGCAGACAAAAATGTGGGGTGAAAGCGCAGCAAAAACTTTCATTCCATAAAAGAGATAAATGCAGCATTCGCCATGGATGAAAAACAACTGCAGCTTCTTTATTGCATCATCCAGGTCACAGGAGGTGTACAGAAAACAAAGCCTACATAAACATCCTATGACCGAGATGATGCAATAAAGGCTACATTCCCACGATGACCTTTGGTGAGTTTTTAATGTTACAGATTTTCTGCACCATTTATACACCCATTAAGTAAAAAAAAAAAAGTTACTTGCATTTTTTTAAAAATACGCAGTATAAAAACTCACCAAAAACTCATCATAGGAACACAGTCTAATTGTTTATCATCCTTAGAGAGTGCTACACTACTGCATGTCTTTCTTTGTGCTTTGTCTATGGCAGGGGTGTCAAACTGCATTCCTCGAGGGCCTCAGACCATGCGTGTTTTCAAGATTTCCTTTGCATTACACAAGGTGCTGGAATCATTCTGTGCAGGTGATTAAATTATCACCTGTGCAATACAAGGAAATCCTGAAAACATGACCTGTTTGCGGCCCTCGAGGAATGCAGTTTGACACCCCTGGTCTATGGTATGCTGAGTAGAGTTGGGTGAATTTCTTCAGGCCCCCACTAATTCAGCAAGCTATAGCGCTTGCCAAATAAGCTGCAGGGGGAACCCGGATTCCTGGGTTGCGCCGGCTGATCAGCTGATCGGCGCCACCGCAGAATGTGCCGAGCCTCTTTTTTGGGATGGCAGTGGCCCTAGATTAGTTGGGTGTAGTATTAATACACATATTGAAAACTTCCTAAGGCTAATAGTGTATGATATTGCTTGAAAGAACTTTCACATGTTGCAAACATTAAAATGAAAACACAATGCTGCTAGAAAATATGGGGATCAACACTCAATTAGCCATAATTGTATCCTTGTAAATTCTATTTTAGTGTTTTTTAACAATCAATATAAAATTGTACTAATAAGGAATCCAATATATTTAGCACATATTTTCATATATTAATACATGAAGAAAATGACAACCAATTATAAAGTGCAAGTGCAATTGATCGCAGTCAAATTGTGACTATAATAATACAATAAAGTATATGATTGATCAGTATCTAAACATTATAAAGTCACAAATGTATTTGTATGTTCTAAATGAGTCGATTCTGGGTTTAACATAACGATTATAGCATAAGAATAAAAATTCTCACCTAATTTATGCATTTCAGTGTCAAAAGAGAAATTTATTGAATGTGCAATAACATTGTATTGATGTTAATATTATTGCCATTAATACATTTTAATAATGGTTTAAATGATGAGCTATATGTTTGTGATGAAAAAAGTAGACATTCATATTTAATCTGATAAAGCATAACTTTAGGGAAGCTCTGTATGCCTGTTCCACCTTAATGACATTAGTAAAAGTATCTCAATAGCCGAGTTTTGCCAGTAAGATTTTCATTAACAATCTGCATACAGAGTATATTGATATTCAATAATTGTCTAAAACCGAGTTTACTGACTGTAAATAGACTTTAAAATTAAGTACACTTATTTTTACACTATTTTTCATAATGCATTGCTCAAAATGCATTTTACGTAATGTAATAACTAATGATATAGATGTACTCACCAGTTCTGAGAGAAGCCCAGCCATATTGTAGATGATGAGATGACCAATGTCACATTAATGAAATGTGCTGAGAACTTCACCCCAGGATTCAGAAAACATTGCAAAGGGTTATCAGTGTTTGACTTGGATTTATCAGTAGTCATCTAGAGCCAGATATATGAACCAATGACAGTATTGTACTATACAGCATTCTGTGAAATCATTGCAGCTTGCAACACTCAAGGTTATTGTAAACCTGGAGAACAGTTCAGAGCTCGCTTAGCATGCTTTGGCTGTGGCCAGTGATATGGAGGAGGGTGGAGGTGGGGAAGATCAGGACCCAGAAGTAGGTAGCTTAAAAAAGCTTAGACCCAGTAGGTAGGTAGACCCAGTAGGTAGCTTAGCCCAGAGGTAGGTAGTTAGAAGAAGGGGTGGAGGGAAAAGTGTCAGGGAGCCTAGTTTGGCTAGTACTAGGAATGCAAGGCCAGGACTACGATCACTACAGCAGGACGTTACTCCTAGCAACTACGAAAATTACGGTTGTAAGAAGGAGGGAAATAGGAGTACAGCAAAGGCCAGACAGATGTTGGTGGTAGGGGACTCTATAATTAGGCAGAGAGACAGGGTCATTTGCTGTCATGAATGCTGAACAGTGTGTTGTCTGCTGGATACTCGGGTTTGGCATACTGCATATCGGATAGACCGATTGCTGGTTGGGGGTAGGGAAAACCCAGCGGTCATGGTACACATTGGTACCAATGACAAAGTTAGACAGAGGTGGAAGGTCCTTAAAAATGATTACAGGGAACTAAAGGTACCTTCACACTGAACGATATCGCTAGCGATCCGTGACGTTGCAGCGTCCTGGCTAGCAATATCATTGAGTTTGACACGCAGCAGCGATCAGGATCCTGCAGTGCCATCGTTGGGCGGAGCAGAAAGTCCAGAACTTTATTTTGTCGCTGGACTCCCGCAGACATTGCTGAATCGGCGTGTGTGACGCCGATTCAGCGATGTCTTCACTGGTAACCAGGGTAAACATCGGGTTACTAAGCGCAGGGCCGCGCTTAGAAACCCGATGTTTACCCTGGTTACCAGTGTAAATGTAAAAAAAAACAAACACTACATACTTACATTCCGGTGTCTGTCCCCCAGCGCTGTGCTTTCCTGCACTGACTGTGAGCACCGGCTGGCCGTAAAGCACAGCAGTGACGTCACCGCTGTAATCTGCTTTACGGCTGGCTGGCGCTCACAGTCAGTGCAGGAAAGTACAGCGCCGGGGGACAGACACCGGAATGTAAGTATGTAGTGTTTGTTTTTTTTTACATTAGCACTGGTAACCAGGGTAAACATCGGGTTACTAGGCGCGGCCCTGCGCTTAGTAACCCGATGTTTACCCTGGTTACCCGGGGACCGGCATCGTTGGTCGCTGGAGAGCTGTCTGTGTGACAGCTCTCCAGCGACCACACAGCGACGCTGCAGCGATCGGCATCGTTGTCTAGATCGCTGCAGCGTCGCTAAATGTGACGGTACCTTTAGAGAGAAGCTGAAGGCCAGAACCTCCAAGGTGATGTTGTCAGAGATACTTCTCTGTCATCTACAGGCTATATGGTAGGGCCTCGCAGCACCTGAATGAGGAACCTGTGCTTGGGAGAAAAAATGGTCAGACCGATGGAGGAGCTTTTAAACTAGGATATGGTGAGAGGGAGGGTAATTGTGCAAATAAGAGGGTAGATAGAGTAGACAGATAGTTTGAGACATTAGTGGTCAATGAGGATTTAGGGGGGCTGGGACATGTAAGACAAGTAGGGAGGTGAGTAGGAGTAATAAATATGCAAGTAGTATTAAATATCTGATGGCAAATGCAAGAAGCCTCACAAACAAAATAAATGAAGTGGAGATTCGGATCCACGGATTGCAATGTGGTAGGCGTTACGGAAACCTGTCTAGACAAAAGCCATGGCTGGGTGACAAATGTACATGGCACACGCACGTACATAGCACACACGTACATGGCACATGTTTATGTGCACTCAGACACACACGTACATGTCACACACATGTACATGGCACACACTGTATACACACACATGTACATGGCACACACTGTATACACACATGTATATTGTTCACACTTATACACACATTTACATTGCACACGCACACTTATACAGTACAAACGCATGTACATGGCACACATACATGTACTGTACATAGTACACACATGCTGCACATCAAATGCTCAGTAGATAGACACTTTATATAGAACACATGTATGCAGGATAACAAACGATCATAAAACACATACACATACAGTACAGACCAAAAGTTTGGACACACCTTCTAATTTAAAGATTTTTTTGTATTTTCAAGACTATGAAAATTGTACATTCACACTGAAGGCATCAAAACTAGGAATTAACACATGTGGAATTATATACTTACCAAAAAGTGTGAAACAACTGAAATTATGTCTTGTATTCTAGGTTCTTCAAAGTAGCCACCTTTTGCTTTGATGACTGCTTTGCACACTCTTGGCATTCTCTTAATGAGCTTCAAGAGGTAGTCAGCGGGAATGGTTTTCGCTTCACAGGTGTGACCTGTCAGGTTTAATAAGTGGGATTTCTTGCCTTATAAATGGGGTTGGGCCCATCAGTTGTGTTGTGCAGAAGTCTGGTGGATACACAGCCGATAATCCTACTGAATAGACTTTTAGAATTTGTATTATGGCAAGAATAAAGCAGCTAATTAAAGAAAAACGAGTGGCTATCATTACGTTAAGAAATTAAGGTCAGTCAATCTGAAAAATTGGGCAAACTTTGAAATGTGTCCCCAAGTGCAGTGGCAAAAACCATCAAGTGCTACAAAGAAACTGGCTCACATGAGGACCACCCCAGGAAAGGAAGACCAAGAGTCACCTCTGCTTCTGAGGATAAGTTTATCCAAGTCACCAGCTTCAGAAATCGCAGGTTAACAGCAGCTCAGATTAGAGACCAGGTCAATGCCACACAGAGTTCTAGCAGCAGACACATCTCTACAACAACTGTTAAGAGGAGACTTTGTGCAGCAGGCCTTCATGGTAAAATAGCTGCTAGGAAACCACTGCTAAGGACAGGCAACAAGCAGAAGAGACTTGTTTGGGCTAAAGAACACAAGGCATGGACATTAGACCAGTGGAAATCCGTGCTTTGGTCTGATGAGTCCAAATTTGAGATGTTTGGTTCCAACCACCGTGTCTTTGTGCAACGCAGAAAAAGTGAATGGATGGACTCTACATGCCTGGTTCCCACCGTGAAGCATGGAGGAGGAGGTGTGATGGTGTGGGGGTGCTTTGCTGGTGACACTGTTGGGTATTTATTCAAAATTGAAGGCATACTGAACCTGCATGGCTACCACAGCATCTTGCAGCGGCATGCTATTCCATCCGATTTGCGTTTAGTTAGAACATCATTTATTTTTCAACAGGACAATGACCCCAAACACACCTCCAGGCTGTGTAAGGGCTATTTGACCAAGAAGGAGAGAGATGGGGTGCTACGCCAGATGACCTGGCCTCCACAGTCACCAGACCTGAACCCAATCGAGATGGTTTGGGGTGAGCTGGACCGCAAAGTCAAGGCAAAAGGGCCAACAAGTGCTAAGCATCTCTGGGAACTCCTTCAAGATTGTTGGAAGACCATTCCCAGTGATTACCTCTTGAAGCTCATCAAGAGAATGCCAAGAGTGTGCAAAGCAGTCATCAAAGCAAAAGGTGGCTACTTTGAAGAACCTAGAATATAAGACATAATTTCAGTTGTTTCACACTTTTTTGTTAAGTATATAATTCCACATGTGTTAACTCATAGTTTTGATGCCTTCAGTGTGAATGTGCAATTTTCATAGTCATGAAAATACAGAAAAAATCTTTAAATGAGAAGGTGTGTCCAAATTTTTGGTCTGTACTGTATCTCATAGACAGTACACACTGCACATACCTCAGATACACACACTTTACATACCTGAGATACACACACCTCAGATGCATACACTCCACATACCTCAGATACAGACACTCCATATACCTCAGATACACACACTCCACTTACCTCAGATACACTGCACATATCTCAGATACAGACACTGCACATACTACACATACCTCAGATACACACACTGTACATACCTCCAATACACACATTGCACACACTACACATACCTAAGGTACACACATTACACCAACTTCAGATACGCACACTGCACACACTACACCGCAGGTGTCCACCTCCTAGGGTAGTTTCCTCACAAATCTTCACTGCTTGATAGATGATGGTTGTCTCTCATACCTGGTAAGATGAAGGCTGGGCCTCGGCTCTTAACTGGCGTTGTCTGGGCCTGGTTTTTGGGGCTTGATTGGTGTAGTCTAGACTCTGGAGCTTGCCTGGCACATGACTGGTCAGTGGGCCTTGACCAGCATCGTGTACATGCCAGGGCTTGTCTGACACCGCCTTGGTTTTGCTTCCAGGTGCGCCACAAGCTGCATGTTCACGCTTCCTATTATGGCCTGGCATCCTGGCCTCAGCATCTCCCAAATCTTGTGGGGATTAATCGTATTATCCTGGGTAGTGTATTCCAAAGAATTGGAGCAGCACGTGAAAAGTCTTGGAGACAGGAGTGGGAGGTTCTGATTATTGAGGATGTTCACCTCAGGTTATTAGGAGAACGGAGAGCTTGGGTAGGGTGGTAGACTGAGACCAGGGAGGAGATGTAGGGTGATGCTGAGACATGGAGTGCTTTGTGGATGAGGGTAATAAGTTTGTACTGGATTCTGGAGTGGATGGGTAACCAGTGTAATGACTGGCACAAGGTAGAGGCATCGGTATAACGATTGGTGAGGAATATGATCCTGGATGCAGCATTCAGGACAGATTGGAGAGGGGAGAGTTTGGTAAGATGGAGGCCGATTAGTAGAGAGTTACAATAGTCCAGACGCGAATGAATAAGAGAAACAGTAAGGCTGTGTGCACACATTCTGGATCGTTCGCGTTTTTTTTCGCTAAAAGCGCAATAAAACCGCGAAAAAACCACTCACATTAAAGGGAACCTGTCACCTGAATTTGGCGGGACCAGTTTTGGGTCATATGGGCGGAGTTTTCGGGTGTTTGATTCACCCTTTCCTTACCTGCTGGCTGCATGCTGGCCGAAATATTGGATTGAAGTTCATTCTCTGTCTTCCATAGTACACGCCTGCGCAAGGTAAGATTACTTTGCGCAGGCATGTACTACGGAGGACAGAGAATGAACTTCAATCCAATATTTCGGCCAGCATGCAGCCAGCAGGTAAGGAAAGGGTGAATCAAACACCCAAAAACTCCGCCCATATGACCCAAAACCAGTCCCGCCAAATTCAGGTGACAGGTTCCCTTTAAGCATCCTATTAATAGAATGCAATCCGCATTTTGTATGCACATGCTGTGTTTTTTTCCTGAGCGGAAACGCATTCCAGAAAAAAACGCAGCATGTTCATTAATTTGCGGAATCGCAGGGATTCCGCACACATAGGAATGCATTGATCCGCTTACTTCCCGCATGGGGCTATGCCCACCATGCGGGAAGTAAGCAGATCATGTACGGATGGTACCAAGGGTGGAGGAGAGGAGACTCTCCTCCACGGACTGGTCACCATATAATTGTTAAAAAAAGAATTAAAATAAAAAATAGTGATATACTCACTTTCCGATGGCCCCCGGAGTCCTCCCGCCTCTCAGCGGTGCACGCGGCGCTTTCAGTTCCCCGGGATGCTGTGTGCGAAGGACCTGCGATGACGTCGCGGTCACGTGACGTCATCGTAGGTCCTTCGCACACAGCATCCATGGGAACGGAAACCGCCGCGTGCACCGCTGAGGAGATCGGGACGCCGGAAGGTGAGAATAACCCTTTTTTAAATTTGTTTAATTATTTTTAACATTAGATCTTTTACTATTGATGCTGCGTAGGCAGCATCAATAGTAAAAAGTTGGTCACACTTGTCAAACACTATGTTTGACAAGAGTGACCAACCTGTCAATCAGTTTTCCAAGCGATGCAACAGATCGCTTGGAAAACACTAGCATTCTGCAAGCTAATTACGCTTGCAAAATGCTAGTGTTTAGCGAGAATACGCATGACAATTCCGCATGTGATATACCCGCGGCAGGAGTTTTGCAGAGTCGAAAGTAAGAAAAGGGCGAATTCTAGAAATGTTTTTGAGATGCAGATAAGAAGAGAGAGCCAGTGATTGGATGTGGGGTGTGAATGAAAGCTCGGAATCAAGTATGACCCCAAGGCAGGGGGCATGCTGCTTGGGAGTAATGGTGGAACCACACACGGAGATGGCAATGTCAGGCAAAGGTAGGTTAGTAGAGGGAAAAAATACGAGTTAAGTTTCTGACAGGTTCAGTTTCAGATAGAGGGAGGACATGATGTTAGAGACAGCGGTAAGACAATCACTGGTGTTTTCTAAAAAGGCAGGCGTGATATCAGGAGAAGTGTATAATTGGGTGTCATCAGCATAGAGATGGTACTGGAAACCAAATCTACTGATTGTTTGTCCAATAGGAGCGGTATACAAAGAGAAGAGGAGGAGGCCTATAGCTGATCCTTGAGGAACCCCAACAGTAAGGGAAAGGTGAGAGGAGAAGGAACCAGCAAAAGATACAGTGAAAGAGCAGTTAGAGAGATAGGAGGAGAACCAGGAGAGAACGGTATCCTTAAGGCCGATGGAGCGGAGCATAGTGAGGAGGAGCTAATGGTCCACAGTGTCGAATGCTGCGGAGAGATCCAAGAGAATTAGCATGGAGCAGTGACCATTAGATTTAGCTGTTAGTAGATCATTAGAGACTTTACTTCAGTTTCAGTAGAGAGTAAAGAGCAGAAACCAGATTGAAGAGGGACAAGAAGAGAGTTATCTGAGAGATAGCGGATAAGATGGGAGTGGACCAGGCGATCGAGGAGTTTGGAGATGAAGGGAAGAGTAGAGGCAGGTCTATAGTTAGCGGCACAGTTTTGTTCAAGGGATGTTTTTTTAAATAATGGATGTATGATGGCATGCTTAAATGAGGAGGGAAAGATACCGGAAGAGAGAGAGAGGTTGAATATTTTTGTTAGGTGAGAGGTGACAGCAGAGGAAAGGGACTGGAGGAGAGATGACGGAATGGGGTCACTGGTGCAAGTGGTCGGGCGAGAAGATGCAAGGATTACTTCTTCTTCTGTAACTGGTTCAAAGTCAGAGAGTGAGCTAGATGCAGTAGGGGAGTGCCACAGGATTGGAGGATGGCTGATGTGGTACGGATGTTTATGAACGGTAAGAATGTAGATTCAGGCAACTACCATTCTGTTAGTCTATAGTGTGCAAAGTTTTTGAGGACATTATAAGTGATACCATGCAGAGATATATTGTAGATAATATAATAACGGACAACTAGCATGGATTCATGAAAGATAAGTCATGTCTAACCAACATGTTGGGTTTCTATGGGGAGATAAGTTTAAATCTGGATGTTGGTAATGTGGATTTATGAGATTTATCTAGACTTTGCAAAGGCATTTGATACTAGAACCGAGGGCTGCCATCAGGGCATTACTGCCCTGACTGGCTTATGGGGCCTGATGACCAGAGGGAGTCCGCATCGGGCCCCGTCTCTTCTGCTCATCGGGCCCCAACGGCAGGCTTCTGCTGGTGCAGAAACTGAACCTGCGTCCGAGACATGGGGCAGGATGGAAACACCTGGTGCAGGATGGATACAATGGAGACAGATGAGGCAGGATCATGGGGCAGGATCATATGACAGATGGAGCAGGATCACGAGGCAGATGGGGCAGGATCATGGGACATCACATGAGGGCAAAATGGATATTGATGAGGGTAGGATGAGAGAACATATGGGGCCAGGATGGGAAAACATATGGCTGGAGCCAAGAATGAGACACACGGGGCCGGGGTGGGGGATATTATTACCATAGGGGCTAATTAAAAGATATTATTACTGCAGTCATGTATTTATTTTATTTTTTGAGGATACTGTTTTAAATAGGGGTGTAGTGTAGAAGTTGGGAAAAAATTAAGTAATGTGTTCTGCAAGTGGTGCTCTAGATAACTGTGTCATTTCCTGCAGAGATGAGCCCTGGTGGTCTGTGCTGTATAAAGATGAAAAGCAAAGATGAAGGACTTCACCTAGAGATATCACTGGTGAATCAGTGTTTCCTGACGCTATACACTTTATACTATATACAGTGGTCCTGTGTACAATGTCACAAGTGATCACTGTATTACCTTTACACTGACACTATATACAGAGCTACTGTGTATAATGTCATTGATCACTGTATAACCTGTTCAATATATGCAGCGCTCATGTGTATAATGTTCCTGTTGATCTCTGTATTACCTGTACACTGATACTGTGTACAATGTCACTGGTGATCCCTGTATTACCTGTACACTGTACACTATATACAGGGCTCCTGTGTATAATGTCACTGGTAATCACTATATTACCTGTACACAGACACTGCATACTAAGTACAGATCTCCTGTGTATAATGGCACTTATGGTGATTTTAGTATTTTTTTTATTAATGATCAGTATTGTAGTATTCAGTCACTATGTGGTGGTAATATGTTGTCTGGCCATGGTGTGGCAGTATTTGTTCCTTGTATGTGCTATTATTTGGTCACTATGGTCACTATGTGGTGGTAATATGTGGTCTGGTCATGGTGTGGTGGTATTTGCTCCTTATATGTGCTATTATTTTGTCACAATGTGTTGGTAATATGTGGTGTGGACATGGTGTGTTGGTATTTGTTCCTTGTATGTGATATTATTCGGTCACTGTGGTGGTAATATATGGTCTGGACATGGTATGGTGGTATTTGTTCCTTTTATGTGGTATTATAGGTCACTATGTGGTGGTAATATGATGTCTGGTTATGGTGCGGTGGTATTTGTCCCTTGTATGTGATATTATTCATCATTTTAAAAATTGAAAAATATATAAAAATATACCAAAATTGTATTGGATATTTTAACAACTGATTAATAGGATAGAGTAGAGCAGTGATCAGTCAAAAGAGTCTACCTTATCGTGGTGGTGGCTTAAAAAATCTTTTGGCCAAAGCAAAAGCTGTGCTACATGTGTGATCTGTTGATGGGAACTGTTAATGTGTGAATGGTGAGAAGTGAAGTTTTTGCAAAAGAGAGCGGTGGGGCTATGGACATTTCGAGGGGTGGAGCCTGGGCAGAGTCTCAAGGGGGCCCCGAAAATTTTGCCAGTATGGGGCCCCCGAAATTCCTAGTGGCAGCCCTGACTGTACCACATAACAGCCTTGTACTGAAGCTCCAGAAGCAATGACTATATGCAAATGGGTAAGGAACTGGCTGAAAGACAGGAAACAAAGAGAAATCGTAAATGGTACATTCTCTTAATGGGATATAGTCAGCAGTGGGGTACCACAGGGATCTGTGCTAGGACCGATTCTATTTAATCTATTTATTAATTACCTTGTGGATGGGATTGAGAGTAAAGTGTCAGTCTTTTGCTGACGACATCAAACTATGTAAAATACTAAAAACTGACCTTGACATTACAATATTACAAAACGATCTGGATAAGATGTCTGAATGGGCAAACACTTGGCAAATGAGATTTAATGTTGATAAATGAAGAGTAGTGCACCTTTTAAATGAAAGTATACTTCTACAAAACAGGAGAAAAACTTGGGTATTCTGGTTACAAGTAAGCTGAGCAGCATTACTCAATATCAAGCAGCAGACACAAAAGCAAACAAGATTTTAGGGTGCAAATTGTCTCTTCAGAGAGGAAGAGGACTAGAACTCTAGTGCCACCTATTGGAAGTAGCAATCCTAACAGTCAATGTCGACCCTTTAACGAGCCTTGTCACATGACTTAGGATAATAGCCAAACCAAAATCTCAATATGCAGACACTGTGTTTTGGGGTACTGCCCCTCGCCAGTGCAAAGCGGAGATCTGGTTTGGCTGATTGAGAGATTGACAGCGGCATTTAACAGGTTAACAGTCGTGGGTGGATTGCGATTCCACCTGCGGCTGTTCAAAACAGCTGGCATGTGCCGAGAAAGATGTGGGCTCAGTGCCGGAGCCCACACCAAAGGGAGAGAAGTGGTTAAAATCACAAAATACGCATTTCATTTAAGAAATGTATACCTAGCAGTAAGCTCCGGGGTCATTACATGTCAGCACTGTAGATTTGGACTTTACACGAGCACAATATCACAGGTACTTGACATTTGTCATTGTTGTTAGATGATACTTGTAAATTATTAATCAATTAAGCTACGATCTGCTGTAGATCATTCCAGTACTATGTTTAGCAAGATTTACAATATTTGTTTAATACTGTTGTGGCACAACATCTATTATAAGATGTCTGCTTTAAAAAAACAAAATCTAACACTTAACCCCTTAATGACCGGAGGTATTTTCGTTTTTGCGTTGTTTTTTGCTCCCCTTCTTCCCAGAGCCATAACTTTTTTATTTTTCCGTCACTATGGCCATGTGAGGGTTTATTTTTTGCATGACGAGTTGTACTTTTGAAAAAAAAAAAAAAAAGTCATATGCCAGTCCTTTGTACTGACCACACATATATGTAAATTTTATAATTCACCGCACACTCTAATTAGATTCTATACAATGGATTCATGCAGATAAAAGTGTGGATTTATTTATATATTTGGGAGCATAACAGAATAAAGCAGCTCATGCGATCTGACACAACGTTTCGGCTCCACCGGAGCCTTTTTCACGTGATCGCTGTGAAATAAAGCAAATATATATCCAATAACTAAAACAACAAAATAAAGAGAGAGAATAAAAAACCAAGAAGAAACGTATACAAACGAAAAACGTTACAACATCCTAGTGTACGTATGATAAAAACACTTTAGTGTAATCTCTGGGTCAATGTAGGAGGCCTATGGGCTGTCCCAGGGAACAAGACAGGAATCACTATGGTACAAACGAGGCGACTGGGAAGGGAATCCCGAGATAGGCACCATCCACTAAGTAGCATGGATATAGAGGATAATATAAACCATGGGATACACAGTAATAAAGCATATGTCCAAAATATAAATGCAAGTTTCAGAAAAAAAGGGTATTACCTTATTCCAGTGTGAAAGGAACATACGGAGGAGGGAAAGAGATCCCAATGGTGACACTTACACTGTAAGGAACAGTGAGATGCAATTAGTATATAGTCAAAAGGAGAAGTATACGTGCCCAAAGGTACAGATGAAGAGGGTACCTAATGAAGATGCAATGGCCTATGTGTGGCTGCTGGCCAGATGAGGGTATTCTGTAAAGAGAATAATGTGTGGGTACAACTGTGTACATCAATGGTGGTCAGTGGTAAAGGTTTCAAGGAAAACCTGACCCTGTGCGGTTACCTGTCTGAGACGCTGTGCTGAGCGGCGCTCCCACGCCCTGCTTGTGCTGGCGTGTGCTGTACATGTTAAGGGTCTGGCTTAAATGTAGTTCCGCACCGCTGTACCGGAAGTACGCGGTGCGGACCGGAAGTGACGTATCGCCAGTGATAGCTGTGAAGTGCGCATGCGCTGCCGGCGCCATGGCAACCTATTCACTGATACATCTGACCGCCTTAGTAGCCTGTGTAGTGCGCAAGCGCATTATAGCGCTAGGTAGTGCAAAGGCACTGGAGTATCTGTATGGGTGTGCGGTGCAGATGAGATGTATGGCGGTTTCATAAAGTAATAACTATGTTATGGCCACCATATAAATGCATGTGATGCGCAGGTGCTTACAGCAGTAGGATGTACAGAGGCACTATCTGGTCTGCATATTAAATTGGGCAATGAACATAAGTGATCTGGTAATTACATTAGGGGATGGGGTAGCCTACACAGGCTACTAAGGCGGTCAGATGTATCAGTGAATAGGTTGCCATGGCGCCGGCAGCGCATGCGCACTTCACAGCTATCACTGGCGATACGTCACTTCCGGTCCGCACCGCGTACTTCCGGTACAGCGGAGCGGAACTACATTTAAGCCAGACCCTTAACATGTACAGCACACGCCAGCACAAGAAGGGCGCGGGAGCGCCGCTCAGCACAGCGTCTCAGACAGGTAACCGCACAGGGTCAGGTTTTCCTTGAAACCTTTACCACTGACCACCATTGATGTACACAGTTGTACCCACACATTATTCTCTTTACAGAATACCCTCATCTGGCCAGCAGCCACACATAGGCCATTGCATCTTCATTAGGTACCCTCTTCATCTGTACCTTTGGGCACGTATACTTCTCCTTTTGACTATATACTAATTGCATCTCACTGTTCCTTACAGTGTAAGTGTCACCATTGGGATCTCTTTCCCTCCTCCGTATGTTCCTTTCACACTGGAATAAGGTAATACCCTTTTTTTCTGAAACTTGCATTTATATTTTGGACATATGCTTTATTACTGTGTATCCCATGGTTTATATTATCCTCTATATCCATGCTACTTAGTGGATGGTGCCTATCTCGGGATTCCCTTCCCAGTCGCCTCATTTGTACCATAGTGATTCCTGTCTTGTTCCCTGGGACAGCCCATAGGCCTCCTACATTGACCCAGAGATTACACTAAAGTGTTTTTATCATACGTACACTAGGATGTTGTAACGTTTTTCGTTTGTATATGTTTCTTCTTGGTTTTTTATTCTCTCTCTTTATTTTGTTGTTTTAGTTATTGGATATATATTTGCTTTATTTCACAGCGATCACGTGAAAAAGGCTCCGGTGGAGCCGAAACGTTGTGTCAGATCGCATGAGCTGCTTTATTCTGTTATGCTCCCAAATATATAAATAAATCCACACTTTTATCTGCATGAATCCATTGTATAGAATCTAATTAGAGTGTGCGGTGAATTATAAAATTTACTATTATTTAGGACCCTTTGGTCCATTACACCAGCACCTCGCCTCTAGCAGACTGAGTGCACGCTAAAATCTCCCTTTACACACATATATGTATACATATTAATGAGATCTCCTTTGAGATGTCTTTTGTCTAAGCTAAACAAGCCCAATTTTTCCAACCTCTCATCATATGGGAGGCATTCAATTGCTATTAATGATCTAAATGTCCGCCTTTGAACTGACTCATAACTCATAAAGAATGTCTTTTTTCAAATGTGGACCCAAAACTAGATCCCATATTCTAGATATTTTAGGTGTGGCCTTACAAGTTATTTATAAAGGGGTAACAATACATTTGGCATCACAGAATTTTATCTCTCTTTTTATATTTTAAGTCATGTGACAAGGCTCGTTAAAGGGTCGACATTGACTGTTAGGATTGCTACTTTCAGTAGGTGGCACTAGCGTTCTAGTCATCTTCCTCTCTGAAGAGACAATTTGCATATTTCCCAGAGGTGTACGCATGGACATGCATTTGCATGCTTTTGCATACGCATGCGTCGTTTCGCGGTATGCGGCGGGGCGTGGCGAACGCAACATGTTGCATTTTTGGAGGCGGCAAAAACCTATCAAATATGCGCAGGCATGCGCACGCGGATGCATGCGTCACAAAAAACGCTCTACTGTCTATGGGAACGCATTGGTACACAAGGACATGCGTACGCATGCGTACTTTAAACAGCGCATGTCCAGAAAATGATGTCACCACCTTCACCATGCACATAAAAAACGCAAACGCATGCCAAAACGCATTTAAATGCATGCACATGCAGTGGTTTTGTTTGTGTCAAGTACAAGATGATGTGCAGGCGTAAGCATGCTTTTGAATGCATTTTGGCATGCGTTTGCGCATGCAGATGATACGCTGTGCACAGAAACGCTAATGTGAACCTAGCCTTAGGCCAGTCTCACACGTCCAGATAATTCCGGTACCGGAGAAAACTGTCCCGAGTTATCCGTGTCCGTGCGCTCGCGTATGCCGTCCGTGTGCTGTCCGTGTGCGGGCTGTGTGTCCGTTTTTGACATCCGTGTGCTCTCCGTGTGCTGTCCGTGTGCATACGTATCACACACAAAGGTTTTCAGGTCCATATGAGGGGTTAAGGCCTAATTAAAGGCATTGAACTTGCAAAGGTGTGATCCATTAGTGCAGATGTTTGAAATTAGTTCCTATAAATGTTTGCACAATTACATATCAGCTTTGGGGTGTGTAGTAGGACTCCTTAGGTGTCACAAACATGTCTACTGACAATGATGCGTTGGTGTGGTTGGCATGGATTGTTTCACGTCGCTTTGGTGTTCACAACCATATGCTTGAAGAGGATCCACAGCTCCAAAAGAGGCTATGGGTTCACCCTCTACTGTTGCTACGTGGGGCATATGGTCATTTTCATAAATTATATCAGGAACTTCGCAGATACCCGGTGAAGTTTGTGGCTTTTTGTCGGCTTTCCATTCCCGGCTTTGACAACCTACTTCATGTTTTGCGGCCTTACCTTCTCAGACAAGACACCTGCATGAGACTTAGCATTTCTCCGGAGGAGCGTTTGTTAGTAACCTTGAGGTAATTTTTAAGCCCAAATACTGAATATTGGCCCCAATAACGTGCAATGAATCCTAATGGGTTGTGTTTCTATCTCTAGTGAGCAATGTTCCAGGTCACTAGGTTAGACAATTAACATAATGGTTAATTTTAATCATGTATTGTTTATCCATTGACATACAAATGAAGCCCAAAACAGTTTGGTTATCATTTTAAACTAACAATAAAATAGTAGGGCCCACAACCAAAATCGAAACATGGTCACTTTTTGAAATGCTCTTTTGAAGTTACCCCTATGTGGTGCATTAATGGGTGTGTTTTTGATTTGCTAAAACATGTATTTGATGTTTCTATGTGCTTTTTAACATTCACTATGTGTACCTTTTTTCAAAATATCTACATAATAAACAATTGATGGTGAGTATTTCACATCAAAAATATGTTTTTTTTAACAGATTCCTGGCTAGTGGACACTCATATTCTTCACTTCATTTTGAGTTCCTTCTTGGCACATCAACCATATCCGGGATTGTGCGGTCAACCTGTGATGTGATTTGGGACAAGCTCAAGAGTCGCCTTATGCCTCAGCCAAACACACAAGACTGGCTGCGGATTGCCCAGGGTTTCATGGAAGCCACTGAGTTCCCAAACTGCATTGGTGCCCTGGATGGTAAACACATTCGTGTTAAAAAGCCGCCAAACTCTGGTTCACGTTTGTTTTATAAAAACTTTTTTTCCGTTGTGCTCCTGGCTGTAGCTGACAGCAACTACTGTTTTGTTCTTGCTGACATTGGGGCATATGGGAATGCCTCTGATGCTCGCATCTTTAGAGCTTCAAGATTAGCTCGGCGACTTGCTGAGACTAATCTAAATCTTCCACAACCATGTGTGCTTCCTGGTGCATAAAGCCCACCTGCACCATTTATCATGGTTGCTGATGAGGGTTTTGCACTCTCAAGGCATGTTATGAGACCCTTTCCACGTCGAGGTTTGGATAACCGGAGAAGAATTTTTAACACTCGACTGATGAAAGCCCGGCGATTGGTTGAGTGTGCTTTTGGAATCTTGACTTCAAGATGGCGTATATTTGAAACCCAAATCCAAATGCATACCCAAAATGTACAGGCAGTCATAAAGGCAACTGTTGTTTTGCATAATTTCTGCAGACAACAAGAACCAGCCTTGGATGATGTTGATGATGGGAGAGTGGTTAATGTGGCATTAGCAGAGGATAGAGACCATGCTCCATGAGTATCTCAGTCTGCCCTTACAGTGAGGAATATTTTTGCAGATTATTTTTTAACACCAGAGGGTAGTGTGCAATGGCAAATGGAGGAGCTTACATTTGATGTGGGTAACTGATACATGTGTGTCTCTGAAACACATTGCTACCCATTACAAATAACTAATACCTCATTCTAATGTGTTTACTGTGGTTGTCCGAAATATCCCATGTCTGAAAGTATTGATTTGGACACATAATTGTGTACTACAAACAAATAACTAAGACCCGCCCTCATTGAGTGTGATTTTGAAGAAGAGTGTGTGACCGTTAGATTATGTTGTTCAGACATACTGTAATCTAAATGTACATTTACAAAGCTACTTTGCCATGGAAAATAGATCAACGCAGTTGAGTCTTTGAGAGGCCGCATCTTTAAAAACCTTACTGAGAGTCACTGTAGCTGCATGCATCACCACCGTCTCATCCTTTACCATTATTTTGAAGCCATGACGGATTATTAATTACACCATCCTTTTTGGAAATTGTGTATTTGCAATATATGGATGAGTTAGTGTGACCTACTGCTGAACATTTTTTTTTTTTTGTGAGAAAAATGTGTTACACATTATGATTATGCTCATATCAATAAAGTAGTGTGCAAATTACATATACATTCCAAAATAAACAAGACATATTAGCACTTGAACAATGTGTTTTATTTTTCAGCAAACACATTTAGTCAGCCAATTGTGTCTGACAAATCAAGCTAACATCTACCAACAAAAATATAACAAAACAGAGTTATGTTCCTTCTAAATCCACAAAGTCACCATGACTGGAGAAAGATTCATCTTTGGTATTTTCTGTGCTGACACGTTCAGGGCTGCTTGAGGGTGTGGGCATTTGTTCTGTAGTCACTGTGGGCTGGCATGTGGTTGTTTGAGGTGGTTCAGTGTGCAAAACTGTTCCTGATGTAGATGGGGTATAAGGTTGCGTTTGGTCTGTCTCTTTCAAAAATGTTGCATCATCACTTTGTGGTTGAGGTAAATTAGGTTGTGACTGACCAATCTGGCTCACATATGATTGGGAACTACTATAGGTCTCACCTCTTGCCATACGGTTTGGCAGAACAAATTGTGTGACCATAGGTGTTTGTTGCCTTGATGGCATATTGTAGGGCTGTGGAATTGAAAATGAGCACCACTACTATCACCCACAGACATGCTGGAGGACAGGGATTCGGAATGTTGGCTGTAGGTGTGGGTTGGATCCGACCTTTGCCAATATTGCTGAGTTGTGGCACGGGCATGAGGCACAGAGGTAGGAGCAGACATTTGCCAATATTGATGGCTACTGGCACGTGAATGAGGCACAGAAGTCTCATCAGACATTTGCCAATATTGCTGGCTACTAGCACAGGACAGAGGCACAGAGGTAGGATCAGACATTTGTCCGTATTGCTGGCTACTGCCACGTGAATGGGGCACAGAGGTAGGATCGGACATTTGTCCGTATTGCTGGCTACTGCCACGTGAATGGGGCACAGAGGTAGGATCGGACATTTGTCCATAATCATGGGTGTAGCTATGGGCAGGAGGAAACCAAACAGGAGCAGACCTTTGGGGATAACGAGGTCTTACAGCAGGAGGTGGAAGCATGGACGAGGGTGCAGGCCTTTCCTGTGTTTGTTGTGTACCTACATTTTGGTCATTTGTTATATTGGTAGCAGATGGCATCTGTATTTGATGTTGGGCAGCTCGCCATTGTTCAATGGGCCCTAGCACCTGGTTGGGTTCCTGCTCTCCTTGGCTTGCAGCAATGAAGGTCAAGATTGCAGCACGTACTCGTTCCTGCCGTCCATCAGGAACTTTGCCAAGGCAAGGAGACAGTGAGCGACAAAACCTATCTACAGCATTTTCTGGTGTCATGGAATTGAGTATGGATAAAACTCTAGCATCAATGAGCTCGGGCAGCATACGTGGCTGTTCCTGTCGCCTAGTTCGCCTATCTCGGAGAGTGTGTGTTAGATACATAGGTAGATTTGCTGTTGATGCTGTCTGTGGTGCTGGGGCTGCTGTTTGAGAAGTGCTTGGGGCTGTTGTTTGTGAAGTGCTTGGGGCTGCTGTTTGTGAAGTGCTTGGGGTTGCTGTTTGTGAAGTGCTTGGGGCTGTTGTTTGTGAAGTGCTTGGGGCTGCTGTTTGTGTGCTTCCAGGACCAGCATCAGTGGAGGTTTCAGCAGCATCAGACACCTGCTCATCAGGCTGTGTTGTGGGTGTCGGGTCTGCTGGGCTTCGGTCTCCGATGCCGAGGTACATGGCAGTGATGTGGCTGTTGGCGATTCATCCGAGTCATCAAGGTTGTCATCAGTCCTAGTAGCAAATAACATTAACAGTTTAGTTCACAACGCTAACCAAATTTTAAAAAACATTTGTTAAATATATATTTATTAAACACTTTATGATTATTTTTGAACATGTTTTTATTTTGTAATGGAACATATAAATATGATGATTATTGTAAGCACAAATGTACTGGGGAAAAATAACTATGGGTAAAATCTGTCCAAGAATTTTGTAACATGGTGAAGCTTTGTAAATGTGTTAAAATACAGTGTAGTTATTTGAATATAAAGAGTTGATTAATCCAGCTCCATGAAAAAGGCAAAAATTTGATGTATTAAAATCCAATAACCTTTATTGAAACAAATCCATAAAACAGTCGATACCAATAGTTGGTTAGGCATAGTATCACATATCAGCCCTCGCTGTACGCGTTTCAAACACAAACGTGTTCTTAGTCTTCAGCTGAAGACTAAGAACACGTTTGTGTTTGAAACGCGTACAGCGAGGGCTGATATGTGATACTATGCCTAACCAACTATTGGTATCGACTATTTTATGGATTTGTTTCAATAAAGGTTATTGGATTTTAATACATCAAATTTTTGCCTTTTTCATGGAGCTGGATTAATCAACTCTTTGGCCTTCTACCACGTCCTGGGCTGGACGTTTTCCCTGCTCGGATCTCGGATGTTTGTATCACTTGTGGATCCCTGTTGTGTGATCATCCAAAAAAAACAAACAAAAACAAGTTATTTTAATATGTTTGGTCAATCATACACAGTCACACTTACTGATTTAGCTCCATGATTGGGCGAAGAAAGGCTAAGTTTCGGTAGTAAACATATTTCCTCTTTTTTGTTGCACCTGCTGTGGAGGGTAGGGGATTAAATTCCCGCCTAAATTGGTCCCTGGCTGAGCGCCATCGCCGTTTAACCAAATCAATGGTAGGAAAAGTAGAGACACAACAAGTCACATTCCCACAAATAACAACATATTCCTTAAACAACACAATGTGTTCATCTATGTTATAGTTTCAAAGTATTATGCTTGTGATCATCATGCCTGGCTGTAAACTAATTTTAGAAAAAATAAAATCTATTACAAACATTTCTGAGTAATAATTGTGTGACCATTTTGCACCATGTTGTAATGTTTAAAAGTAAGATTTAAATAGCATGAGTACTGTTATAAATGCTTGCCCAAAACATAGGCTGCATGACTGTGTCTGTGTCTAACAACACAAACATTAACACAAGTAGCATTGGCCATTAGCCATATGTAAGGGCTTGCCTTGTGTGAATAATTGTGGATGATGGCGTTAAGTGGAAACATTTGCTTCCAATCAGTCACACACACAAACTGTGGTGTGGCCAGCAAGACATGTTAACATCAAACACTACATGTTTAACCCCTTCGTGACATGCGCCGTACTAGTACTGCGCTGCCGGCACTGCAGTTGTGCCATCAGCAGTACTAGTACGGCGCACCGATCACCGCGGTCTCGCGCTGAGCGCCGCGGTGATTGGGTGCGGGTGTCAGCTGTATATGACAGCTGACACCCCGCAGCAATGCCCACGATCGGCGGTAGCGCCGATCACGGGCAATTAACCCCTCTGATGCCGCTGTCAGTAGTGACAGCGGCATAGAGGGGGATCGCGCAGGGAGGGACGGGGGCTCCCTGCGCTCTCCCACCGGAGAAACGCGATGAGATCGCGTTGCTCCGGTGACCCGGAAGGAGTCCCCGGATCCAAGATGGCCGCGGGACTCCTTCCGGGTCATGAAATGACCTGGCTAGCCGGCGCCTGCTGAGAGTTGATGAAAGCAGGCGCCGGAAAGCCACCTAAACTTGCCTGTCAGATCGTTGATCTGACAGAGTGCTATGCACACTGTCAGATCAACGATCTGATCTAATACAGTGATGTCCCACCCTGGGACAATGGTAGAAAGTAAAAAAAAAAAAATAGAATGTATAAAAAAAAAATAAAAAAATCCCCAAAGGAAAAAAAATTTTTTCCCCAATAAATCCATTTATTTATGTAAATTAAAAAAAACAATAAATGTACACATATTTGGTATCGCCGCGTCCGTAACGACCCGCTCTATAATACTATCCCACTAGTTAACCCCTTCAGTGAACACCGCAAAAAAAAAAAAAACAAGGCAAAAAACATTGCTTTATCATCATACAGGCGAACAAAAAGTGGAATAACACGCGATCAAAACGACGGATATAAATAACCATGGTACCGCTGAAAACGTCATCTTGTCCTGCAAAAAAAAGCCGCCATACAGCATCATCAGCAGAAAAATAAAAAAGTTATAGCTCTCAGAATAAAGCGATGCAAAAACAATTATTTTTTTATATAAAATAGTTTTTATTGTGTAAAAGCGCCAAAACATTAAAAAATGATATAAATGAGGTATCGCTGTAATCGTACTGACCTGAAGAATAAAGCTGCTTTATCAATTTTACCACACGTGGAACGGTATAAACGCCCCCCCTAAAAGAATTTCAGGAATTGCTGGTTTTTGTTCATTCTGCCTCATAAAAATCGGAATAAAAAGCGATCAAAAAATGTCATCTGTCCAAAAATGGTACCAATAAAAACGTCAACTCGTCCCGCAAAAAACAAGATCTCAGATGACTCTGTGGGCCAAAATATGGATAAATTATAGCTCTCAAAATGTGGTGATGCAAAAACTACTTTTTGCAATAAAAAGCGTCTTTTAGTGTGTGACAGCTGCCAACCCTAAAAATCCGCCAAAAAACCGCTATAAAAGTAAATCAAACCCCCCTTCATCATCCCCTTAGTTAGGGAAAAATAATAAAATGTAAAAAAATGTATTTATTTCCATTTTCCCATTAGGGTTAGGGCTAGGGTTAGGACTAGGGTTAGGGTTGGGGTTGGGGTTGGGGCTAGGGTTACCATTGGGATTAGGGTTAGGGGTGTGTTTGGATTAGGGTTTCAGTTAGAATTGGGGGGTTTCCACTGTTTCGGCACATCAGGGGCTCTCCAAACGCGACATGGCGTCCGATCTCAATTCCAGCCAATTCTGCTTTGAAAAACTAAAACACTGCTCCTTCCCTTCTGAGTTCTCCTGTGCGCCCAAACAGTGGTTCCCCCCAACATATGGGGTATCAGCGTTCTCAGGACAAGTTGGACAACAACTTTTGGGGTCCAATTTGTCCTGTTACCCTTGGCGACAAAAAAAATTGCGGGCTAAAACATAATTTTGTGGAAAGAAAAAATGATTTTTTTATTTTCACACCGCTACATTCTAAACTTTAGTGAAACAATTGGGGGTTAAAAGTGCTCACCACACATCTAGATAAGTTCCTTAGGGGGTCTTCTTTCCAAAATGGGGTCACTTGTGGGGGGTATCCACTGTTAAGGCACGTCAGGGGCTCTCCAAATGCGACATGGGTTCCGATCTCAATTCCAGCCAATTTTGCATTGAAAAGTCAAATGGCGCTCCTTCCCTTCCGAGCTCTGCCATGCGCTCAAACAGTGGTTTATCCCCATATATGAAGTATCGGCGTACTCAGGACAAATTGCACAACAACTTTTGGGGTCCAATTTATCCTGTTACCCTTGGGAAAAAAAATTTGGGGCAAAAAGACCATTTTTTGTGAAAATTAATAAGAATTTTTTTTTACGGCTCTACATTATAAACTTCTGTGAAGCACGTGGAGGTTCAAAGTGCTCACCACACATCTAGATTAGTTCCTTAGAGGGTCTACTTTCCAAAATGGTGTCACTTGTGGGGGTTTCCACTGTTTAGGCACGTCAGGGGCTCTCCAATCGTGACATGGGCTCCGATCTTAATTCCAGCAAATCTTGCATTGGAAAGTCAAATGGCGCTCCTTCCTTTCCGAGCTCTGCCATGTGCCCAAACAGTGGTTTACCCCCACATATGGGGTATCGGCGTACTCAGGACAAATTGTACAACGACTTTTGTGGTCCAATTTCTCCTGTTACCCTTGGTAAAATGAAACAAATTGGACCTAAAGTAAAAATTTTGTGAAAAAAAAGTTAAATGTTAAATTTTTTTTAAACATTCAAAAAATTCCGGTGAAGCACCTGAAGGGTTAATAAACTTTTTGAATGTGGTTTTGAGTACCTTGAGGGGTGCAGTTTTTAGAATGGTGTCACTTTTGGGCATTTTCTGTCATATAGACCCCTCAAAATCACTTCAAGTGTGAGGTGGTCCGTAAAAAAAATGGTTTTGCAAATTTTGTTGCAAAAATGAGAAATCGCTGGTCAACTTTTAACCCTTATAACTCCCTAACAAAAAAAAATTATGTTTCCAAAATTGTGCTGATGTACAGCAGACATGTGGGAAATGTTGTTTATTTACTATATTGTGTGATATGACTCTCTAATTTAAGGGCATAAAAACTAAAAGTTTGAAAATTGCTAATATTTCATAATTTCCGACAAATTTTTGTTTTTTTCACAAATAAATGCAAGTCATATCGAAGAAGTTTTACCACTTTCATGAAGTACAATATGTCACGAGAAAACAATGTCAGAATCACCAAGATCCTTTGAAGCGTTTCAGAGTTATGACCTGATAAAGTGACAGTGGTCAGAATTGTAAAAATTGGCCCTGTCACTTAGGTGAAAACAGGCTTTGGGGTTAAGGGGTTAAATAAATCCTGTTTTTGTTATGACAAAAACAGTCAGCACATGTTGATCCTTACATGTTTAACATTATATTTTCACATAAAAAATCTAAAAAAGGAAAAGAGACTTTAAGGGCTTGACTTTTGGCATATAGGCCAACGGTCAATTTCAAAATCTGAACCCATAAAACATTGTAAAGCATAAGATAAAATAATGTTAGACATCTATGGAGATATGCTTGAACACAGTTCACTTTGCCAAATCTCATGTAACAGGTTTTGGAACAGCAGGGAATTGTGTGCCAAAAATGCAGGTTGTGAACATGCCAGACAACTAGGCCTTGAGTTACCTAGGTATTCTTTAGTATTTTCAAACATGACAAAAACACTTTTAAAAATCAAAATATACACACAAAACCTAAAATGCTGACACAAACACACACTGCATTTTTTAACAATTCTAAACAAGCATGCTTTATGCGAAAATAATCAATCAAACACAGGAAACATACTGGAAAGTAGTAAGAATCTTGTAAAGTGTATATGATAAGGTCCATGTAAATATAAATATTAAGAACACATAAGCCCAATGGTTATGATGGTAAGACATGGACCCTAAGATATATAATGCACAATATGAATTTTGGTCATATGTTTCTCAGAAATTTATGTTTAATACAACAAGGAAAACCTATGGGGTAACTTACCAAACTTTGCCTGCTTTGCGGGTGAATATGTGGACCAACCACGTCTGGGGTACAGCTGCGCAGCTACAGCAAACCAAGCCCGTTCAATCGCCTGCCTGTCATGGTATCCTTCGCATCATGTGTCCCATAATTCCGGATGTTGCTCCACCAGAGTAATTAGCTTCTCTGTGTCCACACGAGGGGGCATAATATTAGGCAGTCAGCAGAGTCTGAAGATGCCAGCACTCTGATAAGTTGACAACTTCACCTCAGAGGCTAAAATGAGGTTTAGACTTATGTTTAGCTTTGTCCCAATCAATGTCTAGACACCTGTCTGGTAATTGCTACAATTGCTTCAAATATTAACCCTAAAATTTGAAAAACGCACACGGACAGCACACGGACGTCATCCGTGTGCGGTACGTGTTTACATGCACCCATTGACTTTAATGGGTCCGTGTGATCTGTGCGCTCCCACGAACACTGACATGTCTCCGTGTTTGGCACACGGACACACGGTCTGCAAAAAATCAATGACATCTGCACAGAAGCATTGATTTTAATGTGTCAACGTGTGTCAGTGTCTCCGATACGTGAGGAAACTGTCACCTCACGTACCGAAGCCACTGACGTGTGAAACAGGCCTTAGTGAGCATTTCTGCTGCGATCTGATCATCGCCTGTGTGTATCAGAGACGATCATAAGATCGCAGCTTCTAGTCTCATGGAGACTATTGAAGCAAGTGAAAAGTAAAAAAAAGTTTTAAAAAATAAAAAAATTAAAGTTCAAATCACCCCTCATTCGCCTAGTTCAAAATAATAAAAAACAACAAAAAAAAAAACATATTCGGTAAAAGGCATAGGGAAAAAAAAGTAAAAATGCCAGAATTACATTTTTTTGGTCGCCGCAACATTGCATTAAAATGCAATAACGGGCCATTAAAAGATTGAATCTACATCATAATGGTATCTATAAAAATGTCAGCTCGGCGCACAAAAAATAAGCCCTCACCCAGTCCCAGATCATGAAAAATAGAGTTGCTATGGATCTCGGCATATGACACAATTTTTTTTTTTTTTAACAAATTTTGGATTTTCTTTCACCACTTAAATAAAAAAGAACCTATACATTTTTGGTATCTATGAAATCGTAATGACCTGGAGAATCATACTGGCAGGTCAGTTTTAGCATTTGGTGAACATGTTAAAAGCCCAGAAAACTTTTGTGAAATTGCACTTTTTTGCAATTTCACCGCACTTGGATTTTTTCCCTTTTTTTACAGTGCACAATATGGTAAAACCAACGGTGTCGCTCAAAAGTACAACTTGTCCTGCAAAAAACAAGACCTCACATGGCCACACTGACGGAAAAATAAAAAAGGTATGGCTCTGGGAAGCAGGGGAGCAAAAAACAGAAATGCAAAAATGAAAATGGTCTGCGGTGTGAAGGGGTTAACAAATAGCTTGCTATCAAAAAGAACCTGAAGACCTACATCTTCCAGCAAGCCTACAACCTGCAGTAATCACCGATCGACCAAACCACTGCACGACCAGCTCTATCCTCACCTACTGTATCCTCACCCATCCCTTGCAGATTGTGAGCCTTCGCGGGCAGGGTCCTCTCTCCTCCTGTACCAGTTGTTACTTGTATTGTTCAAGATTATTGTACTTGTTTTTATTATGTATACCCCACCTCACATGTAAAGCGCCATGGAATAAATGGTGCTATAATAATGAATAATAATAAATAATAATATGGCTTCATCACAGGACTCCTTGTAGAAGTGCCACAAAGTATCTGGTCTACATCATATGACTGACATTGAATCTGACATACCGTATATACTCGAGTATAAGCCGAGATTTTCAGCCCAAATTTTTGGGCTGAAAGTGCCCCTCTCGGCTTATACTCGAGTCAAGGTGGGTGGCAGGGTCGGCGGGTGAGGGGGTGAGGGCGCTGAGGCATACTTACCTGCTTCCAGTGATCCTGGTGCTCCCCGCCTGTCCCACGGTCTTCGGTGCTGCAGTTCTTCCCCTCTTCAGCGGTCACGTGGGACCGCTCATTAGAGAAAGGAATAGGCGGCTCCACCTCCCATAGGGGTGGAGCCGCCTATTCATTTCTCTAATCAGTGGTGCCGGTGACCGCTGATAGAGGAAGAGGCTGCGGCACCGAAGACAGCTGTGCGGGAGAAGGAGCCGGACGCCGGGAGCAGGTAAGTATCGCATATTCACCTGTCCACGTTCCAGCCGCCGGGCGCCGCTCCATCTTCCCGGCGCCGCTCCACCTTCCTGGCGTCGCTCCGCTCTGACTGTTCAGGTCAGAGGGCGCGATGACGCATATAGTGTGCGCGCCGCCCTCTGCCTGATCAGTCAGTGCGCAGAGACGCCGGGACCGGACGCTGGGAGCTGCAAGCAAGAGAGGTGAGTATGGCTTTTTTTTTTTTATTGCAGCGGCACAGATTTATGTGGAGCATCTATGGGGAAATATGAACGGTGCAGAGCATATAGGGCACAGCTATGGGGCAGTATGAACGGTGCAGAGCACTATATGGCACAGCTATGGGGCAGTATGAACGGTGCAGAGCACTATATGGTACAGCTATGGGGCAGTATGAACGGTGCAGAGCACTATATGGTACAGCTATGGGGCAGTATGAACGGTGCAGAGCACTATATGGCACAGCTATGGGGCAGTATGAACGGTGCAGAGCACTATATGGCACAGCTATGGGGCAGTATGAACGGTGCAGAGCACTATATGGTACAGCTATGGGGCAGTATGAACGGTGCAGAGCACTATATGGCACAGCTATGGGGCAGTATGAATGGTGCAGAGCACTATATGGCACAGCTATGGGGCAATAATGAACGGTGCAGAGCACTATATGGCACAGCTATGGGGCAGTATGAACGGTGCAGAGCACTATATGGCACAGCTATGGGGCAGTATGAACGGTGCAGAGCACTATATGGCACAGCTATGGGGAAATAATGAACGGTGCAGAGCACTATATGGCAGAGCTATGGGGCAATAATGAACGGTGCAGAGCACTATATGGCACAGCTATGGGGAAATATGAACGGTGCAGAGCGCTATATGGCACAGCTATGGGGCAGTATGAACGGTGCAGAGCACTATATGGTACATCTATGGGGCAATAATGACTGGTGCAGAGCACTATATGGCACAGCTATGGGGCAGTATGAACGGTGCAGAGCACTATATGGTACAGCTATGGGGCAGTATGAACGGTGCAGAGCATTATATGGTACAGCTATGGGGCAGTATGAATGGTGCAGAGCACTATATGGCACAGCTATGGGGAAATAATGAACGGTGCAGAGCACTATATAGCACAGCTATGGGGCAATAATGAACGGTGCAGAGCACTATATGGCACAGCTATGGGGAAATAATGAACGGTGCAGAGCACTATATGGCACAGCTATGGGGAAATAATGATCTATTTTTATTTTTGAAATTCACGTGTAAATTCTGCATTTCCACCCTAGGCTTATACTAGAGTCAATAAGTTTCCCAGTTTTTTGTGGCAAAATTAGGGGGGGTCGGCTTATACTCGGGTCAGCTTATACTCGAGTATATACGGTAATTGAATCTGAATTTACCAGTCCAGTAGTTCTCACCTTGGTGCCAAGTTTCAGTAGTACAATATCTCCTGTGTGCACAATAGCATTTTGAATTGCTGAGGGCATTTCTGCGTCTGCGTTGGATGCTTGACAAGAATAGTACTGCATGCCTACAGAAACCTTGATGGGATTCAATGGATCCAGTTATAAGTCAATGGAGTTCATCAGTCACAGACAGCACTGACAATGCAACGTCAATTCAGAAGAAAAGGACAAGCACTGCTTCCCTTCTCTTATAAGTTCTACAAATTCCAGACTTGTGCAGCACAGTAATCACCAGGACACATTGCTTTCAAAACTCATAATGGTGCTCAGTGGGGTGAACAATCCAAAGTCCAAACATGAAGTAGTTAAAGGCCAGTTTCACACATCCTTGAATCAGACCACCGACCCTCTTGACCTGAGCTAACTTCCTAACAGCCATTTATGAAGGAGTGAGTTCTGGTCAGTGCATCTGTAAGCAGGTTGTATGGCTGGAGCAAGGACAAGGCGGAAGTAACCAACTAAGTAATCTGTCTCCTTAACACAGATATGGACACGGATAGTTTTGGGGAAAGAGTAGGTAGTGTCGGAACAGGATATTTACAGTATATAACATTTACAAAGATTATATCTAACATAATGCAGCTCATGAGCAGGATTCTTCTCCTCTATCTAGCTAATTCCTAATGGATACAACTTTCACAGGAATAAGAGCATCACTAAAGGTGTCCCACTTAGGTTATAGGCCCTAATGAGGTCACCGGTACTACCCGTTAGGCCGCAAGTCCTTCTAATAAAGTCAATCAATGAACTCTGGGCTTTTCTTACAATGGCCAGACCCTGTCCCATCCGCTGCACTAGCCTGTACTGAACCCAGTTCCATACGTCAGTGCTAGAAGTAACTGCCAGACTCACTCGCTCCTCCAGATTACCGCAGTGGACAACCTGCACTCGGTGCTTTACCTGCAATGGTCGTTTGTCGAGCCTGAATAGATGAGGGCTGGGCCTCGAGTCTTGACAGGTGTAGTCTGGATTGTCGGTCTTGACCAGCGCAGGGCTAGGCCTCAAGTCTTGACAGGCGTAGTCTGGCTCGCGGGTATTGGCCATGGTTGTCTGGATCCCAGTCACTGACACCATATCAGTGACTGACCTGTGGCGTCCTCCTCAGCACACGTCATACTGGTCTCACTTATTGGGGCCAAACTGCTTCCCGCTTTGCCACTCTCACCTTTTGTATCGGGGAACTGTGCCACAGATGTCACCTGACCCGGCGCTCCTTTCAGACCAGTCCTTCTCGCAACATGTTCCCTTTCTTTTGGTGCTGCCGGGTTCTGCTTGAACAGTAGGTGACAGTCTCTGGAGACAAATACTGCACAGCACTGGGGAATCTCATGTCCTACTGTACACTGTCTTACACATCTACTTCAAAATCCTCCTCAAAAAAAGCTCTTCATGAACCTAGCCTTTGGCTATTTTCATAAAGAGGTTTTTGTCAGAAGGATTTTGAAGTGGATTCACTTCAAAATCCTTCTAAAAAATGCTCCAAATGCACTTTTACTACTTTTCATATTGATTTTTCCATGGAAAATCTTTTGTGAGCAATTTTTGAAAGTTGTTTCCAGTGAGGGTTTGAAAAACGTCCCTCAGAAAAAAAACAGGTGACCGCACTTTATTGAGACATATTCTTCATATAATCCTCTCGTAATTTGTCAGTATCAAGTAAAAAATCTGCAAAGCACAATGTGGAAAAAAAAGCTTCAAAAACCTCTTCAGAACCTCATTGGATTTTTCTATCTCCAAAAACATTGAATGAACCTAGCCTAATTCAAACATTAGTTTTCATGTATATGTTCTGTGTTTTTCACAGATAGAAACGCATGAGGTTGTTCACATGTTTGTGTTTTTTTGCGAACCATGTGTCTGTGAAAAAAATCACTGAGACATGTTCGATTCACAGATCAAAATTGCGCATTCAAGTCTATTGGTCCATGAAAATCACAGAAAGCTCACAGATACCATCCATGTGCTGTTTGATTTTACCATTCTAATGTTTAATGTAGGTGCAGGTGCTTCTCACAAAATTAGAATATCATCAAAAAGTTAATTTTTTTCAGTTCTTCAATATAAAAAGTGAAACTCATATATTATATATTATATAGAGTCATTACAAACAGAGTGATCTATTTCAAGTGTTTATTTCTGTTAATGTTGATGATTATGGCTTACAGCCAATAAAACCCAAGAGTCATTATCTCAGTAAATTAGAATAAATAACAAAAAATACCTGCAAAAGATTCCTACGCGTTTAGGGTATGTGCACACGTTGCGGATTCTCTGCGGATCCGCAGCATTTTTTGAGGTGCAGAAACGCTGCAGATCCGCAATTGATTTACAGTACAATGTAAATCAATGAGAAAAAAAAAATGCTGTGCACACTTTCCGGAAGATCCGATGCGGAAACGCTGCGGTTTAAAAGAAGTAGCATGTCACTTCTTTTTTGTCAATCTGCAGCGTTTTTGTACCCATTCCATTATAGAAAACCGCAGGGGTAAAAAACGCAGCAAATCCGCAATAAAACCACAGCAAAAACGCACAAAAAACGCGACAAATCCGCAGGTGCGTTTTAAGCCAGGAGAGGCAGAATCCGCACCAGAAATTCCTAAGCTTAATCCGCAACGTGTGCACATAGCCTGAAAAAGGTCCCTTAGTCTGTTTCAGTATGTGCTACAATCATGGGGAAGACTGCTGACTTGATAGATGTCCAGCCGATAGTTAAAAGCCCTCTGCCGGGCATTCAGTCCCCTTCGTGGGTATGGGCGCAGCAGGTTTGGCATCAACGGAAAAGCCTCATCCAATACCATCACAAACGGACCTGGATGTGTGGAACCCGGCAAAGGCCTGTTGGCTGGTAGTGTACAGCAATTTTGAAGAATTTGTAGTCCTATTTGTGGAGTTCTCAGCACCCGAGAGTCCCCTGTACTGCCATAGGCACCAACATCAATGGCAACAAAACGGAAGTGTGCATCAGCCACCGCCATCAGTACCACAGGAAAATACTTCTTTTAATTAAAGAAGCTTGATCCTCAATGAAGAAGCTGTTGCACCCTGATGTGTTTACCATCGACTGCATCTAGGCAGTTAGGGAAGATGGCTACAGTATGAAAGCCTTCTGCAACCTGCAGCCAAGTCTGCTCGGATGGGGAAGGCATCACAATTGGCTGCAATTTTTCCCAAATTACGTTACATGTGTACTTTACAATGTTTGAAGCTGTGGATTTCCCAACACGAAACTATATATGCAGTGATGTGAAGCTCTCTCCCGGGGCCAAAAAGCTGTGAAATAAAGGTAGAAAAAAAGAAAAATTTGTATCAGAACGTTAATTAAATGGTTTAGAAATCAATGTTGTTCAATACCTGTACAACAACTCTCTAAATCCATCTTCAACTTTACATGCCCATATCACAAATCACAACCGTTTCATGCTGGTGCTTGTTCTACCAGTGCTCAAGTGACATTAGTGTGCCACGTGAGCCTTACAGGCATTCAGCGGTCAGTCAATAGGCTAATGATCTCTCAATAGTTCAATTTATAATGCTGGGATCACACTTGTGAGTGTGATGCGTGTCTCTCACATCAATACTCAGCACTGCTGTTGGCGGTTCGGACAGGAACGTTCAGCTGCATACAATTACATGCAGCCTCACGCTCTGGTCCGAATGCTGACAGCATTGCCGGGTGTTGATGCGATAGACTCGTGCAAGTTTCCCGCATCACATTACGTGAAGCAGCACAAGTTAACCCCTTTCTGACATGGGACGTACTATCCCGTCGAGGTGGGGTGGGCCATGACCACGGACGGGATAGTACGTCCAGCGCGATCGGCGGCGCTCACGGGGGGAGCGCCGCCGATCGCGGCCGGGTGTCAGCTGTTTATCGCAGCTGACATCCGGCACTATGTGCCAGGAGCGGTCACGGACCGCCCCCGGTACATTAACCCCTGGCACACCGCGATCAAAGATGATCGCGATGTGCCGGCGGTATAGGGAAGCTTCCCGCAGGGAGGGGGCTTCACAGAGCCTGCTCAGAGCAGGCACTGTGAAGGCTGCAGCGCTGCATGTCAGATCAGTGATCTGACAGAGTGTTGTGCACACTGTCAGATCACTGATCTGTGATGTCCCCCCCTGGGACAATGTAAAAAAGTAAAAAAAAAATTTTCAAAATGTGTAAAAAAAAAATAAAAAAAAAATATTCCTAAATAATGGAAAAAAAAAATAAATATTATTCCCCTAAATACATTTCTTTATCTAAATAAAAAAAAAAACAATAAATGTACACATATTTAGTATCGCCGCGTCCGTAACGACCCGACCTATAAAACTGGCCCACTAGTTAACCCCTTCAGTAAACACCGTAAGAAAAAAAAAAAAAAAAAACGAGGCAAAAAACAACGCTTTATTATCATACCGCCGAACAAAAAGTGGAATAACACGCGATCAAAAAGACAGATATAAATAAACATGATACCGCTGAAAGCGTCATCTTGTCCCACAAAAAACGAGCCGCCATACAGCATCATCAGCAAAAAAAAGGGTTAGGGCTAGGGTTAGGGTTTGGGCTAGGGTTAGGGCTAGGGTTAGGGCTAGGGTTAGGGCTAGGGTTAGGGCTACAGTTAGGGTTGGGGCTAAAGTTAGGGTTAGGGCTATGGTTAGGGCTAGGGTTAGGGCTACAGTTTGGGTTGGGGCTAAAGTTAGGGTTGGGGCTAAAGTTACGGTTAGGGTTTAGATTACATTTACAGTTGGGAATAGGGTTGGGATTAGGGTTAGGTGTGTGTCAGGGTTAGAGGTGTGGTTAGGGTTACTGTTGGGATTAGGGTTAGGGGTGTGTTTGGATTAGGGCTTCAGTTATAATTGGGGGGTTTCCACTGTTTAGGCACATCAGGGGCTCCCCAAACGCGACATGGCGTCCGATCTCAATTCCAGCCAATTCTGCGTTGAAAAAGTAAAACAGTGCTCCTTCCCTTCTGAGCTCTCCCGTGTGCCCAAACAGGGGTTTACCCCAACATATGGGGTATCAGCGTACTCAGGACAAATAGGACAACAACTTTTGGGGTCCAAATTCTCCTGTTACCCTTGGGAAAATACAAAACTGGGGGCTAAAAAATAATTTTTGTGGAAAAAAAAAAGATTTTTTATTTTCACGGCTCTGCGTTATAAACTGTAGTGAAACACTTGGGGGTTCAAAGTTCTCACAACATATCTAGATAAGTTCCATGGGGGTCTAGTTTGCAATATGGGGTCACTTGTGGGGGATTTCTACTGTTTAGGTACATTAGGGGTTCTGCAAACGCAATGTGACGCCTGCAGACCATTCCATCTAAGTCTGCATTCCAAATGGCACTCCTTCCCTTCCGAGCCCTCCCATGCGCCCAAACGGTGGTTCCCCCCAACATATGGGGTATCAGCGTACTCAGGACAAATTGGACAACAACTTTTGGGGTCAAATTTCTCCTCTTACCCTCGGGAAAATACAAAACTGGGGGCTAAAAAATAATTTTTGGGGGAAAGATTTTTTTTTTCAATTTTCACGGCTCTGCGTTACAAACTGTAGTGAAACACTTGGGGGTTCAAAGCTCTCACAACACATCTAGATGAGTTCCTTAGGGGGTCTAGTTTCCAAAATGGTGTCACTTGTGGGGGGTTTCTACTGTTTCGGTACATTAGGGGCTCTGCAAACGCAATGTGACACCTGCAGACCATTCCATGGTGTATCATCGCACTCAGGACAAATTGGGCAACAAATTTTGGGGTCCAATTTCTCCTGTTACCCTCGGGAAAATACAAAACTGGAGGCTAAAAAATAATTTTTGTGGGAAAAAATTTTTGTTTTATTTTTACGGCTCTGCATTATAAACTTCTGTGAAGCACTTGGTGGGTCAAAGTGCTCACCACACATCTAGATAAGTTCCTTAGGGGGTCTACTTTCCAAAATGGTGTCACTTGTGGGGGGTTTCAATGTTTAGGCACATCAGTGGCTCTCCAAACGCAACATGGCGTCCCATCTCAATTCCTGTCAACTTTGCATTGAAAAGTCAAACGGCGCTCCTTCCCTTCCGAGCTCTCCCATCCGCCCAAACAGTGGTTTACCCCCACATATGGGGTATCAGCGTACTCAGGACAAATTGTACAACAACTTTTGGGGTCCAATTTCTTCTCTTACCCTTGGGAACATAAAAAATTGGGGGCGGAAAGTTAATTTTTGTGAAAAAATATGATTTTTTATTTTTACGGTTCTACATTATAAACTTCTGTGAAGCACTTGGTGGGTCAAAGTGCTCACCACACATCTAGATAAGTTCCTTAAGGGGTCTACTTTCCAAAATGGTGTCACTTGTGGGGGGTTTCAATGTTTAGGCACATCAGGGGCTCTCCAAACGCAACATGGCGTCCCATCTCAATTCCTGTCAATTTTGCATTGAAAAGTCAAACGGCGCTCCTTCCCTTCCGAGCTCTCCCATCCGCCCAAACAGTGGTTTACCCCCACATATGGGGTATCAGCGTACTCAGCACAAATTGTATAACAACTTTTGGGGTCCAATTTCTTCTCTTACCCTTGGGAACATAAAAAATTGGGGGCGGAAAGTTAATTTTTGTGAAAAAATATGATTTTTTATTTTTACGGTTCTACATTATAAACTTCTGTGAAGCACTTGGTGGGTCAAAGTGCTCACCACACATCTAGATAAGTTCCTTAAGGGGTCTACTTTCCAAAATGGTGTCACTTGTGGGGGGTTTCAATGTTTAAGCACATCAGGGGCTCTCCAAACGCAACATGGCGTCCCATCTCAATTCCTGTCAATTTTGCATTGAAAAGTCAAACGGCGCTCCTTCCCTTCCGAGCTCTCCCATCCGCCCAAACAGTGGTTTACCCCCACATATGGGGTATCAGCGTACTCAGCACAAATTGTATAACAACTTTTGGGGTCCAATTTCTTCTCTTACCCTTGGGAAAATAAAAAATTGGGGGCGGAAAATTAATTTTTGTGAAAAAATATGATTTTTTAATTTTACGGTTCTACATTATAAACTTCTGTGAAGCACTTGGTGGGTCAAAGTGCTCACCACACATCTAGATAAGTTCCTTAAGGGGTCTACTTTCCAAAATTGTGTCACTTGTGGGGGGTTTCAATGTTTAGGCACATCAGGGGCTCTCCAAACGAAACATGGCGTCCCATCTCAATTCCAGTCAAGTTTGCATTGAAAAGTCAAATGGCGCTCCTTCGCTTCCGAGCTCTGCCATGCGCCCAAACAGTGGTTTACCCCCACATGTGGGGTATTGTCGTGCTCAGGACAAATTGTACAACAATGTTTGGGGTCTATTTTCTCCTGTTACCCTTGGTAAAATTAAACAAATTGGAGCTGAATTAAATTTTTTGTGAAAAAAAGTTAAATGTTCATTTTTATTTAAACATTCAAAAAATTCATGTGAAGCACCAGAAGGGTTAATAAACTTCTTGAATATGGTTTTGAGCACCTTGAGGGGTGTAGTTTTTAGAATGGTGTCACACTTGGGTATTTTCTATCATATAGACCCCTCAAAATGACTTCAAATGAGATGTGGTCCCTAAAATAAAATGGTGTTGTAGAAATGAGAAATTGCTGGTCAACTTTTAACCCTTATAACTCCCTAACAAAAAAAAATTTTGGTTCCAAAATTGTGCTGATGTAAAGTAGACATGTGGGAAATGTTACTTATTAAGTATTTTGTGTGACATATCTCTGTGATTTAATTGCATAAAAATTCAAAGTTGGAAAATTGCGAAATTTTTGCCATATTTCCGTTTTTTTCACAAATAAACGCAGGTAATATCAAATAAATTTTACCATTGTCATGAAGTACAATATGTCACGAGAAAACAATGTCAGAATCACTGGGATCCGTTGAAGCGTTCCAGAGTTATAACCTCACAAAGGGACAGTGGTCAGAATTGTAAAAATTGGCCCGGTCATTAACGTGCAAACCACCCTTGGGGTTAAAGGGGTTAAATAATTAAATACTTGTCTTATCTTCTAAACTTACCGCAAGGGTGATGAGCAGCCTTTCCTCAGCACAATTTGACTTTCTCATCAAGGTGTCCTGTAAGGTGATATGTTGAGGAGACAGTCAAATGCAGGTATTGATAGTCTGCAAAATCAAACAAAACTTTTCCGGGTTATATATATATATATATATATATTTATATATATATATATATATATATATATAGATTCAAGATTCAAAGAAGCTTTATTGGCAGGACCAAATGCACATCAGTTTTGCCAAAGCAAGTGTATAGAGGCAATAGGGATAGGGACTGTGGGGATGTTGGGTAGGAGCTGTGGGGGAGGTGGATGGGGCAGATCCAGGGTGGGGGCTATAGTCCATGGCATAGGGGAGGTGGATGGGGCAGGTCCATTGTGGGGGCTATAGTCCATGGCATAGGGGAGGTGGATGGGGCAGATCCATTGTGGGGGCTATAGTCCATGGCATCATAGTTCTCTTTCTCGCAGTCTATGACATTCGCTCACTTACCGCGCTGCTATCTCCACTGCTCTCTCTTCTTCTCCCAGCAGGATATATGTTTTCTCTTCCTCCTTCATGGTGGTGAAGTCTGGGAAGAGATGTGAGAGTCTCCTGAAGTGAGTGTCCCTCACTGCTGAGTATTTGGAGCAGTGTAGCAGGAAGTGGGTTTCGTCCTCTATGGCCTCCTGATCACAGTGTTGGCATAGTCTTTCCTCCCTGGGCTTGTAGCTCTGCCTGTGTCGGCCACATTCGATGGCCAGACTGTGGGCACTGAGTCTATATCGGCTCAGGATCTGGCGGTCTCTGGGGTCCGGGAGTTTCTCCAGATATGGGGCGTCTGCAGTCTCTCTGTAGGCTCCGGTACATGGTCAGTTTCTGTGAGCTGATGATATCATTCTTCCAGTCACTGACATACCTCTCCTGGCCTTCATCTGCCATCTTCCTAATTCCGGCTTTTGTCAGGTTGTTGTGATTGGTGTTCTGCTCCGGTTGGGTTTGGCTGGGCTGTTCCGGGGGTTCTGGTTTTTCTGTTTCACCTTCATGTATCAGGGCTTTATGGTGATGGGAGCTTGGATTGCTCCTATGCAGGTGAGCCCGGAATGACAGCGCCCTCTTTAGAACTGTTAGGTGTAGAGGGAATCTGCCCAGCTCGGCCCGACAAGCACTGTTGGAGGTGCTCCGATGGACCTGGAGAAGGTGCTTGCAGAATTCCAGGTGGAATATTTCTGTTGGACTGGAATCCCACTTTGACCAGTCTGGGTAGGTGTGAGGACCCCAGACTTCGCTGCCATACAGGAGGATTGGGGCGATGATGGAGTCGAAGATTTTTAGCCAGACCCTCACTGGTGGCTTCAGATGGTAGAGTGTCCTTCGGATGGCATAGAAGGTTTTGCAGGCCTTGTCTTTCAGGGTCTCTATGGCTTGTTTGAAGTTCCCTGACCGGTGAATCTCTAGGCCCAGGTAGGTATATTTGTCCGTTCCTGTGAGGTCGCAGTTGTTGAGGATAAATGATGGGTGTTGGTCTGATCTTCTTTCTCCTCTGGAACACCATGGTGTTGGTTTTCTTTAGGTTGACCGGTAGGGCCCAGGTGGAGCTGAATTTCTCTAGGATTTTCAGGTTGTCCTGGAGGCCTTTCTCGGTTGGTGACAGCAGCAGCAGGTCATCTGCATACAGCAGGAATTTCACCTGGGCGTCGTGGAGGGTGAGACCTGGTGCTGAGGAGGATTCCAGGGCGGTAGCCAGCTCGTTGATGTAGATGTTGAAGAGCGTTGGGCTTAGGCTGCAGCCTTGTCTTACTCCGCGGCTCTGCTGGAAAAAAGCCGTTCTTTTGCCGCTCACACTCACGCTGCAGCTGTTCTCGGTGTAGGAGCTTTTGATGACATCGTAGGTCTTTCCTCCTATTCCACTCTCCAGCAGTTTCAGGAATAAGCCACACTGAATCAAAGGCCTTTTTAAAGTCCACAAAGCAGGCATATATCTTCCCATTCTTTGTATTGTAGACGTGTTTCTGAATGAGGCTGTGCAGAGTATAGATGTGGTCAGTGGTGCGGTGGTTCGGCACGAACCCTGCTTGGCTCTTGCTGAGGACGTTGTGCTCGGTGAGGAAGGTGAGGATCCTCTTGTTCAGGATACTGTTGAACAGTTTTCCCAGGTTGCTGCTGACGCATATGCCTCTGTAGTTGGCTGGGTCATACCTGTCCCCACTCTTGTGGATGGGTGTGATGAGGCCTTGGTTCCAGGTACGAGGGAAGTAGCCGGCACTCAGTACAATATTGAAGAGTTTAACCATTGCAGCCTGTATTTCTGGTGGGCTGTACTTCAGCATTTCTGGTAGGATTCCATCCAGGCCACCGGCTTTTCTACATCTTATGGAGGAGAGTCTCTCGGTTACTTCCTGTAGAGTTATAGGTGTATCCACCGGGTTTTGGAAGTTTTTGATTTTTTCCTCCATTGCTTTTAGTTTCGCCATTATGTTTTCCTGTTCTTGGCTTAGTCCTTCCTTTGGAATGTCTTTATAGAGGTCTCTGAAGTATTGGAGCCAGAGGTTGCCATTTTGGATATGGTTGTTGTTTTTCTTGTCTTTGGTGCCCATGTGGTTCCATAGTTCCCAGAAGGAGTTGTCTTGGAGGGCGTCTTGGAGTTGATTGAGCTTGGTAGAGATGTAACTCTGCTTCTTCCTCCTGAGGATGGTTTTGTACTGCTTTTGTATGGAGTCATAGGCTTCCCTCAGACCCAGGTGGTTGGGGTCTCTGTGTTTCTTGTTGGAGGCTGTTCTCAGGGTGTTCCGTATAGCTTTACATTCTCTGTCAAACCAGCCATTGACCTGTGTTTCTTTTGGTCTCTTGTAGTCGATTTTTTTAAGGTCGGACAGTCTGGCCATTGCGTAGAATATATTGTTGAGGTCCTTTGCTGCTTGGCTCACTCCCTCTGGGTTTCGCATGTACTTGAGGTTGTAGAAGTGGTGGAGCATCCGCTGTATTTCAGGTCTGCTGGAAGCTTCTTTATATTTTAGTGCCGACATTTTGGACCATTTATAGGATGGAGGCCGTGTGAAGAGGCCGCTCTGCTGTGGCTTCTGAGTGGATGGTTTCTCTGTAGATTTCATGTACAGAAGAAGTTGGCTGTGGTCTGATAGGTGCGTTTGTGGGGTAACTATGAAGGCGCTGACATCTGCCAGGTTCAGGTCTGTAATGGCGTAATCTACTACACTCCTCCCTACATGGGAGTTTAGTGTATACCTTCCTAAGGAGTCACCCTTGCTTCGTCCATTAAGGATATGAAGTCCTAAACTTTTACATACGTTCAGGAGCTTTCTGCCACTTTTGTTGACTGTACTGTCATAGCTGTTTCTCTCAGTGTGTACAGGGTCTTGGCCGTCATTCTCTGCTCCAAGTATGTAGATGTTTCCATCCGTGGTCAGGAAGTCTCTCTCTCTCCCTGTTCTTGCATTGAGGTCTCCAAAGATGAGAACTTTGCCCAGGGCCTGATAATGGGCGGCTTCTCTTTGTAAGATCTCGAAGCAGTCTGGATTGAAGTAGGGGGACTCTGGCGGTGGTATATAGGTGGCACAGAGGTGGACATCAGACTGACAGGTGAGGATGGAGCTGCTGATTCTGATCCATATGTGGCTGTCTCCTTTCTTCACCGGTTTGATGTACTGGTGGAGCTCCTCTTTATACCAGATCGCTACTCCTCCTGAGCCCGGCCCTGTTTGATGTTTTTATTTTTCTGGGCATGGACCCAGAATTCCTTGTATCCAATAGGCACCAGGGATTCGTTTTCGGCTCTGGTCCATGTTTCCAGGAGGATCTGAATGTCTATATTTTTCAGACTTTGTATAAAATCAGGGTCCATTGTTTTAGATCCGAAGGTTGAGGCGTTGAGACCCTGGATATTCCAGCTGCTGATTGTAAGTGAAGACATTCTTCTGTGTGGTTTGTGTGTATATACCTTGTAATGAGTATGGCTGTGTGGGACAAACTGGATTTCTGACCGTTTTATAGCGGTGCTTGATTCCATCCAGTCACATTATTATTCTGCGCAGTTCATTGAGCAGGTTTATTATCTCATCCCTATCTCTGCATGTATCTGTGTGGGCTTGGTGGTCTCCTCGGTGGAGGTCTCCACCTCCGATGGTCTGACACTGGGTGAAGAGCTTTGTTTCCAGCTTCAGGAGGTAGCCTTGGGGTTTTCTGCTTTATCGTTCTCGGGGGTCTTTCAGTGTGTTTATGGCCACTGTTGAATCCAGGCCAGGGGTCTCTGTTTAGCACGATGTCCTTCAGCTCTTTGGCCAGGAGGCTGACCCCTTGTTTGTTGAGGTGTTTATCATTGTGCAGGTGACTGTTGTTTATGGAGAGGTGTTGTGCCAGGGTCACGTTTGGCACAGTCTTGATCTTTTCAGTCAGTTCTGCATTGATGGCTTGAGTGGTTTGCCTGGGTATGTCCTTTCTTGGAAGCAGCGATGACAGAATGATTTTACTGTCCGGGAATTTTAGGTTTGCCATCTTTACCAGGTTGATCAGTTGTTCTGCGATCTGCTGGTCTGGCCGATTGTTTGTACCCGTGTGTATAATAATGTGCTTTGGGTTGGTAAACCGTGGTCTACTGATGACCTCTGTCACCTGTTCAATACTTGCACAGCGGATTGTACGGACCTGTTTTCCTGGGAATAGCCGCTGTGTATTTAGGTACTTCCCATTTGAGTCCATTATTAGGACAATATCGGGACTTTGCGATGTCTTGGGTGGGCTACGGTGCTGCTGATGGGGGTCTGTGATGCTGGCTTTGCTGGTGGCTGGTTCTCTTCTCTCTTCCATCTCTGTGGTTTCAGGATTTGAGTCCATTATTAGGACAGTATCAGGACTTTGCGATGTCTTGGGTGGGCTAAGGTGCTGCTGACGGAGGTCTGTGGTGCTGGCTGGTTCTGTTCTCTCTTCCATCTCTCTGGTTTCAGGATTTGAGTCCATTATTAGGACAATATCAGGACTTTGCGATGTCTTGGGTGGGCTAAGGTGCTGCTGATGGGGGTCTGTGGTGCTGGCTTTGCTGGTGGCTGGTTCTGTCAAGTCTGTCAAGTCTTGACAGGCGTAGTCTGGCTCGCGGGTATTGGCCATGGTTGTCTGGATCCCAGTCACTGACACCATATCAGTGACTGACCTGTGGCGTCCTCCTCAGCACACGTCATACTGGTCTCACTTATTGGGGCCAAACTGCTTCCCGCTTTGCCACTCTCACCTTTTGTATCGGGGAACTGTGCCACAGATGTCACCTGACCCGGCGCTCCTTTCAGACCAGTCCTTCTCGCAACATGTTCCCTTTCTTTTGGTGCTGCCGGGTTCTGCTTGAACAGTAGGTGACAGTCTCTGGAGACAAATACTGCACAGCACTGGGGAATCTCATGTCCTACTGTACACTGTCTTACACATCTACTTCAAAATCCTCCTCAAAAAAAGCTCTTCATGAACCTAGCCTTTGGCTATTTTCATAAAGAGGTTTTTGTCAGAAGGATTTTGAAGTGGATTCACTTCAAAATCCTTCTAAAAAATGCTCCAAATGCACTTTTACTACTTTTCATATTGATTTTTCCATGGAAAATCTTTTGTGAGCAATTTTTGAAAGTTGTTTCCAGTGAGGGTTTGAAAAACGTCCCTCAGAAAAAAAACAGGTGACCGCACTTTATTGAGACATATTCTTCATATAATCCTCTCGTAATTTGTCAGTATCAAGTAAAAAATCTGCAAAGCACAATGTGGAAAAAAAAGCTTCAAAAACCTCTTCAGAACCTCATTGGATTTTTCTATCTCCAAAAACATTGAATGAACCTAGCCTAATTCAAACATTAGTTTTCATGTATATGTTCTGTGTTTTTCACAGATAGAAACGCATGAGGTTGTTCACATGTTTGTGTTTTTTTGCGAACCATGTGTCTGTGAAAAAAATCACTGAGACATGTTCGATTCACAGATCAAAATTGCGCATTCAAGTCTATTGGTCCATGAAAATCACAGAAAGCTCACAGATACCATCCATGTGCTGTTTGATTTTACCATTCTAATGTTTAATGTAGGTGCAGGTGCTTCTCACAAAATTAGAATATCATCAAAAAGTTAATTTTTTTCAGTTCTTCAATATAAAAAGTGAAACTCATATATTATATATTATATAGAGTCATTACAAACAGAGTGATCTATTTCAAGTGTTTATTTCTGTTAATGTTGATGATTATGGCTTACAGCCAATAAAACCCAAGAGTCATTATCTCAGTAAATTAGAATAAATAACAAAAAATACCTGCAAAAGATTCCTACGCGTTTAGGGTATGTGCACACGTTGCGGATTCTCTGCGGATCCGCAGCATTTTTTGAGGTGCAGAAACGCTGCAGATCCGCAATTGATTTACAGTACAATGTAAATCAATGAGAAAAAAAAAATGCTGTGCACACTTTCCGGAAGATCCGATGCGGAAACGCTGCGGTTTAAAAGAAGTAGCATGTCACTTCTTTTTTGTCAATCTGCAGCGTTTTTGTACCCATTCCATTATAGAAAACCGCAGGGGTAAAAAACGCAGCAAATCCGCAATAAAACCACAGCAAAAACGCACAAAAAACGCGACAAATCCGCAGGTGCGTTTTAAGCCAGGAGAGGCAGAATCCGCACCAGAAATTCCTAAGCTTAATCCGCAACGTGTGCACATAGCCTGAAAAAGGTCCCTTAGTCTGTTTCAGTATGTGCTACAATCATGGGGAAGACTGCTGACTTGATAGATGTCCAGCCGATAGTTAAAAGCCCTCTGCCGGGCATTCAGTCCCCTTCGTGGGTATGGGCGCAGCAGGTTTGGCATCAACGGAAAAGCCTCATCCAATACCATCACAAACGGACCTGGATGTGTGGAACCCGGCAAAGGCCTGTTGGCTGGTAGTGTACAGCAATTTTGAAGAATTTGTAGTCCTATTTGTGGAGTTCTCAGCACCCGAGAGTCCCCTGTACTGCCATAGGCACCAACATCAATGGCAACAAAACGGAAGTGTGCATCAGCCACCGCCATCAGTACCACAGGAAAATACTTCTTTTAATTAAAGAAGCTTGATCCTCAATGAAGAAGCTGTTGCACCCTGATGTGTTTACCATCGACTGCATCTAGGCAGTTAGGGAAGATGGCTACAGTATGAAAGCCTTCTGCAACCTGCAGCCAAGTCTGCTCGGATGGGGAAGGCATCACAATTGGCTGCAATTTTTCCCAAATTACGTTACATGTGTACTTTACAATGTTTGAAGCTGTGGATTTCCCAACACGAAACTATATATGCAGTGATGTGAAGCTCTCTCCCGGGGCCAAAAAGCTGTGAAATAAAGGTAGAAAAAAAGAAAAATTTGTATCAGAACGTTAATTAAATGGTTTAGAAATCAATGTTGTTCAATACCTGTACAACAACTCTCTAAATCCATCTTCAACTTTACATGCCCATATCACAAATCACAACCGTTTCATGCTGGTGCTTGTTCTACCAGTGCTCAAGTGACATTAGTGTGCCACGTGAGCCTTACAGGCATTCAGCGGTCAGTCAATAGGCTAATGATCTCTCAATAGTTCAATTTATAATGCTGGGATCACACTTGTGAGTGTGATGCGTGTCTCTCACATCAATACTCAGCACTGCTGTTGGCGGTTCGGACAGGAACGTTCAGCTGCATACAATTACATGCAGCCTCACGCTCTGGTCCGAATGCTGACAGCATTGCCGGGTGTTGATGCGATAGACTCGTGCAAGTTTCCCGCATCACATTACGTGAAGCAGCACAAGTTAACCCCTTTCTGACATGGGACGTACTATCCCGTCGAGGTGGGGTGGGCCATGACCACGGACGGGATAGTACGTCCAGCGCGATCGGCGGCGCTCACGGGGGGAGCGCCGCCGATCGCGGCCGGGTGTCAGCTGTTTATCGCAGCTGACATCCGGCACTATGTGCCAGGAGCGGTCACGGACCGCCCCCGGTACATTAACCCCTGGCACACCGCGATCAAAGATGATCGCGATGTGCCGGCGGTATAGGGAAGCTTCCCGCAGGGAGGGGGCTTCACAGAGCCTGCTCAGAGCAGGCACTGTGAAGGCTGCAGCGCTGCATGTCAGATCAGTGATCTGACAGAGTGTTGTGCACACTGTCAGATCACTGATCTGTGATGTCCCCCCCTGGGACAATGTAAAAAAGTAAAAAAAAAATTTTCAAAATGTGTAAAAAAAAAATAAAAAAAAAATATTCCTAAATAATGAAAAAAAAAAATAAATATTATTCCCCTAAATACATTTCTTTATCTAAATAAAAAAAAAAACAATAAATGTACACATATTTAGTATCGCCGCGTCCGTAACGACCCGACCTATAAAACTGGCCCACTAGTTAACCCCTTCAGTAAACACCGTAAGAAAAAAAAAAAAAAAAAACGAGGCAAAAAACAACGCTTTATTATCATACCGCCGAACAAAAAGTGGAATAACACGCGATCAAAAAGACAGATATAAATAAACATGATACCGCTGAAAGCGTCATCTTGTCCCACAAAAAACGAGCCGCCATACAGCATCATCAGCAAAAAAAAGGGTTAGGGCTAGGGTTAGGGTTTGGGCTAGGGTTAGGGCTAGGGTTAGGGCTAGGGTTAGGGCTAGGGTTAGGGCTACAGTTAGGGTTGGGGCTAAAGTTAGGGTTAGGGCTATGGTTAGGGCTAGGGTTAGGGCTACAGTTTGGGTTGGGGCTAAAGTTAGGGTTGGGGCTAAAGTTACGGTTAGGGTTTAGATTACATTTACAGTTGGGAATAGGGTTGGGATTAGGGTTAGGTGTGTGTCAGGGTTAGAGGTGTGGTTAGGGTTACTGTTGGGATTAGGGTTAGGGGTGTGTTTGGATTAGGGCTTCAGTTATAATTGGGGGGTTTCCACTGTTTAGGCACATCAGGGGCTCCCCAAACGCGACATGGCGTCCGATCTCAATTCCAGCCAATTCTGCGTTGAAAAAGTAAAACAGTGCTCCTTCCCTTCTGAGCTCTCCCGTGTGCCCAAACAGGGGTTTACCCCAACATATGGGGTATCAGCGTACTCAGGACAAATAGGACAACAACTTTTGGGGTCCAAATTCTCCTGTTACCCTTGGGAAAATACAAAACTGGGGGCTAAAAAATAATTTTTGTGGAAAAAAAAAAGATTTTTTATTTTCACGGCTCTGCGTTATAAACTGTAGTGAAACACTTGGGGGTTCAAAGTTCTCACAACATATCTAGATAAGTTCCATGGGGGTCTAGTTTGCAATATGGGGTCACTTGTGGGGGATTTCTACTGTTTAGGTACATTAGGGGTTCTGCAAACGCAATGTGACGCCTGCAGACCATTCCATCTAAGTCTGCATTCCAAATGGCACTCCTTCCCTTCCGAGCCCTCCCATGCGCCCAAACGGTGGTTCCCCCCAACATATGGGGTATCAGCGTACTCAGGACAAATTGGACAACAACTTTTGGGGTCAAATTTCTCCTCTTACCCTCGGGAAAATACAAAACTGGGGGCTAAAAAATAATTTTTGGGGGAAAGATTTTTTTTTTCAATTTTCACGGCTCTGCGTTACAAACTGTAGTGAAACACTTGGGGGTTCAAAGCTCTCACAACACATCTAGATGAGTTCCTTAGGGGGTCTAGTTTCCAAAATGGTGTCACTTGTGGGGGGTTTCTACTGTTTCGGTACATTAGGGGCTCTGCAAACGCAATGTGACACCTGCAGACCATTCCATGGTGTATCATCGCACTCAGGACAAATTGGGCAACAAATTTTGGGGTCCAATTTCTCCTGTTACCCTCGGGAAAATACAAAACTGGAGGCTAAAAAATAATTTTTGTGGGAAAAAATTTTTGTTTTATTTTTACGGCTCTGCATTATAAACTTCTGTGAAGCACTTGGTGGGTCAAAGTGCTCACCACACATCTAGATAAGTTCCTTAGGGGGTCTACTTTCCAAAATGGTGTCACTTGTGGGGGGTTTCAATGTTTAGGCACATCAGTGGCTCTCCAAACGCAACATGGCGTCCCATCTCAATTCCTGTCAACTTTGCATTGAAAAGTCAAACGGCGCTCCTTCCCTTCCGAGCTCTCCCATCCGCCCAAACAGTGGTTTACCCCCACATATGGGGTATCAGCGTACTCAGGACAAATTGTACAACAACTTTTGGGGTCCAATTTCTTCTCTTACCCTTGGGAACATAAAAAATTGGGGGCGGAAAGTTAATTTTTGTGAAAAAATATGATTTTTTATTTTTACGGTTCTACATTATAAACTTCTGTGAAGCACTTGGTGGGTCAAAGTGCTCACCACACATCTAGATAAGTTCCTTAAGGGGTCTACTTTCCAAAATGGTGTCACTTGTGGGGGGTTTCAATGTTTAGGCACATCAGGGGCTCTCCAAACGCAACATGGCGTCCCATCTCAATTCCTGTCAATTTTGCATTGAAAAGTCAAACGGCGCTCCTTCCCTTCCGAGCTCTCCCATCCGCCCAAACAGTGGTTTACCCCCACATATGGGGTATCAGCGTACTCAGCACAAATTGTATAACAACTTTTGGGGTCCAATTTCTTCTCTTACCCTTGGGAACATAAAAAATTGGGGGCGGAAAGTTAATTTTTGTGAAAAAATATGATTTTTTATTTTTACGGTTCTACATTATAAACTTCTGTGAAGCACTTGGTGGGTCAAAGTGCTCACCACACATCTAGATAAGTTCCTTAAGGGGTCTACTTTCCAAAATGGTGTCACTTGTGGGGGGTTTCAATGTTTAAGCACATCAGGGGCTCTCCAAACGCAACATGGCGTCCCATCTCAATTCCTGTCAATTTTGCATTGAAAAGTCAAACGGCGCTCCTTCCCTTCCGAGCTCTCCCATCCGCCCAAACAGTGGTTTACCCCCACATATGGGGTATCAGCGTACTCAGCACAAATTGTATAACAACTTTTGGGGTCCAATTTCTTCTCTTACCCTTGGGAAAATAAAAAATTGGGGGCGGAAAATTAATTTTTGTGAAAAAATATGATTTTTTAATTTTACGGTTCTACATTATAAACTTCTGTGAAGCACTTGGTGGGTCAAAGTGCTCACCACACATCTAGATAAGTTCCTTAAGGGGTCTACTTTCCAAAATTGTGTCACTTGTGGGGGGTTTCAATGTTTAGGCACATCAGGGGCTCTCCAAACGAAACATGGCGTCCCATCTCAATTCCAGTCAAGTTTGCATTGAAAAGTCAAATGGCGCTCCTTCGCTTCCGAGCTCTGCCATGCGCCCAAACAGTGGTTTACCCCCACATGTGGGGTATTGTCGTGCTCAGGACAAATTGTACAACAATGTTTGGGGTCTATTTTCTCCTGTTACCCTTGGTAAAATTAAACAAATTGGAGCTGAATTAAATTTTTTGTGAAAAAAAGTTAAATGTTCATTTTTATTTAAACATTCAAAAAATTCATGTGAAGCACCAGAAGGGTTAATAAACTTCTTGAATATGGTTTTGAGCACCTTGAGGGGTGTAGTTTTTAGAATGGTGTCACACTTGGGTATTTTCTATCATATAGACCCCTCAAAATGACTTCAAATGAGATGTGGTCCCTAAAATAAAATGGTGTTGTAGAAATGAGAAATTGCTGGTCAACTTTTAACCCTTATAACTCCCTAACAAAAAAAAATTTTGGTTCCAAAATTGTGCTGATGTAAAGTAGACATGTGGGAAATGTTACTTATTAAGTATTTTGTGTGACATATCTCTGTGATTTAATTGCATAAAAATTCAAAGTTGGAAAATTGCGAAATTTTTGCCATATTTCCGTTTTTTTCACAAATAAACGCAGGTAATATCAAATAAATTTTACCATTGTCATGAAGTACAATATGTCACGAGAAAACAATGTCAGAATCACTGGGATCCGTTGAAGCGTTCCAGAGTTATAACCTCACAAAGGGACAGTGGTCAGAATTGTAAAAATTGGCCCGGTCATTAACGTGCAAACCACCCTTGGGGTTAAAGGGGTTAAATAATTAAATACTTGTCTTATCTTCTAAACTTACCGCAAGGGTGATGAGCAGCCTTTCCTCAGCACAATTTGACTTTCTCATCAAGGTGTCCTGTAAGGTGATATGTTGAGGAGACAGTCAAATGCAGGTATTGATAGTCTGCAAAATCAAACAAAACTTTTCCGGGTTATATATATATATATATATATATTTATATATATATATATATATATATATATATAGATTCAAGATTCAAAGAAGCTTTATTGGCAGGACCAAATGCACATCAGTTTTGCCAAAGCAAGTGTATAGAGGCAATAGGGATAGGGACTGTGGGGATGTTGGGTAGGAGCTGTGGGGGAGGTGGATGGGGCAGATCCAGGGTGGGGGCTATAGTCCATGGCATAGGGGAGGTGGATGGGGCAGGTCCATTGTGGGGGCTATAGTCCATGGCATAGGGGAGGTGGATGGGGCAGATCCATTGTGGGGGCTATAGTCCATGGCATCATAGTTCTCTTTCTCGCAGTCTATGACATTCGCTCACTTACCGCGCTGCTATCTCCACTGCTCTCTCTTCTTCTCCCAGCAGGATATATGTTTTCTCTTCCTCCTTCATGGTGGTGAAGTCTGGGAAGAGATGTGAGAGTCTCCTGAAGTGAGTGTCCCTCACTGCTGAGTATTTGGAGCAGTGTAGCAGGAAGTGGGTTTCGTCCTCTATGGCCTCCTGATCACAGTGTTGGCATAGTCTTTCCTCCCTGGGCTTGTAGCTCTGCCTGTGTCGGCCACATTCGATGGCCAGACTGTGGGCACTGAGTCTATATCGGCTCAGGATCTGGCGGTCTCTGGGGTCCGGGAGTTTCTCCAGATATGGGGCGTCTGCAGTCTCTCTGTAGGCTCCGGTACATGGTCAGTTTCTGTGAGCTGATGATATCATTCTTCCAGTCACTGACATACCTCTCCTGGCCTTCATCTGCCATCTTCCTAATTCCGGCTTTTGTCAGGTTGTTGTGATTGGTGTTCTGCTCCGGTTGGGTTTGGCTGGGCTGTTCCGGGGGTTCTGGTTTTTCTGTTTCACCTTCATGTATCAGGGCTTTATGGTGATGGGAGCTTGGATTGCTCCTATGCAGGTGAGCCCGGAATGACAGCGCCCTCTTTAGAACTGTTAGGTGTAGAGGGAATCTGCCCAGCTCGGCCCGACAAGCACTGTTGGAGGTGCTCCGATGGACCTGGAGAAGGTGCTTGCAGAATTCCAGGTGGAATATTTCTGTTGGACTGGAATCCCACTTTGACCAGTCTGGGTAGGTGTGAGGACCCCAGACTTCGCTGCCATACAGGAGGATTGGGGCGATGATGGAGTCGAAGATTTTTAGCCAGACCCTCACTGGTGGCTTCAGATGGTAGAGTGTCCTTCGGATGGCATAGAAGGTTTTGCAGGCCTTGTCTTTCAGGGTCTCTATGGCTTGTTTGAAGTTCCCTGACCGGTGAATCTCTAGGCCCAGGTAGGTATATTTGTCCGTTCCTGTGAGGTCGCAGTTGTTGAGGATAAATGATGGGTGTTGGTCTGATCTTCTTTCTCCTCTGGAACACCATGGTGTTGGTTTTCTTTAGGTTGACCGGTAGGGCCCAGGTGGAGCTGAATTTCTCTAGGATTTTCAGGTTGTCCTGGAGGCCTTTCTCGGTTGGTGACAGCAGCAGCAGGTCATCTGCATACAGCAGGAATTTCACCTGGGCGTCGTGGAGGGTGAGACCTGGTGCTGAGGAGGATTCCAGGGCGGTAGCCAGCTCGTTGATGTAGATGTTGAAGAGCGTTGGGCTTAGGCTGCAGCCTTGTCTTACTCCGCGGCTCTGCTGGAAAAAAGCCGTTCTTTTGCCGCTCACACTCACGCTGCAGCTGTTCTCGGTGTAGGAGCTTTTGATGACATCGTAGGTCTTTCCTCCTATTCCACTCTCCAGCAGTTTCAGGAATAAGCCACACTGAATCAAAGGCCTTTTTAAAGTCCACAAAGCAGGCATATATCTTCCCATTCTTTGTATTGTAGACGTGTTTCTGAATGAGGCTGTGCAGAGTATAGATGTGGTCAGTGGTGCGGTGGTTCGGCACGAACCCTGCTTGGCTCTTGCTGAGGACGTTGTGCTCGGTGAGGAAGGTGAGGATCCTCTTGTTCAGGATACTGTTGAACAGTTTTCCCAGGTTGCTGCTGACGCATATGCCTCTGTAGTTGGCTGGGTCATACCTGTCCCCACTCTTGTGGATGGGTGTGATGAGGCCTTGGTTCCAGGTACGAGGGAAGTAGCCGGCACTCAGTACAATATTGAAGAGTTTAACCATTGCAGCCTGTATTTCTGGTGGGCTGTACTTCAGCATTTCTGGTAGGATTCCATCCAGGCCACCGGCTTTTCTACATCTTATGGAGGAGAGTCTCTCGGTTACTTCCTGTAGAGTTATAGGTGTATCCACCGGGTTTTGGAAGTTTTTGATTTTTTCCTCCATTGCTTTTAGTTTCGCCATTATGTTTTCCTGTTCTTGGCTTAGTCCTTCCTTTGGAATGTCTTTATAGAGGTCTCTGAAGTATTGGAGCCAGAGGTTGCCATTTTGGATATGGTTGTTGTTTTTCTTGTCTTTGGTGCCCATGTGGTTCCATAGTTCCCAGAAGGAGTTGTCTTGGAGGGCGTCTTGGAGTTGATTGAGCTTGGTAGAGATGTAACTCTGCTTCTTCCTCCTGAGGATGGTTTTGTACTGCTTTTGTATGGAGTCATAGGCTTCCCTCAGACCCAGGTGGTTGGGGTCTCTGTGTTTCTTGTTGGAGGCTGTTCTCAGGGTGTTCCGTATAGCTTTACATTCTCTGTCAAACCAGCCATTGACCTGTGTTTCTTTTGGTCTCTTGTAGTCGATTTTTTTAAGGTCGGACAGTCTGGCCATTGCGTAGAATATATTGTTGAGGTCCTTTGCTGCTTGGCTCACTCCCTCTGGGTTTCGCATGTACTTGAGGTTGTAGAAGTGGTGGAGCATCCGCTGTATTTCAGGTCTGCTGGAAGCTTCTTTATATTTTAGTGCCGACATTTTGGACCATTTATAGGATGGAGGCCGTGTGAAGAGGCCGCTCTGCTGTGGCTTCTGAGTGGATGGTTTCTCTGTAGATTTCATGTACAGAAGAAGTTGGCTGTGGTCTGATAGGTGCGTTTGTGGGGTAACTATGAAGGCGCTGACATCTGCCAGGTTCAGGTCTGTAATGGCGTAATCTACTACACTCCTCCCTACATGGGAGTTTAGTGTATACCTTCCTAAGGAGTCACCCTTGCTTCGTCCATTAAGGATATGAAGTCCTAAACTTTTACATACGTTCAGGAGCTTTCTGCCACTTTTGTTGACTGTACTGTCATAGCTGTTTCTCTCAGTGTGTACAGGGTCTTGGCCGTCATTCTCTGCTCCAAGTATGTAGATGTTTCCATCCGTGGTCAGGAAGTCTCTCTCTCTCCCTGTTCTTGCATTGAGGTCTCCAAAGATGAGAACTTTGCCCAGGGCCTGATAATGGGCGGCTTCTCTTTGTAAGATCTCGAAGCAGTCTGGATTGAAGTAGGGGGACTCTGGCGGTGGTATATAGGTGGCACAGAGGTGGACATCAGACTGACAGGTGAGGATGGAGCTGCTGATTCTGATCCATATGTGGCTGTCTCCTTTCTTCACCGGTTTGATGTACTGGTGGAGCTCCTCTTTATACCAGATCGCTACTCCTCCTGAGCCCGGCCCTGTTTGATGTTTTTATTTTTCTGGGCATGGACCCAGAATTCCTTGTATCCAATAGGCACCAGGGATTCGTTTTCGGCTCTGGTCCATGTTTCCAGGAGGATCTGAATGTCTATATTTTTCAGACTTTGTATAAAATCAGGGTCCATTGTTTTAGATCCGAAGGTTGAGGCGTTGAGACCCTGGATATTCCAGCTGCTGATTGTAAGTGAAGACATTCTTCTGTGTGGTTTGTGTGTATATACCTTGTAATGAGTATGGCTGTGTGGGACAAACTGGATTTCTGACCGTTTTATAGCGGTGCTTGATTCCATCCAGTCACATTATTATTCTGCGCAGTTCATTGAGCAGGTTTATTATCTCATCCCTATCTCTGCATGTATCTGTGTGGGCTTGGTGGTCTCCTCGGTGGAGGTCTCCACCTCCGATGGTCTGACACTGGGTGAAGAGCTTTGTTTCCAGCTTCAGGAGGTAGCCTTGGGGTTTTCTGCTTTATCGTTCTCGGGGGTCTTTCAGTGTGTTTATGGCCACTGTTGAATCCAGGCCAGGGGTCTCTGTTTAGCACGATGTCCTTCAGCTCTTTGGCCAGGAGGCTGACCCCTTGTTTGTTGAGGTGTTTATCATTGTGCAGGTGACTGTTGTTTATGGAGAGGTGTTGTGCCAGGGTCACGTTTGGCACAGTCTTGATCTTTTCAGTCAGTTCTGCATTGATGGCTTGAGTGGTTTGCCTGGGTATGTCCTTTCTTGGAAGCAGCGATGACAGAATGATTTTACTGTCCGGGAATTTTAGGTTTGCCATCTTTACCAGGTTGATCAGTTGTTCTGCGATCTGCTGGTCTGGCCGATTGTTTGTACCCGTGTGTATAATAATGTGCTTTGGGTTGGTAAACCGTGGTCTACTGATGACCTCTGTCACCTGTTCAATACTTGCACAGCGGATTGTACGGACCTGTTTTCCTGGGAATAGCCGCTGTGTATTTAGGTACTTCCCATTTGAGTCCATTATTAGGACAATATCGGGACTTTGCGATGTCTTGGGTGGGCTACGGTGCTGCTGATGGGGGTCTGTGATGCTGGCTTTGCTGGTGGCTGGTTCTCTTCTCTCTTCCATCTCTGTGGTTTCAGGATTTGAGTCCATTATTAGGACAGTATCAGGACTTTGCGATGTCTTGGGTGGGCTAAGGTGCTGCTGACGGAGGTCTGTGGTGCTGGCTGGTTCTGTTCTCTCTTCCATCTCTCTGGTTTCAGGATTTGAGTCCATTATTAGGACAATATCAGGACTTTGCGATGTCTTGGGTGGGCTAAGGTGCTGCTGATGGGGGTCTGTGGTGCTGGCTTTGCTGGTGGCTGGTTCTTTTCTCTCTTCCATCATATTGTTGGTTATTATTTTAATGCTGTTTGGTGTCTCTACATTCTGGTCAGTGGTGGCCATGTTGTCTGCTCTCTGGCTTGTTCCCATTGCCCCCTGCTGGTTCAGATGACCAGGGCTATGGGCTTTTAATTCTCTAATCTCCTTTCGGAGTTGATCATTGTCTTTTTTCAGCTCCCCCATTTCCTGTAGTGCTGCCTTGTATTGACACTTCATTTCACATATTTCCTCCCTTATTTTCTGTGTGGCTGTGTCATTTGCTGCTTGGTAATTTGCGTTGCTTTGTGAGTTTCTTTCACATTCAAATTTCAGTTGGACCAAGTCTATTTCTAGTTGAGATAAGAAGTCTCTGATGTTATCAGGCGAGAGGTGTGAAGTGTCGGGGGTTAGGCAGCTCTGTCTGGGAATCCCTATGTGAGCATTAGAGGTAGCTGCTGGGGCTTGTAGTCCTTTATAGGTTTGTGCCTGCTCTTTGAGATATATATACAGTGGGGCAAAAAAGTATTTAGTCAGTCAGCAATAGTGCAAGTTCCACCACTTAAAAAGATGAGAGGTGTCTGTAATTTACATCATAGGTAGACCTCAACTATGGGAGACAAACTGAGAAAAAAAAATCCAGAAAATCACATTGTCTGTTTTTTTAACAATTTATTTGCATATTATGGTGGAAAATAAGTATTTGGTCAGAAACAAACAATCAAGATTTCTGGCTCTCACAGACCTGTAACTTCTTCTTTAAGAGTCTCCTCTTTCCTCCACTCATTACCTGTAGTAATGGCACCTGTTTAAACTCGTTATCAGTATAAAAAGACACCTGTGCACACCCTCAAACAGTCTGACTCCAAACTCCACTATGGTGAAGACCAAAGAGCTGTCAAAGGACACCAGAAACAAAATTGTAGCCCTGCACCAGGCTGGGAAGACTGAATCTGCAATAGCCAACCAGCTTGGAGTGAAGAAATCAACAGTGGGAGCAATAATTAGAAAATGGAAGACATACAAGACCACTGATAATCTCCCTCGATCTGGGGCTCCACGCAAAATCCCACCACGTGGGGTCAGAATGATCACAAGAATGGTGAGCAAAAATCCCAGAACCACACGGGGGGACCTAGTGAATGAACTGCAGAGAGCTGGGACCAATGTAACAAGGCCTACCATAAGTAACACACTACGCCACCATGGACTCAGATCCTGCAGTGCCAGACGTGTCCCACTGCTTAAGCCAGTACATGTCTGGGCCCGTCTGAAGTTTGCTAGAGAGCATTTGGATGATCCAGAGGAGTTTTGGGAGAATGTCCTATGGTCTGATGAAACCAAACTGGAACTGTTTGGTAGAAACACAACTTGTCGTGTTTGGAGGAAAAAGAATACTGAGTTGCATCCATCAAACACCATACCTACTGTAAAGCATGGTGGTGGAAACATCATGCTTTGGGGCTGTTTCTCTGCAAAGGGGCCAGGACGACTGATCCGGGTACATGAAAGAATGAATGGGGCCATGTATCGTGAGATTTTGAGTGCAAACCTCCTTCCATCAGCAAGGGCATTGAAGATGAAACGTGGCTGGGTCTTTCAACATGACAATGATCCAAAGCACACCGCCAGGGCAATGAAGGAGTGGCTTCGTAAGAAGCATTTCAAGGTCCTGGAGTGGCCTAGCCAGTCTCCAGATCTCAACCCTATAGAAAACCTTTGGAGGGAGTTGAAAGTCTGTGTTGCCAAGCGAAAAGCCAAAAACATCACTGCTCTAGAGGAGATCTGCATGGAGGAATGGGCCAACATACCAACAACAGTGTGTGGCAACCTTGTGAAGACTTACAGAAAACGTTTGACCTCTGTCATTGCCAACAAAGGATATATTACAAAGTATTGAGATGAAATTTTGTTTCTGACCAAATACTTATTTTCCACCATAATATGCAAATAAATTGTTAAAAAAAACAGACAATGTAATTTTCTGGATTTTTTTTTCTCAGTTTGTCTCCCATAGTTGAGGTCTACCTATGATGTAAATTACAGACGCCTGTCATCTTTTTAGGTGGTGGAACTTGCACTATTGCTGACTGACTAAATACTTTTTTGCCCCACTGTATATATATATATATATATGTATAATTTTTCTTATTTTTTTATCTAGATATATATTAGATATATTATATATATTTATCTAATATATATATTGCCTCGTGTAAATTATATAACTACCAAGTAAATAATATTGTTGTCCGATTATGAAGAAATGTTGCATTACTGTCTTAAATCTTGGTACAAATTATTAAAATGGCCTTTCTTTGGATGCACCCACATTCTACGGCATGCTGTAGAGCGCTGTAAGATAAAACAAAGTGCACACTGTGTTAGGGCACACACGTTATGCTAAAACAAATGAATATCCGTGTATATGTGTTTCACACATATGGCAACCATGTGATGCATCAGTATGACATGTCACAGCGTATGAGAAAAACATGATCACAGTGCCTGGAAATAGGGCAGAATGTAACGAATTTTCACAGGCGGTGGTACGAGTCGCACTAATCACACACCAATGCCAAGGATATGTCACATGTATACTTTACCTGTTGCAATTGATCATGGATAGTTTTCAGCAGTAGTAGCTTCCTATATGGCCTTCTTAGTCGCAATGGACGTATCCTTCTCAATCGCAATGGATGTTCATTTTCCACTCACAGTGAAATAAGGGTGGTTCTACAGGAAGCAGTTATTTTTTTTTCTCTGGGGGCACTCAATTTTATGAGCATGCACAAGGAGACAAAAAAAAGCATGAAAAAACGCACCAAAAATGCACCTAAACCTGCGTTTTTGACGCAGCTTCTTTCCTGGCAAGAAATCAGGTTTTGCTGCAGAAAAAAACGCAGCAAAAACGCCCTGTGTGATCTTACCCTTAGGAAAAAAATTAACAAATTACCATATTTTTCGGATTATAAGACACTTTGGATTATAAGACGCACCCCAAATTTTGAGGAGAAAAATAATAAAAAAATATTTTTTAATAAAATGGTGGTGCTTCTTATAATCCTTGCATCTTATTGCTTACCGGGGGTGGTGGCTTGCAGTGAAGCAGGGTCCCAGGGTCGCTGCTGGAAGAGGCAGGAGTGGGGTGATGCTCCAGGCCGCAGGCAGGGATGAGTGGGGGCTCCGATGTGTGGCGCACTGCTGCAGGGATCTTGTGCTGCTGCGGGGTTCTTGTGCTGCTGCCCGGTGTCACCGGGTGCCCGGCGGTTGCATATTGCGACAGGCCAGAGCCCCGATACTTCCAGGGTTCCACGTGCGCTGGTCTCTGGGAATATGGCAGCCACCGGGGGCGGCGCATGCGCTGATGGTGATCTTGGGATCAAGATCTCGAGAGATGAGATTTCAGCTCTGGCCTGACGCAAAATGTCGGCAGAGCCCCGGGCAGCACTGGACACAAACGCAGCACCGCTGGGCACCGGAGACACCCGCAGCAACCACCGGATACCCTTCCACCCCGGTAAGGCATGTTCGCTTTCTAAGACGCACCCTCATTTTCCCCCCAAGTTTGGGGGGAAAAAAAGTGCGTCTTACAAAGCGAAAAATACGGTTCATAGTAATAATCTGCAATTTTTTAGTTTAGTTTGTGGGTACGAAAATACACAATACTGATAAAAGGCAGACACAACATTTCCATTGTAAAATCTACAAAATGTAGTGGTCTGCGTCCTTTCAAAAATCCTTATACTTAAAATTATAGCTGAGTGGACCTGTGGAAGTTCGGGTTCTGGTACCCAACCTGAACTTTAGTCTCTCTCTTTCTCTCTCCGGGAGAAGTCTGTTATCTTTTAGCGCCGTACACTAACTATCCAGTATGACCCCCAAGCTTTTAACTTCGGGTTCGCTCATCTCTACTTAGAATATTAAAATCTTAGGAGTACAAATTTTTTCAGATATATTTTTGTGGCGATATCTAGGGTTTGGTGATTTTTCATATATATTGGATATACTGGTCTCCTCTCACTAGGCATTTAAATATTTACTGCAATTAACTATTGTACTCTTTGCAGCTAAATATTACCATCATACATGGCACATCTCCCAGCATCTATCATCTAACAGACCAGAATGCAATATTGTGTCAAAATGTTTAACGTGTTGGGCTAATACCATCAGTATAACAATAAGTACTTGTACATCACATCTCTGTGTTGCATGTCTCCTGGTCTAACCAATGATTTTATTCCCATAAAGATACTGTTGTACAGGAATTAACTAACTAACAGGCAATCCCCGCATATGTTGCGGCTGCCGAACAGCCGGGAGACATTCCGCCACGGCAACTCAAAGAGTACCCCGAAGATGCTCTATTAGCACTTGATAACACCTTAACCCAGCATGCTCGTTAATAAAAATAATAATAATAATTTTATTTATATAGCGCCAACATATTCCGCAGCGCTTTACAAATTATAGAGGGGACTTGTACAGACAATAGACATTACAGCATAACAGAAATACAGTTCAAAACAGATACCAGGAGGAGTGAGGGCCCTGCTCGCAAGCTTACAAACTATGGGGAAAAGGGGAGACACGAGAGGTGGATGGTAACAATTGCTTTAGTTATTCGGACCAGCTATAGTGTAAGGCTCAGGTGTTCATGTAAAGCTGCATGAACCAGTTACCTGCCTAAGTATGTAGCAGTACAGACACAGAGGGCTAATACTGCATAAAGTGTATGAGAACATGATGCGAGGAACTTTTTTTTTTATTTTTTTTTTATTATAAATAGGCCACACAGGGATCGTTAGGTTAATGCATTGAGGCGGTAGGCCAGTCTGAACAAATGAGTTTTTAGGGCACGCTTAAAACTGTGGGGATTGGGGATTAACCGTATTAACCTAGGTAGTGCATTCCAAAGAATCGGCGCAGCACGTGTAAAGTCGTTCATCACTATTGTGCACTAATAAAGTCACCACTTCAAATTAAAGGGAATGTGTCAGTATATGCGCACACTTTAGTATTTATTGCAGACATTTATGGTGCGAATACTGAAAAAATCAACAGCATAAAATTCAAGCGTTTTTTATGTGTTTCTACCCAGGTTTTATGGTTTTTTTCCCCCATTCAACAGACAAGGTGAAAAACAATGCAAGAATGCTGAAAGAATCGACAAGCTGCAGATTTGAAACTGCTTCAAATCTGCAAGTAAAAAGTAAGCAATGTGTGCATGAGATTTCAGGAATCTCATTCATTTTACTGGTACAAGGAAATTGTCACGAGTTTACCTCGACAGAGAGGAGCTAAAGACCGTAGCGTCTGATTTCTCTCACTCCTGCACTTACTTACTACTTACTTACTTACTACTTACTACAGTACTTACTATCAGATTTAATGGAATTAGTCAGATAAATAGAATGATGGAGATAAAGACTACACAATTATCATATTGCCAGATAACTGACCTGGACCCAAGCCGTAGCTCAACGTAAAGATGAAGATCAACGTACAAGAAGCATATGGCTCCTGCACTGTTTTGAAGCACTTCACCTTCATATTAAACGGTGCAGGTTTCATTTAGCAATACAGAGGTTAATCTGCTCAGTGGGCAGCTCTTGAAAGCTTTCCTGCATTAAGGCTCTCAGCTGTTCTCTGTTTGCCACTCCCCTCTTCTATGTAATCTGGGCCCTGGCTAGCACTCATTGCCAGAGTGCCAGAGATAGCTTATGCTGTATGGTTAGGAGATTGGTGGATTTATCTGAGACTGATGCTAGGTTTTGGGTGTGTGCTAATTCCCCTTCTTCTCCTACTTTGGTTTTACCCCATCCTCCACTCCTTGGTGTACTCCTCTGTTGTTTGGGTGAGTATATTTGTCTGATTGGTATTTTCCTTTATCCCTGCTTGTATTTCAAACTGAGGACGGATTCAGGAGCCAAGGCCCCGGCGTCTTCACCATCAGAAGTAATCTGGGGAACAGGGTGAACAAGGGCACCCCTAGCGTTATGGACAGGGAAGGAGTTTCTGGTCCCGGGACACTGCCATGCCCTGCTTACAAGCATAAATCAGCTGCTGACATCAGAACAGGACGCTGCGAGGGTGTGCAGGGAGGTAAATATAATAGTTTATTTATTTTTATATTTTTCTGATGGGGTCCATGCATACCAGGATGGGGATGGGAGCCATGCATGACAGGATAGGGATGAGGTGGCCATTAGGGATGAGCGAACATACTCGTTGCTTGGGTTTTCTCAAGCATGCTCAGGTAGTCTCCGAGTATTTGTTAGTGCTTGGAGATTTAGTTTTCGTTACAGAATGATTTACAGCTGCTAGACAGCTTGAATACATGTGGGGATTCCCTAGCAAGCAGGCAACCCCCACATGTACTCAGGCTGGCTAGCGGCTGTAAATCATGCAGCTGCGTCAACAAAAACTAAATCTCCGAGCACTTACAAATACTTGGAGACCACCCGAGTGTGCTCAGGAAAACCCGAGCAATGAGTATACTCGCTCATCACTAGTGGCCATTCATACCAGGATGGAGATGGGGAAGATGCGCACCAGGATAGGGATGAGGGGCAATGCATACCAGGATAGGGATGAGGGGGGCCATGTATACCTGGATTGGGGAGATATATAAACCAGGATAGGGGATATTAGTACAGAATTGACCACATTTTTTGCTTCAATTTTTTTTTTCTAATTTCCTCCTCTAATACCTACTGTAGGTGCATCTTATGGTCCGGTGCATCTTATAGTCCGAAAAATGCGGAAGTTTTTATGAAATCATCGTTTTGTTACAGGAGATTATCACTTGAGAACTAGTGAACCTGCCATGAAGTCTAACCACACCCCCACCACTGATTGGCAGCTTTCTGCCTATACAAAGTGTACACAAAGCTGCCAATCAGTGGTGTGGTTGGGGTTCTACCGGGCTCAGCATTCAGAGAACTGGTAAATCCGCAGCTAATAAAACAGTGATTTTTTATCAAACCTGCAGCAACTAGTAAACTAAGTGACACATCAGTTGAATCAGGGTCTCTGTCCCTATAAAATTCTGCTCTTAGATGGGGTAGCAAAAACCTAGTGACAAATTCTCTTTAACGTGCTTGCCCTTAGGTCGATGAAGTAAGAGGATAAAAAGCTCATAGAGGAGAGCTATTAAAACAGAAAGAAATCCTTAACTAATTCACATTCAGGATTCGTCTGGCAAGGATCCAAGACACAGCCATATGCATCAACCCCAACAGTGAGTAGAATAAATCCTCTAATAATACAAAGGCAGGTCATTTGTTTAAGTAACAAAACCCACAGTACAACTCTTTATTTCCTATACAAATCCTATACATGCATGGTCCTGAGGTTACACAATAAATACATATATTTACACACGTCACCAAGCCGATAACTAAAGTCTGGTACAAACAAGCTTTTCCTGCTTGTCTTTCTTAGCACCATAATTAAGTTTGGTAAAGGATTCCAGGATCTCCATCATACTCCGGTCCTTGGTCTCTGGCAGTACCCAGAAGGAAAATACAGCTGCAGAGATGCAGTAAACCAAGAAGAATATGAAGCAGAACGTCCCCAATGCTTCCTGTAAAAACACAGAATAGAGTCATGTAAGTTCTATGGAGGCTGTATCCGTTCACATATTGTATTTATCTGTGTCCATGATTTCAGTGCTTGGCTGTTCTGAGAATACAAGCCTTTACATAAGAAGGGCCACATTTCATTAATAAACCATAGACCTTACTCAGTTTTTATATTTGGCAACAAAAAGAGACACTTATTATTCTGCAAGACTGTCTATAAATGTGTCTGTACAGGGAATCCTGTCTAAAGAATCTGTACAAAACTGATCTATTAGGTCATTGTCACGTAGCGTCTAAGGCTGTGTGCACACGTTGCGTTTTTTTTCGCTATAAAAACGCATAAAAAACGCACACATTATGCATCCCATCATTTAGAATGCATTCCGCAATTTTTGTGCATATGATGCGTTTTTTTCCGCAAAAAAAATGCATTGCGGTAAAAATGCAGCATGTTCACTAATTTTGCGGATTTTTCACGTTTTCCCCGCTATTTAATGCATTGGGAAGCTCCGGAAAAAAAAGCGCGTCAAAACCTCACAAAAAACGCATCAAAAACACGCATAAAACGCGGATTTCTTGCAGAAAATGTCTGGTTTTGGTCAGGAAATTTCTGCAAGAAATCCTGAACGTGTGCACATAGCCTAAGGCTTCTTTCACACTTCCGTCGGAGGTGTCCCGTCCTAATGCGTCGGGAAGACGTGCCGACAGATGTCGATAAAATAGTGATACAACGGAGGGAACGTATCCAGTGTTATGACGGGTGCGTCGGTTGAGCTGAGAGAGAGAGAGAGAGATTTTCTCCAGACTTGAAAATCCTTCCGGGCATGCTCAGAGGGAAAAAACGTGATACGTCGCGTCCATAGGCTTCCATAATAACCGATGACAGACAGCGCAGGACCTGTCACTGACAGATTTTTCGACGTGCAGAAAAAACGTTCCTCTGAACGTTTTCTCTCCACGACAGACCACTATTTTCCGACGGATCCAGTGCACGACAGATGAAAGGATGGCCATCCGTCACAATCCGTCGCTAAAATTTTTTTGAGGATCCTGCATTTTTAAAAATCCACGGATTTCGACGTGAGACAAAAGACGGAAGTGTGAAAAAGGCCTAAGGGGCGTAGTACACGACACATGGATTCTGTCTTCCGAGTTCATGGCATTTGCACCCTCAGACCCTAAGGCTAAGTTCACACATTCAGTATTTGGTCAGTAGTTTACCTCAGTATTTGTGAGCCAAACCCAGAAGTGGGTGATAAATACAGAAGTGGTGACGGGTTTCTATTATACTTTTCCTCTGATTGTTCCACTAAGGGTTTTGGTTTACAAATACTGAGGTAAAAAATCTTACCAAATACTCAATGTGTGCATGTTGCCTAACACAGCAGACCACTTTTGCCCTGAACGTTGTTTTGTAAAGATGCAAACATGGGTAAAGACAGGGGTGCACATATAAATCACGAGGCCCATTGAGGCCGTTTGGTTTGTCACTATTAGCGGTATGCCACTAGATTCTCAAATGGATCCAGCTGCACAATCTGCGTCCCACCTCACAGCAGATACTGTATGTTAGGAAGGTTTTACCACGTCATATATTTTTATATGTGCTCACATTTAGGAATTTTTATTGATATTAGACTTAAAGGGGTTGTTCACTACCAGGACAACCCCTTCTTAAACGAAATGTTATGCCCAGATAAAATAATAAAGCTTATAATTAGGTCCTGTGGTGGCGCCGTTCCAGCGATGTCAGAACTTGTGGTCCCAGGGCTGTGATGCGGTGGAATGACACGTGATGCCCGTCGCCCAATCAACAATAGTGTCACTGTTTCCACCTTCGGACAAACTGAACATGAAGAGGAAGTCCGGGCTGCAGCTGATCCCTGGCTCCGCTTCATGTTCAGTTTGTCTGAAGGCAGAGACAGTGACGCCAGCACTGACTGGATGTCACATGTCACAAAACCGCATCACAGGCCCGGGGAGAGCGAGTTCCGACACTGTGGGAACAGCGCTGGCACGGGAGGGGAGTATAGGCTTTATTACTTTTTCAGGGCCGAACATTTAGTTTAAGAAGGGGTTGTCCTTGTACTGGACAACCCCTTTAAATACTACAGAATGGGTATTTTAAGATTTTGGCCAAGAGGAAAAATAAAAAAAGTTAAGCAGAAAAAATAAATGAGATAAAATAAAATGTGCCTGTTAAATCCTCGGCAGCTCCAGCATCAAATATCTTTGCCTCAGTCTTTGTGACTTCCAAAAGCAATGATCTTCCATGCTGTCACATGACTGATGTGGCCTCAGCATCAGTGCTGAAGAGGTAAGTGACTTATCAACTATGCCTGGCCTTGTTGGTGGTCTCTGTCATTTTTAGTCTGTTAGGTATCGGTACCTCGCATTTAGCCCCTTAAAAACCATCAACATGTCTTTGATGAGACCATTAATAGGACATTTGCCTCACACCATTTTATAGCCCTGAGGCATATGCCCTGCGTTGGTGTCCTGTGCTGGGTGGAGTAGGTGTTCCGATGTCTAATGAAGCCCCAATTGAAGCTGTTTGATAAAAATCTTAACTCATCATAAAACAATCACATAAAAAAATTACTAACTGCCCTGGGATCAACCATTTTAAATTGGGCATTTAATGTCAGAGCCAATGTCCCTCTAAACTTTTGTATCTAGTGAGCTGAAAAGTTCAAGATCCTATCACTGTTTGTATTAAATTGGATGATCCAAATAACAAATAAATGTTAATTCTGGCCTCAGATAATTTGCAATAATTTGCTTGGTTAGTTAATGGGTTCATCGTAACATCCCTGGGGTCTAGGTCAATGAAAGAATAATGTCAGTATACCTATTAGCCTACGCCAGAGAAGGAGTTTATGCCTGTATCTCTGATAGTCTAGAGTAGTAAAGGAGTTAATGTTAGTAGGCCTGACATTCTAGGCCAGAGAAGGGGTTAAGGTTTACATCCTTGATAGCCAATGGCAATAAAGGGATTAATAACTGTATCCTTGTGCTCCAGAGCAGTTTCAGGAGTTGATGTTAATAGGCCTGGTATCATAGACCAGATAAGGGGTTAAGTTTTCCATCCCTTGTAGTCTAGGGCAGAGGTTAATGTCTGCTTTCCTGGTGGTCCAGGGCAGTAATTGGGTTAATGTTGCCTGGCCAGTGTTCATTCATTGGGTTATTGACACCTCCATGTAATAGGAAGGCAGAAAACACAATACCATAGTAACATAGTTTATTAAGGTTGAAGGAAGACTTTAAGTCCATCTAGTTCAACCCATAGCCTAACCTAACATGCCCTAACATGTTGATCCAGAGGAAGGCAAAAAAAAACCATGTGGCAGAGACTAAGCTCCACTTTGGGGAAAAAATTCCTTCCCGACTCCACATACAGCGTTCAGACTAGTTCCCTGGATCAACGCCCTATCAAGGAATCTAGCATATACAGTATAACCTGTAACATTATACTTTTCAAGAAAGGCATCCAGTCCCCTGTTAAATTTAAGTAATCAATCACTCATTACAACATCATATGGCAGAGAGTTCCATAGTCTCACTGCTCTTACAGTAAAGAATCCGCGTCTGTTATTATGCTTAAACCTTTTTTCCTCCAAACGCAGAGGATGCCCCCTTGTCCCTGTCTCAGGTCTATGATTAAAAAGATCATCAGAAAGGTCTTTGTACTGTCCCCTCATATGTTTATACATTAAAATAAGATCACCCCTTAGTCTTCGTTTTTCCACACTAAATAGCCCCAAGTGTAATAACCTATCTTGGTATTAGAGACCCCCCAGTCCTCTAATAACCTTGGTCGCTCTTCTCTGCACCCGCTCCAGTTCAGCTATGTCTTTCTTATACACCGGAGACTAGAACTGTACACAGTATTCTAAGTGTGGCCGAACTAGTGACTTGTATAGAGGTAAAATTCTGTTCTCCTCATGAGCATCTATGCCTCTTTTAATGCATCCCATTATTTTATTTGCCTTTGTAGCAGCTGCCTGACACTGGCCACTAAATGTGAGTTTGTCATCCACCCATACTCCCAGGTCTTTTTCATTGACGGTTTTGCCCAGAGTTTTAGAAATAAGCACAGTTATACATCTTATTACTTCTACCCAAGTGCATGACCTTACATTTATCCCCATTAAAGCTCATTTGCCATTTATCAGCCCAAGCTTCTAGTTTACAAAAATCATCCTGTAATATAAAGTTGTCCTCCTCTGTATTGATTACCCTGCAGAGTTTAGTGTCATCTGCAAAAATTGAAATTCTACTCCGTATGCCCCCTACAAGATCATTAATAAATGTTAAAAAGAAGAGGGCCCAAAACTGACCCCTGTGGTACCCCACTGCTAACCGCGACCCAGTCCGAGTGTGCTCCATTAATAACCACCCTTTGTTTCCTATCCCTGAGCCAGCTCTTACCCACTAACACATATTTTCCCCTATCCCCATTATTTTCATTTTATGTATCAACCTTTTGTGTGGCACCGTATCAAAAGCTTTTGAAAAGTCCATATTCACTACATCCACTGGGTTCCCTTTGTCCAATCCGGAACTTACCTCTTCATAGAAACTGATCAAATTAGTCTGACATGAACGGTCCCTAGTAAACCCATGCTGATACTGGGTCATGAGTTTATTCCTCTTCAGATACTCCAGTATAGCATCCCTTAGAATGCCCTCCAGGATTTTACGCACAGTAGAGGTTAAGCTTACTGGCCTATAATTTCCGAGTTCAGTTTTTGTCCCCTTTTTGAATATTGGCACCACATTTGCTATATACCAGTCCTGTGGTACAGACCCTGTTATTATGGACTCTTTAAAGATTAAAAATAATGGTCTACCAATGACAGTACTTAATTCCTGCAGTACCCGGGGGTGTATCCCATCCGGGCCCGGAGATTTGTCAATTTTAGTGATTTTTAGACGCCGACGTACTTCCTGCTGGGTTAAGCAGATGACACTTAATGTGGAATTTTTGTTATCACTGATCATTTTGTCTGCCATGGGATTTTCTTGTGTAAATACTGATGAAAAAAAGTCATTTAGCATATTGGCTTTTTACTCATCCTCATCCACCATTTCACCCAGACTATTTTTAAGGGGGCCAACACTATCATTTTTTAGTTTCTTACTAATTACGTAGTTAAAGAATATTTTGGGATTATTTTTACTCTCTCTGGCAATGAGTCTCTCTGTCTCAATCTTAGCTGCCTTGATTTGCTTTTTACAGAATTTATTTAATTTTCTGTATTTATTTAATGCCTCATCACTTCTTTAATTCTCTAAATGCTTTCTTTTTGTCACTTATAGACACCCTCTCTCTCAAAGTCTGAAGCAAATGACCTCTGATAATAATGGCATGAAATATGAAAGGTGAGTTATATTATTATGTTCACATATTATTTTATTATATTCACATTGAATTCTATCATGTAAATTACCTAAAATCTTAAACAGCCCATTTAGTAGGGCGAGTGATCAGAGCAGACCAAAATGACATCTAGAACTGACAGAATTTACTTTGCTAAAGGGCAAGTTGTCCTGTTCAAATCGATGTCTGTGGTCACTCTGTGTGACTGCAGACTTATGAATGCCCCCAGCGCACACACTGTGCGCTGCAGGGATTCGCCGATGTCTGAGCCGGAGCCGGAGGGTATGAGTTATACTAACTTCAGGGCAGTGGGCGCTGCTTGCTCCCATACACTTGTTCTGAGGGACGCCCGTGTCACTAGCCAGGGTGCGGCCTAGATCAATACTAGTAGAGTGAGGCCGTGCCCACTGCCAGGGAGTATGTATAATGCATACATACCTTCTAGACCCGGCCTAGAAACTGGCGAATCAGTGCAGACACTGGAGGAATTTATAAGTACGTTGTCACACGTGACTGCACACTTATCGATTTTGACCAGACAACCCATTTAATGATCCTACCTCAACGAAAGGAAAAGCCAAGCCGATCACAAACAATCCCAGCCAAATGAGGGCTCCGGTTATGGCGTATGCCGCAGGTCTGTAGGACTGCACAAACAGCTCCGTGGGCAGAACACAAGTGACGCCTCCTGTACAGTAAGGATTAGAAAACATTTGATTGTATTCAGGATTTACGGTTCACCAGATCACAACAGACCCATCACTACGGATTACGCTTTTTACATGGAAGCTGTACTGTATGATACAGAGATAAATAAGCCCCAATTTTTTAAACTACTATCAGATTTAATGGAATAAGTCAGAAAAATAGAATGATGGAGATAAAGACTACACAATTATCATGTTGCCAGATAACTGACCTGGACCCAAGCCGTAGCTCAACGTAAAGATGAAGATCAACGTACAAGAAGCATATGGCAGCCAGGAGTATACGTCCTGCAGGGAAAGAGAAATAGTCGTGTAAGAGCAAAACTGACTATAGTATTGGCCAATTATTGCAACCATAGGGTACAGGCTAGAGTAGAGCGCTCATTATCATTAATATTACTGTGTGCTGTGTTATAATTAAGAATAAAAGTACATTTCAGGCCAATGGGAGAAATAAAAACATTTAAAGGATTTGTGAACTTTTGCTACTAATGTTTATCTAATTCATCTAAAATAAATTTAAAAAAAATAGAGCAACATTGCAAATATTGTGTACTAGATGGCAGCCCGATTCTAAAGAATCGGGAGTCTAGAATCCATATATACTTTATTTATTCAAATGTAAGAATAATACAATTAATAAATAATAGTAAGAAAGAACAAAAATAATAGGCAGTATATGGAGAAAACACCAAACAAAAGTTCAAAATTGGTGTGAAAATGTCACTGAACCACTTCACAACTAAATATATATAGTTTTGGTAAATGGTATTATCATTTTTTTGACGAAATTTGGCAGGAGCTTGAAGAGCAACGTCACTGGGCCCGCCTCCACGCAGTAGAAACTTGCTGTGAGGTAAAAATTCAAAAATCACACCAAAATGGCGGGCGGAGTGTGTCACAGTACGGCACGTTTCTGATTGGTCGCTCGCAGCAGGCGGCAACCAATCAGACACTGGACACTGTTGACGTCACTTATCTCCGGACATTAGCTCCGCACATTAGCTCCGGACATTAGCTCCGGACAAAGCCACGGAAGTTGGCACAAATTGCAGGAAGTAGTATTCTAGGCAATTAATCTCCGGACATTAGCTCCGGACATTAGCTCCGGACAAAGCCACGGAAGTTGGCACAAATTGCAGGAAGTAGTATTCTAGGCAATTATATATTAGATTAATCCCTTAGTGACAGGGGCAACATTTTTAAAATCTGACCAGTATCACTTTATGTGGCAATAACTCTGGAACGCTTCAACGGATCCCATTGATTTAGAGATTGTAATTTCATGACACATTATACTTTATGATAATGGTAAATTTAGGTCGATATGTTTTGTGTTTATTTATAAAAAAAAAAAATCAGAAATTTGACAAAAATGTAAAAAAAATTGCAATTTTCAAACTTTGAATGATTATCACTTTAATCCAGATAGTCATACCATAAGAAAACATTAATAAATAACATTTCCCACATGTCTGCTTTGCATTAGCACCATTTGTAAAATGTTATTTTATTTTGGTAGAATTTTAGGAGGTTTAAAAATGTAAGTAATTTGTTCTTTTTCCAAGGAAATTTACAAAATCATTTTTTTAGGGAACTATCCAGGTTTGAAGTGACTTTGGGGGACCTATATATTGGAAAACCCCAAAAGTGATATCATTTTAAAAACAGCACTCCCTGACATATTGAAAACCCCCTTCACAACTACGACTTGTACCACAACGTCCAAGTTGAACTGGCATGGGTTAATTAAAAGGTTCATTTCACTCTCCACACTTGTTGACTGGTGGATCAAGTCCTTACAGGTATTCACCCACCCTTTCAAATTGCCAGTCATGCTTCCTGCCCTTTAACGAGCAGAACTAAGGGTTTTTTTTTTTTTTTAGATTTTTTTTCCCCAAACTGTATGTGCTCCTAATGTTTCACAACCAAATAGAATATTCTCATTAAAGGCATCATGCTAAGTTATGGTGGTGGTCCAAACAATACTGATAGCCGCAATCCACTGGCAATGACTTTAAGAAACTTTATCTTCTGTCATGGTCATCCAGCTTATCCAAATGCCACATGGTTGGTCATTGCCTGCAATGTGCCTCGTAGTGATGTGCCATCAATTACTTTACTGAGAAAAAGTCTTTTATATTTACATTGCAAAAGAAAACTTTTGGTGGTGGCACTTCTGTTGTTTTCAAAAAAAGCATTTAAAGGAGCTCTCCGAAGTTTGGAAGTTATCCCCTATCCATCGCTGGGGGTCTGATCATGCGCACGGCCGCTCCATTCATTGTTATGTGAGTGTCACAGTCCAGCCAAGTGCAGAGCCCGGCTGTCTCTGGCAGTCACATTAAGAATGAATGTGACAGTGTTAATGATTGAGCTCCGCTCTATTCACACATCCTGGTTCCCGGGATTGATGGGGGTCGCAATGGTCAAACACCAGTAATCAGGAAGTGGATGGATAGGGGATATCTTCCAAACTTGAGACTACCCTTTAAATTGATATTTACAAGATAGTAACAGGTTGTTCTTACTTGGAAGGTAAGTGTAGCAGTGAGTGAGGTCAACGTCAATGCCAAGATTACATAGTTCACCCACAGTAGAGTTTTTCTACCCAGACGGTCAATGAGGAAGCCCTGTAAGAAGACAGTAATGATAATGAGACTCAAGAAAAACAATAATAAGTGACAAAACAGGGATCGTTTCCACCTATTTGGCTAGTACTGTAATTCTATTTTCCTTCCAGCATGGTAGTGAGTGACTCGCTGGAAGGAAACTGATACAACAACTGATTAAATAGTTTGCTATGGAATCCCTCACATTAACAAATGCAACAGTTGTGTTGGATCCTTCAAGCAGCCGGATTCAAATATGCCGCATGTTGTGTTTTTTTTCGATTTGCCTCCATATATTTGCAGAAACAAAAGAAAACAGATAAACACTGATACAGGTATAACATCAGATGAGGCTCAAGAAAACTGATGCAATTGATAAATGTAAAGCTCAGCTTAAGGCCAGAGTCACACTAAGGCTATGTGCACATGTTGTGCATTCGTGTGCGGAATTTTCCACACCGTTTCTGCAAAATCCGCAGGTAAAACGCAGTACGTTTTACCTGCGGATTTACCACGGACTTACTGTGGATTTCCTGTAGATTTTGTGTGGATTCTACCTGCGGTTTTACACCTGCAGAATCCTATTGAGGAGCAGGTGTAAGGCTATGTGCACACGTCCGGAATTTCAGCGGCAATTCCGCAACTGTGCCGCGGGTAAGACTAATGCGGAATTGGCATGCGTTGTCCCACTAAACACTAGCGTTTCAAGCGTAATTAGCTTGCAGAATGCTAGCGTTTTCCAAGCAATCTGTAGCATCGCTTGGAAAACTGATTGACAGGCCTATGCAGCATCAATAATAAAAAGATAAAATGTTCTAAAAATAATAAATCGTGAAATTCTCACCTTCCGGCGCCCCCTGCAGCCTTCCCGCTCCTCGCAATGCTCCTGGCAGCTTCCGTTCCTAGTAATGCCTCGCGGCAATGACCCCAGATGACGTAGCGGTCTTGCGAGACCGCTACGTGATCACAGGTCATTGTAGCAAAGCATCCCTGGGAACGGAAGCATCGCGAGGAGTGGGAAGGCTGCCGGGGATGCCGGAAGGTGAGAATATCACGATTTTTTATTTTAAGTATTTTTTTTTTTACAAATATATGGTTCCCAGGACCTGGAGGAGAGTCTCCTCTCCTCCACCCTGGGTACCATCCCACATGATCTGCTTACTTCCCACATGGTGGGCATAGCCACATGCGGGAAGTAAGCAGATCAATGCATTCCTATGTGTGCAGAATCCCTGTGATTCCGCACAAAGAATGAACATGCTGCGTTTTTTTTCGGAATGTGATTCCGCCGCGGAAAACAACGCAACATGTGCACAAAAAATGCGGATTGCATTCAAATAATAGGATGCTTAATGTATGCGTTTTTTTCACGGTTTTATCACGTTTTTATAGCGAAAAAACGCAAAAAATCCTGAATGTGTGCACACAGCCTAAACCGCTGCGGCATCCGCACAAAGAATTGACATGCTGCCGAAAATACAACGCTGCGTTTCTGCGCTGTACTTTTGGCACCATGGGCACTGCGGATTTGGTTTTCCATAGGTTTACATGATACTGTACAACGCATGGAAAACTGCTGCGGATCCGCAGCGGCCAATCCGCTGCGGATCCGCAGCAAAATCCGCAACGTGTGCACAAAGCCTCAATGTATGAAAAATTGCTTCGAGTCTCCCTGCCGAGAGTCGCACAAGTGTAATGCAAGTGTCATGCGAGTACATTTTGATTTTTCACACCTAGCATCCAATTTACATCCAAATGCAGTGTGAGTGCTATCCGACTGAAATGCGATTTTATTATGAGCTTTTACATACAGCAATTCTCTATGTCATTTACACAATGTTTTCAAAAGCAATATTCTTATATATATATATATATATATATATATATATATATATATATATATATATATATATATATATATATATATATATATATATATATATATATATACACCGTATATAAGATATATAAAGCCGAGATTTTTAGCAGGGCGCGGGAGCGCCGCTCTATACGGCCATCCAGGAGGTTACAGGCCCATCACGCAAGCTGAGGCCATCCTACCGGACATACAACACCTAAAAAGGAGTTTAATACTCCGGCTTCACGCTGCATTAAGGCCCACCACGCAAGCTGAGGTCATCCCTCGTAACAATTACTACCTATCGAGGATTTCCATACCCCTACCTCATACTTCATTAAGTAACCCCATGAATAAGACTCAGGAGGGTCGAAACGTCGGGTTTCTTTCTGCACGTAATTTCTTTTGGTGGCAACCTTGCTTATATTCGAGTATATATATATATATAGTTAGTTAGTTAGATAGAGATAGATAGAATAAAAGCTGGCAATTCATGTGCCGTGTATAGTAAAATCATAGAGTGACAGGTTAGACTAGTATAGATAGAATAGATATATACACATAATATACATAGATATATAGATGTCAGTGACACTAACATATATATATATATATATATATATATATATATATATATATATATAATTACATAGATAGGTAGAAGAAAAGCTGGCCATTCAGCAGCTGCATAGTGTAAAGTTACAGCAGGAGCCGAGAGGATAGAATAGATGGATTACGTACAGTACATACACATAGAATACATGGATATATAGGTGTCAGTGACATATACAATTGGTACAGTGTGTGTGCAGCTGTTTCCCATCGCGCTCACCCTGACGTCACATAGGTGAAGTGAGTTCATTAGCTGTGGTCGCATCATGGACCGGACCGTGATGCCCATTGGACCAGACCACAGCGGGACCGCCCCTGGGTGAGTATAATCCAACCTCTTTTTCTCATCTTTCAGGATACATCGAGGGCTTAGCTACAGCATTACAGAATGCTGTAGATAAGCCCCTGATGCCGGTGGGCTTAACTCAACTTCGATTTTGGGGGGTGACAGGTTCCCTTTAAACTCTTTTGCAGAAGACAAAAGAGTTGGTGGAATGGGCGATGTCATAAGGTTTGGTTTAATTAAGATTTATTAAAGGGGTCTGTGTCATTCTTTCAATTAAAGGACTTTTTCTGTGTGTTTTTATACGATATGACTATGAGGTTAGTAATGGAGGCGTCTTATTGACGCCCCTTCATTACTAACCTCAGGGTTTGATGTCACCTGACAATACATAGGTGACATCAACCCCCCCCAACTATCACCCCACTTGCCAACGCTATAAGGCAAGTGGGAAGAGCGAGGCTAAGTGCTAGAGATGCGCCTTTTCTGCGGTGGCTGAGAGCTGATGATTTTTGCCTGGGGGGCAGTATCTAAGGCCCCTTTCTAGGCTATTAATATCAGCCCGCAGCTGTCTGAATAGCCTTTGAGTTATTAATTATAGGGGGACCCTACGTCATTCTTTTTAGGGTCCCCATTTTAATAGCCAGTAAAGGCTGAGTACATAGCTGTGAGCTGATATTAATAGCCTGGGAAGCTCCATGGGTATTACCCCCTTCCTAGGCTATAAACATAGGCCCCCAGCTGTGGACTTTCCCTCTGCTGGTTAAGAAAATTATGTGGGAGCCCACTCCATTTTATTTTTCAGAAAAATTATCTTTTAATAATTAAATATACCGTATATACTCGAGTATAAGCCGAGATTTTCAGCCCATTTTCTTGGGCTGAAAGTCCCCCTCTCGGCTTATACTCGAGTCATATACCCGGGTGTCAGCAGGGGAGGGGGAGCGGGGGCTGTGTAGTCATACTTACCTGCTCCCAGCGCGGTCCCTGCAGTCCCTGGCTTCTCCGGCGCTGCAGATTCTTCCTGCACTGAGCGGTCACATGGCACCGCTCATTACAGAAATGAATAGGCAGCTCCACCCCCATAGGGGAGGAGCCGCATATTCATTGCTGTAAATGATCGGTGCCATGTGACCGCTCAATTACAGGAAGAAGCTGCAGCGCCGGAGAAGCCAGGGACTGCAGGGACCGCGCCGCAGCAGGTAAGGGGAGCGCAGCGCTATAATTACCTGCTCCTCGCTCCGGCTCCGTCTGCAGCGTCCTCTAGCAATGACGCTCAGGTTAGAGGGCGCTGTGACGTAGTCAGTGCGCGCCCTCTGCTGAGCGTCAGTGCTGGAGACGGAGCCGCAGAGGAGCAGGTAATTATTGAAAGCGCCGGCGTCCTGAGAAGAGAGGTGAGTATGTGATTTTTTTTTTTTTTTATGGCAGCACCAGCAGCATTCTAAGGAGCATCTATGGGGCCATAAAGGTGCAGAGCATATAAGGGGCACAGCATTATAAGGAGCACCTATGGGGCCATAAAGGTGCAGAGCACATATGGGGCACAGCATTATAAGGAGCACCTATGGGGCCATAAAGGTGCAGAGCATATATGGGGCACAGCATTATAAGGAGCACCTATGGGGCCATAAAGGTGCAGAGCATATATGGGGCACAGCATTATAAGGAGCACCTATGGGGCCATAAAGGTGCAGAGCATATATGGGGCACAGCATTATAAGGAGCACCTATGGGGCCATAAAGGTGCAGAGCATAAATGGGGCACAGCATTATAAGGAGCACCTATGGGGCCATAAAGGTGCAGAGCATATAAGGGGCACAGCATTATAAGGAGCACCTATGGGGCCATAAAGGTGCAGAGCATATATGGGGCACAGCATTATAAGGAGCACCTATGGGGCCATAAAGGTGCAGAGCATATATGGGGCACAGCATTATAAGGAGCATTTATGGGGCCATAATCAAAGGTGCAGAGCACATATGGCACAGCATCATAAGGAGCACCTATGGGGCCATAATCAACGGTGCAGAGCATTCTATATAGCACAGTTGTATATGGAGCATCTATGAGGCAATAATGAACGGTATGGAGCATCTATTTTTATTTTTGAAATTCACCGGTAAATGCTGCATTTTCTACCCTAGGCTTATACTCGAGTCAATAAGTTTTCCCAGTTTTTTGTGGCAAAATTAGGGGGGTCGGCTTATACTCGGGTCGGCTTATACTCGAGTATATACGGTATGTACAATAAGCTGCAAACACACTGCACTAATTGTATGTGTCACAGACATCTGTATATCTATCTATTATATTGTATTTACTGTGCGTAATCCATCCCTTCTATCCTGTCGGCTCCTGCTGTGATTTTACACTACGCGGCTGCTGAATTGCCAGCTTTTCTTCTATCTATCTATGTAATATATATATATCTATATATATATCTATATCTATATATATATATATATATATATATATATATATATATATATATATATATATATAATGTGTGTCACTGACACATATATAATATATATAATAATTGCTGTGCTGTATTCTATGTGTATATATCTATTCTAACGTGATTTTACTGTATGCGGCACATGAATTGCTGGCTTTTCAAAGGACAACGGTGCGTAAAAATCGGACGGCACTCGCATGGTCCATGTGGCGTCTGAGTTTTTCTCGCACCCATAGGCTTGCATTGGGGCGATATACAAGTACAATCGCAGCATGATGCAATTTTGCACGCACGTCAAATGCGCCTGAGAAAAAAAACGCTGATGTGATCTGCCGCATAGATTAACACTGGGCAGAGTGCTATGTGATGTTTTCTCGCATAGTACTCAGCCGTATTCTATGGTAGTGTGATGCCGGCCTAAAGCTATAACTTGTCCATTATGAAAGATGAATACGCAGTGGGAATTAAACTAGGGGAATACTCACACATAGCACTATTGTGAAAATTTCCATTATCCCAATACCAAGAGAGAGATATGGTGCCTCCCCGGCTGAAATACCTGCATTCTGGAAAATGTCATATGCATAAAAGTAAACCTGTAATTAGATAAAGAAAATGTTATACAGTATATTGACACTCAATGTAAAACGTGATTAATAAGATAAAATAAGATGTGCTTTATGCACAATAGAACATTGATCAATTTACAGCATTCTGCTTTTGCCTATATCAGCAACAGCCCTGTTGGATTATTTTCTAAAATGTCCTTAATCCTATATATAACATTTCTGAGAAATCCTTCCAAGTCTTCTGTATATCAGAGCAGTTTTAAGCTGACAGTGTCCTACTTTCCTGCATGCCATATTAAATCACTTCTTTTAGGTATTCAATTAGTTAAATCTATGTATTTTTTTAATTTAAAAAATCATATTTTCAATTGGGCTTCATTCACAATGTTGCCTTCTCTAGCCTTTGTGATTCGCTGTCTGTTTCTAGCTACAGAATGAGATAACTGTGATTCCATCAGTGAGATTGATTTGACCAGATAGTTTTTAACTCTGATGTTCCCTCTTATGAACTTCTCTCATGATTTATGACAACATCCAGCCATGGACACTAGTCCTTATTAAAATAATAAATGTGACCTATATTTTGGTACACCACAATTTCCATTTTCCTATTGTTCTCCACTATATTTACCCGTTCCTCCACCAATGGTGCTGATTCTAATTTCCTTTATTTTTTGCTACAAAGAGTCTCGCTAATAATAAAATTCTCACTAATAACATTTTTTTTAATTCTAGAGTCACTGTGTAAAATTCTTCTTGCTTCTCAAGTGCCTCACCATCCCAGCGTCGCCTCTTTTGGGGTCCCCTACATCATTCACGTGACAGAGGCAGTCACTGGTCTATCTAGTCATGTACGTATAGGTCAGATTCACCACTGAGGCCAGTTATTGCCTGCAGCAGTCATGTTAATTATGTGCATGACCAATACAGAGCTGATGGGGTTAGAGGACCACCACAGTGACATTGACCTGTTATTATGATGCATGAGGAGAACAAGAATGAACTGATACCAAAACACAAGAAGCGTCTATACTTCACATTGGAAAGCATACTTATACCCAGAGAATAAGCATAAAATAATTACCGCATTAATGCCTATAAGCTGAACAGCTCCACAGGTTACCAGCAGTGTGATCATCTGCCAGCGCACTGCACGATCCACCAGAAGATCCTTCAGACCCTTGATTTGTTCTCCGACAGCCTCCTTCTCGGTCATCATACTCTTCATCTCCAGACTATGTTCTCCTGGACCCCATAGCTGTTGCATAGCTAGAATAAAATATTGAATATATTGAATCTGATATACCAATATATAGAGAAGAGCACATTACCCAAAATAATGCTTCTCACTATACCTTTTAGGCAACCATCTTTGTCACCTTTGTCGATAAGAAGGTATCTGGGAGACTCTGGGAAAAAGGGTAATGTCACCAACTGAATGAGTGCTGGAATAGCACTCGTGGCCAAAAGGAAAGGCCACATTTCCTCTGTCCCCATTAATTCCCTACAATGAAATTGAGTAAAGTTACAGTGATGGAAATGTTCTAGAAAATAGAAATAAAAAAAATGTATGTTTCTAGAAAAGTGAGCTCAACCATAACAACCATAAATACAAGGTGACCTAATAATCTCCATCAAATCTTTTATTGACCATACCTGAGTCCTATAACGAACCCCATCAACTTCCCAAAGGCAATGGCTAAAGAAACAGATACGGTGACCATTCCACGCTTACTCTGAGGGGCGCACTCCCCAATATACATTGTGTGAAGATTCAGACCCACACCTGGAAGAAACAGTAATATGTGGGTAGAGTAAAATAGTGTCCCTCAACGCCATTCCTCAAGACCCAGCAACAGATCATGGTCTCAGGATTTCCTTAGTTTTGCACATGTGATGGAATCATGATCTGACCTTGAGGACTGGTGTAGAGGAACACTGCAGTAAAACACACAAGAAATTAATATTGATGTCCAGGGTAAGATACAATATAAACCCTATTCTCTTCCTTCAAGCTCCTGTGAGACATGCAACATTTTACACTAAACCTAGCTATTCAGAACAATGTGTGATGGTAAGCTGAAGGCTTTGTCATTAAGACTAGCATTTTGTATACCAGTGTAAATAAGGGGCATGCAGGAATAAGATGAACCAAACTAATTAATATGCGCATATCACTTAATGAATTCAGTACTTCTTTTCAGTGGTGTGTGCCTCCATGCCTTCACAAGAGGGAACCTGGAGTAAGAACCTCTCATCCACCTCTCGTGTCTCCCCTTTTCCTCATAGTTTGTAAGCTTGTGAGCAGGGCCCTCATTCCTCTTGGTATCTATTTTGAACTGTGATTTCTGTTATGCTGTAATGTCTATTGTCTGTACAAGTCCCCTCTATAATTTGTAAAGCGCTGCGGAATATGTTGGCGCTATATCAATAAAGTTATTATTATTATTATTATTATTATTATTATTATTAAGAAACGCTGCTAGTGTTCATGAATTTGATGGTGTAGCAATACTCATCCGAACCTGGCTCCTCCTCAGTTCTGCCCATTTTATGGAGCTGCCTGAAACTGGCATAGATACTCAAAAAGTTGGAGACTTAATGAGTGGTGAGGAATAACATCATCAGCATTTCCCCTTTGAATAACATTGGTCTGAGTGATAGCCATTAAAAAAATCGGTTAGCACTCGTCCAATGTATATACAGGTGTGAGCGAGCCCTTTGATTGACATTGATGTCACTTCAAATAACTTGAAGCAATAGAATTAAACGGTAACTAAAGTAAAATAGTTTAATAGTTTAACTTATAGAAAGCCTATATACGGAAATCCTTAAGGGTATGTGCACACGTTGCGGATTTGGCTGTGGATCCGCAGCGGATTTGACGCTGAAGATTCGCAGCAGTTTTCCATGCGTTGTACAGTACCATGTAAACCTATGGAAAACAAAATCCGCAGTGCACATGCTGCGGAAAATACAGAGCGGAAACGCTGAGGTTTATTTTCCGCAGCATGTCAATTCTTTGAGCAGATTCCGCAGTGTTTTACACCTGTTCCATAATTGGAATCCGCAGGTGAAATCCACACAAAAGCCGCAGTAAATCCACGGTAAATCTGCAGGTAATCTGCAGGTAAAACGCAGGGCGTTTTACATGTGGATTTTTCAAAATCTGCGCAGGAAAATCTGCACACGAATCCACAACGTGTGCACATACCCTTACTCTTTTCACATTTTAACACAATACCAGGTGATAACTGGCTGATCACTATGGGTCCAACTGCTGGAATACTCACCGATCCAGAGAACAGGGCTCTGAAATTCCCCCTTTATAATGGAGCATTTGCCGCACATGCCCGCCACTGCTTCATTCATTTCTATGGGACCATGTCTATGAGAGAAGAACAAGTGCTGTACTCGACTATCTCTGGTATTCCCATAGACAATGAAATGATGATGGACAGGTGCGGCCAATGCTCCATTTTAAAGGGTCAAGTTAAAGTTTCATTCTCTGAATCAGTGGGGGACCCCTAGCAATTAGCAAGTTATCATCTATCTCATGATTAGGTGATAACGTGATAAAATAGAAACGACCTTTTAAGTGCTTTTTGTACTATATAGTCTTTAAACAAAATGTAAAGTTTTTCCTTATTTAAGAAATCTAAGACACATTAATGACAATAAGAAAACTATTTCTTATTGCTAGATGTTAAAGGGGTTGTCCGCTCCAAAATGAAAAGTGTGTAGTCACTTTGTGTGACTGCAGACCAATGAATCCCCCTTGCGCTGTGCGCTGCGTGGATTCGCCGGTGTTTGAACCAGGACCGGCGTTATACATATCCCTGCCCAGAACCCGACTAGTGGGTGCTGCCTCGCTTCGTATGGAGCTAGTCCATGCCCACTAATAGACAGCGCCCACTGGATGGCGGCATCACTAGACAAGTGTATGGAGCTAGGCCATGCCCACTAGTCGGCAGCGCCCAATGGATGGCTGCGTCACTAGACAAGTGTATGGAGCTAGTCCATGCCTACTAGTCGGCAGCACCCACTGGGTGGCTGCGTCACTAGACAAGTGTATGGAGCTAGGCCATACCCACTAGTCGGCAGTACCCACTGGATCGCTGCATCACTAGACAAGTGTATGGAGCTAGGCCATGCCCACTAGTCGGCAGCGCCCACTGGATGGCTGCATTACTAGACAAGTGTATGGAGCTAGGCCATGACCACTAGTTGGCAGCATCACTAGACAAGTGTATGGAGCTCATCCGTGCCCACTAGTCGGGCTCTTGTCAGTGGTATGTATAATGCATATGTACCTGCCAGTCCCAGTTTAGAAACGCATGCTGAGGGGGATTCACAAGTCTGCAGTTACACAGAGTGACTGCAGACTTATCATTTTGGACCAGACAACCTGTTTAAGCTTCATTTTACCTGCATTAATACCATAAAGGAACCTCCCCAAAATAATAATTTCGAATGATTGGGCAACGCGGCTGGTGCTCATGAGCAATGCTCCGACTATTGCAATCAGGTTATTATACAATTGGGTGTTCTTTCTGAAAGAGAAGCATGAGGGGAACAAGTTACACCTTGCAAATTAATTGTATTTCTATTAGGCTGAAGATGATACAGTAAATCAAACATTAGTTACCTCCCAAAGGTGAAAGCTAGATATCCCACTATGAGTGAGCCCAGGAGCCCACCAATGCTGTATATGGAGACAATGATGGACCACAGTAACATGATGGTGTCCGGATGTAGAACCGTGCCATATCGTTGCTCCCATGTGACATTGATAAACTTTTGAACATACTAAAAATGAAAAAAAAAACACAGAGAAAGTGTAAAAGATCTATATGTGTACATGATATGTGCAAAACAGAGTAAATTCCAGAGTTTGCCTCATGTCATTTTCTGCAATGATTAATGGCCAGAAAGCACATCTCCTTCAAAGAGATTATGGCCAGGCCAGATAAAAGCTTTACTCGTAATTTCCTTGTAGCGTACCTACAATCTGAGGCGATAATCAATATATAGTAGAACGTTAACTCACTTTTGAGGGTGAATTGATGAGAGAAATATGGAGTCCATACTGGAAAGTGCCACCAATTCCCAAGACCAGAGTTAGAAGTGGCAAATTTAGGGGCAATACCTAGGAACCCATAAAAACACAAAAACAATTACAATAACGTAAAAACATATGTAAATCTGAAAGGATTTGGCCCAAGGAGCTCAATATTATATATTAATTTAACACTGGCAAAAGCAAGTTTTAATCAGAATCTGTACATTAAAGCAATCCGCTATATTTTAGCATTTTCCTCACACTACCATTCATTCTCCTTTTCTTACATATCACAAGTAATAGGGGAACAGCATAAAAATAAAATTATGCATTTCGTATATTACTAATACTATTTTCAAATCCCAACAAAATCTGAAAAGTACCACAAGTGACAGAGGATGCTTAAGCATATATATTGTGTCATTTCTGGAAAATATTTCTGAATTGTTCTTTTATGTTTTCATTCTGCAATTATTTTAATTAGTGATAAAATAAACATTATTAATAAACATTTTCACTAGATCGCATTGCCTATAAATGAACGGTTACATACCCCAGAGGTAGGTAGAGCCATCGATTAGTTTAGGACGATGATGCAGCAGGAAATCTGAGCTTCAGGTTAATGAGGATTTCTGAGGAACCTCATGCAGTCACTTCTTTCCAGGTTCACTCTGTAACTTCTGGCTTTTCATTAGCTGCCAACTTTAGAATGATTGCCACTTTAACCTTTTGTGTGAAACACAAATGTAAAGGATTTTTTCAGGACACAGAAAAGAGTCATTTTTAAGAGTCAGCAAAAGATAGGATCCAATTTCGGTTGTAAATGGGTCGCAAAAAAAGATGTCCCATTGTCTTAATAACTAGAGTTAAGGCCCACATACACATTACACTAATGACGGTTGAACCTTCCAAAAATTGATTTGTTGAGCCAACTCTCTAATGTGTATGGGGGCGCCAGCAAACCGACTTTCAAGGAATATATCAATCAGGTATGTGAAATTTTGGAGAAATAAGCCACAGAGATTTCTGTTGGAGGCTTTCTCGCAAAGAACACAGGAGCACTCGACCGAGCGATTTGAATTCTTATCTATTGTTATTAAGCTGTGTGGCTTTATATCTGACTATATATCACCTCAGATATTTATGTGTGATAACATTGTTATTGCATATAAGGTGTAGTTTTGCCTAGAAGCTGAATTTACACTGAACGCTTATAGTGAATGAGCGCTCTGACACTTGATTCGTGATAATCTTGCAGTGTAAACGTGCTGCAGATCACCCGATGTATGAGCAAAACACTCGTTCATGAGGTAAAAATATTTATAGTGAGGATGTCCGGTCTTAAGCTACAAGTCTGCAGTCACTCTATGTAAGTATCTATGTGACTTCAGACTTCTGAATCCTCATATTGCAAGTAGTGAAAGCTGTCAGGATTCTTGGGAGCGGCGAACGTACGGCCTCGCTCAATACACGTGTATTGCGTGAGGCCTGAAACAGCCTAATCTGAATGTGTCTGGGAGTATGCAAACCGCATACTGGCAATATATTAATGCCCACCAGAGAATCCTCACAGCAAGCAATGTGAACGCTGTGAGGATTCACAAGTCTGCAGTCACATGGAGGTGATGTCACCATCAGGCAATCCATGCTGCCCAAACCGTGCGGAGGGCATGGACCATAAGAGGGACAGTGTGTGGGTCATATTTTGTGCAGAACAGAACACAATGAAGAGCAATAATTTATTCAGGGGCACAGAGTAGGGCAGATATTTTTATTCAGTACCTTTATAGTGACTGCTATTTTTAAGGTTATCATGTGGGGACGTGCTGCACAAGACCGAAGAAGATGGAAGTGTGCAGAGACGAGCTGTGGGTGTGAAATCTCATCATGGCGTCTGGACAAGATGAAGAAAAGAAAGAGAACTATTCCAGTCTGTGACGTCATCTATAAGATACCTGAATGTCATTTTTTTTTTGTGATACTGGCAATGCCTCATCAACATATTCATACTTTTCAATGATCAGCATGAATTATCGCTTGGTATTTCCACCAACCTCTGACCACAAAAATGAAAACTTGCCATAAAGCAAACTACTATCTAATGCATATGGCCAATTTATCTGGCATCTATAATGTATCGGTTGCCTTATTTGTGTTGTGCCCTAATCTGTTCCTCCTAATATTGGTGATTGTAGTTCACATAAAATTGATTTATGATTAAATTTCAGATTAAAGGGGTTGTGTGAGCCGGAATTGTGTGTGTGTGTGTGTGTGTGTGTGGAGGGGGGGGGGTATGACTACAGGAGACAGATTAACAAGTCCGGTATGTAATGGGCAAGAAAATTTAGAAAATAAAAGCCACGTTATTTCACAGTCTGAATAAGAATATGTCATTCTTTCTTTTGCTCAGTTTGCAGGATGATAAGATCTGATACTGAATAAAAAATAGATATAGTGCAAAAATAGCTTTAGAAAATAATACAAACCACAGCAATAAGATGTAGACTTACCTTTACCTTGCTAAGCATGAAGTTCCTTATCTCATCAGAAAGAGAAAACTAACTTGTTTCTGGGATTTTCTCTAACATTTTATGCTAGCCCTTGGCTCCCCCTCCTTTTGGTTTAAAGGGTTAACCCGCCCCCCCCCAAAAAAAAAAAAAAAAAATACACAACACAACCCCCTGCCTTTGTTAACAAGTTGTCAGGTGCATTTCACAAAACTAAGTGGAAACCATGCTCTCTGGCCTGTCTAAACACAATTTACATCTAATAGAGTTGTTTCCATACCTTTTCTGATGGTGTAAATCAGATTCAGTGAATGAGAAGAATGGGGCACTAGGCTTTTCAGATTGAAATACTATTGCTTATTAGAGAACATTTGTGGGCATGTTGTATGGTACATACTCTCACATAATCATGTCGTCAAATGAGGAATTCAAGAGAACACCAAATCCAAATAGAGGTTTTAGAAAGATGGGTCTTACACAACTTAATATACATATACATGAGTATACATACTGCGGGAGAAATAAGTATTGGAGACAAATTTTCTAAGTAAATATATTTCTAAAGGAGCTATTGACATGACATTCTCACCAGATGTCGGTAACAACTCATCCAATCCACACAAGCAAAGAAATCAAAATAAAGATGTCCATAAATTGTTATGTGTAATAATGAGAAATGACACAGGGAAAAAGTATTCAACACATGAAGAAAGATGTGCAAAAAAACCATGGACAGTCATGACACTGAACATCTATAATAAGAAAGCAATTCTGTCACTTAGGCTATGTTCACACTTGCGTACCAGGGCTTTGCAGACGGCTGCATACTTCCTCCCTGAAGCCCCGCCCACTTCCATTTAGGTCTGCCTACTTCTGCATGCGTCCTGCGTACCCATCTTTAACATTGGGTACGCAGGAGATGCGGATGTATGCGTACATCCACATACATCCACATGTCCTGCATACCCAGTGTTAAAGGGACACTGTCACCTGAATTTGGAGGGAACAATCTTCAGCCATGGAGGCGGGGTTTTGATTCACCCTTTCCTTACCCGCTGGCTGCATGCTGGCTGCAATATTGGATTGAAGTTCATTCTCTGTCCTCCGTAGTACACGCCTGCGCAAGGCAATCTTGCCTTGTGCAGGCATGTACTACAGAGGACAGAGAATGAACTTCAATCCAATATTGCAGCCAGCATGCAGCCAGCAGGTAAGGAAAGGGTGAATCAAAAACCCCAAAACCCCGCCTCCATGGCTGAAGATTGTTCCCTCCAAATTCAGGTGACAGTGTCCCTTTAAAGATATGTACGCAGGATGCATGCAGAAGTAGACGGACCTAAACGGAAGTGCGGAAGTGGGCGGAGCTTCAGGGAAGAAGTACGCATCCGTCGGCAAAGCATCGGTACGCAAGTGTGAACATAGCCTTAGTGAACAATAACATCAGCTGGTTCAACTGATGACCTATAAAAATGTGTCTTATTACCAAGGAACCATACGAGAAACATCTCATGATGGGTAAAACCAGTGAGCTGTCGCAATACCTTTGCAACCTTATTCTTGCAAAACATACTGACAGCATTGGTAAGAGAAGAATTTTTCAACTGCTGAAGGTTCCAGTGAGCACTGTTAGGGCCATAATCCAGAAGTGGGAAGAACATGATTTCACCATAAACCAGGTGTTCCCAGAAGATTTCAGAGGGAGGAATGAAAAGAATTATCAAAGAGTTGTCCAAGAGCCAATTACCACCTGTGGAGTTCTACAGAAAGACCTGGAATCAGCAGGTACAATTGTTTCAAAGAAAACTATAAGTAATCCACTGGACCTCTGTGGCCTGTATGCATGCTCACCACACAAAATTATAGCGGAGAGAAGCTTGCTGATGGTTATAGGAGTGATTGATTTAAGTTATTTATTCCTAAGGGTGAGCAATCAAACATTAATATGAGGGTGCCAACAATTTTGTCTGGCCCATTTTTGGTGTTTTGTGTGAAATTATGTCCAATTTGCCTTATTTTCCTCTGTTTTTTTCATGTTATTCCAATGCACACAAAGGAAATAAATGTGTATAACAAAACATGTGTAATTGTAATGATTTTCTGGGAGAAATACTTCATTTTCTGGAACAATTTAAAAGGTGCAAACATTTTCGGCCATGACTGTGCTTACTAGAAAATGTGGACATGTTGTACGTTACGCACACAATTGCACATGACCAGAGGAACTGAGGAATTTAAGCTCATATCAAAACCAAATAAAAATCTTAGAAACATGCATCTTACATATATAATATACTGTATGTGTATACACATATGCCACACGTGTATAGAAATAAAAAGGAAAGACAGACTCTTGATAAAATATAAATATTATTTTATTTGCATTTGTAGGATTTTTTATAGCCTTATATAGATCATGAAGCACACTAAATAAATTAAAAGTGCAAAAAAATGGAATAGTTCTCATTTTTGGTAAACCTTGCATGTAAGCACCTACTTTGATCTATCTAGAGACAAAGTCATACTATATTTGTACATAAAATCCAGAACTGCATTGCATACAATCCCAAAGGAACTGTTTGCTATTTACTTACATGCTGTATAGTTTTCTCATTGTTTTAATTCTTTAGCCCCCGAATATTTGACCTTAATGGCTAATGTATCAGATAAAAAGGAGAACTGTTGTCTAAACAAATGTTCAGCATTCCATTATCATCACAATCCCCCTGCGGTTCATCCTAGAGAAAGTGCAAATTATTTCAACAAATGGGGTGGCACAATTCTGCCATAGGACACCTCTTGTCCATCAGATTGGGTTGTGGGGGGGGGGGGAAGGTCCAAATTGACATGGAAAGTACAGTACCCCAGGCTCTTTATCTTTCACAGCTGCATAACAGTTGCTTTTCTTAATTCAATAGTCGGATTACATTTGACCATGCAAAGGAGACATACAAATAATGACATACTTGTCATAAAACTAGAGGCAGAACAATTCATAAATACTTCACAATTTCTGCATTTTTTTGTAATGTAGCATCTCAATGTATATACAGCTGTGCTCAAAAGTTTACATACCCACGCAGAATTTTTGCTTTCTTGGCCTTTTTTCAGAGAATATGAATGATAAAACCAAAACTTTTCCTCCACTAATGGTTAGTGGTTGAGTGAAGCCATTTATTGTCAAACTGCTGTGTTTTCTCTTTTCAAATCATAATGACAAATCCTAAACATACAAATTACCCTGATCAAAAGTTTACATACCCTGGTGATTTTGGCCTGATAACATGCACAGAAGTTGACACAAATGGGTTTGAATGGCTACTAAAGGTAATATCCTCAACTGTGACCTGTGACAAATGCCAGGAAAATTGTTCGGGATGTAAAGAAAACCCCACAAATAACATCAGCTGAAATACAGGACTCTCTGAAAACTAGCGGTGTGGATGTTTCAAGATGCACAAGAAAACACAGTAGTTTGACAATAAATGGCTTCACCCAACCACTAACCATGAGTGGAGAAAAAGTTTTGGTGCTATCATTCATATTCTCTGAAAAAAGGCCAAGAACGCAAAAATTCTGCCGGGGTATGTAAACTTTTCAGCACAACTGTAGCAAGGGACAACAATATCGCTGCTGCATTGGGAAAAAAATGGGGTGGTGTGTCAACTACTCCATAAAAAGTGGTATAAAGCAATCATAGAACTATTTCTCATCTCCTGAGAATCAGCAGGAAGGCTTTGTTCACATTATGTGAAGGTTTCAGCATATACAATCGTATAGCCATTCAGTGCATGCGATGCCCGCTATCCCAATTCCTACACTAGATACTGTTTTTTGTGATGGCACCGCTGTATAAGGTTTTTTTTTATATGGACTGACAGGCGGCACTAAACGATCGCTGATCGATAAACCTTTGCCGATTATCAGTCGTTTAACAGCCTGTTTACACAGGCAACCCGCAACAAACGATGCACAATGAGCGATCTGTAATAGATTGCTCAGTACCCATTGACTGCCATCATTTATAGTTTATACAGGACGATGCAATGCCAACAACTATAATCCTCTTCGCTACACAAAAGATCATTTTTACCTAATGAATGACGGTTTATTGGGTGGCCCGCAACCTGCTTACACGTAAATAGCATTCTTAAGAAGTTTTGCTGATGATTATCTTTCAGGTCATGTTCACCCTATCAGTATTTGGTCAGCGTCCCCCGGCGCTCTGCTTTCCTGCACTGACTGTGAGCGCCGGCTGGCCGTAAAGCACAGCGGTGACATCACCGCTGTAATCTTTTTTACGGCTGGCCGGCGCTGACAGTGCAGGGAAGCAGAACGCCGGGGGACGCGACAGACACCGGAATGTAAGTATGAAGTGTTTTTTTTTTTTTTTACATTTACACTGGTAACCAGGGTAAATATCGGGTTACTAAGCGCGGCCCTGCGCTTAGTAACCCGATGTTTACCCTGGTTACCAGTAAAGACATCGCTGAATCGGCGTCACACACGCCGATTCAGCGATGTCTGCGGGAGATCCAGCGACGAAATAAAGTTCTGGACTTTCTGCTCCGACCAACGATGTCACAGCAGGATCCAGATCGCTGCTGTGTGTCAAACACAACGATATCGCTATCCAGGACGCTGCAACGTCACGGATCGCTAGCGATATCGTTGTGAAGTTGGTCAGTGTGAAGGTACCTTTAGTGTAAATGTAGCTTAAGAAACAGCAGTCTACAGACCCCCATACACATTAGACAAAGGTCATTGGTGTCTGGCAGCAGCATAAGACCTGAGCATTCATGTGTTTGGGGGGAGTAGGAAGAGTGTATGGGCACTTTATTGGCTTGCGTCAGGAGACTTTCCTGACTCATACACCAAAACTACACACATGGTGAACAGTTACTGGCAGGTTCTGTATTCAAGTATTATACATGCAGCTGATTTTTTAGCAGCTTTATAATGTAGAAACATTATTGAGGTAATTTTCTTAAGGAGTGGATGGATGCACACTATTGCAAAGTCCAAGTGCAGGCAGAAATAGGAAGAAATCTCATAAAGGAATTTTATAGTTGTCATTCGAATTCCTGCTCCAAACTGAAAAATCTAACTTTGCTGCAAGAAAAGTGAGAAGGACAACATTTCTGTGCACCCACTACATAATGCATAGTATTCCTTCTTTCACAGACTGGTGGATTTGATCTCCTGAGGTCCAAGCCAGCCATTTTCCTCTCTGCGTGGTTTAGCTCTCCAAGCTGTAAATTCTTCAGTGATTTCTAAAACATTTTTTCCTTTGGTCTCTGGGAGGAAGAATCCAATATATAAAGTGGTGCTGACGCAGACCACTAGAAATGGCATAAAGCAAAAATGGCGAAGTCCTTGCTGAAACAGAAGAAAAACATTGAGTATATTGTAATAATTTGCCGTGAAGACCTGAAATAAAAATCTAAGGTTATGGTAGAGGGAGCAGGTAATATCAAAGGATAGTGCTATATGGTTTCCAATACAGGTAAAAAAGATTCCCTGATGTACACAGGCCAAACAAGTGCCAACATTTTAATTTGAAGCAAAAATGCACAAAATGTGCAACATGTGAAGAAACCCTTAGTAGAGGTTCGACTTCAAGTCCAATTGTCTGAAACTTTAATTACTCTCTGACTTGATTCGTGAGGAGTGTACTTTCCTGTCCTAAAAAGAAAAGGAAAGGCCGGCACCATATAACACACTGAAGAAGACTTAGAAAGTGGGCTAATGACATAAAGCTTGGCCAAGTGGGCTCACCTATAATACCATGCAGCTGTCAAATCACAAGGTCTAGTTGCAGTCAGTAAGGTGGTCTATCACAGCCAGTATAAACCAAATACAGGGATGTTATTATGGAAGTCCTACAAAAATATTCCCTAGATCAGTGCTCAAACTGTGAGGTTGGCCCCATCAATAAGGCACCCCTTGCTTGTTGGTGATGGGGAGTAGGAGGGCACTATACAAAGCCATTATTACAGGCAGCAATCCCAGATTTAGATACATAATTGGTTCAGTAAACAAAATATAATTTAAGTTTTTCATTTTGGCATGGACTTCCATCACTAATGGAGAGGAACAGGCATCACCTTGGTCTGTCTGGTGAGATCCCAGAAGATATAACAAAGCAAAATCTGCATAAAGACTGTAGGTCCTGCAGATGATCCCACTAACAAGTATCACAAAAAAGCACAAAGTGGAAAAAATAAAACATAACTTTTAATACACAAAAGTAGATAAAAACAAGTCACCCAAGTGAACACTTAATACGGGGCCAAGTCACCACCATATATAATGGACAGTAATCAGCATGTACTGTAAAATATGCTTACTGTACTAATAAACAAACAGGTTATTAGCACTTAATCTCCTCATACAAGCAAGTCCCCTGATGACTTGAGCTTGGAAGAAACGCGTCGGGACAACATAGGGAGAGTGCAGGGCATATGTTTACAGGGGTAGATGTGGACTGCCCTTGTAAGGGCAGGAGCTTGGGGGATAGCTTATTGTAGCCCCACAGGGATTGACATAGGGATTGTCATCTCTTCATGGTCCGGATGTCTGTCTGACTAAAGAAAATCCGGTGCTCTGATGCCTGCCTTATGGAATTGGTGAGACCGTTCCTGTTTGTTTATTAGTACAGTAAGCATATTTTACAGTACATGCTGATTACTGTCTATTGTGTCTATATACGTCTGGTTGCATAGGGTCAGTTGCTGTCTTACTGTATATATTGTTGAACAGCTCCTTTGGGTACCCTATCCCGGATTGATTCCGCATATATTGCTGGAAACTTTTAATCCCGTGTAGGGCCTGTCATCTTTCTATGTCCATTATATATGGTGGTGACTTGGCCCCGTATTAAGTGTTCACTTGGGTGACTTGTTTTTATCTACTTTTGTGTATTAAAAGTTATGTTTTATTTTTTCCACTTTGTGCTTTTTTGTGAGATCCCAGAAGATAAAGCTAGGAAATCCTTACCCTAGATACCCATAGAAAGCCTATTATACATATTAGATAAGTTTATATGACTGTAGAAAAAGTAAACCAAAGAGTGCAGCATACTGTGAGCGCTAAGATGTATGCAAATATTAAATATGTGAAATTAAAACTGCATTACTGCAATACAGAATGTACATATAAAATGAAGGTATTTAGCACACAAATTAGCTAATCATGTGTGTCCACCAGCCACATCAAGGCGTCCCTTTCTCAGATATGCCTCTTCTAGGCCAAAAGCCTTAAAGGGAACCTGTCACCCCGTTTTTTCAGATTGAGATATAAATACTGTTAAATAGGGCCTGCGCTGTGCGTTACAATAGTGTATGTAGTGTACCCTGATTCCCCACCTATGCTGAGAAATACATTACCAAAGTCGCCGTTTTCGCCTGTCAATCAGGCTGGTCTGGTCAGGTGGGCGTGGTGACAGGGCCGCACTTAGTAACCCGATGTTTACCCTGGTTACCATCGTAAAAGTAAAAAAAACAAACACTACATACTTACCTTCGCTGTCTGTCCCCGGCACTCTGCTTTCCTCCACTGACTGTGAGCACAGCGACCGGAAAGCAGAGCGGTGACGTCACCGCTGTGCTTTCCGGCTGGCCGGCGCTCACAGCCAGTGCAGAGAAGTAGAGCGCCGGGGACAGACAGCGGAAGGTAAGTATGTAGTGTTTGTTTTTTTTACTTTTACGCTGGTAACCAGGGTAAACATCGGGTTACTAAGCGCGGCCCTGCGCTTAGTACCAGTGAAGACATCGCTGAATCGGCGTCACACACGCCGATTCAGCGATGTCTGCAGGGAGTCCAGCGACGAAATAAAGTGCTGGACTTTCTGCAGCGACCAACGACATCACAGCAGGATCCTGATAGCTGCTGCGTGTCAAACTGAACGATATCGCTAGCCAGGACGCTGCAACGTCACAGATCGCTAGCGATATCGTTCAGTGTGAAGGTACCTTTAGCCTGATGGGAGGATGGCTGAGCCAAGGAGGCAGTCTGGAGGTTGTAATCTGTCCAGAGAACGATAAGCCTTGATATGGCTGGGGGAAGCATGAATTGGCCAATTTGTGAGATGAGATAAGGGCTTTCATTTTATAATAATAAATATAATCTATATGGAAGCAATGCCATCTAAATTTTATATTTTTAATGTTTGTATATATCTTAGTGTATACCGTGTGCTACCAGTGGGGTAACAAGCGTCTGTTTGGCCCCGGTGTAAGATTTGGATCAGGCCCCCCATCCTGACTGTATATATGTCCTCCATCCTGGTACATATCCTGTTGTGTGAAAAAGTGTTTCCCCCTTCCTGATTTCCTAATCTTTTGCGTGTTTGTCACACACAAATGTTTCAGATCACCAAACAAACTTAAACATTAGAAAAGGATAACACAAGTAATCGCAAAATGTAGTTTTTAAATGAAGGTCTTTATTATTAAGGGAAAAATAAACCCAAGCCTACAGGGCCCGTGTGAAAAAGTGATTGCCCCCTAAACCTAATAACTGATTGGGCCACCCTTAGCAGCAACATCTGCAATCAAGCATTGTCCTGCAGTATAACCAAAGTGCGCTTTAGCATATAGTCACGAACAGATGGCTGGACATTCTCCTTCAGGATTGTTTGGCAAACAACAGAATTCATGGTTCCATTTACCACAGCAAGTCTTCCTGGTCCTGAAGCAGCAAAACAGCCCCAGACCACCACACTGCCACCATCATATTTTACTATTGGTATGATGTTCCTTTTCTGAAATGTTGTTTTACTTCTACGCCAGATGTAATGGGACAACTTTTGTCTCCTCAGTCCACAGAGTATTCTCCCAAAAATCTTGGGGATCATCAGATGTTTTCTGGCAAAACTGAGATGAGCATTTATGTTCTTATTGCTCAGCAGTGGTTTTCATCATGCCGGCCATTTATTTTTGTCCAGTCTCCTTCTTATGGTGAAGTCATGAACACTGACATAAAATGAGGCAAGTGATGCCTGAGGTTCTTTGGATGTTGCTATCTGTTCTTTTGTGACCTCTTAGATGAGTCATCATTGCTCTCTTGGGATCATTTTGGTCTGCTAGCCACTCCTGGGAAGGTTCACCACTGTTCCGTTTTCACCATTTGTGGATAATGGCTCTCTGGAGTCCCAAAGCTTTACAACTGGCTTTAAAACCTTTTCCAGACTGATAGCTCTCAATTACTTAGTTTCTCATTCGTACCAGAATTTTTTTTGATCACGGCATGATGCCTAGCATTTGAGGATCTTTTGGTCTACTTCACTTTGTCAGGCGGGTCCTATTTAAGTGATTGAGAACAGGTGTGGCAGTAATCAGGCCTAGGTGTGGCTGGGGAATTTGAACTCAGCTTCCTAAAGATGTGATAAACCACAGTTAAGTGATATTTTAAGGTGGGGGCAATCACTTTTTCACACAGGGCCCGAGTAGGTTTGGATTTCTTCTTCCCTTAATAATAAAGACCTTCATTTAACCCCTTAAATACCGCCGATACGCCTTTCAACGGCGGCACCGCTTTTTAACGGCGCTGAGAAATAAGTGAATAGCGCCCCCCAGAGTCAGAATCTCTCCGTGGTCTCGGATACTAGGGGTAGCCGAGACCCCAGAAAACATAATTTGGGTCTGTTTTTACCGACCCCAGTGTTGCGGTCGCTGTTATTAACAGAATAATAGCGTCCGCAAAAAAAAGTCTGATTTCCCATTTAATTTCTCTCTCCTCTGATATGATCGCACATCAGAGGAGAGAGAAATGGGGTCCCCGATTCCTCACGGTAGATCTGGAGAGCCTGTAACCCCCCCGTGAAGTCCCCCGAGCCGCTGGTGTCTTCTTCCGGGAAGAAAATGGCGGGCACATGCGTAGTGCGCCCAACGAGATCTGCCGGCCGGAACCCGGCAACAATAGGACATTTTTCCTATTGGTTCATTTTCATCACTGTGTTAGACCCTATCACAGTGACTAAAATAAAAAAAATAGTAAATCAAACCCCTCTTTATCACCCCCTTAATTAAAAATAATAAAATAAAAAAGTGTTTATTTTCATTTTTCCACTAGGGATAGAGTTGGGTTAATGTTAGGGTTGGGCTAAAGTTAGGGTTGGGCTAGGGCTAGGCTAAAGTTAGGGTTAGGGTTGAGCTAGGGTTAAGGTTGGGCTAGGGTTAGGGTTGGGGCTAGGGTTGGGCTAAAGTTAGGGTTGGGCTAAAGTTAGGGTTGGGCTAGGGTTGGGACTAGGGTTAGGGTTGGGGCTGAAGTTAGGGCTGGGCTAAAGTTAGGGTTGGCCTAGAGTTAGGGTTGGGCTAGGGTTGTGATTACAGATAGGGTTGGGATTAGGGTTAGGGGTGTGTTAGGGTTAGGTTTGTGGTTAGGATTGGGATTAGGGTGTATTGGGGTTTGGGTTGTGGTTAGAATTGCAGGGGTTCCACTGTATAGGTACATAAGGGGGTCTCCAAATGCGACATGGCGCCACCATTGATTCCAGCCAATTTTGCGTTCAAAATATCAAACAGTGCTCTGTTGTGAATTCTGTTTTCGAACTCCCTCCTGTGGTCATGAATGGTACTTCGGCGAGTTCTGTCCATGGACTCCCTCTGGTGGCTGTGAGTGGAGCTGCTGCTTCTGAGGTTCCTTCCACAGGTGACGTAGTTTATTCTTTGGCTGGCTGTTCTATTTAACTCCACTCAGATCGTTACTCCATGCCAGCTGTCAATGTTCTTGTACTGGTTCAGTTCGCTCTTGGATCTTTCTGGTGACCTGTCTACTCCAGCAGAAGCTAAGTCCCTGCTAGTTAATTATTTGTTCATTGTTTCCTTGTCCAGTTGGCTATCATGATTTTGTCTTGCTAGCTGGAAGCTCTGGGATGCAGAGTGGCACCTCTGCACCGTGAGTCGGTGCGGAGGTTTTTTTTGCACACTCTGCGTGGTTTTTTGTAGTTTTTTGTGCTGACCGCAAAGATACCTTTTCTATCCTCAGTCTGTTTAGTAAGTCTGGCCTCCCTTTGCTGAAACCTGTTTCATCTCTGTGTTTGTGACTTTCATCTTAACTCACAGTCAATATATGTGGGGGGCTGCCTTTTCCTTTGGGGAATTTCTCTGAGGCAAGGTAGGCATTATTTTCTATCTTTAGGGCTAGTTAGCTCTTAGGCTGTGAAGAGGCGTCTAGGTCGTGTTAGGTACGCTCCACGGCTATTTCTAGTTGTGTGATAGGATTAGGGGTTGCGATCAGCAGAGTTCCCACTTCCCAGAGCTTGCCCTGTGTGAGTTTAACCATCAGGTCGTTCCTGGTGCTCTTAACCACCAGGTCCATAACAGTGCTCCCTCCCTTCTGAGCCCTACCATGCACCCAAACAGTGGCTTTCCCCCACATATGGGGTATCGGCGTACTCAGTAGAAATTGCACAACAAATTTTGTGGTCCATTTTCTCCTGATACCCTTGTGAAAATAAAAAAATTGGTTCCAAAGTAAATTTTTTGTGAAAAAGGTAAAATGTTCATTTTTTCCTTCCATATTGCTTTAGTTTTCTTGAAGCATCTGAAGGGTTAATAAACTTCTTGAATGTGGTTTTGCGCACCTTGAGAGGTGCAGTTTTTAGAATGGTGTCACTTTTCGGTATTTTCTGTCATATTGACCCCCAAACTCACTTTAAACATGAGGTGGTCCCTCAAAAAATGGTTTTGTAAATTTTGTTGGAAAAATGAGAAATTGATGGTCAACTTTTAACCCTTATAACGTCCTAACAAAAAAAATTATGCTTCCAAATCCGTGCTGATGTAAAGTTGACATGTGGAAAATATTATTTATTAACCATTTTGTGTGCCACGACTCTCTGATTTAAGGGTACAAAAATTAAAAGTTTGAAAATGGCTAAATTCTCAAAAATTTTTCCCAAATTTCTGTTTTTTCATAAATAAACGCAAGTTAATCCAAAGAAATTTTACCACTAACATGAAGTACAATATGTCATGAAAAAACAATCCCAGAATCAGTGGGATATGTTTCTAGAGCTATAACCTCATAAAGTGACAGTAAAAATTGGCTTGGTCATTAAGTACCAAATTGGCTCTGTCATTAAAGGGTCTGAATACTTATGACCATGTGATATTTCAGTTTTTCCTTTTTTATAAATTTGCAAACATTTCTACATTTCTGTTTTTTTCAGCATAATGCTCATCCCCAAAGTCATCCATGTAGTATAATACACAGCCCATAGTCATACATGCAGTATAATACACAGCCCATAGACATACATGCAGCATAATGTACAGTCATAGTCAACTATATAATATAATATTCAGCCTATAGTCATCCATGTAGTAGTATTCACTGATTAAAAAAATAAATACTCACCTTCTCTCCGCTCCACCGCTGCACGGTGTCCTCTTCTGCAGCCGGCAGCTGACTTCAGCGTATAAGCTACGGGAAAACATGAAGTCACTGCCATGCGCTCCAGGTCATGTGCACGCCGACGTCAGCTGCATGCCTCTGATTGGCTGGCAGCGTGTACTGAGATGCACGGACCCGTTGAGTCAGTGTGCGGCAATACACTTCATCTGAACGTGCATCCAAGGATGCACATCCAGCTGAAATATTTACTGGCATCAGCGGGCCCCTCACCTGCCGGGCCTGATCGCAGTGGCATCTGCTGTGACCACGATATTTACGCCCCTGGCGGTGGCACTGTTTTATTTACATATAATATAGTCAAGGCAGTTTGCATCTGTTCACACTTGCTTCATTCTTACTGTAGAAAAAGTAGCCAGAAACTGTCCAGACAGAAAGACAAAGCTGGGATTTTACTACGAGAATTTTGGTTGCAAGTGATTAGGTTTTTAAATGACATGATGGAAGCTCTGGTTCCCCTGAAATTGCTAGAAGTGATTGACCTGTTGGATCTGCACTGTGGGACAGCAGACACGTTCTTTGCCATATAGATGATATGGATACTGTCTCTCCACTCTGTACAATTTAGGGCATCCTAAATTATCCACACTATGCCCTCTGCCATCTAACCCTACCATGCTACATTGCCCACTGATGCTTCCTGAGATTGAAGGTTGATGTGTGGATCGAGGCGCACCAACTGGATTCTAGCAGTTTGTCTGATGAGAAAACTATCTGTTCATATCGCTGGAGGGTTGAGAATCTAATTCTGATATTTGTGTTGTTTCTCCAATTTTTGGAATTAGTATCCAGAAGGTGAAGTCACAAGATGTACTGTATTTAGGTTACAATACAACTTTTGTACTGAATGTAAAGTCTTCCATTCTCACAGGATTGTATGGCACAATGTCTAATTTACCTTTTGCTTGTTTATAAGTAAAACTCATTTGAATTAGAAGAAGTGAACAGTTTGCACTCACCATAATAAAAGGAAAGGCTAGGCCCACCACAAATAGTGTTAGCCACATGATGGAGCCACAGATCATGTATGCAGCAGGACGGGCCATCTGGTCAAATATCTCAGCCGGCATTAAACCAGTAACTCCAGCTGTTAGTTTATCGAGAAAAAGAAAAGACATATTAGCAATGAAACTCTATAGTAATATTCCATCAATAATACTAATTACATTAACCTCTTAACGACCGCTGATACGCATTTTAACAGCGGCAGTTAAGGGGTCTTATTCCTCAGCGCCGCTTTTTAAAGGCGCTGAGAAATAAGCGTATAACGCACCCTATTGTTGGAAAATCTCTGGGGTCTCAGGTACTGGGATAGCTGAAACCCCTGAGAACATGAATTGGGTTGGATTTTAGCATCCCCAGTCACGTGATCACCGTTATTCACCAAACAATGGCGATCACAAAAACAAGTCTGATTTTCCATTCACTACTCTCTCCTCTGATATGATCTAGCATGACAGAGGAGAGAGTGATGGGGGTCCTCTGACCTCTCCCCCCCGTACCTCCTCCATCTTAAGATCCTCCTGCTCCCTCCCCTGGCCCTCTGTGTCATTGTGTCATATTCCTGGAAGATACCCGACAACAGTAGATTTTTCCTATTGGTTCATTTTGATCACTATGATAGACCCTATCACAGTGATCAAAATAAAAAAAAATGTAAATCAAACCCCTTTGTCACCTCCTTAGTTAGACAAAAATAATAAAATAATTTTTTGTTTTAATTTTTTCAATTCTTTGCAGTTAGGGTTAGAGTTGGGGCTAGGGTTGTGTTGGGGTTAGGGTTGTGTTGGGGTCAGGGTTGTGTTGGGGTCAGGGTTGTGGTTACGTTTGTGTTGGGGTTATGATTGTGGTGTTGGGGTTAGGGTTGTGTTAATGTTAGGGTTGGGGTTGTGGTTAGGGTTGGGACTAGGGGTGTGTTGGGGTTAGGGCGGTATTAGGGTTGGAGATAAAATAGGGAAGTTTCCACTGTTTAGGTGCATCGGGGGTCTCCAACCGTGACATGGCGCCCGCCATTGATTACAGCCAATTTGCGCTCAAAAAGTCAAATGGTGCTCCCTCCTTCTGAGCCCTGCCATGCGCCCAAACAGTAGCTTTCCCCCCACATGCGGGGTATCGGCGTATTCAGGAGAATTAGAGCAACAAGTTTTGTGGTGCATTTTCTCGTGAAAATAAAAAGTTTGGTTCCAAAGTACTGTATATACTCGAGTATAAGCCGAGATTTTGAGCCCAAGAAAATGGTCTGAAAGTGCCCCTCTCAACTTATACACGGGTCATGGAAGGCGGGGGGGTCGGCGGGTGAGGGGGAGCGACGCCTGTCAAATACTCACCTGCTCCCAGCGCTCCTGACGCGGTACCTGCATGTCCCACGGTCTTCGGGCACCTGCAGCTTCTTCCCCTGTTCAGCGGTCACTGGTACCGCTCATTAAAGTTATGAATATGGACTTCACTCCCATAGGGGTGGAGCCGCATATTCATTACTGTAATGAACGGTACCATGTGACCGCTCACTACAGGAAGAAGCTGCTGCTCCCAAAGACCGTGGGACATGCAGGGACCGCGTCAGGAGCACCGGGAGCAGGTAAGTATGTCATATTCACCTTTCTGCGTTCAACCGCCGGCTCATCTTCCCGTCCTCTTGCTGTGACTGTTCAGGTCAGAGGGCGCGATAACGTATTAGTGCGCGCGCCACCTTCTGCCTGAACAGTCAGTGCGGAGAGACGGGACGCTGGGGAGCAGCGACGAGAGGTGAGTATGTCATTTTTTTTTTAGTGCAGCAACAGCAGCAGCAGCATTACATGTGGCACAATGAATGGCAAGAACTGCATGGAGCATTATATGGGGCATCTATGGAGCCATAACTGCATGGAGCATTATATGGGGCCATAACTGCATGGAGCATTATATGGGGCATCTATGGGGCCATAGCTGCATGGAGCATTATATGGGGCCATAACTGCATGGAGCATTATATGGGGCATCTATGGGGCCATAACTGCATGGAGCATTATATGGGGCCATAACTGCATGGAGCATTATATGGGGCATCTATGGGGCCATAACTGCATGGAGCATTATATGGAGCATCTATGGGGCCATAACTGCATGGAGCATTATATGGGGCATCTATTGGGCCATAACTGCATGGAGCATTATATGGGGCATCTATGGGGCCATAACTGCATGGAGCATTATATGGGGCCATAACTGCATGGAGCATTATATGGAGCATCTATGGGGCCATAACTGCATGGAGCATTATATGGGGCATCTATGGGGCCATAAAGAACTGCATGGAGTGTTATATGGGGCATCTATGGGGCCATAAAGAACTGAATGTAGCATTATATGGGGCATCTTATGGGGCCATAAAGAACTGCATGGAGCATTATATGGGGCATATTTGTATATGGAGCATCTTATGGGGCCATAATGAACTGTATGGAGCATTATATGGGGCCTATTTTGTATGGAGCATCTTATGGGGCCATAATGAAGTGTATGGAGCATTATATGGGGCCTATTTTGTATGGAGCATTATATGGGGCCATCATAAACATTATGGAGCATTATATGGGACTCCTGATTCAATATGGATATTCAAAAACACTTAACCTACTGATGTCTCAATTAATTTTACTTTTATTGGTATCTATTTTTATTTTTAACATTTACCCGTAGCTGCTGCATAGGCTTATACTCGAGTCAATTAGTTTTCCCAGTTTTTTGTTGCAAAATTAGGGGGGTCGGCTTATACTCGGATCAGCTTATACTCGAGTATATACGGTAAATTTTTTGTGAAAAAAGTTAAATCTTCATTTTTTCCTTCCACATTGCTCTAGTTCTCGTGAAGCACTTGAAAGGTTAATAAACTTCTTGAATGTGGTTTTAGGCACCAGTTTTAAGAATGGTGTCACATTGGGTATTTTCTGTCACATTGACCCCCCAAACTCACTTCAAATGTGATGTGGTCCTTAAAAAAAATGGTTCTGTACATTTTGTTGGAAAAAGGAAAAATCGCTGGTCAACTTTTAACCCTTATACTGTCCTGACAAAAAAAAATTATGTTTCCTAAATTGAGCTGATGTAAAGTAGACATGTGGGAAATGTTATTTATTAACTATTTTGTGTGACACCAGTCTCTGATTTAAGGACACAAAAATGAAAAGTTTGAAAACTGCAAAATTTTCAAAACTTTTGGCAAATTTGTTTTTTTTCATAATTAAACGCAAGTTATATCGAAGAAATGTTACCACTAACATGAAGTACAATATGTCATGAAAAAACATTCTCAGAATCAGTGGGATCCGTTGAAGCGTTCTACAGTCATGGCCAAAAGTTTTGAGAATGACACCAAAATTTTATTTTCACATGATCTGCTGCCCTCTGGTTTTATTAGTGTTTGTCTGTTGTTTATATCACATACAGAAATATAATTGCAATCATATTATGAGTACCAATAGGTTATATTGACAGTTACAATGAGCTAATGCAGCAAGTCAATATTTGCAGTGTTGACCCTTCTTCTTCAAGACCTCTGCAATTCTCCCTGGCATGCTCTCAATCAACTTCTGGACCAAATCCTGACTGATAGCAGTCCATTCTTGCATAATCAATGCTTGCATTTTGCCAGAATTTGTTGGTTTTTGTTTGTCCACCGTCTCTTGATGATTGACCACAAGTTCTCAATGGGATTAAGATCTGGGGAGTTTCCAGGCCATGGACCCAAAATCTCTGTTTTGTTCCATGAGCCATTTAGTTATCACCTTTGCTTTATGGCAAGGTGCTCCATCATGCTGGAAAAGGCATTGTTGGGCGCCAAACTGCTCTTGGAAGGTTGGGAGAAGTTGCTCTTGGAGGACATTCTGGTACCATTCTTTATTCATGGCTGTGTTTTTAGGCAAGACTGTGAGTGAGCCGATTCCCTTGGCTGAGAAGCAGCCCCACACATGAATGGTTTCAGGATGCTTTACAGTTGGCATGAGACAAGACTGGTGGTATCGCTCACCTCTTCTTCTCCGAATAAGCTGTTTTCCAGATGTCCCAAACAGTCGAAAAGAGGATTCATCAGAGAAAATGACTTTGCCCCAGTCCTCAGCAGTCCACTCCCCGTACCTTTTGCAGAATAACAGTCGGTCCCTGATGTTTTTTCTGGAGAGAAGTGGCTTCTTTGCTGCCCTCCTTGAAACCAGGCCTTGCTCAAAGAGTCTCGGCCTCACAGTGCGTGCAGAAGCACTCACCAGCCTGCTGCCATTCCTGAGCAAGCTCGGCACTGCTGGTAGTCCGATCCCGCAGCTGAAACAGTTTTAACCCCTTAGTGACAGAGCCAATTTGGTACTTAATGACCAGGCCAATTTTTGCAATTCTGACCACTGTCACTTTATGAGGTTATAACTCTGGAACGCTTCAACGGATCCCGCTGATTCTGAGACTGTTTTTTCATGACATATTGTACTTCATGTTAGTGGTAACATTTCTTCGATATTACTTGCGATTATTTATGAAAAAAACGGAAATATGGCGAAAATTTTTAAAATTTTGCATTTTTCAAACTTTGTATTTTTATGCCCTTAAATCAGAGAGATATGTCACGAAAAATAGTTAATAAATAACATTTCCCACATGTCTACTTTACATCAGCACAATTTTGGAAACAAAATTTTTTTTTGTTAGGGAGTTATAAGGGTTAAAAGTTGACCAGCAATTTCTCATTTTTACAACACCATTTTTTTTTAGGGACCACATCACATTTGAAGTCATTTTGAGGGGTCTATATGATAGAAAATAATGAAGTGTGACACCATTCTAAAAACTACACCCCTCAAGGTTCTCAAAACCACATTCAAGAAGTTTATTAACCCTTTACGTGCTTCACAGGAACTGAAACAATGTGGAAGGAAAAAATGAACATTTAACTTTTTTTTGCAAACATCTTAGTTCAGAACCATTTTTTTTATTTTCACAAGTGTAAAAACAGAAATGTAACCATAAATTTTGTTATGCAATTTCTCCTGAATACGCCAATACCCCATATGTGGGGGTAAACCACTGTTAGGGCGCACCGCAGAACTTAGAAGTGAAGGAGCGCCGTTTGACTTTTTCAATGCAGAATTGGCTGGAATTGAGATCGGACGCCATGTCACGTTTAGAGAGCCCCTGATGTGCCTAAACAGTGGAAACTCCCCACAAGTGACACCATTTTGGAAACTAGACCCCTTAAGGAACTTATCTAGATGTGTGGTGAGCACTTTGAACCCCCAAGTGCTTCACAGAAGTTTATAACGTAGAGCCGTGAAAATAAAAAAATCGCTTTTGTTTACACAAAAATGATCTTTTTGCCCACAAATTTTTATTTTCACAAGGGTAACAGGAGAAATTAGACCACAAAAGTTGTTGTGCAATTTCTCCTGAGTACGCTGATACCCAATATGTGGGGGTAAACAACTGTTAGGGCGCACCGCAGAGCTTGGAAGAGAAGGAGTGCCGTTTTACTTTTTCAATGTAGAATTGGCTGGAATTGAGATTGGACGCCATGTCGCGTTTGGAGAGCCCCTGATGTGCCTAAACAGTGGAAACCCCCCACAAGTGACACCATTTTGGAAACTAGACCCCTTAAGGAACTTATCTAGATGTGTGGCGAGCACTTTGAACCCCCATGTGCTTCACAGAAGTTTATAACGTAGAGCCGTGAAAAAAAAAAATTGCATTTTTTCTACAAAAATGATCTTTTTGCCCACAAATTTTTATTTTCACAAGGGTAACAGGAGAAATTAGACCACTAAAGTTGTTGTGCAATTTCTCCTGAGTACGTCGATACCCAATATGTGGGGGTAAACCACTGTTTGGGCGCACCGCAGAGCTTGGAAGAGAAAGAGTGCCGTTTTACTTTTTCAATGTAGAATTGGCTGGAATTGAGATCGGACGCCATGTCGCGTTTGGAGAGCCCCTGATGTGCCTAAACAGTAGAAATCCCCCACAAGTGACCCCATTTTGGAAACTAGACCCCCCATGGAACTTATCTAGATGTGTGGTGAGAACCTTGAATGCCCAAGTGCTTCACAGAAGTTTATAATGCAGAGCCGTGAAAATAAAAAATATTTTTTTTTTCCACAAAAAAGATTTTTTAGCCCCCAAGTTTTTATTTTCACAAGGGTAACAAGAGAAATTGGACCCGAAAAGTTGTTGTCCAATTTGTCCTGAGTATGCTGGTACCCCATATGTGGGGGTAAACCACTGTTTGGGCGCACGGCAGAGCTCGGAAGGAAGGAGCGCCGTTTTGGAATGCAGCTTTGATAGAATGGTCTGCGGGTATTATGTTGCGTTTGCAGATCCCCTGATGTACCTAACCAGTAGAAACCCTCCACAAGTGACCCCATTTTGGAAACTAGACCCCCCAAGGAACTTATCTAGATGTGTGGTGAGAACTTTGAATGCCCAAGTGCTTCACAGAAGTTTAGAATGCAGAGTCGTGAAAATAAAAAATATTTTTTTTTTCCACAAAAAAGATATTGTAGCCCCCAAGTTTTTATTTTCACAAGGGTAACAGGAGAAATTGGACTGCAATAGTTGTTGTCCAATTTATCCCGAGTACGCTGATGCGCCATATGTGGGGGTAAACCACTGTTTGGGCGCACGGCAGAGCTCAGAAGGGAAGGAGCGCCTTTTTGGAATGCAGACTTTGATAGAATGGTCTGTGGGCATTATGTTGCGATTGCAGAGCCCCTGATGTACCTAAACTGTAGTAACCCCCCACAAGTGACCCCATTTTGGAAACTAGACCCCCCAAGGAACTTATCTAGATGTGTGGTGAGAACTTTGAATGCCAAAGTGCTTCACAGAAGTTTAGAATGCAGAGTCGTGAAAATAAAAAATATTTTTTTTTTTCACAAAAAAGATTTTGTAGCCCCCAAGTTTTTATTTTCACAAGGGTAACAAGAGAAATTGGACCCCAGAAGTTGTTGTCCAATTTATCCCGAGTACGCTGATGCGCCATATGTGGGGGTAAACCACTGTTTGGGCGCACGGCAGAGCTCGGAAGGGAAGGAGCGCCTTTTTGGAATGCAGACTTTGATAGAATGGTCTGTGGGCATTATGTTGCGATTGCAGAGCCCCTGATGTACCTAAACTGTAGTAAACCCCCACAAGTGACCCCATTTTGGAAACTAGACCCCCCAAGGAACTTATCTAGATGTGTGGTGAGAACTTTGAATGCCCAAGTGCTTCACAGAAGTTTAGAATGCAGAGTCGTGAAAATAAAAAATATTTTTTTTTTTCACAAAAAAGATTTTGTAGCCCCCAAGTTTTTATTTTCACAAGGGTAACAAGAGAAATTGGACCCCAGAAGTTGTTGTCCAATTTATCCCGAGTACGCTGATGCCCCATATGTGGGGGTAACCCACTGTTTGGGCACACGGCAGAGCTCAGAAGGGAGGGAGCACCATTTGACTTTTTGAGCGCAAAATTGGCTGTCGTGTTTGGGGACCCCCTGATGTACGTAAACAGTGGAAACCCCCCAATTCTAGCTCCAACCCTAACCCCAACACACCCCTAACCCTAATCCCAACCTGATCCATAATCCTAATCACTAACCCTAACCATAATCACAACCCTTACCCCAAAACAACCCTAATGTCAACCCTAACCATAACCCTAATCAAAACCCTAAATCCAACACACCCCTAATCCTAATCTCAACCCTAACCTCAAACCTAACCCTAATCCCAATACACCCCTAATCACAACCCTAACCTTAACCCTAATCCCAAACCTAACCCTAATCCCAAGCGTAACCCTAATGCCAACCCTAACCCTAATACCAACCCTAATCCAAACCCTAACCCTAATCCCAGCTCTAACCCTAACTTTAGCCCCAACCCTAGCCCTAACTTTAGCCCCAACCCTAACCCTAAGGCTACTTTCACACTTGCGTCGTTTGGCATTCCGTCACAATCCGTCGTTTTGGACAAGAAACGGATCCTGCTAATGTGCCCGCAGGATGCGTTTTTTTCCCATAGACTTGTATTGCCGACGGATCGTGACGGATGGCCACACGTCGCGTCCGTCGTGCACTGGATCAGTTGTGTTTTGGCGGAGCGTCGGCACAAAAAAACATTCAATGAAACGTTTTTTTGTACGTTGCATCCGCCATTTCTGACCGCGCATGCGTGGCCGTAACTCCGCCCCCTCCTCCCCAGGACATAGATTGGGCAGCGGATGCGTTGAAAAACTACAGCTGCTGCCCACGTTGTGCACAATTTTCACAACGTGCGTCGGTATGTCGGGCCGACGCATTGCGACGGCCCCGTACCGACGTAAGTGTGAAAGAAGCCTAACCCTAAATTTAGCCCCAACCCTAACCCTAAATTTAGCCCCAACCCTAACCCTAAATTTAGCCCCAACCCTAGCCCTAACCCTAGCCCTACCCCTACCCCTAACCCTACCCCTAACCATACCCCTAACCCTAACCCTACCCCTAACCCTAATTTTAGCCCCAACTGCTGTTCTCCTGCCGGCGGCCAGGAGGAGCAGCAAGAGGATCCAGGGACCTAGGTGAGTATGCTAGGGTCCCTGAATCCCCCTATTTCTCTGTCCTCTGATGTGCGATCACATCAGAGGACAGAGAATTACACTTTACTTTTTTTTTTTTTTTTGCGGTCGCCGGTAAACAGTTAATTACCGGCGATTGCAAAACAGGGGTCGGTAATACCGACCCCGATCATGCTCTTTGGGGTCTCGGCTACCCCCGGCAGCCGAGACCCCAAAGATTCTCCCGGTGCCGGCCGGCGGGCGCACTGCGCATGCGCCCGCCATTTTGAAGATGGCGGCGCCCACCGGGAGACACGAGGAGCATCGGGGGAGCTAGGTGAGTATTGGGGGGGCCACCTGGGACCCCTTTTCTCTGTCCTCCGATGTGCGATCACATCGGAGGACAGAGAAATTAAAAAGAGATCGCGTTTTTTTTTTTTTTTTGCGATCGCCGGTAAACGGTTAATTACCGGCGATCGCAAATGCGGGGTGGGTTAAAAATCATGTTCTCTGGGGTCTCGGCTACCCTCGGCAGCCGAGACCCGGAGAAAATCGGCCTCTGGGGGGCGCTATGGACTTTTTCCACAGCGCCGTTAATTAACGGCGCTGTGGTTTAAGTACCCTTAGCGGCCGACGTTAAAAGGCGTATCGGCGGTCGCTAAGGGGTTAAGATACGGTCCTGGCGCTTGCTGGTCTTTCTTGGGCGCCCTGGAGCCTTTTTGACAACAATGGAAGCTCTCTCCTTGAAGTTCTTGATGATGCGATAGATTGTTGACTGAGGTGCAATCTTTGTAGCTGCGATGCTCTTCCCTGTTAGGCCATTTTTGTGCAGTGCAATGATGGCTGCACATGTTTCTTTAGAGATAACCATCGTTAACTGAAGAGAAACAATGATACCAAGCACCAGCCTCCTTTTAAAGTGTCCGGTGATGTCATTCTTAATCATGACTGATTGATCGCCAGCCCTGTCCTCTTCAACACCCACACCTGTGTTAATGGATCAATCACTAAAACGATGTTAGCTGCTCCTTTTAAGGCAGGACTGCAATGATGTTAAAATGTGTTTTGGGGGTTAATGTTCATTTTCTGGGCAAATAATGACTTTGCAAGTACAGTAATTGCTGTTAAGCTGATCACTCTGACATTCAGGAGTATATGCAAATTGCCATTAGAAAAAATGAAGCAGTAGACTTTGGAAAAATTAATATTTGGGCGGCACGGTGGCTCAGTGGTTAGTACTGCAGCCTTGCAGTGCTGGGGTCCTGGGTTCTAATCCCACCCAGGACAACATCTGCAAAGAGTTTGTATGTTCTCTCCGTGTTTGTGTGGGTTTCCTCCGGGCACTCCGGTTTCCTCCCACATTCCAAAGACATACAGATAGGGATTCTAGATTGTGAGCCCCATCGGGGACAGTGATGATAATGTGTGCAAACTGTAAAGCGCTGCGGAATATGTTAGCGCTATATAAAAATAAAGATTATTATTATTATTATTATTATATTTGTCTCATTCTCAAATTTTTTGTCCATGACTGTAGAGCTATAACCTCATAAAGTAACAATGGTCAGAAGTGCAAAAATTGGCCTGGTCATTAAGTACCAAATTGGCTCTGTCACTAAGGGATTAAGTAAAGGAGATGTATAGGTTCTATGCTTAAATATGTGCCCGGTAGGACATTTGTCTTCCATATTATGTAAGTACAGCAGTACTATGCTTACCTGGACCAATTCCAAAGCTCAGGATATAAGCAAAAATACAGACCATGCTGAGATACGGCATCCATATAATGTGTTCCTAGTAAACAGGAAACTTTTGTTTAGGCTAAAAGAGATTACCGTAAATATTCAGTAGCAAAAAATAGTTTCAATGAATATCAGTATACTTCAGACAGGCCGACCGCTTTTGATATGCACAGAACAATCAGTAATAGCTGGATCTATGCGCATAGGCTGCTATTGTTCTCGGCAGCACATTTTTACACATGTGCTGCCGAGAATTATAATTTTTTCAGCAAGCTGAAAGATCACAAATAAGAAAAACGCTGAGTTGCCGGGTGATTTTACAGTATGAGTGACATGATGGACTTAGTAAACACTACTGTATATGTATACAAGTGGCTTATACATGTGGCTACAGCAGCATAACATGGCAGTCTATACAGCTCATTTTACACTGATCTGCACCATCATACAATCTAAAGTATGTCAGAACTCAGTACGCCGACCCTAGACTATGCTTGGATAGAGTGTTATATAATAACACATCATATTTTCCAGTAACACAGCCTAAAAGAATAAATCCTAGTCTGTAATATGTGTCAGGCACAAGGATATTTATGATTGGCTATCTTACACTTACAGGCGAAAAGAGATCTAACTGTAAACTGGATTTATCGTTCTTAGGTATGAGAATAATTGTAAATAAATATAATATCTTTACATTATACTTATACTAAAGTTCATCATAATCACCAATTGTTTAAAAAATAAAAAAAAGTTTGTACCTGCTGAGATAAGGCCACCATAAAAACTACTGCCCACAAAGACATCAAGCTGTACCCTCCCATCACCAGCACACGACGTCCAACACGATCAATAACTAAAGTCTGGAAGACAAAACATCGTGCATTGGTCCTTGGGAGAAATGTTTGAAAACAGGTTAAAGAATATATAGTAGACACTTTTGTTTTGTTTTTTTTCTTTTTTACTTACATGCCTGTATTTGTGGCTACAAAACACTTTTTTTACAAAAAAAAATGTGAACCATTTGCCTTATATAGCCTTGCACTGTCTATTGCTGCCTGCAGAATGAGTTAACTGAGAATCCATCAGTAAGCTTATTCTGATGGGAAAGTTTATAAGACTAGGTTCATATGGCCACACCAAAACTTGGGCTAGGCATGCCTGCAAATTGTGAACATGACTAGCTCTGAGGGCAGTACTACTGGCATGCAAGGATTGTTTTAGTACTTGTTTTTCTCCAAAACTAACAATTCTTAATTTTATTTTATTTTTTTTTAGAAATCTTCATTGTGCCATTTTATTTACAATCCTCAAAATGCATGAATTAGGCTTGTGCCATGGAATCTTTGGTGGCACAAGGACCAAGCAATGTTGCACTGCTGCACTATATCTAATGACTGTCAATGTGGCCATGTAAAGCAATGCAACAGCAACACAGCTGTCACCAAAAATCCAAACCTGCTGGATTTCGGGACTCAGGTCTCAAGTGATATGGCCATTGCCAGACTTTGACTTGCTTTCGAGCTTTTTGCAGTTTGTTTTCTTTTAAAGTGACGTTGTCACCAGTTTAAATTGTGAGAAAAACTGAGGGCACTAATATTATAATAGGATCACCGACTACACACTTGGTGTGAACAAGGACTAGACAAAAGAAGTGTGCACGGAAGTCAGGATCAAAATATTTTGTTAAACAGACGAAAAATCTTTAGTCATAAAACAGATGAAGACATACATAATAAAAACATTTAAAAAGCCAAAAAGACTTGTATATAACAGCTGTGACACTGGGAGCAGAGACCGCATGCATATCGCCACTAGATGTGGCTCCCTCAGGGGTACAACCATATCACGGCTGCTATATGCAGGTAACATAGTAACATAGTTATTAAGGTTGAAGGAAGACTTTAAGTCCATCTAGTTCAACCCATAGCCTAACATGCCCTAACATGTTGATGCAGAGGAAGGCAAAAAAAAACCCATGTGGCAAAGAGTAAGCTCCACATACGGCAATCAGACTAGTTCCCTGGATCAACGCCCTATCAAGGAATCTAGTATATATACCCTGTAACATTATACTTTTCCAGAAAGGTATCCAGTCCCCTCTTAAATTTAAGTAATGAATCACTCATTACAACATCATACGGCAGCGAGTTCCATAGTCTCACTGCTCTTACAGTAAAGAATCCGCGTCTGTTATTATGCTTAAACTTTTTTTCCTCCAGACGTAGAGGATGCCCCCTTGTCCCTGTCTCAGGTCTAAGAGTAAAAAGATCATCAGAAAGGTCTTTGTACTGTCCCCTCATATATTTATACATTAACATAAGATCACCCATTAGCCTTCGTTTTTCCAAACTAAATAGCCCCAAGTGTAATAACCTATCTTGGTATTGCAGACCCCCCCAGTCCTCTAATAACCTTGGTCACTCTTCTCTGCACCCGCTCCAGTTCAGCTATGTCTTTCTTATACACCGGAGACCAGAACTATGCACAGTATTCTAAGTGTGGTCGAACTAGTGACTTGTATAGAGGTAAAATTATGTTCTCCTCATGAGCATCTATGCCTCTTTTAATGCATCCCATTATTTTATTTGCCTTTGTAGCAGCTGCCTGACACTGGCCACTGAATTTAAGTTTGTCATCCACCCATACTCCCAGGTCTTTTTCATTGACGGTTTTGCCCAGAGTTTTGGAATTAAGCGCATAGTTATACATCTTATTGCTTCTACCCAAGTGCATGACCTTACATTTATCCCCATTAAAGCTCATTTGCCATTTATCAGCCCAAGCTTCTAGTTTACATAAATCATCCTGTAATATAAAATTGTCCTCATCTGTATTGATTACCCTGCAGAGTTTAGTGTCATCTGCAAATATTGAAATTCTGCTCTGAATGCCCCCTACAAGGTCATTAATAAATATGTTAAAAAGAAGAGGGCCCAATACTGACCCCTGTGGTACCCCACTGCTAACCGCTACTTAGTCCGAGTGTGCTCCATTAATAACCACCCTTTGTTTCCTATCCCTGAGCCAGCTCTTAACCCACTTACCCATATTTTCCCTTATCCCCATTATTCTCATTTTATGTATCAACCTTTTGTGTGGCACCGTATCAAAAGCTTTTAAAAAGTTCATATACACTACGTCCACTGGGTTCCCTTGGTCCAGTCTGGAACTTACCTCTTCATAGAAACTGATCAAATTAGTCTGACATGAACGGTCCCTAGTAAACCCGTGCTGATACTGGGTCATGAGGTTATTCCTCTTCAGATATTCCAGTATATCATCCCTTAGAATGCCCTCCAGGATTTTACCCACAGTAGAGGTTAAGCTTACTGGCCTATAATTTCCGAGTTCAGTTTTTGTTCCCTTTTTGAATATTGGCACCACATTTGCTATACGCCAGTCCTGTGGTACAGACCCTGTTATTATAGAGTCTTTAAAGATTAAAAATAATGGTCTATCAATAACTGTACTTAGTTCCTGCAGTACTCGGGGGTGTATCCCATCCGGGCCTGGAAATTTACCAATTTTAGTGATTTTTAGACGCCGACGTACTTCCTGCTGGGTTAAGCAGGTGACACTTAATGGGGAATTTTTATCACTAGTCATTTTGTCTGCCATGGAATTTTCTTGTGTAAATACTGATGAAAAAAAGTCATTTAGAATATTGGCTTAGTCCTCATCCTCATCCACCATTTCACCCAGGGGCCAACAATATCATTTTTTAGTTTCTTACTATTTACTTAATTAAAGAATATTTTAGGATTATTTTTACTCTCTCTGGCAATGAGTCTCTCTGTCTCAATCTTTGCTGCCTTAATTTGTTTTTTTACAGCATTTATTTTTTTGTATTTATTTAATGCCTCCTCACTACCTACTTCCTTTAATTCTCTAAATGCTTTCTTTTTGTCACTTATTGTGCCCCTTACAGCTCTATTTAGCCATATTGGTTTCCTCCTATTTCTAGTATGTTTATTCCCATACGGTATATACTGTGCACAGGTCCTATCCAGGATGCTAATAAACGTCTCCCATTTTCTTTGTGTATTTTTATGTCTCAGGATATCGTCCCAGTTAATTGCACCAAGATCATCTCTCATCCGTTGGAAATTTGCCCTCCTGAAGTTTAGTGTCCTTGTCACCCCTCTACTACACATCTTATTAACCCCTTTACCCCCAAGGGTGGTTTGCACGTTAATGACCGGGCCAATTTTTACAATTCTGACCACTGTCCCTTTATGAGGTTATAACTCTGGAACGCTTCAACGGATCCCAGTGATTCTGACATTGTTTTCTCGTGACATATTATACTTCATGATAGTGGTAAAAATTCTTTGATAGTACCTGCGTTTATTTTGAAAAAAACAGAAATTTGGCGAAAATTATGAAAATTTCGCAATTTTCCAACTTTGAATTTTTATGCAATTAAATCACAGAGAGATGTCACACAAAATACTTAATAAGTAACATTTCTCACATGTCTACTTTACATCAGCACAATTTTGGAACCAAAATTTTTTGTTAGGGAGTTATAAGGGTTAAAAGTTGACCAGCAATTTCTCATTTTTACAACACCATTTTTTTTTTAGGGACCACATCTCATTTGAAGTCATTTTGAGGGGTCTATATGATAGAAAATACCCAAGTGTGACACCATTCTAAAAACTGCACCCCTCATGGTGCTCAAAACCATATTCAAGAAGTTTATTAACCCTTCTGGTGCTTCACAGGAATTTTTGGAATGTTTAAATAAAAATGAACATTTAACTTTTTTTCACAAAAAATTTACTTCAGCTCCAATTTGTTTTATTTTACCAAGGGTAACAGGAGAAAATTGACCCCAAAAGTTGTTGTACAATTTGTCCTGAGTACACCGATACCACATATGTGGGGGTAAACCACTGTTTGGGCGCATGACAGAGCTCGGAAGAGAAGGAGCGCCGTTTGACTTTTCAATGCAAAATTGACTGGAATCGAGATGGGACACCATGTTGCGTTTGGAGAGCCCCTGATGTGCCTAAACATTGAAACCCCCCACAAGTGACACCATTTTGGAAAGTAGACCCCCTAAGGAACTTATCTAGAGGTGTGGTGAGCACTTTGACCCACCAAGTGCTTCACAAAAGTTTATAATGCAGAACCGTAAAAATAAAAAATCATATTTTTTCACAAAAATTATCTTTTCGCCCCCAATTTTTTATTTTCCCAAGGGTAAGAGAAGAAATTGGACCCCAAAAGTTGTTGTACAATTTGTCCTGAGTACGCTTATGCCCCATATGTGGGGGTAAACCACTGTTTGGGCGCATTGGAGAGCTCGGAAGGGAAGGAGCGCCGTTTGACTTTTCAATGCAAAATTGACAGGAATTGAGATGGGACGCCATGTTGCGTTTAGAGAGCCACTGATGTGCTTAAAACATTGAAACCCCCCACAAGTGACACCATTTTGGAAAGTAGACCCCCTAAGGAACTTATCTAGATGTGTTTTGAGCGCTTTGACCCACCAAGGGCTTCACAGAAGTTTATAGTGCAGAGCCGTAAAAATAAAACTAACATTTTTTCCCACAAAAATTATTTTTTTAGCCCCCAGTTTTGTATTTTCCCGAGGGTAACAGGAGAAATTGGACCCCAAAATTTGTTGTCCAATTTGTCCTTAGTGCGCTGATACCCCATAAGTGGGGGGGGGAACCACTGTTTGGGCGCATGGGAGGGCTCGGAAGGGAAGGAGCTCCATTTGGAATGCAGACTTAGATGGAATGGTCTGCAGGTATCACATTGCGTTTGCAGAGCCCCTAATGTACCTAAACCGTAGAAACCCCCCACAAGTGACACCATTTTGGAAACTAGACACCCTAATGAAATCATCTAGATGTGTTGTTAGAGCTTTGAACCCCCAAGTGTTTCACTACAGTTTGTAACGCAGAGCCGTGAAAAAAAAAAAAAAAACTTTCCCCCCAAAATTATTTTTTAGCCCCCAGTTTTGTATTTTCCCGAGGGTAAGAGGAGAAATTCGACCCCAAAAGTTGTCCAATTTGTCCTGAGTACGCTGATACCCCATATGTGGGGGGAACCACCGTTTGGGCGCATCGGAGGGCTCGGAAGGGAAGGAGTGCCATTTTGAATGCAGACTTAGATGGAATAGTCTGCAGGCGTCACATTGCGTTTGCAGAGCCCCTAATGTACTTAACAGTAGAAACCCCCCACAAGTGACCCCATATTGGAAACTAGACCCCCCAGGGAACTCATCTAGATGTGTTGTGAGAACTTTGAACCCCCAAAGTGTTTCACTACAGTTTATAACGCAGAGCCGTGAAAATAAAAAATCCTTTTTTTTTCCCACAAAAATTATTTTTTAGCCCCCAGTTTTGAATTTTCCCAAGGGTAACAGGAGAAACTGGACCCCAAAAGTTGTTGTCCTATTTGTCCTGAGTACGCTGATACCCCATATGTTGGGGTAAATCCCTGTTTGGGCACACGGGAGAGCTCGGAAGGGAAGGAGCACTGTTTTACTTTTTCAACGCAGAATTGGCTGGAATTGAGATCGGACGCCATGTCGTGTTTGGAGAGCCCCTGATGTGCCTAAACAGTGGAATCCCCCCAATTATAACTGAAACCCTAATCCAAACACACCCCTAACCCTAATTCCAACGGTAACCCTAACCACACCTCTAACCCTGACACACCCCTAACCCAAATCCCAACCCTATTCCCAACTGTAAATGTAATCTAAACCCTAACTTTAGCCCCAACCCTAACCCTAGCCCTAACCCTAATGGGAAAATGGAAATAAATACATTTTTTTAATTTTTCCCTAACTAACGGGGTGATGAAGGGGGGTTTGATTTACTTTTATGGCGAGTTTTTTAGCGGATTTTTATGATTGGCAGCCGTCACACACTGAAAGACGCTTTTTATTGCAAAAAATATTTTTTGCGTTACCACATTTTGAGAGCTATAATTTTTCCATATTTTGGACCACAGAGTCATGTGAGGTCTTGTTTTTTGCGGGACGAGTTGACGTTTTTATTGGTAACATTTTCGGACACGTGACATTTTTTTATCGCTTTTTATTCCGATTTTTCTGAGGAAGAATGACCAAAAACCAGCTATTCATGAATTTCTTTTGGGGGATGCGTTTATACCGTTCCGCGTTTGGTAAAATTGATAAAGCAGTTTTATTCTTCGGGTCAGTACGATTACAGCGACACCTCATTTATATCATTTTTTTTGTTTTGACGCTTTTATACGATAAAAACTATTTTACAGAAAAAATTATAATTTTTGCATCGTTTTATTTTGAGGACTATAACTTTTTTTATTTTGCTGATGATGCTGTAATGGCGGCTCGTTTTTTGCGGGACAAGATGACGTTTTCAGCGGTACCATGGTTATTTATATCTGTCTTTTTGATTGCGTGCTATTCCACTTTTTGTTCGGCGGTATGATAATAAAGCGTTGTTTTTTGCCTCGTTTTTTTTCTTTTCTTCTTACGGTGTTTACTGAAGGGGTTAACTACTGGGCCAGTTTTATAGGTCGGGTCGTTACGGACGCGTCGATACTAAATATGTGTACTTTTATTGTTTTGTTTTTTTTTATTTAGATGAAGAAATGTATTTATGGGAATAATATTTTTTTTTTTTTCATTATTTAGGAATATTTTTTTATTATTTTTTTTTACACATTTGGAAAAAAAATTTTTTAACTTTTTTATTTTGTCCCAGGGGGGGACATCACAGATCAATGATAGACAGTTTGCACAGCACTCTGTCAGATCACCGATCTGTCTGAGAGCAGTGCAAGCTTCACAGTGCCTGCTCTGAGCAGGCTCTGTGAAGTCACCTCCCTCCCTGCAGGGCCCGGATCCGCGGCCATCTTGGATCCGGGGCTGGAGCAGGCAGAGAGGTGAGGAGACCCTCGCAGCAACGCGATCACATCGCGTTGCTGCGGGGGGCTCAGGGAAGCCCCCTCCCTGCGCGATGCTTCCCTGTACCGCCGGCACATCGCAATCATCTTTGATCGCGGTGTGCCGGGGGTTAATGTGCCGGGGGCGGTCACGCTCCTGGCACATAGTGCCGGATGTCAGCTGCGATAGGCAACTGACACCCGGCAGCGATCGGCGGCGCTCCCCCCGTGAGCGCTGCCGATCGCATATGACGTACTATCCCGTCGGTGGTCATAGGGGCCCACCCCACCTCGACGAGATAGTACGTCTAATGTCAGAAAGGGGTTAAAGGATACATGAAAACTTATTATTTTGTGATCACTATTCCCCAAGTGACCCCCAACCCTTATATTTGATATGCGGTCTGGCCTGTTGGTTAATATTTGGTATAGCAGTGCCCCCCTTCTTGTTGGGTCCTGAACCAGTTGTGAAAGGTAATTGTCTCTCATAGTTGTCAAAAACCGATTACCTTTGCTGGAACTGCAGATTTCCATTCCCCAATCTATTTCAGGATAGTTGAAGTCCCCCATAAAAATGACTTCTCCTTGAGTTTGTATTATTGCGTGTTGGTCATTTTTTGACTTTTTGCCTTGGATTCTTCTAGTGCATTTGAATTTGTTAGATCTACATGTGTACTAGGTTTCATCAAGGTCATGTTTTGATAATTTTGCCATTTCTTTATATTTAGGAACATCACACAGTATTTCCAAATCCACTATAATCTCCTTCCAGGTTTTTCACATTAATATATTATTTCTTCGGTACACATTGGAGGAGGCATATTTTTTCCTTACATGGATACACCTGTGGTTGTATACAAGTCTTTTTGGCTTTTTAAATGTTTTTATCATGTATGTCTTTATCTGTTTTGTGAATAAAGATTTTTTTTTAATCATTTAACAAAATATTCTGATCCTGACTACCGTGCACACTTCTTTTTGTCTACTCCACTGTCACCAGTGTTTTGTTACCCCATCTGAGAACAGCATGATGTAAGAGCAGACCCAGATTCCTGTGATGTATCACTGACTGGGCTGCTTGCTGCAGTTTTGACTAAAAATTATTTTATCTACCAGCTCTCTAAATGTTGAGCTCTGTATAACCCTGACCACACCACTGATTGGCAGCTTTATGTGTACACTGTGAATAGGCAGAAAGCTATCAATCAGTGGTGGAGGACTCCATGGCAATAGTCCTTTAGTGAGAATCTTCTGCTGATAAAATTATTATCAGAACTATTACATGCAGCCCAGTAAGTGACACATAGCTGGAATCAGATTCTCTGTCCCGACATTATCCTACTCTCAGAAGAACATGGTAACAGATTCCCTTATAAGTCAAATCATAATATTAAAAAAGTTGTCAATAGATGGGAAATTGTGTCCAGATGCTCCTGGGTTATTAGTTAATTTCGGTAGAACTGACCTCTCCAACAGAACGGTAGTAGACCACTACTCACACACGTGATGGAAGTGAGAAGCTCACAACTCCCTGTCCCAATCACAATATACTGAATCCTCTCCGAGGAGATCCCAGCTGCTTGGAATACGTAGGATGCGTAGAAATACATCTGGGGAGACAGGAGGAGTAATATCTAGAAATGATGAGAACGTAGTGAAAGACTACATTAAAGCCCGAGAGGGTATATATGCATGTAATAAGGGCAGGTGACGTCGTGTCTCACCGAGTCATTACCACAGAGTTGCATGGCACTGCTGAGAACCACTATGGTAAGAAGCTGCCGTCTCAGGGATGGCTCCCATATCAGCTCACAGAGGCTCTTTGGTTTCTGTCCTTGTATAGCTGTCTGCTCCGCCATCATCTCTTCCACCTCACTACTAAAATCACGGTTCCCCCGAAGCCGACGTAACGCTGGGCACAACGACAAGTTCAGCAAACAAGACACCAGAGTTATGAGGTAAATGCTACAAGTGTGCAGATTTTCACTAGTAATTGAGAGGATCCTTACCAGCTACACAGGAATCTTTGTCCTTCAGATCTATTAACAAATATCGGGGGCTTTCAGGAACCCAAGGAAGGACCATCAGCTGTAGGATACCTGGAACCACATTGCTAGCAAGAAGCAGAGGCCATAGCTCCTCACTGCCAAGTATCTCCCTGCAATTAGATACAAAACGTATAGAAACACATTTGATATGCTGGATTAGTGGCTTCATATGTAGCAGCCAGATATACCCTGCTACGCAACAACAGAAATGAAAATATATATATATGTGTATATAAAAACACTGGCGCGCCTCCTTAACCAACTGTGAGGCGTAGCTGCGGGTAGACAGACAGGTTCTGTGTGCTGACCCTTCAAGGATAACAGATATGGGGGTAAATACACTACCGAGCTAACAAAAATACTATATATTGCATAAAGGTCCTGCCAAGAAGAGACCAATATGTAAAGTAAAGGATACGAATAACCCTGATTAATGCCAAAATAGCACAGTCCCAATGTGAGATCTGTTCAGCATAAATATTCAGACTATGCCTCATAAAGATATGCACAATAAGTATGGAGTCTCTATGTTCACATTTACACAATCCCAGTGCCGGATGAACCCTGTAATAAAGGCTGGTATCAAACAAGATGTATGCGCATTACAGGTGACGCAATTGTAACAAGTCTTGTGATACAATTAAGAACAGTAAAGCAATGTCCGGCGATTCATACTGGTCCCATGTGGCACAAAGATGGCGTGTGACATCACTGAATGAGACTGCGGAAGACGGGTGTGACTAACGGAAACCGTCGCGTTTCAAAGGATCTTGGTCCTTCTTCATCAAGGTATGGTCATGGCATGGGGAGTCTCATTATATATCTTCAGTGAAATCCGGTCTCAACGATTAGTGATTATACAAAGGAAGCGGACGCCCAAAATAACACTGCAATTGGTAGTGACGCTAATAGGCTGAAGATTTAAAATTAAAATACCAAAATCAGATACTTTATTAATAAACAATACAAGATAAAATACGTATGTAATTATTTATTATGTTTAGCTTATATAGCACTATCATATTCCACAGCACTCAACATACATTATAATCACTGTCCCCTATCAGTATGTCTTTGGAGTGTGGGAGGAAACTGGAGAACCTGGAGGAAACCCACGCAAACACGGAGAGAACGTACAAACTACTTGCAGATGTTGTCCTTGATGGGAGTTGAACCCAGACCCCAGCGCTGTAAGGTAACAGTGCTAACCACTGAGCCACCGTGCTGCTCTATACAAAAATTGTACATATAAAATCTAGAAAAATATATGAATGTATAAAATATATATACAAAAGGGGGGGGGGGCATCAAAATATGTTTATAAAAAATCCATATCAATTATTATAGTTTATTATCAGATAGTGACTGTACTAAAATTGAGGACAAAATTAGGTTGGTAAAAGTTGGACTCAAAGTTAGGAAAATGGGAATTCTCATTCATATTAGTATAAATCTTACATAGTTACATAGTTATTAAGGTTGAAGGAAGACTATAAGCCCATCTAGTTCAACCCATAGCCTAACCTAACATGCCCTAACATGTTGATCCAGAGGAAGGCAAAAAAACCCATGGCAAAGAGTAAGCTCCACATTGGGGAAAAAAATTCCTTCCCGACTCCACATACGGCAATCAGACTAGTTCCCTGGATCAACGCCCTATCGAGGAATCTAGTATATATACCCTGTAACATTATACTTTTCCAGAAAGGTATCCAGTCCCCACTTAAATTTAAGTAATGAATCACTCATTACAACATCATACGGCAGAGAGTTCCATAGTCTCACTGCTCTTACAGTAAAGAATCCGCGTCTGTTATTATGCCTAAACCTTCTTTCCTCCAGATGTAGAGGATGCCCCCTTGTCCCTGTTTCAGGTCTATGATTAAAAAGATCATCAGAAAGGTCTTTGTACTGTCCCCTCATATATTTATACATTAAAATAAGATCACCCCTTAGTCTTCGTTTTTCCAAACTAAATAGCCCCAAGTGTAATAACCTATCTTGGTATTGCAGATCCCTCAGTCCTCTAATAACCTTGGTCGCTCTTCTCTGCACCCGCTCTAGTTCAGCTATGTCTTTCTTATGCACCGGGGACCAGAACTGTGCACAGTATTCTAAGTGTGGTCGAACAAGTCACTTGTATAGAGGTAAAATTATGTTCTCCTCATGAGCATCTATGCCTCTTTTAATGCATCCCATTATTTTATTTGCCTTTGTAGCAGCTGCCTGACACTGGCCACTAAATGTGAGTTTGTCATCCACTCATACTCCCAGGTCTTTTTCATTGACGGTTTTGCCCAGAGTTTTAGAATTAAGCACATAATTATACATCTTATTACTTCTATCCAAGTGCATGACCTTACATTTATCCCCATTAAAGCTCATTTGCCATTTATCAGCCCAAGCTTCTAGTTTACATAAATCATCCTGTAATATAAAATTGTCCTCCCCTGTATTGATTACCCTGCAGAGTTTAGTGTCATCTGCAAATATTGAAATTCTGCTCTGAATGCCCCCTACAAGGTCATTAATAAATATGTTAAAAAGAAGAGGGCCCAATACTGACCCCTGTGGTACCCCACTGCTAACCGCGACCCAGTCCGAGTGTGCTCCATTAATAACCACCATTTGTTTCCTATCCCTGAGCCAGCTCTTAGCCCACTTACACATATTTTCCCCTATCCCCATTATTCTCATTTTATGTATCAACCTTTTGTGTGGCACCGTATCAAAAGCTTTTGAAAAGTCCATATACGCTACATCCACTGGGTCCTTTGGTCCAGTCCGGAACTTACCTCTTCATAGAAACTGATCAAATTAGTCTGACATGAACGGTCCCTAGTAAACCCGTGCTGATACTGGGTCATGAGGTTATTCCTCTTCAGATACTCCAGTATAGCATCCCTTGTGTCACAAAAGAAAACCATCACAATTGGTACAAAGCGTGGCCCTGGGCAAAGGTGGGCCCCCAAATACTTACATATTGCACCATTACACAGAACCATGTAGGTGCATTTACAAAAACTGATATCAGACCTTTAAATAAGTGCGGCCAACTGTTAAAGTCATCTGGAGCTTCTGTATCGGCCTTTTTACACAGGCTGACGAAGAGTGATGGGGCAGATCGTTCATTAACAGCTAATTCTGTCCCCATACATATCATGTTATGGACAGCACATCTACGGTTTACACTGCTGTTGAGAACAATGGTCCTGATTCATTAGGACTGGCATTGTGCTCACCAGTTTTAATGCCCGGGGCCGGTGGAGTAAGGCCATGTGCACACGTTCAGTATTTTTTTGCATTTTATTCGCGTTTTTTCGCTATAAAAACGTGATAAAATCGCGAAAAAAAACGCTTAAATATGCCTCCTATTATTTACAGTGTATTCCGCATTTCTAGTGCAAATGTTGCATTTTTTTCAGCGAAAAAAATCGCATTGCGGAAAAAAAAGCAACATGTTCATTAAATATGCGGAATTGCGGGGATTCCGCACACCTAGGAATGCATTGATCTGCTTACTTTCCGCATGGGGCTGTGCACACCATGCGGAAAGTAAGCAGATTATGTGCGGTTGGTACCCAGGGTGGAGGAGAGGAGACTCTCCTCCACGGACTGGGCACCATATAATTGGTAAAAAAAAAAAGAATTAAAATAAAAAATAGTGATATACTCACCCTCTGATGGCCCCAGAGTCCTCCCGCCTCTCATCGGTGCATGCTCTCTCTTCCATTCCTATATGCTCTGTGTGAAGGACCTGCGATGACGTCGCCGTCTTGTGATTGGTCACGTGACCGCTCATGTGACCACGACGTCATCGAAGGTCCTGCACACACACACCATCTATAGCAGTGGTCCCCAACTCCAGGCCTCGAGGGCCGCCAACAGTGCAGGTTTTCAGGATTTCCTTAGTATTGCACAGGGGTTGGAATCATCACCTGTGCAGATGATCACATTACCACCAATGCAATACTAAAGAAATCCTGAAAACCTGCACTGTTGGCGGCCCTCGAGGCCTGGAGTTGGGGACCCCTGATCTATAGGAACGGACGCCGCTGAGGAGATCGGCTGTTTGCAGGCAAGTATAACCATTTTTTTTTTTTTTTATTATTTTTAAACATTCTATCCTTTACTATTGATGCTGCATAGGCAGCATCTATAGTAACAAGTTGGTCACACTTGTCAAACACTATGTTTGACAAGTGTGACCAACCTGTCAGTCAGTTTTCCAAGCGATGCTACAGATCGCTTGGAAAACTTTAGCATTCTGCAAGCTAATTTCGCTTGCAAGATGCTAAAAAAAAAAAAAACGCGGAAAAAAAACGCAAAAAAAAAAAAAATGCGGATTTCTTGCAGAAAATTTCCGCTTTTCTTCAGGAAATTTCTGCAAGAAATCCTGACGTGTGCACGTACCCTAAGATGTGCTAAACTCATTCAAGGGAGCACACCACTTAATGAATTAGAAATCTTCCAAGTGTGGCGCCCCTATGGCGGAGTACATTTCTGGACTAACTATTGGCACTACAGTAGTGTAACTTTCATGAATTTGACTAGCGGGCATTGCCTCGCCCCACCCATGCTCTGCCCATAATGGCATATGGCCAGGACTGGTGTGAAAACACAAAAAGTTGAAATATATTTGTGCAACTTCTGAGCCACTGAATGTGTTGTGCACTAGCAGTCTGAAAACCTCAATGAATTAGGCCCAATGATTTTGTTCCAGCATAAACAATCCAATCACCTGATGAATTAGCATCAGTTTACTCATTCCTTGGGTGATTGCTCTCATGTTTACACTTATGAACTATCAAATTTACACGTGTGGATGCTACACAGTCTGACAGTGACACAGACATCAGTATATACACAATCACACTCTTCATGATACACACACTTCCGTATATATACATACCGTATATATATACATAGTGCACACGTGTATATTCACATAGCACACACATCTGATTGGCCAGAAGTCAGTGCTATCGGTCACTTTCTCTTGTGATAGACTCGCACACTCGGCTGCTCAAAGAGGTAGACACAGAAAAGTTTCTCATTTGAATCTTCTACTGGTTTATTAAAATACGGGATAAACCAATGCAAAGTTTATCAAAATAAACATGGCCTTTCTGGCATAACGGAAAACAAAAGATAAAGGATAGCACAGTCCATGTAGTTAAACAAACTCATAAATAAATGAATCGTCGTGTAACCATCAAAAACCATTAACACCTATAAATATGATACACAGACGAGAAGTACTTCAATAGTATATATATTTTATTATTTACATCAAAATAACAATAGTTAAAAATAAGGGAACAGACCACCAGGTGGCAATAGAGTGCGAGATATCATATACGGGGGATGGGCAAATAAATATAAATGTCCAGTGGATAGTATAAATTAATAAATAAATAAATACTATATTATCATTACATTTTACATAACAGACCGGACAGAAGTTAATTATAAAAATAATAATAAGGCTATTAAATACTGCTTGCTCACATTATGAGTTTTATATGCATATACAAGATAAAGTGAGCGTTGTGCAAGATAGATAAAACTCCCAAATAAATTAAATAAATAAATTCATAGATAATTAATATTTATAGAGAAGGAGAAATATCAAAAATACAAAATAGCCTAATCAAATAGGAGAATATCACATAGGTGGATTAAATATAAATATCCTGCGGTATTACATGTAATAAATACTCCCAGCTCACATTTAAAATCTCATAAATATATATCACATAAGTGCAAGGCTATTAATATGCCACAGTATAGTTAATGCGCATAACAGAAGAATTTCAGGTACACCGTAGCCTGTCCGAGTAAACAAACACCAGATTGTTGCATCAAATGTACGTATCCTGCAGTATCACATAGCCCTGATGATAAATACCCCGATGATACGCCCACACGGCCCGACGCGCGTTTCGCTTATGGCTTTGTCGAGGGAAAATTAGACTGATGTCTAGCAATTTTTCTGAAATAAACTGTGGCATATAATCCTCTAGATAGTTTTGTCTTGGTCTTTATTCTGTATATACATTTATTGTAACCTTATGAATATGCATTACAGAAGAACAAACACTGCCATTTTGTAAATTGCTTTGATGGGGGAAACATAGTGCTGAATCCCACACAATTGTGAGCACAGCCTTAGGCAGCGAAGCCCAAATTTGGAGCATTATATGAAATAAATGGGCTACAAACATCCAAGTATTCATCAAATGGTCTGAGATGTCAACGTCTCCAGACCATATAGACAATTTCCAAATTGAATGGGGAGCTGGTACAGTTGAAACCAGTAATCTTAGTGTATGTAAACTTTTGACTTTGCAGTAAGTAATAGAAATGCCTTAAACCATTCTCTCTCTACCTCACTATTCTGGCATTTGGCAAATATTAATAATTATGGTAATCCTAATTGACCTAAAACGGGAAAGGTTTATTCTGATTTCATGTCAGATATTAAGAAAAACACGAATATGTGTCTTTTTATGTAGTGTATGTAAACTTCTGGTTTCAACTCTATATGAGATCTCTCAGTACTTTGGAATGGCAAAGATGGCCCACCTATACAGTATATTTAAATAATACATTTATGCTCTTTATGAGGCTTGTTGGCTCCAATGTGCATCTTACACCTCAAATCTGAAGACACACCCACTAATTAAATTTAAGTTGCGGCTCCTTGTAAATGTCATAATGATAATGGTCCTGCCTACTGACAAAGATTATTTTACAGGCTTCTGTAGAAAGGCACCATGACAGTCATCCAAGGGTTAATGCTTTGGAACACGGTTCCCACCACAGGGGGTTTTTCCTCCCTTGAGTGCTGAAGGATGATTCTTCGTGAGTCGGAGGTTTGCCATTTTCAGTGTCTTGTTCATAGTAATTATAAACATAAGGATGAATGACCTCGGGGAGATCAAACACCAACACCGCAGAGACACCATCACGTGTTTCTCAACGCTGTGATCCAGAACACTGCTCCCATCCCTTATGGGAAATATGCAAATGCATGTAGAAAAGCCGCGGAGACACCATCACGTGTTTCTCAACGCAAGCAATAAATAGCCAGGTCTTCCACCGGGAAGGAACAACCACGGGAAGGGCAGCATCCAAAAAAGAAAACCACGTATGCCAAAACATGGTATCCATCCACAGACAGCTGTTTCGGGGTATTTGCCCCTCATCAGTGTGGAGTAGGAAACTGGCTATTAGGAGCAGTGCCTAGTAAAAGGACTATAAACATAAGGATGAATGACCTCAGGGAGATCAAAACATCCAACATCGCGGAGACACCATCACGTGTTTCTCAACGCAGTGATCCAGAACACTGCCCCCATCCCTTATGGGAAATATGCAAATGCATGTAGAAAAGCCGCGGAGACACCATCACGTGTTTCTCAACGCTGTGATCCAGAACACTGCTCCCATCCCTTATGGGAAATATGCAAATGCATGTAGAAAAGCCGCGGAGACACCAGCACGTGTTTCTCAACGCAAGCAATAAATAGCCAGGCCTTTCACCGGGAAGGAACAACCACAGCGGGAAGGGCAGCATCCAAAAAGGAAAACCACCTATGCCAAAACATGATATCCACCCACAGTAGTTCATAGTAATTGGCTGATTCTAAATTTCAGACACTGAATGAAATAATAATAATGTGATTTGTAATAAAATTCGGCCCATTTAACATCAAGTGTTTTGCGTGTTTCTTTCACAACCTTGGGATGATGGGATTTTGCTTGGGAATCAGGATCCATCACTTATGATCAAGCCATGAAGGCAGACATGGAGTCCATGCATCTTTAACCCTGTGCTTGAAAACAGGATGGAGCACAGGTGACAATTGGCACAAGTTCTCACTGTAACGTGGCTAAAGGTTGGATAGTCGACGGGAGTAATGTATCACAGAGAAGGCTTGTCGCTGTGATGTGACCCGGAGTGTTTTCTGTAATGCACATAAACAATAAGAAATTGCTTAGGATATTTGGGTCCGGGTTACGGGTAGCTATGAGAGATGGGAGGGTCTGGCTACCCTATAACCGTGCCTATCTATGTTTGTTTCAGGACCTGTGGTGATGTCAGAACCACATGTCTAATCATGTGATGGGTTCCTGGGTGTGGTTACACCTATGTAAAGAGGTGTGTGTGTAGCACATGGAGAGAGTGTGTTTGGGAGTCTGTCAGGGTGGACACACTTCCATGTGTCCTGGCTGGACACTGCAGAGTGGCCTGTGTGTTGGACGGTTCCAAGTGGGGACAGACGTCCTGAACAGCACACAGAGACCATATTTAGGCTGGAGAGCCTACGTGCTGGACATGGCACAGCCTGTATGCCTACAGGTCTCAGAGAGAGCGGAGCTCTAATATGGACATTGAGGATTCAACTGTCTGAAGTAAGACTGTTTACCTGTTGTTCCTGTTGCTATGTGGTTTATGGAGCAATAAACCTGTGAACTTTTAATGAAACGTGCCTCCAGAGTGTCATCCGACGCACCTGAGTGAGTACAATCCCTACAATTGGTGTTTCGAATGCGGGCAGCGATCCAAGGAGCACATGTTGCAGCCCTGGCTGGTCTGAGCAAGAGGAGTGGACGGTCTTGACAACCGTGAGTAATACTGACCGGGGTCAGTGAGAACTGCTGTTTTGGGATACCTCTGAGGAGAAGAGGGATCCGGGAACCTGTGTGGCCGGAACCAACAGGTAACGGACAGGTGTCCATGTGTACTGACCGGGGTCAGAGTGGAAGAAAAGAGACAGTGCGTCTGGGCATCTCTGAGGCTGAGGGGTGTCCAGAAACCCGTGAAGTTGCCAACGGGTGACGGTCTGAAAACCGTGTATTGTTCTGACCGGGGTCAGTGAAAAACTGTTTTTGGGCTATGTTAAAGCCGGGTGTGTAACAGACCATAGTCTGTGTTAATCTGACCAGGGTCACTGAGAGACTGTGGTTTTTTTTTTCTATAAGCACATGTGCAAGTGCTTGCTGGGGACTGGCGAGTCCATGTATTTCTTTTTTTTTCTTCTGTGATCGACTTGCTGTGGCTCGGCGGGGCCACGACGATTGAAGGCGTCTGGCAGTAACTCGGCGGGGTTACAAAGTTTTGCTGTGGATCGGCGGATCCACGAAGTCCGCGGTGCAGAGCCTTGTGAAGTGCAGTTGCAGCAAAGAAAAAAAAAAAAAAGACATTGCTGGTTTAGAGTGTGCAGACTCTTAAAGGGCCAGAGTCACATTGGTGTGCTGTGCAAACTGGGGCCTGAGAGTACTGTGGGAAGTCCACAGGGTGTACCCCAGAGTGGAGTGGTGTCCCTAAAAAGTGGGTGGAGTCCCAAAAACGGAGCGGTGCCCAAATAATTATGGTTGGCAAAAAAGGGGCTGCGTCTCAAAAGGGGGTAATTGCACAAAAGGGGGTGGAGTCCCTAAAAGGGGCGGTGGCCCTAAAGGAGAAAATGGTCCACAAGGGGGTGGTAACCCAAAAGGGGTTGGAGTCCCTAAAAGGGGCGGTGGCCCTAAAGGAGAAAATGGTCCACAAGGGGGTGGTAACCCAAAAGGGGTGGAGTCCAAAAAGGGGGCGGCGACCCAAATAGGGGTGGTGGCCCAAAAAGGGGTGGCGGTGAATGCACTGATGGACTGTTGCCGGGTTCGGTGTTCGAACAGCACATGTTCAGAATATTGTACTGACTTTTCATCTGGCAAGATGACACAGAGCTGTTCTGTAGAAGTCAATGGAGTGTGCGTGACTGGTTCTCTGGACTCGGGGAGCCTGGTGACGCTGGTGAGCGCCACACTCCCTGTCTATCTGATTCCCGGAAGGAAGATGGAAGTCCACTGCGTTCATGGGGTCGCTAGGGATTATCCACTATCCAGGGTAATCATTGAGACGCCCACTATTATTGCCAGCCATGATGTACCTGTAGTCCCAGACTTGCCATTCCCTGTTGTAATAGGCCAGGACTTTGAAAGGTTTTGGGACTTGTGGGAGGTAAGGGGAGTATCTGGTTGCTCAAAAAGGATCCAGAATGACTTTAAGGGAGCCCCACCACAACAGGCGGCTGTAGTGATTCCGAGTGGTGTGATGTGTGAAAAGGAGATATGGATGTGCTCAGAATGGCTCAAGAAAAGCATCAGCAGGAGCTTCTCCAGAGAGAGGAGGAACGTCGCTGCCTGGCAGCGGAGTTGCCAATGCCCATCTTGGCGAAAGCTCAAGCGGAAGAAAAGACTGAGGAAGAGTTCGTGCTAAAAGCGGAACAAGAGAGTCACCCGGTTGTGGCAGATGTCCGTGAAGATGAGACCTCGCTTTTCAAGAGCATAATAGAAGTACCCGAAGACATGCGAGAAGTGTGCGCCAGGAAGGGTGTGCATGAAGCATTTAGAAAGGCAGTAGAGGCTTGTAGTGTGCACTGGGCGCCTGAGACTCAGCAATTGGTCATACTGTCGACTAGGGAAGTCACAGTGAAGCGGGTGGCTGTCCTGAGGGATATGCACCTACTCTGCCTCCGTACAAAGCAGAAGATCATTCTGAAGAATGATGAAGCCGTTCGACGTTTGGAGCGTGAAAGGAAAGCTCTTAGTCGGCTGGGCTTAGTGGAAGACACAGTCCAAGTACCTAAAGGTCTGGTGGCAAAAGTCATTGGGAAACTTGGGAGAGTGATGCAGGAGATGGTGGATAAATTCGGTCTGAAGAGACTGAGGATACCCACTGATGAAGAGGTCCAGGTCATGGGTGAAGATGGGATGGTTCCGTTCCTGGTTGTCGGATCCAGAGAGAGTCTCAGGAATATCCGCATGCTCCTGGAATATCGCATGGCATACCTAAGGGAGGTAGAGCAGCTGAGACTTGAGAGACGGCAAGTTAATAAACAGCTGCCAGAGAGGCGAAGAAGTTTGCGTAAGACCAGAAGTCCTCAAGCTGAAGCTACCAGAGGACATAGACAAAAGTGGATGGATTGCTCTCCAGGCAATAAAAACCATGGGAGAAGGTGGCCTGATGAAACGGGTAGAAGCAGTGATGCCTCAGTTAGCTCAGGGTTAAGTGACCTAAGCAGGAGATTCTGTAGCAGACGAGATGACAAGGGGTCATCGTTATCAAAGGATGTGACGGAAAGGGATGACGAATGCCGACGAAAGGGTTCAATAACAGGCCCTGACTTAGACAGACTGACTGTCAGGGACGACTGAGAGGGGTCTCTAGTCGGTTTAGGACAAGTGCCAAGCCCCACGGCTTTAGGCAGAGGGGGGAGGTATGTAACGTGGCTAAAGGTTGGATAGTCGACGGGAGGTATGTATCACAGAGAAGGCTTGTCGCTGTGATGTGACCCAGAGTGTTTTCTGTAATGCACATAAACAATAAGAAATTGCTTAGAATATTTGGGTCCGGGTTACGGGTAGCTATGAGAGATGGGAGGGTCTGGTTACCCATATACCTCACCCCTGGGTAAGGGGCATAACCGTGCCTATCTATGTTTGTTTCAGGACCTGTGGTGATGTCAGAACCACATGTCTAATCATGTGATGGGTTCCTGGGTGTGGTTACACCTATGTAAAGAGTTGTGTGTGTAGCACATGGAGAGAGTGTGTTTGGGAGTCTGTCAGGGTGGACACACTTCCATGTGTCCTGGCTGGACACTGCAGTGTGGCCTGTGTGTTGGACGGTTCCAAGTGGGGACAGACGTCCTGAACAGCACACAGAGACCATATTTAGGCTGGAGAGCCTACGTGCTGGACATGGCACAGCCTGTATGCCTACATGTCTGAGAGAGAGCGGAGCTCTAATATGGACATTGAGGATTCAACTGTCTGAAGTAAAGGCCCCTTCACATTAAGCGACGCTGCAGCGATACCGACAACGATCCGGATCGCTGCAGCGTCGCTCTTTGGTCGCTGGAGAGCTGTCACACAGACAGCTCTCCAGCGACCAACGATCCCGAGGTCCCCGGTAACCAGGGTAAACATCGGGTAACTAAGCGCAGGGCCGCGCTTAGTAACCCGATGTTTACCCTGGTTACCATGCTAAAAGTAAAAAAAAACAAACACTAGATACTTACCTACCGCTGTCTGTCCTCCAGCGCTGCGCTCTGCTTCTCTGCACTCCTCCTGTACTGTCTGTGAGCCGGAAAGCAGAGCGGTGACGTCACCGCTCTGCTTTCCGGCTCACAGCCAGTACAGGAGGAGAGCAGAGCACAGCGCTGGAGCACAGACGGCTGTAGGTAAGTATGTAGTGTTTGTTTTTTTTACTTTTAGCATGGTAACCAGGGTAAACATCGGGTTACTAAGCGCGGCCCTGCGCTTAGTTACCCGATGTTTACCCTGGTTACCAGTGAAGACATCGCTGGATCGGTGTCACACACGCCGATCCAGCGATGTCCACGGGAGATCCAGCGACGAAATAAAGTTCTGGACTTTATTCAGCGACCAACGATCTCCCAGCAGGGGCCTGATCGTTGGTCGCTGTCACACATAATGATTTCATTAACGATATCGTTGCTACGTCACAAATAGCAACGATATCGTTAACAATATCGTTATGTGTGAAGGTACCTTAAGACTGTTTACCTGTTGTTCCTGTTGCTATGTGGTTTATGGAGCAATAAACCTGTGAACTTATAATGAAACATGCCTCCAGAGTGTCATCCGCCGCACCTGATCGAGTACAATCCCTACATCACTCATCCTTGGACTGAAATAATGGGGATCATTTATGACTAGTGTTGGAAGGTGTATGAATTTACTAATATACAAAAAATGGTGAATTGCATCACATTGCTCCACATGTAACATGATGAACTTGGAGTAATTTGCTCATCATGTTAGAAACTTTTTTAAATGTAATAAACTTACTAAGGATCCAATTTTACATGGATCACTTATGGGGCATGATACAGGGCACAGTTTTATACTGAGCTGTCTCTTTGGAATACACAAAACACAATACATTATTGAGGTCAGCAAGGTCCTAGAAAGGTAAAAAACAGGCAAATCACCATATAGGACAGTATGTAACAGCTACAGACGCAGAAGAAGGGACCGAGTTTTGGAATCTCACTCACCTATTTTGATTGTGCGCTGGACACAACAGCAAATCATCAATGTAGTGTGGAGCGCCCCCAGACACAGGACCGCGGGTTACTCGGTACCGGTCTTCTCTGTCTCGGTTCTAGGGTTGTCACGGTGGCTGGACCTGGTCCGTGACCCTGCTAAGGGGCGTCCAATGAAAGGGGTGATGAAAGTCGGCCAAGGTTTCGTGACACCACCTGTGGTATTCGGTCAGGGGGACCGACCCTGCTTGGGGGTCCACTGGGGTGATGTAATGGCAGCTAGATGGTATACCTTCCCACAGGTGAAGTATATCCCCAGGGCTTCCCAGTAGTGTAGGTGGTGATGATGTGAGGCGCAGTTAATAACGAAGACACAGGGTTGCAGTCTCTTTACCTTTTACTGAAGACTTCAGGATCCTCAATCCAGAGCACTGCTAACTGGGCTGTCTGAGACCGGCCGGTCCGAAGGCACATCCAGAGTTCCCTTTGCAGGTGGAAATCAGTGCCTACCACTAGCGCCTGTGTGTTATAGTTCTTCCCTGCTGAGCATTCGGGATAGTCCTCACAACTTTCGTGTTCGTTCTTTCTCTCTCTCCCTCCATCCCCCAAATTTATCTGGATAGGACGCACCGGTTTGACGGGAAGGCTCGGAGCTATTCTGGGACCCTAGAGACGCCCCTCTCCACGCTTGCCCCCTATGTCTTCTTAGGTGATGTATAGTAGACACCCAACCTATAATCAACTGTCCTGCCGTTATTTGAAGTAATGCTTGGAGTCAGTTACTTCCTCAGTGTTCCGGCCACCGGCTACGCGCCTCAGTAGGATGTTGCCGTTCTCGGGGCACGACTCCTACTGGCTCTCCTTTGTGCTTTGATCTCGTTTCTCACTTCTCCACAATATCCTTCTCTTCGTGTCCTTTCTTAGGATGCCGCCACAAGGTAGTGCAGGTGTAGCTCCGTCACTTTCTGCTAGGTACCTGCCAGGAACCCACCCCTGACAGGTCCTCCCTGGAGCTCTCCCAGGCTGCGTTCTGATCTAACTTCCTATCCGACCCCCAGTTTTACCAGTGTGAGGAGTGGCCTAATACATAGTGCCTTTTGCTCCCCCTGATGGCCGGAGTGTGAAGTGTAATGTGTGACTGTGATACCTGGTCAGATGAACTCCTTTAGTGCAATCAGACATAACATCACTCCCCTTAGTGGCAGAGCGACATTACTGCAATGACCAGGACTCTGGGGCGCTGCAAGTGCATTCTATAATGGTGTATATCTGCCCCCAACCTGTAAGAGAAGAAAAATAACTTTTATTATACTCACTTGCGGGGCGGTCCGATGCAAGGGGTCGCTCTTCTTTGTCAGGCACCTCCCATCTTCTTACGATCACTGCACTCCTTCTTGGTTCATGTGGATGACGTGTCCCTACATAATCCACACAGTCGTCTCGGCATCGCGCTACTGTGCAGGAGTACTTCTCTGTCCTGTTGAAGGCAGAGCAAAGTACTGCAGTGCTCTGTGACCTTCCTCTGCACAGGAGCGCGATGCTGAGGCACCCATCATCCACATGAACCTCGAAGGAGCGCAGTAATCGTAAGAAGATGGGAGGCACCAGACCAAGAAGAGTTTCATCCCTTGGACCGGACTGCCCCGCAGGTGAGTATAATAAAAGTTATTTTTCTTTTACAGGTTGAGGGCAGATATATAACATTATAGAATGCTGTATATCAGCCCTGAAAGGTGGATGATATATATCGGACAAACCTGGTGACAGATAGTGACCGAGCCAAATTTTTTAAATCTGACCAGTGTCACTTTATGTGGTAATAACTCTGCAACGCTTCAACAAATCCCAGTGATTTTGAGATTGTTTTTTCGTGACACATTATACTTTATGATAATGGTAAATTTAGTTCAACATTTTTTGTGTTTATTTATAAAAAATATTAAAAATTTGAGAAAAATGTTAAAAAATTAGCAATTTTCTAAATTTGAATGATTATCCCTTTAATCCAGATAGTCATACAACAGCAAACTATTAATAAATAACATTTCCCACATGTCGGCTTTACATCAGCACCATTTGTAAAATGTTATTTTATTTTGTTAGCATTTTAGGAGGTTTAAAAATGTAGCAGCAATTTTTCATTTTTTCAAAGAAATTTACCACATTTATTTTTTTAGGGACTTATCCATGTTTGAAGTGACTTTAGGGGTCCCATATATTGGGAAACCCCCAAACGTGATACCATTTTAGAAACAGCACCCCTAAACATATTGAAAACTGCTGTCAGGTAGTTTATTAACCCTTCAGGTGCTTTACAGGAATTAATGCAAAGTGGTATGTCAGAAATGAAAATGTGTATTTTTACCACCTAAATGTTGCTAACTTCTAAACAGATTACTACAGCTGTCAGACTCTAAGGCCGCTATTTGGTCATGAATTGCCATGGCAAGCATCAGGACAACAAAATCATGATCTGAGGGCACCAATTGGGATAAAGAAGAAGCCCCCACACTCTGTTAACCATTTATAATGATGTAGTCACTATTGACAGCAGCATGTAAGGGGTTAAACAGATTTAGAAGGTGCAAATACTGATTGTGGCTGATACAGCAAGTTGTCAGCTATAGTGTACAACCAACAGATGCTGGATTGTCATCTGTATGGGGAGGCTATTCTCTTATATCTCAGGTCAGTTAAAAGACGTATTGGCGGTCATTAAGGGGTTAAAGGGGTTATTCTAAGTTTGGAAGTGCAATCCCATGAGATACGCATACCCAACGTCTGTTCCATTCAGATGTGGAACTTTAGAGCCCTGGTCATATGAGGTTCAATCCAGAAGAGGAAACGAAGAGACCAGTGGGAGACATGGGGTATGGTCCCAGGAAAGAACTAAAGTCCAGTAGGTGAGTTTGCAATTATTATTTTTTTTAATTTCAGATCATGGGCCACTTTTTAAAAGGGATGTAAACATTATGAACAGAGCAGCAAAGCTTAGCACCATTCAATGTTTAGCAGCCACTACCGGGTCCTGCAGATTAGCTCCTATTCACAAAAACAGGAGCTTTTCTGCAGTACCTGGCAGTAGCTGTTTCTCTTTGAAAGGTGCTGCCCATTGTAGTGTTTATATCCAGCCACTAATGGAGCAAATAACGACTGATCAGCAGCAGTGCAGTGTGTCAGACACCCATTGATCTGATATTGATGACTTATCCCTGTGGATAGGTCTTCAATATGTGAATGGACAGCCACTACAATGTAGTGTGGTTCCATGGTGTAATGGTTAGCACTCTGGACTCTGAATCCAGCGATCTGAGTTCAAATCTCAGTGGAACCTGGGCAGCTCTTTGTACATATGTTTCAGTTTTTTTTCTATGTTAATATGAGGAGGTGGTGATGGCGAACTCAGTCGAGGGGTTCAAGAGAGGCCTGGATGTCTTCCTGGAGCAGAACAATATTGTATCATACAATTATTAGGTTCTGTAGAAGGACGTAGATCTGGGGATTTATTATGATGGAATATAGGCTGAACTGGATGGACAAATGTCTTTTTTCGGCCTTACTAACTATGTTACTATGTTACTATGTACTTTACAGTGAGGGCCCAATTCATAATTTCCTTTGCACCTCTTTTCTAATCAAATATGGACACTTGGTCCACAAAAATTTGGGACCTGTGAATGGCCCAAGAGACTATGACAAGAATGAGTGCAATCAATGAAAACCACCTATATGAGAACATCAGAGGTCTGAATGAGCCCCAACACTGATTAAGCCCCTAATTAATCAATAAAGACCTCTTGGCTCACCTAATATGTTTGTTTAGTAAATCCATCTGGTCTCAGCCGGGTGCTACTAGTTGGGGTTTACATAGACTGTCACTGTCCAATCAGGGCTGACAGGGACAAGTTGCATGAAGATACACCAGGTGTCCATTTACTTATACATTTCCAGGAGGAATAACAGAGGAACTGCGCAATACAGAGCTCTAAGAAAAGATGGCTCAGGATTATTTCTTGGGAAAACAAGTACCATATTTGCTAAAATAGGCATGTTAGGAGAGGCGACAGCTCCTCTTTAATATTAGTTATGTATCAATGCACTTACACTAGATGTGAGAATACATAAATTGCTGGTCGGTTCCTTGTCACATATGTAAATGTACATTACATTAGATCGCATGTAGTTTGGTGCAGTCATCGCCCTATTGTAGTACATGCACCTTACTCTTGTTAAAATCTGGGGTTGTCCTATAAACTACAGAAATTATGACAAAACGCGGAGGCCCCTCGCTGATTCTAAGAATAGGGGTCCCAAATTCCCCTGTGTGACTGGAGAAGTAGTGAGAATAGACAACCACTGTCATAGATTATCTATATCAGTGGTGGATGCATACACACAGTAGTCTCCAGGGGACCCTTGGACCCACATTCTTGGGATCTGTGGGGGGCCTCTGCAGCCAGACCCCCAATGACGGTATACAGAGCTGGACACTGCAAGCAGCAGTCCCTGCAGGTATTACAATGTTCTATCAATAATGGGAATAGAACCTTCGTGAAACGCTAACAAATATACAAACCAGCATCAGCCAAAGTAACAATGCCTGACACCTAAGGTTTGACCATCAGTAATAATGCTTGATGCCTAAGGACTGGTCATTATTAACAATGCCTGACGCCTAAGGACTGGGCATCAGTAACAATGCCTGACGCCTAAGGACTGGTCATCAGTAACAATGCCTGTTGCCTAAGATCTGGTCATCAGTGAGGATAACACAGCACGTACGTGACATTGGTAATGCGCAAAAGGTCAAGGACATATCAACCTTTACCAAAACATTTTAGGATCCTCCATGTCTGTAATTCAAGGAGTTTGCAAGTATGGGCTATAGATTTCGTCCGTCGGGGAATTAGAGGGGGAGATCTTAAACGTACCTTGGCACAAAGGGGATGTCAATGGATAGTTACCCTTGACACAATGGCCCCAAAGGTCTTAGGCTCCTTTCACACTAGCGTCGGAATCTCCCCGTCGCAATGCGTCGGGGAGAGATTCCGACGCTAGCGTTTGCTGCATTGCACAATGGAGGCAGCGGATGCATTTTTCCGGTGCATCCGCTGCCCCATTGTAAGGTGCGGGGAGGTGGGGGCGGAGTTCCGGCCGCACATGCGCGGTCGGAAAAAGCGGTCCGTCAGGAGAAAAAAACGTTACATGTAGCGTTTTTTTTCTCCCGACGGTCCGCAAAAGCACATATACACTTTGTTGAGCGGGCACCATCCAAATATTAATGAAAAAAAAGGGGATCACCATATGCATACCAAACAACAATGGCAATAAACAAGAACAAGTGTATGCATAAAGATAGGGATCACCACAAAATTTTTAAGAATAACACACATCTTTATTACGAGAACAACATGCACAAGAACATTTAAAAACATCTAAAAACATACAACAGAATAATGGGTCCACCAAAATATCGGGATAATACCCACAACAATAAGCACCCCACACAGCTAGTATCAATTCTATCACCAATAGACATAAACAAACACTGATCATAATAGCCTACATACTATATAGGTGCGCTTCCAACAAGTAACTGCTCCTGTTGTGAATTCTGTGGCAGAGCTCCCTCCTGTGGTCACGAGTGGTACTGCGGCTTCTGAGTTTCCTTCCTCAGGTGATGTGGTGAAGTCGTTAGGTGCTGCCCTATTTAACTCCACCTAGTGCTTTGCTCCTGGCCTCCAGTCAATGTTCTAGTATTGGTCTTGCTTCCTCCTGGATCGTTCCTGTGGCCGTCTGCTCTGCATAAGCTAAGTTTTGCTTGTGTTATTTTTTGTTTTGCTATTTTTTCTGTCCAGCTTGCTTAATTGGTTTTTCTTGCTTGCTGGAAGCTCTGGGACGCAGAGGGGGCACCTCCGTACCGTTAGTCGGTGCGGAGGGTCTTTTTGCCCCTCTGCGTGGTTGTTTGTAGGGTTTTGTGTTGATCGCAAAGTTATCTTTCCTATCTTCGGTCTGTTCAGTAAGTTGGGCCTCACTTTGCTAAATCTATTTCATCTCTGCGTTTGTATTTTCATCTCTACTCACAGTCATTATATGTGGGGGGCTGCCTTTTCCTTTGGGGTATTTCTCTGAGGCAAGGTAGGCTTATTTTTCTATCTTAGGCCTAGCTAGTTTCTCAGGCTGTGCCGAGTTGCATAGGGAGCGTTAGGCGCAATCCACGGCTGCCTCTAGTGTGGTTGGATAGGATTAGGGATTGCGGTCAGCAGAGTTCCCACGTCTCAGAGCTTGTCCTATGTCTTTTGGTTATTGTCAGGTCACTTTGTGTGCTCTGAACTTCAAGGTCCATTGTGGTTCTGAATTACCTAATCATAACAGTACTGGAGGCCCAAAGTACTAATGCTTCTCAATAGAGGGAAAAAAGAAGTTCTGAGACCATTTTTTTTTCTTTGCACTGTGTTTTGCCTTTTTTTTCCCCTAGACATTTGGGTGGTTCAGGACACAGGTGTAGTGATGGACATTAAAGGTCTGTCTTCATGTGTGGATCATCTCACTGCAAGAGTACAAAATATTCAAGACTTTGTGGTTCAGAATTCTATGTTAGAACCAAGAATTCCTATTCCTGATTTGTTTTCTGGAGATAGAGCAAAATTTCTGAGTTTCAAAAATAATTGTAAACTGTTTCTGGCTTTGAAACCTCGCTCCTCTGGTGACCCAGTTCAACAAGTTAGGATTAAAAACTTAGCACAACGCCCAAAATCCCTATCGTTAGGGATTGGGTAGATAAAAAATCTGGCCTGATAGTTAAAGGGCAGACGGGTGGGAGCAGGATAAAAAACCCTATATGTCCCTGATTACTCCCTGCCTGTCAGCGGAGGTTGGCACCCTCTTGGACGCAATATGGCGCCCCCGCTCCTCGACGGCTAACCCTAAAGGCCCTAAAAATCCCTATAGTAATGTGGGGATGCTAAATACCTCTATATACCTACTAACTAGCACCCAGACACACCAAACCACATATACCACCAAAAACACCAGACGGTGAATCACCAATAATAAATTAAGTTAGGAAAGCACGATCTGACCGTACCACGCCCTACAGATATATTGATATAAGGCTATCCTACTTAATGGCTATTGCACCCTCCAAAAACCCTACCTGGTAATACCTGCCTGACGGCGGAGGTTGGCACCCTCTTGGACGCAAATTGGCGCCCCCGCTCCTCGGCGGCTGTCCCTACTGACCCTTGGACGGTCCCTATAAAACAGGGAACCTGTAAATATGTGTCTAAGGGGCTACACTAGTGTGCCTTGCCAAATTACCCCTATTGCTCGGTCAGACCAAACTCAGATACCCAATGACTCAAGCACACCGTGGTCTAGAACGCTATCCTTGTTAAAGCCCACCAGAGTATTCAACAGATATTAGCACATATTAAATGGGTATAACCATAACCTCCCCCAGGTAAAGTTTTATAAATCTTTAATGCTCATAGCCACAACACTAACTCAGATATGGAGATCTCGTGTTACCAAGGGCACAATACAACTGATATATAAACATTCATACGGTGCCCCAATTGTAAACGTACAAATGGTGAAATACCAAAAAGAATATCAATAAAAGACCAGATACACTTATCTGTGTTCAGGTCTCGCCTCTACGTGTTTCCCCCCCATGATATGGTTCCTCAGGAGGCGTATGGGTAAGTCAAAATCCGTGTGCTGAAGACACATCAGAGATAGGTGCTGTGCCTGGTTGTAGGCATGCCTACAACCAGGCACAGCACCTATCTCTGATAGGTATGCCTACAACCAGGGTTAGCCGTCGAGGAGCGGGGGCGCCATATTGCGTCCAAGAGGGTGCCAACCTCCGCTGACAGGCAGGGAGTAATCAGGGACATATAGGGTTTTTTATCCTGCTCCCACCCGTCTGCCCTTTAACTATCAGGCCAGATTTTTTATCTACCCAATCCCTAACGATAGGGATTTTGGGCGTTGTGCTAAGTTTTTAATCCCATTTTTTGGTTTTGAAATAAAGTTATTGGATATATTAGTTTTGGTACTAATTTTTTTTGATTGATACTAATTTGGTCATCTGGTATTATACTTCCCCCCAAGTTCAACAAGTTAGGATCATTATTTCTTTATTACGTGGCGACCCTCAAGACTGGGCATTTTCCCTTGCACCAGGAGATCCTGCATTATGTAATATTGATGCGTTTTTCCTGGCGCTCGGATTGCTGTACGATGAACCTAATTCGGTGGATCAGGCAGAGAAAAATTTGCTGGCTCTGTGTCAGGGTCAGGATGAGATAGAGATTTATTGTCAGAAGTTTAGAAAGTGGTCCGTGCTCACTCAATGGAATGAAGGTGCGCTGGCAGCTATTTTCAGAAAGGGTCTCTCTGAAGCCCTTAAGGATGTCATGGTGGGATTTCCCATGCCTGCTGGTCTGAATGAGTCTATGTCTTTGGCCATTCAAATCGGTCGACGCTTGCGTGAGCGTAAATCTGTGCACCATTTGGCGGTATTATCCGAGCATAAACCTGAGCCTATGCAGTGCGATAGGACTTTGACCAGAGTTGAACGGCAAGAACACAGACGTCAGAATGGGCTGTGTTTCTACTGTGGTGATTCCACTCATGCTATCTCCGATTGTCCTAAGCGCACTAAGCGGTTCGCTAGGTCTGCCACCATTGGTACGGTACAGTCAAAATTTCTTTTGTCCGTTACTTTGATCTGCTCTTTGTCATCTTATTCTGTCATGGCATTTGTGGATTCGGGCGCTGCCCTTAATTTGATGGACTTGGAGTATGCTAGGCGTTGTGGGTTTTTTCTTGGAGCCCTTGCAGTGTCCTATTCCATTGAGAGGAATTGATGCTACGCCTTTGGCCAAGAATAAGCCTCAATACTGGACCCAGCTGACCATGTGCATGGCTCCTGCACATCAGGAGGATATTCGCTTTCTGGTGTTGCATAATCTGCATGATGTGGTCGTGTTGGGGTTGCCATGGCTACAAGTCCATAACCCAGTATTAGATTGGAAATCAATGTCTGTGTCCAGCTCGGGTTGTCAGGGGGTACATGGTGATGTCCCATTTCTGTCTATTTCGTCATCCACCCCTTCTGAGGTTCCAGAGTTCTTGTCTGATTAACGGGATGTATTTGATGAGCCCAAGTCCAATGCCCTACCTCCTCATAGGGATTGTGATTGTGCTATCGATTTGATTCCTGGTAGTAAGTTTCCTAAAGGTCGACTGTTTAATTTATCTGTACCTGAGCACGCCGCTATGCGGAGTTACGTGAAGGAGTCCTTGGAGAAGGGTCATATTCGCCCGTCATCGTCGCCATTGGGAGCGGGGTTCTTTTTTGTGGCCAAGAAGGATGGTTCGCTGAGACCTTGTATTGATTACCGCCTTCTAAATAAAATCACGGTCAAATTTCAGTACCCCTTGCCGCTGCTATCTGATTTGTTTGCTCGGATCAAGGGGGCTAGTTGGTTCACCAAGATAGATCTTCGTGGTGCGTATAATCTTGTGCGTATTAAGCGGGGCAATGAATGGAAAACTGCATTTAATACGCCCGAGGGCCATTTTGAGTACCTAGTTATGCCTTTCGGACTTGCCAATGCTCCATCGGTGTTTCAGTCCTTTATGCATGACATCTTCCGAGAGTACCTGGATGAATTCCTGATTGTATACTTGGATGATATTTTGGTCTTCTCGGATGATTGGGAGTCTCATGTTAAGCAGGTCAGAATGGTGTTCCAGGTCCTGCGTGCTAATTCTTTGTTTGTGAAGGGATCAAAGTGTCTCTTTGGTGTTCAGAAGGTTTCATTTTTGGGGTTCATTTTTTCCCCTTCTACTATCGAGATGGACCCTGTTAAGGTCCAGGCCATCTATGATTGGACTCAGCCGACATCTCTGAAGAGTCTGCAAAAGTTCCTGGGCTTTGCTAATTTTTATCGTCGCTTCATCTGTAATTTTTCTAGTATTGCTAAACCATTGACCGATTTGACCAAGAAGGGTGCTGATGTGGTCAATTGGTCTTCTGCTGCTGTGGAAGCTTTTCAAGAGTTAAAGTGTCGTTTTTCTTCTGCCCCTGTGTTGTGTCAACCAGATGTTTCGCTTCCGTTCCAGGTCGAGGTTGATGCTTCTGAAATTGGAGCGGGGGCTGTTTTGTCGCAGAGAAGTTCTGATTGCTCGGTGATGAAACCATGCGCCTTCTTTTCCAGGAAGTTTTCGCCTGCTGAGCGAAATTATGATGTTGGTAATCGAGAGTTGCTGGCCATGAAGTGGGCATTCGAGGAGTGGCGTCATTGGCTTGAAGGAGCTAAGCATCGTGTGGTGGTCTTGACTGATCACAAGAACTTGACTTATCTCGAGTCTGCCAAACGGTTGAATCCTAGACAGGCTCGTTGGTCGCTGTTTTTCTCCCGTTTTGACTTTGTGGTTTCGTACCTTCCGGGCTCTAAAAATGTGAAGGCGGATGCCCTGTCTAGGAGTTTTGTGCCCGACTCTCCGGGTTTGTCTGAGCCGGTGGGTATTCTCAAAGAGGGAGTAATTTTGTCTGCCATCTCCCCTGATTTGCGGCGGGTGCTGCAAAAATTTCAGGCTAATAAACCTGATCGTTGCCCAGCGGAGAAACTGTTTGTCCCTGATAGGTGGACGAATAAAGTTATCTCTGAGGTTCATTGTTCGGTGTTGGCTGGTCATCCTGGAATCTTTGGTACCAGAGATTTAGTGGCTAGATCCTTTTGGTGGCCATCTCTGTCGCGGGATGTGCGTTCTTTTGTGCAGTCCTGTGGGATTTGTGCTCGGGCTAAGCCCTGCTGTTCTCGTGCCAGTGGGTTGCTTTTGCCCTTGCCGGTACCGAAGAGGCCTTGGACACATATCTCTATGGATTTTATTTCGGATCTCCCCGTCTCTCAAAAAATGTCGGTCATTTGGGTGGTTTGTGATCGCTTCTCTAAGATGATCCATTTGGTACCCTTGTCTAAATTACCTTCCTCCTCTGATTTGGTGCCATTGTTCTTCCAGCATGTGGTTCGTTTACATGGCATTCCAGAGAACATCGTTTCTGACAGAGGTTCCCAGTTTGTTTCGAGGTTTTGGCGAGCTTTTTGTGCTAGGATGGGCATTGATTTGTCTTTTTCCTCGGCTTTCCATCCTCAGACTAATGGCCAGACCGAACGAACCAATCAGACCTTGGAAACATATCTGAGATGCTTTGTTTCTGCTGATCAGGATGATTGGGTGTCCTTCTTGCCTTTGGCTGAGTTCGCCCTTAATAATCGGGCCAGCTCGGCTACCTTGGTTTCGCCGTTTTTCTGCAACTCTGGGTTCCATCCTCGTTTCTCTTCAGGGCAGGTTGAGTCTTCGGACTGTCCTGGTGTGGATACGGTGGTGGACAGGTTACAGCAGATTTGGACTCATGTAGTGGACAATTTGACCTTGTCCCAGGAGAAGGCTCAACGTTTCGCTAATCGCAGACGCTGTGTGGGTCCCCGACTTCGTGTTGGGGATTTGGTTTGGTTGTCATCTCGTCATATTCCTATGAAGGTTTCCTCTCCTAAGTTTAAGCCTCGTTTCATTGGTCCGTATAGGATTTCTGAGGTTCTTAATCCTGTGTCTTTTCGTTTGACCCTTCCAGATTCTTTTTCCATCCATAACGTATTCCATAGGTCATTGTTGCGGAGATACGTGGCACCTATGGTTCCATCTGTTGATCCTCCTGCCCCGGTTTTGGTGGAGGGGGAGTTGGAGTATATTGTGGAGAAGATTTTGGATTCTCGTGTTTCGAGACGGAAACTCCAGTATCTGGTTAAGTGGAAGGGTTATGGTCAGGAAGATAATTCCTGGGTCTTTGCCTCTGATGTCCATGCTGCCGATCTTGTTCGTGCCTTTCATGTGGCTCATCCTGGTCGGCCTGGGGGCTCTGGTGAGGGTTCGGTGACCCCTCCTCAAGGGGGGGTACTGTTGTGAATTCTGTGGCAGAGCTCCCTCCTGTGGTCACGAGTGGTACTGCGGCTTCTGAGTTTCCTTCCTCAGGTGATGTGGTGAAGTCGTTAGGTGCTGCCCTATTTAACTCCACCTAGTGCTTTGCTCCTGGCCTCCAGTCAATGTTCTAGTATTGGTCTTGCTTCCTCCTGGATCGTTCCTGTGGCCGTCTGCTCTGCATAAGCTAAGTTTTGCTTGTGTTATTTTTTGTTTTGCTATTTTTTCTGTCCAGCTTGCTTAATTGGTTTTTCTTGCTTGCTGGAAGCTCTGGGACGCAGAGGGGGCACCTCCGTACCGTTAGTTGGTGCGGAGGGTTTTTGCCCCTCTGCGTGGTTGTTTGTAGGGTTTTGTGTTGACCGCAAAGTTATCTTTCCTATCTTCGGTCTGTTCAGTAAGTTGGGCCTCACTTTGCTAAATCTATTTCATCTCTGCGTTTGTATTTTCATCTCTACTCACAGTCATTATATGTGGGGGGCTGCCTTTTCCTTTGGGGTATTTCTCTGAGGCAAGGTAGGCTTATTTTTCTATCTTAGGCCTAGCTAGTTTCTCAGGCTGTGCCGAGTTGCATAGGGAGCGTTAGGCGCAATCCACGGCTGCCTCTAGTGTGGTTGGATAGGATTAGGGATTGCGGTCAGCAGAGTTCCCACGTCTCAGAGCTTGTCCTATGTCTTTTGGTTATTGTCAGGTCACTTTGTGTGCTCTGAACTTCAAGGTCCATTGTGGTTCTGAATTACCTAATCATAACATGCTCCACAACATCGGGCAGACAGGTTGGTGCAGATGAGCCACCAGAAACTGTGGACCCACACATGTACGGACGCAAGTAGAGGTATGTGAAAATCAATAACCATGAAACTGGTAATACCTAATCCACCCCGCACCTCAATCCTAAAGTAAATCTTACCCAACCTGGTGCATACACCTATAAAAAGAATCCTAGACTGGCAGGCACATCAGATCAGTGAGGCTGTGTGGGTGCAAAGACCCACGCGTATCGACGCTCACGGCGTCTTTCTCAAGGTCAATATGATGCCAATGATGTTGTCCTCTGATATTTATAGTTATCAGTAATCACCAGAAACACCTACCCGGTGTGTCGCTCGACGGATGCGACGTGTGGCAATCCGTCGCAAATGCGTCGTCAATGCAAGTGTATGGGGAAAAAACGCGTCCTGCAAGCACTTTTGCAGGATGCGTTTTTTCTGCAAAACGACGCATTGTGACGGATTGCAGAAAACGCTAGGGTGAAAGTAGCCTTAATGAGAAGCTGAACTTCATTCCATTTTTATAAAAGAAAAGGATTTGCGTATCTGTATCTGATTTCTTTGTTCTTTTTTATTAATAATCATTTTGTCTGTCTTTTTTAGTCAATCAATTGAACGAGGGACGTGAGGGACGAGGGAGACTCCATTTTGGATTTATTAATTCAGGCCCCATAGATTATCCAGAGATCTACCTCCACTCCTGAAGTGGTTCCCCACCCTCGTGATAAGTACAAGGCAAGGAGAAGCAGAGCTGGGACCCCCTGCTGTCTTTTGTGCAAGGCGGCCCACTTCAAGGGAAAGCTCTAGACACTAGAGCACTGACACCTAGAGATGAATTATGAGAATACCATGCATCTCAGGGTTATGTCCGATATACCACCAGAACCCTGGGAGCCCTCCGCACACAGCCCTGTGCCTCATATTTCTCTAGCTATCCCGGATACTGAGCTATCGGGACTGGCTCTCCAGAACCACTTAGCCGACCCAAGTTTAGACTCTCCATATCGGTCCAACAACAACAAACTCGTTGAGACGTCAGTCGTCCCTTTTAGACCTCCCCCTAGGAAGTTATGACCCATCCTAGATATTGTGAATTATTTAAGCTAGGAGGTTAAGGGTGGAAAATCCAGTCCAACACAGAGGGGCCGTGGCGAATATGGGAGGGGGCGAGCTAGCTGTTAAAAGCTAGCCACGTGTGGAGATGGACCAGAAACAAAGAAGGTGCACCGTGGATAAGAGAGCTTCCTTCCATCCACAAGTGATAAGAAATGGTAACGTGACACATACAGCTAACTGCTATCCCCAACCTGTAACCTACTTTTATCTGTACTTCTGGCTGTAATATCTGTAGATTACTCTGTATATATTTGTAGTATCTAGTGCGCCTTTCGGAAATTAAAATGTCAATTAATTTTAGGCTGCTCTTTTCTCTCCCACGTCCGTGAGTCCGGCTAATACTTATAAGCTACCTGGGGTTGGTTTCTGACCCGATATAAGCTTGTTAACAGACCGGGCTTATATGTAACGAGGAACTGGTGGCAGCATACCGTTCTGGTGTTATGGGGGGATCCTAGAAGTGACGGTTTGGAGGTTTATATATAGACTAGCTATTGAACCCGTTCTACGCCCCGGGTGGCGAGCATTTATATTGGTATATGGTCTCCATCCTGGTATGTGCTGCTCCATCCTGCGCCCCCATCCTGTCATGTGCTGCTCCCATCCTGCGCCCCCGTTCTGTCATGTGCTGCTCCCATCCTGCGTCCCCGTTCTGTCATTTGCTGCTCCCATCCTGTCATTTGCTGCTCCCATCCTGCGCCCGTTCTGTCATGTGCTGCTCCCATCCTGCGCCTGTTCTGTCATTTGCTGCTCCCATCCTGTCATGTGCTGCTGCCATCCTGCGCCCGTTCTGTCATGTGCTGCTGCCATCCTTCGCCCGTTCTGTCATGTGCTGCTGCCATCCTTCGCCCGTTCTGTCATGTGCTGCTGCCATCCTGCGCCCGTTCTGTCATGTGCTGCTGCCATCCTGCGCCCGTTCTGTCATGTGCTGCGGCCATCCTGCGCCCGTTCTGTCATGTGCTGCTGCCATCCTGCGCCCATTCTGTCATGTGTTGCGGCCATCCTGCGCCCGTTCTGTCATGTGCTGCTGCCATCCTGCGCCCGTTCTGTCATGTGCTGCGGCCATCCTGCGCCCGTTCTGACATGTGCTGCTGCCATCCTGCGCCCGTTCTGACATGTGCTGCTGCCATCCTGCGCCCGTTCTGTCATGTGCTGCTGCCATCCTGCGCCCGTTCTGTCATGTGCTGCTGCCATCCTGCGCCCGTTCTGTCATGTGCTGCTGCCATCCTGCGCCCGTTCTGTCATGTGCTGCGGCCATCCTGCGCCCGTTCTGTCATGTGCTGCTGCCATCCTGCGCCCGTTCTGTCATGTGCTGCTGCCATCCTGCGCCCATTCTGTCATGTGCTGCTGCCATCCTGCGCCCGTTCTGTCATGTGCTGCTGCCATCCTGCGCCCGTTCTGTCATGTGCTGAGGCCATCCTGCGCCCGTTCTGTCATGTGCTGCGGCCATCCTGCGCCCGTTCTGTCATGTGCTGCGGCCATCCTGCGCCCGTTCTGTCATGTGCTGCTGCCATCCTGCGCCACCATTGTATTATATGCCCCCCGCTCCAGTGTGTATGCCCCCGAATGCTGCTGCCATATAAAAAAAAAAAAAAATACCATACTCACCTATCGTCCGGCTCCACTGCAGGTATGTCTTCAAGAAAATGGCGCCGGAAAGCGGGGACTGCGCAGGCGCCGATTCCGGCAGCAGGAATCGGCGCCTGCGCAGTCCGCGCTTTCCGGCGCCATTTTCTTGAAGACACACCTGCAGTGGAGCCGGAGTGTGTCTTCAAGAAAATGGCGCCGAAAGCGCGGACTGCGCAGGCGCCGATTCCGGCAGCAGGAATCGGCGCCTGCGCAGTCCGCGCCCTCCGGAGGCGGGAGCAGAGGAGCCGGGAGACGGAGCCGCAAGCAGCGCTGGAACCGGGAAAGGTGAGTATACTTACCCTCCCTCCTGGCGGTCCCTGACTCTCCGGTGGAGATGGCGGTATGCGTTCAGTGCTTACGCATACCGCGATCTCCCGGGAGCGTCGCTCTGTGAGGCCCAGACTGCGCCGGCGCTTGCGCAGTCTATAGAGGCTTCGGACAGAGTGACGCTCCCAGCGTTATATTATAGATTCCCAGCCTGGGACTGGTGATATATATACCGCCCTCACTGCAGAGTGCCTTGATAACCAATACATGACAGGGCAGCCTCTCCGGCGACTACTTATCCTAGGTGCAGTTCCATGACTGACCTGAGGGTAAGAGGGGCGCCAGAGAGCTGTGACGGCATAAGCTCTGGGATGGGGGGGGGGATATCCTTATCCCCTGGCTTGTGTATGTTTTCCTTACAATCTACCTCTGCTCTTTTGAGTGAATACTATTATGTGCCATCTTTCCTCCCATCAAGTGCCATGAACCACTATAGAATGTGTCTTCGCACAAGCACTGTATCATCATTATATAATACTTTTATACTTACTTATTCTTCACTTACATACACTGTGTATTTAGGTATATATGTATCTCTATTATAGACATATATCTAAATCATGTTTGGTAATTTTTAATGTTGTACCTATTACCGTAATTGTGTATTAATTATGCAGCTAAATCTTCATATTGAAGTCGTCATATTCTGTGTCATTATGTCTGTTTTCACTTGTATGTCTTTATCTTGTATTGTTTTCTTACCATGGTCTGGATGGGTTGTATGAGACATGTTGTATCCATTTCATAATGGCAAACTTACGTGGTCTCCAGTAAAATGGCTGCCGTTGTGCACATGCCCTGTGGAGCCGCACATACCTATTTGTCATACCCGGTCTCTATACTGCTAGTGCGCAGGTCTGTGACATCACAGGAAGTTGTTTCCTTAACCTGTGCCCTCCCAGAGATGCCGGGGATATGACGACTACTTCAGGTTTGCGGCTCACGTAGAGCATGTGCCGCTAGGCTTGCCATTCATATGTTTTTTGTATAAAAGGAGCAGACTTGCATTTAAATGTATCTCTGTTGAAAAAGCTGCATGCGAAACGCGTGTCCGGGGCTCCCCTGGTGACTGTGCACTCGCATACTACTAAGCTGATGCTGTTCTGATTATGGAGATTATGTGATTTATGCCCTATGCACTTTATCTTTCAATTTTTACATACGCTGAGTCATTATAAAATTGTGGGATATTTGAATACACTTGGCTCTTTGATATCCGATCAGAATACACCCTTTATGAATATAGTCCCAGGGTGTTTATAGGAATCCTGCTTTATTCACCTTTGATTGAATATATTTTACAGTAGGGAATAAAGTATTTAGTCAGCCACCAATTGTGCAAGTTCTCCCACTTAAAAAGATGAGAGAAGCCTGTAATTGACATTATAGGTGGACCACAACTATGAGAGTCAAAATGAGAAATCAAATAGTGTCACTATTGGGTATTTTCTGTCACATAGGCCCATCAAAGTAACTTCAAATGTGATTCAGATCCTTAAAAAAATTGGTTTTGTAAATTTTATTAGAAAAATGAAAAACTGCTAATTAACTTTTAAAGGGAACCTGTCACCCCCAAAATCGAAGGTTAGCTAAGCCCACCAGCATCAGGGCCTTATCTACAGCATTCTGTAATGCTGTAGATAAGCCCCCGATGTATCCTGAAAGATGAGAAAAAGAGGTTAGATTATACTCACCCAGGGGAGGTCCGGCTGCGGTCCGGTCTGATGGTCCGGGGCCTCCCATCGTCTTACGATAACATCCTCTTCTTGTCTTCACACTGGGGCTCTGGCGCAGGCGTACTTATCTGCTCTGCCCTCAACAGGGCAGATAAGTACGCCTGCGCCAGAGCCCCAGTGTGAAGACAAGAAGAGGATGTTATCGTAAGACGATGGGAGGCCCCGGACCGGACCGTGACGCCCATCGGATCGGACCGCCCCCCCAGGTGAGTATAATCTAACCTCTTTTTCTTATCTTTCAGGATAAATCGGGGGCTTATCTACAGCATTACAGAATGCTGTAGATAAGCCCCTGATGCTGGTGGACTTTTAGCTCATCGTCAATTTTGGAGGTGACGGGTTCCCTTTAATTCTTCTAACTGCTTAACGAAAAAAATTATGTTTCAAGCATGAAGCTGATGTAAAGTAGACATGTGCAAAATGTTATTTATTAACTATTTTGTGAGGTATAACTACCTGATTTAAGGGCATAAAAAATAAAAGTTTGAAAACTATGACATTTTCATATTTTTTTGTAAAATGTACAATATTTTCATAAACAAACACAAATCGTATAGAATTTTCATACACATACACACCATTACATAGAAAATTAGGACTGAATGATTATGGATTAAAACATTTACTGGAGCAACTTCTTTAAAGGGAGTTAAAAAAGTAAAGCAGCTCAAAATCCTGACGCAAGATTTCAAAAATCTAGAATTTTTTACACAAGATTAATTTTACACTTATTGTTTGTACTGAATGTCTTCATGATAAATATAAAATCAGGTCTTTTTTAGAACAAGCTAGTGTTTGCCATAATTGGTTAGTGGCTTCCACTGTATATGCTGAAGTTCACAATATTAAAAGTGGATGCCCCCAGGGAAAAGCTGAAATAATGCCCTGTTGGGCTGCAAGCAGAGATGTCACATGCTGCACTCCAAAAGCAATAAATAGGAATATCTCAGCAATGGAGTAACGCAGCGTAAAAAGGAAAAGATCAGTAGACTCAGGGAAACTCAGGGATATTTTCAAGGACTCAATTTTTTTGAGCCAGTGACAGCTTTTTTTTAAGTCAAGATGAAAAATACATTTTTTATTTTCAATGTTCTTTACCTGAGTCCTACTACTTGTCCCATTACAAGCCCAATAGCGGTACTGATTGCACACGATAGAGCTCCTGTGCCACGCAGTTTTTTGGGGGCACTTTCTCCAAGATACATTGGTTGAATATTCATGCTGACCCCTTGGGAAAAGTAAAAATGTTAAGTTAAAAAGTCTTATATACCTTCCAAAGAGGCATGCATTCTTGTGTCTTAATTCTTCCCATGTGAAATAAACTGTTTTTACCTGAATTCACACCAGCTAATATTCTACCCAGTATAATCATTTCAAAGGACTTGGCATAGCGACTGAAGCCACAAAATATTGCAGAGAGTATTATAAAAATATTATTAAAGAGCAGAGATTTCTTTCTGCGAAAACAAGAAAATGACATAAATAATACTGTCTTCTAAAAATGAAAATAGATACACATACTGATTCACAATAAATAAGTACAAATCAGAAGCAAAAAATGCATTATCATTTCCAAATCTTAAATCATTACGGCTATGAAATAGTAAATTGATTAACCCCTTAAAGGCCTCTGCTGCAGTTTGTTGAGAAATAACAAACTGAGCCGTACTCACCTTCTCCAGGTACAACTGTACTCACTATTCCCAGGTCTGGGTGTACTCACCGCCGATGCTCCCAGGATTTAGCAATGGTTGCTGCGCCAACCTCATGAAAACAGTGAGGCAGCCAATCAGTGAGTTCTCTAGATCTAAAAGGGACATTCTGCCTACACAGGCAAAGCCACTGAGCCCACAACTTGGCTGCGTGATGTGACATCATCATCCCAGCCAATGCAAGACACTGGGAAAAATGGAGGAGACTTTCGGTGGACCTGGGGAGGTGGTTATGACAAGGTAATTTTTTAACAAACTGTAGCCGAGGCAGAAAAAATTCTCCTACTCCTTAAATAGTAAAAACTGACCATTTTTTATATGGACCAATTGATTCTAGTGGGTAAGATTAATCTATGACTTAGATAAAAAAGGATAACCTACATTTTTTTTATAATACAGGTGAGTATTGTTTTTTATACTATTTTATCACCTCTCTCTATTGCAGATACCCCATTACTAAGAGTGATCTTCTGTGATTCTCATGTTGAATGCCTGTGAGCTGCAGTTCTAGGAGGTTGTTACTTGTCCCATCAGCGGTGTGTGGACTTTCTCTGCCACAAGGTGGATTAGTTACCAGAAATCTGATAAATCATAAATCACCGCTGTTATGTAGGAATATAGCTTGAAGGTTGTGGATTAATGTTCTCCTGCTCCTCTTTTAGAGGACTCCAGGCAACACGAAGGTGCAAAGATATAGAATAACACTATGGTGACATGTTTCAAACTCATTCTGAGCCCTTCCTCAGACCAATGCGGTAGAGCAATGACCATGGAGTCTCGTGAAGGACTTGGCTTGAGCATGAAATTCATTTTTCATACAATTTCTTTAAGTGTATTGGAAGGTGCAGCAGACCGTGCTTTTCTATACTGAAAGCCACGACAAAAAAAACAACATATGCCATGTGATATACTGTACATATATTTTTCACAATGGATTCCCCATGTGGACGCATCCCACGGCATCCATCTAGTGAGTGTATACTCCTGAAAATGGGCAGAAACACAGTTTGTCCATGTACACACTGATATCTGATGGTAATATCAATGGCATTTCTTAAACTTTAAACAAAAACTATAAGCTCAAACCATAAATATAAGCTGGCAGCGAAACGCTCGTCGGGGTGAGGGGACGCCGAGGTGACTACTTCCATCAGGAACATTACTGACACCCTACTCCAAGGTAATATCACACATAGCACCTTACCACTATATCTTTCTTATGTCTTTACACGGTCTTCCAAATCATTATGCAAATGGATTTAAGTGTCATAAAGATTTAATTGTTTTTCAAATAAACTCGTGAATGGTATTGGGTCTCAGGGCTCAATGGATCACTGAAATCAATCTTAAACACATGTGATAATTAGTTTTCCAGGTGATTCTAATTAATTAATTAGGAAAACTACTTAAAAATGATGTTCCACATTATTAAGCAGGCCACAGGTTTAAAGCAATATGGGAAATAAAAAGGATCTTTCTGCTGCTGAAAAGCGTTAAATAGTGCAATGCGTTGGACAAGGTATGAAAACATTAGATATTTCACGAAAACGTAAGAGTGATCATCATACTGTGAAGAGATTTGTGACTGAAACAGAGCACAGACAGATTTCATGCAGATAAAGGCATAATGAGGAAGGTTTCTGCCAGACAAATTCATTGGATTAAGAGAGCAGCTGCCAAAATACCATTACAAAGCAGCAAACAGTTATTTGAAGCTGCTGGTGCCTCTGGAGTCCCTGGAACCTTAAGGTGTAGGATCCTTCAAAGGCTTGCTTTGGTTCATAAACCTACTATTCGGCCACCCGTAAACAGTGTTCACAAGCAGAAACGGTTGCAGTGGGCCCAGACATACTTGAAGGCTAATTTTCAAACAGTCTTGTTTACTGATGAGTGTCGCGCAACCCTGGATGGTCCAGATGGATGGAGTAGTGGATGGTTGGTGGATGGCAACCATGTCCCAACAAGACTGCGACGTCAGCAAGGAGGTAAAGGAGTCATGTTTTGGGCTGGAATCACGGGAAAACAGCTGGTAGGGCCCTTTAAGGTTCCTGAAGGTGTGAAAATGACCTCTGCAAAGTATATAGAGTTTCTGACTGACAACTTTCTTCCATGGTATAAAAAGCAGAAACGTGCCTTCAGGAGCAAAATCATCTTCATGCATGACAATGCACCATCTCATGCTGCAAAGAATACCTCTGAGTCATTGGCTGCTATGGACATAAAAGGAGATAAACTCATGGTGTGGCCACCATCTTCCCCTAAGAATAATAATATTTATTTATATAGCGCCAACATATTCGGCAGCACTTTACAATTACGGTAAGCGGGGACATGTACAGACAAATTCAATACAAGTTAAGACAATTTAAACAGTGACATTAGGAGTGAGGTCTCTGCTCGCAAGCTTTCCCTGACCTCAACCCTATAGAGAACCTTTGGAGTATCATCAAGCAAGAGATCTATGAGGGTGGGAGGCAGTTCACATCAAAACAGCAGCTCTGGGAAGCTATTCTGACTTCATGCAAAGAAATACAAGCAGAAACTCTCCAAAAACTCACAAGTTCAATGGATGCAAGAATTGTGAAGGTGATATCAAAGAAGAGGTCCTATGTTAACATGTAACTTGGCCTGTTAGGATGTTTTGGAGTTAAATAGCTTTTTTGTTCAGTGAATGTGACCTCTTAATGCTGCAAATTCCACAAATGAGCATTTTCAGTTCTTTAAAACAGATCAAATGTTTAGAAATTCTACTGTGACTAATAATTTGGAACAGTGCATTTTGAGTTTTTATTCATTTTGGAGATTATACTGTTATCATTGGGAGGTTTCTTCAATAAAATCCGATGTATACTCTAACGGGTGATAACTTTTATTAAGTTGATTTGAATCAATACATAATATTTAGCATCTTGTTATGATGCGGTGGTTTAGGAGCAACATGGAACGAGCTCTGAAGGAAGTGGTAACTGTACTGACCGCAATCCCTATGCTCAACACGCCCCCTGACTAAGGAGCTTCTGCTCCGAAACGCGCGTCGGGTGACGTGCGGCACCGGACCTCTGCTACCGTTTAGCGCTCCCCTCCTGACAGGTAATGTTTAGCCGCACTTGCGGCGGCTAGCCCGTTCTACTTATCGGGCTGCCTCATGAATAGTTGTATGGTCGTATGTGGCCTTGGGGGAGGGTGACACACATATGGGTCAGCCTTTGCTTTCATGCACAGATTTAGTGGTGCTGTCTTAAAGGTGTCTATACACTGCGGTCTATACTGTTCTGATGCCTAGCAAGGATACCCTATAGTGGTTTACTTATAGTTATATATTTATGCTGGCATATCAGAGCAGAGGTAGTGCTCATAGTATATTTAGCACAAGTTACATTTTTACCCTGCCTCTTTAATGGTATCATCTAGCAATATATGTGTGCCCTGCTATGGTAGCTCTATGTCTTCCGGTCTTCACGTCTTTTCGTATAGTGGCGTTTTGCTGTGTGTATCGCCACCTTTGTGCCACCGTGTACCATTTCTGTCCAGTGTTTTTATATTTATATTTGGAAAATTTTGTACTGTGTTAATAAAGATTACGAGTATTTGCAATTCACCCAGTTTTTGGTCGTCTTCTGTGGTTTCCACATCCCCTCTGTATCTAGTTTTGTACGACTGGGTAACTATTTTATCCGTTACTCGGCAACATATAAATATATAGACATTTGTGATTATTGTGATGTTGCTAACTAATACCTTTATTACTTTATCAACACAACACTAGATGTAGCCGTGGGATGCTCCTAACTCTCCCTAGGCACCTCGTCACAGCCTAAGAGCTAACTACCCATAAAGATAGAAGCAGGAAAACTATCTTGCCTCAGAGAAAATCCCCAAAGGATAGATTAGCCCCCCACAAATAATGACTGTGAGTGGAGAGGGAAAAGACATACACAGAATGAAACCAGGATGAGCACAGGAGGCCAGTCTAGCTAAATAGATAGGACAGGATGGAATACTGTGCGGTCAGTATAAAACACTACAAAAATCCACACAGAGTTTACGAAAAATCTCCACACCTGACTAAAGGTGTGGAGGGTAAATCTGCTTCCCAGAGCTTCCAGCAAGACAGAATTAATTCATACTGATAAGCTGGACAAACATAGAAAGCACAGAACGGATAAGTCCACAATCTGTGGACAGAAAAGAGCAAGCAAAAACTTAGCTTTGCTGAACTGGTCAGGATAACAGGGAAATCCAAAGAGATGTGAATCCAACCAGGAACCATTTACAAGTGGCACTGGCTGAAGAAAGAGCCAGGCATAAATAGCCGAGCAGAAAAGACGATCAGTGGAAACAGCTGCAGACAGCTAACTCCAAGGAGCAGCCATACCACTTGAAACCACAAGAGGGAGCCCAAGAGCAGAACTCACAAAAGTGCCACTTACAACCACCGGGGGGAGCCCAAGAGCGGAATTCACAACAGCATCTATCATCTATTGCCAACTGTTTATTATATATCAGTTTGTGTTAATTACCTTCAACCTGGTGAATCATAAGGATATAGAAATATATGATGTCACAGTACCATTCAGATATTGTGTAATTACATCCACACTGTCCTTGTTCTATAATTTTTGTCACTTATCAGAGTTCCCTATAAGACATTTCTGCTTATTTCTGTTACTGGTTATACTCATTTGTGACTTAATAAAAACAATTTTTTTTATTATGGATCTCTTCTCAACTCGAGCCTTTATATTTATGGCCTATACAGTGTATCTCTTGCCTGTGATGTACATCTGTGCCATTTTGTACTCCAGCATGTGACTTTTTCTGTATATATAACTTGGCCCTTTGGCACCAGAGACGCAATTTCTCAGGATACCAAATGTCTGGTTATGTATTATTGTTCCTCCCTGAAGCTCACCCAAAAGTAGTACCTCCAAGTACAAGTAAGATGAGCCCCAGCCATCTCCTTGCCTGTACTAACACGTGTTTTACACTGCTTTGCTTTTTCTCTTACCTTTTCGATTTAGGCTCTATATCAATTTTTAGAAAAATGGGAGAGTTTTCAAAACTCCTGCCAACATTTGATGCTCTCAGAGTGGGAATTAATTTGTTACGTGGATTAAGTAAATCTAATAAAAAAGAAAATTCCACAAAGCCATTTAGTTAACACAATACTAATATATGATTGCCAAAGGGTTTCCCATTAGCACCAGAGTCCTTAAAAATGATTTTTTTTAACTAAATAAACTATTGAATTTTCAGCTACCACGTGCCACCCTAAGAAATGTTTGTCAGTCAGTTAGGGGGTGGTTGGCTCCTCACAATGTTTTAAAAAATTGGTAAAATTGTCCAATTGATGCCCTGGACAGTTTTCTAGAAGCAATGTCACTTCCCAGATGCCAACCTGTTACTCTAAGTAGTCTGCAGTATGGTTTTCCTTCGTGCTGTGCCACAGTTTGGACACTCTCGGCTTCTTTCCGACCTCTATGGGTTCTATTACATTTCTGCAAGCTCATAGAAGTCTATGCAAGCAGCCAAGCATCTGCAGTAACAAAAAGATCCTGCTTACTGACATTTCCCCAGGGGCTAAATATTAGACATGAACACATTTTTCAAAATTCGGTTCTGATTATGATCCACGGTGAATATTGTTTATGCAATATTCGCTGAACATAGCTGAACATCATTGGAGTAAATGGGAGTAGAAATGACCGAATATGTTCAGAAAAAATCAATCAATCATAAATTTGACACAAACAGGGTATCAATATGGCACGAATATGGCAAATTCAGATTCAGCACCCGATCCAGAACATATTCGCTCAACTCTACTAAAGATGCTTGTGTATCATAAATTTGCGCGATATTGCGTCTGTTAGGCTACGTTCACATTAGCGTTTTGCGTGTTTGCGTCGGGCGACACAGCGGCGACGCATGTGTCATGCACCCCTATATTTAACATGGGGGACGCATGGACATGCATTGTGCTGCGTTGTGCGACGCATGCGTTTTTTTTGCCGCAAGCGTCGGGCACAGAAAACGCAACAAGTTGCATTTTTCTTGCGTCCAAATTTCGGCAAAAAAGGACGCATGCGTCGCAAAACGCAGCGTTTTTGCGTGCATTTTGGTGCGTTTTTATTTGCGTTGTGCGTTGTGTGCCGTTGCGTAGCCTTACAGACATAACACATGAAACTGGTCATGTCCCAATGTAAAATTAAGTACATGACTAATGTTAGTACATTACCTTCCCAGCCTGATAGCCATCGGACCTGCCAGCAGTGCTCCCATGAAACCACCGAGTGGGAACACAGAGACTATTATGGACCAGATGAGTGTTATTTTCCAACTATCCAGCTCTGATCCATAGCGCTCTCGCCACGTCGCATTCACAAATTTTTGGATATGCTGTAAAGGAAAATGACAGACAGGTGTGACATTAAGCACTAAAATAGTAATTCCATTAATGGAAAACATAATTTAGTTTTGATTATGAAATTGATTATGAAATGAATACACTTTTTTCCCTTTATTTCTTGACTTTTATCCCCTTGAAATAGCACCTGTCATTATTAACATTATTAACCTGCAGATATGGGGTTAATCTGCAGGTTAGTGCAGCGCTAGCACTGAGAGCCCCTTTGCCAGGAGAAAATTAACTTTATCCCCCTCCCCAGTATCGTTTGGCATTCAGTAATGGGTACAGCGCCGGCACATCTTCAGTCAACACTGTGTACATAAAGATCAGCCAGATGAGCATTAGGGGCGCCTGTCAATCGGTGTCGGGGGCGCAGTTACAGCCACCAGGGCGGTGACAGAAACAGTGCCAGGGCTACCCCTGTAAGGCCTGTTTCACACGTCAGTGTCTCTGTTACATGAGGTGATAGTTTCCTCACGTACCGGAGACACTGACACACGTAGACACATAAAAATCACTGCATCTGTTCAGATGTCAGTGATTTTTTGCGGACGTGTCTCCGTGTGCCAAACACGGAGACATGTCAAGTGTTCGTGGGAGCGCACGGATTACACGGACCCATTAAAGTCAATGGGTCCGTGTAAAACACGTATCGCACACGGACGTTGTCCGTGTGCAGTCCGTGTGCCGTGCAAAGGACAGCGCTACATTAAGCGCTGTCCCCCCCACTGGTGCTGAATCCGCGATTCATATCTTCCTCCCATACGGGTGGAGCCGCATATTCATGACTGTAATCGGCGGCCTCACGTGACCGCATACAGGAGAAGATGCGGCCAGACCAGGAAGCAGCGACAGCCAACGAGGGAGGCGGGTATTTTCAAAACAGCGGGGGGGGCGCACAGGGGGTGGGAGGGCGGGGGGAACATAGATCTTTATTTTAAACACTATTATTCATATCTTCTATGCAGCAAACGCTGCTGCAGGGAAGATATGAATCGCGGATTCAGCACGATGCAGGGGACATCGCTAAACTTTAGCGCTGTCTCCTGCACGGTGCGTGTGGTACCCAGTGGGCACACGGGCGGCACACGTGTGCCACACTGATGTGCCACGTGAGCACACGGACACACGGATACGGATAACTCCAGTACCGATTTTATACGGTACTGGAATTATCTGGACGTGTGAAACCGGCCTAACTGAAAGAGCAAACCTGCCAGGGGTAATAGAGTTAATTTCCCCTCGGCAGTGGGGCTCTCGGTGCAGGTGCTGCATAATGTCAAAACACTATTAACCTGCAGATTAACCCCATATCTTCATGTTAATTGCATTACTTAACATGACAGGCTCCCTTTAACCCCTTTCTGACATCGGGCGTAATAGTACCTCAATGTCGGACACCCTCCCTTTGATGTGGGCTCAGGCGGTGAGCCCACATCTTTCCCGGCACATGTCAGCTGTTTTGAACAGTTGACATGTGCCCGGAATAGCCACGGGTGGAATCGCGAGGCAACCGTGGCTATTAACCCATTAAATGCCGCTGTCAAATGCTGACAGCGGCATATAACATGCGCTTCCGGCAATCGCGCCGGAAATCCACACACATCGGTGACCCCGGGTCATTCGCGGGTCAACGATGAGTTGGCATGACAACCAGAGGTCTCCTGGAGACCTCTATTGTTGTCACTGCTGGCTTGCTGTGAGTGTCGCCCGGTGGTCGGCGCTCATAGCAAGTGAGTAAGGGTATGTGCACACGCTGCGGATTTTGCTGCGGATCCGCAGCGTTTCCTCAGCTGCGGATCCACAGCGGTTTCCCATGAGTTTACAGTACCATGTTAACCTATGGGAAACAAAATCCGCAGTGCACATGCTGCGGAAAAAAACGCGCGGAAACGCAGCGGTTTATTTTCCGCAGCAGGTCAATTCTTTGTGCGGATTCCGCTGCGGTTTTACACCTGCTCCAATAGAAAACTGCAGGTGTAAGGGTATGTGTACACGTTCAGGATTTTTTGTGGGTTTTTTTTGCGGATTTTCCCGATAAAAACGCTATTAAATCGCTTAAAAAATGCATACATTATGCATCCTATCATTTAGAATGCATTCCGCATTTTTTGTGCACATGTTTGCGTTTTTTTCCGCAAAAAAAAACACATTTCGCAAAAAGAAGCAGCATGTTCATTATTTTTGCGGATTTTTTGCGGATTTCCCATTAAATTGGAGTGTCCAGAAAAATCCGCAAAAAATCCGCAAAAAAAAAACGCGTCAAAAACCGCGCAAAAAAATGCATGCAGATTTCTGGCAGAAATGTCCGTTTTTTGTCAGGAAAATTTCTGCCAGAAATCCTGACGTGTGCACATAGCCTTAAGCCGCAGCGGAATCCGCAGTAGAAACCGCGATAAATCCGCAGGAAAAAACGCAGTGGTTTTGCACTGCGGTTTTTTCAAATCCGCTACGGAAAAATCTGCAGTCCTCCAGAATACGTGTGCACATACCCTAATTCTGCTACATACAGTTGTTGTGATCATCGCCTGTATGTAGCATAGGCGATTAGGCCATGGCAGCTTCTAGTCTCCCATGGAGACTATTGAAACATGCAAAAAGTAAAAAAAAGTTTTTAAAAATATTTAAAAAAAAAATATATATATATATATAAAAGTTCAAATCGCCCCATTCAAAATAAAACAATAAAAATAAAATCAAACCTACACATATTTGGTATCGCCGCATTCAATATCGCCCGGTCTACCTATAGAAAAAGAGGATAAACCTGATCGATAAAATCGGTGTACTAAGAAAAAAGTCAAAGCGCCAAAATTACATTTTTTGGGTCGCCACGACATTGCATTAAAATGCAATAACGGGCAATCAAAAGAACGTATCTGCACAAATGTGGTATCATTACAAACATCAGCTCGGTGAGTAAAAAATAAGCCCTCACCCAACCCTAGAACACGAAAAATGGAGACGCTACGCGTATTGGAAAATGGCACCTTTTTTTTTAACAAAGTTTGGAATTTTTTTCCACCACTTAGATAAAAAAGAATCTAAACATGTTAGGTGTCTATGAACTCGTACTGACCTGGAGAATCATAATGGCAGGTCAGTTTTAGCATTTAGTGAACCTAGCAAAAAAGCCAAACAAAAAACAACTGTGGGATTTGCCCTTTTTTTGAAAATTCACCGCACTTGGAATTTTGTCCCCGTTTTCCAGTACACAATATGTTAAAACCAATGATGTCGTTCAAAAGTACAACTCGTCCTGCAAAAAACAAGCCCTCAAATGGCCAAATTGACAACAACAAAAAAAGTTATAGCTCTGGAAAGGAGGAAAGCAAAAAATGAAAATGCAAAACCAAAAATATCTCATCGTTAAGGGGTTAAGCAATTGTTTGTCTTGTGAGTTTTTTAGTTCTTCTTTCACCAAGTGCAATCGCTTTATTTTTCCATCATCACAGCCTTGTGAGGGCTTGTTTTTAGTGGGATTAGTAAATTGTGGTCTATGTAGCTCTGCCTGTGTCTGAGCTTCACAGGAGGACCAAGATGGCAGTGACAAAGCCATCAGTAGGCCCCCTGCCGCCCTTGTAACCCATTGCAATCTTGGATGGCTGATCGTGATTGGCCTGGGCATTTAAATGGTTAACAGCAGCGATGGAGATAGACTCCGCTCTCATCTCAGCTCCGGAGCCCTGTACATCCACAGCCATCCTAGTGCAGGATGTACAGTTACAATCATATGCGTGAAGGGGTTAAGGCTTTTTATACCTTTATGGGCACATAGATTCAGAAAAGATAATGTTAAATAAGAGACATCCAATAATTTAATAATCTGAACAAAACATGTGAAGAAAGACCCATGCAGCATACGTACATTTGTGGGTGCATTGATGATAGTGAGGTTGTACCCATACTGTAAAGTGCCTCCGATACCCGCCGCACACATAGTAAGAAGCAGCACCCATCCCTGAAACACCAAAAAGGGCATTAATGACAATAAAGTAACATGAAGGGAACACAACTTACTATAACGGTGGAGGAAAGAAGTGCAAGGAGCCTGTTCACTCTTACAGCATAGCAACTTGTATAGGCGAAAAGCCAGAACTGCTTGATAATAACCCCAGACATGAAAGTGAGAGCTCAGGAAGGTCGGCCATGGTGGCACATGCCATTATTACTTTGTGTGACCGACTGATGGCACTTCCATGGAGAACTGACCTTTACAGTCTAGTAATGGAGACAACATTAGACAGGTTGGGGGGTCCAAGTCTCGGGGTGTACTCGCCCATCAGTTGTTCCAAGGAGCTGCAAAACTTGTGTGAGTACTGCATTCTGTTACAGGGTTTGTCCACTACCAGACAAGCCTTTCTCAGTCATGATTTTTCTGCACGCAAAAAACGCTCTGAGGCTATGTGCACACGTTGCGGATTTCTGTGCGGATTTTTCCGCTCAGTTTTTTAAAAAATCTGCAGGTAAAACGCACTGCGTTTTACCTGCGGATTACCCACAGATTTCCAGTGGTTTTTGTGCGGATTCCACCTGCGGATTCCTATTGAGGAGCAGGTGTAAAACGCTGCGGAATCCGCACAAAGAATTGACATGCTGCGGAAAGTACAACGCAGCGTTTCCGCACGGTATTTTCCGCAGCATGGACACAGCGGATTTGGTTTTCCATAGCTTACATGGTACTGTAAACCTGATGGAAAACTGCTGCGAATCTGCAGCTTCCAAACCGCTGCGGATCTGCAGCACAATCCGCAACGTGTGCACATGGCCTAAATTTAAAGTGTTTTCAATCCGAATTCCAACAGTGTTTGGTCAGTGTCCCCTGACAAAGGAGGTAGCCGAAACGCGCATCGGGGTGGACACCACTCGGAAGAGGGAGCCTGATATGGTAAGTCCCTATACCATGATTTCTAAGCATTCATACTCCTGTGATGGCATACACCATAGGTGACAGATTATGATTCATATAGGACCAACAATAGATCGATTTCTCCTATACCATGTGCTTGGGATTACTACCCTGATTATTTGCATTGGCACTTTACTATATACCATACAGTATAAGATGATATAATCATTTCTGCACTAGCACTTTACCTATGGATTTTCTTGCTTGTTCTATTGGTAAATATTTGATATGAACAACATATAAAAGTAATATATTAATTAATGTGCCAATTCTTATGGACTCCGTACTGTTAATTCTGTACTGAATTATTACTTTAATCCCTTCCTCTGGACATTAGTCAATACTTCTCCGTGTGTGCGCCCCTTGTTTTTACTATATAAATTTTATATACTTAGACACTGCTTTGTTATCTTATTGGTTGTCACCTGATCTAAATAAAGTATCATTTTGGTTCACTACTTCTGATGAATTAGGACTGATTATGGTCGGATTTGTTCTCTTTTTCTCTTGTCTGTGATTTTCACACACTCAGACTTGTGTAGGCGATTTGTGTAGCTGCCAATTACAGCATGCTGTGTACACTGTGCATAGGCAGAAAGCTGCCAATCAGTGGAGGGTGCGGTGTTATACAGCACTATAGAGGACTACATGGCAGCAGGCTTACTAGTCCTCTAGTGATAATCTTCTGCTGATAAAACAGGAATTATACTGCTCTCAGATTAGGCCTCTTTCACACTTGCGTCGTTTGGCCTCCGTTGCAATGCGTCGTTTTGGGCAAAAAATGGATCCTGCAAATGTGCCCGCAGGATGCGTTTTTTTTTTGCCATAGACTTGTATTGCCGACGGATCGCGACGTATGGCTATATGTCGCGTCCGTCGTGCACTGGATGCGTCGAGTTTTGGCGGACCGTCGGCACGAAAAAACGAATTTGCACAACGTACGTCGGTACGACGGCCCTGTACCGACGCAAGTGTGGAAGAAGCCTTAGGTGGCAAAACCCTGGTGACAGATTCAGATTGAAATAAAAAGAGCCATTGTTCACCCTCCCCAGGAAGAATGCTGCCTCCTTGTCAACAGCACGTGACCGCTGCAACCGATCACTGAGCCCAGCAGCTCTACAGAGTGGCTGCAGTGGTCACATCCGCTGTAGTTGAGACTTTGCCCCTGGGCCCTGGCAAAGACCTGGAATACCTCACCCCACAGTGTCTCAGAACGAAAAGCATCTGCACCCAACTATGACCCTAATCTGTCCATCCGGTTGACAAATACGGCCAGAGGCCCCACACTGACAGCGCTAATGTAAGCGCGGCAGGGTGCTCCGGGCTCCGAAGGGTTAAATGGCCCATCCATGGATGTTCCCAGCTGCTGCTGCTCATCACGGCGGCCCTGACCGGGAAGCTCACGGATGTCACCACGCACGACGTTCACACACCGCCTCCCAGGTTACCGGTTTCCGTGCACTGCTTGGAGGCTGAGTCTCCTCCTCGTCTTCACCCTCTTCATCCATGAGCTGGGGGACCGGCGGGAAGGGCTGCTCGGTTCCCGGAAGCTCAAAGAAGCTGGTGCTGATGACGGGCGGTATCCTCGTGCTGGAGTGTCACCGGCGCCTGGCACAGGCCACAGATAGACTGGCAAGACGGGGAGTGACCTTGGCCGCCATTGATACCGGTCGTAGGGTGATCTCTGCTACACATAGACGTAGTGATGCCTCAGCGTTATATAGGGAGACAGGACGGTATATATGTGTTATAGGGAGACAGGACGGTGTATATGTGTTCTATAGGGAGACAGGACGGTGTATATGTGTTCTATAGGGAGACAGGACGGTGTATATGTGTTCTATAGGGAGACAGGACGGTGTATATGTGTTATAGGGAGACAGGACGGCATATATGTGTTATAGGGAGACAGGACGGTGTATATGTGTTATATAGGGAGACAAGACGGTGTATATGTGTTATAGGGAGACAGGACGGTGTATATGTGTTATATACGGAGACAGGACGGTGTATATGTGTTCTATAGGGAGACAGGACGGTGTATATGTGTTATATACGGAGACAGGACGGTGTATATGTGTTCTATAGGGAGACAGGACGGTGTATGTGTTCTATAGGGAGACAGGACGGTGTATAAGTGTTATATAGGGAGACAGGACGGTGTATGTGTGTTACATAGGGAGACAGGACGGTGTATGTGTTCTATAGGGAGACAGGACGGTGTATAAGTGTTATATAGGGAGACAGGACGGTGTATATGTGTTATAGGGAGACAGGACGGTGTATATGTGTTATATACGGAGACAGGACGGTGTATATGTGTTCTATAGGGAGACAGGACGGTGTATATGTGTTCTATAGGGAGACAGGACGGTGTATATGTGTTATATAGGGAGACAGGACGGTGTATATGTGTTATATAGGGAGACAGGACAGTGTATATGTGTTATATAGGGAGACAGGACGGTGTATATGTGTTATATAGGGAGACAGGACGGTGTATATGTGTTCTATAGGGAGACAGGACGGTGTATAAGTGTTATATAGGGAGACAAGACGGTGTATATGTGTTATAGGGAGACAGGACGGTGTATATGTGTTCTATAGGGAGACAGGACGGTGTATAAGTGTTATATAGGGAGACAGGACGGTGTATATGTGTTATATAGGGAGACAGGACGGTATATATGTGTTATAGGGAGACAGGACGGTGTATATGTGTTCTATAGGGAGACAGGACGGTGTATAAGTGTTATATAGGGAGACAGGACGGTGTATATGTGTTATATAGGGAGACAGGACGGTATATATGTGTTATAGGGAGACAGGACGGTGTATATGTGTTCTATAGGGAGACAGGACGGTGTATATGTGTTCTATAGGGAGACAGGACGGTGTATAAGTGTTATATAGGGAGACAGGACGGTGTATATGTGTTATATAGGGAGATAGGACGGTATATATGTGTTATAGGGAGACAGGACGGTGTATATGTGTTCTATAGGGAGACAGGACGGTGTATAAGTGTTATATAGGGAGACAGGACGGTGTATATGTGTTATATAGGGAGACAGGACGGTATATATGTGTTATAGGGAGACAGGACGGTGTATATGTGTTCTATAGGGAGACAGGACGGTGTATAAGTGTTATATAGGGAGACAGGACGGTGTATATGTGTTATATAGGGAGACAGGACGGTATATATGTGTTATAGGGAGACAGGACGGTGTATATGTGTTCTATAGGGAGACAGGACGGTGTATATGTGTTCTATAGGGAGACAGGACGGTGTATAAGTGTTATATAGGGAGACAGGACGGTGTATATGTGTTATATAGGGAGACAGGACGGTGTATATGTGTTATAGGGAGACAGGACGGTGTATATGTGTTCTATAGGGAGACAGGACGGTGTATAAGTGTTATATAGGGAGACAGGACGGTGTATATGTGTTATATAGGGAGACAGGACGGTATATATGTGTTATAGGGAGACAGGACGGTGTATATGTGTTCTATAGGGAGACAGGACGGTGTATATGTGTTCTATAGGGAGACAGGACGGTGTATAAGTGTTATATAGGGAGACAGGACGGTGTATATGTGTTATATAGGGAGACAGGACGGTATATATGTGTTATAGGGAGACAGGACGGTGTATATGTGTTCTATAGGGAGACAGGACGGTGTATAAGTGTTATATAGGGAGACAGGATGGTGTATAAGTGTTATATAGGGAGACAGGATGGTGTATAAGTGTTATATAGGGAGACAGGACGGTGTATAAGTGTTATATAGGGAGACAGGATGGTGTATAAGTGTTATATAGGGAGACAGGACGGTGTATATGTGTTATATAGGGAGACAGGACCGTGTATATGTGTTATATAGGGAGACAGGACGGTGTATATGTGTTATAGGGCGACAGGACGGTGTATATGTGTTATATAGGGAGACAGGACGGTGTATATGTGTTAAAATGGTGAGACAGGACGGTGTATATGTGTTATATAGGGAGACAGGACGGTGTATATGTGTTATATAGGGAGACAGGACGTGTATGTGTGTTATATAGGGAGACAGGACGGTGTATGTGTGTTATATAGGGAGACAGGACGGTGTATATGTGTTATATAGGGAGACAGGACGGTGTATATGTGTTATATAGGGAGACAGGACGGTGTATATGTGTTATATAGGGAGACAGGACGGTGTGTATGTGTTATATAGGGAGACAGGACGGTGTGTATGTGTTATATAATCCCTATCCCCCGACTAAAGAGCCTGATATGTCATGGACTCCTATACCCCACCCTGGAAATATCCCCTATCCTCTAAAAGGAATTTGATATTCCCTGGACCTCTATATGCCCCCCTCCCCCACCCCCGTTTTTTTACCATATGCTTTGGCAATGCTAACATGTACTTAGTCCTGCCAATAAAGCTCATTTGAATTGAATTGATATATAGGGAGACAGGACGGTGTGTATGTGTTATATAGGGAGACAGGACGTGTATATGTGTTATATAGGGAGACAGGACGGTGTATGTGTGTTACATAGGGAGACAGGACGGTGTATGTGTGTTACATAGGGAGACAGGACGGTGTATGTGTTACATAGGGAGACAGGACGGTGTATGTGTGTTACATAGGGAGACAGGACGGTGTATGTGTGTTACATAGGGAGACAGGACGGTGTATATGTGTTACATAGGGAGACAGGACGGTGTATATGTGTTACATAGGGAGACAGGATGGTGTATATGTGTTATATAGGGAGACAGGACGGTGTATATGTGTTATAGGGAGACAGGACAGTGTATATGTGTTATATAGGGAGACAGGACGGTGTATATGTGTTATATAGGGAGACAGGACGGTGTATGTGTTATATAGGGAGACAGGACGGTGTATATGTGTTATAGGGAGACAGGACGGTGTATATGTGTTATAGGGAGACAGTACGGTGTATATGTGTTACATAGGGAGACAGGACGGTGTATATGTGTTATATAGGGAGACAGGACGGTGTGTATGTGTTATATAGGGAGACAGGACGGTGTGTATGTGTTATATAGGGAGACAGGACGGTGTGTATGTGTTATATAGGGAGACAGGACGGTGTATGTGTGTTACATAGGGAGACAGGACGGTGTATGTGTGTTACATAGGGAGACAGGACGGTGTATATGTGTTACATAGGGAGACAGGACGGTGTATATGTGTTACATAGGGAGACACGACGGTGTATATGTGTTATATAGGGAGACAGGATGGTGTATATGTGTTATAGGGAGACAGGACGGTGTATATGTGTTCTATAGGGAGACAGGACGGTGTGTATGTGTTATACACCGTCCTGTCTCCCTATAGAACACATACACACCGTCCTGTCTCCCTATAGAACACATATACACCGTCCTGTCTCCCTATGTAACACACATACACCGTCCTGTCTCCCTATGTAACACACATACACCGTCCTGTCTCCCTATGTAACACATACACCGTCCTGTCTCCCTATGTAACACACATACACTTCCTGTCTCCCTATATAACATACACACCGTCCTGTCTCCCTATAGAACACATATACACCGTCCTGTCTCCCTATAACACATATACACCGTCCTGTCTCCCTATATAACACATATACACCGTCCTGTCTCCCTATGTAACACATATACACCGTCCTGTCTCCCTATGTAACACATATACACCGTCCTGTCTCCCTATAGAACACACATACACCATCCTGTCTCCCCATGTAACACACATACACCGTCCTGTCTCCCTATGTAACACACATACACCGTCCTGTCTCCCTATGTAACACACATACACCGTCCTGTCTCCCTATGTAACACACATACACCGTCCTGTCTCCCTATGTAACACACATACACCGTCCTGTCTCCCTATATAACACACACACACCGTCCTGTCTCCCTATAGAACACATATACACCGTCCTGTCTCCCTATAACACATATACACCGTCCTGTCTCCCTATGTAACACATATACACCGTCCTGTCTCCCTATATATGTGTTACATAGGGAGACAGGACGGTGTATATGTGTTATATAGGGAGACAGGACGGTGTATGTGTGTTACATAGGGAGACAGGATGGTGTATATGTGTTCTATAGGGAGAGAGGACGGTGTATATGTTACACTAGATGGTGGCCCGATTGTAACGCATCGAGTATTCTAGAATATGCATGTCCACGTAGTATATTGCACAGCCCACATAGTATATTGGCCAGCCACGTAGTATATTGCCCAGCTATGTAGTATATTGCCCAGCGACGTACTATATTGCCCAGCCACGTAGTATATTGCACAGCGACGTAGTATACAGCACAGAGCCACGTAGTATACAGCACAGACACATAGTATATTGCCCAGTGACGTATATTCCCCAGCCACATAGTATATTGCACAGCGACGTAGTATACAGCACAGAGCCACGTAGTATACAGCACGGACACATAGTATACTGCCCAGTCACATAGTATATTGCCGGCATTAGGGGCAGGCAGCTCATCCAGGGGCCCCCATCCAGTGGCCGCTATGGGGCCCCTGAGTAAGGGGGGCTTGCGCCGCCCCTCTCCCCATCGTGCATTTAACTTATCGGCATCATAGATGCCGATAAAGTTGAAAGCAGTGACGGAGGAGAGAGCGTCATATGACGCTCCCTCTGCCATCACTCTGATGCTGCGGTCACACTCGCAGTATTTGGTCAGTATTTTACATCAGTATTTGTAAGCCAAAACCAGGAGTGGAACAAATAGAGGAAAAGTATAATAGAAACATATGCACCACTTCTGTATTTATCACCCACTCCTGGTTTTGGCTTATAAATACTGATGTAAAATACTGACCAAATACTGCTAGTGTGACGGCAGCCTGACTCAGTGTGTTTCAGCAGTGGAGCATATGAGACGCTCTGCAGAAGTCAGAGCAGCAGGGGAACAAGAAGGAGAGCAATCCAGTGCAGCCTGTTAGTCATAAGCACAGTATATATACGTATCCTTTATATACTACAGCAGTTATGGAGTGGAGCCAGTAGATAGTGGTGTCTGAGTGCATGCAGAGTTCACAGAGTTGGTCTACACTGCAATGTGCAGGATCTGTGAGGCAGCATTGTGGACAGCTACAGGTGGTGAAATCTTTGCCTGCATTGTATGCAGAGCTGCTGCGACACATCTACAGCCCCGACTGTACACTGGCATCTTCATGTGGGGCCATTATACAGTATTGAGCACCATGTGTGGCCATTATACAGTATTGAGCACCATGTGTGGCCATTATACAGTATAGAGCACCATGTGGGGCCATTATACAGTATGGAGCACTGTGTGGCCATTATACAGTATGGAGCACTGTGTGGCCATTATACAGTATGGAGCACTGTGTGGCCAGTATACTGTACGCAGCTCTGGTACAGTACGCAGCTCAGTATAATTCTCTGGGGGGCTGCATTATACTGTGTGTGGGGGGGGCTGAATTCTGTGTGTGCGGGGCTGCGTTATACTCCTGAGGTGGGCTTCAGTATACTCTTTGAGGGGAGCTGCATTATACTCTATCAAGGACCATGGGGAGTGCATTATACTATATGGGTCCTGCCTTATACTGTATCGAGGACTATCTGTACCAATCATTCTTCCTCAGCCAGAGTAAGGTTGCACAGTCAGCAAATAATGTGGGTTTGGACGTTGCGTACTTGTTCAGCAGCCAGATGTTACAGCATAGTGGATGGGATTTCAAGGAATCCCATTGCCATTATGCGTGCACAGAAGCCCGCATTCCAGAGAGCAGCATGTCAATTTATCTTTGTCTCCGCAAAATAAACTCCACCCGTACAATGTATTGGACGCAGTGAATCCGCACGGTTCAATGATCACCTGCGGAATCACTTGTTTCTGAGCAGGCTCTGTGAAGCCACCTCCCTCCCTGCAAGATGCCGCGGCCATCTTGGATCCGGGCCTGGAGCAGGGAGGGAGGTAGGGAGACCCTCGCAGCAACGCGATCACATCACGTTGCTGCGGGGGGCTCAGGGAAGCCCGCAGGGAGCCCCCTCCCTGCGCGACGCTTCCCTGCACCGCCAGCACACCGCGATCATGTTCGATCGTGGTGTGCCGGGGGTTAATGTGCCGGGGGCGGTCTGTGACCGCTCCTGGCACATAGTGCCGGATGTCAGCTGCGATAGGCAGCCGTGAGCGCGGCTGATCGCTATGACGTACTATCCCGTCGAGGGTCAGATAGGCCCAGGGCACCTCGACGGGATAGTATGTCTAAGATCAGAGAGGGGTTAAAGGGCTAAATGACTGGCCCACTGATTCCACACCACCAATTACATACATAGTGATATCCCGCATCAAACCCAGGTCCCTCCAGCCTGGCCCAAAATTAAATAAAGAGCATGGATCACACCGCCAAAAAAGTCATACATTGGTTTAATGCCACTAGGCAAAAATAGACATTACCTAACAGGATGTTCTTGGTTTAACATTCTGATTAGACTGTATGAAGCCCACGGCCACACCATGGCGAACCTCTCAGTGGGTCCTAACTTTTATTGCCTTAAAGGAGTGGCATTGTGCGTTAACCACAATAACAATGACCATGCACAAGCAGGGAAGGCGGCCTGGTGCCTCACAGTACCCATTCTGCAACACTGAGTCCCCATGACTCCAGAACGCATCTCCCCACAAGCTCACAAACCACAGCAACAATGGCCGCCACGCAGCACCAACACCAAGTGAAAGCCATGAAAATACTCCCTTCACTATTTTCGGGTACAATGCACCAAGCATGGCGCCACCAGGTCTTATATAGACCCGATGAATCTGTGAGGCTGGCCAATCACTGTAATACCAGTAACTAACATGGCTATAGCATTACCGTGATTGTCAGGCAATCCCCGCATGTTTAGTGGCTGAAAATCATAGGGCCAGTATACCCATATAATCGACGAGTTCCGAGCACGCTCGCCCATCACTGGTAAGTGTTATGCTTTGAAGCGTGTCAATCATTTTACTATCCTAAGGGACTTTTATTTCCGGTTTTGGATTTTTGACAATCCTTGGGTTAGATCTTCTGGAAAGAAAATAAAGTATACAGTTACTTTGATGTTCTGAGTCTGCTTTCTTTAGGATTTCTCGATTTGCTCGATTTGAGATCCTGTGCACTTACTGGGACAGGCGAGCCGGTTATCCCACGTATATAAATATAATATGGCCGTCTGATTATGGTGGAACAGTATAAAAACAAAATGGATTGGATGATTACTCAAGTTTACTCATGCAGCAAAAACCAGCTGATGTGGAAGCAGAAAAGTATAGTAGCTAAAACAGTACAAACTAATACATGAAAACCAGCCAAGAACAAGGAGGAGGTCATAAACAAATGAGGTCAGAAGGATACACAAACTTACAGCATAGTCAAACAACGCACATCAAATATCACATAAATAATGAACAGATAATGGCAGATTTAACACCAAGGTAGAGGGTGAGACCACTACAACTGGGAGCAGCAATCAGGAGCAACATACCTATGCTACTGTCCCGTATGGCCCCATGACCTCAAACAGTATGATGACCACCTAGACCTGGCATTGCTGCAGCGTGGCGAGCTAAGTTATTTACATGGGTCATCAGTAGGAGCATCTCCTATGATTTGTACTTTTTCACATAATCCGCAAGCGAGATATTCCAATCAATGTATAAATGTGTAATTCCCATATGCCAGGTACATACCCCCCTCAGGAACTTACCAATCTCTGCTTCTCTTCCATGCTCGCATATAAGATATTGATTCCAGTCTTTTCTCTGTTAAATATTAAGAAATAGAACATTTCTAGACCTCTCTCTTACAGGAATGTCAGTTTAGTTATCCATTATGGGTTGATACAAAGCAGTCGCATCCAAGAATATCAAGCAATCCGACATCTTACGTCAGGAAGCTCTATAATCAAAATATGCCGGATTTTAACAGCCACCCTGATTCTTTTGTATTAGAGCAATTTTGACTTTTGTGGAAAGACATTATAAGACTGTTCAGATCCGCTCCGGGGAATAAAATTCCATCCTATGCAACTGTTTGCACTATAATTGTGTACATTGTCATTGCACGCATTCAATACATTACAGAGGTTGTCCAGGACTTGGATATCGATGACTTATCTTTAGTATAGGACATCAGTGTAAGATTGGTGAGGGCCTGACAGCCAGCACCCTCACCAATCTGGTTTGCAGCTCCTATGGTTGTCCACAGTGTACAATGCCAGGACAGCACAGCTCTGTACACCGTGTAGTGGTCTTTCTCGGACTCTGAAGCTCATTTGTTGATACAGTACCCAAGAACAGCCACCACATAGTATCCAAAGTTGTGCTGTCCAAGTTACGTACAGCCACCATGGAAGGTGCAAACACCTGACCATTGTGGTGCTCAGTGTTGGACACCCACCGAGAGTGGCCAACTTTGATTTTTACTTTTTCTGGACTACTTATCAAAAAATCATGGACAGACAACATTTTTTACGGACAGATTAATTATATTAAAACCATAATAAATTGTTATGATTACAAGTGGAACATATCTGCAGCCAAGGTTTCTGGTATGAAGACATTATCTGCATTCACAGTAAACTGTAAATGAAGATAATTACAGTCAAAACAGTCCATATAAGTTTCCTTGGCTTAAAAAAAAAATCACGGATGGCTTACATTTTTTTTACAGACTGTCCTGAAATTTCTGGATGGTTGGCAACTTTGACACCCACTGATGTGACATTGATGACCTGTTTCAAGGGTAGGTCTTTAAAATCTCCTGAACAACCCAAAAGAAGCAAAAAAAATACTAAAAATCTCAGAAAATGTATATTGTATTAAAATGGAAAACATGCAAAGTATCAAAAAGAGGAGAACAAAAAAACACTAATAGAAGAAGACTAGATAGAGGGTGATATACGTCTCAAATTATTTGGAAAAAAAGCCCATAGTGGCCATATGCTTAGGGTGATTCACATAGCAACATTTAATAAAGGAATGTAAAGTGCAAATGCACAATGGCCAGATAAAGTAAAAAGTTGAAGAAACATACATAGCCAACTATATATTAAATAAAGCATCTCATACAAGGGCAATACTAAGTAAAATCCGATTTTTTTATCGGCAAAAAAGACTACGTAAAATATGATTTTTTTGTTGGTAAGAAAAAGACTAAGAAGTATCTTTAGATCAGCACATAAAATGTAAGCATTCTTAATATAGATTTTTTAGGTATTTCCTCAGTGGGGAGGGGGTAACATGTTCCATTCCAAATACCGTAATAATCAACGTGATAAGTACGGAGTAATCTTACTTATAATGTGCACACGTCAGGATTTCTGGCAGAAATTTTCCTGACAAAAACCGGACATTTCTGCCAGAAATCCGCATGCGTTTTTATCACGGTTTTTTTTACGTGGTTTTTGACGCGTTTTTGATGCGTTTTTGTGCGTTTTTTCCCAAATGCATAGAATTGCGGGAAAAACGCCGAAAATCCGCAAAAAGAATGAACATGCTCATTTTTTTTACCGCGATGCGTTTTTTTCGCGGAAAAAAACGCATCCATGTGCACAAAACATGCAGAATGCATTCTAAATGATAGAATGCATAATGTATGCCTTTTTAATGAGTTTTTATAGCGTTTTTAGCACGAAAAAAACGCAAAAAAACCTGAACGTGTGCACATAGCCTTAAGCTATTCTCCTGGTGGACATCTCTGCGTTTCACCATTTCTTCCTCCACCATTCCTTCACAAGAGAAAAATCAAGATAACCAGACACTGCCAATGGGACTACAGAGGGCGTGTATGATGGGATCTCTATATATAGAAATTTTAACAGTTTGCTACTGTATCCTGTGTCATGATGGATCTTCGCATGGAGAGCTTTTATTTCAACCTGGATTTCAGCTTCAAGCTGTTTCTTGCCTGTGCTTTTGCTTGGGAGCAAGACAGAAATTGCGAAAGATGGAGAAGGAGACAACGTAGGCGTTTTTGGAGGCACCCCATTATCGAACTACGTGAGAGCCGTGGAGCCTATCACACGCTCTATGCCGAGCTTAATGCCAACCCGGAGAAATTCCAGGAATACACACAAATGTCACAAGACTCGTTCCGGGATTTGCTTTCTCGAACCCAAGGAGCCATACGGCGACAGGACACCCTGCTCCGTAGAGCGATTCCACCCGAGGAACGTCTGCTGGTTACATTAAGGTACGTTCAAAATCTAAACCAATGACAGTCCAAATTTAGTGTTTTCTGACATGTATTTTTTTGTGTATTTTCCTTTCTTTTTTTATTGTAACCACACCATAAAAAGAATAGATTGTATTTTTTTTTTGTGTTTGTTTTTCTTCCAGATTTCTGGCCACCGGAGATAGTTTATCATCCCTCCACTTCCAATACCGGCCTGGAATATCCACCCTGTCTGGAATAGTTGCGGACACCTGCTGGGCTTTGTGGAATGTACTCCGGGATGAGTTTATAGCCCTACCCACCTTGGACATGTGGCTTGAAATTGCAGAAAAATTCTGGAATGTGTGTGATTTCCCCAACTCTTTAGGAGCGGTGGATGGAAAGCACATTCGCATTATCAAACCAGCCAGGACAGGATCGGAGTACTTCAATTACAAAAAATATTTTTCTGTGGTGCTCATGGCAATAGCCGATGCAAACTGTCGCTTCATCGCCGTGGACATTGGAGCTTTTGGCCGTGGCAACGATTCCCAGACTTTCAAGAACTCGGATATGGGCCGCTTTGTGTATGGCAACAATTTCAATTTTCTATCGCCACAACCTCTCCCCAACACTCAAGGTCCACCGATGCCATTTGTTATGGTTGGGGATGAGGCCTTCCAGATGTGTGAAAACCTACTGAAGCCATATTCCAGTCGGGACTTGAACCACACTAGAAGGATCTTTAACTACAGACTGACCAGGGCCCGAAGAACAATAGAGTGTACCTTTTGGCATTCTGGTCGCTAAATGGCGCATTCTTGCATCAGCCATAAATCTAAAAGTGGAAACAGTCGACGAGGTGGTCAAAGCCTGTGTGGTTCTGCACAATTATATAATGGCCAAGGAGCAACCCAACATTGAACTGGATGAACCAGTTGCACACCCACTTCCCGATTTCCAGCATCACCCGCTGCGGTCAACTGCAGCCGTTGGTCACATGCGGGACCAATTTGCTGCCTTTTTTGATTCAGATATTGGACGTGTGTCATGGCAGGACAATGTTGTTTAAAAGTCATGTTGTAATTACATCTGTACCAGTAATTTTCTATAATAATATTTCTCATTAATAAACTTTAGTTTTGGTTGTGTTGATCATCTCTCCTATCTTTTTCCTCTCCAAAGGTTGTCCTAAAACTGGCAGTATTTGATCTGTATTTAATATCAGTTTTTGTAATCCAAAACCAGGAGTGGGTGATAAAGGCAGAGGTGCTAGTTATTATGTTAATATCATTATTTACCTCTAATTGTTCCACTCCTTGTTTTGGCTTACAAATACTGATATAAAACACTGGCCACATACTGCTAGTAATGGCAGCCATGTTGCTTTATTGGTAAGCTTGTTGACGTCATTGCGTCATGATTCTCTTCTGTATCCATTGGACACAAACTGAAGAGACAATCACTGTCACACTATCTATACTCATCAAGTCAGGTGTCAGAAATAATGAATTCATGATAAACATATACAGGCTCATGAATTCACTATTTCTGACACCTGTGCAGGTGAGCATAGATATGTAGCGTGTGACCACCATTGTCTCCTCAATTTGTTTGTTATAGATTATGTATAAAGAAGAGAAAATGGTTATACAAGGCAGTTCTCTACTCAACAGGTCAGGTGTCATAACTAATGAGTTTTTTTTACACCTGACCTGTTCAGTAGAGGTCGGCACTGTATTTCCACCATTTTCTCTTCAGACTGCCACACTAGGCACAGACAAAAAGAGATTATGGAGATACATGTAATATTTTTTGGCCCACCTCATATCTGTATACTAAAGGCACACAAAGCTGCAGTCTTTTTATTTTTAACTACTGGAGATATGATGTGGCCCAAAGAGTAAGTGTGTGGCGACGTTTCTTGGCGCACGGTATGTGTTGCCGGCGGCAGAAGACACAATAAACCAAACATAATTGTGGCAAATCAAACTTTTTATTTTGTTAACAACTCAAAAAATTATTTTTTACTGCGCCGGCATGGGGTAGAGTGATGTAAACGGGGGGTGTGAAGAACTGAGGCCTGGCTAACCGTGGACGACGCAGAGGTGGCAGGACAAGGGGCAATGAAACTAGAAGGGTCTGGAAGTTCGGGGATGGGGCTTGACACATGAGAGGCTTGAGACGCACTGGAAGGGTGAGACAAACCTGACATTACAGACACATTGGTAGGTGAAGGGGGAGGAATGCTAAGCGTCCTCTTTTTTTTCTGGGTTTTTTTTTGTTTGCCTGGTTGGGGGAGGTCTTGGTGGGCTCATATGGTGTGGCGTGGTGGCGGGTGACCTGTCGGGGTCCGGCTGCACTGTGTCAGAGTCCATAGTGCTCGTAGATCGTGCAGCCATGCCAGAGTCCATAGTGCTCGTAGAGCGTGCAGCCATGCCAGAGTCCATAGTGCTCGTAGAGCGTGCAGCCATGCCAGAGTCCATAGTGCTCGTAGAGCGTGCAGCCATGCCAGAGTCCATAGCGCTTGTAGAGCGGAAGGCCATGCCAGGGTCCTGCTGCATCGTGGAGGTGGCGGTACGAAAGGCCATGCCAGGGTTCTGCTGCATCGTGGTGGTGGCGGTACGGAAGGCCATACCAGGGTCCTGCTGCATCGTGGAGGTGGCGGTACGGAAGGCCATGCCAGGTTCCTGCTGCATCGTGGAGGTGGTGGTACGGAAGGCCATGCCAGGGTCCTGCTGCATCGTGGTGTCAGTGGAGGAGGTCCAAGCAGGAGCAGCGAATGTCATGGTAGTGGTGGTGGTGGGATGTCCAACTGCACTCGGCATGGTGCTGGCGCTGTAGTGGTGTCCGCCTGTGGAAGGAATTGAGGTGGCAGTGCAGTGGTATGCAGCAGAGGTCAGCATTGAAGTTAATCGTGACAATGAAGGCACAGTTGGATATGCCGCCACTGTCTGCTGAAAATACCGACTGCTGCATAGCCTGCACGTAAGCAGCATTGCACGCCTGCATGACACTCAGCTGGAGATCAGGAGTAAGGTGTTCCGACATGCCCTGTTCAATTTGGTTGAAAAAATTATGTGCTGGCCTCTGGAGGTTGGCTTTCACTTAATCAAGGTTTTTGGTGACCTCCTGGATACGTGTATTCAAGAGGATATGTGAAACATATGTTGTCACCCAAAACATTGATTGCTTCGTGTAAAACCGAGCTCAAGTGCAAAAACTCGAGCATGAGTGACCTGTCCGAAGCCCTCTGCTGCTGCCGGGAGGAGCCCCCCCAAAAAAGGGGCAGTGGAAGAGGACTGTGAAAGGGGAACACCTGATGGACCAGCTTCCTGATCTCCAGTTAGTGTGGAAGGTGTTGTGAATTCTGCTTTTGGGCTCCCTCCGGTGGTTGTAGGTGGTAATGCAGTTGTCCCTGGGCTGCAGTCTTGGACAGGTGTATCTACTGATTGCAATTCTGACTGGGGTATTTAGGTTTGCAGGACTCATTGGTCCTTGCCAGTTGTCAATGTTTCTTGGCCAGTTGTACTGTTATGATCAGGTGACCTTGGAGCAGCATGAAAACTTTCACTGGAGTAGGTGGTAACTATACTGACCGCAAATCCTGATCTCAACACCACAACTAGAAGTAGCCGTGGGGTGTGCCTAACAAATCCTAGACACCTCGACACAGCCGGAGAACTAAATACCCCTATAGATGGAAATAGGAATTCTACCTTGCCTCAGAGCAGAATCCCAAAGGATAGGCAGCCCCCCACAAATATTGACTGTGAGTAGTAGAGGAAAAGACACACGCAGGCAGGAAACAGGATTTAGCAAAAGAGGCCACTCTAGCTAAAATAGGAAAGGATAAGACAGGATACTAGGCGGTCAGTATTAAAATCCTTCCAAAAATATCCACAGCAGAAAATACAAAAACTCCACCATCTAACTAAAGATGTGGAGCGTATATCTGCAACTCCAGAGAATCCAACAAGACTGAGAAAACACCGACACAGTCTAAGCTGGACAAGAGAAAACAAATGAATAACACAGAATATAAGCACACAGCTTGTGTGCCACAGAAAAAGAAACAGACACTTATCTTTGCTGAATTGGCAGCTAAGCAGGAGAAGCCAGACAAAGATCCAACACTTCCCAAGAAACATTGACAACTGGCAAGGACCAATGAGTCCTGCAAACCTAAATACCCCAGTCAGAATTGAAATCATTAGATACACCTGTGCAAGACTGCAGCCCAGGGACAACTGCATTACCACCTAAAACCACCGGAGGGAGCCCAAAAGCAGAATTCACAACAGGAAGGCCCACTTGCTGCTGCGTTGCTGGATGGCTGGGACGGGTCCGTGGCTGTCGGATGAAGGACCGCTCCAGAACCTGGGCCGACAGTCGTGCTGTATGTGCTGTGAAAAAAGGAAAAAGAAAATTATTATCAAAAATTTACCAGACTCAAAATCCTGTTGAATTTAAAAATACAGATTATGGCAATATAATACAACCTAAAGCATGTGATAAATACTTACGTTCTCTGGGCAAGGACCGGTCTTAAAAATGACAGAACGCGATGGTATTTGTAGCATCTGATCCTTGCTCCTGAACCACTGGGAACACGGCTCTCTTGACGCAGGTCCTTGTTGAAGCGGTCCTTCATCGAACGCCAACGTGTTTTGACTTTGCCCACTGTGTTTTGACATTATGGTCAGAAAATTGACTTTTTGCCGTGCTCACACAACTGTCTGTAATGAGAGAAACTCCTGAGAGTTTCTTTCATCACACACAGTCGAGTGAGCACGGCCAAGGTCTCTGCTGCTTCGCACTGCAGTGCAATACTTACCAAATCCAGTTCGGACCCGTGTCGGGGCGTTGTCCCAGCCATCCCACATCGCTTGGGCCACCTCATTCCATAACCGCCGGATCGTGGTGTTGTTCGAGTGCAGTGGATCCCGGCTGTCCCACAACGGGACTCGCTCCTGGACCAGGGTGACAAGGAGGTCATTCTTTATCAAGTCATCGTCCCATTGTGAAACCTCAAAATTAAAGAAAGTCATTAAAATTTGCTCAATTACATAAGGAAAACAAAGAAAAAAGATGCTGAGAAATGGCATGAATAGGAAAGTCAACATACAAAAGGATTCCAGAAGAAAAAAGTAAATAAATGCGAGTGGAAAGAAAGGAAGATTCAACAATATTACACTGAGGATACAGTAAACAGTCAGCCTTGTATACGTACCCGCTGCCGTCTTCCCACCGGACCTTGACTCCGCTGCTCCTGCCCTGTCTCTGCTGCAGTAGAAGAGCTCTAAAAAAAAAGGAAAAATCAAATTGTCACATGTGTCGATATGACAGTGAATACTTACCAATCTGACGAGGCAAATACTCACCTCACTGACATGCTCCACTCCGACTGTCCTGGCCGAAACTCCTCACCAGATGAAGAATCCGAAGAAGACATTCTGATGCATGTAGAAAGAAAGAAATGGCAGAAATTAGGACATGTAGAGACCGAAAATAAAGGCCTTGGCTAGGATATACTCACATTGTTCAGGGTCTTGTTATCCTCCAAGATGTAGCCTGTCTGTGTCTCGTCTGCTTCAGAGTCTGGTGAGAAGTGACCTGCAACTGTCCACACCCTCCCTTTTATCACCTTGATGGTGGGGGTGGCTTATCAGTGTCTAGACATGGTTTTCTCAATTGAAACGCATGCTTTCAAAAACGCAACCAAACGCATGTGCTTAAAGCGCATGCGTTTACATAGACAGCAATGCGTTTTTTTTACGCAAACCTTGCGCAATCGAACGCATGCGTTTCCTGGCGGAAAATAGTCGCCTCTAGAAATTACTATATGTTGCATTTCCGCGCCAAGCCGCAAGCAATGAAACGACGCATGCATCGTCAAACGCGGCAAAACGCGAACAAATAAAACGCATGCGTTTTTCATGTTAAATATAGGAAAACACGACGCATGCGTTTATATGCGGTAGAAACGCTGCGGCAAAAAACGCAAATGTGAAACCAGCCTAATATGACATTATCAGTACAATATATAAAATAACATAAAAACTGAAACACAGGAACACGGACAGATCTAATCTGTCATTTACACATAGCGGGCCCCGGGCTACTGTATTTATGATGCACTTACTGTAGCTTCTCTTTTTAGTAATATCTTATTATGGTCACCTATTTCACCTGTTCCAGACCTGCAAATCATAATGTACTAGGATAGGCTCAATGGCATTTCTGTATATGTTTTATCAAATTTCGGGAACCTTTATTAGTATTGATTGATCAAAAATGTTCACAGATACAAATAAATAAAAGTCAAATAGTTTTGACAATATAGTAAAATTGGCACAGGCGATAGATTACATACAAAAGATGAAATCGGTTACATTAGGGGTAATGGGACCTATTCTTAATGAATTATGTGTGGTGTGATACTGGCAGAAAGAACAGTGTTCACATTTGGATTATTTTTGTCTATCCAATTTATGTTGGTCACTGACACCCTATGTCTGACTAATATGTCACCTCGATTATGGCATCTTCCGTAAGATAAGAGTGGTTTTCGATTTGCTATCTGCTTTAAATCCTTATCCTCTTTTATTATGTGCCAATGCCTTTTAATTGCAGTGTGTATAATGTCGTCCATGTTTAGATATGAATACAAATCTGTGATTATGCGAATTGGGTATTTTTGATTTTCTTTTTTGATTTATTCCCTACAAGTAATTCTTTTCAAGTCACAGTATTTACTTTATTAAGAGCTGTATTCAATATTGCTGGAGGACACCGTTTTCTTATGAACCAATGGATAAGCGCCGGTGCTTATTTACAGCCCTGATTGGTTGCCACAATCAAATGCAGTATATTTACTTACTTTGATTGACAAATGTCTTACATATGTATGTAATAGGTATCATATACGTAACATAATATGCATGGATACGTAATGCCCACCTTGAGATTACTAGTGCGCATGCGTAAACATCTTATGACGTTAGGCATCTGAACACAGGCGCATATCTTTGGTCCTGATTAGAGATAGGAGAATCCGAACAGTAAAGTTTGAAGTCCATACTGAGCACCTACTGTTTGGGCACAGACCCCGAACACAGACTTTTCCAGGAAGTTTGTGTCGCTGTTTGGGTGCAGCACCCGAACACCAGGTGTTTACCGTGCTGTCACGCAGATGATTATTATTGTTATCCTCCAGAAATATTGAATACAGCTCTTAATAAAGTAAATATTTTTACACAAAAATAATTACTTGAAGGGAATAAATCAAAAAGAACCAGCTAAGCTAAAGCAGACAGCTGGGGGCTGGTATTCTCAGGTTGGTAAGGGGCCATTGATATTGGCTCCCAAAGCCTAAAAATAGCAGCCCGCAGCCGCCTCAGAAAAGGCGCATCTGTTAAATGTACCAATTCTGGTGCTTTGCCTGGCTCTTCCCACTTGCCCTGCAGCGTTGATTTGCAGGTGACATCAAGCTCACAAGTTAGTAATGGAGAACTGTCTAAATTTTAGTCTTAATGTAAATAAACACACAGCCAGTATAACGTCCTTTATTTGAAATAAAAAGATACACACTTTCACTTTTTTATTTAAAAATAAACATAGTTATACTTACCTTACGCCTATTCCATTGAAGCCCTCATCCCCTGTAAAAAAAAAACCCATAAAATAGTAACAAAAATACTCACCTAACACCCATTCCTTTGAAGCCCCGATTTCCTGTAAAAAAAAAAATAAATAAACATATCCTTCAGCTGTCCGAAGTGAAGATGTCCCACGACGTAATCCATGTCTGCAATAAAATGTTTTCAACCTGAACAGTGCCAAGATGCAAACACCATGGGAGAATGAGCTGCTGAGAGTGCAGCCTCAGTGACTAGCAGTGACATCATTGAGGTAACTGCAGGTCACTGAAGCTGCCAATAAATTGTGGTGACGTCAATGAGGTCACCACTCGCACTGTGAGAAAAAGTCTCAAGGTACAGCGCTGAGCTTAGTGAGTTCCCTTTTTGACTATTTAAAGGGACACTGTCACCTGAATTTGGAGGGAACAATCTTCAGCCATGGAGGCGGGGTTTTTGGGTGTTTGATTCACCCTTTCCTTACCCGCTGGCTGCATGCCGGCTGCAATATCGGATTGAAGTTCATTCTCTGTCCTCCATAGTACACGCCTCAATGACCTTTTATCAGGCCCTGGGCAAGAAGCTGTATTTTTATTGCCACAAGCTCATTAATTTCTTCTTGCTCTATTAGCCCACACGCAGTGTTCACTACTGAACACTGAAGGGCATGCAATGAAAGATTACGTCCTGACACCAGTGCCAGAGTCAGGATGTACTTTGTGGACAGAGTTTGTATGGCCCCCGATGAATGGTATAAATATCCAAATGGCCCTTGACAGAAAAAAGATTCCCCACTCCTCTATGTAATCCAATATGTAAGGGATTGTGCTATGCATAACAAGAGAGCGCCGTGTATAATAACGGATGGCAATATACACAATAAAGGTGACTTTATATATATACATTATTATTATACATTTTTATAGTGCCATTTATTCCATGGCGCTTTACATGTGAAAAGGGGACAAATACAGACAAATACAATTAAACATGGGCAAAAAACAAGGCATTCAGGTACATAAGGCATAAGGAGGGAGGACCCTGGCCCCGAAGGCTCACAGTCTGCAGGGTATGGGTGAGGATACACTAGGAGAGGGTAGAGCTGGTTGTGTGGTGGTTCAGTAGGCTGAGGATCACTGCAGGCTGTAGGCTTGTCGGAAGAGGTGAGTTTTCAGGTTCATAAGGCATAAGGAGGGAGGACCCTGGCCCCGAAGGCTCACAGTCTGCAGGGTATGGGTGAGGATACACTAGGAGAGGGTAGAGCTGGTTGTGTGGTGGTTCAGTAGGCTGAGGATCACTGCAGGCTGTAGGCTTGTCGGAAGAGGTGAGTTTTCAGGTTCTTTTTGAAGGTTTCTATGGTAGGCGAGAGTCTCATGTGTTGTGGTAGAGAGTTCCAGAGTATGGGGGAAGCACGGGAGAAGTCTTGGATGCGGTTGTGGGAAGAAGAGATGAGAGGGGAGTAGAGGAAGAGATCTTAAGAGGATCGGAGGTTGCATGTAGGTAAGTACCAGGACACCATGTCACAGATGTATGGATCTGGGAGATATTTTTGAGTTTGAGACGGCAGGAGGAAGCGAGGGCTTGGATATGTGGCTTGAAAGAGAGGGCAAAGTCGACGATCACCCCGAGGCACCGGGTGTGTGGGACTGGGAAAAGTGAGCAGCCACTGACATTGATAGATAGGTCTGGTGGAGGGGTAGAGTGAGATGGGGAAAGATGATGAATTCTGTTTTGTCCATGTTCAGTTTTAGAAAGCGAGCATAAAAGAAGGCCAAGATAGCAGACAGACAGTGTGGGATTTTGGTGAATAAGGAGGTGAGGTCAGGTCTGGATAGGTAGATCTCCGTGTCATCAGCGTAGAGATGATACTGCATACCGTGGGATTCTATGAGCTGTCCCAGGCTGAAGGTGTAGATGCAGAAGAGTAGGGGTCCCAGGACTAAGCCTTGAGTAACACCGGTCTGTCAGATATGACGAGACCCAGGATAGGGCTAAGTCTGTGATGCCGAGAGATGAGAGGATCTGCAGCAGAAGGGAGTGGTCAACAGTGTCAAAGGCAGATGACAGGTCCAGGAGAAGGAGGACAGAGTAGTGTCGCTTGCTCTTTGCAGTCAGTAGGTCGTTGGTCACTTTATGGGGTCAGAAGCCAGATTGTAACCGGTCAAAGAGGGAGCATGAGGTGAGGTGGGAGGACAGTTCAAGATGGACATGTTGTTCCAGTAATTTTGAGGCATAAGGGAGAAGAGATATCGGGCGATAGCTAGACACAGAGGATGGGTCGAGGGAGGGATTTTTGAGGATGGGTGTGATCTTGGCATGTTTGAAGGATGAGGGGAAGACACCTGTTGTGAGTAATAAGTTGAAGAGATGTGTTAGGGTTGGGATGAAGACTGTGGTGAGGTTAGGGATGAGGTGGGACGGGAGCGGGTCAAGCGTGCAAGTGGTGAAGTGTGATCTTGACAGGAGGGTGGAGAGCTGATCTTCTGCCATGGTGGAGAAGCTGGTTTTGGAGGAACAGGGTTGAGCAGCTAAGAGGGGCATTGGGGGCTACGGGCCAAAGCTTTCTCTGTTTGTATCGATCTTCATTTTTAAAGAAGGAGGCAAAGTCTTCAGCAGAAATGAGAGGAGAGGGAGGAGGTGCTGGGGGACGGAGTAGAGAATTGAAAGTGTTGAAAAGCTGTTTAGGGTTGTGAGACAGACGATATGAGAGATGAGAAGTAAGTTTGTTTTGCAGCAGTGAGCACGGACTTGAAGCTGGCGAGGGACTGCTTGTATGCAGTGAAGTGATCTGCAGAGCGGGATCGCTTCCATCTCCGCTCAGCGATCCTGGAAGCCCGTCTCAGTTCTTTGGTCAGCCAGGGCTGCCTGTTGAGTGTATGAGTTTTGCTATGCTTCAGCTGGGCGGCCAAATCGAGTGTTGCTGTTATTGTGGTTTTATAGAAAGTGGCAGCAGCATCTGTGTTATGAAGGGAGGCTATGTCTGTAAGAGGGAGAAGGGACTCAGAGAGTGATTGTAAGTTGAGGTGTTTGAGTTTTCTGCGAAGGTGAGTGTATGTGGCTATATATATGGGGCCCAGATACATTTCTTGTACAGGGGCCCCAAGCTGTCAGTGTCTACCCCGGTCCTCCACAAAGTATGATGGCTCGACATATAGCCCTGCACATAATATAATGGCCCCACATATAGTCCCCCATACAATATAGTCCCCACAACGTACTGAATGAAAAAATACCTCTGCCCAATACCCGCTGCTCCGGCTGTGCCATAGCTGCACAAAGAACACTCTGACCTATGACAGCGTCAGGGCATTCCCAGCTCCAGCCAGATCTGCGTTGCAGCATTCAGCTGATGAACGCTGCGTCCACATGCTCCGTGGCCCACGTGTTTCCCAGAAAAATTAAAGGGGCCGGCATTGCCACCCTGCGGCCCACCAGGAAAATGCCCAAAAGGTCAGATTTGCAATAAGGGCCTGTGTTATGATGCGGTGGTCTAGGAGCAACATGGAACGAGCTCTGAAGGAAGTGGTAACTGTACTGACCGCAGTCCCTAAGCTCAACACAACACTAGAAGTAGCCGTGGAATGCTCCTAACTCTCCCTAGGCATCTCATCACAGCCTAAGAGCTAACTACCCCTAAAGACAGAAGCAGGAAAACTATATTGCCTCAGAGAAAATCCCCAAAGGATAGATTAGCCCCCCACAAATAATGACTGTGAGTGGAGAGGAAAAAGACATACACAGAATGAAACCAGGATGAGCACAGGAGGCCAGTCTAGCTTGATAGATAGGACAGGATGGAATACTGTGCGGTCAGTATAAAACACTACAAAAATCCACGCAGAGTTTTACAAAAAAAATCTCCACACCTGACTAAAGGTGTGGAGGGTAAATCTGCTTCCCAGAGCTTCCAGCAAGACAGAATTAATTCATACTGATAACGCTGGACAAACATAGAAAGCACTGAACGGATAAGTCCACAATCTGTGAACAGAAAAGCGCAAGCAAAAAACTTAGCTTTGCAGAACTGGTCAGGATAACAGGGAAATCCAAAGAGATGTGAATCCAACCAGGAACCATTTACAAGTGGCACTGGCTGAAGGAACAGCCAGGCCTAAATAGCCGAGCAGAAGAGACGATAAGTGGAGGCAGCTGAAGACAGCTAACTCCAAGGAGCAGCCATACCACTTGAAACCACAAGAGGGAGACCAAGAGCAGAACTCACAAAAGTGCCACTTACAACCACCGGAGGGAGCCCAAGAGCGGAATTCACAACAGTATCCCCCCCTTGAGGAGGGGTCACCGAACCCTCACCAGAGCCCCCAGGCCGATCAGGACGAGCCAAATGAAAAGCACAAACCAAATCGGTGGCATGGACATCGGAGGCAACAACCCAAGAATTATCCTCCTGGCCATAACCCTTCCACTTGACAAGATACTGAAGCCTCCGCCTCGAAAAACGAGAATCCAAAATCTTCTCAACCTCATATTCCAACTCTCCCTCAACCAACACCGGGGCAGGAGGGTTAACCGAGGGAACAACGGGCACCACATATCTCCGCAACAAAGATCTATGGAAAACATGAATGGCAAAAGAGCCTGGAAGAGCCAAACGAAAAGACACCGGATTAATAATTTCAGAAATTTTATAAGGACCAGTAAACCGAGGCTTAAACTTAGGGGAAGAAACCTTCATAGGAACATGACGAGAAGACAACCAAACCAACTCCCCCACACGAAGTCGGGGACCAACACACCGACGGCGGTTAGCAAAACGTTGAGCCCTTTCCTGAGACGTCAAATTGTCCACCACATGAGTCCAAATCTGCTGCAGCCTGTCCACCACAGAATCAACCCCAGGACAATCAGAACGCTCAACCTGCCCAGAAGAAAAACGAGGATGAAAACCAAAATTACAAAAGAAAGGTGAAACCAAAGTAGCCGAACTAGCCCGATTATTAAGGGCAAACTCGGCCAACGGCAAGAAAGACATCCAATCATCCTGATCAGCAGACACAAAGCATCTCAAATAGGTCTCCAAGGTCTGATTAGTTCGCTCAGTTTGGCCATTAGTCTGAGGATGAAACGCCGGAGAAAAAGACAAATCAATGCCCATCCTAGCACAAAAGGCCCGCCAAAATCTAGAGACAAACTGAGAACCTCTGTCAGAGACAATATTCTACGGAATGCCATGCAAACGAACCACATGCTGAAAAAATAATGGAACCAGATCTGAGGAGTAAGGCAACTTAGGCAAAGGTACCAGATGGACCATTTTAGAGAACTGGTCACAAACAACCCAGATAATAGACATCTTCTGGGAAACAGGAAGATCCGAAATAAAATCCATGGAAATATGCGTCCAGGGCCTCTCAGGGACCGGCAAAGGCAAAAGCAACCCACTAGCGCGGGAACAGCAAGGCTTGGCCCGGGCGCAAGTCCCACAGGACTGCACAAAAGCACGCACATCGCGCGACAAGGAAGGCCACCAAAAGGACCTAGCAACCAAATCTCTGGTACCAAAAATCCCAGGATGACCAGCCAACACTGAACAATGAACCTCAGAAATAACCTTACTTGTCCTTCTATCAGGAACAAACAGCTTCCCCACTGGACAGCGGTCAGGCCTATCAGCCTGAAATTCCTGAAGCACATGCAGAAAATCAGGAGAGATAGCAGAAAGAATCACCCCCTCCTTAAGAATGCCAACCGGCTCAAGGACTCCAGGAGAATCAGGCGAAAAACTCCTAGAGAGGGCATCAGCCTTAACATTCTTAGATCCCGGAAGATACGTGACCACAAAATCAAACCGGGAGAAAAACAGGGACCATCGAGCCTGTCTAGGATTCAGCCGCTTGGCCGACTCGAGGTAAATCAGATTCTTATGATCGGTCAGGACCACAACGCGGCGTTTAGCTCTCTCAAGCCAATGTCGCCACTCCTCAAACGCCCACTTAATAGCCAACAACTCCTGATTGCCGACATCATAATTGCGTTCCGCAGGCGAAAACTTTCTGGAAAAAAAAGCACACGGTTTCATCAAAGAACCATCAGACTCCCTCTGAGACAAAACGGCCCCTGCCCCAATCTCAGAAGCGTCGACCTCAACCTGAAAAGGAAGAGAAACATCCGGCTGATGCAACACAGGGGCAGAAGTAAATCGGTGTTTAAGCTCCTGAAAGGCCTCAACAGCCTCAGAGGACCAATTCGTCACATCAGCGCCTTTCTTCGTGAAATCAGTAAGGGGCTTAACCACACTGGAAAAGTTGGCAATGAAACGGCGATAGAAATTAGCAAAGCCCAAAAATTTTTGAAGGCCCTTCACAGATGTGGGTTGGATCCAGTCATGAATAGCTTGGACCTTAACTATAGACGAGGGAGAAAAAATAAAACCCAAAAAAGAGACCTTCTGAACTCCGAATAGGCACTTAGACCCCTTCACAAATAAAGCATTATCACGAAGGATCTGGAACACCATCCTGACCTGCTTCACATGAGACTCCCAATCATCGGAAAAAATCAAAATATCATCCAAATATACGACCATGAATTTATCAAGATAAATGCGGAAAATATCACGCATGAAAGACTGGAACACAGATGGAGCATTAGAGAGCCCAAATGGCATCACAAAATATTCAAAATGGCCTTCGGGCGTATTAAATGCAGTTTTCCATTCGTCACCCTGTTTAATACAAACAAGATTATATGCCCCTCGGAGGTCAATCTTAGTAAACCAACTAGCCCCCTTAATCTGAGCAAACAAATCAGTAAGCAAAGGCAAGGGGTATTGGAATTTGACCGTGATCTTATTAAGAAGACGATAATCAATACAGGGTCTCAAGGAGCCATCCTTCTTAGCAACAAAAAAGAAACCCGATCCCAATGGTGACGAAGAGGGCCGAATATGCCCCTTCTCCAAAGACTCCTTAACATAACTCCGCATGGCGGCATGCTCTGGCACAGACAGATTGAAAAGTCAGCCCTTAGGGAACTTGCAACCAGGAATCAAGTTAATAGCACAATCACAGTCCCTGTGCGGAGGAAGGGAACTGGACTTGGGCTCATCAAATACATCCTGGAAATCCGACAAAAACTCAGGGACCTCAGAAGAGGGGGAAGAGGAAATTGACATCAAAGGAACGTCACTATGTACCCCTTGACAACCCCAACTAGTCACCGACATAGTTTTCCAATCCAGCACCGGATTATGTTCCTGTAACCATGGAAAACACAGTACAACAACATCATGCAGGTTATGCAACACCAGAAAACGGCAATCTTCCTGATGTGCTGGAGCCATGTACATAGTCATCTGCGTCCAGTACTGAGGTTTATCCTTGGCCAAGGGTGTAGCATCAATACCCCTCAAAGGAATAGGGCTCTGCAAAGGCTGCAAGGAAAAACCACAGCGCCTGGCGAATTTTAAGTCCATTAAGTTCAGGGCAGCGCCTGAATCCACAAATGCCATGACAGAAAAGGACGACAATGAGCAAATCAGGGTCACAGATAAGAGAAATTTAGGCTGTATAGTACTAATGGTAACAGACCTAGCGACGCTCTTGGTACGCTTAGGGCAATCAGAGATAACATGAGCAGAATCACCACAGTAAAAACACAGCCTATTCTGACGTCTGAATTCCTGCCGTTCTGTTCTAGTCAAAATCCTATCACATTGCATAGGTTCTGGACTCTGCTCAGAGGATACTGCCATATGGTGCACAGCTTTGCGCTCGCGCAGACGCCGATCGATCTGAATGGCTAGAGACATAGATTCGCTCAAACCGGCAGGCGTAGGAAAGCCCACCATAACATCTTTAAGGGCTTCAGAAAGACCTTTTCTGAAAATAGCAGCCAGAGCCTCTTCATTCCATTTAGTGAGCACAGACCATTTTCTAAATTTCTGGCAGTATAACTCTGCCGCTTCCTGACCTTGACACAAGGCCAACAGGGTTTTTTCTGCATGATCCACAGAATTAGGTTCGTCATACAATAATCCGAGCGCTTGAAAAAATGCATCAACATTCAATAATGCCGGATCCCCTGTTTCAAGAGAAAAAGCCCAGTCTTGAGGGTCACCACACAGCAAGGATATGATGATTTTTACTTGCTGAATGGGATCACCAGAAGAACGGGGTTTCAAAGCAAAAAACAATCTGCAGTTATTTTTAAAGTTCAAAAACTTGGATCTGTCCCCAAAAAACAAATCAGGAGTAGGAATTCTAGGCTCTAAAGCCGCAGTCTGGACAACATAGTCCTGGATACTCTGTACTCTTGCAGCAAGTTGATCCACACGAGAAAACAAACCCTGAACATCCATGCCAAAGCATATATCCTGAACCACCCAGATATCAAGAGGAAAAAAAAGACAAACCAGAGCACAGAAAAAAAATGGTTCAGAACTTTCTTTTCCTTCTTTTGAGATGCATTTAATTCATTTTTGGCCACTTGTACTGTTATGATGCGGTGGTCTAGGAGCAACATGGAACGAGCTCTGAAGAAAGTGGTAACTGTACTGACCGCAGTCCCTAAGCTCAACACAACACTAGAAGTAGCCGTGGAATGCTCCTAACTCTCCCTAGGCATCTCGTCACAGCCTAAGAGCTAACTACCCCTAAAGACAGAAGCAGGAAAACTATCTTGCCTCAGAGAAAATCCCCAAAGGATAGATTAGCCCCCCACAAATAATGACTGTGAGTGGAGAGGAAAAAGACAGCTGAAGACAGCTAACTCCAAGGAGCAGCCATACCACTTGAAACCACAAGAGGGAGACCAAGAGCAGAACTCACAAAAGTGCCACTTACAACCACCGGAGGGAGCCCAAGAGCGGAATTCACAACAGGCCTGATTGGAAGTATGCTTGGACAACCAATTAAACACAACATACCTTTTTAGAAATAAAGTGGCCTGCTGCGTTCTTGACTGTTTAGTCTGGTTAAGCAAATATGCTGTTAGAAAACTCCCTGTTAATAAGAGGGGGTCCCCATTATGGACACTTGTATCACCAAGAGTAGAGAGCTGCAGCAAAGTGTCTGTGCTGGAGGACCCGACCTGACAATGTAATACACGCCCGTCTCATTTATTTCAGTGGACTCTGTCATGGTGCTTCAGGAAATTGAACATTTGCTGTCAGGAACAATCTCAGACTATAGCTGATCAGAAACGTATTAAGCAGGATAACAAGTGATCATATAATTATCAAGGGACCCTTCTAACAAAAAAATATGAACCCATTTAGGTATTTTTTTTTTCCATTTAGTTTATTGGACTATATATTGCACTGTGTATTATATAAACGTGTAATATCAGCATCCTGTTACTGGTTCATATAAAGTAAAACACAAACCTTTGATGTTTTGGTGGATATTCATTTTACTCTCGTTAGTCTATGATTGTATCATAAAGCATGACGAGGCACTATCTTATTCTTGTACTGAGTTTACTGTGCGGAGTAATCCAGTGTGTTCCGGTGTGACCTCCTATGACTCTATGTTGGGTTGTAATTATCCTACTTGTCCTCACAATGAACTTTGGATCTCTGTTCTGAGAACTCAACTAGCTTGTTTCACTAGTACTCATGCTTATGTATATGTAATTTATGTCCCCAGATTTCAAGTAGTGAATGTAATTCAAGTAGCCTGGGGGGGGCATTGGTTCAGCACTGTTGCACCCTTATTAGTCAGTAATTTGGGGAGAGGAAATATTGTTTCCTGTGTTTGTTATTAGGAATAAATTGAGCTTAAAATGAATGCGTGTAGAGTGTAATGAGATAGGGCTATAACCTTTATACACAAGAGGGTAGAGTGCTTGATTTCACACACTAAGCAAAGTCCACAGTCAAATAGCATGACATTTTTATTTTTTTTGCAACATATCCATTAAGACTTTATTTCTTTGATGTGTTAAGTGGCTTGGTAACAGTACATCGTGTAGTTATTACTTTTGGAAGCATACAAATAAAATTGAGAAACTTTATAATTACTTAGCTTTACTTTTATGTCCTTGTGCAGATACAAAATATATTAAATGCAGTTTGCAATGTTTCATGTTTCTGAGCTCAAGCCTCCCAACTGTCCCACATTTTTCATTATTATTAGTGAGTAATCTAATCTTAGAAAAGTTAATGCTCATTGAAAGCAGCTTCTAATCTAGAGCATTCCTTACAGGATTTTCTTACCTAAGTTTAAAGGTACCGTCACACTAAGCAACGCTGCAGCGATACCGACAACGATGTCGATCGCTGCAGCGTCGCTGTTTGGTCGCTGGAGAGCTGTCACACAGACAGCTCTCCAGCGACCAACGATCCCGAGGTCCCCGGTAACCAGGGTAAACATCGGGTTACTAAGCGCAGGGCGTGAACGTTAAAAATACAAACACTACATACTTACCTTCAGCTGTCTGTCCTCCGGCGCTGTGCTTTCCTCTGCACTGTCAGCGCCGTTCAGCCGGAAAGCAGAGCGGTGACGTCACCGCTCTGCTTTCCGGCTGGCCGGCGCTGACACAGGATGCAGGAGGAGTGCAGAGAAGCAGAGCGCCGGGGACAGACAGCAGAAGGTAAGTATGTAGTGTTTGTTTTTTTAACGTTCACGCTGGTAACCAGGGTAAACATCGGGTTACTAAGCGCGGCCCTGCGCTTAGTAACCCGATGTTTACCTTGGGTACCAGTGAAGACATCGCTGGATCGGCATCACACACGCCGATCCAGCGATGTCAGCGGGAGATCCAGCAACGAAATAAAGTTCTGGACTTTCCTCAGCGACCAACGATCTCCCAGCAGGGGCCTGATCGTTAGTCGCTGTCACACATAACGATTTCCTTAACGATATCGTTGCTACGTCACAAAAAGCAACGATATCGTTAACGATATCGTTCAGTGTGACGGTATCTTAAGTTTAGTGTGACAATCTGACTGCACTCTGATGTAATCTGAGCGCAGTCCTATAGTGACCGTGAGGACGGAAGACTGAGACAATCTGACTGCACTCTGATGAAATCTGAGCGCAGTCCTATAGTGACCGTGAGGACGGAAGACTGTGACAATCTGACTGCACTCTGATGAAATCTAAGCGCAGTCCTATAGTGACCGTGAGGACGAAAGAACCGGACAGAGAGTGGACCCTCTGGGTCATGGTACTGATACACCCAGGGGCGAGCGAACCCGAGATGACAACCCCTATACAGGGATAGTTGGGGAGCAGGCCCGAGGGGAACAATACCGCAACAGCTGGCACCAAGAGGGACGGCTCTGGAAAGGACAGAAGGGAAGGACGGAAGTGGAGGATAAATCCTGGGAATGAAAGTAAAAGGGAGAGGGGAGGAAGGGACGAACCAAGGGAGACAGGCTGGGAAAACGGAGAGAAAACAGGAGGAGAATGAGCCTGAGAAAACGGACCAGACCGGAGCAGAAAAGGATCTGAACCAGACAGGGCCAAACGAAGGTACAAACTGCACACAACAATCAGGCACCTCCATTATGGAGGCGAGGCCTGATATAGCCCAAAGAAGTACCTGATTGGAGGAGACAGGAGCAGGGAGGGTCCGAAATGGTTAACTGGAGGAAGAAGTGCACGCCCGCGTCCTAAGGCGCATGTGTGGAGCAGGTACAGGACGGGAGGGAAGAGGAGCGCGCACCCCACGCTGAAATCCCCGATCAGCAGGAAGAGGACGCGGGGAACCGGCGCGACACTGAGAGCGGCGAGGAGAAATGGAGAGAGCGGGACTGATAGGAGAAGTGGCCGCAGCGTCAGATGAGGCCGGTATGACAGTACCCCCCCTCCTAAGACTCCCCCCTCCGAGACTGGCTGTGAATCTTCTCAGAATCCGTGGAGCATTAACGTTCTCCCTAGGCTCCCACGACCTCTCCTCAGGACCAAACCCCTTCCAATCAATAAGATAGAAGACCCTTCCTCTAACCCTCTTCATGGCCAGAATATCCTTTACTTCAAAATAATTGTCAATGCTAAAGGGCTGAGGGGAGTCCATGGGTGCAGGAGAGAATCGATTAAGAATGAGAGGTTTCAAGAGCGAGACATGGAAGACGTTAGGGACTCGGAGAGAAGCCGGCAATCTCAATCTATAGGCCACGTTGTTAATACGTCCCAAAATCTCGAAGGGACCGATGTATCGAGGACCCAACTTGTAGGAAGGAATCTTCAAGCGAATGTGTTTAGTCGAAAGCCAGACCTTGTCACCAGGATGATACGGTGGAAGATCCCTCCTCCTTTTGTCGGCGTGTCTCTTCATCTGGGCTGCAGTCCGAACGAGAGCCTCCTTGGTCTCTCTCCAAATTTGGGAAAATTCAGAAGAAAAAGCGTCTGCTGCAGGCACTCCAGAAGGGGAAGACATAGGAAGAGGTATTCCCGGGTTCAGACCAGAAACCACAAAGAATGGAGATTTAGAAGTTGCCCCACTAGGATGATTATTATGGGCAAACTCAGCCCAAGGAAGAAGAGTTACCCAGTCATCATGATGAGCGTTGGTAAAATTGCGGAGGTAGGAGGTCAAGATTTGATTTATCTGTTCCACTTGCCCGTTGGTCTGAGGATGATAGGCGGAGGAGAAATCCAGCGAAATGCCCAAGAGCTTACAAAGTGCTCTTCAGAACTTGGAGGTAAATTGGACCCCTCGATCCGACACAATTCGCTGAGGAAGTCCATGTAATCTGAAGATCTGATGGATGAAAATTCTTGCCAATTCTGGAGCCGAGGGTAATCCAGGCAATGGAACGAAATGGGCCATCTTGGAGAACCGATCCACCACCACCAGGATGGTTGTGCATCCAGAGGAACGAGGCAAATCTGTAACGAAATCCATAGCTATTTGTTGCCAAGGGGCCTCGGGAACGGGTAACGGATGCAGGAGACCAGAAGGTAGCTCTCTAGGTACTTTGTTTTTAGCACAAGTCGTGCAGGAGGCCACAAAATCCGAAGTATCTTGTCGGAGAGACGGCCACCAATAGTACCGGGAGAGAAGAGCGAGAGTCTTCTTGGTGCCGACATGTCCAGCAACTTTGGAAGAATGTCCCCAATGCAATACCTCTGTTCTCTTGTCACACGGGACAAAAGTTCTGCCAGGGGGAACAGAGAGGAGGTTAGAGGGAGCCACCATGATGATTTTGGCAGGATCAATAATATGTGAAGGACCTTCTTCTGTCTCGGGAGATTGCAAGGATCAGGAAAGTGCATCTGCTTTAGAATTCCTATCTCCGGGTCGAAAATGAAGCTTAAAATCAAAACGAGAAAAGAACAAAGACCATCTGGCCTGTCTGGAATTAAGTCTTTGGGCGGATTGAATGTAAGCCAAGTTTTTGTGGTCTGTGAAAATTTTAAAGGGATGAATGGCCCCTTCCAAGAGATAACGCCACTCCTGTAGAGCCATCTTTATATCTAGTAATTCTCGATCTCCAATTGAATAATTGCATTCCGCGGGCGAAAATGACTTCGAGAAGAACCCACAAGGAACCAGTCGACCGGAGAGAGATCTTTGGGAGAGAGTTGCCCCAGCACCCGAAGAGGAGGCATCCACTTCAAGGATGAAAGGCCTGCTGGCCACAGGCCGATGAAGAACAGGAGCAGCTGTGAAGGCCCTTTTTAGGGAGAGAAAGGCGTCTTCTGCCTCCGGAGGCCAAACATTGTGAACCGCTCCTTTCCGGGTAAGAGCGGCGAGAGGCTTGGTCACAGAAGAGAAATGCGGAATGAATTGTCTATAGTAGTTAGCGAAGCCCAAAAATCGTTGGATGGCCTTCACTCCAATAGGACGAGGCCAGTTAAGTACAGCAGATAGTTTCTCAGGATCCATCTCCAACCCCATGTCAGAAATAATATATCCCAAGAAAGGCAAAGAAGTCTGTTCAAACAAACACTTCTCGATCTTTGCGTAGAGGCGATTCTCCCGAAGACGCTGTAGAACCAGATGAACACTTCTTCTGTGAGAGGACAAGTCGGGTGAAAAAATAAGGATGTCGTCAAGATACACCACCACATAAGAATACAGTAGATCACGGAAGATCTCATTCACAAATTCCTGGAAGACCGCTGGAGCGTTAAAGAGACCAAAGGGCATGACCAGGTATTCATAGTGGCCATCTCGGGTGTTGAAGGCAGTCTTCCACTCGTCTCCAGCGCGAATTCGGATCAAATTATAGGCTCATCGTAAATCTAGTTTGGAGAAAATTCGGGCTCCTCTCAGTCAGTCGAAGAGTTCAGGAATCAGCGGTAGGGGATACCTATTCTTGACTGTGATGGCATTCAGACCTCGGTAGTCTATACATGGCCGAAGGGATCCATCTTTCTTCCGAACGAAGAAAAAACCGGCTCCAGCTGGATAAGAGGACTTCCGGATGAAACCCTTGGCTAAATTCTCTCGGATGTATTCTGACATGGCTAAGGTCTCTGCCGGAGATAACGGATAGGTTCTTCCCTTGGGAAGGGTAGATCCAGGAATTAACTTGATAGGGCAGTCATAGGCTCGGTGTGGAGGAAGAGACTCCGCCTCCTTTTTATCAAAGACATCGGCAAACGAGAGATAGGCAGAGGGAAGACTAGGAAGATTGACGGGTGCTTGGGGAAGACCTGGACGGGAGACGGACAGCAGACAACGTTCATGACAACAATGACCCCAGCGGAGTATCTCTCCAGAGCGCCAATCAAGAACTGGCTCGTGCGACCTGAGCCAGGGTAGACCCAAGAGCAGAGCGTGAGAAAGATTAGGCAGAACATAAAATGCTATCCTCTCCTGGTGTAGAGCTCCAATCTGCATGTCCAACTCGAGAGTGACCATCTTGATGGAAACAGGTAGGGGTCTGCCATCCACTGCAGAAATAAAACGCGGAGTCTCAAGAGTAACCACAGGTATCCGAAATTTGTTCACCTCCTCCTGCCGAATGAAATTACCAGCAGCACCCGAGTCCACATACGCCTCCACAGACCTATGCTCAAGACCTACAGAAATCAAAGCTGAAATAGTTAGGGGTAGAGAGGAATTTGAATCACCTAGGAAGGCCTCTCTTACCTGGCCTAGGTGGAGGAGTTTCCCGGCCTCTCTGGACAGGAACGCAGGAAATGATTTACCCCTCCGCAATAAAGACACAAGCCCTGCGCCAACCTCTCCCTGCGACGCTGCTCCGACAACCTAACTCGATCCACCTGCATAGGTTCAGGAGCGGAAGAAGCAGAGGACTTGACCGAGGAGGAACCAGGCACCCAATTAGTCTGTAAAGGATCTCCTCTCCCTGACTAATTCTCGAGAGCGCTCCTGGAAACGTAAATCAATACGTGTGGCCAGGGATATAAGGTCCTCCAGGATAGTAGGGGTATCCCGACCTGCGAGCTCATCCTTAATCTTGGACGAGAGCCCTCTCCAAAAAGCCCCTACCAGTGCCTCGTTATTCCACCCAAGCTCAGAAGAAAGTGTCCGGAAGCGGATGGCGTATTGTCCAACAGTAAGGTTCCCCTGTTGAAGATTAAAGAGGGATTCAGTGGTAGATGCCACCCGACCTGGCTCATCAAAGACCTTACGAAATGTGTCCAGAAAAATCTGTATACTGGCAACTACCGGATCATCCCGCTCCCATAAGGGATTAACCCAGGACAGAGCTTCTCCCTCGAGATGGGACACAATAAAGGCCACCTTAGCACGATCAGAGGGATATTGCTGAGGTAGGAGCTCGAAGTGTAGACGGCACTGGTTCAAAAAACCCCGACACAATTTGGGATCGCCGCTGTATCGAGGGGGCTTTCCCAAACGAGGAGGAGGAAGGGGTACAGGATCTCGATGAGAGGCAGAAGCAGCGGCGGCAGACTGAAGAGAGTGAAGGCGGTCGTCGACCGATGCCATGTAAGTAAGAATATGGGACTGGGTATCTCGCTGCTGTGCGAGCTCCTGCTGGAGTCCCACCAGCAGAGGGGCGTTACCAGGATCCGAAGTCTGTAGGGCGGTTAAACGAGAGCCCATAGACTTCATAACAGACATAATACGGGTCTGATTCTCCTGTAAGAACAACAACTCCTTCTGGGTTGCTGCGGAGGAACCAGCGGGGTCCATGGCCTGAATGTACTGTGACAATCTGACTGCACTCTGATGTAATCTGAGCGCAGTCCTATAGTGACCGTGAGGACGGAAGACTGAGACAATCTGACTGCACTCTGATGAAATCTGAGCGCAGTCCTATAGTGACCGTGAGGACGGAAGACTGTGACAATCTGACTGCACTCTGATGAAATCTGAGCGCAGTCCTATAGTGACCGTGAGGACGAAAGAACTGGACAGAGAGTGGACCCTCTGGGTCACGGTACTGATACACCCAGGGGCGAGCGAACCCGAGATGACAACCCCTATACAGGGATAGTTGGGGAGCAGGCCCGAGGGGAACAATACCGCAACAGCTGGCACCAAGAGGGACGGCTCTGGAAAGGATAGAAGGGAAGGACGGAAGTGGAGGAGAAATCCTGGGAATGAAAGTAAAAGGGAGAGGGGAGGAAGGGACGAACCAAGGGAGACAGGCTGGGAAAACGGAGGGAAAACAGGAGGAGAATGAGCCTGAGAAAACGGACCAGACCGGAGCAGAAAAGGATTTGAACCAGACAGGGCCAAACGAAGGTACAAACTGCACACAACAATCAGGCACCTTCATTATGGAGGCGAGGCCTGATATAGCCCAAAGAAGTACCTGATTGGAGGAGACAGGAGCAGGGAGGGTCCGAAATGGTTAACTGGAGGAAGAAGTGCACGCCCGCGTCCTAAGGTGCATGTGTGGAGCAGGTACAGGACGGGAGGGAAGAGGAGCGCGCACCCCACGCCGAAATCCCCGATCAGCAGGAAGAGGACGCGGGGAACCGGCGCGACACTGAGAGCGGCGAGGAGAAATGGAGAGAGCGGGACTGATAGGAGAAGCGGCTGCAGCGTCAGAGGAGGCCGGTATGACATTTAGACTGCAAAATTCTAATTAACAAAAATGTGACCACAGGTCGACTTACTCATTATTCATTAAACAGGTATCCAGCAGACAGTTCACTATAAAAGAGTGTTACCTAACAAAGAAAACTCTTTTCCATGGCATGCTGTCAGCAATAGCACCACATGGAAGACAAATGTCACAATACTTGAGAAAGAAATAATGTATTTACACAAGCAGAAAGCAGAGGGTGGTTATAAATGGTATAGTCTCTAACTGGGTCGCTGTGACCAGTGGGGTACCGCAGGGGTCAGTATTGGGACCTGTTCTCTTCAACATATTCATTAATGATCTGGTAGAAGGTTTACACAGTAAAATATCGATATTTGCAGATGATACAAAACTATGTAAAGCAGTTAATACAAGAGAAGATAGTATTCTGCTACAGATGGATCTGGATAAGTTGGAAACTTGGGCTGAAAGGTGGCAGATGAGGTTTAACAATGATAAATGTAAGGTTATACACATGGGAAGAAGGAATCAATATCACCATTACACACTGAATGGGAAACCACTGGGTAAATCTGACAGGGAGAAGGACTTGGGGATCCTAGTTAATGATAAACTTACCTGGAGCAGCCAGTGCCAGGCAGCAGCTGCCAAGGCAAACAGGATCATGGGGTGCATTAAAAGAGGTCTGGATACACATGATGAGAGCATTATACTGCCTCTGTACAAATCCCTAGTTAGACCGCACATGGAGTACTGTGTCCAGTTTTGGGCACCGGTGCTCAGGAAGGATATAATGGAACTAGAGAGAGTACAAAGGAGGGCAACAAAATTAATAAAGGGGATGGGAGAACTACAATACCCAGATAGATTAGCGAAATTAGGATTATTTAGTCTAGAAAAAAGACGACTGAGGGGCGATCTAATAACCATGTATAAGTATATAAGGGGACAATACAAATATCTCGCTGAGGATCTGTTTATACCAAGGAAGGTGACGGGCACAAGGGGGCATTCTTTGCGTCTGGAGGAGAGAAGGTTTTTCCACCAACATAGAAGAGGATTCTTTACTGTTAGGGCAGTGAGAATCTGGAATTGCTTGCCTGAGGAGGTGGTGATGGCGAACTCAGTCGAGGGGTTCAAGAGAGGCCTGGATGTCTTCCTGGAGCAGAACAATATTGTATCATACAATTAGGTTCTGTAGAAGGACGTAGATCTGGGGATTTATTATGATGGAATATAGGCTGAACTGGATGGACAAATGTCTTTTTTCGGCCTTACTAACTATGTTACTATGTTACAAGAAAGATGAAGGCTACAAGAATATCAGCTAAGTTTTAGCTGTCAGTCAGAATAACGTAGCAAATGTGATACAAAATTGTAGCAAAAATAGCACTGCAACCATCTCACAGAAATGTCTGCTTAAGTTATCTCCCAAACAGAAGGGTTGAAGAAAATCAACATGCAAGTTCACTGCAGTTTGCTAAAGAAGTAGAAAGCTAAACTGGAGGGTTTCCTGTGATACAATGCAGTAAACTTTACAAAGGTATGGCATACATGGGTGTTGCCACAAAGGAAGCCTTTCCTAAAGGCCCCGTCACACTTAGCGACGCTAAAGCGATCCCGACAACGATACGACCTGTCAGGGATCGTTGCTGCGTCGCTATGTGGTCGCTGGTGAGATGTCAAACTGTGAGATCTCCCCAACGACGCAGCAGCGATGCGGCGACCTGTAGCGACCTGTACAACGATGTCACATGGCAGCTATTTCATGACGATTAACAGACCTCAATGAGGGACGTCCTGTCATGAGGTCGTTGGTAAGGTGTCAAACACAGCGATGTGTGCTACCCAGCGGGACCTCAACGATCAAAAAAAGGTCCAGGCCATTCCGACATGACCAGCGATCTCACAGCAGGGGCCTGGTCGCTGCTACGTGTCACACATAGCGAGATCGCTACTGAGGTCGCTGTTGCGTCACAAAACTTGTGACTCAGCAGCGATCTCGCTAGCGATCTCGCTTTGTGTGACGGGGGCTTTAAGCCCATAGTTGTATTTGTGTAAAGAAAATGTGGTATAGTAAAGGCGCTGCCAGGGACAAAAAATAAAAAAAATCCAAAAATTGGAATGCGTTTTGGAGGAGACACTGAGACTGCTATATATACGTCATATAGGAAATACCAAAACTGTTGTATGTATACCAAATAGGAGACATTAAGACTGCTTGATATACATCACATAGGATTCACTGAGACTGATGTATATACATACATAAGAGGACACTGAGATCGCAATATATTCTTCACATAGGAGGCACCGATACTGTTGCATATACAGTACAGACCAAAAGTTTGGACACACCTCATTTAAAGATTTTTCTGTATTTTCATGACTATGAAAACTGTAAATTCACACTGAAGGCATCAAAACTATGAATTAACACATGTGGAATTATTTTCCCAACAAAAAAGTGTGAAACAACTGAAAATATGTCTTATATTCTAGGTTCTTCAAAGTAGCCACCTTTAGCTTTGATGACTGCTTTGCAGAATATAAGACATATTTTCAGTTGTTTCACACTTTTTTGTTAAGTATATAATTCCAAATGTGTTCATTCATAGTTTTGATGCCTGCAGTGTGAATTTACAATTTTCATAGTCATGAAAATTCAGAAAAATCTTTAAATGAGAAGGTGTGTCCAAACTTTTGGTCTGTACTGTACATCATATAGGAGACACCAAGACTGTTGTGTATAAATCACATAGGACATCACATAGGAGACACCGAGACTGCTGAATATATCACATAGGATACATTGGAACTGCTGTTTATACATCACATAGGAGACACTGAGACTGTTCTATAAAAATCACATAGGATATACTGCGATACTTCTGTATATACATCATTACTAGTGATGAGCAAGTGTACTCATTGCTCGGGTGACCTCCGAGTATTTATGACTGCTGGAGATTTAGTTTTCATTGCGGCAGCTGAATGATTTACAGCTACTAGCCTGCTTGATTACGTACATGTGGGGATTCTAGCAACCAGGCAATCCCCACATGTGCTCAGCCTGGCTAGTAGCTGTAAATCATTCAGCTGCCGTGATGAAAACTAAATCTCCGAGCAGACATACGGAAAACCCAAGCAACGAGTACACTCGCTCATCACTAATCATTACATCATATTGGAGACACTGACGCTGCTGTATATATATCACATAGGAGACAGGTGGCTGTATGCATCATAACAGCATGACGAGAGAGCAGAGTGTACTAACGTCACCCACAAAGAATATCCTGGCAATAATTCCATATTGCTTGCACCACATTGTTCACTAATGAGCGCTGTGTACATATGCATGCAGTCTAAGGAGGAATCAAAGGGCCAACAGCTGGAAAAATGGGGCCGGCAGCACAAACACTGAAGCCTCCAGAAATATGCCCGAGGGCCAGAGAAGATGACACTGCAGTCCATAAACAGCCTAGGTTCCTCACCCCTGATTTAGAAAGTACAGAGAAAAACTAATCCCAAATGATGCAGAGAGGGCTGTAAGCTCTACCCTAACCATGGAGGGACTAAGGACCTTATGGAAACTCTAGTATAGAAGAAGGAAGATCAGCTACCATATGATGGGTGGAGCAGCACTCTAAGAAAATATTCTTTACCCTGGAATAAACCTTGTTCATAGTAGGACCTCTGGATTGATTCAGAGTTCTTAACAAGATTTTTGAAATCCTTTTGGAGGCTAGAGTCCCATCAATTTGAATACAGTTAAACTGAGTCTCTGGATATTCCTGAAAGGATGGCTGCTCGGAGCAGATCTGCCCTGTCAGAAATACGAATCAACCACAGCTCATCTGCATTCGCTGTGAGAACCACACTTTCTTGGGTCAATAAGGTATTTTTGCATTAATTTTTTGAGTTTGATTCAGTTGAATTTTTAACAATATTCTCTGAATCATGTACATCAGAGGGAACACATTCCAGGCCAAATTTTCATGACAATGACATTGCACCCACTGTCAGTGGGTTGTCCTCATGATAGAGGGAGCAAAAAATTGAACACATGGCACTAACCTTGGTCACTATGAGGTCCACAACTGACATCCCCAAAAACTCGAAAGGTCTCTAGATTCTACAATTCTACTGGTACTTTTTAAGTCTCTGCTTAATTTGTTCACAACCTTGTTGAAGGAATATGCATGGCTAATAGGTAAGAAAGATGCCATTCCACTAGATGAAGAATTGTCTCTGATTATAGATGAAGATTTGGACACTTATTGACGGTTTATATATGCTGCCACCTTGATATTGTCTGTCTGAATCTTTATTGCAGAATTGTCTATATGAGTGAGAAAATGACATAACTCCAAATAAATGCCTCTTGCTCTCTTAGATTTGATGACTTAAAGATCTCCTAGGTGATTCAAAAGCCTTGAACCATGAGATACTCCAGATGGGCTTTCCAGCCTAGTAGAGAGGCATCAATAGTAATTAAGCTCAACTGGATAACTTTCCCAGACCCTTGTGGGTCTTGTACCATTTGATCAAAAAGGACAGCTTGAGTGATCTTAGATAGCTTCTATCCTAATGATTGGCTTATGTGGAAAATCTCATTTCCACAACTGGATCTTAGAGGAATATTTTTTAAAGAAAAAATGTTGCAATTTGATAAACTTTGAAGATGAATTGAAGGAAGAGAAATTGCCAAAGCTTTTGTATTTATTAGGTATCATAAATAAAGGATTTCTGTAGAAGCAATGATAACGGATTTCTCTCAATTTACCTTCCATCTCAACTTTCTGAGCGGAGAGAGAATCCAATAAAGATAGTCCTGAAGAGTGGCTTTGGACTGTGTCCTCAGGAGCCAATCGTCCAGGTAGGGGACAACACAAATACCTTTTTTTCTGAGGACTGTAACAACAGCGGAAGCTACTTTTTCTTTTAATACAAAGACAGCCTATGTAATTCTGAAGTAAACTTTCACAAACATTCTCATCTTGATTAATTCTAGACTTGGGGATTCTAGTGCCGTCTTTCTACTCTAAAAAGCAAAGGGTCTCTATATAACTGTCTAAAGGAAGCTGACAGAACAGGATAGAATAACCCGGTTTAATTAAGTTTAAGATCCAGACTTCTGAAATCTTGGTTTCCCACGAGACCACAAAGAATTGTAGATGGCTCCCCACTGGAATCCCAGCATCAGTAGTTTCTGTTTTTTGTTCTGTTAAGGCCTCCATCTTTCTTGCTTCCACCTCTGCCAGGATTTCTCCCACTGTCAGGTCCTCTGGGAGGATTAGTTCTTCTCCTACTCCCCCAGCCTTCATTGGTCTGTAGGAGACACTTTCCCTTTTTTTATTACAGAGGTTTTCCATTAGCTCATCCCACTCTGCCCCAAAAATCCAACCTGGCATAAATTCAATGTCACAGATATTACTCTTAGAGATAAACTGAAATCTGTATTCCAGGGTGATCCAGATGGCTCTTCTGCTGCCTGAGGAAAGAGCCATAAATTTGGGATGCAATGATCAAGGTCATGATTAAGAGAGCTAAAGGCCCCGTCACACATAGCGAGATCGCTAGCGAGATCGCTGCTGAGTCACAAGTTTTGTGACGCAACAGCGATCTCAGTAGCGATCTCGCTATGTGTGACACGTACCAGCGATCAGGCCCCTGCTGTGAGATCGCTGGTCGTGTCGGAATGGCCTGGACCTTTTTTTGTTCGTTGAGGTCCCGCTGACATCGCTGAATCGGCGTGTGTGACGCCGATTCAGCGATGTCTTCGCTGGTAACCAGGGTAAACATCGGGTTACTAAGCGCAGGGCCGCGCTTAGTAACCCGATGTTTACCCTGGTTACCATCGTTAAAGTAAAAAAAACAAACGCTACATACTTACCTACCGCTGTCTGTCCTCGGCGCTCTGCTTCTCTGCTCTGGCTGTGAGCGGCTGGCAGCCGGAAAGCAGAGCGGTGACGTCACCGCTCTGCTTTCCGGCCGCTGTGCTCACAGCCAGAGCAGAGAAGCCCAGCGCCGGGGACAGACAGCGGTAGGTAAGTATGTAGCGTTTGTTTTTTTTACTTTAACGATGGTAACCAGGGTAAACATCGGGTTACTAAGCGCGGCCCTGCGCTTAGTTACCCGATGTTTACCCTGGTTACCCGGGGACTTCGGGATCGTTGGTCGCTGGAGAGCTGTCTGTGTGACAGCTCTCCAGCGACCAAACAGCGACGCTGCAGCGATCCGGATCGTTGTCGGTATCGCTGCAGCGTCGCTATGTGTGACGGGGCCTTTAGTCTCCAGGAAGATTCACACCCACATGGTTTGTGCTGAAGTTTGTATCCTCTATGCTACAGGTTTGTGAATAAAGAAATGTTATCTTCTTGGATTCGGTGGAGCTGGACATTCTTCTTTTTTTTGGACTTTACACATTTGGACACAGCGGGTCCGTGCTCCCGAAGTTCAACTAATGCATCACGGGTGAGCTGGTTTATTTCTCTTTTCCTCATAAATTTGGGATGCAGCATAGCTGTGTCCGAGAGTACAAGCAGCTCGTGTGGCGCCCCAGGGTCCTGGTCATCACAGTAGCATTGCTTTCCTCACGGGGAGAGTGATGTTACACTTGGAAGCGATGAAAGATCTTCTTTATCAGGTAATCACAATGCACACAACAGGTTCACACTCCAGGCCACAAGGGGGAGCTTTTGATCCTATTCCTAAGTGACTCTATATATGTTGTCGTTTGGAGGGAAAGAGAGATCAGATTGTCAGAGAGACAGAAGAGAGCAGACCGACAAAGAGTGTCAGAAGGTCTGAAGGGGCCGTGTAGTCTGAAGTACTACAGCCCCTGGAGAAAGGGACATACAGAAGGAAAGAACATCGTTCAGTGGAGGAGAGCGAAGCACAGGAGAGTGATATCAGGGGAGACCAGCTGCGAACAGGCTGCCTCCCTCTGAAGCGCAGATAACCGGTAGCCGGGAACCGAGGTTGTAAGGGACTCTACGACTTACAGCAGAGACCGGCAGGACAGCTGAACTGCAAATTACCCGTCCGCCACACACACCTGAAGACACAGTAACACATAGAGCCAGGGGCGCGATAGAGTCCCTGTAAAAAGGCTTGAGTTACCTGTCATACAGGTATTGTCCTATCCTATATGGGGGACAGAGAGAACTGTGAGGACCTTATCAGAAGCCATAGGCAGTAAGGGACTACAACACCACCGTGCTAGAGGAAGGCTTTTAACTCCACCTGGTGAAGGGGACTCTGGATTCACTTCCAAGCCGGCCGGACCCTGCCTGCCCTGTGATCTGGTACCCTGGACTGTGGCTGTCTGAAGTCTTCAGTGAACCAGGTAAAGAGACTGCAAACCTCTGTCCTCGTTCTTTACTGGACTGTTCACCATCTACACACCGGGAGCCCTGGGGATATACTTCACCTGTGGGAAGTTATACCATCTAGCTGCCATAACATCACCCCAGAGGACCCTTTAAAGCAGCGTCAGTCCCCACTGACCGAATACCACAGGTAGCGTCACGAACATAAACTTTATTCTACTTCCCCTTTTACATGGGCTCCCAGGGCCATAGACTGGGTCGCCACCGTGACATCCCCCTGTGAGTACCGGACCCGGTGCCGAGTACCCCACTGCCCTGGCGGGCGACTCACTTGCCTATCCACAGGCTCATTCTCCGAAGGAATCAGAATGCAACCGGACACTTTAGCTACAGCCATGTCCATGGCATCAGCCATTCAATACCCTGTACACCCTCAATGGGGGACATGAATATTTTTTTATATAAAAGGGGTAATTCCAGAGTTTTACATATGGCCGACATAAGAGCTGTAATGGGAGTTAAGACCATAAAGACCCTGGGCCCCTTAAAGGTGCAGACTTGTTCATCCCTCGAGGTGGTCTCCTGATCCTCCAACCAGATTGCCTGGATAAGTTTGAAAGTTTACTCTGAATCAAATAAGTTAAGCTTATTTGTGTCTTCATCTTCAGAGGAAAAATTGCAGACATCTAGAACTCTCATCTTTTTATAGAGAGACGAGGAATTGAAGAAGACACATTGTCCTCTCAGCCCCTGAGCAAATTGTTCATTGGAGATCTTATTTCATTTGTAGGCTCCTGAATATTCGAGCATACACCCAAAAGTTTTGCAGCATACAGACCTAGCAATAGGAAAATTCACTGCAAAATGTTTCTTCTGTAACTCTTTTTAGTGGCAGGCTTGATAGACATCTGACTAAAAGTAATATTATTAACAAAATAGCAATAAATAGAGAGATAACGAGAGCCTGGGGAAAAAAAAAGGCGTAATGCCCCAAAACTGCCACTAGATGACAGCAGAGCACGTATTGAAGCAGGTTAGGCCTCATTCAGATACCTGATATTCTTGCATGAGTGCTGTCTGTGGTTTTCACAGATCACACTCCTAAGGCCTCCTTCATATGTCCATATAAAACATGTACCGGTGTCATCAGTGTTTACCATCAGTGTATCATCTTTGTGTCCGCTTTTACCATCAGTGTGTCTTCAGTGTGTCCATTTTTGCCATCAGTGTGTCTTCTGTGTGTCCTTTTTTACCATTAGTGTCATCTGTGTTTCTATTTTTACCATCAGTGTGTCATCCGTGTGTCAATTTTTACCATCAGTGCGTCTTTAGTGTGTCCGTTTTTACCATCAGTGTGTCATCCGTGTGTCCGATTTTGCCATCAGTGTGTCATCCGTGTGTCTGTTTTCACCATCAGTGTGTTATCAGTGTGTCCGTTTTTACCATCAGTGTGTTATCAGTGTGTCCGTTTTTACCATCAGTGTGTCATCCATGTGCTCATTTTAACCATCAGTGTGCCATCCATGTGTCCGTGTTTACCATCAGTGTGTCATCCGTGTGTCCATTTTTACCATGTGTGTCATCCGTGTGTCCATTTTTACCATGTGTGTCATCCGTGTGTCCATTTTTACCATGTGTGTCATCCGTGTGTCCATTTTTACCATCAGTGTATCAGTCGTCTGTCCGTTTTTACCATCAGTGTGCCATCCGTGTGTCTGTGTTTACCATCAGTTGTGCCATCCATGTGCCCATTTTTACCATCAGTGTGCCATCCATGTGCCCATTTTTACCATCAGTGTGCCATCCATGTGCCCATTTTTACCATCAGTGTGTCATCCGTGTGTCTGATTTTACCATCAGTGTGTCATCGTCATCAGGGTTTACATATTAAACACGTACAGCATATGGATGGAACATCGATGCCATCCGTGTGCTGAACGTATTTTTCACCACGGACTCATAGTCATCCTTGTTGCCCTTGTCATCCCTGCTGCTGGTAAAAAATGGGCAAGCCTCCATGTTGTTTGCACAGACACACGGTTATACTGAGTACATGTTTATCTGTGAAAAAGATGAATACCGCTTGTACTAGAAACATGGATGTGTGAAGGAGGCCTAACTTTGTTAGTTTATGGTGTTATTTACATATCTTTGTTTTTTCATGGAAAATCACGTAGACATGTACGATTTTAATCTGAGGGTAGGATCTGATTTTCACGGACTGTCAGAAAGGGAAAGGTGGAGAAACTTTTTTTTTTCACGTATGAGAAAAAACGATGACACTCAGACCACACTCGTATCAAAGTAAACGAATCAGTCCGTTTTTCTCACACATGAGAAATTCGAACGTCTGAATGAGGCCTTATATAAATGGGACTTGAACAGCAAACCAGAGCACTGGAGGCAGCAGTGTCTTCAGGGATAGTGAAAAGAAGTTTTAAAGAAGTTGCTATAAGTCTGCAGTAATTCTATGTGACTGCATACTTCCAAATACTCACAGCACACGCACCACTTGCTGTAAGGATTCTCCAGTGTCGGCGGCGAGAGCAGAAAGTCATGTGACTGCAAGTATGTGATATGTATATTTCAGGCCACATTCCAAAAAGAAGAACTCGACCTCGCGCAATACAAGTAAATTCAATAAGGCTGCACACGTATAGCCAAAATGTGTCCAGAAGTATGCAAATCACATACCACCTGCTCCAGTATCAGATAATTCTAGGAGCGTGCAGTGCACACAATGTCAGGCAGTAGGAATTTTGTAGCCCCATACTGGTAAAATTTTTTGGGCCCCCTTGAAACTCCGCCCAAGCTCCACCCTAGCCCCGCCTTCACCCCTCGAACCTTGCACAGTCCCACCACCCTCTCTTGGAAAAACTCCACTTCTGCACCATGTCCTCACCAATCACACATTAACAGTTCCCATCACCAGATCACAGACATAGCCAGCAGCTTTTACTTTGGCCCCCAAAAATTTTTATCCGCCACTACAACAAGGTAGACTCTTTTGACCGGGCTCTACTCCACTGTAACTTATTAAACATTTGTTAAAATATCCAATACAATTATTTTAGGTATATTTTTATTTATTTTTCAATGTTTACAATGACCAACAATATCACATACAAGGGAAAAATACCACCGCACCATGACTGAATCACATATTACCACCACAAGGTGACCAATAATACCATATACAAGGAACAAATATCGCCACATCATGACCAGACCACATATTACCACCACAGTGACCAAATAATACCACATACAAGGAACAAAAACTGCTACACTATGACCAGATCACATATTAGCACCACATAGTTCCCGAATACTACTATACTGATCATTAATAAAAAAACAATACTAGTTATATTATACACAGGAGCTTTGTATATAGTGTACATGTAATACAGTGATCACCAGTGACATTATACACAGGACCTATGTATATAGTGTCAGTGTACAGGTAATACAGAGATCACCAGTGACACTATATACAGGAGTTCTGTATACAGTATATAGTGCCAGTGGACAGGTAACACAGTGATCACCAGTGACATTATACATATGAACGGCGTATATAGCGCACAGGTAATACAGTGATCACTAGTGACATTATACACAGGAGCTCTGTATTTGTTATACAGTATATAGTGTAAATGTACAGAGAACACACTGACTCACCTGTGATGTCTGTAGTTGAAGTCCTTCATCTTCGCTTTTCTTCTTCATCCATTTTAGACTGCCATCATTTCTTCCAGCCAGGACTCATTTCTGAAGAATAACATAGTTATCTAGAGCACATTCCCCAACCTCTATACTACGCCAGATGAAGAAAAAAGTGACTGTGTAACACAGTAACTGGACCTCTACTCCCCTACACTGAAAACAGAATCCTCAAAAATAATATACTTTAATTAGCCAATACAGTAATAATATCCCACATTCTGGACCCCATGTGTTCTCCCATACTGGACCCCACGTGTCCACCTATTCTGCCTCATGTCTCTCCATACTGCCCCATGTGTCTCAATATTGCCCCATAGTCATCCATAATAGTATAATTTATCCCATAGTCATATATAATAGTATAATGCATCCCCATAGCAGTATAATGCAGCCCCATAGCGGTATAATGCATGCTCATAGCGGTATAATGAACCCCTATAGCGGTATAATGCACCCCCATAGCATAATGCAGCCCATAGTGTAATACAACCCCATAGTAGTATAATGCAGCCCCATAGACGTATAATGTGTCCCATAGTAAAATGCAGCCCCATAGTAGTATAATGCACCTCATAGTAGTATAAATCGCCCCATAGTAGTGTAATACACCACATAGTATAATGCAGCCCCATAGTAGTATAACACCCCCCCCCCCCAGAGTAGTATAATGCAGCCCCATAGTGGTATAATGCAGCCCCATAGTGGTATAATACTTGCAGCGCTGGAGTCCTGGGTTCGAACCTCACCAAGGACAACATCTGCAAAGAGTTTGTATGTTCTCTCCGTGTTTGCGTGGGTTTCCTCCAGGTACTCCGGTTTCCTCCCACATTCCAAAGACATACTGATAGGTAATTTAGATTGTGAGCCCCAATGGGGACAGCGATGATAATGTGTGTAAAGCGCTGCGGAATATGTTAGCGCTATATAAAAATAAAGATTATTATTATTATTATAATGCAGACCCATAATATAATGCAGCCCCATAACAGTATATTGCATCTCTATAGTGGTATAATGCACCCCCATAGTGTAATACAGCCCCATAGTCAGGGCCGTATTTAGAGTTTCTGCTGCCCTAGGCCCTTTTAGTGCCGCCTCCCCCTTTGGTGAGTATGACACTATCGGCAGTGACTTTGGCAAGAATCGTTGATGTGAAAGTAGCCTTTTACATCAGATCGGGCAGTTTTTCTGCATCTGCCACATAACAGATCACTTACGGCAACACTGCGTTTGACCTCATTCATTCCCTATGGGATTTGCGGCACTTGCCGTGATCTGGCAAATGCGGTACCATACCTCCCAACTTTTGAAGAAGGGAAAGAGGTCTAAAGTTTGTGGCGTGCGTAGTGCGCCGCCGCAAATTTTAGGCCATGCCCCTGACCACACCCTTTTCACAACTAGTCACACACATATCCACATCCCAACCACAGCCATTTAGCACTGCTGATCACACTGTTTCATAAACTATAATTATACTCCATACTGTATAATGGCCACACATGATGCTCCATACTGTATAATGGCCACACAGTGCTCCATACTGTATAATGGCCACACATGATGCGCCATACTGTATAATGGCCACACATGATGCTCCATACTGTATAATGGCCACACAGTGCTCCATACTGTATAATGGCCACACATGATGCTCCATACTGTACAATGGCCACACATGATGCTCCATACTGTATAATGGCCACACATGATGCTCCATACTGTATAATAGCCACACATGATGATCCATACTGTATAATAGCCACACATGATGCTCCATACTGTATAATAGCCACGCATGATGCTCTATACTGTATAATGGCCCCACAGTGCTCCATACTGTATAATGGCCACACATGATGCTCCATACTGTACAATGGCCACACATGATGCTCCATACTGTATAATGGCCACACATAGTGCTCCATACTGTATAATGGCCACACATGATGCTCTATACTGTATAATGGCCACACCTGGTGCTCCATACTGTATAATGGCCACACATGATGCTCCTTACTATATAATGGCCACACATGATGCTCAATACTGTATAATGCCCCCCTCCCATCTTGTATGCATGGCTCATCTCCCCCCATCCTGTATGCATGGCTCATATCCCCCTCCTGCCTGTATGCATGGCTCATATCCCCCCTGCTGTATGCATGGCTCATATCCCCCCCTGTATGCATGGCTCATCTCCCTCCCATCCCTTATGCATGGCTCATCTCCCCCTCCTGTATGCATGGCTCATCTCCCTTCCATCCTTTATGCATGGCTCATATTCCCCCCCCCTCCTGTATGCATGTGTCACGTTACTGGCGATACAGGACTGAAGGTCAGTGGCCGAAGCAGATGTATACAAGTGACCGGACTGTGGAAAGACCTCGGGAGATGCAATATATGGCAGTGGCAGTTCAATATATCCGCAGATGCAGGGACCAACCCGAGCCAGGGCCGGCCTGGATCACACACATGCACAAAGTCCGTATGAGCAGCAGGAGTTCAGGGTAGTAGCAGCAGAATATCAATAAGAAGCAGAGAGATGCCAGCAAGACACCTTCCAACCAGGAGCTCAGAGATTGCTTCACTCAGTTAGACTGAGCACACAAAATACTCAGCAACAGGAAGCTGCACAGGGCCAGGTATATATAGCAGGTCCAATCAAGCGCAATCAGGGCGGGAACAAATCAGCAGGGCAGGTGATGATCTCTATCCCAGACGAAGTTCATATGGTTTCAGGCAGAAGTCAAGCAAGTTCCAAATAGCTCATCAAGCAAAGGAACAGACTAGCAAACAAAGAGTCACAGGTTCAAATCCTAACAGCATGGCTCATATCTCCCCCTCCTGTATGCATTGCTCATATTCTCCCCCTCCTGTATGCATGGCTCATAGTCCCCCCCTCCTGTATGCATGGCTCATAGTCCCCCCCTCCTGTATGCATGGCTCATATTCCCCTCCTCCTGTATGCATGGCTCATCTCTCAACCCCCTGCTCCCACTGCTGCTCCCGCTCCCATCTTGCATGGCTCGGCTCCCCGTCCTCCTTCATCCCCCCCGTCCCTCATTCTCACCGTGGCCGCACCGAACATCCCTCTAGCTCTGTCCCGACTCCCTGCGCAGCACCTTCTTCGTGTGTGAGTGATCATGTGGTACCGCTCACTAAGGTCATGAATATGCCCATATTCATGACCTTAATGAGCGGTACCACGTGACCGCTCACTCAGGACGAGCTGCAGGCGCTGAGACGAGACCAGGCATCGCTGGAGCCTGGGGGGCGGTCGGTCGGGGGGTGACCCAGGACTTAAAAAGAAAACTTGCTCATGCTCTGGTGCCGCCCTCGCATCGTCCCGCCCTAGGGACGTGCCCTCAAGTGCCTAGTGGTAAATACGGCCCTGCCCATAGTAGTATAATGCAGCTCCATAGTATAATGCAGCGCCACAGCAGTATAATGCACCCCCATAGTATAATACAGCTCCATAGTGGTATAATGCACCCCTATAGTGGTATAATGCAGCCCCATAGGTGTATAATATGCCCCATACCGCGGCTCTACAAAAAAATAAAAAAGTTTCTCCTTACTTTGCTGAGATCCAGCGGTGTCCTCCCCTACGGTTTAGGTGAGTTGCGCAGCATCGTTCTGGCATATCACAGCGACGTCATATGTCGGTGATGTGCTCTCTGATGTCAGCTGCTGGCCTGTGATTGGCTGGTGGCTGTTAACTGTTGTCATACGGGAGGAATCTCTGGCACAGCACCAACTTTTAACTACCCGTGCGTCCTCAGACACACGGGGAGTTACTGAGCCGGCAGAATCCTGCCACTGTGGCCCGGTGAGCAGAACAGAGGAGGCCCATTGCAGGGCCCCTTTGCTCATCAGGCCCCATAAGCCAGTAAGGGCAGTAATGCCCTGATGGCGGCCTTGATGTCAGGATTCAGGAGTCTGCAATTATTACAGACTTTTAGTACAAGATCAGACCATACACGGCAAACTTTTCTTTTTTTCCATTTATCTTTCGTGTCTCCCCTATTTCCTCATAGATTGTGAGCTTGTGAGCAGGGCCGCACTTCTCTCGGATATGCGGATTTATGTGATTATTGTTATTCTGTAATGTCTTTATTGTCTGTACAAGTCCCTTCTAAAATGTAATGTGCTGCGGAATATGCTGCCTCTTCCCGATTACCCCTAGTGTGGGCAATCGGGGTAATGGTAGATGGGGTTGATGACAGCTGTTATTTGTCAAAACTGCACTGTTACATCCTGCAGGATCACACGACACGGGCTTCTGTTTTGTCTGTTACTATGGAAACATAAATCTATAAGAGCTGTAAACATATATGATGGTGAATTTTTTATGAAACTTTTCAAATTGCAAAGAATATTAGACCTATATCCTGAGTGTGTCGGGGAGGCACAAGTAATGATAACTCTCTGACTTATTCTCTTGTTGTCCATAATGACATTTAACATTCTGAAAAATTTATTTAAACTGGAACACGAATGGGAACGAATGTAACCTTAACCAGTCTGTGCACCAGACAGAAACTGTCTATGATAAGGGGATTTTCATGTGAATCATATTCTTTTGTGTCCAATTTGCATTACTATAAACTGTACTATTAATTTTCTTGTAAAAGGAAATGAAAAGACTACTGATATAAAAAGACCTGACTAAAATAAATCATAATGAGTTTGAACGCAGTAACTTCTATCATGAGCTCTTGGCTATAAAAGCGTACAGCTCGTCCACATTAGTCCGGCCACATGGGGAAAACTATTGCAAGACTGATTATGTTCTGGAGACACGAACCTTCAGCGTTGTTACTCCGGTGTTAAAGTGTTAAACCAGTGAGCAATGCATTGCCAGTAATGGCAGATCTGGCGTGAGAAACTCCAGAGAGCCATTACCCTAATTATTCTAAATCCCCTGGCACCCTAATTGTAAAACACATGCTGAGTAAATGATATGTTTGCCTTTCAGCTCTTGCCATTTTCAGTGACTTCATAGTTCGTAACCACAGTTTCTTCTTGGCCTGAGAATGAAGAGTAGTCCTCTGGAATTACCAGTCAGCACAAATGTTAATTTTTAGAAGACCAATGGCTTCAGACAGTAAAACTGCACTCTTTGTAATTAATGGCTTTCTATGAAGATCAGTGAAGATAAAGTACACTACACCGGTCTCTCAGAGGTGAACCAGACATTGGCAAATTGCTGTATATGAAAAACCATCCAGTGGAATCTGCACATAACTAGGAAGATGTGCATTATAAGGCGAGGAAGGGGCGACAATTCAAAATGGCGCCAATATCTGATGCTTAGAGATGGGCGAACCCGGACAGTAAACTTCAAGGTCGGTACCAAACACCTACTGTTTGGGCATGGACCCCCAACACAGATTTCTCCAGGAAGTCTGTGTTACTGTTCGGGTTCGGCCTCCAGAACATCAGGTGTTTCCCATGTTGTCATCAGCATGACAGTGCAAGAAACACCGGCGGCTCTGATAGTCGGTAAGATTATCAGCGATAGCAGGTGTAAGCTGATGGGAGTAGTAGCGTGGAACCCGCATGTCTTTGACAGGCAGTAACAATCTTAAGGTACCTTCACACATAACGATATCGTTAACGATATCGTTGCAACGTCACGCTTTTGGTGACGTAGCAATGATCCCGCTAACGATCTCGTTATGTGTGACAGCGACCAACGATCAGGCCCCTGCTGGGAGATTGTTGGTCGTTGGGGAATGATAAGGACCTTTTTTTGGTCGCTGATCACCCGCTGTCATCGCTGGATCGGCGTGTGTGACGCCGATCCAGCGATGTGTTCACTTGTAACCAGGGTAAATATCGGGTTACTAAGCGCAGGGCCTGGTTACCAGGTGACGTCACCGCTGTGCTCTGCTTTATGGCCGGTGCTGACAGTCAGTGCGGGAAGCTGATGGCGGGGGACGTGACAGACATCGGAATGTGAGTATATACTGTTTTTTTTTAAAACTTTTACAATGGTAACCAGGGTAAATATCGGTTTACCCTGGTTACCCGGGGACTTTGGCATCGTTGAAGACAGTTTCAACGATGCCGAAGTTGTTCCCCTGATCGTTGGTCGCTGGAGAGAGCTGTCTGTGTGACAGCTCCCCAGCGACCACACAACGACTTACCAACGATCACGGCCAGGTCGTATCGCTGGTCGTGATCGTTGGTAAGTCGTTTAGTGTAACGGTACCTTTACCGGAGAGCAGAGCCAGTGTTTGCAGATGACAGCGTGGCAAACAATGGATGTTCGGGCCGCCATTCAACTTGTTTTTTAACTATTCGGCCAACCCCACCTGACTCGAACATCCACGGGTTCGCCAATCACTATTGATGATACCGTCATAACAAGACATAAAAATGTTAATGACACAACATTGTTCAATAGCAGACTAACAAATTACTGATGATGCACAATGAGATTTTTTGGGCGATAATACGAGATGACACGCCTATGGCAAATCTTGAACATGTGTACATAGCTTTATAAGCACAATCCAGCAACCCAAAATGTACAAGAATTCTAATCAACTATCTATTTCTAGTACAGCACCAGAGAGGAGGTGCTGACGGTCCAGCTCAACCATTCAACAGTGCCGTCGGAGGCTCGGCGCAAAAGGTGTGATGGCATCACTATCATAGCGGCTGCTGTGCCAGGCTACACACAGCACAAATAGGAGGTTTCCGCTGCTCATCATGGGAACAAGGTTGAGTATTTTTATTTTATTTAATTTGACAATGGGGTTTAATGAAGAAACACTGTATTGAGAAGCACTGTGGGGCATCATACTGTGTGTGGGGGGTGCTAAATGGACATCGTATTGTGTGGACATCTTAATGTATTTGTAGACACTGTGGAGCACCCACACTGTGTAATGGAAGCCAATGGGGGTAAAATACTGGGTGGGCATCTCACTGTATGAGGGGGCACTGTGGAACACCTACAATGTGTAATGGAGGCATAGTGTGAGTTGTGTTGGCACTGTGGGGGCATCATACTGTGTGTGTATGGGTGGAATCTAATAGCATTGAGCAGAGGTGTCAAACTGCATTCCTCGAGGGCCGCAAACAGGTCATGTTTTCAGGATTTCCTTGTATTGCACAAGTGATAATTTAATCACCTGCACAGAATGATTCCAGCACCTTGTGCAATACAAGGAAATCCTGAAAACATGACCTGTTTGCGGCCCTCGAGGAATGCAGTTTGACACCTCTGGCAGTGAGGACATCTTTGGGGCATTATGCTGCCTGAAAGGGCATTGTGGGGGCTTTATACTGCATAGAGTCATAAGAGGGGAACTGATCTGCATAGAAATATATAAAAGGCTTCTCTAGTGGCACAATGTCTGTGTGAGAAAAAGAACTGGGCAGTGTTAGCGCTGTATCTGTAATAAGATTCACCATGGCACATGGCAATATTGGCCCCTTATTCCTATCATTCAGCATTGGAAGGTATTACGCAGATATTCTCTCTTTAGGCTAAGTGCACACGTTGCAGAATTGCCACAGAAAATTCTGCGGCAATTCCGCAACTCCTGCCGTGGGTATATCGCATGCGGAATTGGCATGCATATTCCCGCTAAACACTAGCATTTTGCAAGCATTTTTAGCTTGCAGAATGCTAGCGTTTTCCAAGCGATCTGTAGCATCGCTTGGAAAACTGATTGACAGGTTGGTCACACTTGCAGCACCAATAGTAAAAAGATAGAACGTTAAAAATAATTTAAAAAAATAAAAAATCATGATATTCTCACCTTCCGGCATCCTCAGCGGTCTTCCCACTCCTCACGATGCTCTGGTCCCAATAATGCATTGCGTCAATGACCTCAGATGACATGCGGTCTCGCAAGACCCCTACGTCATCACAGGTCATTTTCGCAGTGCATTATTGGGAATGGAAGCATTGCAGGGGGCGGGAAGACTGCGAGAGACGCCGGAAGGTGAGAATATCATGATTTTTTGCTTTAATTCTTTTTTTTTTTTAACAATTATATGATTCCCAGGGCCTGGAGGAGTCTCCTCTCCTCCACCCCGGGTACCATCCGCACATGATCCGCTTAGTTCCCGCATGGTGGGCATGGTGAGGAACAGGTGTAAACCACTGCGGAATCTGCACAAAGAATTGACATGCTGCGGAATATAAACCGCTGCGTTTCCGCACGTTTTTTCCACAGCATGTGCACTGCGGATTTTGTTTTCCATAGGTTTACATGGTACTGTACAATGCATGGGAAACTGCTGCAGATCCGCAGTGTCAAATCCGCAGCATGTGCACATACCCTAAATGTTTCTTTAACAATAATTTACTCTCTGACTGTATATTTAGTATTACAGAAATACAATATACTTTGCCATTGTGCGGATGTTAATAGTTTCCTGATAAAGCTATTCTCATCAATAAACACTAGGTGGCAGTACACGCACACAAGGATACCAGTATTAACCTTCGCTCTGCTGATTTTTTTTGCTGCATGAGATTGCATTTTCTGCAGTCTTACCGCTTCCCACACAGCCTTGACAATCGCATTTGTTCTTTTGTTCTAGATGTGTCACAACAATTTTATTCAATAACGCTTTATGAAAGAGCATAATGTTCAGTCCGAAAAGAAAAAAGGAATTCCGCTTAAAAAAGTGCTGAACTATAGATTGAGGACAGTCACAGTCTGCAGCTGATGGAAACATGTTCTGTACATTTAATGGGTTGCAGACTTGACCCTGTTCCTGTTTTGTTGTAAACCCCAGAACCATGACGCATATCTGCAATGGGACCAAAGAAAAACAAATTTTCTAAATTAAGCACAAAAAATGAGCTGAAGATGAAAACAAGACGCAGCCCCTGACTTATTAGCAGCATAGCTTCCAAATCTTGTGGTTGATGACTGATTAGCGGGGTAAAATTAGGTCAGTGGGGTGTGGAAATTTGAAAGGAGAAAATTGCTTCTGGTAGAGGTATCTTACAGCTGCTGCTTCGCTCCTTGTGGGATTTCTTCTTACTCTTCACAATTTATTGCTGGCCAAAGCTAAACATAAACTGACTCGTTGTCCCAGACATTGACCCTAAAGGTTATTCACATACTAAAGTAGAGCTACAGGCCAGTCCTTTCTCCATCCGCAGAAGTCTCCACATGGAGAACTGTGGCTCGGCGCCATCTCCTGTGCAGTGTCTCCAAAGAGACTGTCTATTATAAGAATAAGTCATTTACCTCAGGACACTCACAGAAACAATGCAGAGATTAGGCCCCATTCACATCTGCATCAGATTTTGTTTGTACCAGGGCCAGACGATAGATCACCCACCACCGAGGTAAGACTGGATAACGATTATGCATCGTCTGGTGGGTATAGATGATGATCTTTGGAGAGACGGATCGGGAATATATACAATCATGGCCGAAAGTGTTGGCACCCTTGAGATTGTTTCAGAAAATGAAGTATTTCTCCCAGAAAATGATTGCAACTACACACGTTTTGTTAGTACATGTTTATTTCGTTTGTGTGTATTGGAACCACACAAAAAAACTGAAAAAAGGCAAATTGGACACAGATCCCCCAAAATGCACCTGACAAAATTGTTGGTACCTTTCCAAAAATTTGGGTAAAAGAAAAAATGATTCTCAGTCAGAACCGAAACGCCGCCAATATGGGCTATTAAACCGAACTTTTTTCACCGTTTTAAATTGACGTGCTGCCTCCATTTTCTTTATTATATTGAAGGCCTGTTTTTTACCTGGGAGGCTCGGCACCCTGACTACTTTCTGCTGCTGCTGCTGCTTCTGTTTTGCTTTTTTCTATTTATATATCCAACTGTCATAGAGAAAAATTTAAATCCATAAAGACATCTTCAGAGAAGGGAGAAAAGCTGACAATTCAACATTCATTGAAGTAGGCCTTCATATTGAACATATGGGATTAATTAGACTTAGGAACAGAAAAACTAATTAAAACAAGGAAAATGAGAGAAAGCTAACACTTCAATCTCCATTGAAGTAGGGACCCCTGCAGGACCCTTGCAGTGTCCAGGTACTTACAATACATAACTGCTTTGGGAAAAAGACATAAGGTCTGAGATTCCTATAGTCAGGAGGCAGAGAAGTGAAAAATCTAACACCTTCAGATGTAATTCGTGTTCTTTTCAAAGAATTCAGTGTCCAAATATGAATATTGGGATTTGCATTGATACGATATTCATGGGAGATATATTTTCAGCGTCGTAGAGAAGGGACGAACATAACGCATTCATCATAACGTCATTCTAACCACTCCAACTTAATAACGATTCAATGGATGGTGCTACCCATGTCATGTTTCGTTTCCATAGACCGATAAAATCGCGATAAGAAACATGACGACGATATCTACCTCCTGAGACCTCCAGGGGCGAAGATATCCTGTAAGTTAGAGATGTCATAAAATTCTGAAACACCTAGCACATCAGCTGGCACTTGAACTCACAAATGGGAGGTAGGAGGGTGTATCCTTGAGTTAATAAATATGAAAGTATGGGTCTCTGCCTTTGTTCATTTTGGAAGACACAAATTTGCTGAGTGTCCCATTTTCCCAATCGGAGTGCTCCCTTCTGCTAAGCTCTGAGCCGTTTCCATGACATCAGTTATAGTAATTTTCCTTTTCATTTCATGTATTTGTACATACTGTATTTTTTTGTTCCAATTTTGTATAATTTTTGTATATTTTTCTAAACACTGCCTAAATTTCTGGATTAAATATATAACATTTAACAGCACTGTTCCTTTTGCTCTGTAAACCGCACCCCTGGAGCCATACACTACCTTATAATGGACGTCCAATCAGCCTGTATAAATTATTGGTCGTGGCAGCTAGTGGTTCCTTTTATTGTTATTGCGGAGCTGGCTGTGACCGTATGGGGTATATATACAGTATATTCAATGAGCTGGAATAGGAGGTGTATATACCATATTCTCACTATTAGTTCCTCAATAACCAGCCTAGTATTGGAAGCAACCGGAGCCTTGTCCATCACTCATCAGCCAATTGCGTAATTGTCCTGACGATTGGAGGCAGCAGAGTTGCGTTCCCTGATAAAAACTTGTGACTGCAGAGGGATCTGAGTAGTCTCTCCGATGTTATCTGTGACAAAGAGGTAATAGTGGTGGGATCTGTGTGACCCCCTGACTGTTGTCCTTGACACTATTATTTATCTATTAAATATTCATCTATTGTCTACCTATCTATCATATATTTATCTATCTATTAATCTATATATCTATCATCTACATATCTATTATGCATCTATCTATTTTTTTTTTTAATGGAACAGCACTAGTGTTGAGCGATACCGTCCGATACTTGAAAGTATCGGTATCGGATAGTATCGGCCGATACCCGAAAAATATCGGATATCGCCGATACCGATATCCGATACCAATACAAGTCAATGGGACATCAAGTATCGGAAGGTATTCTCATGGTTCCCAGGATCTGAAGGAGAGGAAACTCTCCTTCAGGCCCTGGGATCCATAGGGATGTGTAAAATAAAGAATTAAAATAAAAAATATTGATATGCTCACCTCTTCGGCGGCCCCTGGACTTTACGCTGGTAACCGGCCGGCTTCTTTGTTTAAAATGAGCGCCTTCAGGACCTGCGAATGACGTCACAGCTTCTGATTGGTCGCGTGCCGCCCATGTGACCGGCACGCGACCAATCAGAAGCCGCGACGTCATTCGCAGGACCTTAATTCCTAGAATTAGGAGTTTTGTGAATGAGAATGATGTCGCGGCTTCTGATTGGTCGCGTGCCGGTCACATGGGCGGCACGCGACCAATCAGAAGCCGCGACGTCATTCGCAGGTCCTGAAGGCGCTCATTTTAAACAAAGAAGCCGGCCGGTTACCAGCGTGATGTCCAGGGGCCGCCGGAGAGGTGAGCATATCAATATTTTTTATTTTAATTCTTTATTTTACACATCCCTATTGATCCGATACCCGATACCACAAAAGTATCGGATCTCGGTATCGGAATTCCGATACCGCAAGTATCGGCCGATACCCGATACTTGCGGTATCGGAATGCTCAACACTAAACAGCACACTGTTTAGTCAGCGGGTCAGCACAGGCCTCCCCAGCAAATAATCCGTTACTTGCCAAAAATATAGAAGCACAAAATGGAAGGCAACACTCCAATATTTACCAAAAGAGGTAAAGTGGACTTTATACGGCCCAAATGGTGTGACGACATTTCGGCTCACATGAGCCTTTCTCATGCTTGAGGAAGACTCAAGTAAGCTGAAACATCCCCACGCCGTGTGGGCCAAATAAAGGCCACTTTACTCTTGTGGTAAATATTGGAGTGTGGCCTTCCTTTTTTTTACTTCTATCTATCTATATCTCTATCTATTATATCATATATGGAACGAGCCCCATTAAAAGAAGAAAGCGGTACAAGCTACTCGGTGTGGAACTGGGGACATGTGAGAGATTTTTTTTTTTTTAAATAGTAGAGCACTGTGGAGACACTGTTAGAGCCATATAGAGTGCAATAAAGGGGTTGCCCAGGCATGACACAAAAGTCTGCAGTCATTCTATGTGACTGGACTGCTGAATTGTGACAGCGTGCATTGTGTACGCTGTCAGGATTCCCCAGAATTCCCAGAGCAAACAGGCGTTCTCGTAGCCGCATGTATGCAATTTGCATACTTACGGTCACATACCGTCTAGACGTGCTTGACTTAACTCATTAGCAGTGCATTGAGAGAAGCCAGGTACATTTATTCAGCATGAGACAAAAAGTGTGCACATTTCATAGTGTCTGTATATACACGTTGAAGGAAATAATTATTTGATCCCTTGTTGATTTTGTAAGTTTGCCCACTGACAAAAACATGAACGGGCTATGATTTTAAGGGTAGGTTAATTTTAACATTGAGAGATAGAATATCAAAAATAAAATCCAGAAAATCACATTGTACAAATTATATAAATTTATTTGCATTTTGCAGTGAGAAATAAGTATTTGATCCCCTACCAACCACCTTAAGAGTCTGGCTCCTACAGACAAGTTATAAGCTCCTAATTAACTCGTTACCTGCATTAAAGACAGCTGTCTTACATAGTCACCTTTATAAAAGACTCCTGTCCACAGACTCAACTAATCGGATAGACTCTAACCTCTACAACATGGGCAAAACCAAAGGGCTTTCTAAGGATGTCAGGGACAAGATCATTGACCTGCACAAAGCTGGAATGGGCTACAAAACCATAAGAAAGACGCTGGGTGAGAAGGAGACAACTGTTGGTGCAATAGTAAGAAAATGGAAGAAATACAAAATGACTGTCAATCGAATCATCAACTACAAAAAAGTTTGACTGCTGTGCTTGCCAAAAAGGGTTTTGTCATCAAGTACTAAGTCTTATTTGCCAGAGGGATCAAATACTTACTTCTCACTGCAAAATGCAAATAAATTATACAATTTATACAATGTGATTTTCTGGATTTTATTTTTGATATTCTATCTCTCAATGTTAATAGTAACCTACCCTTAAAATTATAGACCGTTCGTGCCTTGGTCACTGGGCAAACTTACAAAATCAGCAAGGGATCAAATACGTATTTCCTTCACTGTATATACTGTATACATCTGTAATATATAGGTGTCACCTATATGTTTGTAATTCTACAAGTTGACAATGACATGCTGAATGGATTTTACTCTGCCTGCTGAGCTGAGCAAGTAGAGCAAAATCCTTAACAGAGCGCATATTACACACTTTTAGGATTTAGCGTGCCCGTGTCAACTTGCAGAGTTACAAACACGGGGACACTTGTCAGTTTATCAGATCAAAGCAGGGACTAACCAAATCTGAGTGGACTCTTGGGCTAGTCAGCATAGTCGCTGTGCAGATATTAAATGTACATAATATCTGCAGAATTTCAGAGTAAAACATACACAACAGTAACAATTAAACCAATGTCTGATTCATACTGCCTGGGGGTGCAGCAGGAATCAGCTGTCAGGTTGCTTATCGTGTGGCAAAATAACATTGGAAGCCTCAGCGTCATACTTTACATACTGCTATCTCCAGATCACTATGTAATGGCTTAATGTGGAAATAAAAACCATTCTATCAATTTAATGCAATGATGCCAGCTAGATGTATTATGAGGTTCTGCAGCAGCTAAGGTGCATATTGTAAGGATCTGCAGCAGTTGATATGTATATTATGTGTCAAAATAAGCAATTGTACAGTGGCATGTAAAAGTTTGGGCTTCCCTGGTCAAAATTACTGTTATTGTGAACAGTTAAGCAAGTTGAAGATGAAATGATCTCTAAAAGGCCTAAAGGTAAAGATTACATATTTCCTTTGTATTTTACACAAATAAAATATATATTGTCATTTTTTTTAACATTTTAAAAATTACAAAAAGGAAAATGGGCTGATGCAAAAGTTTGGGCACCCTTGGAGATTTGGTTGGGTTATGGTTGTTCACTATCATCTTTAGGAAAGGACAGGTGATGCAAATTTCCCTGATATATAAAAACCCAAATTTTTGATGCAAACATAACACCATCTGTAAAAAAAATGCTGAAATTGAAAAAGAGGATGGCTTCTACAAATGGATAATGATCCTAAACATGTCAAAATTCACAATAGACTACCTCGAAAGTCGCAAGCTGAAGGTTTTACAATGGTCCTCACAGTCCCCTGATCTGAACATCATTGAAAATCTGTGGGTAGACCTCAAAATAGCAGTGTATTAAGATGACCCAGGAACCTCACAGAACTGGAGAAATGTTCTAAGGAAGAATGGATGAAAATGCCTCAGACAAAAATTGAAATACTCTTAGCTGCCTACAAAAAGCATTTACAAGCTGTGATACTTGCAAAAGTGGGTGCTACTAGGTACTAGCCATGCAGGGTGCCCGAACCTTTGCATCAACCAATTTTCCTTGTTGTAATTTTTAAAATGTAAAAGATAAAAAAAATAGGTGCTTCTCACAAAATTAGAATATCACAAAAAAATTAACTTATTTCAGTTCTACAATACAAAAAGTGAAACTCCTATATTATATAGAGTCATTACGAACAGAGTGATCTATTTCAAGTGTTCATTTCTGTTAATATTGATGATTATGGCTTACAGCCAATGAAAACCAAAAAGTCATTATCTCAGTAAATTAGAATACTTTATAACACCAGCTTGAAAATGATTTTAAAATCCAAAATGTTGGCCTACTGAAATGTATATTCAGTAAATGCACTCAGTACTTGGTCGGGGCTCCTTTTGCATCAATTAATACATTGATGCGGCGTGGCATGAAGGCGATCAGCCTGTGGCACTGCTGAGTTGGTATGGAAGCCCAGGTTGCTTTGATAGCAGCCTTCAGCTCGTCTGCATTGTTGGGTCTGATGTCTCTCATCTTCCTCTTGATAATACCCCATAGATTCTCTATGGGGTTAAGGTCAGGCGAGTTTGCTGGTCAATCAAGCACAGAGATACTGTTGTTTTTAAACCAGGTACTGGTATTTTTGGCAGTGTGGACAGGTGCCAAGTCCTGCTGGAGAATTAAATTTCCAACTCCAAAAAGCTTGTCGGCAGAGGTAAGATTAAAGTGCTCTAAAATTTCCAGGTAGACGGCTGCGCTGACTTTGGTCTTGATAAAACACAGTGGACCTACGCCAGCAAATTACATGGCTCCCCAAATCATCACTGATTGTGTAAACTTCCCACTATACCTCAAGCAGCTTGGATTGTGTGCTTCTCCATTATTCCTCCAGACTCTGAGACCTTGATTTCCAAATTAAATGCAAACTGACTTTTTTGAAGGGCCTTGTCTTAACAATCCTGTCAAGGCCTTGGTTATCCCGGTTGCTTGTGCACCTTATTCTACCACACTTTTTCCTTCCACTCAACCTTCAATTAATATGCTTGGATACAGCACTCTATGAGCAGCCAGGTTCTTTAGCAATGACCTTTTGTGGCTTATCGTCCTTTTGGAGTGTGTCAATGACTGAATTCTGGACATCCGTCAAGTCAGTCTTCCCCATGATTGTGCAGGTTACTGAAACAGGCTAAGGGACCTTTTTAAGTGCTTTGGAAGCCTTTTCAGGTGTTTTTGTTAATTATTCTAGTTTACTGTCATGGGTGTGTCAGAGGCTGCAGACAGCCGCATTGCATTTAGCTGCAGAAGGTCTCGGCATTTGGCCTTGCAGACACCCTCTTAACCCTTCTGACTCTTTGACCCAGTGGCAACCTTTCTCTGGCTCTAAATGACACACCTGGACCTGGGTGTTTATAGACTCCCAGCCTGCTGCTGGGAGTTGCTGGTGATATTTCCATTTTACCCTGTTGAGGCTTGGAGCTATAGCAGTCAGTTATCTTCCTCTTTGGTGTTGCTGGAGGATGTCTGTGTTACATCTCTGAGTCTTCTCAAGATAAATGTTCCCCTTATTTGTCTATCACAGCTGTCTTTAGTGGTAGTGGGGATCGACTATTCCCTTTATTCCCTAAGTAGGGCTTGTGGTGAAATATGTGTATGTATATATATATATATATATATATATATATATATATATATATATATATATGTGTGTGTGTGTGTGTGTAGGGACACATATCTAGGGTTATATGTGTGACTAGTGATAATGTAACATCTGTCCTGAAGGCAAGTCGCACCTAGGTGTTAATAGGTACTTCCTTTGGACTAGTAGAAATTCTGTCTCCATAACCCACCAGGAGGTCTGGCTAAGGCCAAGAACAAAGGAACACTTGACCCTTCTCCCTCTGCCGGCCGATCACCAGTGCTGTCCAAGCCCACCTTCTATGTGGCCCCGGAAATAGACATTCTCTAGGCGATGCACGCCGGTGCTTCTCCTGCAACAAAGTGGGACATGTTAGCGCTGTCTGCCCTGATAGGGAGAAACGCCCAACTATCACCACCAAGCCGTCTGTGTCCCCACCGTCTGTCCTCTTTGTAGCCGGCTCTGATGCGAGGGCAAATGAGAACTGTCAATCTGTCACTGTTGGCAATAAAGTCACCATTCGTCTCAGAGACACTGGGGCAGAGGTGACCTTGGTGTGTCCAACCATGATAACCCCTGCCGATATCATACCAGGAAAGACTATGTCTATAACCAGGATTGGAGGGGTTAGCCCTGCCATGCCCATGGCCCGTGTGTACCTGGACTGGGGAGCAGGGAAAGGACTGAGAGAAGTGGGAGTATCAGAAGCTATTCCCACCAATGTGTTGCTAGGCACGGACCTGGGGAGGATGGTGTCCCACTATGTTCCTCCCTTGCAAGTAAATGATGCAGAGAAGTTGGAAGAAGGAGACCCACCTGAGATCCCATGCGAGGAGGGAAAATGTTCCAATGCACAGGACTGTAATTATGTGGCAGCTGTGACCCGGAGTCAGGCTGCGGCCCAGAGATTAGAGGATCAGTCTCAGACAGAACTGCCAGGACAGGAGGCCCATACTGTGGTCCCGGAGCCTCCATACATGGCAGACCCACCAAGGTCCCTGATAACAGACACTGAAAACTCAGCTTCCGACCAGGGCCTGGCAGTTACACTGGGCCAGGGCCTGCAGGCTGACCGTCAGAGCTTCCAGGAGGCCCTGCAGACAGATGTCAGTCTGGAAGAGTTCAGATGTGTTGCGGACCAACCCCCTGCTGCTTCTGGCAATGAGAGAGTATACTGGGATTAGGGCAGACTGTATGCAGAGACTATCCCCACGGATACTACAGAATTTTGGGACTATGAACGGCGGCTGATCGTCCCTTATCCCTTTAGGGAACAATTATTGAGGATTGCCCATGAAATTCCTTTGGCCGGACACCTTGGAATACAAAAGACTAAAGCTCTCCTGACACATAACTTCTATTGGCCCAAGATGGGGACAGATATTGCCAATTACTGCCGATCGTGCGTAGTTTGTCAGAGAGTTGGAAAGTCTGGGAATATACAGAAAGCTCCATTGATACCACTGCGTGTGATCGATGAACCTTTCCAGCGAGTGGCTGTGGATATCATAGGGCCACTTGCAATCCCTAGCAGCTCTGGCAAAAAGTACATCCTCACAGTAGTGGACTATCGGAAGCTGTGGCACTATCCTCCATCCGAGCAGAGAAAGTGGCGGATGCTTTACTGACTGTGTTCTCTCGTGTGGGTTTCCCCAGGGAAATGTTGACTGATCAGGGAACCCAGTTCATGTCTGATCTGATGGAAAGCCTCAGTGAAAGAATACAAGTACAGCATTTTGTGGCCAGCGCCTATCATCCCCAAACCAACAGACTTTGCGAGCGTTTTAATGGAACATTAAAGCAAATGCTCAAAATGTTGGTGGAGACTGAAGGGAGAGACTGGGAGCGGTACCTCCCCTATCTGCTGTTTGCCTACAGAGAGGTACCCCAGGTTTCTACTGGATTCTCCCCCTTTGAACTGGTTTATGGGAGGAGGGTCAGGGGGCCACTTGATTTGATTAAGGACTGTTGGGAGGACGACCCCAGAACTACTGGAGTCTCAGTGGTCGAATATGTACTGCGGCTCAGAGAGAGAATGCAAAAACTGAGCAACCTGGCCCATGAGAACGTGACCCAGGCCCAAATCAACCAGAAGGTCTGGTACGACCATAATGCCAGACTAAGAGCCTAGGAGGAAGGGCAGAAAGTTTGGGTGTTGGTCCCTATGTTATAGAATAAATTGCAGGCTGCATGGGAGGGACCATATACTGTACATAAGCGGCTGAATGATGTTAATTATGTGGTGACACTAGATGAGCATGCAAAGCGTCAGAAAGTGTTTCATGTAAATATGTTGAAGGCACATCATGCCAGGGAGGCCTGTGTCTTACCTGTCTGTAGCCTGCCTGAAGAGGGGGAGGCTGATCTGTTACTGGATGTGGGGGCTGGGACTCAGTATGTGGAGTCCCTGGAGTCAGCAGAGTTTAACCCTGAGCTATCCCACAGCCAGGTGAACCAACAAGGAGAGGAACACCCAATTCTGTACCAAAGCAGGAAACTCCTGCCCAGAGAAGTGGCTTATGCCACCATTGAAAATTAATGTTTGGCAATTGTGTGGACTCTGCAGAAGCTGCAACCATACCTCTATGGGCACAACTTCACCATGATCACAGATCATAACCCATTGAGTTGGCTCAACAAAGTAGTTAAAGACAATGGGAAATTGCTTAGATGGAGTTTGATACTTCAGCAATATGATTTCACAATTTAGCACAAGAAGGGAGTTGATCATGGCAATGCCGATGGCCTGTCTCGCCAAGATGGGGCAGAACCAGATAGGTGCTCGGGAGCTGACCTGTAAGTCAACCGCCATGCACGTTCATAAGAAGGGAGGTGTGGTGAAATATGTGCATATATATATATCTATATGTGTGTAGGGACATATATCTAGGGTTATATGGGTGACTAGTGATAATGTAACATCTGTCCTGAAGGCAAGTCGCACCTAGGTGTTAATAGGTACTTCCTTGGGACTAGTAGAAATTCTTTAACCATATCCCACCAGGTGGTCTGGCTAAGGCTAAGAACAAAGGAACACTTGACACCTCTGAAGTCTTGGAGGGGAGATGCTAAATTGCGGCCTGAGGTAATCTATCCCTGAGAGCCTTTCCACAAGAGAAAATAATATATTCATTGGGGGAGCGGCCGTGGCCCAATCAAACAGACCGCAATTATGATATTAACCTGGGAGGCCGGTCTAGAAACCTGACCTCAGACCAAAGTTATAAATTTAGGCTGCAGACAGAGAATTGTGTTCACATGATGGGGGCGGCCTGAGAAGCTGATGTGATCCAATTTACATTCTTGCTTCCCTCAGGGAGCAGAAAGCAACTATCAGTTAGATAATTTCTGTAAGTTTTCTCCTGTTTATTCTGACACTGTTTTGCATAAGTTGTATGTCTTTTTATTATCATATTTTTATACCTTTTTCTTATTGTAAGCATTGAACTTTTTGCTATTAAAGTATAAAACTTTAACAAGTTGAAACTTGAATGTTCTAAAGAATCCATAGCCTAAAGGTGTGTGAGCCTTATGAGTGATAGACATATTTTTATTAGTATTATTGTTAGTTCCGGAACTCATCGCCCGTGTATTCGATGAGTGGTGGCAGCGTGTATGAGCAGGTGTGTGGCCTGGGTCGGTGTGTGATTTATGCTCCCATTACAGCATAGGACAGAGGTTGAATGCTGGACTGAGAGTGGGGAGATAGATTAACCCTTGCAGGCACAACCCCAAGTCATGTGTGAGAGCAGGCACGTGACGAATAAGTGACACCACGGAGAAGGGATCCGTGACAGGGCTTAATGCCAGGGTCAGGCAGGGATTAGGTTCCGGCTTGGCGATAGGTGCAGAACCTATATAGGGACATTTAGGGCAGACAGTGTGACTTTAGGTCTGACTAGGGGTCTCCACTCCCCGCTTCCCTAGTGTTGGATCCCCTTCCCCTCATCCCTTCGTGTTGCACTCTTTCTTACACTATCAATATACAAAAACCCAGACTCATAGTAACAGGTGACCCAGGAATAAATCCCGGCCCCTCTAGCTACAACTCCCAAAGCATGATATACGCGAAACAGGAGGAAAACAGGGAGTGTTTAAAAGTAGTACATAATTTTATTACAAAAATACATCACATACATATAATAAAAACGACAAATATAGATACCAAAGGAAGGGACCTCGTACACACTGGACCGGAATAGTACAAAAACAGATGTTACTGTATAGCAGTATCCTCCACAAAGTGGAGGATAAATACCCTCAAAACAAAAGAAAGCCCCCACCGCAGACCGTATCAGCTGCCCATATAACTCAATCAACAGTCACACCCAAATAGGTATAAGTATGGGCAGAGAGACAATCAGGGAAAGGGGGAGGGTTAAATACTGTGAGAAGAATGGAGAGGCATAAATAACCAGCTCAGATGAGCGTTAAGGCAAACCCCACCAGATAGCACTGCTCACAGCCGGTTCTTACCCCAGGTGCTGAGGAGCCCAAGAATCGGGCAATGCCCCCGACGCGCGTTTCGCTATGTGTCCGCTGGCTTTTTCAAGGGGGAGTGTCCCTTTGTGATAAGTCAGGGCCTTATATCCATTAGTTCACCGGTCACATGACCGGAAGAGGATCAGCGGCTGAGAATGAGCGGCGCATGCGCCCGTGGCCAGCCGCCCCGCAACCACCAGATCCGGCCAGTGCCTGGAGCCAGACGAGCAGGCGCACGGCAGATCGCCATGGAAACCCGGTCGCCGAGCCACAGACACCAAGCGGCCGCATACAGGAGGCGCGAGGAGGGGAGCCGTCGGGCGCATGCGCACCACAGCCCAAAGAGAATAAGAGATACGGAATACTGTCCCATCAAAGTGCCCGTACCTATTGCATAATAAACAGTCACATTACATAAATATAGAAGGTATGAATGGGGCACAAAGTCAGGACATCGTAGCACCGACACATCAGTGTAATTGATCCTCATAAGTGGGTAGATGCATAGATAAAACAGGTCCATGATCCGTAGCAGATGCAGATGGCGGAAGAAGTTGTGTAATATATGATTAGTCCCCAAATAAGTTGTAGAGAAATCCACAATCCCAGAGGAGAGCAAAATCTAATAAGGAAAAAATATAAAACACAATAAGAAAACGCCACAAACAAACAAAAGGACAACAAAAAGCATAAAAATGGAGGGGAAGCAAAAGGAACTTTCAATAAACCATAGTGTATAGCTACAGGAAAGGGGCAAAATTCAAGGCCTCATTGAGACCATTGGGTCTGACAGTATCTAAAGTAACTATCCATTTTAGCTCACGCTGGGCAAGGAGGCGTTTAATGTTACCACCCCTTATTCCAGTATGAACCAAATCTATCCCTCTAACCTTGAAACATCTGGGGTCACAATTGTGAACTTCCCTGAAATGCCTAGGGATAGTCTGTAATTCAGATATATCCTCCACTGTCCCGGCCGCGCCAATGCCCCGCACATGTTCCCTCACTCTCACTCTTAATTCCCTGGATGTAAGGCCCACATATATCAGTGGGCAACTGCATGTGGCATAGTAGACCACATTCCTGCTACTGCAAGAAATGTAGTCCCTAATCTGATATTCTTTTTTGCCATCCGCAGAGTGAAAGGAGGTACTGCGCAGGACATTGGCGCAGGCAAGACAGTGACCACAACTATAGCAACCCATGATGCGTCGTGATGAGCCAAACAAACTAGTGGTTGGTGCCGAGTAATGACTCTTGACCAAAAGGTCCTTCAAATTTCTGGCCCTACGTGGGGTCATCTGTGGGTAGTCAGACAGGAACGGACCCAGGGAGGGCTCAGTGCCTAAAATACGCCAATGTTTGTTTAAAATGGCTCTAATATTGTCCCACTCATGATTGTATTCTGATATAAAACGTATTGTTCCATCAGTACAACTCTTGTCTCGTTTATTATACAACAAATGGTTACGTGGTGTAAATTTAGCCCTATTATACCCGTATCGAACACACCGTTTGCTATATCCCCTCTGTATGAAACGCTCCCTCAAATCATTAGCCTGTTGCTCAAAAGTATGATCAGTGGAGCAGATCCGCCTCATCCGGAGGAACTGTCCGACCGGGACGGCCCTTATGGTGGCTTGGCTGTGCCCAGATGACGCATGTACCAATGCATTAACCGCTGTTGTTTTACGGAACACATCCGTTTCAATAAACGTATCAGGACCTACCTTTAGACAAATATCCAAGAAATCGATGGTGAATGGGTCATATTTGTAGGTTAGCCTGATATTAAATGCATTGGAATTGAGCACAGCCATAAAATCCCCGAGCTGCTGCACCGTTCCACGCCAAAAAAACAAAACGTCATCTATGTAGCGTAACCAGCACAGCACATGGTCAGCGGCCCCCGCCCCCGCGTCACCAAACACCAACCTCTCCCAGAAACCCAGGAAGAGGTTGGCGTACGCGGGCGCACAGGCCGCCCCCATGGCTGCGCCACGCTTTTGTTGATAAAATTGATCTTTAAATGTAAAAAAATTATGCGTCAGAACGAATTGCAGCAGCTCGAGGATAAGCTCACACAAAGGGCCGCCCAGGTCGGAGGTCCCCAGAAAAAAGCGGACCGCTCGCAGGCCATCGGTGTGGTCGATACAGGTATAAAGGGCCTCCACATCAGCTGTCACAAGAAGAGTCCCATCATCCACAGAGACCCCGTCAACCCTTGTTAGGACGTCCGTTGTGTCCTTCACAAAGGATGGTAGTGTTTCAACTAGTGTTTTTAGATAATAGTCGATAAATCTACATATTGGGTCACACAGACCTTGCATCCCTGACACAATCGGACGTCCCGGGGGGTTGACGAGGTCCTTGTGGATTTTCGGGAGGAGGTAAAAGGTCGGGATCTTCGGGAACTCAACCGTCAGGCCGTCCAACACTTTTTTATTAATTATACCCACATCAAAAGCACGATGCAGAATTTTCTGCAGCTGCACCGAGAAGGAGACCACCGGACTATGGGTAAGTTTGGTATAAACTGTTTGATTCCGAAGTTGTTTGAATGCTTCTTTTTCATATTTTTCCACCGGCCAGACCACGATGTTTCCCCCCTTATCCGCCGCCTTAAAGACAACATCTTTAAGCGATTGTAGCTGGCGAATAGCCTCTCTTTCGCTCCCTGTGAGATTATCATGCTGTCTACGTGTGGAGAGCTTCCTCAAATCCTCTGTTACGAGTTTAGTGAACACTTCCACTGCAGGGCTAAGGGACAAGGGGGGAAACCTCGTGGACCTCGGAATAATTGCCGGCGGAAACTCACCTTTAGGTGTATTCGTTTGCTCATCCAATAGTTCCTCCAAAATCCGGAGGGTATCCTCCTCAGTGCAGCCCAGAATATCAGATCCATTTCCTCCTCCCGAATGTAACTTCTTCAAAATCAACTTCCTCGAAAATAAGTGGAGGTCCTTTAAGGCTGTAAAAAAATTAAAACCATTAGTCGGCGAGAACGAGAGCCCTCTGCTTAATACGTTTAGTTGACTCTCAGAGAGGACATGATTAGACAGGTTAACTACCTGTAGTCCCCCCTGGGTCCGACCGTCCGACTGATGTCCCACAGGTCCTTTTTTGGAATTCTGCCTTGTAGTCATTTTCTTACTCGTTTGTGGGCCATCACTATCTTTTTCCAAGGGACCCCTTCTTCCCAAATGTCTGTCATCCACAGATGTAGTAGATTTGTATGATGTCGATCGTGATCTTGACCGTGACTCATTGCGATAATATGGGCGAGAACGCTCATTCCCATTCCTCCATCTATACATTTTACCAGTCTGTCTATCATTCATGTCACGCTGGAATTTCTTGGATTTTGTTAGTTGAATATCTTCAACCCATTTTTCAACTTCTTTCTCAATCTCGTTATTAAATTTTGTTAAATTTTCACTCGACATTTCTTTTTTAATACTAGACTGTAGGGTCTCAATGTCAACTTCCATTTCCTTTAAAGATTTTGCGTTCATTTCCTTCAAGATCTCCATAAACCCCACAGAACATTTACTGGCACATTCCTCCCACCTTTCCTTAATATCAACATCGTCAACCGGGAAAGATGGGAAGACCTGCACCCTGAGGCCCCTGGGGATAAGGCCCTTCTGCAGATATTTATCCAAAAAAGCATGGTTCCACCAAACCTTAGTGCGTTTCCTCAATAAGTCCTTAAATTCGACCATATTTTCCTGTAACCCCCTAGAATTCCCCTCCATGCCCAATTCATTGGTATCCTTAAAAACGCTATCAATTTGCGTGAGCCATGTGCCGTCACGGGCTCGAAAGTCCATTGTTATAACGCTGGGACCTGCTGTGAGAAACACAGAAATAAATATCAATATACAAAAACCCAGACTCATAGTAACAGGTGACCCAGGAATAAATCCCGGCCCCTCTAGCTACAACTCCCAAAGCATGATATACGCGAAACAGGAGGAAAACAGGGAGTGTTTAAAAGTAGTACATAATTTTATTACAAAAATACATCACATACATATAATAAAAACGACAAATATAGATACCAAAGGAAGGGACCTCGTACACACTGGACCGGAATAGTACAAAAACAGATGTTACTGTATAGCAGTATCCTCCACTTATGAGGATCAATTACACTGATGTGTCGGTGCTACGATGTCCTGACTTTGTGCCCCATTCATACCTTCTATATTTATGTAATGTGACTGTTTATTATGCAATAGGTACGGGCACTTTGATGGGACAGTATTCCGTATCTCTTATTCTCTTTGGGCTGTGGTGCGCATGCGCCCGACGGCTCCCCTCCTCGCGCCTCCTGTATGCGGCCGCTTGGTGTCTGTGGCTCGGCGACCGGGTTTCCATGGCGATCTGCCGTGCGCCTGCTCGTCTGGCTCCAGGCACTGGCCGGATCTGGTGGTTGCGGGGCGGCTGGCCACGGGCGCATGCGCCGCTCATTCTCAGCCGCTGATCCTCTTCCGGTCATGTGACCGGTGAACTAATGGATATAAGGCCCTGACTTATCACAAAGGGACACTCCCCCTTGAAAAAGCCAGCGGACACATAGCGAAACGCGCGTCGGGGGCATTGCCCGATTCTTGGGCTCCTCAGCACCTGGGGTAAGAACCGGCTGTGAGCAGTGCTATCTGGTGGGGTTTGCCTTAACGCTCATCTGAGCTGGTTATTTATGCCTCTCCATTCTTCTCACAGTATTTAACCCTCCCCCTTTCCCTGATTGTCTCTCTGCCCATACTTATACCTATTTGGGTGTGACTGTTGATTGAGTTATATGGGCAGCTGATACGGTCTGCGGTGGGGGCTTTCTTTTGTTTTGAGGGTATTTATCCTCCACTTTGTGGAGGATACTGCTATACAGTAACATCTGTTTTTGTACTATTCCGGTCCAGTGTGTACGAGGTCCCTTCCTTTGGTATCTATATTTGTCGTTTTTATTATATGTATGTGATGTATTTTTGTAATAAAATTATGTACTACTTTTAAACACTCCCTGTTTTCCTCCTGTTTCGCGTATATCTTTCTTACACTATGCGTGACATTTACTGAGAAATGGCTTTTTGGTTTTCATTGGCTGTAAGCCATAATTATCAACATAAACAGAAGTAAACACTTGAAATAGATCACTCTGTTTGTAATGACTCTATATAATATATGAGTTTCACTTTTTGTATTGTCATAAAAGGAGGGAGGCCCAGACATATTTCTTGCACAAGTGCTCCAAGTTGTCTGTGTCCCCTGGCTGCAACACATTATTAACCCAAACAATTTGGATTAGGAAATGTGGACTCCTGCCTGCACAACACTAAAAGCACAAACTAGTTTGATGCTGGAATGTCGATTTCATACAGAACAGGATCCTATTTAACTATGTGACAACTTGGAGCAGCAGGAGCAGCCTCTGTGCCCTGTTACACTCATAAAATGGCAACAGCAAAACAACATGTCCGATTTTTATATGTAGAGAGACATGTGACTTTGGCAGCCAATGAGAGAAGCGCTTGTGTATGGACATTGGGGATGTTTTCTGCCCCCTGATTGGCTACCAGATATACACACATTAAGTTAATTAAAAAAATTACACTCCGCTGCTCCTCTGACTTATACACACCCCTCCCCACAAAAACACGTCCCCCCCCTCGCTGTTCTAGGCTGTGGGTCATATATTAATCTGGATGAGGCTCTGCCTCCAGAGATTATATTTTTACATGAAAGGTGGAGTCATCAATGTGATAGTGGGTAATGGCCTTTCTCTGATCTCCTGATCTCACTGCAGAGCTGTGTGTGATATAAATGACACATCTGCAGGTTCTGCTCAGTGCTTCCGCTTCCATCTCACAGGTAGCCAGTGTTGCAATATTGCCGTTACAAAGTAGAGCATAGAGTTCTGCAAAAATGTGTTTGCCAAAAGACAAAGTAAAGTTCTCCTGTTCTGTGTTAGTTACATGTCTCACACTGGTAATGCTTTCTTTTATTGAAATTCCGTTTCTTGTTGTTAGGCAGAGTATTGAGAAAGAAAGGACCTACTGTTCGCTGTTCGCAGACCTGCATTGTTTTATGGGTGTTGTATGTGAATCTGGAGACCATTATCAGATAGCATGTTCTGAAGTAAACAAGGATTGAATGGCAGAGGGATTTTATATCTGAGGCAAGCAGGCCTAAAGAAAATATTATATATACTAGATAAGAAGTGAAGGTGTACCAAGACCTGAGGGACATTGGAGAAGATGGCCAGGCTGGGACACAAGTTCTCCTATGGGGAACTGATGATGCAGTGTCACATCAAGGTGCATGTGGCCCCTATCGTATAGACTTTGAGAAAAGAATAGAGAATTATGAAATGAAAAATGTGGCAAAGACCAAGGACTGTTGAGCAGCTGGAATCCTACATCAGACGGGAATGAGACAACATTACTCTCCCAAAACTTCACCATTTGGACTTCTCATTGCCCAGACGTTTACAAAATGTTGTAAAAACAAGATAGGATGCTAAACAATGGTAGACATGGTCTTGTCACAACTTTTTTGAGATATGTCGCTGCCATAGATTTCACTTTCACTTTCTAATCTACGTTCTATGTTTTGCTGTTAACAAAATATGGCTGTAGATTTCCAAGTCATTGCAATATTGTTTGCTTTACATTTTACAGTGTCCTATTTTGGTATAGAGGTTGTACAATGGATGTCATTAAATTCCTGTAGGTGAAATTTATTGGTTTTAGTACTATACACAGTTTTCATAACTGATAGCAAAGTTAATAAATATTGTTGAAGTTGTTCTTTTTTTCCAGCATATTACATTTGTGACTGAGAAGAATTGTTCTGTCCTCACTAGCTGAGGCAAGCTCATACGTAGCTATACAGTCAGCTAAACCGCTATACCGGGGTCCAATAAGGAGACTGTGGTTGAGTCTGTGCTTTATTAAACATAGTGGTATATTGATGCGGTGAAACTGTGAACAATGATATACATAGAATCTGTGCATGGCATAGAACAGATACATAATACACATGATATACATTATGCATAACATTTAGAAAGCTAGTGACTAAACTAGGAGTACAACTGGTTAAACTAAGCTAATATAGAGCAGAAATATCTATAGGAAGCATAAAGACATACCGGCAATGCAATCGCAAGGGGGATGAAGTGAAGCGTCTTTCCTTGAAGGCAAACTGAAGAAAGTGAAAGGAAAAATGGAGGGAAATGGAGGCTGAGCTACCATAATGCATTGCAAAGGAGGAGGAGAATCAGACATGGATAATACAAAAACAAGATTGAACTGCCAACATAACTCTGACCGCTAGAGGGAGCCAAAGCATCACAGATGAATAAAGGCATGAATATATCAATACTGTATACTGAGGAAACTGCAATTATGCAAGCAAATAATCAGGGTAACAATATTAGATGGCGGAGACAGAACACTCCCCGTCTGGCATCAACGGATGTCACTACTCCATTCTTCCGAAGGCAACAATAGGACCAGTTCAGATACCGGTCTGGAAAATGTCTTAGGTTCATTCCCTTTGGTCATCCTTAGCTCAACTTTGCGGACGTTGCCGTCCTTGCTTGGGAACGTTGCGGTAACTAGACCAAGTGGCCACTGGTTCCGGTGAATCTGACAGTCTTTCACAAGAACAAGGTCACCTATGTTCAGATTAGGTTTAGTAGATTGCCACTTTGTACGTGGCTGCAGGGTAGACAAATATTGTTTGCGCCACCTGTCCCAGAAAGTATTTGCAAGACTTTGTACCTGTCTCCATTGGCGCTTGTAGAGGTCCTTCGCGTCGAATCCTCCTGGAGGGGCACTGGACAGTCCCGTTTTCTGGGTAAGTAGAGTAGCTGGAGTCAATAACAAGGGCTCCTCCGGGTCGGTAGGAACTGGAACAAGGGGTCTTGCATTGATTATTGCTGCAGCTTCGGCCATGAAGGTGATTAGGCTTTCGTGAGTGAGCCTCGCTGCTCCTTTACAATTTTCCATGTCACGAGTTCTGGTGGTCCTGAATGAGCGAGCTATATGAGTCAGGCAGGTAATGGCTCGAGTAAGTGACTTCCAACTTGAGAATCTGTCGAACCTGCAAGATCCAAGCTGGATAACAGAGGGCGGATTTCAGCATCTGAGTCCTCTCCTACTAGTTCAAAGGTGTCTGGAAAACATTCCTCAATGTACAATAGTTTTGGTCCCGAGAGCCACGTTGTGCTTCCTAGTCGACTTGCGTCAACTGCTCTAGTTGCATGATCTGCGGGATTCTGGTCTGTGGGTATGTAATGCCACTGCTGTGGGTGAACTGATCTCCTGATTCGTAGCACTCTGTTATTGACATAAACGTAGAATCGCCTGGTTTCGTTGTGGATATATCCCAGGACTACTTTGCTGTCTGAGTAGAACTTGGCTTGTGTCAGGTCGATATCCATTTCGGATGCGATGAACTCCGCTAACTCAACGGCTAAGACTGCGGCACAAAGCTCTAACCTGGGTATAGTGTGCTCTGGTTGTGGTGCGAGTTTGGCCTTTCCCATGACGAAACCAATGTGGCACTGACATTTGGAGTCTACAGTTTTGAGGTAGGCAACAGCGGCAATTGCTTTGACAGAAGCATCTGCAAATACGTACAGTCTTTGGCTCTGTATCTCAGTAGATGGCACAGGGGTGTATGGTCTTGGCATATGCAAGTTGGAGAGTGCCGCTAACGAGTTCTTCCACTCTTCCCACTGGATCCTCTTATCAGGTGGCAGAGGTGCATCCCAGTCAGATGTTTCCCTAGTTAAGTCTCTTAGTAGGGCCTTGCCTTGTATAGTAACAGGAGCTGCAAAACCCAAGGGATCATACAGACTGTTGATGGTAGACAGGACGCCTCTACGTGTGAAAGGCCTTTCTTCCTGGCTGACCTGAAAGGTGAAAGTGTCTGATTGTAGATTCCAGAGAAGCCCGAGGCTGCGTTGCATTGGTGCGGGGTCTGACCCCAGGTCTAGGTCTCTGAGACCATTACATAGGTCCTGAGAAGGGAACGCTTCCATGAGTTCTTGGCTGTTTGAGGCTATTTTATGAAGCCTAAGGTTTGAGCAGGCAAGCATGTCCTGGGCTCTCCTGAGAAGACTGATGGCAGTCTCATTTGAAAGCATGGCTTTTAGACAGTCGTCGACATAAAAGTCCTTTTCTATGAATTGTCTGACATCTGCTCCATATTCTGGTTCTCCTTCCTGAGCTGACCTTCTGAGTCCGTAAATGGCGACTGCAGGTGAAGGACTGTTGCCAAAGATGTGCACTCTCATGCGATACTCTGTGACTTCTTTAGTAGGATCATTGTCTCTGTACCAGAAGAATCTTAGGAAGTTCCTGTCTCTCTCTCTCACAAGGAAACAATGGAACATTTGCTGGATGTCAGCGATGAAGGCAATGGAATCTTTACGGAAGCGCATAAGTACACCCAGTAGTTTGTTATTGAGGTCTGGTCCTGTCAGTAGAACGTCATTCAGGGAGACATCATTAAACTTAGCACTGGAATCAAACACGACTCTGATCTGGCCTGGTTTCTTAGGGTGGTATACTCCGAACATGGGTAGGAACCAGCATTCTTCAGAGTCTTTGAGAGAGGGAGCTAGTTCTGCGTGACAGTTTTAAAAAATCTTTGACATGAAGGAGAAAAAGTGATCTTTCATCTCTGGTTTCTTTTGCAGATTACGAATGAGAGAGGAGAAACGTTGTAATGCTTGATTTCTGTTGTTCGGTAGACGTGGTCTGTGGGTTTTGAAGGGAAGAGGTGCGACCCAGCTGTTGGTCTCATCTTTAACAAGTCCCTTGTCCATTACCTCTAAGAACAACTTGTCCTCTACCGACATTGCCACTTGGTTGTCCTGCTTAGTTCTCTGGAAGACTGTGCACCCTAACTGATCCTCATGGCTTCACGACACTATACTGCTGTCGTGAGTAAAGTCTATTAGATGGTTGGGCAGTTGGATGCTGTGTGGCAGTTCCCTGACATGGAACTCATTGTTACAAGGTTGAAACAGAGATGGACGTCCTTTCTTTAATGTATTTGTCAGCATGCTTGTCACAGAAGATGGGGCGTGCATGCGTCCCAAGCATACGTTGCCAATTATGACCCATCCTAGGTCTAGCCTTTGGGCATAGGGAGCATTGTGGAGTCCATTGATATGACGTCTCACTTTGTGAACCTGCAGGATATCTCTCCCCAACAGCAGAATTATCTGGGCCTGATGGTTGAGTTCCGGTATAAGGTGCGCTATTCGTTTTAAGTGAGCGTGATGGATTGCTACATCTGGTGTAGGGATTTCAGATCTGTTGTCTGGGATCTGGTTACATTCGATGATCGTAGGTAGCGGTAGGCAGAATTGTCCGTCTAAAGACTCGATCTGGTAGTCAGTAGCTTTTCTGCCTGCTGTTGTCACAGTACCTGCACACGTCTTTAATGAGTAGGGAGTGCTTGGCCCTTTGATGTTGAATAGGTCAAAGAACGTTGATCTAGCCAAGGATCGATTACTTTGATCATCCAAGATAGCATACAGTCTTACAGCTTGGTCTCTATGACCCTTCGGGTATACTCTGACGAGGCATATTTTTGAACAGGACCTACTGTCTATTGTCCCTTTGCAGACCTCAGTACATTGTGAAGTGATCTCTGGCGTAGCTGTATCAGTGCTCCTTTCCTCCCCGCCATGCTCACTGTCAGCTGGCGTGTTTTGTGTACTCCATGGAGCTGGGCCAGGGTGTAGAGCGGTGTTATGATCTTTGGTGCCACATTCTGTGCATTTTACACTGACCTTGCAATCCTTGACGAGATGAGCTGTGGACGAGCAGCACTTGTAGCAGATACCGTTTTCTTTCAGGAAGCTTTTGTGATCTGGCATAGATTTTCCTCTGAAGGCTTTGCATTTCAGGAGAGGATGAGGCTTCTGATGAAGTGGGCACTGCTTGTCAGGGTCCTGCACCTTTGTCTCTGATTGGGAGCAGCCAGCAGATTTGTAATTAGAACCTGAAGAAGAAACATAAGTCTTGTGTACTGCCACAGATGTTCTGCGTGGATTTGCAGGTGGTGACGGTGTGGCATATGGTATTGCAAAGTCAAAGCTGGGATCGTTTCTAATTCTCGCTTGTTGGTGTATGAAGTCTACAAAAACGGAGAAGGGAGGGAATGGAACGCTGTGTTTGTATTTGTACGTGGAGCCATGTGTGAGCCACCTCTCCTGTAGATTGTAGGGCAACTTCTGGACTATAGGGTTAACACCTCTGGCTGTGTCGAGAAATGCAAGTCCCTGTAGGTCGTCCTCGTATTTGGCAACTTGGACTTCCTTCAGCAGGTCGCTTAGCTCTCTAAGTTTCTGGAGACCTTTGTTAGATATTTTAGGAAAGTCATCGATTCTTTTGAACAAGGCTCTTTCTATTACTTCTGCTGAGCCGTAACACTCATCCAGCCTTTTCCAGATCTCTTTGAGGCCAGTCTCAGGGCGGTTTATATTAATGTCTCTGATCCTTACTGCGTGTTTGACTGACTCTTCTCCCAGGTATTTGACTAACAGGTCTATCTCTTCCCTGTGTTGTAGCCCCAAGTCTCTAATGACATTTTGGAAGGAAGCTTTCCAAGCTCTGTAACCTTCAGCTCGGTCAGTGAATTTCATGAGTCCCTTGGCAACCAGTTCACGTCGTGTGAAGAACTTGGCAAATTCTGTCGTGAACCGGTTGTCAGCAGAGTATACTGGTGATGGGACGCCCTGATAGTGATGTGAGGTGCGTTCGTACCTGTTAGTGTCCTCATGGTGGCGCCAGCCGGTGTCGTATTGCTTCGGCCTGATGTACGGTGCGTCAGCAGGGTGATCCACGTTGGTTACCTGATGAGGGGCAAGGTAGTCATTAGCAGAGTTGTTTTGCCTCACATTTTCGAGTTTGTTTCTGTCCTGAGCCTCGTGACGACTCTCGCTCACTTCGCTAGAGGTGTCGTATTCTGGTTTTGGTACTGGTTCAGGGTTATAGTTTGGATCAGGAAGGTCATTAACATACTGAGATGTGCGTTGTGGTGAGTCTTGCAGTGGAAACTCCAGACTCGACGTACTGCTTTGGCTATGCAGCTTGGGATTTTGCGCGGCTTCTAGCGATTCTGCTTCGGCGAGGGCTGCGGCAGCTTCCCTTTTTGCTGCTAGGCTTTCTAAGGCGGCATCCACACGTGCCTTCTCTAACTGCGTTCTTCTCTCTTGGTCGGCTCTCTCTAAGCGTGACCTTCTCTCTTGCTCGTCTCTCTCTAAGCGCGACCTTCTCTCTTCGTCATCTAGGCGTGCTTTTTCTAATTTAAGTTGCATCTCTTGGTCAGCAAAGCTCGCTCGTATTTTGGCGGCTTCAGCATTTGCGCGGGCAATGGCGACCGCGCTGTTGATGGATGTTGTCTTTGAGGAGACGGAAGTAACAGATCTTGTCCTATGTGATTTGTGAGACATGGTGTCTTGGGAAAGTACTTGGCTGTGCAGAGATTGCTGTAGCTGTATTTAGTCTCTGAGTAGCCGGTGACTTGAATCCCACTAGTTGGATGGCTGCCGTTTCACTGTTCTGTCCTCACTAGCTGAGGCAGGCTCATACGTAGCTATACAGTCAGCTAAACCGCTATACCGGGGTCCAATAAGGAGACTGTGGTTGAGTCTGTGCTTTATTAAACGTAGTGGTATATTGATGCGGTGAAACTGTGAACAATGATATACATAGAATCAGTGCATGGCATAGAACAGATACATAATACACATGATATACATTATGCATAACATTTAGAAAGCTAGTGACTAAACTAGGAGTACAACTGGTTAAACTAAGCTAATATAGAGCAGAAATATCTATAGGAAGCATAAAGACATACCGGCAATGCAATCGCAAGGGGGATGAAGTGAAGCGTCTTTCCTTGAAGGCAAACTGAAGAAAGTGAAAGGAAAAATGGAGGGAAATGGAGGCTGAGCTACCATAATGCATTGCAAAGGAGGAGGAGAATCAGACATGGATAATACAAAAACAAGATTGAACTGCCAACATAACTCTGACCGCTAGAGGGAGCCAAAGCATCACAGATGAATAAAGGCATGAATATATCAATACTGTATACTGAGGAAACTGCAATTATGCAAGTAAATAATCAGGGTAACAATATTAGATGGCGGAGACAGAACAAGAATATTGGAGATATGATTTTATGCCAATCATTTGTATCCTATTTGGCATGGCAGTGAGGTCAAGCCTCCAAAGACTGTGAGTGACAAATCTCACACCTTGAGCCAGTTCAGAGCACTGCAAAGGCTTGCTTGTAATACAGAGTCATGCTGAAGCTGTCAAAGAACATTCTAGAGACATGATTCCGTAAGGGGTTATGGAGATACTGTACGTCCTAGCCGTACATTGTGTATATTTCCGAGATTTCCAGAATATGACGAACGCCTTCCAGGGCCTCAATCCATTCTAGAACCCCAGGGAGGTGAGAAAATAGAATGACCCTAAATATCCAAGATGTGTTTAGTGTCAACACATAGCAGTGACCCAGCTGGATCTGGTGATGCCAAAACCGCCTCCCTAGGACTGTCCATTAAAGAGTTATAACTCTTCTTTGGTTTCTGAGTTTTTAGCTGCTAGAGGCAGGAGGAGGGGATTTAGGTTCAGCCCAGAGGGCATGAAGGCAGTGACCCAAAGGGGATAAAGGCTAGTGTAAGGCTACGTGGTCTCTCTATGTTATGATTGTGGTTCATTTCGACAGTGGGGGCCATGTCGAGTAACATGCTGTGAAGGACCTAGGAGCCAGATAGCAGCCCATGACCCCTGCGGCCCAAAGCACACAGTCGAACATCAACTTGGTAACATGATCTATCTGCTTATATCTTTTGTCCTACCTCTAACTGTATTTGCATATCTGACCACTGTATATGTGTAACCATCGTGTATATAGTGTATTGTCTATTGTGCCCTTAAGGCAATTAAATATATAATTTAGCCTTGGGCTGCTGTTTTATCTCGATCCATGAAACCACACGTTCGCTTCTCGGCTTAACTTTCCACGTTATCGGGGATGGTTTCTGGACCGATATAATCCCGTTAACGCACCGGGCTTATATCTAACGAGGAACTGATGACAGTCTTACTGGGCTAGCAGCACTCTGTTCACTGGTGCTTGTGAAAGAAGCCTCTCAGCTTGTCAGGGCTGTAAGTGAGTGGGGTGCAACGTCAGTGACTGTGTGGGCCCCATCATCTCACTCCCCATACCACCCTGGGTCCATGTGGACAGGGGATATCTGTGTAAAACTGTACCAAGCTGATGTTACATGTCCTCAGAAGGTGCGCAACATCATATTGGTGAAAGATGGAATACCGCATTACGTGTTCTGTCTGACTAGTGATGTCAGATGGGATGGCGAGGTGCGGGTTTGTTGTTAATTCTGTTGTCGAACTCCCTCCTGTGGTCGTGAATGGTACTTCGGCGAGTTCTGTCCATGGACTCCCTCTGGTGGCTGTGAGTGGAGCTGCTGCTTCTGAGGTTCCTTGCACAGGTGACGTGGTTTATCCTTTGGTTGGCTGCTCTATTTAACTCCACTCAGATCGTTACTCCATGCCAGCTGTCAATGTTCCTGCTTTGGTTCAGTTCGCTCTTGGATCTTTCTGGTGACCTGTCTACTCCAGCAGAAGCTAAGTTCCTGCTAGTATTTGTTCATTGTTTCCTTGTCCAGCTGGTTATCATGATACTGCCTTGCTAGCTGGAAGCTCTGGGATGCAGAGTGGCATCTCCGCACCGTTAGTCGGTGCGGAGGTCTTTTTGCACACTCTGCGTGGTCTTTTGTAGTTTTTTGTGCTGACCGCAAAGATACCTTTCCTATCCTCTGTCTGTTTAGTAAGTCTGGCCTCCCTTTGCTGAAACCTGTTTCATTTCTGCGTTTGTGACTTTCATCTTTACTCACAGTCAATATATGTGGGGGGCTGCCTTTTCCTTTGGGGAATTTCTCTGAGGCAAGGTAGGCTTTATTCTCTATCTCTAGGGCTAGCTAGCTCTTAGGCTGTGACGAGGCGCCTAGGTAGAGTCAGGAGCGCTCCACGGCTATTTCTAGTTGTTGTGATAGGATTAGGGGTTGCGGTCAGCAGAGCTCCCACATCCCAGAGCTTGTCCTGTGTGAGTTTAACTATCAGGTCGTGCCGGGTGCTCCTAACCACCAGGTCATAACACGGATTCATCACAGTGGCCTATTCCTAGAACAAGCTCCGTTACTGCACTTCCTTAAACAGTGATGTCCATACAAATCTCACTGAGACTGGTATGGCATGTCAGTCTATATACAGTGAAGAGCAAAAGGGTAGCAATGTTTTGAACTTTTGACTTTCAGGCTCCATATCTCACAATCCACTACTGCTTAGACAATCATCTTGGCTATCTCATACATAAATTTGACTAGCAACTATTTAGCATATGATAAGTTATGCAGATTTTTGTCACGTCACTGCATTGTTACTGTTTTGCTCCAGTGGTGGAAAAATATTTTTCTTCCTGAATACTTCAAAATACAACTTGTTCTCACATTCCATAATAGCTCAGTGTATTGTTAGGTTGATTCCCTAGTGAAAGGTCACTGGTTTGAATCGAGAGCAGCCATGAAGACGCTTTCCAAAGAAAAGCGAAACAGCATCATCCAGCTCATCTATACCTGTCTCTTGGCCAAAACAATTGCCAAACTGCATCATGTGAGTGCCATGACAGTTGAAAGAATACGAAATGAAGTCCACCCATCCATTCAGAAGTCAAAAGGTGGCCATGAAGGCAAAATATTGGAGCCAACAAGTCGGCTCATCCCAAGGTCTATCAGTCCTGGAGCACCAAACATGGCAGTGGAGGTGGCTCATATGCTTTATAATAGTGAGATCACAGACATCGATACAAGCACTGTGTACACCAGTCTGGAATGGTGGTCCGAAAAAAGGTGAAGAAGTCTCAACTTCAGTATTGTCAATTGAAGCTTTGGTTCGAGTTTGCAAAGAAGAACGAAAAGTGGACATTTAAAGATTTGAAAAGGGTGATTTGGAGCGATTACATGAACGTCAATAGACTATGATCTGATAAGTGCTAATGGGTCTGGAAGAAACAAGATAAAGAGGGGCTTACGGATTGAGAAATTGAAGGAAATGTCAAGTTCAGTGGAGGAAACCTGATGACATGGGGTTGTTTCACAGCCAAAGTCATTGGATACTTGACCAGGATCAATGGTGGTCTCAAAGCTGAGCTATATGTGAGTATCCTACAAGATGAGTTACTTCGTACACACAAGTACTATGGGTATGAAAAGGACGACATAATGTTCCAACAGGACAAAAACATGAAGCATATGTCGAGATCTTTATCAATGATCAACATCTTTATCAATGATTTAGATCAAGAAATTGAGGGTACACTAATTAAATTTGCTGATGACACAAAGCTAGGAGGGATAGCTAATACTAGAGAAGAGAGAGGATTCAAAAAGATATAAATAAACTGGAGCAGTGGGCAGCAACTAACAGAATGGTTTTTAACAAGGAAAAATGCAAAGTACTACATCTGGGCAATAAAAATGAAAAAAGTATTTACAGAATAGGAGGCATAGGGCTAAGCAACAGCACATGTGAAAAAGACTTGGGTATACTAATAGATCATAAACTGAACATGAGTCAACAGTGTGATGCAGCAGCAAAAAGGCAAATGCAATTCTGGGATGTATTAATAGAAGAATACAGTCTAGATTACGCGAAGTCATTATTGCCCTCTACTCCTATTTGGTCAGACCTCTGCTGGAATACTGTGTCCAGTTTTTTGCACTGTATTTAAAAAAAGACATCAACAAACTGGAGCAAGTTCAGAGAAGAGCGACCAGAATGGTGACCGGTCTGAAAACCATGTCCTATGAGGAGCGGCTGCAGGATTTGGGAATGTTTAGCATGCAAAAACGAAGACTGAGAGGAGACTTAATAGTTGTCTACAAATATCTCAAGGACTGTCACATTGTAGAAGTATCACGTTTATTCTCATTTGCACAAGCAAAGACTAGAAGCAATGGGAAGAAACTGAACGGGAGGAGAAACAGATTAGATATTAGAAAAAACTTTTTGACAGTTAGGATGATCAATGAGTGGAACAGGCTGCCACGAGAGGTGGTGAGCTCTCCTTCCATGGAACTCTTCAACCAGAGGCTGGACAGACCTCTGTCAGTGATGATTTAGTGAATCCTTTGAGCAGGGGGTTGGGCCAGATGACCCAGGAGGTCCCTTCCAACTCTATCATTCTATGAGATTGGGGAAGAAATGGTCCAGTGACAATGAAGTAGAGGTGCTGGATTGGCCCCCACAGTCCCCAGACTTCACCCCCAATCAAACACTTGTGTGTAGAATTGAAAAAAAAACTGTATACATACCAATTGACAACTTTGAGAACCTGTAGAAGAGACTTGAGATCAAATTTTATGCTTGAATCTGATCACATGCCCAGAAGGATTAGGAAATGTTGAAAGACAAAAGGTGGATTTGCAAAATAATAACAGAATTATAAAAATTAAAATTAGGTATTTAAAATCAAAACAGTAACAATGCAGTAACAAGACAAGAGTCTGTATAACTTATCATATGAATAGTTGAAAGTCAAATTTAAGTATGAGATAGCCAAATGGTTGTCTGTAAAATGATGGCAGTCTCAAGTTCAAAGTAGAAGTGGATAATGAGATATGGAGCAGGAGTTTAAAACATTGCTACCCTTTTGCTCTTCACTGTAAGTGAATAGAGGTGAGAGTGGTTTAGCTGCAGCTACTAGCACAATCACAAATATGTGGATGTACACTCATATGAACATGACTGTGCCAAGTACTGGATGAAGGGTGATCAATGAGTGGAACAGGCTTCCACAAGAGGTGGGGAGTTCTTCAATGGAAGTGTTCAAACAGAGGCTGGACAGACATCTGTCTGAGATGGTTTAGTGAATACTGCATTGAGCAGGGAGTTGGGCATGATGACCCTGGAGGTCCCTTTCAGCTTTAACATTCTATGAGTCTAAGGGCACAGTTAGTGCTGCTGCCCCTTTGTTCTGTTGATCAGTTCTGTTGCAGTGGATCCACATGGTATTAACCCTTCTGTGAAGGCCATGAAATAAATCCAAAGCTTTTCTGTGCCGAATACACACACATAATTTTCCGCAGATTTAAAAATCTAAAACCAAGGCATTATTATGTGTACTCATTAGTCTGCATAGATTTCTTCCACTGTATGTGCATGGGGTATAACATACCTTCCTTCTTCCTTCTACCTATCCTCCTTCTTCTCCTCTCGCTTCCTCAAACTCAATGTGGACAAATCTGAACTCATCATCTTTCCTCCATCCCATAGATCTTCCTTACCTGACCTATCTATCGCAATCAATGACATCATGCTTTCCCCCGCAAGGGAAGTCTGCTGCCTCGGAGTAACCTTTGACTCTGCCCTGTCCTTCAAACCGCACATTCAAGCTCTTTCCACCTCCTGTCGCCTCCAGCTCAAAAATATCTCCAGAATCCGTCCTTTCCTCAACCGTCAATCTACTAAAATGCTTGTGCACGCCCTCATCATCTCCCGCCTTGACTACTGCAGCATCTTTTTCTGCGGCCTCCCTGCTAACACCCTTGCACCTCTACTGTCCATCCTTAACTCTGCTGCCCGACTAATTCATCTCTCTCCTCGCTACTCCTCTGCTTCCCCCCTCTGCAAATCTCTTCACTGGCTCCCATTCCCTCAGCGTATCCAGTTCAAATTACTAATACTGACCTACAAAGCCATCCACAACCTGTCTCCTCCATATATCTCTGAACTAATCTCCCGATATCTTCCCTCACGTGATCTCCGGTCCTCCCAAGACCTCCTTCTCTCCTCCACACTTATTCGCTCCTCATCCAAACGCCTCAAAGACTTCTCCTGAATATCCCCCATCCTCTGGAATTCTTTGCCCCAACACGTCCGACTATCTACCACATTCAGATCCTTCAGATGGAACCTGAAATCCATCTCTTCAGGAAAGCCTACAGCCTGCAGTGACCCCGCTGCTGCCTCATCACTACCGAAGCTACCGCCTCACCAACACCGGAGCTCCTGCAACCCTCAACCTATTGTCTCCATCCCCACCATCCTGTAGAATGTAAGCCCGCAAGGGCAGGGTCCTCGCCCTTCTGTATCAGTCTGTCATTGTTAGTTTGTTTACTGTAAGGCTACGTTCAGACTAGCGTTGTGCGCCGCTGCGTCGGCGACGCGACGCACAACGCACCGAAAAACGCGGCAAAACGCACGCAAAAACGCTGCGTTTTGCGACGCGTGCGTCGATTTTTGCCGAAAATCGTACGCAAGAAAAATGCAACTTGTTGCGTTTTCTTGGTCCGACGCTTGCGGCAAAAAAGACGCACGCGTCGCAAAACGCAACAAGCAAAAACTCATGCGTCCCCCATGTTAAACATAGGGGCGCATGACGCGTGCGTCGCCGCTGCGTCGCCCGACGCGGCGCCGACGCAGACCAGCACAACGCTAGTCTGAACGTAGCCTAAGTGATATCTGTAACTTGTATGTAACCCCTTCTCATGTACAGCACCATGGAATCAATGATGCTATATAAATAAATAATACCTTATTCAAATGCATTAAATAAGGAATATCAGTGTATTTGATGAGGAGAAGCTGAAATCCCCATCAAATTCTGAACAACTAAGCTTGTGCTCCTCTCCTGCATCCAACATGGCAGACTTAGAATGTGCAGAAAGTATCAGCATGTTTCCTTCAGAAATGTTGGAGCTGGATAGATCTGTATGTTCAGAGCCTCCTGGATTCACCTTACTAATCAGGACGCAAAGGAAGCAACCTGTCTGACATCTAAAGTAAAGCCACACATACTTTCCCTGTGGGAGGAGAAACTGGCACAGGACGAGGAAGAAAGAGACTGTCACTTGGAACCTGGCTCTAACAGCTGCTACACTATCACTAGGCACTAGACAAGGGTAACAATATGGCTCAGCATGGCATGGGTGCCTTTGAGCACATCCCAGTTGTAACCAGAGCTTACACCGTAGCCTGCCTCATCACCACTGCTGCTGTGGTAAGTGGCCTCCTGCCTTGTTCCTGAGAGCTGAGATTTTAGTGCAATGATAGGAGGCACAGATGTAGTCAACATATGTCATCTCAAAATTGTCCACTCTCTGACCTCAATCCTTGTACCTCTTCATCTGCAGCAAATGGAGCTGGTCAGTCCATTGCAAATTTATTTTAACCCGGATCTAATCTTCAAAAGGCTTCAGGTAAGTGACTACGAAACATCTGGAAGCGCAATACAGTGTGGCTACTGGCATATGACTACTGATCAATGACTATTAACCAGTCGGTGAACTGTTAGGTTGGCCAGTTATCTGTATCCCCCATAAAAATCACGCTATGATCAGCGGACAGAGCATATTGAGGCCCACATTTATCAAAAATGGCATAATTTGCACAAAATCTGTAGTTTTCACTTTCACTCTGTCACTCCATGTTTGTCAAAACAATAATGATGATAAATGTCATTAAATCATATAAAACATAACCTTTAATATAGATCAATAAAATATTTTAATTACAATCAACACTCCATATGATATGGGTCTGCTCATTAAGAAGAAAGATATTTCACCCTAATAAGTTACTATAGCTTCCCTTCCTACCAGCAGAGGTTGGCACCCTATAAAATCTGCGCAATGGCGCCCCCACTCAACGTCGACTCTCCCTCACCCCAGAAAACCCTATCCAAGGAAGGGTGCACAGAAATATAGCAGTATTGTTCCATATGTAATGTAATCAGACAGACATGGTACCCTGCTTCTGATATACCATATGGTACGTGCAATACATCAGAAAGGGAAGTACATTGAGGCCCAAAGGCAAACACCAAAATCATATCATAAAAAGTTTGAGAATAGGCAGATATCATAATTGTGTATATATTGATGCAAAAGTCAATGGTACCCTCGAGTATACACCATAAGTAATCTCTGTGCAGTGGTTCTTTAGTTAATACATTCACATTGCACCTTATCGAGATCTCGCAATATATATTAAAGCAAGAGTGAATGGTACCCCAGTATATGCACCATAAGCAATCACTGTGCAATAGTGGTATATAAATCCCATAAAGGGGAAGACTCATGGCTGTACTAGCTCAAAAGGGTGCTTCTACTCAATACTGAGCAAAGGGTCTGAATACTTATGCTTATGACCATGTGATATTTCAGTAGTTTTTTTTTTAATACATTTGCAAAAATTTCTACATTTCTGTTTTGGTTTTTTTTCAGTCAAGATGGGGTGCAGAGTGTACATTAATGGGAAACAAATGAACTTTTTTTGAATTTACCAAATGGCTGCAATGAAGCAAAGAGTAAAAAATGTAAAGGGGTCTGAATACTTTCCATACCCACTGTATATAAATATTTTACTTTACAGAAAATAACAAAAAATAACCATTGGGCTGTTCTAAAAAAAATAGCAGTGCATGCATTTGTCTTTACAAACTCACAATATGTACCTTTTTTGTGGATTTAGCATTCTTGTGAATTTAGTTGTACGCCCACATATTTTAGGACTGCTTCACATCTATATTGCATAGAGACAACCAACTCCTGGCACCTGTCATGTATTATTCCAGCCCAGGATGCTTGGACTACATCCCACAATTTTTTGGCATTTCTTGGCTTTGCCTCAGAAACAGCATTTTTAACCCCTTTACCCCCAAGGGTGGTTTGCATGTTAATGACCGGGCCAATTTTTACAATTCTGACCACTGTCCCTTTATGAGATAATAACTCTGGAAATCTTATATGGATCCCGGTGATTCTGACGTTTTCTCGTGACATATTGTACTTCATGATAATGGTAACATTTCTTTTATGACTTGCATTTATTTGTGAAAAAAAACAGAAATTTGCAGAATATTTTGAAAATGTCGCCATTTTCCAACTTTGAATTTTCATGCCCTTAAATCACAGAGATATGTCCCACAAAAACTTAATAAGTAACATTTCCAACATGTTTACTTTACAACAGCTCAATTTTGGAACCAAAATTTTTTTGTTAAGAAGTTATAAGGGTTAAAATTTAAACAGCGATTTCTCATTTTTACAACACTATTTTTTTGGGGGACCACATCACATTTGAAGTCACTTTGAGTGGTCTATATGATAGAAAATACCCCAAAGTGACACCATTCTAAAAACTGCACCCCTCAAGGTGCTCAAAACCACATTCAAGAAGTTTATTAACCCTTGAAGTGCTTCACAGGAATTTTTGGAATGTTTAAAAAAAAATCAACATTTAACTTTTTTTCACAAAACAATTACCGTATATACTCGAGTATAAGCCGCGATTTTCAGCCCAAATTTTTGGGCTGAAAGTGCCCCTCTCGGCTTATACTCGAGTCAAGGTGGGTGGCAGGGTCGGTGGGTGAGGGGGTGAGGGCGCTGAGGCATACTTACCTAGTCCCAGCGATCCTGGCGCTGTCCCTGCCGTCCCACGGTCTTCTGTGCTGCAGCTTCTTCCCCTCTTCAGCGGTCACGTGGGACCGCTCATTAGAGAAATGAATAGGCGGCTCCACGTCCCATAGGGGTGGAGCCGCCTATTCATTTCTCTAATCAGCGGTAACGGTGACCGCTGATAGAGAAAGAAGCTGCGGCACCGAAGACCGTGAGACAGGCAGAGGGAGCCGGACATCGGGACCAGGTAAGTATCGCATATTTACCTGTCCCCGTTCCAGCCGCCGGGCGTTGCTCCATCTTCCCGGCGCCGCTCCGTCTTCCCGGCGTCTCTGCGCTCTGACTGTTCAGGTCAGAGGGCGCGATGACGCATATAGTGTGTGCGGCGCCCTCTGCCTAATCAGTCAGCGCAGAGAGAAGCCGGGACCGGACGCCGGAACGAGACGCCGGGAGCTGCAATCAAGAGAGGTGAGTATGGCTTTTTTTTTTTTTATTGCAGCAGCGGCACAGATTTATGTGGAGCATCTATGGGGCAGTATGAACGGTGCAGAGCACTATATGGGGCACAGATATGGGGGCAGTATGAACGGTGCAGAGCACTATATGGCACAGATATGGGGGCAGTATGAACGGTGCAGAGCACTATATGGGGCACAGATATGGGGGCAGTATGAACGGTGCAGAGCACTATATGGGGCACAGATATGGGGGCAGTATGAACGGTGCAGAGCATATATGGGGCACAGATATGGGGGCAATATGAACAGTGCAGAGCATATATGGGGCACAGATATGGGGGCAGTATGAACGGTGCAGAGCACTATATGGGGCACAGATATGGGGGCAGTATGAACGGTGCAGAGCACTATATGGGGCACAGATATGGGGGCAATATGAACGGTGCAGAGCACTATATGGGGCACAGATATGGGGGCAGTATGAACGGTGCAGAGCACTATATGGGGCACAGATATGGGGGCAGTATGAACGGTGCAGAGCACTATATGGGGCACAGATATGGGGGCAGTATGAACGGTGCAGAGCACTATATGGGGCACAGATATGGGGGCAGTATGAACGGTGCAGAGCACTATATGGGGCACAGATATGGGGGCAATATGAACGGTGCAGAGCACTATATGGGGCACAGATATGGGGGCAGTATGAACGGTGCAGAGCACTATATGGGGCACAGATATGGGGGCAATATGAACGGTGCAGAGCACTATATGGGGCACAGATATGGGGGCAGTATGAACGGTGCAGAGCACTGTATGGGGCACAGATATGGGGGCAATATGAACGGTGCAGAGCATACAGGGCACAGATATGGGGCAATATGAACGGTGCAGAGCACTATATGGCACAGATATGGGGAAATATGAACGGTGCAGAGCACTATATGGCAGAGCTATGGGGAAATATGAACGGTGCAGAGCACTATTTGGCACAGCTATGGGGCAATAATGAACGGTGCAGAGCACTATATGGCACAGCTATGGGGAAATAATTATCTATTTTTATTTTTGAAATTCACTGGTAAATGCTGCATTTCCACCCTAGGCTTATACTCGAGTCAATAGGTTTTCCCAGTTTTTTGTGGCAAAATTAGGGGGGTCGGCTTATACTCTGGTCGGCTTATACTCGAGTATATACGGTACTTCAGATCCAATTTGGTTTATTTTACCAAGGGTAACAGGAGAAGTTTGACCCCAAAAGTTGTTGTACAATTTGTCCGGAGTACGCTGATACCCCATATATTCAGGTAAACCACTGTTTGGGTGCATGGCAGAGTTCAGAAGGGAAGGAGCGCCGTTTGACTTTTCTATACAAAATTGTCTGGAATTGAGATTGGGCGCCATGTCGCGTTTGGAGAACCCATGATGTGCCTAAACAGTGGAAACCCCCCATAAGTGACACCATTTTGGAAACTAGACCCCCTAAGGAACTTATCTAGATGTGTGGTGAGCACTTTGATCCCAAAATGCTTCTCAGACGTTTATAACGTAGAGCCGTAAAAATAAAAAATCATAAAAATGATCTTTTCACCCACATTTTTTTATTTTCCCAAGGGTAACAGGAGAAATTAGACCCCAAAACATGTTGTGCAATTTGTCCTGAGTACGCTGATACCCCATATGTGGGGGTAAACCACTGTTTGGGCGCATAACAGAGCTTTGAAGGGAAGGAGCGTCATTTTACTTTTTCAACGCAAAATTGGCTGGACTTGAGATCGGACGCCATGTCGCGTATGGAGAGCCCCTGATTTGGAGGAACTTATCTAGATGTGTGGTGAGAACTTTGAACCCCCAGGTATTTCACTAAAGTTTATAACGACCAGGTGTAAAAATAAAAAAAATCATATTTTTTCCACAACCATGATCTTTTAGTCCCCAATTTTTTTTTATTTTCCCAAGGGTAACAGGAGAAATTGGACTGCAAAAGGTTGTTGTGCAATTTGTCCTGAGTACGCTGATACCCCATATGGGGGGAACCACTGTTTGGGCACACGGCAGAGCTTGGAAGGGAAGGAGCGTCATTTGACTTTTTCAAACCAAAATTGGCTGGAATTGAGATCGGACGCCATGTCGCGTTTGGAGAACCACTGATGTCCCTAAACAGTGGAAACCCCCACAAGTGACACCATTTTGGAAACTAGACTACCTAAGAAACTTATCTAGATGTGTAGTGAGCACTTTGAACCCCCAAGTGCTTCACAGAGATTTATAATGCAGAGCCGTAAAAAATAAACAATCTGTTTGTTTTTTTCTCACAAAAATGATATTTTCGCCCCCAATTTCTTAGTTTCACAAGGGTAACAGGAGAAATTGGGCCACAAAAGTTGTTCAATTTGTCTTGCGGATGCCGATACCCCATATAGGGGTTAATCACTGTTTGGGTGCACAGCAGAGCTCGAAAGGGAAGGAGCACCATTTGACTTTTTCAACACAGAATGGAATGAAGATCAGATGCCATGTCATGTTTGGAGAGCCCCTGATGAGCCTAAACAGTGGAAATCCTCCAATTCTAACTCCAACTCTAACCTCAACACACCCCTATCCATAATCCCGACCCTAACCCTAATCCCAACACTAACCATAATCCAAACCCTAACCCCAACTCTAGCCCCAACCCTAACCCTAACTTTAGCCCAAACCCTAAACCTAACTTTAGCCCAACTCTAACCCTAATGGGAAAATGGAAATACATTTTTTTATTTTATTATTTTTCCCTAACTAAGGGGGTGATAAAGGGGGGTTTGATTTACTATTTTTGTTTATTTTGATCACTGTGATAGGGTCTATCACCGTGATCAAAATGAACCAATAGGAAAAAATCTCCTATTGTTGCTGGGTGCGGCCGGCAGATCTCGGCGGGCACACTGCGCATGCGCCCACCATTTTCTCCCAGAAGAAGCCAGCGGTCCAGGGAACTTCAAGGGGGCCTGCAGGGACGGGGGGATGATCGGGGGACCCTATTTCTCTCTCCTCTGATGTGCGATCACATCAGAGGAGAGAGAAATTAAATGGAAAATCGGCCTTTTTTGCCTTTGCCGTTATACCGTTAATAACGACGATCACAACACCGGGATCGGTAAAAACAATCCCGAATCATGTTCTCTGGAGTCTCAGCTACCCCCAGCAACCGAAACCCTGGAGAAATTGCAACCACTATAAACTTAAACCTCAGCGCTGTTAAAAAGCAGCGCTGTCGTTTAAGTACCCTTAACTGCAGCCGTTAAAAGGCGTATCGGCGGTCGTTAAAAGGTTAAATGTAACTCTCCTCATTCTCCTCTGCCCATGCCGATTGCCAGCAGAGCAGGGGAGAATGATGAGAGCCGTGTTCAGCACCCGGTGCCGTGGAACAGCGCCTACTGCAACGCTTCTTCCCTGGCGCACATACATGTGGTACTGATGCGGCACACACACGCCACACGTGTGCCGCAAGTATTACACACACGGACACCGACATCTCCAGTACCGGAAATATCGATGTGTGAAAGAGACCTTATAGCGGGTTTTTATGTTTGGCAGCTGTCAGACGCTAAAAGCCGCTTTTTATTGCAAAATTTAGTTTTTGCATCACCACAATATGAGAGCTATAATTTTTCCATATTTTGGCTAACAGTCATGTGAGGTCTTGTTTTGTGTGGGACGAGTTGACATTTTTATTGGTAACATTTTCAGGCACATGACTTTTTTTATCGCTTTCTATTCCGATTTTTGCGAGAGAGAATGAGTAAAAACCAGCAATTCATGAATTTCTTTTGGGTGGGCGTTTACACCGTTCCGTGTGTGGTAAAGCAGTTTTATTCTTCAGGTCAGTATGATTACAGCGATACCTCATTTATATTTTTTTTATGTTTTGGCGCTTTTATATAATAAAAACTGTTTTATAGAAAAAAAATAATTGTTTTTGCATCGCTTTATTCTGACAGCTATAACTTTTTTTATTTTTTCACTGATGATGCTGTATGGCGGCTCGTTTTTTGCGGGACAAGATTACATTTTCAGTGGTACCATGGTTATTTATATCCGTCTTTTTGATCGCGTGTTATTTCACTTTTTGTTCGACGGTATGATGATAAAGCATTGTTTTTTGCCTTGTTTTTATTTTTATGGTGTTCACTAAAGGGGTTAACTAGTGGGACAGTTTTATAGGTCGGGTCATTACGGACGTGGCGATACAAAATGTGTGTACTTTTATTGCTTAGATTTTTTTATTAAAATATTGATTTAATGATAAAAAAATAATAATAATAATTATTCTAAAAATATTTTTCACAATTATTTCAAAAATGTTTTTTTTTTTTTACTTCATTCTAATTTTTACACTTTGTCCCACTATGGAACACTCATTTTTTGCAGGTTGATCGTTTTATAGCATGCAGATGAAGCAGCATCTACATGCGACAGAAGCTGTCAGCGCTGCACTCTGTACACACTGACCTGAGAGACTTCCTGACATGCACTGTGCATGACAGGAAGTTTCTCAGCCCAGGTAACCTAGATGTGGGAGCAATCGGGACCCCACGTCATGCCGCGGGTTCTCTGATCCAAAGGCAGAGGGGCTGTCAGCCCTCTGCCTGTTTCCAGAATGCTACAATCATTTTCGATCTCAGTATTCCAGGGGTTAAAGTGCTGGGAGCGGTCCTGTGAGAATCAGCTGACACTGGGCCGCAATTGGCTGCACACACCCCCCCCCCCCGTATGCGCAGTCGATTGCTAATGATGTACTATTCCGTCCATGGGAAATAAGTCCCAGGTCACATGGACGGAATAGTACATCTGAGGTCAGAGAGGAGTTAATGTGCTCCACAAGTGTTCTATCGGATTAAAGTCCAGGGATTGGGCTGGCCACTCCATAACCTCAATTTTGTTGGACTAAAACCAAGATTTTGCTCATTTACTGGGGTGTTTTGGGTCGATTTCTTGTTGAAACACCCATTTCAAGGGCATATCTGTCACAGGGTTACCGCAACAGTGTAGAGCAGGGGTGTCAAACTGCATTCCTCGAGGGCCTCAAACCATGCGTGTTTTCAAGATTTCCTTAGCATTGCACAAGGTGCTGGAATCATTCTCTGCAGGTGATTCAATTATCACCTGTGCAATGCAAGGAAATCCTGAAAACATGACCTGTTTGCAGCCCTCGAGGAATGCAGTTTGACACCCCTGGTGTAGAGCCAGAAGACCGCAGCGTCTGATTGCTCCTACTCCAGTGCTGAGAAGAAGCACTTCTCCTTCATTTTCAATGTGCTTATTCCTTCTGGCAGAACAGGGGTTAATCAGCCATGTTGGAAATCCCTGTGCTCACAGCTGAACTTGGTTAGCCACTCCTTTCCCCTTTATAATCTGGGCTCTGTAACAAATCCTTGTCAGAGCTAGCTTTATTGCAGCATGGCTAACGGAAGGAAAGTTGGAGAGTTGGAGAAGTTATTAGTGACTGTTTCTTGGTTTGTATGCGTGGTAATTCCTTATCCTTCTCGGTTTTGGTTTTTCCCTACCTTCACACACCAGTGCATTCCTGCTATATGTGAGTGAATATTTTGTATGCCTGGAGTTTTCTGCTAACCCTTGTGTTGCCTTGTTTGTCGGATTGGTGTACTACAGTGCACAGTAGCGCCTCTCTTCCCTGGGTGGGGAAAGAGAACATACGGAGGGCTAACTCAGGAGATAAGGCAAGGGTGGAGGCTCCAGCATCTTCATCTTTGGAAGTATCCCGGGGAGTAGGGCGAGCTAGGGTGCCCCCTAGTCTTGAGGACAGGGAAGGATTCTCTGCTCCCGTGTCCAGGGCCGCCATCAGGGCATGACGGCCGTGACTGGCGTATGGGGCCCGGTGAGCAGAGGGGGCCCGCATCGGGCCCCCTCTTATCTGCTCACCGGGCCCCTACCGGCAGCCGCAGGCTAACCGGGCCCTTAGCGCCGACGCTGCAGCTGTTTAAAGCTATTGACGTGCGGGCGCGGGCCCGCACGTCAATAGTTAACAGCCGCGGCGCCGCCAGCCAATCTGAGGCTGGCAGGCGCTGACGTCAGCCGCAGCGTGCGTGCATGTCGCCGGCGTCTGACATCATTGTCAGTCGCCGGCGAGTGCATGCACGCTGCAGCTGCGTGGAGACTTCGCCCGCCGCAGGAGCGCGGCAGGTAAGAAGAACTTCTTTTTTTTTTTTTTAGAGCGGCGATCCGGGGGCCCAAGGAAGAACGCTGGACAGAGATGGGGCAGAGTGCTGGGAAGAGATGGGGCAGAGTGCTGGGAAGAGATGGGGCAGAGTGCTGGACAGAGATGGGGCAGAGTGCTGGACAGAGATGGGGCAGAGTGCTGGACAGAGATGGGGCAGAGTGCTGGACACAGGGGCAAAACGCTGGACAGAGATGGGGCAGAGTGCTGGGAAGAGATGGGGCAGAGTGCTGGGAAGAGATGGGGCAGAGTGCTGGACAGAGATGGGGCAGAGTGCTGGACACAGGGGCAAAACGCTGGGAAGAGATGGGGCAGAGTGCTGGGAAGAGATGGGGCAGAGTGCTGGACAGAGATCGGGCAGAGTGCTGAACAGAGATGGGGCAGAGTGCTAGACAGAGATGGGGCAGAGTGCAGGGAAGAGATGGGGCAGAGTGCTGGGAAGAAATGGGGCAAAGGGCTGGGAAGAGATGGGGCAGAGCGCTGGACAGAGATGGGGCAGAGCGCTGGACAGAGATGGGGCAGAGCGCTGGACAGAGATGGGGCAGAGCGCTGGACAGAGATGGGGCAGAGCGCTGGACAGAGATGGGGCAGAGCGCTGGACAGAGATGGGGCAGAGCGCTGGACAGAGATGGGGCAGAGCGCTGGACAGAGATGGGGCAGAGCGCTGGACAGAGATGGGGCAAAACGCTGGACAGAGATGGGGCAGAGTGCTAGACAGAGATGGGGCAGAGTGCTGGGAAGAGATGGGGCAGAGTGCTGGGAAGAGATGGGGCAGAGTGCTGGACAGAGATGGGGCAGAGTGCTGGACAGAGATGGGGCAGAGTGCTGGACAGAGATGGGGCAGAGTGCTGGACAGAGATGGGGCAGAGTGCTGGGCAGAGTGCTGGGAAGAGATGGGGCAGAGTGCTGGGCAGAGTGCTGGGAAGAGATGGGGCAGAGTGCTGGACAGAGATGGGGCAGAGTGCTGGACAGAGATGGGGCAGAGGGCTGGACAGAGATGGGGCAGAGCGCTGGACAGAGATGGGGCAGGGCGCTGGACAGAGATGGGGCAGAGCGCTGGACAGAGATGGGGCAGAGCGCTGGACAGAGATGGGGCAGAGCGCTGGACAGAGATGGGGCAGAGCGCTGGACAGAGATGGGGCAGAGCGCTGGACAGAGATGAGGCAGAGCGCTGGACAGAGATGGGGCAGAGCGCTGGACAGAGATGGGGCAGAGCGCTGGACACAGATGGGGCAGGATTGGACACAGATGGGGCAGAGTGCTGAACACAGATGGGGCAGAGTGCTGGACACAGATGGGGCAGGATTGGAAACAGATGGGGCAGAGTGCTGGACACAGATGGGGCAGAGTGCTGGACACAGATGGGGCAGGATTGGAAACAGATGGGGCAGAATGGAGACAGATGGGGCAGGATTGGAGACAGATGGGGCAGGATGGATACGATGGAGACAGATGGGGCAGGATGGGGAGATCATATGGGGCAGAATGGATACTCATGAGGGCAGGATGGGAGAACATATGGCTGGAGCCTGCAATGAGACACACGGGGGCTAGGATGGCGAATATTACCATAGGGGCTAATTAAGGGATATTATTATTGCAGTCATGTATTTATTTTATTTTTTGAGTATACTGTTTTAAATGGGGGGAGGTCCTGTTACTGTGCAGAGTGATACTATGTCACCTTCTTTATGTGGTGTAATGTAGAGGCTGTGAAAATTAAGTAATGTATTCTGCAAGTGGAACTCGAGATAACTGTGTTATTTCCTGCAGAGACGAGTCCTGGCTGGAAGAAATGATGGCGGTCTGTGCTGGATGAAAGATGAAGGACTTCACCTAGAGACGTCACTGGTGAGTCAGTGTTAACTATACACTGACACTATACACTGTATACTATATACAGAGCTCCTGTGTATAATGTCACCGGTGATCACTGTATTACCTGTACACAGACACTGCTTACTAATTACAGATCTCCTGTGTATAATGGCACTGATGGTGATAGTATTGTGGTTGTTTTTTTTTATTACTGATCAGTATTGTAGTATTCAGTCACTATGTGGTGGTAATATGCGGTCTGGTCATGGTGTTGTGGTATTTGTTCCTTGTATTTTATATTATTTAATCACTGTGGTGGTAATATGTCATCTGGTCATAGTGTTGTGGTATTTGTTCCTTGTATGTAGTATTATAGGTCATTTTAAAAATTGAAAAATAAATAAAAATATACCTAAATTGTATTGCATATTTTAACAAATATTTAGTAGGTTACAGTACAGTAGGGCCCGGCCAAAAGTGTGTACCGTGTTCTGGTGGCGGCTTAAAAATTCTTTTGGCCAAAACAAAAGCTGCCGGCTATATGTGTGATCTGGTGATGGGAACTGTTAATGTGTGATAGGTGAGAAGTGGAGATTTTCCAAGAGATAGCGGTGGGACTGTGGACAGTTCGAGGGGTGGAGCCTGGAGGCGGGGCTGGGGTGGAGCCTGGGCGGAGTCTCAAGGGGGCCCCGAAAATTTTGCCAGTATGGGGCCCCAAAATTTCTAGTGGCAGCCCTGCCCGTGTCACCCGACAACTGTGTTGTGACAGTATCTTCTTCAGCGTTAGGCAACATGACCTCTTAAAGTATTTTAATATATGGTATTCAGTAAATAGGTCTGGCACCATAGTAAGAGAAACATGCCCATATCATGATGATTGCTCCACCATGATTCACGTCTTCAGAGTGCACTGTGGGTTAAATGCGTTTGGGGGTCGTCTGATGAACTGACTGCAGCTCTTGGACCCAAAAAGATAAATTTTACTTTTATCAGTCCCCAAAATGTTTCTCCATTTCTCTTTAGGCCAGTTGATGTATTCTTTTGCAAATTGTATCCACTTCAGTACATGTCAGTGGGACTTTGCAGGGACTTCTTGCTAAGAGATTAGCTTCACAAAGGTGTCTTTTAGGCTACGTTCACATTGGCGTTCCGCCAATGTGCGTCGCTGTTGCGCCGGCGACGCAGCGGCGACGCGCCCCTATGTTTAACATAGGGGACGCGTGCGTTGTTTTGGTGGCGTTTTTCGCCACGTGCGTCGTTTCCGACGCTAGCGTCGGACGCAAGAAAACGCTACATTGTAGCATTTTCTGTGCGTCCGATTTTCGTCAAAAACGACGCACGCGTCGCAAAACGCGCGCGTTTTTGCGCGCGTTTGCGCGCGTTTTTACGTGCGTCGCGCGTTGCGTCGCCGACGCAGGGCGGCGCAACGCTAGTGTGAACCTAGCCTTAACTGTCACAGTCCTCACAGATAACTTGAGACTGTCTTTGATCATCCTGGAGCTGATCATTGGCTGAGCCTTTGCCGTTCTGGCTATTCTTCCATCCATTTGAATGGTAGTCTTCCATTTTCTTCCACGTCTCTCTGTTTTGGCTTTCCATTTTAATGCATTGGAGATCATTTCAGCTGAACAGCCTATCATTTTCTGTACTTCTTTATAAGTTTTATACTCTCCATTCAACTTTTTAATCAATGTATGCTGTTCTTCTGAACAATGGCTCAAACGACCCATATTTCTCAGGCTTTCAAGGAGAAATGCATGTGCAACATGTCCTGGCTACACTCTTAAATAAGGACCACCTGATTCACATTTATGTCTTCACAGAATGATTGACCTCACTAATTGAAAGACACACTGCTATTATTTTGAACACACAGCCTTTCAATTAGTTATTCTCAGACAGACTCAAAAATCTGCAGATCAAGAATTATGAGTCTGTTGGTTTTCTCGTAAATTGTTTGACATGTGGTAATATAATTTAACAAAAACAGTGATTAATCTGGTCATATTGGACTGCTATTATTTTGAACACTACTGTATCTTTCAGATGCCATTTACATGCTACAATCTGTTTTGCCCATTTCAGATGTTTTTTGGCAGTTTAAGCAGATTTTATCGAAGTCAAATATCCATTTACATACATAGAGATTGACTTATATGAACTTATCCTGATTGAACAGAATTGGGTCAGATATCTGTTATAACTAAGGTCACATTCATATGTTCAGTATATGGTCAGTATTTTACATTTGTATTTGTAAGCCAAAACCAGACATGGGGGAAAAATACAGAAGTGGTGACGTGTATCTATTATACTTTTTCTCTGATTGTTCCACTCCTGATTTTGGCTTATAAATACTGATGTAAAATACTTACCCAATACTGATAGTGTGAATGTGGCCTAAAGCTGGCTATACACACTAGATGGCTGTCAGCTGAACGTTGCTTCGGCCGATTGTTCAGCAGACAGCCACATCAGCTGAATATCCCATACACAAGAGGCCTTATTCATAGTAATCTCTTAACGGAAAGCTGCCGAGAGACACATTGGCCGGTAGCTTAGCTCAGGGAGAACAATGTGATCGACATCTACCCTTACCATCAGTTGACCGGCGGCCTCATATACATAGCACCATTAGTCGATATTGGCAAGTTCAGCCAACTTTAAGAGGTATTCCCATCTCCATGATGCTATCCCAATATATAGTAGGTGGAATAATAATAACATTAACAAATATCTCCAATTAGAAATGTAGTATAGTTTTTCTGATTCGTTATGTCTTTTTCTCATGTGCAGGCATTGCAGGACCTTAGGTATCCATGGTTACAACCTCTGATATAGTGAGAGTTAGTGGTCGTAACCATAGATACCTAAAGTCCTGCAATGCCTGCACACGAGGAAAGAGACACAGCAAATCAAAAGAACTATACTACATTTCTAATTGGAGATATTTGTTATTATTATTAACCTACTACATATTTGGATGGCATCTTGAAGATGGGAATACCCCTTTAAGTCTAATGTGTATGGGAGCCTTCAGGCTACATTCTGTGTGCTGTTATTGTTTTTTCTCAGACAGCACACTGACCCATAAAGTTTCATTAATCCATACACACATCCATTTTAAAAACACATCCTGGTGTCCAGTCTGTGAGACTAAGGATTAAGAGAACTTTCTAGTCTCATCCTTTTGGGGACCAGACTCGGCCATTAAAGTTTAAAGGGATTTGCATAAAACAGATGAAAAACAGAAGGCATACTTTGTAATTCAGAGATACATCGGAATTTCATCCATTTTTCACTGATCCATTGTAAAAAGATAAATAAAAGATCAGACGATCTACCTGCTTCAGTGAGAGAAAGAATCTGAAAAAACCCCAGATGCAAGGAGGAGGTAATACAAAAAGCACATGAGAGACAAACAGCGCGTAAAAATAGACACGGATGTGTTACTACGGCCTAGGGGAGAGATCACACAAGGCTGGCTGGTTGCACGTGGCAGAAACTCCACACACTTGCCGCACAATTATCTTCCGTAGTCATGCTGCCATCGGACAGCTATGGGTGGGGAGAGATTTATACTCTGAGGGGTTATTATCCTAATGAACAAATCAATGTTTCAAGCCATGTCAATAATAAAGTACTTAAAAAATGTATTGCAGCATAATAAGTGTGTAAAAATTATAAGGGTGAGTGAAGCATTCATGTCAAGGCCATGATGCAGCCGAGAAGTGCAGCGCCAAGGTGTTGCTGTAGTTTTTAAGTTTCCTCTTAAACATTCATTTGATTTTGTGGATGAAATAGCTGCACCGTGTGCAAAATCAAGAAATTGTTATATAGGCAATCTAAAATCGCAGCAGCACCTGGTCGCAGGGCCTCTCGGCCTTACCGCAAGAGATAACGTAAAAGCATGTAAATAAAGTATAAAGGGGTAATGAAATACCAAATTACTTAGCTCGGCTGCTCCCATCCTGGAGGAGATTGGCAAATGGACTGGAAGATACGTCTTCAAAGGCTGACCTGTGCTGATCTCCTGCCCCTTCCTTATAGTTCCAGTACAAATTATTTAATCACGTGTTGCAGCAAGTAGGATTCCCCCAATGAAATGACTTTCTAAGACTTACGTAACTATTTCTCTAAGAATTGTTTGGATCTCATACATATAATGATAAGCAAATAAGTTTCTTGACCTTGCATTCATAGAAGAGATATCAGATGGTCAAATGGTCATGAAATGCAGTCTGGCTTCACAAAATTCTAGATATTTACCCCATGATTTACTAAACTCTGAATCAGTGGTCCCGACTAGAGTTGAGCGACCTTGACCTTTTTAGAGTCGAGCCGGGTTTCGCGAAACCCGACTATCTCAAAAGTCGGGTCGAGTGAAATCGGCCGATTATGACGTAAAGTCGGGATCGACCGAAACACGAAACCCAATGCAAGTCAATGGGGCAGCATAGTCGGCAGTGAGAGGGGGCCAGGAAAACACCTAGAGTACCCATTTTAATGTCAAAACCATCCATTCTTCTTAATGAAGCTTGTCAAGCGTAATTTACCTTATAATAATTGTAAGGCATTTGAAATTGGGGGTCATTTGGCTAAAGTTGTGGTGGGTAGGGCTGGTTCAAGTAATTAGTGGGCCCAGGAAATCTGGACCACGTCACGGCAGTGGAGCAGGGAGAGGTAAGTATTTCAACTTTGCAAGTGCTGTGAACCTGAGCAAGCAGGGGGGGCCCACTCGTTGGCATTGGCACTGGCACAGGGCCCCTCAAAGTACAGCGGTGTGTTTGCACGGCGGGGGCGCCTCCCACCGGCAGCAACACTTTTGCGTACTATGAGAGGCCCTGTGCCAGTGACGTCGCCAACTAGTATTCCTCCCCCTACCTGATGAAGGAACCTGCACTTTCATCTGCACCTTCCTCTTTGTCCCCGTGTAAGGTGGTATGGTATGCGGGAAGAGCAACCTGACTTTCAGCAGGGTCACAATGTTGTTGTGTAGCGTGCACGGGGAATGTTGCGTTATGGGTCAATGTACCAGCAGACTCATCTATCATTGGCTGGGCAATGGGCAGGATGAGGAGGAAACACAGATATAGGCCCAAAGAATAAAGTTGGCTAAATGCAGTTCAAAATTGGTAACACAGGAATAACCAGGGGGCATTGCAGTGGAGGACAACTGGAATGAGAGGCTGACACAGAGAGTAGGCCCAAATCAGTAAGTAGTCGAAATGCAGTTCAAAATTGGCAACCGTAGTAAACAGACGGCACAGCTTTGTTCAGTGGAGGAGAACAGCAAGGAGTGGCAGACACCGATAGTAGGCCCCAACCCAACTATTAGGCCAAATGCAGTCTAACATTAACAACTACTTAACGAGCGCCTGAAAACGGAATTTCAGGACAGGAAACCAGGAGAACAGCAAGGAGTGGCAGACACCGATAGTAGGCCCCAAACCAACTAGTACGCCAAATGCAGTTGTTCCGTTTAACCACAATTTAATGAGAGCCTGAAGATAGAAGTTCAGGAAAGGCAACCTGGAGAACACCTTGGAGTGGAACACACCATCTCTCTACACCCCATACCCAATTTGTAGGCCTAATACAGTGTAGTTTCCAAGAACTACTAAACGAGAGCCGGAAGATCGAAGCTCAGGAAAGGCAACCTGGAGAACACCTTGGAGTGGAACACACCATCTCTCTACACCCCATACCCAATTTGTAGGCCTAATGCAGCGTAGTTTCCAACAACTACTAAACGAGAGCCGGAAGATCGAAGCTCAGGAAAGGCAACCTGGAGAACACCTTGGAGTGGAACACACCATCTCTCTACACCCCATACCCAATTTGTAGGCCTAATGCAGTGTAGTTTTCTACAACTACTAAACGAGAGTCGGAAGACCGAAGCAATGGCAAGGAAACCTGGGGAACACCTTGGAGTGTAACACACCATCTCTCTCCACCCCATACCCAATTTGTAGGCCTAATGCAGCCTACTTTCCGACAACTACTAAACGAGAGCATGAAGATCGAAGCTCAGGAAAGGCAACCTGGGGAACACCTTGGAGTGTAACAAACCCTCTCTCTACACCACGGAAGGGCTGATTCTTAGGAAGGAAGGCTGTCGGAAAGAAGCAGGGCGCGTCCGAGGGTGATTATATTCTTATTAGGTATATACTCACCCTCGGACGCGCCCTGCTTCTTTATTTGTAATGAATGTTTATTTGCAATGTGGTTTTGACTTACTCTATTTTTTTGGTAAATAATGATTTTATTTTTTTCATTGTTTTGCATCTTCTTGGCAATAATATAAAGAAGACGCGACAGGACAACACTCGGTGGATGCCATATCTGTGTTTTAAATTGAAAAAAACTTTCAGTTAACTACTTGCAGGAGAAAGTTATTGTAGCTGGTGGCCATTTTTAGTACTGTACCAGATTTTTGTTGTATGTGTTTGTTTTTAATGTTAAAATGTCTGCATTTGATATCTCTCCAGTATTTTCTTTTTTATAAGCAAAATACTTATTTTTATATTTTCTGATGTTGGTTCAAGGGGTACACGGGCAGCAGTAGACAGGGCAGTGGAGGCCTAGTGGAAGGAGGGACCGCAGACAGGCTTCGAAGCCCTAACATAATAAATTGGGCTGGCTGTAGGCAATTTAAAATTGGTTCCAGGGGAACACGGGCAGCAGTAGACAGGTCAGTGGAGGCCTAGTGGAAGGAGGCACCGCAGACAGGCTTCGAAGCCCTAACATAATAAATTGGGCTGGCTGTAGGCAATTTAAAATTGGTTCCAGGGGAACACGGGCAGCAGTAGACAGGTCAGTGGAGGCCTAGTGGAAGGAGGGACCGCAGACAGGCTTCGAAGCCCTAACATAATAAATTGGGCTGGCTGTAGGCAATTTAAAATTGGTTCCAGGGGAACACGGGCAGCAGTAGACAGGTCAGTGGAGGCCTAGTGGAAGGAGGGACCGCAGACAGGCTTCGAAGCCCTAACATAATAAATTGGGCTGGCTGTAGGCAATTTAAAATTGGTTCCAGGGGAACACGGGCAGCAGTAGACAGGTCAGTGGAGGCCTAGTGGAAGGAGGGACCGCAGACAGGCTTCGAAGCCCTAACATAATAAATTGGGCTGGCTGTAGGCAATTTAAAATTGGTTCCAGGGGAACACGGGCAGCAGTAGACAGGTCAGTGGAGGCCTAGTGGAAGGAGGGACCGCAGACAGGCTTCGAAGCCCTAACATAATAAATTGGGCTGGCTGTAGGCAATTTAAAATTGGTTCCAGGGGAACACGGGCAGCAGTAGACAGGTCAGTGGAGGCCTAGTGGAAGGAGGGACCGCAGACAGGCTTCGAAGCCCTAACATAATAAATTGGGCTGGCTGTAGGCAATTTAAAATTGGTTCCAGGGGAACACGGGCAGCAGTAGACAGGTCAGTGGAGGCCTAGTGGAAGGAGGGACCGCAGACAGGCTTCGAAGCCCTAACATAATAAATTGGGCTGGCTGTAGGCAATTTAAAATTGGTTCCAGGGGAACACGGGCAGCAGTAGACAGGTCAGTGGAGGCCTAGTGGAAGGAGGGACCGCAGACAGGCTTCGAAGCCCTAACATAATAAATTGGGCTGGCTGTAGGCAATTTAAAATTGGTTCCAGGGGAACACGGGCGGCAGTAGACAGGTCAGTGGAGGCCTAGTGGAAGGAGGGACCGCAGACAGGCTTCGAAGCCCTAACATAATAAATTGGGCTGGCTGTAGGCAATTTAAAATTGGTTCCAGGGGAACACGGGCGGCAGTAGACAGGTCAGTGGAGGCCTAGTGGAAGGAGGGACCGCAGACAGGCTTCGAAGCCCTAACATAATAAATTGGGCTGGCTGTAGGCAATTTAAAATTGGTTCCAGGGGAACACGGGCGGCAGTAGACAGGTCAGTGGAGGCCTAGTGGAAGGAGGGACCGCAGACAGGCTTCGAAGCCCTAACATAATAAATTGGGCTGGCTGTAGGCAATTTAAAATTGGTTCCAGGGGAACACAGGCAGCAGTAGACAGGTCAGTGGAGGCCTAGTGGAAGGAGGGACCGCAGACAGGCTTCGAAGCCCTAACATAATAAATTGGGCTGGCTGTAGGCAATTTAAAATTGGTTCCAGGGGAACACGGGCAGCAGTAGACAGGTCAGTGGAGGCCTAGTGGAAGGAGGGACCGCAGACAGGCTTCGAAGCCCTAACATAATAAATTGGGCTGGCTGTAGGCAATTTAAAATTGGTTCCAGGGGAACACGGGCAGCAGTAGACAGGTCAGTGGAGGCCTAGTGGAAGGAGGGACCGCAGACAGGCTTTGAAGCCCTAACATAATAAATTGGGCTGGCTGTAGGCAATTTAAAATTGGTTCCAGGGGAACACGGGCAGCAGTAGACAGGTCAGTGGAGGCCTAGTGGAAGGAGGGACCGCAGACAGGCTTCGAAGCCCTAACATAATAAATTGGGCTGGCTGTAGGCAATTTAAAATTGGTTCCAGGGGAACACGGGCAGCAGTAGACAGGTCAGTGGAGGCCTAGTGGAAGGAGGGACCGCAGACAGGCTTCGAAGCCCTAACATAATAAATTGGGCTGGCTGTAGGCAATTTAAAATTGGTTCCAGGGGAACACGGGCAGCAGTAGACAGGTCAGTGGAGGCCTAGTGGAAGGAGGGACCGCAGACAGGCTTCGAAGCCCTAACATAATAAATTGGGCTGGCTGTAGGCAATTTAAAATTGGTTCCAGGGGAACACGGGCGGCAGTAGACAGGTCAGTGGAGGCCTAGTGGAAGGAGGGACCGCAGACAGGCTTCGAAGCCCTAACATAATAAATTGGGCTGGCTGTAGGCAATTTAAAATTGGTTCCAGGGGAACACGGGCGGCAGTAGACAGGTCAGTGGAGGCCTAGTGGAAGGAGGGACCGCAGACAGGCTTCGAAGCCCTAACATAATAAATTGGGCTGGCTGTAGGCAATTTAAAATTGGTTCCAGGGGAACACGGGCGGCAGTAGACAGGTCAGTGGAGGCCTAGTGGAAGGAGGGACCGCAGACAGGCTTCGAAGCCCTAACATAATAAATTGGGCTGGCTGTAGGCAATTTAAAATTGGTTCCAGGGGAACACAGGCAGCAGTAGACAGGTCAGTGGAGGCCTAGTGGAAGGAGGGACCGCAGACAGGCTTCGAAGCCCTAACATAATAAATTGGGCTGGCTGTAGGCAATTTAAAATTGGTTCCAGGGGAACACGGGCAGCAGTAGACAGGTCAGTGGAGGCCTAGTGGAAGGAGGGACCGCAGACAGGCTTCGAAGCCCTAACATAATAAATTGGGCTGGCTGTAGGCAATTTAAAATTGGTTCCAGGGGAACACGGGCAGCAGTAGACAGGTCAGTGGAGGCCTAGTGGAAGGAGGGACCGCAGACGGGCTTCGAAGCCCTAACATAATAAATTGGGCTGGCTGTAGGCAATTTAAAATTGGTTCCAGGGGAACACGGGCAGCAGTAGACAGGTCAGTGGAGGCCTAGTGGAAGGAAGGACCGCAGACAGGCTTCGAAGCCCTAACGTAATAAATTGGGCTGGCTGTAGGCAATTTAAAATTGGTTCCAGGGGAACACGGGCAGCAGTAGACAGGTCAGTGGAGGCCTAGTGGAAGGAGGGACCGCAGACAGGCTTCAAAGCCCTAACATAATAAATTGGGCTGGCTGTAGGCAATTTAAAATTGGTTCCAGGGGAACACGGGCGGCAGTAGACAGGTCAGTGGAGGCCTAGTGGAAGGAGGGACCGCAGACAGGCTTCGAAGCCCTAACATAATAAATTGGGCTGGCTGTAGGCAATTTGAAATTGGTTCCAGGGGAACACGGGCAGCAGTAGACAGGTCAGTGGAGGCCTAGTGGAAGGAGGGACCGCAGACAGGCTTCGAAGCCCTAACATAATAAATTGGGCTGGCTGTAGACAATTTAAAATTGGTTCCAGGGGAACACGGGCAGCAGTAGACAGGTCAGTGGAGGCCTAGTGGAAGGAGGGACCGCAGACAGGCTTCGAAGCCCTAACATAATAAATTGGGCTGGCTGTAGGCAATTTAAAATTGGTTCCAGGGGAACACGGGCGGCAGTAGACAGGTCAGTGGAGGCCTAGTGGAAGGAGGGACCGCAGACAGGCTTCGAAGCCCTAACATAATAAATTGGGCTGGCTGTAGGCAATTTAAAATTGGTTCCAGGGGAACACGGGCGGCAGTAGACAGGTCAGTGGAGGCCTAGTGGAAGGAGGGACCGCAGACAGGCTTCGAAGCCCTAACATAATAAATTGGGCTGGCTGTAGGCAATTTAAAATTGGTTCCAGGGGAACACGGGCGGCAGTAGACAGGTCAGTGGAGGCCTAGTGGAAGGAGGGACCGCAGACAGGCTTCGAAGCCCTAACATAATAAATTGGGCTGGCTGTAGGCAATTTAAAATTGGTTCCAGGGGAACACGGGCAGCAGTAGACAGGTCAGTGGAGGCCTAGTGGAAGGAGGGACCGCAGACAGGCTTCGAAGCCCTAACATAATAAATTGGGCTGGCTGTAGGCAATTTAAAATTGGTTCCAGGGGAACACGGGCAGCAGTAGACAGGTCAGTGGAGGCCTAGTGGAAGGAGGGACCGCAGACAGGCTTCGAAGGCCTAACATAAGAAAAATGTCAATACAATGGTATTGACAGTGCCAGGCATTGAAGGATGTCAGCGCATAGACTAAACATTGGTGGAGCTGTGAGAGAAAATTTTGCAAGTCGTAGAGCACTGTTTGACCTGGGGGGGGGGGACTCTTGTGGCCGGCGGTACAGGCCCAGGGCCCCTCATATTACAAGGGTGTGTCTGACGTTGGGTGCGCACCACCACCGCCAGACACTTTATTGTACTATGAGGGACCTAGTGGCAGTGCCGTCGACCAAAAGCGGGCATACCCACCTCTTCAGACAAACAGTACTCTCACGGGTGCTGGCGCCAAGTGGCGATACCACGGCCCCGTGTGGGGACTTTGGCCATTTAGGGAGGTGTTAACATGTCGGATGCTGGACAATCAGGTGCTGCAAATTACGAGATTGGAAAAGTCGTTCAGAATAGTCCACAGGCAAGACCTTTACATAGGAAAGCTAGGTGTCAGCCGGGCAAGGTGGGGCAAAAGATTTCGAAATCCAGTTGTGGTTCATTTTAATGAAGGTTAGATCATCTACATTTTGGGTAGCCAGACGAGTCCTTTTTTCTGTTAGTATTGAACCTGCAGCACTGAATACTCTTTCTGATAGGACACTAGCTGCCGGGCAAGCAAGCTCCTGCAATGCATATTCTGCCAATTCTGGCCAGGTGTCTAATTTTGATGCCCAGTAATCAAATGGGAATGACGGTTGAGGGAGAACATCGATAAGGGATGAAAAATAGTTTGTAACCATACTGGACAAATGTTGTCTCCTGTCACTTTGAATTGATGCTGCAGTACCTGTCCTGTCTGCGGTCATAGCAAAATCACTCCACAACCTGGTCAGAAAACCCCTCTGGCCAACGCCACTTCTGATTTCTGCCCCTCCAACTCCTCTGGTCTGCTGGCCCCTGCAGCTCGTGTGAGAACGATCACGGGCGCTGTGTGCAGGGAATGCCAGAAGCAAACGGTCAACAAGAGTTGATTGTTTGGTTGCTAATATTAGTTCCAAGTTCTCATGTGGCATTATATTTTGCAATTTGCCTTTATAGCGAGGATCAAGGAGGCAGGCCAACCAGTAATCGTCATCGTTCATCATTTTAGTTATGCGTGTGTCCCTTTTGAGGATACGTAAGGCATAATCCGCCATGTGGGCCAAAGTTCCAGTTCTCAAATCTCCGGTTGTGCTTGGTTGAGGGGCAGTTTCAGGCAAATCCACGTCACTTGTGTCCCTCCAAAAACCAGAACCCGGCCTTGCCGCGCCACCAATTTCCAGTGGCCCCGGAAAAGCTTCCTCATTACAAATATAATCATCCCCATCATCCTCCTCGTCCTCCTCCTCCTCTTTGCCCGCTAACTCGTCCTGTACACTGCCCTGGCCAGACAATGGCTGACTGTCATCAAGGCTTTCCTCTTCCTCAGCTGCAGACGCCTGATCCTTTATGTGCGTCAAACTTTGCATCAGCAGACGCATTAGGGGGATGCTCATGCTTATTATGGCGTTGTCTGCACTAACAAGCCGTGTGCATTCCTCAAAACACTGAAGGACTTGACACATGTCTTGAATCTTCGACCACTGCACACCTGACAACTCCATGTCTGCCATCCTACTGCCTGCCCGTGTATGTGTATCCTCCCACAAAAACATAACAGCCCGCCTCTGTTCGCACAGTCTCTGAAGCATGTGCAGTGTTGAGTTCCACCTTGTTGCAACGTCTATGATTAGGCGATGCTGGGGAAGGTTCAAAGAACGCTGATAGGTCTGCATACGGCTGGAGTGTACGGGCGAACGGCGGATATGTGAGCAAAGTCCACGCACTTTGAGGAGCAGGTCGGATAACCCCGGATAACTTTTCAGGAAGCACTGCACCACCAGGTTTAAGGTGTGAGCCAGGCAAGGAATGTGTTTCAGTTGGGAAAGGGAGATGGCAGCCATGAAATTCCTTCCGTTATCACTCACTACCTTGCCTGCCTCAAGATCTACAGTGCCCAGCCACGACTGCGTTTCTTTCTGCAAGAACTCGGACAGAACTTCCGCGGTGTGTCTGTTGTCGCCCAAACACTTCATAGCCAATACAGCCTGCTGACATTTGCCAGTAGCTGCCCCATAATGGGAGACCTGGTGTGCAACAGTGGCAGCTGCGGATGGAGTGGTTGTGCGACTGCGGTCTGTGGACGAGCTCTCGCTTCTGCAGGAGGACGAAGAGGAGGAGGAGGGGGTGCGAACGGCTACAGCCAACTGTTTCCTAGACCGTGGGCTAGGCAGAACTGTCCCAAACTTGCTGTCCCCTGTGGACCCTGCATCCACCACATTTACCCAGTGTGCCGTGATGGACACGTAACGTCCCTGGCCATGCCTACTGGTCCATGCATCTGTTGTCAGGTGCACCTTTGTGCTCACAGATTGCCTGAGTGCATGGACGATGCGCTCTTTAACATGCTGGTGGAGGGCTGGGATGGCTTTTCTGGAAAAAAAGTGTCGACTGGGTAGCTCGTAGCGTGGTACAGCGTAGTCCATCAGGGCTTTGAAAGCTTCGCTTTCAACTAACCGGTAGGGCATCATCTCTAACGAGATTAGTCTAGCTATGTGGGCGTTCAAACCCTGTGTACGCGGATGCGAGGCTAAGTACTTCCTTTTTCTAACCATAGTCTCATGTAGGGTGAGCTGGACTGGAGAGCTGGAGATCGTGGAACTAGCGGGGGTGCCGGTGGACATGGCAGACAGAGAGGGTGGGAGATGGTATTGTTGCCGCCGGTGTCCTAGATGCAGTGTTTCTTACTACGAAACTGGCGATTCCCTGACCCTGACTGCTTTGGCCTGGCAAAGAAACCTGCACAGATACTGCAGGTGGTGCGGAAAATGGTGGCCCTACACTGCCGGAAGGGATGTTGCGTTGCTGACTAGCTTCATTGGCCGAGGGTGCTATAACCTTAAGGGACGTTTGGTAGTTAGTCCAGGCTTGCAAATGCATGGTGGTTAAATGTCTATGCATGCAACTTGTATTGAGACTTTTCAGATTCTGTCCTCTGCTTAAGGTAGTTGAACATTTTTGACAGATGACTTTGCGCTGATCAATTGGATGTTGTTTAAAAAAATGCCAGACTGCACTCTTTCTAGCATCGGATACCTTTTCAGGCATTGCAGACTGAGCTTTAACCGGATGGCCACGCTGTCCTCCAACAGGTTTTGGCTTTGCCACGCGTTTTGGGCAAGATACGGGCCCGGCAGATGGAACCTGTTGCGATGTTGATGCCTGCTGCGGCCCCTCCTCCTCCGCTTCAGAACTGCTGCCGCCTGCACCCTGTTCCCCCAATGGCTGCCAATCGGGGTCAAGAACTGGGTCATCTATTACCTCTTCTTGTAGCTCGTGTGCAACTTCGTCTGTGTCACCGTGTCGGTCGGTGGTATAGCGTTCGTGATGGGGCAACATAGTCTCATCAGGGTCTGATTCTTGATCATTACCCTGCGAGGGCAATGTTGTGGTCTGAGTCAAAGGACCAGCATAGTAGTCTGGCTGTGGCTGTGCATCAGTGCACTCCATGTCAGATTCAACTTGTAATGGGCATGGACTGTTAACTGCTTCACTTTCTAAGCCAGGGACAGTATGTGTAAAGAGCTCCATGGAGTAACCCGTTGTGTCGCCTGCTGCATTCTTCTCTGTTGTTGTTTTTGCTGAAGAGGACAAGGAAGCGACTTGTCCCTGACCGTGAACATCCACTAACGATGCGCTGCTTTGACATTTACCAGTTTCACGAGAGGAGGCAAAAGAGCTAGAGGCTGAGTCAGCAAGATAAGCCAAAACTTGCTCTTGCTGCTCCGGCTTTAAAAGCGGTTTTCCTACTCCCAGAAAAGGGAGCGTTCGAGGCCTTGTGTAGCCAGACGACGAACCTGGCTCCACAGCTCCAGACTTAGGTGCAATATTTTTTTTCCCACGACCACCTGATGCTCCACCACTACCACTACCCTCATTACCAGCTGACAATGAACGCCCCCGGCCACGACCTCTTCCACCAGACTTCCTCATTGTTTTAAAAACGTAAACAAACTAACGGTAGTTGTTGCTGTCACACAAATTACACGGTGAGCTATAACTTCAGTATGATTTAGCTACCCCTTTACAGGTGAGTGAGACCACAACGAAAATCAGGCACAATGTTACACACTCTGTTGTTGGTGGCAACAAATGAGAGAGATGCCACACACGCAGGACTGTCACTGAAGCACAAATGTAAATATTAATCTCCCACTGATTTGATTTTTTTTTTTTTTTTCAGGGAGACTTTAGGAAAAAAAAATAATAGAATAAAATGATATTTTCAGGGAGAATTTAGAAAACAAATAAAACAAAAAAAGGCTTTCTATGGCCCACTGAGTGAGAGATGACGCACACAGGAGTCAGGAGTGGCACACAAGCCCAGAGGCCAATATTTATCTCCCACTGATTGATGTAGTGATTTTTTCAGGTAGATTTTGGAACCCAAATCAAGCAAAAAAAATAATAGGCTTTCTATGGCCCACAATTGGAGAGAGAGAGAGAGATGGCACACCCAGGAGTCAAGACTGGCACACAAGCAGAAAGGGCAATATTAATCTCCCACTGATTTGATTTTTTTTTTTTTCAGGGAGACTTTAGGAAAAAAACTAATAGAATAAAATGATTTTTTCAGGAAGAATTTAAAAACCAAATAAAATAAAATGATTTTTTCAGGGAGAATTTAGAAAACACATAAAACAAAAAAAGGCTTTCTATGGCCCACTGAGTGAGAGATGACGCACACAGGAGTCAGGAGTGGCACACAAGCCCAGGGGCCAATATTTATCTCCCACTTTTTTTTTTTTGTTCCAGGGAAAATTTATAAACCCAATAAAAAAAATAATAAATAGGCTTTCTATGGCCCACTATCTGAGAGAGAGAGAGAGATGGCACGCTTAGGACTGGCACACAAGCCCAAAGGCCAATATTAATCTCCCTTTTTTTTTTCAGGGAGAATTTATAAAACCAAAAAATAATAATAAATAGACTTTCTATGGCCCACTATCTGAGAGAGAGAGATGGCATGCTTAGGACTGGCACACAAGCCCAAAGGCCAATATTAATCTCCCACTGATTGATTTATTGATTTTTTCAGGTAGAATTTAGAACCCAAATAAAGCAAAAAAAAAAAAAAAAAGGTCTTTCTATGGCCCACTGAGTGAGTGATGGCACACACAGGAGTCAAGAGTGGCACACAAGCCCTGAGGCCAATATTTTTCTCCCACTGATTGATGTAGTGATTTTTTCAGGTAGATTTTATAACCCAAATCAATCAAAAAAATAAATAGGCTTTCTATGGCCCACTGAGTGAGAGATGGCACACACAGGGATGGCACTCTAGCAGAAATGTCAATCTTAATCTCCCACAAAAAAAGAAAAAAAACAGGGAGTGTCCTTCAATTACTATCTCCCTGCAGTAATCTCAGCCAGGTATGGCAGGCAGCAATAAGGAGTGGACTGATGCACAAATTAAATAAAAAGTGTGTACAAACAAAAAAGATAGCTGTGCAGAAAGGAAGGAACAAGAGGATTTGTGCTTTGAAAAAAGCAGTTGGTTTGCACAGCGGCGTACACACAGCAATGCAGCTATCAGGGAGCCTTCTAGGGCAGCCCAATGAGCTACAGCGCTGAGGGGAAAAAAAAAATAAAAATGTAGCTTCCACTGTCCCTGCACACCGAAGGTGGTGTTGGGCAGTGGAAATCGCTACAGCACAAGCGGTTTGGTGGTTAATGGACCCTGCCTAACGCTATCCCTGCTTCTGACGAAGCGGCAGCAACCTCTCCCTAAGCTCAGATCAGCAGCAGTAACATGGCGGTCGGCGGGAACGCCCCTTTATAGCCCCTGTGACGCCGCAGACAGCAAGCCAATCACTGCAATGCCCTTCTCTAAGATGGTGGGGACCAGGACCTATGTCATCACGCTGCCCACACTCTGCGTTCACCTTCATTGGCTGAGAAATGGCGCTTTTCGCGTTATTGAAACGCGACTTTGGCGCGAAAGTCGCGTACCGCATGGCCGACCCCGCACAGGGGTCGGATCGGGTTTCATGAAACCAAAAGTCGTCGACTTTTGAAAATTAACGACCCGTTTCGCTCAACCCTAGTCCCGACCTTTCTTACGTGAAACCAGGAAACAACTAAAACAAGAAGTACCCACTGACTAAGGCTATGTTCACACACAGCATTTTGCTGTGGATTTTTCGGCATCAAAAGCCAAAGTGGATGGCAGGGAAAACGCTGTTTTTACTTTGTCCTTTTTTTCCACATTTAATAGAATGGGTAAAAAAAAACTTACAAAAATGTTGAAAGAATTGACATGCTGGGGATTTTAAAAAATGCTCAGTGGCTCAAAAAAATGCAAGGAAAAACAGTATATGAATGATAGTTTAGAAATCTGTAAAACACAGTGTTTTTCTGCACAAAAAAATATGTGGTGTGAACATACATATGTATGTGTCACATACATTTTTTAAAATGGGACAAATACCGTCACACCATTGCCACACCACATATTACCATAACATAGTGACCGAATAATACCTAATACAAAAAAACAAATACTGCCACACCATGGACAGAACACATATTACCACCACATAGTGATAGAATAATACCACATACAAGGAACAAATACTGCCACGCCATGAACAGATCACATATTATCCCCACAGTGACCAAATAATACCACTTACAAGGAACAAATACTGCCGCACCTTGACCAGATCACATATTACCACCACATAGTGACCGAATTATACCACATACAAAGAACAAATACTGCCACACCATGACCAGAGCACATATTATCCCCACATAGTGACCAAATAATACCACATACAAGGATGAAATACTGCCAAACCAAGATCAGAGCACATATTACCTCCACATAGTGATTGCATAATACCACATACAAGGAACAAATACTGCCACACCATGACCAGACAATATATTACCACCATATAGTGACCGAATAATACCACATACAAGAAACATACTGCCATACCATGACCAGAGCACATTTTACCACCACATAGTGGCCAAAAACACCACATACAAGGAACAAATACCGCCACACCATGACCAGAGCACATACAGTTAGGGCCAGAAATATTTGGACAGTGACACAAGTTTTGTTATTTTAGCTGTTTACAAAAACATGTTCAGAAATACAATTATATATATAATATGGGCTGAAAGTGCACACTCCCAGCTGCAATATGATAGTTTCCACATCCAAATCGGAGAAAGGGTTTAGGAATCATAGCTCTGTAATGCGTAGCGTCCTCTTTTTCAAGAGACCAAAAGTAATTGGACAATGGACTCTAAGGGCTGCAATTAACTCTGAAGGCGTCTCCCTCGTTAACCTGTAATCAATGAAGTAGTTAAAAGGTCAGGCGTGGATTCCAGGTGTGTGGTTTTGCATTTGGAAGCTGTTGCTGTGAGCAGACAACATGCGGTCAAAGGAACTCTCAATTGAGGTGAAGCAGAACATCCTGAGGCTGAAAAAAAAGAAAAAATCCATCAGAGAGATAGCAGACATGCTTGGAGTAGCAAAATCAACAGTTGGGTACATTGTGAGAAAAAAGGAATTGACTGGTGAGCTTGGGAACTCAAAAAGGCCTGGACGTCCACGGATGACAACAGTCGTGGATGATCGCCGCATACTTAATTTGGTGAAGAAGAACCCGTTCACAACATCAACTGAAGTCCAGAACACTCTCAGTGAAGTAGGTGTATCTGTCTCTAAGTCAACAGTAAAGAGAAGACTCCATGACAGTAAATACAAAGGGTTCACATCTAGATGCAAACCATTCATCAATACCAAAAATAGACAGGCCAGAGTTAAATTTGCAGAAAAACACCTCAAGAAGCCAGCTCAGTTCTGGAAAAGTATTCTATGGACAGATGAGACAAAGATCAACCTGTACCAGAATGATGGGAAGAAAAAAGTTTGGAGAAGAAAGGGAACGGCACATGATCCAAAGCACACCACATCCTCTGTAAAACATGGTGGAGGCAAAGTGATGGCATGGGCATGCATGGCTTTCAATGGCACTGGGTCACTTGTGTTTATTGATGACATAAGAGCAGACAAGAGTAGCCGGATGAATTCTGAAGTGTACCGGGATATACTTTCAGCCCAGATTCAGCCAAATGCTGCAAAGTTGATTGGACGGCGCTTCATAGTACAGATGGACAATGACCCCAAGCATACAGCCAAAGCTACCCAGGAGTTCATGAGTGCCAAAAAGTGGAACATTCTGCAATGGCCAAGTCAATCTCCAGATCTAAACCCAATTGAGCATGCATTTCACTTGCTCAAATCCAGACTTAAGACGGAAAGACCCACAAACAAGCAAGACCTGAAGGCTGCGGCTGTAAAGGCCTGGCAAAGCATTAAGAAGGAGGAAACCCAGCGTTTGGTGATGTCCATGGGTTCCAGACTTAAGGCAGTGATTGCCTCCAAAGGATTTGCAACAAAATATTGAAAATAAAAATATTTTGTTTGGGTTATGTTTATTTGTCCAATTACTTTTGACCTCCTAAAATGTGGAGTGTTTGTAAAGAAATGTGTACAATTCCTACATTTTCTATCAGATATTTTTGTTCAACCCTTCAAATTAAACGTTACAATCTGCACGTGAATTCTGTTGTAGAGGTTTCATTTCAAATCCAATGTGGTGGCATGCAGAGCCCAACTCGCGAAAATTGTGTCACTGTCCAAATATTTCTGGCCCTAACTGTATTACCTCCATATAGTGACCAAATAATACCACATACAAGGAACAAATACTGCCACACCATGACCAGAGTACATATTACCAGCACATAGTGATTGCATAATACCACATACAAGGAACAAATACTGCCACATTATGACTAGAACACATAGCTCTGGCAAAAATTAAGAGACCACCACATCAAAACCCTGTGATGTTCCACAAAAAATTGATTTCTGAACTCTTCCTGAGTTAAAACATTAGTATTGTTGTTTCTAAATGATTATGAACTTGTTTTCTTTGCATTATTTGAGGTCTGAAAGCACTGTTTGATTTTTTATTTTGACCATTTCTCCTTTTCAGAAAAAAACTACAAAATTTATTGCTTGGATAGTCGGAGACATGTTGTCAGAAGTTTATAGAATAAAAGAACAAATTTACATTTTAGGCTACTTTCACACTAGCGTCGGGCTCGGCCCGTCGCAGTGCGTCGGGCCGAGGTAACCGACGCTAGCAGTGAATGCGCCGCACAACGGGGGCAGCGGATGCATTTTTCCAGTGCATCCGCTGCACCATTGTGAGGTGTGGGAAGGTGGGGGCGGTCCATCGGCAGCAAAAAAGTTACATGTAACGTTTTTTGTTCCCGGCGGTCTGCCACAACACGGCGCAACCATCGCACGACGGTTGCGACGTGTCAATGCGTCGCTAATGTTAATCTATGGGGCAAAAACGCATCCTGCAAACAACTTTGCAGGATGCATTTTTTCCCATAAACGACGCCTTAGGCTACTTTCACACTAGCGTTAACTGCAATCCGTCACAATGCGTCGTTTTGCAGAAGAAACGCATCCTGCAAAAGTGCTTGCAGGATGCGTTTTTTCCCCATAGACTTGTATTAACGACGCATTGCTACGGATTGCCACACGTCGCATCCGTCGTGCGACGGATGCGTCGTGCTTTGGCGGACCGTCGGGAGCTAAAAATGCTACATGTAACGTTTTTTGCTCCTGACGGACCGCTATTTTCGACCGCGCATGCGCCCCCACCTCCCCGCACCTCACAATGGGGCAGCAGATGCGATGAAAATCTGCATCCGCTGCACCCGTTGTGTGGCGCTTACAACGCTAGCGCCGGTAACCTCGGCCCGACGCACTGCGACGGGCCGAGCCCGACGCTAGTGTGAAAGAAGCCTTACTCAAAAATATACCTATAAAGAGAAAAAGCAGACAAACTGAACATTTTGCAATGGTCTCTTAATTCTCACCAGAGCTGTATACCCACCACGTAGTGACTGAATAATACTACATATTACGACCACCTAATGACTGAATACTACAATATTGATCATTAATAAAAAAACACAACATTAATATTACCATGAGTGCTGTTATACACAGGAGCTTTGTACATAGTGCATAGTATCAGTATACAGGTAACACCCTGACTCACCAGTGACATCTCTAGTTGAAGTCCTTTATCTTTGCTTTTATTCTTCATCTAAGCTCAGATCGCCATCACTTGTACCAGCCAGCACTCATCTGTCACAAATCATTAAGGGATTTGTGACAGCTCTGGGTCTGTTGAAATTTAAATGTTGATTTTTCCTTCAGCTGATGATGTTGTTGGTAAACACTCCCACCTTCCTTTATATAATCACATGTCCCATCAACTGATCGTTGGTTATAGAGTTCTTCTATGCAGATCAGCTAGGGGTGTGGAGCTCTTCTGTGACAGTGTGCTGGTGGTGGGGGTTAAAATTACCCTTGTATTGTCAAGTGACATCAAGCCCAGGGGTTAGTAAGGGAGAGCCGTCAATAAAGCCCCCATTACTAAACCCATAGTAAGTATTGTTATAAACACACAGCAAGAATAAAATCTTTTATTTGAAATAAAACAAAACACCCCGTTTAACACTTTTATTTAAAAATAAAAAACAAATTTAAACTCCCCTTACGACAATTCCATTAAAGCCTTTGTCCCCTTTAAAAGACAGAAAATAATGAACAACCATAATACTCACCTTAAGCCTAATCCATTGAAGCCCTTGTCACCTGTAAAAAAAAAAAAAAAAAAAGAAAAATAATAAACAACCATATCCCTCACCTGTTCAAAGTGAAGATTAGCATTACTGTCCCACGCCTTAATCCAACTCTGCGATATCTGGCTTACAACCTTAATTCTTTATTTTACAAAGGCGTTACACAGCTGCTGCTGAATACACCTCTGATCATTGTCGCCTGCTCACGCAAATCTCAGCTCGACCAGGAGAAAATGATGAGAGCTGCCTTCAGCTGCCGGCGTCTGAGACCGGTACATGTTAGGCTGATGTCTAAGATTATATTGCAAAACCCTGTTGACAGGTTCCCTTTAAAGGGATTTTCTGGGTCAAATTTATGATAAGGCATTGAGTACTGTACACACTGTTTGGATTCCGCTGTTTCACTTACCTGTGCCCTCACTGAAATCTTTGCAAGCCTCTATTAATGGTATATATTTCATTCATCTGCTGCTTTTAACCCTTTAAGGCCTGCATCCTCACTCCCATCTCTGCAAGCCTCTATTAATGGTATACATTTCATTTATCTTAACGGAGTTTGTTCCCGGATGCTGTATGGTCATTTCACTTGATCAAAGAGTTAATGATTAGTGATGAGCGAATATACTCGTTACTAGAGATTTCCCAAGCACGCTCGGGTGTCCTCCGAGTATTTTTTAGTGCTCGGAGATTTATTTTTTATTGCCGCAGCTGAATGATTTACATCTGTTAGCTAGCATAAGCACATGTGGGGATTTCCTAGCAACCAGGCAACCCTCACATGTACTTATGCTGGCTAACAAATGTAAATCATTCAGCTGCGGCAATAAAAACTAAATTTTCTGAGCACTAAAAAATACTCGGAGGACACCCGAGCGTGCTTGGGAAATCTCGAGTAAGGTGTATATTCGCTCATCACTATTAATGATCCATGTTGGTCTACAGCTTTCAAGAAAGTTTTTTTGGGTCTGCAAGTTTAAAGAAAAAAATTGACCATATCCAACGGGTAGTTTTCTATCACTCCCCTAATATCATGCATTCTCTTCTCTCTTGCTCTCCATCTAGCTCACTTTCTGTCTTTGAACCGGTCATGGAAGGTTACCTGGCCCCTACTAAGCAGACCAGTGACCCTATTCCCTCACAACTCCTTCAGTCCCTTTCCCCTTCTGTCACCACTTACCTATCCAAAATATTAAATCTCTCTCTCTCATCTGAAATTTTTCCCTCCTCCTTCAAACATACCAGCATATACCAATTACTTTAAAAAAAAAATTGCTTGGCCAGAATTGCTAACTACAGACCTTTCTCTAATCTCCCATTCATTTCTAAACTACTGGAATGTTTGGTCCACTCTTGTATAAACCGCTATCGTCTCAGATAATGCTTTTATTGACCCTTAACGTTCTACTAAAACTGACCTTACTAAAGTCTGTAATGATCTACTAACAGATAAATCTAATGGTCACTGCTTCCTGCTGATGCTCTTGGATCTCTCTGTAGTATTCCACACTGAGTCATGAACACTGACCTTAACTGAGGCAAGGGAGGCCTGCAGATCTTTGAATGTTGTTGTGTATTTTGTGACCTCTTGAATGAGTCTTCGCTGTGCTCTTGGGGTAATTTTGGTCATCCAGCCACTTCTGGGAAGGTTCACCACTGTTCTATGTTTTCACCATTTGTGGATAAACTCTCGCACTGTTGTTCGCTGGAATCCGAAAGCTTGAGAAATGGCTCAATTACTTTGTTTCTCATTTGGTCCAGAATTTCTTTGAATTGCGGCATGATGTCTAGCTTTTGAGGAAACTTTGGTCTACTTCACTTTGTCAGACAGGTTCTACTTAAGTGATTTTTTGATTGAGAACAGGTGTGCCAGTAATCAGCCTGCGTGTGGCTAGGGAATTTGAACTCAGCTTCCCAAAGATGTGATAAATCAGTTAATTTATATTTTAACGGATGGGGAAATAACTTCTTCACACAGGGCCCTGTAGGTTAGGATTTCTTCTTCCCTTAATAATAAAGACCTTCATTTAACCCCTTTCTGACATCCGATGTACTATCCCGTCCATGTGGGCTGAGCCCGTATGACCATGGACGGGATAGTACGTCGAAGCGATCGGGGCCGGTTGTCAGCTGTTTCTCACAGCTGACACCCGGCACTAAGTGGCAGGAGCGGTCACAGACCACTCCCAGCACTTTAACCCCTGGAACACTGTAATCAAACAAGATCGCAGCATTCCCGTGGCATAGAGAAGCATCGCGCAGGGAGAGGGCTCCCTGCGTGCTTTCTTCAGACCCTCAGAACGCAGGACCTGAGAAGCCTCTTTCACTGCCTGTCAGATCGCTGATCTGACACAGTGCTGTGCAAAGTGAAGCTCATCAAGAGAATGCCAAGTGTGTGCAAAGCAGTCATCAAAGCAAAAGGTGGCTACTTTTGAAGAACCTAGAATATAAGACATATTTTCATTTGTTTCACACTTTTTTGTTGAAACACACAAATCAACATTTGTTGATTCCACATGTGCTAATTCATAGTTTTGATGCCTTGAGTGTGAATGTACAATTTTCATAGTCATGAAAATACAGAAAAATCTTTAAATGAGAAGGTGTGTCCAAACTTTTGGTCTGTACTGTACATCAGAGGGCTTTGCAAACTCAACGTGATGCCCGCAGACCATTCCATCAAAGTCTGCATTCCAAAACGGTGCTCCTTTCTTCCGAGCTCTACCATGCGCCCAAACGGTGGTTCTCCCCCCACTTATGGGGTATCCGCGTACTCTGGACAAATTGCACAAATTTTGAGGTCCAATTTCTCCGGATACTCTTGGGAAAATAAAAAATTGGGGACTAAAATCATTTTTGTGGAAAAAAAATGATTTATTTTCATGGCTCTACATTATATTCTGTGAAACAACTGGGGGTTCAAAGTGCTCACCGCACATCTAGATAAGTTCCTTTGCTGGTCTAGTTTCCAAAATTGGGTCACTTGTGGGGGGGTTTCCACTGTTTAGGCACATCAGGGGCTCTCCAAACACGACATGGTGTCTGATCTCAATTCCAGCCAATTCTGCATTGAAAAAGTCAACCTATGTTCCTTCCCTTCTGAGCTCTGCTGTGCGCCCAGTGGTTTACCCCCACATATGGGGTATCAGCGTACTCAGGACTAATTGCACAACAACTTTTTGGGTATAACTTCTCCTGTTACCCTTGGGAAAATTAAAAATTGGGGGCGAAAAATAATTTGTGAAAAACTATTTTTTATTTTTACAGTCTACATTATATACTCCTGTGTGTAAACGTCTGTGAAGCACTTGGGGTTCAAAGTGCTCACCACACATCTAGATAAGTTCCTTAGGGGGTCTAATTTCCAAAATGGTGTCACTTGTGTTTAGGCGCATCGAGAGCTCTCCAAACGCGACATGGCGTCCAATTTTAATTCCAGCCAATTTTGCATTCAAAAGTTAAATGGCGCTCCTTCCCTTCCAAGCTCTGCCATGCGCCCAAACAGTGGTTTATCCCCACATATGGGGTATCAGCATACTCAGGACAAATTGCACAACAACTTTTGGGGTCCAATTTCTCCTGTTACGCTTGGTAAATTTTTTGGGGAAAAAAGTTAAATATTCATTTTTTTTTAAAAACATTCCAAAAATTCCTGTGAAGCACCTAAAGGGTTAATAAACTTCTTGAAGGTGGCTTTGAGCACCTTGAGGGGTGTAGTTTTCAGAATGGTGTCATTTTTGGGGTATTTTCTATCATATAGACCCCTTAAAGTTACTTCAAATGTGATGTGGACCTTAAAAAAAAATGGTGTTTCTTCCAAATCTTGTCCCTCGTAGCATCTGTTTACACACCCTCCATGCACTTAAGAGCACATTGTATCTGCACTTATACAGATACTGGCTGGTGACCGATAAATGCAGCGTTATTTGAATACCATATTTATTATATTGATGGCTGGAACATACAACACAAGCACTTTTTACCATTTACCCGATTTCCTCATAGATTGTAAGATTGCATGCAGGGTACTCACTCCACTTGAGTCTGTAATGTAAAGTGTCGCGGAATATGTTGGCGCTATAGAAATAAAAATTAACATTACATACAAATTCTAATGTTAGATACTATACAGGTCCTTCTCAAAAAATTAGCATATAGTGTTAAATTTCATTATTTACCATAATGTAATGATTACAATTAAACTTTCATATATTATAGATTCATTATCCACCAACTGAAATTTGTCAGGTCTTTTATTGTTTTAATACTGATGATTTTGGCATACAACTCCTGATAACCCCAAAAACCTGTCTCAATAAATTAGCATATCAAGAAAAGGTTCTCTAAACGACCTATTACCCTAATCTTCTGAATCAACTAATTAACTCTAAACACATGCAAAAGATACCTGAGGCTTTTATAAACTCCCTGCCTGGTTCATTACTCAAAACCCCCATCATGGGTAAGACTAGCGACCTGACAGATGTCAAGAAGGCCATCATTGACACCCTCAAGCAAGAGGGTAAGACCCAGAAAGAAATTTCTCAACAAATAGGCTGTTCCCAGAGTGCTGTATCAAGGCACCTCAATGGTAAGTCTGTTGGAAGGAAACAATGTGGCAGAAAACGCTGTACAACGAGAAGAGGAGACCGGACCCTGAGGAAGATTGTGGAGAAGGACCGATTCCAGACCTTGGGGAACCTGAGGAAGCAGTGGACTGAGTCTGGTGTGGAAATATCCAGAGCCACCGTGCACAGGCGTGTGCAGGAAATGGGCTACAGGTGCCGCATTCCCCAGGTAAAGCCACTTTTGAGCTACAGAGAAGCAGCACTGGACTGTTGCTAAGTGGTCCCAAGTACTTTTTTCTGATGAAAGCAAATTTTGCATGTCATTCGGAAATCAAGGTGCCAGAGTCTGGAGGAAGACTGGGGAGAAGGAAATGCCAAAATGCCTGAAGTCCAGTGTCAAGTACCCACAGTCAGTGATGGTGTGGGGTGCCATGTCAGCTGCTGGTGTTGGTCCACTGTGTTTCATCAAGGGCAGGGTCAATGCAGCTAGCTATCAGGAGATTTTGGAGCACTTCATGCTTCCATCGGCTGAAATGCTTTATGGAGATGAAGATTTCATTTTTCAGCACGACCTGGCACCTGCTCACAGTGCCAAAACCACTGGTAAATGGTTTACTGACCATGGTATTACTGTGCTCAATTGGCCTGCCAACTCTCCTGACCTGAACCCCATAGAGAATCTGTGGGATATTGTGAAGAGAAAGTTGAGAGACGCAAGACCCAACACTCTGGATGAGCTTAAGGCCGCTATTGAAGCATCCTGGGCCTCCATAACATCTCAGCAGTGTCACAGGCTGATTGCCTCCATGCCACGCCGCATTGAAGCAGTCATTTCTGCCAAAGGATTCCCGACCAAGTATTGAGTGCATAACTGAACATTATTATTTGATGTTTTTTTTGTTTGTTATTAAAAAACACTTTTATTTGATTGAATGGGTGAAATATGCTAATTTATTGAGACAGGTTTTTTGGGTTATCAGGAGTTGTATGCCAAAATCATCAGTATTAAAACAATAAAAGACCTGACAAATTTCAGTTGGTGGATAATGAATCTATAATATATGAAAGTTTAATTGTAATCATTACATTATGGTAAATAATGAAATTTAACACTATATGCTAATTTTTTGAGAAGGACCTGTATATAGTTGAGTATAAGTCAACCCGAGTATAAGCCGAGGCACCTAATTTTGCCACAAAACACTGGGTAAACTTATTGACTCGAGTATAAGCCGGGTATGCATTGTCCCCTCATCCCTGTCCTGGTATGCATGGCTCCTTATCCCCATCATTGTATGCATGGTTCCTATATTAAAAAAAAAACCATCCTACTTACCATGCCTGCGCGCCCTTGCTGCATCTCGTTCCAGCATCTTCCGGCCGAGCAATCATGTGGCCCCGCTCATTAAGGTAATGAATATTCATTCCACACCTAAGGGGGAGGAGAAGAATGACTATTCATTACCTTAATGAGCGGGGCCACGTGATCGCTCAGCTGGAAGAGCTGCTGGTGCCGGAACGAACAAGATGCAGAGATGGTGCCGCAAGGAACGTAAGTAGGATGTGTGTTGGAAGCCGGTGGCTGCGGCTATCGCTGTGCGCTATTACAAAGAAATTAATATTCATTTCTATTTAGCAGGGGCACAGGCTTTAGCCGCAGTCGTTGGCTCCTGTCTCTGCGACCCGCTGCTCTGCCGCTCCCCCTCCCTCTTTCTGGGACAAATGACTCGTGTATCAGCGGAGGGGGGCGTTTTGAGCACAGAAAAAATGTGCTGAAAAACTCAGCTTATTCATGAGTATATACGGTATTTCAAATCCGATATGTTCAGATTAGAACCTGAGCTATAATCATTTAATTCTTACAATTCATGTTTGGTTTTCCAGTTTGACTTTAAACATGATTTGCTGATTCTGACTGTAAATCAGGCTAAACTGTCCAAAAAAGGTGATTGGTAGGAGATGACAATGCAAACAACTTACCTTTAAGAGAAATGGCACATGGCAAGCTGACCCCCAGAAGTAACACAAGCTCAGCAAGCAAACATAACAGGGAATATGTCACCAGAATTTTGCTATCCCATCTGAGAGCAGCATGCTGTAGGGGCGCAGATCTTGATCCCAGCTATGTACCACTAGCGGAGCTGCTAGCTTCAGTTTTGATAAAATGTCTGTTTTATCTGCTGCAGATCTACCAGCTCTCTGAAGGTTGTGTTCTGTATAACCCCGCCCACACCACTGATTGGCAGCTGTGTGTACACTGTGCATAGGCAGTCAGAGGTGGGGCAGGATTACACACAGCCTGATAGAACAGTGATTTTATTAGAACTACAGCAATCAGGCCAGTAAGTGACACATCGCTGGAATCAGTGTCTCTGCCCCTACATTATGAAGCTCTCAGATTAGGTGGCAAAAATCTGGTGACAGATGATAGTTCTTCTTTACATCTTTGAACGTATTAACGCAATGTTTTCTTTTCACAGATTTGGAGACTAGTAACCAATTTTCTGTACTTCGGACAGCTGGGTTTCAGTTTGGTTTTCAAAATGATTTTTACGTATCCTCACATTGTAGGAGGGATCCACCCTCTAAATATGGATATAAGGAATGTGTGTTGCTGTCATTAATAAGGTCACATGTTATAGAAGTCACTAAGTGAAATACATGGTTACTTTGGTTGTTAGTTTCCTTTACAGATATTTCTTCTATCCAGGTACAGATATTGCAAAATGTTGGAAGAAACCTCCTTTAGGGGGCGCACAGCAGATTTTGTGTTCATGTTTCTCTTTGGAGGACTCGTCATTACAGTATCCTTTTGTGGTTTTAAATTGTCGCAGATACTGAAAATCTTTAAATGAACTCCGATCCAAGAAATGTCTATATATCAGTAAAAGAGAAATAAGAAAACTTCAGTACTCTTAAAACCGTATGGTGATCCAAGCCTGGCTTAGTAGAAAAGCTTGCGGTGAGGTTTTTCTTCCTTAATAGGGACTTTAAAATGCAGCTGTATTACCTCAGTGTAAAGCTAGTGTTAGACCAGTAGCACATGACTAGGACCGTGCTCACATGCAGGCTATCCCCGCATGTGTTGTGGCTGTCGGACAGCTGCGAGACATGCAGCCGCGGGGACTAGAACATATTATTCGAGCATGCCAAAGACACTCAGTTAACACCCAAGCATGCTCAGATAACACCTTATTAGAGCATATTTGCTCATCACTAGTGAACACAGCCTTTTCTAATGCAATTCTTGCACTCTGACACGGAGTTAGAACATGAAAAAGAGCCATATTTTCATTTTTTTAATGGGCAGCTTGATTATAACACATTTTCACTATGCCTCATCATCTATTTGTCAATTCAAATAAGTTTCTAATACCATTTTTTGCAACAAATCAAATCTGCCAATATGTGTGTAAATAAAGCAAGTATCATATGATGGCTGTATCCTTATAGTTACAAATATCTGGCTTAAAAACCTATAAAATAAAAATTTTATTTTAGTAAAGGGAATCGGTCAGCAGCTTTTTGCTACCTCATCAGCATAATGTAGGCAAAGAGACCCTGATTCCAGCAATGTATCACTTAGTTTACTGGGTGCATTGGATCTGACACAGTCAGAGTTCTTAGATTTAAGGTACCGTCACACAACGATATCATTAACGATATCGTTGCTTTTTGTGACGTAGCAACGATATTAACTAAATCGTTATGTGTGACAGCGACCAACGATCAGGCCCCTGCTGGGAGATCATTGGTCGCTGGGGAAAGACCAGGACTTTATTTCGTCGCTGGATCTCCCGCTGACATCGCTGAAGCGGCGTGTGTAACGCCGATTCAGCGATGTCTTCACTGGTAACCAGGGTAAACATCGGGTTACTAAGCGCAGGGCCGTGCTTAGTAACCCGATGTTTACCCTGGTTACCATTGTAAAAGTAAAAAAAAAAAAAACTACATACTCACATTCCCGTCACGTCCCCCAGTGTCAGCGCCGGCCGGCCGGCCGTAAAGCAAAGCACAGCGATGACGTCACCGCTCTGCTTTCCGGCCAGCACGCTTACACAGTGCAGAGAAGCTGAGGCCGGGGGACGCGACAGGAATGTAAGTAAGTATGTAGTGTATTTTTTTTTTTTACTTTTACAATGGTAACCAGGGTAAATATCGGGTTACTAAGCGCGGCCTGCGCTTAGTAACCCAATGTTTACCCTGGTTACCCGGGGACTTCGGGATCGTTGGTCCCTGGAGAGCTGTCACACAGACGCAGCAGCGATCGGCATCGTTGTCTAGATCGCTGCAGCGTCGCTTAATGTGACTGTACCTTTAGGAATGCAGCACAGATGAAGCTAACCCCGCCCACACCAGGCTCTCTATGTACATTGTCTAGAAACAGTGAGCTGCTTACCACAGGAGGGGGTGGAGTTAGACTACACAGACTGCAGTAACTGATGTAGTCCAGACAATGATGATCATAAGGTGATAAAACCTTCGGAATAAGTAAACAGTACCCAACTGGACATGTGACATCATTGAAATCTGTGTTTTAACCCCTATCTCATACAGTCCTCAGATTACATAGCAAAAACCTGCTATCATATTCCCTTTAAAATACATTTATAACTTCGAGATGGGAGTATCGATTCACAAGACTCCCGTCCATCAGCCTGGACAGTAATCTGTGACCACTGGACTGGAAGCCTACAAAACTCACTGCCTCTCAGGATAGCCAGGAGATTCGCAGACCTCCTGGCCAGCAGCCATAGATTAGTGACCTAGCTGATGGACCGGAGTGCTGCGAATCGAATCTCTCACCTATTCACAAGCGAGAGAGGATGAATGTGGAATCTTTGTGGCTCTGACTGCTGGTATCACAATTGATCACTAGAATGAGGATCAGAAACCAATGATCTGGAGCACTGTACTCAGAGCTAAAAGACTACTACTGACGCTATTCAAATGCCTCTAGAACACGTGGTTGGGGCCCCGCATGATCATGTTTCTCACCTATCCTGTGGATAATAAATGTTTGCAGTGGGGTAACCCCTTTTATAAATGCTCCTTCTGTATAGTATTCTATGGGTCTAATCATACTCAGCATGTAATCTTTTTAGGCTTCTTTGGACTATACGGGCTCATTTGGCTGCCGATTTCTCAGGAGCATTTAGGTCCTCCAGAACCTTTGCATTTTCTTTAGGTATCATCAATACTGTAGCTATAAAAATAAATGTACAGTAAGTTGAGCCGCCAGTGATTTCTTTAGGTCTAAATTGTCCAATCATGTCCTAAACAAGAAACAGGTGTTTGGTCTTTTTGTCAATCTCTTCTTTATGGGCCAGGCTTTTACTCTGATGTTGGTATACATTTGGTGCCGCAGAAATCCTTCCGTTCAAATCAATATTCTTGGCATTCTTACAGTCCAGGCGCCATACATGCCCTGGGTACTTCTGGCTTTGTCCCTACTAGGGGACGATTCCGTCCTTGTGGATGCACTAGGTAAGATATGTGGCCTCCAGGTCCGCTTTTTTACATGTGTTCAGAGGTGGCCTTATTTTAGGCTGTATGTAAAATGTTTTTCTTCCGTTTCAGGCATTGCAGCTGGACACATTTATTACTTTCTTGAGGATGTTTTCCCAAACCAACCAGGAGGAAAGAAGCTCTTAGTTACTCCCGAAATTCTGTAAGTATGAAAATGATGGGTCCTATACCCTACGCTAGGAAGAGTTCGGTTAATAGGAACTTGATGAAGTAATAGACACAAGCAGAAAAAACCCTTTCAGTGGTAGGGTAGTGATCCTTATATAGAAAAGTGATGCTGTCCAGACCGCTCATCCCCTGCCCACTGAGGTAGCAGATTGGCTGCAGGGTGAAATGACTGGTGGTTGGCCAATCACATCACTTCTGCTCCTCCAGAAATTGGAGCAGTGGTGGTGGGGATGATTTGATTGGTAAGTATTGCTTGTTTTTTTATTTTATTTTTTCATAAAGATCTCTACTTTTTAATCATTACAAATGCAGTGAAGAGCCCATTTAGATCAGGACATCTTGTACTTGGTTTTCCACCATATAAAAACAATATGCGCCATGGAAATAAGTTGCTCGATAAATGCATGTTACAAAAACTAATGTCATAATAGTTGTGCAGGATTTCTTAAGGGAGGTAGTAACATTACCTTCTGAAAGCTTTATCTGTGTGTCTTCCGCAGGAAACAGATGTTTGATGAGCCTCACGTGGACCCCAATTACAACCCTTTACCAGAAGATATTGTGAACCAATTGGTCAACGGGCAGCTGCCTCAAGTTGACTAAAGCAACAGAATTAAAACCAAATTTCCTGCATAACTTAAAATAAACAATTTTTCTAAGCTATGGACTTGTGCATTCAAGTTAGGCAGTACTGTGAATCAGTTTTAAAGAAGCCCTCCCAAAGTTTTTATCCTCTATTTTATTGCAGTCATCATATTACATAGCGATGTGTACTAACAATTGCTCATTTTGCCTTCCTACCCAATAAATTCTTCTCTTTTCTCTGCTCTATGCAGAAACAGGAAGTCGTGTCCTCGCAAAAATCATTCCCCTCTTTAAGTCCTGTTCCAGCTGCTACCTCTGACCCCCCACCTGAGACTGTTTCAGTGAATTATGGCTCATACAGGGAAAATTGAGCTCCTGATTCTACATAGAGCTTAGAAGGTTTCAGTTAGTCAGTTTTTAATCATGTGATATCATAGACCAAATAGAAAAAAGAGAAGTATTAGCTGGGTAGAAAGGCAAAATGGGCAATTGTAAGTACACAAGGCTATATAATATGACTGCAATGTATTAAGAGGATACAAATTTTGATGGGAAGAGCGCTTCGTAATTTTCTTTTCTCTGCTCCGTATAGAAACAGGAAGTCTCTTATCCCTGCATGAGTTATCCCGATCTTCAACTACTGACTGAGCATAGCAGCTACTCCCTCTTGCCAAGGACTTTTGCAGTGATGACTCATTTAGGGAAGAGACTTCCTGTTTCTACATTTTGCTTTGAACAATTTAGCTAGTCAGTTTTTATTAACATGATTTCATTGACCTAAAGGAAAAGAGAAGAACTGTTGTGTAGAAAGGCAAAATTAGCAATAGTAAGTACACAGTGACATATGACGACTGCAATATATTAAGAGGATTAAAGTTTTTTAGAAGCACTTCTTTTATGGACAAGTAGGGTCAGCTATTACAATTTGTTTCTGAAATGATCTTTCCAAAATAATATTTATTGGCTGACAAAATACACCATATCCTTAACAGAACATTGATCCTGTAATAATTGGATGAGGCACAGATTATATCTGTAAACAAACTTCAGACTTTATCCAGAGCAGACTTGCCCACATGGAACATAAATAGGCAGGGGGAGTGGGGAGACAATAAAAAAGGCAAAATCCTCAATGCAAAATATTCAGCATTATGTTTATTTAAAAAGTTCTCTACAAGTGCGTGACGCACCTATACAAATTAAAAATAGAACACAAAATAGCTTTAGGTATCACGTACACAGGTATAAAGGAGGGCTTGGGACATCTGTCTCAGGTCTTCCGGTAGTCAGGTAGCACTAAAGCTTCACACTCTGTACATGGAAGGAAAGGCTGAGGGAGTCAAACTAGGCAGCATCCAGCTGCTTTCAAAGTGGAATGTGTGGGTTCCCTGCACCTTCTGATTTGGGCTCAAGAGGTGCTAAGGAGACCCTCCCTCCTCCACAGCTCTTTAGTCTTAATTTTTTTTTTTACATTTTTCTCTTTTTTTTTTTAATGGCTTTTTGTTTATTTATGGGGCGAGGTTCCATCTCCAGGATGTGAACCGCGAGTTTCATCGGGAGGGGACTGTTTACCAGGCCGGTGCAGTGTTGGCAAGACGTCTCATACGCCTATAGGGAGGAAAAGAGAAGAGGGGCAAGATAAATGTTAAGGAGGTTGTAGGTGTATTCTTAACACTAAGGCAGAGGATCAGGTAATGTTCATGGGGGATTTTAGTTTCACACTGGCCACTTGAAAACCATCTTCTAGCGCAACTACTTCTAATACCCTTCCAGATACTCTTTCAAAATAAACCAAATCCTGCATCCCGAAATGATCCTTCATCTGCTAAAGAGCTTTGTTGCCCAGAGTCGGACCATAAGAAAAAAATGCAGCAAGAGCTATGCATAAAATAATACAAGGGCATCACTTCAAAACGTGAAATGCCAACTGCAGACATGTCTACATGCCTGTGGCCAAATGTTCCAAACTCGTAAGGTCATTCTGGGTTAGATCAAGTTGATGGGGAATTACATGTCTGTAAGCGCTCAGCCTAACTGGAGAAACTATGTGAAAAATGATATCTGCAGATTGTATATATCGGGGATGGAAAATAAGCCTTCTGTTCGATAAATCCGTTCTAATATTTATATAAATGTCAGCTTTTGCTAAAGTTGAGTCAGTCCCATTGACTCCGATATGGTTGTGTGTTTTACCGGTATGGCAAATTACAATATGTGCTGATAGCTAAAATTAAAAGTAAAAAAAAAAATAAAATAAAAAATGAAATAATCTATACAACAATAGGGGGCAAAGCAGACCCTAAAATTAGTTTCTCTTAGTTCTAGTAGATAAGTGCCAAACTGAAAGCTCTCCTTGCCCAGGGCAGGTAAGGCATTAACGTAGCAACTGAAGTGTTAGTACATTAAGGGTTAGTACATTCACAGGCTTCTCTGCCATATTTCCATGGAACTTGTCCTACCCAACAGATGTTACAGCCACAATTATGGTGGCAACCAACCAGAAGCAGATACACTCTCTATAAAGGCACGTGTTCTAGTTTATATAAGAATGTATTGCACAAAAACACAGATATGGAACCAAAAGACTTGTGCCTACAAGCACCGGGGCGGGAAACGATATCATCCAGATGTCCTCAGTTAGTAAACTAACAGCTAAAATTAGGGGCTTAAAAGTGTTAGAGGATGATAAAGCCAGCAAGTGGGTTACCCAAGTCATTCCAGGTTGTACCACAGATTGTCCTCAAGCCAATGGACTACAAGGGTACTGCAATGCCTAACTATGCAGATATCAGCCATGAATTCCCTCAGTCACAGCTCTTTAAGCATGATCGACCTCCTCAACAAGAAAAATCAGGGGACTCAACCTCAGAGAAAACCATCCGTCCATGTGTACCGTAATAAATTCCAACCTATGCCCAAAGAGGCTCTCCAACCAGCGTGAGCCATTTAATCTGAAACATAGCGCCTCACCTTCCAGAAATAAAAACAGGAACATTAATACTGTCACTACACTAGATACACGGAAAGTAAAAATACAAGTATTAATACTGCACATAAGTACTTGATAAAGGCACCACCATAATATAACCAGTGGCGATTCATGTTCCAGTAACCCAGCATGCACCAGTAGACGTATACACTACAGGGACTGGCAAAAGTTAAAGGATTATGGTTAAGCGTTTCAAGCAGCAAAGCTATATCTATAACGACATTTCACAAGCAGATTTTTGGCACCAGTTTTAAGTATAATCCATCGATGCTAAAGAACACTAAAGCCTGATCAACAGATACGAGATACAAAAGAACATGAAGGCTTCTGCTGTGGGCACTCAGAGGTGCTCCTGCTACAGGAACCAGCAATATCCTATATATAGTAGGTTCTGATAAAGGAGGGGAAAAAAATAATTAAAAATTAGGAGGCAAGTTGGCGATTGACTATCTCAATGTGAGACAAAGATGCTTGAAGGTGGAAATCAATTCTAAGTGCATTAAGCCTCAAGGCCGAGTACCATGTTTAGGGGTTAAACAGAATCACTTTTCTAAGGGGAGTTGGGCACAGATGGTGCTACTAAGCTAATGGCGAGCACTGGGAGAAATGTCCAATCCCACCAGCTAAAGTCATATGAAATACCAACACGTCACTTGCAAAGTGCGATAATGATTAAAAGAGCAGCTCCACTGGCTGAAGCACGACAGCACAGACACGGATACACACATCACTTCATAGGCTGGTGCGCAAAAGCGGAAAAGTCTTCCTTGTGGACGCTCCCAGGAAGTGCCACATTGTTGGCTATATTCTACCCCGGCGAGAAGCCCGGAAGGAAAAGCGTATGAAACGACGGTGGCACCTGGTGTTCCTGTCCTGGTCACGGATCTTCTTTTCCATTTCTGCATCTGTAAGGGTCTCCAGAAGAGGACACCATTGGTCTGCATCACCTGTATTGCGGATTGCGATCTCCACTGTTGGTAAGGGGTTTTCACTGAAATAAGAATGTTAAAATGTTAGGAGACAAATAATAATTTTATTTATATAGCACTAATATATTCCGCAGCACTTTACAATTAAAGTACGGACATGTACAGACAAAGACAATGCAAAGTAACACATTACAGCAGGAGGAGTGAGGGCCCTGCTCACAAGCTTACAATCTATAGGGAAATAAGGGGGGACAATAGGTAGAACGTGCGCTTGTCGTGTAAGGACCTGCCAAAACCCAGCACAGGTTTACCTGCAGTTCTAAAATCAGATCAAACTTCACAAAATGACGACCACAGCTACCTAGTTGGGTGTAACATTTATTAACTCCTATTACACATCGATTTACGTATAAAACAATGCTTTATGGCCAACTGTTTAATATAACAACAAAATAAGGAAACAACTTCAAATTAAGGCCGGGTTTACACCAGCCGATCCGTGAGGTTAAATGACCGGTGATCGGCCACGTTTGCCACTTTACACTGACATAACACTTGACGATACACACAGAACAATCAGCAATAGATCGTTCTGTTTACAGCGACTGTCATTGTCCTCGGCAGCACATATTTATACAGGACGATGTGCTGCTGAGAACAATGAGCTTCAAGCCAGTCAAAAATGCATTTCACTCTATGAACGAGGATTGGGTGATCGACAGGTTGCTCTTAGTACGTGATTATAGGGAAACGTGCATTTCGATAATCACTCGAAAAAATAATGCCGAGTAAATATATCTTAAAGGGGTCACCCAGACAAAATTTTAATTTTCCCATAAGACTCAATATGTTAAAAACAAACACACACACAAACTCAGTCACACTGTCATACCGACCTGAAGCCACGTGAATCCAGCGCGGGTTGTCCCATGGTTTGCGCTAAGATGGGAAGTGGTGATGTAACAGCTCCACCTGTTGCCATCATAAAACATCAGATGACGCACTACTCCAGTCACTTCTGCAGCTGGATCTAGGTGAGTGCTAGCAGGCGACATGGCCCGAGTGTTTTTATTGTTTCAAACATCCAGACCACTGGGCAAACTTTTATTGTACTCGCCTACAGGGCGGTCAGGGCCGATGGGCGTTGCTGTTCTTGCTTTAGCGCCTCCTCTTCTTGTGATCACCGTCTTCCTGCACCGCTTTGTGTCCTACATCATCCATGCAGTGTCCCCCAATCGTGATCCTGTGCAGACGTACTTCTGTACTGAAGTGTGAATGCGCAGGCGATCTTTGGCCATTTTCTGCGCCTACGCACTGCACTCGACAGGGCACAGAGAAGTACGCCAGCATAGGAGAGCGATGCTGGGCACTGGATGATGTAGGACACGTCATCCACCCGAAGCAGTGCAGGAGCACGGCGATCATAAGAAGAGAGGCGCTGAAGCAAGAGCAGCAATGCCCATCTGCCCGGACCGCCCGGTAGGCGAGTATAATAAAAGTTCGGATCCGGGCATATACACAGCATATTAGATTGCTGTATATGAGGGCTTACAGGTACTGGCATTATCTCATATTGGAAAAACCTGGTGTATTTGGTTCATATTTAAAAAGTGCCTTGAATGACATTGACACAAACCATTTTTTTTTTTTTGCAAAGTATTGAATTTTTTGAACTGCTAAAATATAAAACAGGGACTTATAAAAGTTAGGCATTTCCGCAATTGTACAGACCTGAAGAATCAGGTCACCTTGGCATTTTACTGCTCAGTGAATGCCATAAAAACAAAACTATGGCAGACTTGCATTGTTTCTTTCACCATTTCAGCTCATGTGGAAATTTCCACTTTTTCCAATGCACAATATGGTAAAAATCAACGTTGTAATTCAAAGCTACAACTTGTCCCACAAAAAGTTCTCATTGCTATTTTAAAAAAAAAGTTATTAGCTTTTGGATGAATGGAAAGAAAATGCAAAAGTAGAAAAATGGGAAATCAACCATTAAGGGGTTATATTTTATTACTAATTTCGTCTGGAAAGGACCCAAGAGAACTGTTTTGTGTGGGGTTTAGTGAAAAAATAAGCTTGTTAATTTACATTCCTAGTTGACAGTGACATGAAAAACATTGTTTCCCATCTACAGAATATGCAAACAGTACAACACATGGGCTGCCCACAATCACTGCGTTATCTGCAAACAGACCGCGGGTGCTGAAAGGACGCTGTAAAAATATACACATTCTGCATGATCAGCAAAAGATTGTCTGCGCACTCATGACTTGGCCCGTTTAAGATTACTGCTCCAACATACAGCAGCTTTATAGGAGTTTTAGTGCAGAATCCTAAACCTGGCTTTACACCAAACGTGCGGCACTAAATGGCAGGGCTGTGGAGTCAGGAATCCAAACCTCCGACTCCGAGATTTCCATGACACCGACTCCACCAAAATGGGCTCCAACTCCACAGCCCTGCTTAATGGCCGCCATTCGGCTACTTGCTTGGTGAGATCGGTGGTCCTTTAGTACGGCTTTTAGACAGGCAGACCCCTCTTCAGATACACACTGAGCGGTCTGTAACAGATCGTCCTGTGCACAGACTGCCATTTTTCTCAGCAGCCCAGGTCCTGTTTAAGATGATGTGCTGCCGAGAACGAAAATCTTTTAAGAATGAAAAAATAAAAAGATACATTTCATCTGAATGATAAGCATTTTGCTTGCTAGTAGAGTTTTTTTAGTTGGTAAAAAACAATGAGTTTTCTAGTGAAAACGGCTTCAGGAAACGCTCCTTCTTTTGGAGAGTCTTTTATTTCCTAATGTGTTACGGAAAAGTTTTTTTTCCAAGTGTAGCTTTCTGATTGAAGAATTCCTAGTTTGGAGCGGATTCCATGAGGAAATTAGTTACTTGTTCACATGTAACCACCAAGTAATAAATGGCACTATAATAATAAATAATAATAATGTGGATCTATTGAAAAAAAAGCACTCAATATCTGAACTCACAGGTAAAATAAAAGATGAATTTCTGGAGAGACAATTGAATAGTTACTCTGCAAAAATCATGACTTGAGGTCCTATTACTGAGATTCCCAATGCCATGTCTAATTGAAACACTAAAAGGCAAAAACAGTGCAAGACCCCTGCACCTTCTTTGACAATGCAATAGTAAATTATTACTGTTTCGCAACGTACCACAAGGCGTCATGCCACATTATAGGTGAAAAATGTATAAATTGTTTGTAGGCCCACCACTGGATCTTTAGGTCATAAGGACGAGGGGGTCCTGTGCCTGTTTGTTCCTCTACACAGTGCTACCACAATGACCAAGAGATTGGAGCAGCAGTTGATCATTTCTGGTGCCGATCCATTCAAGGTCTAATGGACTGACAGATAAGACTTGTACAGCGCTTGGCTGTTTGTGATGCCAAAAACACTGAATATTATTTTGCTATTTTAACCACTTATATAGCACCAATAACTCCACAGCGCTTTACAGACATCAGCATTACTGTCCCCGTTGGGGCTCACAACCTAAATTCCGAGTGAGACAAAGCCAGAGAACCTGGAAGAAACTCACACAAGCAAGAAGAGAACGTACAAACTCCTTGCAGATTTTGTCCTTGGTGGGATTTGAACCCAGCGCCAAATAGTAACAGTGATAACCACAGAGCCACCATGAACAGTAAGACAGTTCACGTACGAGACCACCACTTGTATTCAAGTTGCTCCACACTAGTAATGCAGTGATCAGGAACGGGATGCTCGAGACCTCCACTCTAGCGACTGGTGATCAGACATTTATCACGCATATGAATCCAATACTCAAAGACCACATCGTTAGTTTAAGTAGGCCAGGAACCAACTCACATACAGTATGATTCCCCCATAGTGAACCAAGAGTGCACGTGTGGAGTACTCCAAATAGCCCCAAGCAAAAGGAAGAAATGGAGCAACCATAAACCACAAAGTAAAAAGCAAATAAATGTTATTTATACATCATAAAACAACTGCCTAGACGTGCGCCACCGCATCCCGCAGAATTCTTCTGCCCAGCCCCGCTTCGGCCGAAGCTTGAGTATGAACCATGGTCCTGTGTCCCCAAATGAGGCGAGGGAGAAATATCCAATACATATATTATAGAGGTCATACAAGTAGTAAGGAGGAACAACCAAAAAACGGAGGGGCAGACCGTAATTCTAGACAGGGTAAAAGAAAAAGTCCACCCAGTGTGGATCGATATGTACAGAATCTACTCTATAAGTCTAACTGGATGAGTGTGGAGAAAGTGCTTTGTGCATGAAAAAAAAAGTGTCAGAAGAAATTACTTGTGTAATCAAATGCTGTGTATTGCTGCATAATTCCCGCAAGGTAACATGTCACAGAGATACAGACTGCCACTTACCCATGTCATTTGTAACTTGGAGTGCCCCTCGCAACCCCGACGCGCGTTTCGCCATGGCTTTCTCAACACCTCCCCTTGAAAAAGCGGTGGCGAAACAAGCGTCGTGGTTGCGTGGGGCACTCCAAGTTACAAATGACATGGGTAAGTGGCAGTATGTATTGGATATTTTATGAAGATGTATAAATAAAATGTATTTGATTTTTACTTTGTGGTTTATGGTTACTCTATTTATCACACAGTGTAGATAGGTGATACTGATTCTGGGGCTTCCCCTATAAGATTATGTTTCTGAGAAAAAGATGTTGCCTTCTTTGCATATTTCACCTAAGTGAATTAAAAAGATAATAAACTTTCCTTTCTTACCATTCGGTTCTGCATTTGTGCCCAAATCATATCCTACCTGAATGCATAAGTCTTCTGATGCCAGCTGAGCTGCCCACGGATGCTGTATGCAATAGTGGTAACGAACTCGCCACCCAAACCAAGCTCGGAACATAACTTCAGTGCAAACTTCTCTGGGGAGTTCTCTTTTTCGGACATATCCCACTCAAACTGGTCAACCAGGGAAATATTCCCAACGTGGATATTTAGCTGAGGAAGAGCACAAGGAGAAAAACAGCAAACCACAAAGTGAGGCCGCTATCTTTCATTCACCAACACAGCAATAGTCTCAACACAGAGACATTATGCAGCTTCGGAAAACACACGGCCAGCCTTTTATGATGTTAGGAAAATACTCATATTCCAGAAGTGCCATGCAAAAACATCATCCAGGAATGAAATCAGCTGTGAAAACTGCACAAAATGTCCATGGATTATCAAACTGTCTGAAAAAAAGCAAACACAACTGGCAGGCATATGACTACACTAAAAGAAAACCATGCAGCACACTGCGGCAACATGCAATGGAGTCAGACGAAAAATGCACATAAGCCATTGCTACGAGGTTACAAAGACTACTTTCTCAGTACCTTAATGATGACTCGCTGGTCAGACTGGTCCTCCAGAATGCTGTCAGTAGGATAAGACTCTATCTGCTGGCGGATAGCTGAAGCAATAGCTGGGACAAAGGCAAGAGGGTTGAGGTCTAGGTCATCACAGAGAATCTCCGCAAACATTTCTGGGGTCATTAACTTCTCTGTAGATGAAATGGGGAAAAATGTCAATCCATAGATGATAATAATAATAAACATTATTTATATAGCGCCAACATATTCTGCAGCGCTTTACAGTTTAACAATTTCAAACACAACAGTTACAAGTAACAATGTTAACAATACAATAATTAAATAAGACCACCCTGCTTGTGAGAGCTTACAAATTACAATGAGGTGGGGGAGATACAAAGTACAGGTGTGTATTTACAATGATGGTCCAGCCATCTTCAGGGGGTGAGGGTAAATGGAAGTGGTGAATGGGCTACACACACACACACAAACATAACATGACTGATTAGGGAACGTGATAGGCCGCTCTGAACAAATGCGTTTTGAGGGAGCGCCTAAAACTATGCAAATTGTGGATGGTCCTAATATCTTGGGGTAGAGCATTCCAGAGGATTGGTGCAGCACGGGAGAAGTCTTGGAGTCGGGAGTGGGAGGTACGGATTAGTGCAGAGGTTAGACGAAAGTCATTTGCAGAGCGCAGCGGTCGGTTAAGCAGATAGACAGAAATGAGGGAGGAGATGTAAGGGGGTGCCACACTGTGAAGAGCTTTGTGGGTGAGAACAAGTACTTTGAATTGTATCCTGTAATGAATGGGCAACCAGTGTAATGACTGGCGAAGAGCGGACACGACTGAAAACCGATTAGCTAGATGGACAACCCTAGCTGCTGCATTAAGGATGGAGTGGAGAGGGGAAAGTCGAGGCCAATTAATAGACCGTTACAGTAGTCTAGTCCAGGCGGGAGTGGATCAGGGCGACAGTGAAGGTTTTTGTTTTTTCCTTGGTGAGAAAAAGGCGGATTCTAGAGATGTTCTCTAGGTGTAAACGGCACGAGCGGGCAAGAGATTGTATATGGGATGTGAAGGAGAGATTGGAGTCAAACATAACACCCAGACAGCGTGCCTGCTGCCGGGGTGTTATTATGGTGCCACCCACGAAGAGGCAAATGTCTGATTTTGGGAGGTTGGTAGACGGCAGGAGCAGGAGAAGTTCAGTTTTGGAGAGGTTGAGTTTCAGATGGAGAGCGGTCATGATGTTGGAGACTGCGGACAGACAGTCAGTGTCTTTCTGTAGTACTGCAGGGGTAAGGTCAGGGGCTGACGTGTATAGTTGTGTGTCATCAGCGTAAAGATGGTACTGAAAGCCAAATCTGCTGATGGTCTGTCCAATTGGGGCCGTGTAGAGAGAGAAGAGAAGGGAGCCAAGGACTGAGCCCTGTGGTACCCCAACAGTGAGAGGAAGAGGAGCCAGCAAACAAAACACTGAAGGAGCGGTCAGAAAGGTTAGAAGAGAACCAGGAGAGAGCAGTGTCCCTAATGCCTAGAGACTCGAGCCTAGAGAGTTTGAGAGGGTGGTCAACAGTGTCGAAAGCTGCAGAAAGGTTGAGAAGAATGAGCAGAGAGTGGTCACCATTGCATTTTGCTGTCAGAAGGTCATTGGTCACTTTGATGAGTGCAGTTTCTGTCGAATGTAGGGGGTGGAAACTGGACTGAGGGGTCTAGGAGAGAATGAGTGGAGAGGTAACGGGTAAGGCGGGAGTAGACCAGGCGCTCCAAGAGTTTAGAGATGAAGGGGAGATTGGAGACTGGTCTGTAGTTATTTGTGCAGGATGGGTCGAGGGCGGGTTTCTTTAGTAATAGAGTAATGATAGAGTGTTTGAAGGAGGAGGGGAAAATGCCAGAGGAGAGGGAGAGATTAAAGATTGTAGTTAGATGAGAGCTTGGAGACGACTTCTTCTGTGATGGGATCGAATGTGGAGAGTGAGCCAGGGGAGATGCAGGGAGGGATGGGAGTCACTGAACTTAGTGGCTGGGAGCGGATTTCCTGACGGATGTTATCTATCTACTATATAATAGTCTAGAACAGAATGATGTCGGGGGTGTCACTTGCTCAAATTTTGATAGCATCTCTGTTTTATCTGCTGCACATCTACCAGTTCTCTAATGCTGAGCTCTGTATAACTCCACCCACACCAGATCTAAAAGGGAAATGTCACCACATCTAAACTATTAACATAGGCATACAAGTTATAGTTATACTGCTGAGAAGAGTCATGTCCGGAATGTCTCGTATCAGATGCCTTCCTGTGGATAAATCATCTTTTAATCACTTTGTATAAATGACCTCTTCCAGGCTTTGAGGAAGATGGTGTCTGGAAGATACTCTTCCTCCAGAGCTTATTATACACTAAATGGTGGCCCGATTCTAATGCATCGGGTATTCTAGAATATGCATGTCCACGCAGTATATTGCCAAGCCACGTAGTATATTGCCCAGTGACATAGTATATTGCCAGCCACATAGTATATTGCACAGCGACATAGTATACAGCACAGAGCCACGTAGTATACAGCAGACACGTAATATATTGGCCAGTCCCACGTAGTATATAGCAGCCATGAAGTATTTAGTACTGTCCACGTAGTATATAGCAGCCATATAGTATATAGTACTGTCCACGTAGTATATAGCAGCCATGTAGTATATAGTACTGTCCACGTAGTATATAGCAGCCATGTAGTATATAGTACTGTCCACGTAGTATATAGCAGCCATGTAGTATATAGTACTGTCCAAGTAGTATATAGCAGCCATGTAGTATATAGTACTGTCCACGTAGTATATAGCAGCCATGTAGTATATAGTACTGTCCAAGTAGTATATAGCAGCCATGTAGTATATCAGGGGTCCCCAACCTGTAGCTCGGGAGCCACATGTGGCTCGCAGTCCCAGGAATTGTGGCTAGCGGATGTCTGTCAGCTTGGTGAATTAGCTCCAGTTCTAGCAAACAGGTATGAAGAGCAAATCTGAAAATGGTGAATTTTGTGAGCTGCCCTGTACAGAAGACCAGATCTGGATGCACATATACTGGTCTAGGGGTTTTGAGATGATTTAAGTATGGTAAGCTGGTGACAAGATGATACCACCTGTCAGAGGACATGTTTGAAGCTGGATGTGACAGTGTCTTGGGAGTGCTTTATAGGAGAACACTGAATGGGGGTATTGTGGGAACCCCTGGATCTTAGTATACTGCTTTGGAGTGATTTTTGTGGAAAAGCTTTGGTTAACCATTATGCCTGTAATGGGGGCTTTGGTTGCCACTATTGTGAGGGGGGTGAGAGCTGAATGTGGCTCGCAACCCTCTCTCAAGGCTGGATGTGGCTCGCGACCCTCTCTCAGAGCTGAATGTGGCTCTCAAGGTCAGAAACGTTGGGGACCTCTGTAGTATATAGTACTGTCCACGTACTATATAGCAGCCATGTAGTATATAGTACTGTCCACGTAGTATATAGCAGCCATGTAGTATATAGTACTGCTCACATAGTATATAGCAGCCATGTAGTATATAGTAATGCTCACATAGTATATAGCAGCCATGTAGTATATAGCAGCCATGTAGTATATAGTACTGCCCACGTAGTATTTAGCAGCCATGTAGCCCACGCAGTATTTAGCAGTGTGGGCACATATCCCTGTTAAAAACAAAAATTAAAATAAAAAATAGTTACATACTCACCCCTGGGATGCAACGGCGCTGTGACGATGGGCGCGCGGCTGCCGCCATCTTCCATTCCCAGCGATGCATTGCGAAATTACCCAGAAGACTTAGCGGTCTCGCGAGACCGACTAGTCTTCTGGGTAATTTCGCAATGCATTGATGGGAACGGAAGATGGCGGCAGGCGCGAGCGGCTCGGCGGACTACGGAGGGTGAGTATAGCAGGTTTTTTGTTTTTTTATTATTGTTAACATTACATTTTTTTTTACTATTGATGCCGCATAGGCAGCATCAATAGTAAAAAGTTGGGGACACACAGGGTTAATAGCGGCAGTAACTGAGTGCGTTACCCGCGGCATAACGCGGTCCGTTACCGCCGGCATTAACCCTGTGTTAGCGGTGGCTGGATGGGAGTATGCGGGAGACAGGCACTGACTGCGGGGAGTAAGGAGCGGCCATTTTCTTCCGGACTGTGCCCGTCGCTGATTGGTCGTGGCTGTTTTGACGCGACCAATCAGCGACTTGGATTTCCTTGACAAGACAGAGGCCGCGACCAATGAATATCCGTGACAGAAAGAAGGGCAGACAGAAAGACAGACAGAAAGACGGAAGTGACCCTTAGACAATCATATAGTAGATGAAGGGGAGTTAACAAGTGTGATGTGTATTAGCTAGTTATGAGCGAATATACTCGTTACTCGAGATTTCCCGAGCTCGGAGATTTAGTTTTTTATTGCTGCAGCTGAATGATTTACATCTGTTAGCCAGCATAAGTACATATGGGGGTTGCCTTGTTACTAGGGAATCCCCACACGTACTTATGCTGGCTAACACATGTAAATCATTCAGCTGCGGCAATAAAAACTAAATCTCGGAGGACCCCCGAACGTGCTTGAGAAATCTCGAGTAACAAGTATATTCGCTCATCACTAGTAATAGCCACTCTCTGCTGTCATGATCTTATTGCAGAGCTGTGTGTGACTTTAACTGACACCTGCAGGTTCCTCCCAGCTTCAGCAGACAGGGGTGCAATAGTGTTGCAATACAGCAGAGTTCAGAGAGAAGCAAAAAATGTGTGTACAGACATTTCACTTCTCCTGTTCTGTGTTAGTTACTTGTCTAACTGGTAACTCCTCCTTCATGTACAATAATCTCTAGAGGCAGAGTTATCATCCAGGCACCATCTTCCCCAGAGCCTGGAAATTATACAGTACAGACCAAAAGTTTGGACACACCTTCTGATTAAAAGATTTTTCTGTATTTTCATGACTATGAAAATTGTACATTCACACTGAAGGCATCAAAACTATGAATTAACACATGTGGAATTATATACTTAACAAAAAAGTGTGAAACAACTGAAAATATGTCTTATATTCTAGGTTCTTGAAAGTAGCCACCTTTTGCTTTGATGACTGTTTTGCACACTCTTGGCATTCTCTTGATGAGCTTCAAGAGGTAGTCACCGGGAATGGTTTTCACTTCACAGGTGTGCCCTGTCAGGTTTAATAAGTGGCATTTCTTGCCTTATAAATGGGGTTGGGACCATCAGTTGTGTTGTGCAGAAGTCTGGTGGATACACAGCTGATAGTCCTACTAAATAGACTGTTAGAATTTGTATTATTGTAAGAAAAAAGCAGCTAAGTAAAGAAAAACGAGTGGCCATCATTACTTTAAGAAATGAAGGTCAGTCAGTCTGAAAAATTGGGAAAACTTTGAAAGTGTCCCTAAGTGCAGTGGCAATAACTATCAAGCGCTACAAAGAAGCTGGCTCACATGAGGATCGCCCCAGGAAAGGAAGACCAAGAGTCACCTCTGCTTCTGAGGATAAGTTTATCCGAGTCACCAGCCTCAGAAATTGCAGGTTAACAGCAGCTCAGATTAGAGACCAGGTCAATGCCACACAGAGTTCTAGCAGCAGACACATCTCTACAACAACTGTTAAGAGGAGACTTTGTGCAGCAGGGCTTCATGGTAAAATAGCTGCTAGGAAACCACTGCTAAAAACAGGCAACAAGCAGAAGAGACTTGTTTGGGCTAAAGAACGCAAGGAATGGACATTAGACCAGTTGAAATGTGTGCTTTGGTCTGATGAGTCCAAATTTGATATCTTTGGTTCCAACCACTGTGTCTTTGTGCGACGCAGAAAAGGTGAACAGATGGACTCTACATGCCTGGTTCCCACCGTGAAGCATGGAGGAGGTGGTGTGATGGTGTGGGGGTGCTTTGCTGGTGACACTGTTGGGGATTTATTCAAAATTGAAGGCATACTGAACCAGCATGGCAACCACAGCATCTTGCAGCGGCATGCTATTCCATCCGGTTTGCATTTAGTTGGACCATCATTTATTTTTCAACAGGACAATGACCCCCAAACACACCTCCAGGCTGTGTAAGGGCTATTTGACCAAGAAGGAGAGTGATGGGGTGCTACGCCAGATGACCTGGCCTCCACAGTCACCATACCTGAACCCAATCGAGATGGTTTGGGGTGAGCTGGACCGCAGAGTGAAGGCAAAAGGGCCAACAAGTGCTAAGCATCTCTGGGAAATCCTTCAAGATTGTTGGAAGACCATTCCCGGGGACTACCTCTTGAAGCTCATCAAGAGAATGCCAAAAGTGTGCAAAGCAGTCATCAAAGCAAAAAGGTGACTACTTTGAAGAACCTAGAATATAAGACATATTTTCAGTTGTTTCACACTTTTTTTTGTTAAGTATATAATTCCACATGTGTTAGGCTAGTTTCACACTAAAGATTAGATACAAAACTCTTATAGAACAAAACCACATGTTATTGCAATTGCTTTGCAATTTTCTACATACTATGGACCCTGGTATCATTTTGTTGTGCAGATTTTCGTAGTTTCACACTAGCGTTTATCCTGACTGCGAACTTCCTCTGTGAAGCCCCGTCCACTGCCGTTGCATTTTCGTGCAGATGCCGCACCATCAAAACGATGCATGCAGTGGCATCCGCATACAGCGGCATGGCCTGCGTACCGAATGTTAAAGATAGGGTGTGCACGCCGCCGTAGGCAGAGCTGAACGAAGAGGCGCGGCAGTGGGTGGGGCTTCACGGAGGAAGACCGCATCCCGGATAAACGCTAGTATGAAACTAGCCTTAATTCATAGTTTTGATGCCTTCAGTGTGATTGTACAATTTTCATAGTCATGAAAATACAGAAAAATCTTTAAATGAGAAGGTGTCCAAACTTTTGGTCTGTACTGTATATAGCGATAAACGATGATTTCTCAACTACAAGTCATCTGATACAAGACATACAGGGGTCACTCCCCTTAGCATTCTATAGCCTGTATGCCCATATTAAGTTTAGATAAAGAGAATCAGTCACCACATTTGACCTAAGGCTACTTTCACACTGGCGTTGTTTGCTGTACGTCGCAATGCGTTTTGGAGAAAAAACACATCCTGCAAATGTGCCCGCGGGATGCATTTTTTCTCCATAGACTTGTAATGTTTTTTTTATGCGTCAACTCCGCCCCCTCCTCCCCGGACCTTACAATGGGGCAGCGGATGCGTTGTAAAACTACATCCGCTGCCCCCATTGTTCTTTTTGTTCGCAGTTTGCGTCGGTACATCGGGCCGACGCATGGCGACGGCCCCGTACCGACGCTAGTGTGAAAGTAGCCCAACAACTGTGTACATTGGGAAGAGGCATAAAGTTGGCAGTCAGTGGTGTGGCGGGTTGATAGAGCAGGACAACATGGCATGAGACAACCAGCCCTCTACAAGTCCATCAATACCAAAAATAAAAAAAAGAGATGGCATCGGCCCCTTTAAAATAACAATAAGATAATCACAGAGGATAAAGGCAGAGATATTACAGGCACTTTTCATCCATGTACACCAATGAACTGTCCATTACAAGGATCATTCAACAAGGCAAAAATACAAATTCACAACCGGATATCACTAGTTTAACACAAAAAGAAGTGCATTTACGTCTGAGCAATTTAAACATTGACAAATCCCCTGGCCCAGATGGCATTCATCCACGGATACTGAGGGAATTGAGTTCAATAATTGACAGACCACTGTATCTCATATTCTTAGACTCTTTTGTAACATGGGTGGTGCCACAGGATTGGAGAATGGCTCATGTGGTACCGATATTTAAGAAAGGTAAGAAGGTGGCTCCAGGCAACTACTGTTCGGCAAGCCTGACATCAGTAGTGTGCAAAATTTTTGAGGGCATTATAAGAGATGATCTACAGAAATATATTGTAGATAATAATATAAAAACTGACAACTAGTGATGAGCGAGTATACTCGTTGCTCGGGGGGGGGGGGGGGGGGGTCTCCGAATATGTTAGTGTTCGGAGATTTCGTTTTCATCGCAGCAGCTGAATGATTTACAGCTACTAGCCAGCCTGAGTACATGTGGGGGTTGCCTGGTTGCTAGGGAATCCCCACATGTTCAAACTGTCTAGTAGCCGCAAATCATGCAGCTGAAGCGATGAAAACTTAATCTCCGAGCACTAACAAATACTCGGAGACCACCTGAGCGTGCTCTGGAAAACCCGAGCAACGAGTACACTTGCTCGTCACTACTGACAACCAGCATGGATTCATGAAGAATAAGTCGTGTCTAACATGTAGGGTTTCTATGAGGAGGTGAGTGCAAATCTGGATGTAGGTAATGCGGCTGATGTGATTTATCTGGACTTTGCAAAGGCATTTGATACAGTTCCACATAACAGCCTTATACTGAAGCTACAGAAGCAAGGACTGGGGGAAACTATATGCAGATGGGTAAGGAATTGGCTAAATGACAAGAAACAAAGAGTTGTCACAAATGGTACATTCGCTAAATGAGATATAGTCAGCAGTGGGGACCACAGGGATCTGTGCTAGGACCGACTCTTTTTAACCTCTTTATTAGTGACCTAGTGGATGGGATTGAGAGTAAAGTGTCAGTCTTTGCTGACGACACCAAACTATGTAGGATATTAAAATCTGACCTTGACATTACAATATTGCAAAACGATCTGAATAAGATGAGCGAATGGGCAAACACTTGGCAAATGAAGTTTATTCTTCATAAATGTAGAGTAATGCACCTAGGACGGAGTAATCCTATTGCTGGATATACATTAAGTGGGAGTATATTCGGGGACTTGGGTATCCTCATTACAAGTAAACTGAGCAGCAGTACTCAATGTCAAGCAGCAGTCGCAAAAGCAAATAAGATATTAGGATGTATAAAAACAGAGATAAAATCTTGTGATCCCAACGTATTATTACTCCTTTATAAATCACTGGTGATGTCACATCTAGAATATGGAATGCAATCCAGTTTTGGGCTCCACATTTTAAAAAGGATATTCAGAAGTTATAATCAGTTCAAAGAGGGGCAACTACATTATTACAAGGGATGGAAGGCCTCTCATAGGATGAAAGGTTGGAAAAGTTGGGCTTGTTTAGCTTAGAAAAAAGACGCCTCAGAGGAGATCTCATTTACATGTATAAATATGTGTGGCCAGTACAAAACACTGGCGCTTATTCCTTGCAAAGTCCATACACTGAGGACTAGGGGGCACTCATTACGGGTGGAAGAAAGGAGATTCCAGGAGCTAAACAGGAAAGGGTTCCTAGAGCAGTCAGACAGTGGATTGCCCTACCGCAAGGAGGTAGTAATGGCAGACACTAACAGCTTTTAAAAAAGGGCTGGACGATTTCCTTGATATACAACATTGCGGGTTACAGTCAGGCTATGTGCACACGTATTCTTGTCCACTGCGGATTTTTCCGCAGTGGATTTGATAAATCTGCAGGGCAAAAACGCTGCGTTTTTGCTGCAGATTTAACGCGGATTTTCCGCGGTTTTACAACTGCGGTTTTCAATAGGAGCAGCTGTAAAACCGCTGTGGAATCCGCAGAAAGAAGTGACATGCTGCGGAATGTAAATCGATGCGTTTCCGCGCGTTTTTTTCCGCAGCATGTGCACAGCGTTTTTTGTTTCCCATGAGTTTACATTGTAATGTAAACTCATGGGAAACTGCTGCGGACATGCAGCTGCGGAAACTCTGCGGATCCGCATCGTGTGCACATACCCTTAAATTAGTGACAAAATGTACAATTGTTGGAGAAAGGTTGAACTTGATGGACCTAGTGTTTTTTTTTGGTATTTTTTTTTAAACCTACTTAACCATGTAACTAGTGATAATCTCTTGCTGAAAAAAAAACAGTAATTTTATTAAAACTACAGCAAGCAGCCCAATAACAGGAAAATCGCTGGATCAGGGTCTCTGTCTTTAAATTAAGCTGCTGTCAGATTAGGTGACAGATTTCCTTTAAGCAGTATTAATCCTAAATGAAATCGAGTAACGCTAATAGCAGCCCCATAGTTCTACTGATTAGTGCCTGTCTCTGCAATCTCACCACCAAGTACCACTAGCTGATGAATGAGGATTTTGTCCAGAATAATGCACATTTCCGTGTGAAGTGTTCCTTCGGGCGGACTACCAGCATGGCTACTAGTAAAGGCACTTTACAAATCCCTGTTCACAAAAGAACAACAAATTCAATTTGAAGCCAAAAGTACCATTCATGTTCCATGTAAACGCATCACGCAACTTCTGCCCATCGATCTCCATGTCCAGGCGGATCGGGACTAGCACCTCTGGCTGGGAAGCGTTCTCGTGAATCACTGCTGGATCATGATCATCAAAACTATGAATGGAAGAGAAACAAAAACAAAACATGAAATGTCTCGCTATGTAGTAATAATGGGAAGAGAATTGCTGAGTGGCACAGACAATGTTCTCATTTCTCACCTCTGATTATGGTTACAGAGAATTATATTATCCCCTTCCCGACATATGACGTACAAAACTAGAATTCAGCTTATCTTTCTGACATGTATGCCCACCTGTACTATTGGGGGCATGCTACATGAGAGGAGTGATACACAGTGATACAAAACACATCTTACCACAACGGGAAGGTTCTCTTCTTGTCCCGACCTAAGCGGTTTCGATTAATAGTAGTAGAACAGGGCACAGCGTCCAAGTGGTGAGAGCTGTTCGGCAGTGTTGGGACCCACTGGCTGTTTCTTTTCGCTTTTTGTTCCCTGAAATAAAAATATAAAAGCTCCAAGTCCAAAAACCATGGGAGAAAAAGCAGATAATGCTGTATCCAGAGTTAATAATAATAAAAGTGCAGGTAAATATATAAAGGCGGTATAGGCACTAATCACACCCAGGTCATTCAGAATGGAAGCTACAAGTTTCTGCAGGTACAAATGGTGTCCAACCAACCCAACTCAATCACAATGGTGCCTGCTGTGGTTGTGTGGTTTGCAGCATTGCTATTCTTCCTAGGTAATTTGACACAAAGAGAATCGGACACAAATGTGAACAGAACCTAAACAGCATTCATTTATTATTATTATTATTATACAGAAACTACCAGACAGTGCAAGCACTAAAGACGCCATATAACTACACAGAAAGGTCTTTGTACTGTCCCCTCGTATATTTATACATTAAAATAAGATCACCCCTTAGCCTTCGTTTTTCCAAGGTAAATAGCCCAAAGTGTAATAACCTATCTTGGTATTGCAGACCCCCGAGTCCTCAAATAACCTTGGTCGCTCTTCTCTGCACCCGCTCTAGTTCAGCTATGTCTTTCTTATACACCGGAGACCAGAACTGTGCACAGTATTCTAAGTGTGGTCGAACTAGTGACTTGTATAGAGGTAAAATTATATTCTCCTCATGTGCATCTATGTCTCTTTCAATGCATCCAATTATTTTATTTGCCTTTGTAGCAGCTGCCTGACACTGGCCACTAAATGTGAGTTTGTCATCCACCCATACTCCCATCCACCAGACATGATGGTATTTCTGGTCCACACCTGGGCATCTCAGAACAGCACAGAATTCTATGTTAACCTAAGTTCTGATCTTTAGAACATTGTGGTCCAGGTGTTACAGGACCAATAATAATCCCCAACACTTGTCCAAGTCTTGTCTGAAATTTGCCTTACTGTAATCTTGACTATATTGGTGGTAGCACTAGACTTTACTAAATACACCAACGCTAGTACCATGCTCACCTGAGATATGTCGGAGGCTCGGTGCTAATAGAAACAGCTTTGTATTTTTCATCATTCCCGTCTAGGATCTCTTCAACTTCTGAAGCCTTCAAGAGAGTGACACTAGTAGCTAATGTCGTGTACCCGTGATCTACAGAGGAAAGGGGAACGTACAGAACGAGTTACATCAAACTCAATGGAAACGCTGGTAATGTCGAGCGCGGACAAACTCCCCGGTAATGTCGCGCGCAGACAAACTCCCTAGAAACACTGGTAATGTCACGCGCGGATGCCAACACTGCCTTAACACTGATGAATGCAGCTTAGTTGCCGTTTTCTGTGAATTTATTGACAACTTCATTAACTTATAAGACTGGATGACTGCCACTAACGGTGCCATACTGGTTGTCATATGTCTGAAGTCAATCTAGGAGTCTGCGAAGTCGTGACAGTATGCGATGCCCACAAACATGATTACCCCGGATCCCGTGCGGGCACGGACTTGACTTCACGTGTGCAATTTGCAGACTTGTGCTCACACTTCTCTTAATTCTCTTCTATTTATTGACAAATTACTGAAAAGTATAATAACATGCTGCAGTATAAGTTCAGGTCTCCTGCACAGCACACTGTAACAATATACCTGCAGGGACAAGGGAAAAATGTGGTCCCCCCACATCGGCACCCTGGACAAGTCTGACAGATCAGAATTAGAACGCTCGACATAGGCACGATCTGAGGACTGCCTGAATAGCAAACAGATGGCGCACAAGGAACATCATGGAAGCAGCACCTACATTTCTTCCCATGTGAAGAAGCGACAATCTTCTTCCTTTCTTCTACTGTGGCCAGGCGTCTCCACAGGGAGGGGTACCTCTTGTACAGTGAACCTCTAAACATGCGCAGATAATTCCCCACCTGAAACCAAACAACCATAAAACCCAAATAATCATCACTGGTGACCACACAAAAGTAATTTCACCGCCACCCCCCATACAAGCATCGGGGAGGTAAATTCCCCCCCCCCCCCCCATACAAGCATCGGGGAGGTAAATCCCCCCCCCCCCATACAAGCATCGGGGAGGTAAATCCCCCCCCCATACAAGCATCGGGGAGGTAAATCCCCCCCCCCCCCATACAAGCATCGGGGAGGTAAATCCCCCCCCCATACAAGCATCGGGGAGGTAAATCCCCCCCCCATACAAGCATCGGGGAGGTAAATCCCCCCCCCCATACAAGCATCGGGGAGGTAAATCCCCACCCCATACAAGCATCGGGGAGGTAAATCCCCCCCCCCCATACAAGCATCGGGGAGGTAAATCCCCCCCCCATACAAGCATCGGGGAGGTAAATCCCCCCCCCCCATACAAGCATCGGGGAGGTAAATCCCCCCCCCCCATACAAGCATCGGGGAGGTAAATCCCCCCCCCCATACAAGCATCGGGGAGGTAAATCCCCCCCCCCCCATACAAGCATCGGGGAGGTAAATCCCCCCCCCATACAAGCATCGGGGAGGTAAATCCCCCCCCATACAAGCATCGGGGAGGTAAATCCCCCCCCCCATACAAGCATCGGGGAGGTAAATCCCCACCCCATACAAGCATCGGGGAGGTAAATCCCCACCCCATACAAGCATCGGGGAGGTAAATCCCCCCCCCCCCATACAAGCATCGGGGAGGTAAATCCCCCCCCCCCCATACAAGCATCGGGGAGGTAAATCCCCCCCCCCCCATACAAGCATCGGGGAGGTAAATCCCCCCCCCCATACAAGCATCGGGGAGGTAAATCCCCCCCCATACAAGCATCGGGGAGGTAAATCCCCCCCCCCCATACAAGCATCGGGGAGGTAAATCCCCCCCCCCCCCATACAAGCATCGGGGAGGTAAATCCCCCCCCCATACAAGCATCGGGGAGGTAAATCCCCCCCCATACAAGCATCGGGGAGGTAAATCCCCCCCCCCCATACAAGCATCGGGGAGGTAAATCCCCCCCCCCATAAAAGCATCGGGGAGGTAAATCCCCCCCCATACAAGCATCGGGGAGGTAAATCCCCCCCCCCCATAAAAGCATCGGGGAGGTAAATCCACCCCCATACAAGCATCGGGGAGGTAAATCCCCCCCCCCATACAAGCATCGGGGAGGTAAATCCCCCCCCATACAAGCATCGGGGAGGTAAATCCCCCCCCCCCATACAAGCATCGGGAAGGTAAATTCCCCCCCCCATACAAGCATCGGGGAGGTAAATCCCCCCCCCCCCATACAAGCATCGGGGAGGTAAATCCCCCCCCCCATACAAGCATCGGGAAGGTAAATCCCCCTTCCCCATACAAGCAACGAGGAGGTAAATTCCCCCCCCCCACCCCTCATACAAGTATCGGGAGGGTTAATGCCCCCCATACAAGTATCGGTAAGGTAAATCCTCCCCCCCCCAATACAAGTATCGGGAAGGTAAATCCTCTCCCCCCCATACAAGTATTGGGAAGGTAAATCCTCCCCCCCATACAAGTATTGGGAAGGTAAATCCTCCCCCCCATACAAGTATCGGGAAGGTAAATCCAAACCACCCCATACAAGTATTGGGAAGGTGAATCCACCCCCATACAAGCATCGAGGAGATAAATCCCCCCACCCCCCCAAACAAGTATCGGGAAGGTAAATCCTCACCCCCACTTACTAGTCCTGGGGAAGTAATCGCCCCCTCACCCTACACACTAGTCGTGAGGAGTTAATGATATATATGTATATATATTGGTGAGGTAATCCCCCCATATATATAAAGATATATAAGTATTGGTGAGGTAATCTCCCCATATATATAAGTATTGGAGAGGTAATCCCCCCATATATATAAGTATTGGTGAGGTAATCCCCCCCTAATATATATAAGTATTGGTGAGGTAATCCCCCCCCCCCCCTATAAGTATTGGTGAGGTAATCCCCCCATATAGAAGTATTGGTGAGGTGATCCCCCCATATAGAAGTATTGGTGAGATAATCCCCCCATATATATAAGTATTGGTGAGATAATCCCCCCATATAGAAGTATTGGTGAGGTGATCCCCCCATATAGAAGTATTGGTGAGGTAATCCCCCCATATATATAAGTATTGGTGAGGTAATCCCCCCATATAGAAGTATTGGTGAGGTAATCCCCCATATAAGCACTGGTGGGGCAGGTATTGGGGAGCTAGCCCCTCGCCTCCCCCAGATCCCTGGCATCTCCCGGATGCTCCTCTCCAGGGGGTCAGGTAACCCACGGACATCCACATGTTCGCATTGTTTGCACTCCCCTCCTTGCTCCTTTGTCTGAGCCCCGGTTCTGAGCCGCTTAGTTCCGCGGTATTTTAAGGGTCTGACCCGATCTTTTTAATATGATACCTCGGAGCCGATCATGTAAAAGTCTCCATCTTCTTCCAGCTGAAATTTCACCGGCTTTTGGCCGAATGTTTTACTCAGCGCCATGATCATTTTGCCTTCTCCTGCGCCGGGCCCGGCTCTCCGAGCATGCGCAGTGCAATAATCTAGCAAGGAGTATGCGTAGGAAAATTTGCCATTGGCCATGCGCACAGCTAGGGGAGGAATATATGTAAAACAATAAGTTTGCGTAGAAGCTGACAATGCGCATGCGTAGTAGAGCGGCCTCGATTCACACACAGGGACGGTCAGGATCATTTCGATTCGGTAACGAATATCTCTCGCATGCGCATAGCACTGGTTGCTTAGATTGTGGTAACATTTCTCAGTGTAGTTTTCTTTAGTGCTTTTTAACAAATACTTGTGTTCAAACTACTGCAAATATTTCTGAAACGTTATAGACTTAAATGTGTGCAGTGCAATATGTATTCTGCAGCATAATATTGCTCCTGTGCATGACTGACCTGGCCACATGGGCCGGTGGTAAGTGGCTGACCGGTCAATGGCCCATTGACCTCGTTCATCCTTTCTGATGGAATCGTTCACTTTCCCCATCTTTTCCATCTGGCCCAGACAGACATGACAACGTCTTCCACCCAGCACTCGGCTGCAGAGATTACAAGAAAGACACATTTCACTTCTCACATTCCAGCCCCATCACCATCTATTGCCAACCTGCACAAACTCCTCACCCTGCTGATACCCCAATACTGAGCCGCTGCTGCCGTATGTCCCTATTACTGCCCCTGATACCCCAATACTGAGCCGCTGCTGCCGTATGTGTCTCCCTATTACTGCCCCTGATACCCCAATACTGAGCCGCTGCTGCCGTATGTGTCCCTATTACTACACCTGATACCCCGATACTGAGCTGCTGCTGCCGTATATGACCCTATTACTGCCCCTGATACCCCAATACTGAGCCGCTGCTGCCGTATGTGTCCCTATTACTGCCCCTGATATCCCAATACCGAGCCGCTGCTGCCGTATGTGTCCCTATTACTGCCCGATACCCCAATACTGAGCCGCTGCTGCCGTATGTGTCCCTATTACTACACCTGATACCCCAATACTGAGCCGCTGCTGCCGTATGTGTCCCTATTACTACACCTGATACCCCAATACTGAGCCGCTGCTGCCGTATGTGTCCCTATTACTACACCTGATACCCCAATACTGAGCCACTGCTGCCGTATGTGTCCCTATTACTACACCTGATACCCCAATACTGAGCCGCTGCTGCCGTATGTGTCCCTATTACTACACCTGATACCCCAATACTGAGCCGCTGCTGCCGTATGTGTCCCTATTACTGCCCGATACCCCAATACTGAGCCGCTGCTGCCGTATGTGTCCCTATTACTGCCCGATACCCCAATACTGAGCCGCTGCTGCCGTATGTGTCCCTATTACTGCCCGATACCCCAATACTGAGCAGCTGCTGCCGTATGTGTCCCTATTACTACACCTGATACCCCAATACTGAGCCGCTGCTGCCGTATGTGTCCCTATTACTGCCCCTGATATCCCAATACCGAGCCGCTGCTGCCGTATGTGTCCCTATTACTGCCCGATACCCCAATACTGAGCCGCTGCTGCCGTATGTGTCCCTATTACTGCCCGATACCCCAATACTGAGCAGCTGCTGCCGTATGTGTCCCTATTACTACACCTGATACCCCAATATTGAGCCGCTGCTGCCGTATGTGTCCCTATTACTGCCCCTGATATCCCAATACCGAGCCGCTGCTGCCGTATGTGTCCCTATTACTGCCCGATACCCCAATACTGAGCCGCTGCTGCCGTATGTGACCCTATTACTACCCGATACCCCAATACTGAGCAGCTGCTGCCGTATGTGTCCTTATTACTGCACCTGATACCCCAATACTGAGCCGCTGCTGCCGTATGTGTCCCTATTACTGCCCCTGATATCCCAATACCGAGCCGCTGCTGCCATATGTGTCCCTATTACTGCCCGATACCCCAATACTGAGCCGCTGCTGCCGTATGTGTCCCTATTACTGCCCCTGATATCCCAATACCGAGCCGCTGCTGCCGTATGTGTCCTTATTACTGCACCTGATACCCCAATACTGAGCAGCTGCTGCCGTATGTGTCCCTATTACTGCCCGATACCCCAATACTGAGCAGCTGCTGCCGTATGTGTCCCTATTACTGCCCCTGATACCCCAATACTGAGCCGCTGCTGGCGTATGTGTCCCTATTACTGCACCTGATACCCCAATACTGAGCAGCTGCTGCCGTATGTGTCCCTATTACTGCACCTGATACCCCAATACTGAGCCGCTGCTGCCGTATGTGTCCCTATTACTGCACCTGATACCCCAATACTGAGCCGCTGCTGCCGTATGTGTCCCTATTACTGCACCTGATACCCCAATACTGAGCTGCTGCTGCTGTATGTGTCCCTATTACTGCACCTGATATCCCAATACTGAGCCGCTGCTGCCGTATGTGTCCCTGTTACTGCACCTGATACCCCAATACTGAGCAGCTGCTGCCGTATGTGTCCCTATTACTGCACCTGATACCCCAATACTGAGCCGCTGCTGCCGTATGTGTCCCTATTACTGCCCCTGATACCCCAATACTGAGCCGCTGCTGGCGTATGTGTCCCTATTACTGCACCTGATACCCCAATACTGAGCAGCTGCTGCCGTATGTGTCCCTATTACTGCACCTGATACCCCAATACTGAGCTGCTGCTGCTGTATGTGTCCCTATTACTGCACCTGATATCCCAATACTGAGCCGCTGCTGCCGTATGTGTCCCTATTACTGCACCTGATACCCCAATACTGAGCAGCTGCTGCCGTATGTGTCCCTATTACTGCACCTGATACCCCAATACTGAGATGCTGCTGCTGTATATGTCCCTATTACTGCACCTGATACCCCAATACTGAGCCGCTGCTGCCGTATGTGTCCCTATTACTGCACCTGATACCCCAATACTGAGCTGCTGCTGCCATATGTGTCCCTATTACTGCCCCTGATACCCCAATACTGAGCCGCTGCTGGCGTATGTGTCCCTATTACTGCACCTGATACCCCAATACTGAGCAGCTGCTGCCGTATGTGTCCCTATTACTGCACCTGATACCCCAATACTGAGCCGCTGCTGCCGTATGTGTCCCTATTACTGCCCCCGATACCCCAATACTGAGCCACTGCTGCCGTATGTGTCCCTATTACTACACCTGATACCCCAATACTGAGCCGCTGCTGCCGTATGTGTCCCTATTACTACACCTGATACCCCAATACTGAGCCGCTGCTGCCGTATGTGTCCCTATTACTACACCTGATACCCCAATACTGAGCCGCTGCTGCCATATGTGTCCCTATTACTGCCCCTGATACCCCAATACTGAGCCGCTGCTGGCGTATGTGTCCCTATTACTGCACCTGATACCCCAATACTGAGCAGCTGCTGCCGTATGTGTCCCTATTACTGCACCTGATACCCCAATACTGAGCTGCTGCTGCTGTATGTGTCCCTATTACTGCACCTGATATCCCAATACTGAGCCGCTGCTGCCGTATGTGTCTCCCTATTACTACCCGATACCCCAATACTGAGCCACTGCTGCCGTATGTGTCCCTATTACTACACCTGATACCCCAATACTGAGCCGCTGCTGCCGTATGTGTCCCTATTACTACACCTGATACCCCAATACTGAGCCGCTGCTGCCGTATGTGTCCCTATTACTGCCCGATACCCCAATACTGAGCCGCTGCTGCCGTATGTGTCCCTATTACTGCACCTGATACCCCAATACTGAGCCGCTGCTGCCGTATGTGTCCCTATTACTGCCCGATACCCCAATACTGAGCCACTACTGCCGTATGTGTCCCTATTACTGCACCTGATACCCCGATACTGAGCCGCTGCTGCCATATGTGTCCCTATTACTGCCCCTGATACCCCAATACCGAGCCGCTGCTGCCGTATGTGTCCCTATTACTGCACCTGATACCCCAATACTGAGCCGCTGCTGCCGTATGTGTCCCTATTACTGCCCGATACCCCAATACTGAGCCGCTGATGCCGTATGTGTCCCTATTACTGCCCGATACCCCAATACTGAGCAGCTGCTGCCGTATGTGTCCCTATTACTACACCTGATACCCCAATACTGAGCCGCTGCTGCCGTATGTGTCCCTATTACTGCCCCTGATATCCCAATACCGAACCGCTGCTGCCGAATGTGTCCCTATTACTGCCCGATACCCCAATACTGAGCCGCTGCTGCCGTATGTGACCCTATTACTACCCGATACCCCAATACTGAGCAGCTGCTGCCGTATGTGTCCCTATTACTACACCTGATACCCCAATACTGAGCCGCTGCTGCCGTATGTGTCCCTATTACTGCCCCTGATATCCCAATACCGAGCCGCTGCTGCCGTATGTGTCCCTATTACTGCCCGATACCCCAATACTGAGCAGCTGCTGCCGTATGTGTTCCTATTACTGCCCCTGATATCCCAATACCGAGCCGCTGCTGCCGTATGTGTCCCTATTACTGCACCTGATACCCCAATACTGAGCAGCTGCTGCCGTATGTGTCCCTATTACTGCCCGATACCCCAATACTGAGCAGCTGCTGCCGTATGTGTCCCTATTACTGCCCCTGATACCCCAATACTGAGCCGCTGCTGCCGTATGTGTCCCTATTACTGCACCTGATACCCCAATACTGAGCAGCTGCTGCCGTATGTGTCCCTATTACTGCACCTGATACCCCAATACTGAGCTGCTGCTGCTGTATGTGTCCCTATTACTGCACCTGATATCCCAATACTGAGCCGCTGCTGCCGTATGTGTCCCTATTACTGCACCTGATACCCCAATACTGAGCCGCTGCTGCCGTATGTGTCCCTATTACTGCCCCTGATACCCCAATACTGAGCTGCTGCTGGCGTATGTGTCCCTATTACTGCACCTGATACCCCAATACTGAGCAGCTGCTGCCGTATGTGTCCCTATTACTGCACCTGATACCCCAATACTGAGCTGCTGCTGCTGTATGTGTCCCTATTACTGCACCTGATATCCCAATACTGAGCCGCTGCTGCCGTATGTGTCCCTATTACTGCACCTGATACCCCAATACTGAGCAGCTGCTGCCGTATGTGTCCCTATTACTGCACCTGATACCCCAATACTGAGATGCTGCTGCTGTATATGTCCCTATTACTGCACCTGATACCCCAATACTGAGCAGCTGCTGCCGTATGTGTCCCTATTACTGCACCTGATACCCCAATTCTGAGCCGCTGCTGCCATATGTGTCCCTATTACTGCCCCTGATACCCCAATACTGAGCCGCTGCTGGCGTATGTGTCCCTATTACTGCACCTGATACCCCAATACTGAGCAGCTGCTGCCGTATGTGTCCCTATTACTGCACCTGATACCCCAATACTGAGCTGCTGCTGCTGTATGTGTCCCTATTACTGCACCTGATATCCCAATACTGAGCCGCTGCTGCCGTATGTGTCTCCCTATTACTACCCGATACCCCAATACTGAGCCACTGCTGCCGTATGTGTCCCTATTACTACACCTGATACCCCAATACTGAGCCGCTGCTGCCGTATGTGTCCCTATTACTACACCTGATACCCCAATACTGAGCCGCTGCTGCCGTATGTGTCCCTATGACTGCCTGATACCCCAATACTGAGCCGCTGCTGCCGTATGTGTCCCTATTACTGCACCTGATACCCCAATACTGAGCCGCTGCTGCCGTATGTGTCCCTATTACTGCCCAATACCCCAATACTGAGCCACTACTGCCGTATGTGTCCCTATTACTGCACCTGATACCCCGATACTGAGCCGCTGCTGCCATATGCGTCCCTATTACTGCCCCTGATACCCCAATACCGAGCCGATGCTGCCGTATGTGTCCCTATTACTGCACCTGATACCCCAATACTGAGCCGCTGCTGCCGTATGTGTCCCTATTACTGCCCGATACCCCAATACTGAGCCGCTGCTGCCGTATGTGTCTCTATTACTGCCCGATACCCCAATACTGAGCAGCTGCTGCCGTATGTGTCCCTATTACTACACCTGATGCCCCAATACTGAGCCGCTGCTGCCGTATGTGTCCCTATTACTGCCCCTGATATCCCAATACCGAGCCGCTGCTGCCGTATGTGTCCCTATTACTGCCCGATACCCCAATACTGAGCCGCTGCTGCCGTATGTGTCCCTATTACTGCCCGATACCCCAATACTGAGCAGCTGCTGCCGTATGTGTCCCTATTACTACACCTGATACCCCAATACTGAGCCGCTGCTGCCGTATGTGTCCCTATTCCTGCCCCTGATATACCAATACCGAGCCGCTGCTGCCGTATGTGTCCCTATTACTGCCCGATACCCCAATACTGAGCCGCTGCTGCCGTATGTGTCCCTATTACTGCCCCTGATATCCCAATACCGAGCCGCTGCTGCCGTATGTGTCCTTATTACTGCACCTGATACCCCAATACTGAGCCGCTGCTGCCGTATGTGTCCCTATTACTGCACCTGATACCCCAATACTGAGCCGCTGCTGCCGTATGTGTCCCTATTACTGCACCTGATACCCCAATACTTAGCTGCTGCTGCTGTATGTGTCCCTATTACTGCACCTGATATCCCAATACTGAGCCGCTGCTGCCGTATGTGTCCCTACTACTGCACCTGATACCCCAATACTGAGCAGCTGCTGCCGTATGTGTCCCTATTACTGCACCTGATACCCCAATACTGAGCCGCTGCTGCCGTATGTGTCCCTATTACTGCCCCTGATACCCCAATACTGAGCCGCTGCTGGCGTATGTGTCCCTATTACTGTACCTGATACCCCAATACTGAGCAGCTGCTGCCGTATGTGTCCCTGTTACTGCACCTGATACCCCAATACTGAGCTGCTGCTGCTGTATGTGTCCCTATTACTGCACCTGATATCCCAATACTGAGCCGCTGCTGCCGTATGTGTCCCTATTACTGCACCTGATACCCCAATACTGAGCAGCTGCTGCCGTATGTGTCCCTATTACTGCACCTGATACCCCAATACTGAGATGCTGCTGCTGTATATGTCCCTATTACTGCACCTGATACCCCAATACTGAGCCGCTGCTGCCTATGTGTCCCTATTACTGCACCTGATACCCCAATACTGAGCCGCTGCTGCCATATGTGTCCCTATTACTGCCCCTGATACCCCAATACTGAGCCGCTGCTGGCGTATGTGTCCCTATTACTGCACCTGATACTCCAATACTGAGCAGCTGCTGCCGTATGTGTCCCTATTACTGCACCTGATACCCCAATACTGAGCTGCTGCTGCTGTATGTGTCCCTATTACTGCACCTGATATCCCAATACTGAGCCGCTGCTGCCGTATGTGTCCCTATTACTGCACCTGATACCCCAATACTGAGCAGCTGCTGCCGTATGTGTCCCTATTACTGCACCTGATACCCCAATACTGAGCTGCTGCTGCTGTATGTGTCCCTATTACTGCACCTGATACCCCAATACTGAGCCGCTGCTGCCGTATGTGTCCCTATTACTGCACCTGATACCCCAATACTGAGCCGCTGCTGCCGTATGTGTCCCTATTACTGCCCCTGATACCCCAATACTGAGCCCCTGCTGCCGTATGTGTCCCTATTACTGCCCCTGATACCCCAATACTGAGTCGCTGCTGCCGTATGTGACCCTATTACTGCACCTGATACCCCAATACTTAGCCGCTGCTGCCGTATGTGTCCCTATTGTTGCACCTGATACCCCAATACTTAGCCGCTGCTGCCGTATGTGTCCGTATTACTGCACCTGATACCCCAATACTGAGCTGCTGCTGCCGTATGTGTCCCTATTACTGCCCCTGATACCCCAATACTGAGCCGCTGCTGCCGTATGTGTCTCTGTTACTGCCCCTGATATCCCAATACTGAGCCGCTGCTGCCATATGTGTCCCTATTACTGCACCTGATACCCCAATACTGAGCCGCTGCTGCCGTATGTGTCCCTATTACTGCCCGATACCCCAATACTGAGCAGCTGCTACCGTATGTGTCCCTATTACTGCCCCTGATACCCCAATACTGAGCCGCTGCTGCCGTATGTGTCCCTATTACTGCACCTGATACCCCAATACTGAGCTGCTGCTGCCGTATGTGTCCCTATTACTGCACCTGATACCCCAATACTGAGCCACTGCTGCCGTATGTGTCTCTGTTCCTGCCCCTGATATCCCAATACTGAGCCGCTGCTGCCATATGTGTCCCTATTACTGCAACTGATACCCCAATACTGAGCCGCTGCTGCCGTATGTGTCCCTATTACTGCCCCTGATACCCCAATACTGAGCCGCTGCTGCCGTATGTGTCCCTATTACTGCCCCTGATACTCCAATACTGAGTCGCTGCTGCCGTATGTGTCCCTATTACTGCCCCTGATACCCCAATACTGAGCCGCTGCTGCCGTATGTATCCCTATTACTGCACCTGATACCCCAATACTGAGCCGCTGCTGCCGTATGTGTCCTATTACTGCACCTGATACCCCAATACTGAGCCGCTGCTGCCGTATGTGTCTCTATTACTGCACCTGATACCCCAATACTTAGCCGCTGCTGCCGTATGTGTCCCTATTACTGCACCTGATACCCCAATACTGAGCCGCTGCTGCCGTATGTGTCTCTGTTACTGCCCCTGATATCCCAATACTGAGCCGCTGCTGCCATATGTGTCCCAATTGCTGCACCTGATACCCGAATACTGAGCCGCTGCTGCCGTATGTGTCCCTATTACTGCCCCTGATACCCCAATACTGAGCCGCTGCTGCCGTATGTGTCCCTATTACTGCCCCTGATACTCCAATACTGAGCCGATGCTGCCGTATGTGTCCCTATTACTGCCCCTGATACCCCAATACTGAGCCGCTGCTGCCGTATGTGTCCCTATTACTGCCCCTGATACCCCAATACTGAGCTGCTGCTGCCATATGTATCCCTATTACTACACCTGATACCCCAATACTGAGCCGCTGCTGCCGTATGTGTCCTTATTACTGCACCTGATACCCCAATACTGAGCCGCTGCTGCCGTATGTGTCCCTATTACTGTCCCTGATACTCCAATACTGAGCCGCTGCTGCCGTATGTGTCCCTATTACTGCCCGATACCCCAATACTGAGCCGCTGCTGCTGTATGTGTCCCTATTACTGCCCCTGATACCCCAATACTGAGTCGCTACTGCCGTATGTGACCCTATTACTGCACCTGATACCCCAATACTTAGCCGCTGCTGCCGTATTTGTCCCTATTACTGCACCTGATACCCCAATACTTAGCCGCTGCTGCCGTATGTGTCCCTATTACTGCACCTGATACCCCAATACTGAGCTGCTGCTGCTGTATGTGTCCCTATTACTGCCCCTGATACCCCAATACTGAGCCGCTGCTGCCGTATGTGTCTCTGTTACTGCCCCTGATATCCCAATACTGAGCCGCTGCTGCCATATGTGTCCCTATTACTGCACCTGATACCCCAATACTGAGCCGCTGCTGCCGTATGTGTCCCTATTACTGCCCCTGATACCCCAATACTGAGCCGCTGCTGCCGTATGTGTCCCTATTACTGCCCGATACCCCAATACTGAGCAGCTGCTGCCGTATGTGTCCCTATTACTGCCCCTGATACCCCAATACTGAGCCGCTGCTGCCGTATGTGTCCCTATTACTGCACCTGATACCCCAATACTGAGCCGCTGCTGCCGTATGTGTCCCTATTACTGCACCTGATACCCCAATACTGAGCCGCTGCTGCCGTATGTGTCTCTGTTACTGCCCCTGATACCCCAATACTGAGCCGCTGCTGCCGTATGTGTCCCTATTACTGCCCCTGATACCCCAATATTGAGCCACTGCTGGCGTATGTGTCCCTATTACTGCACCTGATACCCCAATACTGAGCCGCTGCTGCCGTATGTGTCTCTGTTACTGCCCCTGATATCCCAATACTGAGCCGCTGCTGCCATATGTGTCCCTATTGCTGCACCTGATACCCGAATACTGAGCCGCTGCTGCCGTATGTGTCCCTATTACTGCCCCTGATACCCCAATACTGAGCCGCTGCTGCCGTATGTGTCCCTATTACTGCCCCTGATACTCCAATACTGAGCCGCTGCTGCCGTATGTGTCCCTATTACTGCCCCTGATACCCCAATACTGAGCCGCTGCTGCCATATGTGTCCCTATTACTGCCCCTGATACTCCAATACTGAGCTGCTGCTGCCATATGTATCCCTATTACTACACCTGATACCCCAATACTGAGCCGCTGCTGCCGTATGTGTCCTTATTACTGCACCTGATACCCCAATACTGAGCCGCTGCTGCCGTATGTGTCCCTATTACTGTCCCTGATACTCCAATACTGAGCCGCTGCTGCCGTATGTGTCCCTATTACTGCCCCTGATACCCCAATACTGAGCCGCTGCTGCTGTATGTGTCCCTATTACTGCCCCTGATACCCCAATACTGAGTCGCTGCTGCCGTATGTGACCCTATTACTGCACCTGATACCCCAATATTTAGCCGCTGCTGCCGTATGTGTCCCTATTACTGCACCTGATACCCCAATACTTAGCCGCTGCTGCCGTATGTGTCCCTATTACTGCACCTGATACCCCAATACTGAGCTGCTGCTGCTGTATGTGTCCCTATTACTGCCCCTGATACCCCAATACTGAGCCGCTGCTGCCGTATGTGTCTCTGTTACTGCCCCTGATATCCCAATACTGAGCCGCTGCTGCCATATGTGTCCCTGTTGCTGCACCTGATACCCCAATACTGAGCCGCTGCTGCCGTATGTGTCCCTATTACTGCCCCTGATACCCCAATACTGAGCCGCTGCTGCCGTATGTGTCCCTATTACTGCCCGATACCCCAATACTGAGCAGCTGATGCCGTATGTGTCCCTATTACTGCCCCTGATACCCAAATACTGAGCCGCTGCTGCCGTATGTGTCCCTATTACTGCACCTGATACCCCAATACTGAGCCGCTGCTGCCGTATGTGTCCCTATTACTGCACCTGATACCCCAATACTGAGCTGCTGCTGCCGTATGTGTCTCTGTTACTGCCCCTGATATCCCAATACTGAGCCGCTGCTGCCATATGTGTCCCTATTACTGCACCTGATACCCCAATACTGAGCCGCTGCTGCCGTATGTGTCCCTATTACTGCCCCTGATACCCCAATACTGAGCCGCTGCTGCCGTATGTGTCCCTATTACTGCCCCTGATACTCCAATACTGAGCCGCTGCTGCCGTATGTGTCCCTATTACTGCCCCTGATACCCCAATACTGAGCCGCTGCTGCCGTATGTGTCCCTATTACTGCACCTGATACCCCAATACTGAGCCGCTGCTGCCGTATGTGTCCTATTACTGCACCTGATACCCCAATACTGAGCCGCTTCTGCCGTATGTGTCCCTATTACTGCACCTGATACCCCAATACTGAGCCGCTGCTGCCGTATGTGTCCCTATTACTGCACCTGATACCCCAATACTGAGCCGCTGCTGCCGTATGTGTCTCTGTTACTGCCCCTGATGTCCCAATACTGAGCCGCTGCTGCCATATGTGTCCCTATTGCTGCACCTGATACACGAATACTGAGCCGCTGCTGCCGTATGTGTCCCTATTACTGCCCCTGATACCCCAATACTGAGCCGCTGCTGCCGTATGTGTCCCTATTACTGCCCCTGATACTCCAATACTGAGCCGCTGCTGCCGTATGTGTCCCTATTACTGCCCCTGATACCCCAATACTGAGCCGCTGCTGCTGTATGTGTCCCTATTACTGCCCCTGATACCCCAATACTGAGTCGCTGCTGCCGTATGTGACCCTATTACTGCACCTGATACCCCAATACTTAGCCGCTGCTGCCGTATGTGTCCCTATTACTGCGCCTGATACCCCAATACTTAGCCGCTGCTGCCGTATGTGTCCCTATTACTGCACCTGATACCCCAATACTGAGCTGCTGCTGCTGTATGTGTCCCTATTACTGCCCCTGATACCCCAATACTGAGCCGCTGCTGCCGTATGTGTCTCTGTTACTGCCCCTGATATCCCAATACTGAGCCGCTGCTGCCATATGTGTCCCTATTACTGCACCTGATACCACAATACTGAGCCGCTGCTGCCGTATGTGTCCCTATTACTGCCCCTGATACCCCAATACTGAGCCGCTGCTGCCGTATGTGTCCCTATTACTGCACCTGATACCCCAATACTGAGCCGCTGCTGCCGTATGTGTCCCTATTACTGCACCTGATACCCCAATACTGAGCCGCTGCTGCCATATGTGTCCCTATTACTGCACCTGATACCCCAATACTGAGCCGCTGCTGCCGTATGTGTCCCTATTACTGCCCCTGATACCCCAATACTGAGCCGCTGCTGCCGTATGTGTCCCTATTACTGCCCCTGATACTCCAATACTGAGCCGCTGCTGCCGTATGTGTCCTATTACTGCACCTGATACCCCAATACTGAGCCGCTTCTGCCGTATGTGTCCCTATTACTGCACCTGATACCCCAATACTGAGCCGCTGCTGCCGTATGTGTCCCTATTGCTGCACCTGATACCCCAATACTGAGCCGCTGCTGCCGTATGTGTCTCTGTTACTGCCCCTGATATCCCAATACTGAGCCGCTGCTGCCATATGTGTCCCTATTGCTGCACCTGATACCCGAATACTGAGCCGCTGCTGCCGTATGTGTCCCTATTACTGCCCCTGATACCCCAATACTGAGCCGCTGCTGCCGTATGTGTCCCTATTACTGCCCCTGATACTCCAATACTGAGCCGCTGCTGCCGTATGTGTCCCTATTACTGCCCCTGATGCCCCAATACTGAGCCGCTGCTGCCATATGTGTCCCTATTACTGCCCTTGATACTCCAATACTGAGCTGCTGCTGCCATATGTATCCCTATTACTACACCTGATACCCCAATACTGAGCCGCTGCTGCCGTATGTGTCCTTATTACTGCACCTGATACCCCAATACTGAGCCGCTGCTGCCGTATGTGTCCCTATTACTGTCCCTGATACTCCAATACTGAGCCGCTGCTGCCGTATGTGTCCCTATTACTGCCCCTGATATCCCAATACTGAGCCGCTGCTGCTGTATGTGTCCCTATTACTGCCCCTGATACCCCAATACTGAGTCGCTGCTGCCGTATGTGACCCTATTACTGCACCTGATACCCCAATACTGAGCCGCTGCTGCCGTATGTGTCCCTATTACTGCACCTGATACCCCAATACTGAGCCGCTGCTGCCGTATGTGTCTCTGTTACTGCCCCTGATACCCCAATACTGAGCAGCTGCTGCCATATGTGTCCCTATTACTGCACCTGATACCCCAATACTGAGCCACTGCTGCCGTATGTGTCCCTATTACTGCCCCTGATACCCCAATACTGAGCTGCTGCTGCCGTATGTGTCCCTATTACTGCCCCTGATACTCCAATACTGAGCCGCTGCTGCCGTATGTGTCCCTATTACTGCCCCTGATACCCCAATACTGAGCCGCTGCTGCCATATGTGTCCCTATTACTGCCCCTGATACTCCAATACTGAGCTGCTGCTGCCATATGTATCCCTATTACTACACCTGATACCCCAATACTGAGCCGCTGCTGCCGTATGTGTCCTTATTACTGCACCTGATACCCCAATACTGAGCCGCTGCTGCCGTATGTGTCCCTATTACTGTCCCTGATACTCCAATACTGAGCCGCTGCTGCCGTATGTGTCCCTATTACTGTCCCTGATACCCCAATACTGAGCCGCTGCTGCTGTATGTGTCCCTATTACTGCCCCTGATACCCCAATACTGAGTCGCTGCTGCCGTATGTGACCCCATTACTGCACCTGATACCCCAATACTTAGCCGCTGCTGCCGTATGTGTCCCTATTACTGCACCTGATACCCCAATACTTAGCCGCTGCTGCCGTATGTGTCCCTATTACTGCACCTGATACCCCAATACTGAGCTGCTGCTGCTGTATGTGTCCCTATTACTGCCCCTGATACCCCAATACTGAGCCGCTGCTGCCGTATGTGTCTCTGTTACTGCCCCTGATATCCCAATACTGAGCCGCTGCTGCCATATGTGTCCCTATTGCTGCACCTGATACCCCAATACTGAGCCGCTGCTGCCGTATGTGTCCCTATTACTGCCCCTGATACCCCAATACTGAGCCGCTGCTGCCGTATGTGTCCCTATTACTGCCCGATACCCCAATACTGAGCAGCTGATGCCGTATGTGTCCCTATTACTGCCCCTGATACCCCAATACTGAGCCGCTGCTGCCGTATGTGTCCCTATTACTGCACCTGATACCCCAATACTGAGCCGCTGCTGCCGTATGTGTCCCTATTACTGCACCTGATACCCCAATACTGAGCTGCTGCTGCCGTATGTGTCTCTGTTACTGCCCCTGATATCCCAATACTGAGCCGCTGCTGCCATATGTGTCCCTATTACTGCACCTGATACCGCAATACTGAGCCGCTGCTGCCGTATGTGTCCCTATTACTGCCCCTGATACCCCAATACTGAGCCGCTGCTGCCGTATGTGTCCCTATTACTGCCCCTGATACTCCAATACTGAGCCGCTGCTGCCGTATGTGTCCCTATTACTGCCCCTGATACCCCAATACTGAGCCGCTGCTGCCGTATGTGTCCCTATTACTGCACCTGATACCCCAATACTGAGCCGCTGCTGCCGTATGTGTCCTATTACTGCACCTGATACCCCAATACTGAGCCGCTTCTGCCGTATGTGTCCCTATTACTGCACCTGATACCCCAATACTGAGCCGCTGCTGCCATATGTGTCCCTATTACTGCACCTGATACCCCAATACTGAGCCGCTGCTGCCGTATGTGTCTCTGTTACTGCCCCTGATGTCCCAATACTGAGCCGCTGCTGCCATATGTGTCCCTATTGCTGCACCTGATACCCGAATACTGAGCCGCTGCTGCCGTATGTGTCCCTATTACTGCCCCTGATACCCCAATACTGAGCCGCTGCTGCTGTATGTGTCCCTATTACTGCCCCTGATACCCCAATACTGAGTCGCTGCTGCCGTATGTGACCCTATTACTGCACCTGATACCCCAATACTTAGCCGCTGCTGCCGTATGTGTCCCTATTACAGCACCTGATACCCCAATACTTAGCCGCTGCTGCCGTATGTGTCCCTATTACTGCACCTGATACCCCAATACTGAGCTGCTGCTGCTGCTGTATGTGTCCCTATTACTGCCCCTGATACCCCAATACTGAGCCGCTGCTGCCGTATGTGTCTCTGTTACTGCCCCTGATATCCCAATACTGAGCCGCTGCTGCCATATGTGTCCCTATTACTGCACCTGATACCACAATACTGAGCCGCTGCTGCCGTATGTGTCCCTATTACTGCCCCTGATACCCCAATACTGAGCCGCTGCTGCCGTATGTGTCCCTATTACTGCACCTGATACCCCAATACTGAGCCGCTGCTGCCGTATGTGTCCCTATTACTGCACCTGATACCCCAATACTGAGCCGCTGCTGCCATATGTGTCCCTATTACTGCACCTGATACCCCAATACTGAGCCGCTGCTGCCGTATGTGTCCCTATTACTGCCCCTGATACCCCAATACTGAGCCGCTGCTGCCGTATGTGTCCCTATTACTGCACCTGATACCCCAATACTGAGCCGCTGCTGCCGTATGTGTCCCTATTACTGCACCTGATACCCCAATACTGAGCCGCTGCTGCCGTATGTGTCTCTGTTACTGCCCCTGATATCCCAATACTGAGCCGCTGCTGCCATATGTGTCCCTATTGCTGCACCTGATACCCGAATACTGAGCCGCTGCTGCCGTATGTGTCCCTATTACTGCCCCTGATACCCCAATACTGAGCCGCTGCTGCCGTATGTGTCCCTATTACTGCCTCTAATACTCCAATACTGAGCCGCTGCTGCCGTATGTGTCCCTATTACTGCCCCTGATACCCCAATACTGAGCCGCTGCTGCCATATGTGTCCCTATTACTGCCCCTGATACTCCAATACTGAGCTGCTGCTGCCATATGTATCCCTATTACTACACCTGATACCCCAATACTGAGCCGCTGCTGCCGTATGTGTCCTTATTACTGCACCTGATACCCCAATACTGAGCCGCTGCTGCCGTATGTGTCCCTATTACTGTCCCTGATACTCCAATACTGAGCCGCTGCTGCCGTATGTGTCCCTATTACTGCCCCTGATACCCCAATACTGAGCCGCTGCTGCTGTATGTGTCCCTATTACTGCCCCTGATACCCCAATACTGAGTCGCTGCTGCCGTATGTGACCCTATTACTGCACCTGATACCCCAATACTTAGCCGCTGCTGGCGTATGTGTCCCTATTACTGCACCTGATACCCCAATACTGAGCAGCTGCTGCCGTATGTGTCCCTATTACTGCACCTGATACCCCAATACTGAGCTGCTGCTGCTGTATGTGTCCCTATTACTGCACCTGATATCCCAATACTGAGCCGCTGCTGCCGTATGTGTCCCTATTACTGCACCTGATACCCCAATACTGAGCAGCTGCTGCCGTATGTGTCCCTATTACTGCACCTGATACCCCAATACTGAGCTGCTGCTGCTGTATGTGTCCCTATTACTGCACCTGATACCCCAATACTGAGCCGCTGCTGCCGTATGTGTCCCTATTACTGCACCTGATACCCCAATACTGAGCCGCTGCTGCCGTATGTGTCCCTATTACTGCCCCTGATACCCCAATACTGAGCCGCTGCTGCTGTACGTGTCCCTATTACTGCCCCTGATACCCCAATACTGAGTCGCTGCTGCCGTATGTGACCCTATTACTGCACCTGATACCCCAATACTTAGCCGCTGCTGCCGTATGTGTCCCTATTACTGCACCTGATACCCCAATACTTAGCCGCTGCTGCCGTATGTGTCCCTATTACTGCACCTGATACCCCAATACTGAGCTGCTGCTGCTGTATGTGTCCCTATTACTGCCCCTGATACCCCAATACTGAGCCGCTGCTGCCGTATGTGTCTCTGTTACTGCCCCTGATATCCCAATACTGAGCCGCTGCTGCCAAATGTGTCCCTATTACTGCACCTGATACCCCAATACTGAGCCGCTTCTGCCGTATGTGTCCCTATTACTGCCCCTGATGCCCCAATACTGAGCCGCTGCTGCCGTATGTGTCCCTATTACTGCCCGATACCCCAATACTGAGCAGCTGCTGCCGTATGTGTCCCTATTACTGCCCCTGATACCCCAATACTGAGCCGCTGCTGCCGTATGTGTCCCTATTACTGCACCTGATGCCCCAATACTGAGCCGCTGCTGCCGTATGTGTCCCTATTACTGCACCTGATACCCCAATACTGAGCCGCTGCTGCCATATGTGTCTCTGTTACTGCCCCTGATATCCCAATACTGAGCCGCTGCTGCCATATGTGTCCCTATTACTGCACCTGATACCCCAATACTGAGCCGCTGCTGCCGTATGTGTCCCTATTACTGCCCCTGATACCCCAATACTGAGCCGCTGCTGCCGTATGTGTCCCTATTACTGCCCCTGATACTCCAATACTGAGCCGCTGCTGCCGTATGTGTCCCTATTACTGCCCCTGATACCCCAATACTGAGCCGCTGCTGCCGTATGTGTCCCTATTACTGCCCCTGATACTCCAATACTTAGCCGCTGCTGCCGTATGTGTCCCTATTACTGCACCTGATACCCCAATACTGAGCTGCTGCTGCTGTATGTGTCCCTATTACTGCCCCTGATACCCCAATACTGAGCCGCTGCTGCCGTATGTGTCTCTGTTACTGCCCCTGATATCCCAATACTGAGCCGCTGCTGCCATATGTGTCCCTATTACTGCACCTGATACCCCAATACTGAGCCGCTTCTGCCGTATGTGTCCCTATTACTGCCCCTGATACCCCAATACTGAGCCGCTGCTGCCGTATGTGTCCCTATTACTGCCCGATACCCCAATACTGAGCAGCTGCTGCCGTATGTGTCCCTATTACTGCCCCTGATACCCCAATACTGAGCCGCTGCTGCCGTATGTGTCCCTATTACTGCACCTGATACCCCAATACTGAGCCGCTGCTGCCGTATGTGTCCCTATTACTGCACCTGATACCCCAATACTGAGCCGCTGCTGCCATATGTGTCTCTGTTACTGCCCCTGATATCCCAATACTGAGCCGCTGCTGCCATATGTGTCCCTATTACTGCACCTGATACCCCAATACTGAGCCGCTGCTGCCGTATGTGTCCCTATTACTGCCCCTGATACCCCAATACTTTGCCGCTGCTGCCGTATGTGTCCCTATTACTGCCCCTGATACTCCAATACTGAGCCGCTGCTGCCGTATGTGTCCCTATTACTGCCCCTGATACCCCAATACTGAGCCGCTGCTGCCGTATGTGTCCCTATTACTGCACCTGATACCCCAATACTGAGCCGCTGCTGCCGTATGTGTCCTAATACTGCACCTGATACCCCAATACTGAGCCGCTGCTGCCATATGTGTCCCTAATACTGCACCTGATACCCCAATACTGAGCCGCTGCTGCCGTATGTGTCCCTATTACTGCACCTGATACCCCAATACTGAGCCGCTGCTGCCGTATGTGTCTCTGTTACTGCCCCTGATATCCCAATACTAAGCCGCTGCTGCCATATGTGTCCCTATTGCTGCACCTGATACCCCAATACTGAGCGCTGCTGCCGTATGTGTCCCTATTACTGCCCCTGATACCCCAATACTGAGCCGCTGCTGCCGTATGTGTCCCTATTACTGCCCCTGATACCCCAATACTGAGCCGCTGCTGCCGTATGTGTCCCTATTACTGCCCCTGATACTCCAATACTGAGATGCTGCTGCCATATGTATCCCTATTACTACACCTGATACCCAATACTGAGCCGCTACTGCCGTATGTGACCCTATTACTACCCGATACCCCAATACTGAGCAGCTGCTGCCGTATGTGTCCCTATTACTGCCCGATACCCCAATACTGAGCAGCTGCTGCCGTATGTGTCCCTATTACTGCCCCTGATACCCCAATACTGAGCCGCTGCTGGCGTATGTGTCCCTATTACTGCACCTGATACCCCAATACTGAGCAGCTGCTGCCGTATGTGTCCCTATTACTGCACCTGATACCCCAATACTGAGCTGCTGCTGCTGTATGTGTCCCTATTACTGCACCTGATATCCCAATACTGAGCCGCTGCTGCCGTATGTGTCCCTATTACTGCACCTGATACCCCAATACTGAGCAGCTGCTGCCGTATGTGTCCCTATTACTGCACCTGATACCCCAATACTGAGCCGCTGCTGCTGTATGTGTCCCTATTACTGCGCCTTATACCCCAATACTGAGTCTCTGCTGCCGTATGTGACCCTATTACTGCACCTGATACCCCAATACTTAGCCGCTGCTGCCGTATGTGTCCCTATTACTGCACCTGATACCCCAATACTGAGCCGCTGCTGCCGTATGTGTCCCTATTACTGCACCTGATACCCCAATACTGAGCCGCTGCTGCTGTATGTGTCCCTATTACTGCCCCTGATACCCCAATACTGAGCCGCTGCTGCCGTATGTGTCTCTGTTACTGCCCCTGATATCACAATACTGAGCCGCTGCTGCCATATGTGTCCCTATTACTGCACCTGATACCCCAATACTGAGTCTCTGCTGCCGTATGTGTCCCTATTACTGCACCTGATACCCCAATACTGAGCTCCTGCTGCTGTATGTGTCCCTATTACTGCCCCTGATACCCCAATACTGAGCCGCTGCTGCCGTATGTGTCTCTGTTACTGCCCCTGATATCCCAATACTGAGCCGCTGCTGCCATATGTGTCCCTATTACTGCACCTGATACCCCAATACTGAGTCTCTGCTGCCGTATGTGACCCTATTACTGCACCTTATACCCCAATACTTAGCCGCTGCTGCCGTATGTGTCCCTATTACTGCACCTGATACCCCAATACTGAGCTCCTGCTGCTGTATGTGTCCCTATTACTGCCCCTGATACCCCAATACTAAGCCGCTGCTGCCGTATGTGTCTCTGTTACTGCCCGATATCCCAATACTGAGCCGCTGCTGCCATATGTGTCCCTATTACTGCACCTGATACCCCAATACTGAGCCGCTGCTGCCGTATGTGTCCCTATTACTGCCCCTGATACCCCAATACTGAGCCGCTGCTGCCGTATGTGTCCCTATTACTGCCCGATACCCCAATACTGAGCAGCTGCTGCCGTATGTGTCCCTATTACTGCCCCTGATACCCCAATACTGAGCCGCTGCTGCCGTATGTGTCCCTATTACTGCACCTGATACCCCAATACTGAGCCGCTGCTGCCGTATGTGTCCCTATTACTGCACCTGATACCCCAATACTGAGCCGCTGCTGCCGTATGTGTCTCTGTTACTGCCCCTGATATCCCAATACTGAGCCACTGCTGCCATATGTGTCCCTATTACTGCACCTGATACCCCAATACTGAGCCGCTGCTGCCGTATGTGTCCCTATTACTGCCCCTGTTACCGCAATACTGAGCCGCTGCTGCCGTATGTGTCCCTATTACTGCCCCTGATACTCCAATACTGAGCCGCTGCTGCCGTATGTGTCCCTATTACTGCCCCTGATACCCCAATACTGAGCCGCTGCTGCCGTATGTGTCCCTATTACTGCCCCTGATACCCCAATACTGAGCCGCTGCTGCCGTATGTGTCCTATTACTGCACCTGATACCCCAATACTGAGCCGCTGCTGCCGTATGTGTCCCTATTACTGCACCTGATACCCCAATACTGAGCCGCTGCTGCCGTATGTGTCCCTATTACTGCACCTGATACCCCAATACTGAGCCGCTGCTGCCGTATGTGTCTCTGTTACTGCCCCTGATATCCCAATACTGAGCCGCTGCTGCCATATGTGTCCCTATTGCTGCACCTGATACCCCAATACTGAGCCGCTGCTGCCGTATGTGTCCCTATTACTGCCCCTGATACCCCAATACTGAGCCGCTGCTGCCGTATGTGTCCCTATTACTGCCCCTGATACTCCAATACTGAGCCGCTGCTGCCGTATGTGTCCCTATTACTGCCCCTGATACCCCTATACTGAGCCGCTGCTGCCGTATGTGTCCCTATTACTGCCCCTGATACTCCAATACTGAGCTGCTGCTGCCATATGTATCCCTATTACTACACCTGATACCCCAATACTGAGCCGCTGCTGCCGTATGTGTCCTTATTACTGCACCTGATACCCCAATACTGAGCCGCTGCTGCCGTATGTGTCCCTATTACTGTCCCTGATACTCCAATACTGAGCCGCTGCTGCCGTATGTGTCCCTTTTACTGCACCTGATACCCCAATACTGAGCCACTGCTGCCGTATGTGTCCCTATTACTGCACCTGATACCCAATACTGAGCCGCTGCTGCCATATGTGTCCCTATTACTGCCCCTGATACCCCAATACTGAGCCGCTGCTACCGTATATGATCCTATTACTGCACCTGATACCCCAATACTGAGCCGCTGCTGCCGTATGTGTCCCTATTACTGCTCCTGATATCCGAATACTGAGCCGCTGCTGCCGTATGTGTCCCTATTACTGCACCTGATACCCCAATACTGAGCCACTGCTGCCGTATGTGTCCCTATTACTGCCCCTGATACTCCAATACTGAGCCGTTGCTGCCGTATGTGTCCCTATTACTGCCCCTGATACCCCAATACTGAGCCGCTGCTGCCGTATGTGTCCTTATTACTGCACCTGATACCCCAATACTGAGCCGCTGCTGCCGTATGTGACCCTATAACTGCACCAGATACCCCAATACTGAGCCGCTGCTGCCGTATGTGTCCTTATTACTGCACCTGATACCCCAATACTGAGCCGCTGCTGCCGTATGTGTCGCTATTACTGCACCTGATACTCCAATACTGAGCCGCTGCTGCCGTATGTGTCTCTATTACTGCCCCTGATATCCCAATACTGAGCCGCTGCTGCCATATGTGTCCCTATTACTGCACCTGATACCCCAATACTGAGCCGCTGCTGCCGTATGTGTCCCTATTACTGCCCCTGATACCCCAATACTGAGCCGCTGCTGCCGTATGTGTCCCTATTACTGCACCTGATATCCCAATAATGAGCCGCTGCTGCCGTATGTGTCCCTATTACTACCCCTGATACCCCAATACTGAGCCGCTGCTGCCGTATGTGTCCCTATTACTGCACCTGATATCCCAATACTGAGCCGCTGTTGCCGTATGTGTCCCTATTACTACCCCTGATACCCCAATACTGAGCCGCTGCTGCCGTATGTGTCCCTATTACTGCCCCTGATACCCCAATACTGAGCCACTGCTGCCGTATGTGTCCCTATTACTGCCTCTGATACCCCAATACTGAGCCGCTGCTGCCGTATGTGTCCCTATTACTGCACCTGATACCCCAATACTGAGCCGCTGCTGCCGTATGTGTCCCTATTACTGCCCCTGATACTCCAATACTGAGCCGCTGCTGCCGTATGTGTCCCTATTACTGCCCCTGATACCCCAATACTGAGCCGCTGCTGCCGTATGTGTCGCTATTACTGCCCCTGATACTCCAATACTGAGCCGCTGCTGCCATATGTATCCCTATTACTACACCTGATACCCCAATACTGAGCCGCTGCTGCCGTATGTGTCCCCAATACTGAGCCGCTGCTGCCGTATGTGACCCTATTACTGCACCAGATACCCCAATACTGAGCCGCTGCTGCCGTATGTGTCCTTATTACTGCACCTGATACCCCAATACTGAGCCGCTGCTGCCATATGTGTCCTTATTACTGCACCTGATACCCCAATACTGAGCCGCTGCTGCCGTATGTGTCTCTATTACTGCCCCTGATATCCCAATACTGAGCCGCTGCTGCCATATGTGTCCCTATTACTGCACCTGATACCCCAATACTGAGCCGCTGCTGCCGTATGTGTCCCTATTACTGCCCCTGATACCCCAATACTGAGCCGCTGCTGCCGTATGTGTCCCTATTACTGCCCCTGATACCCCAATACTGAGCCGCTGCTGCCGTATGTGTCCCTATTACTGCCCCTGATACTCCAATACTGAGCCGCTGCTGCCGTATGTGTCCCTATTACTGCCCCTGATTCCCCAATACTGAGCTGCTGCTGCCGTATGTGTCCCTATTACTGCCCCTGATACTCCAATACTGAGCCGCTGCTGCCATATGTATCCCTATTACTACACCTGATACCCCAATACTGAGCCACTGCTGCCGTATGTGTCCCTATTACTGCACCTGATACCCCAATACTGAGCCGCTGCTGCCGTATGTGTCTTTATTACTGCACCTGATACCCCAATACTGAGCCGCTGCTGCCGTATGTGTCCCTATTACTGCCCCTGATACCCCAATACTGAGCCGCTGCTACCGTATGTGTCCCTATTACTGCACCTGATACCCCAATACTGAACCGCTGCTGCCGTATGTGTCCCTATTACTGCACCTGATACCCCAATACTGAGCCGCTGCTGCCGTATGTGTCCCTATTACTGCACCTGATACCCCAATACTGAGCCGCTGCTGCCGTATGTGTCCCTATTACTGCCCCTGATACCCCAATACTGAGCCGCTGCTGCCGTATGTGTCCCTATTACTGCACCTGATACCCCAATACTGAGCCGCTGCTGCCGTATGTGTCCCTATTACTGCCCCTGATACCCCAATACTGAGCCGCTGCTGCCGTATGTGTCCCTATTACTGCCCCTGATACTCCAATACTGAGCCGCTGCTGCCGTATGTGTCCCTATTACTGCCCCTGATACCCCTATACTGAGCCGCTGCTGCCGTATGTGTCCCTATTACTGCCCCTGATACTCCAATACTGAGCTGCTGCCATATGTATCCCTATTACTACACCTGATACCCCAATACTGAGCCGCTGCTGCCGTATGTGTCCTTATTACTGCACCTGATACCCCAATACTGAGCCGCTGCTGCCGTATGTGTCCCTATTACTGTCCCTGATACTCCAATACTGAGCCGCTGCTGCCGTATGTGTCCCTTTTACTGCACCTGATACCCCAATACTGAGCCACTGCTGCCGTATGTGTCCCTATTACTGCACCTGATACCCAATACTGAGCCGCTGCTGCCATATGTGTCCCTATTACTGCCCCTGATACCCCAATACTGAGCCGCTGCTACCGTATATGATCCTATTACTGCACCTGATACCCCAATACTGAGCCGCTGCTGCCATATGTGTCCCTATTACTGCTCCTGATATCCGAATACTGAGCCGCTGCTGCCGTATGTGTCCCTATTACTGCACCTGATACCCCAATACTGAGCCACTGCTGCCGTATGTGTCCCTATTACTGCCCCTGATACTCCAATACTGAGCCGCTGCTGCCGTATGTGTCCCTATTACTGCCCCTGATACCCCAATACTGAGCCGCTGCTGCCGTATGTGTCCTTATTACTGCACCTGATACCCCAATACTGAGCCGCTGCTGCCGTATGTGACCCTATTACTGCACCAGATACCCCAATACTGAGCCGCTGCTGCCGTATGTGTCCTTATTACTGCACCTGATACCCCAATACTGAGCCGCTGCTGCCGTATGTGACGCTATTACTGCACCTGATACCCCAATACTGAGCCGCTGCTGCCGTATGTGTCTCTATTACTGCCCCTGATATCCCAATACTGAGCCGCTGCTGCCATATGTGTCCCTATTACTGCACCTGATACCCCAATACTGAGCCGCTGCTGCCGTATGTGTCCCTATTACTGCCCCTGATACCCCAATACTGAGCCGCTGCTGCCGTATGTGTCCCTATTACTGCACCTGATATCCCAATACTGAGCCGCTGCTGCCGTATGTGTCCCTATTACTACCCCTGATACCCCAATACTGAGCCGCTGCTGCCGTATGTGTCCCTATTACTGCACCTGATATCCCAATACTGAGCCGCTGTTGCCGTATGTGTCCCTATTACTACCCCTGATACCCCAATACTGAGCCGCTGCTGCCGTATGTGTCCCTATTACTGCCCCTGATACCCCAATACTGAGCCACTGCTGCCGTATGTGTCCCTATTACTGCCTCTGATACCCCAATACTGAGCCGCTGCTGCCGTATGTGTCCCTATTACTGCACCTGATACCCCAATACTGAGCCGCTGCTGCCGTATGTGTCCCTATTACTGCCCCTGATACTCCAATACTGAGCCGCTGCTGCCGTATGTGTCCCTATTACTGCCCCTGATACCCCAATACTGAGCCGCTGCTGCCGTATGTGTCGCTATTACTGCCCCTGATACTCCAATACTGAGCCGCTGCTGCCATATGTATCCCTATTACTACACCTGATACCCCAATACTGAGCCGCTGCTGCCGTATGTGTCCCCAATACTGAGCCGCTGCTGCCGTATGTGACCCTATTACTGCACCAGATACCCCAATACTGAGCCGCTGCTGCCGTATGTGTCCTTATTACTGCACCTGATACCCCAATACTGAGCCGCTGCTGCCATATGTGTCCTTATTACTGCACCTGATACCCCAATACTGAGCCGCTGCTGCCGTATGTGTCTCTATTACTGCCCCTGATATCCCAATACTGAGCCGCTGCTGCCATATGTGTCCCTATTACTGCACCTGATACCCCAATACTGAGCCGCTGCTGCCGTATGTGTCCCTATTACTGCCCCTGATACCCCAATACTGAGCCGCTGCTGCCGTATGTGTCCCTATTACTGCCCCTGATACCCCAATACTGAGCCGCTGCTGCCGTATGTGTCCCTATTACTGCCCCTGATACTCCAATACTGAGCCGCTGCTGCCGTATGTGTCCCTATTACTGCCCCTGATTCCCCAATACTGAGCCGCTGCTGCCGTATGTGTCCCTATTACTGCCCCTGATACTCCAATACTGAGCCGCTGCTGCCATATGTATCCCTATTACTACACCTGATACCCCAATACTGAGCCACTGCTGCCGTATGTGTCCCTATTACTGCACCTGATACCCCAATACTGAGCCGCTGCTGCCATATGTGTCCTTATTACTGCACCTGATACCCCAATACTGAGCCGCTGCTGCCGTATGTGTCTCTATTACTGCCCCTGATATCCCAATACTGAGCCGCTGCTGCCGTATGTGTCCCTATTACTGCCCCTGATACCCCAATACTGAGCCGCTGCTACCGTATGTGTCCCTATTACTGCACCTGATACCCCAATACTGAGCCGCTGCTGCCGTATGTGTCCCTATTACTGCACCTGATACCCCAATACTGAGCCGCTGCTGCCGTATGTGTCCCTATTACTGCACCTGATACCCCAATACTGAGCCGCTGCTGCCGTATGTGACCCTATTACTGCCCCTGATACCCCAATACTGAGCCGCTGCTGCCGTATGTGTCCCTATTACTGCACCTGATACCCCAATACTGAGCCGCTGCTGCCGTATGTGTCCTTACTACTGCACCTGATACCCCAATACTGAGCCGCTGCTGCCGTATGTGTCCCTATTACTGTCCCTGATACTCCAATACTGAGCGGCTGCTGCCGTATGTGTCCCTATTACTGCACCTGATACCCCAATACTGAGCCACTGCTGCCGTATGTGTCCCTATTACTGCACCTGATACCCAATACTGAGCCGCTGCTGCCATATGTGTCCCTATTACTGCCCCTGATACCCCAATACTGAGCCGCCGCTACCGTATATGATCCTATTACTGCACTTGATACCCCAGTACTGAGCCGCTGCTGCCATGTGTCCCTATTACTGCTCCTGATATCCCAATACTGAGCCGCTGCTGCCGTATGTGTCCCTATTACTGCACCTGATATCCCAATACTGAGCCGCTGCTGCCGTATGTGTCCCTATTACTACCCCTGATACCCCAATACTGAGCCGCTGCTGCCGTATGTGTCCCTATTACTGCACCTGATATCCCAATACTGAGCCGCTGTTGCCGTATGTGTCCCTATTACTACCCCTGATACCCCAATACTGAGCCGCTGCTGCCGTATGTGTCCTTATTACTGCCCCTGATACCCCAATACTGAGCCACTGCTGCCATATGTGTCCCTATTACTGCCTCTGATACCCCAATACTGAGCCGCTGCTGCCGTATGTGTCCCTATTACTGCACCTGATATCCCAATACTGAGCCGCTGCTGCCGTATGTGTCCCTACTACTGCACCTGACACCCCAATACTGAGTCGCTGGTGCCGTATGTGTCCCAATTACTGCACCTGATACCCCAATACTGAGCCGCTGCTACTGTATGTGTCCCTATTACTGCACCTGATATCCCAATTCTGAGCCGCTGCTGCCGTATGTGTCCCTACTACTGCACCTGACACCCCAATACTGAGTCGCTGGTGCCGTATGTGACCCTATTACTGCACCTGATACCCCAATACTGAGCCGCTGCTGCCGTATGTGACCCTATTACTGCACCTGATACCCCAATACTGAGCCGCTGCTGCCGTATGTGACCCTATTTTTGCACCTGATACCCCAATACTGAGCCACTGCTGCCGCATGTGTCCCTATTACTGCACCTGATATCCCAATACTGAGCCGCTGCTGCGGTATGAGTCCCTATTACTGCCCCTTATACCCCAATACTGAGCCGCTGCTGCCGTATATGTCCCTATTACTGCCCCTGATACCCCACTACTGAGCTGCTGCTGCCGTATGTGTCCCTTTTACTGCACCTGACACCCCAATACTGAGCCGCTGCTGCCGTATGTGTCCCTATTACTGCCCCTGATACCCCAATACTGAGCTGCTACTGCTGAATGTGTCCCTTTTACTGCACCTGACACCCCAATACTGAGCCGCTGCTGCCGTATGTGTCCCTATTACTGCCCCTGATACCCCAATACTGAGCTGCTACTGCCGAATGTGTCCCTGTTACTGAACCTGACACCCCAATATTGAGCTGCTGGCGCCATATGTGTCCCTATTACTGCACCTGATACCCAATACTGAGCCGCTGCTGCCGTATGTGTCCCTATTACTGCAACTGATACCCCAATACTGAGCCACTACTGCTGTATGTGTCCCTTTTACTGCACCTGCTGTGTGATTCTCCGTGCCCTCTGATGGTTCCAGCACTGTATGATGGCCCCTTCACTGTAATCCCCACAGTGTACGATGGCCCCCTCGCTGTAATCCCCACACTTTACGATGGCCCACTAGATGGCCTCCATATAGTATAATGCACCAGATCGTCCTAAATATAGTATAATGCACTCACCATAGGCAGACTCTTTAACACAAGGCAGCACCCCATAGGCAGACTCTAGTATAAGGCAGCACCCCATAGGCAGACCCTGTAATATAAGACAGCACCCCATATGCAGATCCTGTATAATAAGGCAGCACCCCCATAGGCAGACCCTGTAGTATAAGGCAGCACCCCAAAAGGCAGACTCTGTGATATAAGGCAGCACCCCCATAGGCAGATCCTGTAGTATAAGGCAGCACCCCCCCCCCCATAGGCAGACCCTGTAGTTTAAGGCAGCACCCCATAGGCAGACTCTGTAGTATAAGGCAGCACCCCATAGGCAGATCCTGTAGTATAACGCAGCATCTCCATAGGCAGATCCCGTAGTATAAGGCAGAACCACCATAGGCAGATCCTGTAGTATAAGGCAGCACCCCCATAGGCTGATCCTGTAGTATAAGGCAGCACCCCCATAGGCAGATCCTGTAGTATAAGGCAGACCCCCATAGGCAAATCCTGTTGTATAAGGCAGCACCCCTATAGGCAGACCCTGTAGTATTAAACAGTACCCCCATAGGCAGACCCTGTAGTATAAGGCAGCCCCCATAAAAAAACAATAAATACCTCTTTTCCTCCTTGTTCCAGCGGTTCTCCAAGCTCCTGCTCATGTCCTGACAGCAGGCGCCGAGTGGTGACATCACTTCGCCCACTGTCATGCCAATACAGCTGACTTTGCGTTGATGGGGGGGCCTACTGCTGGCACCGGGCCGCCCACCTGCTCAGGGGCCCCATAGCAGCCGGGCAGCAGAGCAGGGAGATTGATTCTCCATGCCCTGCTGCAGAATGTAACTGTATCGGCGCGCTGCATGTGCCGATACAGTTACAGTAGCATGGCTCCGGGTGGGCCCCCTCTGAGCTTCGGGCCCCTCTGAGCTTCGGGCTCTCACACCCTCTAGAGCCCCCCCCCCTCCTTCCAGGTAGACTTTAATCTTTGGGGTCATCTGAAGGCAATTGTCTATGCTGTGAAGATACATAATGTGCAGCATCTGAAACAATGGATACTGGAAACCTGTGCCAGCATTTCTTCTGCAGTGTTGCTATCAGTGTGTCAAGAGTGGGAGAAAAGGGTTGATTTGACAATCCAACACAATGGGCAGCACTTTGAACACATTTTATAAGTGGTCAAAAACTTGTAAATAATTCATGAAAGAATAAAGTTACGTTAAAACCAAGCACACCATTGTTTTTCTTGTGAAATTCTCAATAAGTTTGATGTGTCACATGACCCTCTTCCCATTGAAAAAAATTAAGTTGGATCCAAAATGGTTGACTTCAAAACGGCCGCAATGGTCACCATCCATCTTGAAAAGTTTTCCCCCTCCCATAAACTAATGTGCCACAAACAGGATGTTGATATCACCAACCATTCCCATTTTATTTAGGTGTATCCATATAAATGGCCCACCCTGTAGAGTCCAGGTAAGGCTACTTTCACATTTGCGTTGTGCGATGTTGCGTCGGAGACGCAACGCACAATGCAAACAAAAACGCAACAAAACGCACGCTAAAACGCAGCATTTTGCGACGCATGCGTCCTTTTTTGCCGAATTTTGGACGCAAAAAATGCAACTTGCTGCGTCCTCTGCGCCCTACGCTTGCGGCAGAAAAAAACGCATGCGTCGCAAAACGCAGCACAACGCATGTCCATGCGCCCCCCATGTTAAATATAGGGGTGCATGACGCATGCGTTGCCGCGGTTGTGCCCGACGCAACGCAAATGTGAACGTAGCCTAATACAGTGATCACCAGTGACATTGTACACAGGAGCTCTCTATATAGTGTACATGTAATACAGTGATCACCAGTGACTTTATACACAGGAACTCTGTATATAGTGTCAGTGTACAGGTAATACAGGGATCAGCAGTGACATTATACACAGGAGCTCTGTATTTAGTGTCTGTATACAGGTATTACAGGGATCACCAGCGACATTATACACAGGAGCTTTGTATATAGTGTAAAGTGTCAGTGTACAGGTAACACATTGACTCACCAGTGACGTCTCTAGTTAAAGTCCTTCATCTTCGCTTTTCTTCTTCGTCCAGCGCAGACCACATCACTTCTTGCAGCCAGGATTCGTCTCTGCAGAAAATAACACACACTTATCTAGAGTACCGCACCTAGAGCACATTTCCCACTTTTTCCCAACTTTACATTATGCCAGACGAAGAAAAAAGTGATATAGTGCTACTCTGCACAGTAACAGGACCCCCTCAATTCATCATTTTCTCTCCTCCACTCTAAATTCATTATTTGCTCTCTCCCACACTCAATTTATCAGCATTTGCTCTCCCCCACACCCAATCCTGAAGTCATCGTCATTTGCTGTTCCCAATCCCAGTCTCAATTTTAATGATTTGCTGTACCCCATCCCCCAGTCTCAATTCATGATCATATGCTCTCCTCCACCACCCAGTCTCAATTCATAATAATTTACTCTCCCCATCCCCACGTCGTCATTATTATCTCTTCCCCATTTTATCATTATTTGCTCTCCCCTACTTCATCATTATTTGCTCTCCCCCAACTCCCACTTTATCATTATTTGCTCTCCGCTACCCTCAGTTGATGATCATTTGCTGTTCCCCACCCTCAATTCATCATCATTTGCTGTTCCCCAACCCGCAGTCTCAATTCATAATCATTTGCTCTCCCCACCTTCAATACATAATCCTTTACTCTTCCCCACCCTCAGTTCATCATAATCTCTCCCCATCCCCCGTCTTCAATTCATCATTTGCTGTCCCCGTCCCAACCTTCAATTCATTATTTGCTGTCCCCCATTCCTCACCTCCAACTCATCATTATTTTCTGTCCCCCATGCCCCACTCTCAATACATCATCATTTGCTCTCCTGACAACCGTTTAATTCATTTTATTTAAAAAAGTTTTCATACTAACCTGTCATAGAATCCCCTGCAACTCCACTTCTGGTATCCAGCATGCGTACCTGCTGGTGCCAGTGCAATTATGTAATCGCGTAGGCGCCGTCACCTGCACGTCACATAAAAGGCAGAGGGAGCTCCCTTGGAGCTGCGCTGCCGTTCTGTTTTGGTGGGTATGAAGCTCCAGGAAAGCTCCCTTCGCTGAGGTGTGCTGTGCAACCCATCCGTACCCGTGGGGCCCGTTAAGCAGAATCAAAAAGGGGGACCCCCTCACCTCTTTTCTTCTGCTCACTGGGCCCCATACACCAGGTAGTAATGCCCTGATCGCGGCTTTGATTCATTTATTTGCCTAAAGATTATTTTCAGCAGCACAACCCTGTTTACATGGAGGGATGTGCTGTCAAAAGTAAAAAATTAATATTTGGCCATTATCTAGACCCTTAAAGGGGTTTCCTGTTTCATATTTTTAATCCAACTGTGATGTCATATGTACAACACTCGTAATAACTACAACCAATCATTGGGCTCTGCCGATCAAGATGACATAAGCTACTGAGCACAACGATTGGCTGGAGCACTGCAGACGTGACTTCACCACTGAAGCTGGATCACAACGCCTGAGCATTGGCGGAAAGGCCACCACTAATTGAGAGAAAGCTGTTAATCAGCAGCAGATGGGAAGGGGATCCCATAGCTGATACATTCCAAGAACGCCTGAACTAAGCTCTCAATTTTATGAAAATGAACCAGGTAAGTCACATGCAGGATATCAGTGAACAATCAACTTGGTGACAGAGTCACTTTAAATGACCAGGGTCGTGTGGTGTCGAGCACCCTTCCTCCTACAGTTTATCTGTGTGACAAAGAAGGAATCTCTAGACTGCCCAAACCCACCTAAATGGCTCTGAGCCCCTCATTTGTCTGTCAGCAGAGAAAAAAGATTTTCTTCATAAGTACTCAGTGATTTATTAAACTAAATTTCAGGCTTATCTTGGCGCAAGGTCCGCTGCAGTTTAATAGGTATTTCACAGTTCCTTTTTATTTAGGGACTGGTCTGTGGTCTGAATACATTTTAATGTCTAATTCTGGGTTCAAATGTATTTTAAATGTTTTCCTTCTGAAAAAAATGAGATGTCTTGTTTGTGGTCTGAAATAGTTTGGGGATCTTGTGTTGGATCTCGACTCTTCATGCAAAAATATTATAGCTCCACTTTTTACTGGGCCATAATAGGATTGCCTAGCGGTGCATGAGCGCTCACTGCACTTCTATATACCGCTGAATTTTGTTTTATACAGAAGTATACAGAGATTTATTATAGTTACATGACCCTTCTGCCTCAATTCATTGTCATGTCTTCTCTCTCTCCCACCCTCTATTCATTATCAACTGCTCTTCCCCACCCTCAAAATTCATTATTTGCTCTCCCCACCCCCACCTTCAATTCAATTGTTGTCCACCGTCCCTCACACTCACTTGATGTGCAGTCCCCATCACCCCCACATCATTATTTGCAGTCCACCTTACTTCATCACTTAGTCCCCTATCTCCCCTTCACTTCATCTGCAGTCCCCCTTACTTCATCATTTGCAGCCCCCTATCATTTCATCATGTGCAGTACCCCCACAAACACAATTCATCATCTGCAGTCTCCATCACCCCACTTCATCATTTGCAGTCCCCATCACCCCACTTCATTTGCAGTCCCCATAATTTTCAATCTCCATCACTCCCACCTCATCATTTCCAGTCCCCATCACCCCTGCATCATTTGCAGTCCTCATCACCCCCACATCATCATTTGCAATCCCCATCACCCCCACATCATCATTTGCAGTCCCCATCACCCCTGCATCATCATTTGCAGTCCCCATCACCCCCACTTCATCATTTGCAGTCCCCATCACCCCCACATCATCATTTGCAGTCCACATCACCCCCACATCATCATTTGCAGTCCCCACCACCCCCACATCATCATGTGCAGTCCCCATCGCCCCTGCATCATTAGCAGTCCACATCACCCCCACTTCTTCCCTTCAGTCCCCACCACCCCCACATCATCATTTGCAGTCCCATCACCTCCACATCATTATTTGCAGTCCCCTATCCCCCCTTCACTTCATCTGCAGTCCCCCTTACTTCATCATTTGCAGCCCCCTATCATTTCATCATGTGCAGTACCCCCTCAAACACACTTCATCATTTGCAGCCCCCTATCATTTCATCATGTGCATTACCCCCTCAAACACACTTCATCATTTGCAGCCCCCTATCATTTCATCATGTGCAGTACCCCCTCAAACACACTTCATCATCTGCAGTCTCACTCCCCCCCACCTCACTCATTTAAGGCTACTTTCACACTAGCGTCGGTACGGGGCCGTCGCCATGCGTCGGCCTGACGTACCGACGCACGCTGTGAAATAAATGAACAACAGGGGCAGCGGATGCAGATTTTCAACGCATCTGCTGCCCCATTGTAATGTCCGGGGAGGAGGGGGCGGAGTTTCGGCCGCAAATGCGCGGTCAAAAATGGCGGACTCGACGCACAAAAAAAGTTTCATGTAACTTTTTTTGTGCTGAGGGTCCGCCAAAACAGGACGCATCCGTCGCAAGACGGATGCGACGTGTGGCCATACGTCGCAATACGTCGCTAATGCAAGTCTATGGAGAAAAAAAGCCTCCTGCAGGCACATTTGCAGGATGCGTTTTTTCTCCAAAACGACGCATTGCAATGTATGCCAAACAATGCTAGTGTGAAAGAAGCCTTAAAAAACAAAAATGTTTTTTATACTTACCTCAGTCGTTCCCGGGCGTCTAGTGTTTACAGCAGTGAAGCAGCAGCTAGAATGTATGGGCTGCTGAGAGGATTCTGAAAGGAGCCCATACATTCTAGCACATTCACTACTGAGATTGCTAGAATGTATGGGCTGTAGTCAGGACCTGCAGGGACCCCATACATTCTAGCTACAGCCGAGCAGGAGCTGCACAGCCGACTAGGTAAGATGACCGTGGACAGCTCTAAAAAGGCTCCCGGGCCCCAGCACCGACGTGTGCGCCACAGTGCACAGTATTTTAGTGCACGGTGGGGCCCGATCAGTAGAAGCACAACATACAGCAGTAAGGGCAGTAATGCCCTGATGGCGGCCATGCTCAGATGTATTCTTTGCAGCATGAGATGGTGCATTGTCATGCATGAAGATGATTTTGCTCCTTAAGGCACGTTTCTGCTTTTTATACCAGAAACTCTATATATGTTGCAGAGGTAATTTTCACACCTTCTGGAACCTTAAAGGGCCCTACCAGCTGTTTCTCCATGATTCCGGCCCAAAACATGACTCCTCCACCTCCTTGCTGACATCGCAGCCTTGTTGGGACATGGTGGCCATCCACCAACCATCCACTACTCCATCCATCTGGACCGTCCAGGGTTGCTCGACATTCATCAGTAAACAAGACTGTTTGAAAATTAGTCTTCATGTACTGTATGTCTGGGCCCACTGCAACCGTTTTTGCTTGTGTACACTGTTTAGGGGTGGCCAAATAGTAGGTAAATGCACCACAGCAAGCCATTGAAGGATCCTACACCTTGAGGTTCGAGGGACTCCAGAGGCACCAGCAGCTTCAAATAACTGTTTGTTGCTTTGTAATTGTATTTTGGCAGCTGCTCTCTTAATCTAATGAATTTGTCTGGAAGAAACCTTCCTCATTATGCCTTTATCAGCAAGAACTCTGTCTGTGCTCTGTTTCAGTCACAAATCTCTTCACAGTATGATGATCACTCTTAAGTTTTCGTGAAATATCTAATGTTTTCATACCTTGTCCAAGGCGTTGCACTATTTAACGCTTTTCAGCAGCAGAGAGATACTTTTTATTTCCCATATTGCTTGAAACCTGTGGCCTGCTTAATAATGTGGAACATCATTTTTAAGTAGTTTTCCTTTAATTAGAATCACCTGGAAAACTAATTATCACATGTGTTTAAGATTGATTTCATTGATCCATTGAGCCCTGAGACACAATACCATCCACAAGTTGTTTGAAAAACAAAACAAATAAATCTTTATGACACTTAAATCCAATTTGCATAATAATTTGGAAAATTTGGAACACAGTGTACGGTAGATGGAGGCCTGATGCTATCGCATCGGGAGGGCAGTAATGTCATGATGGGGGCAGGCTTTGCAGCATTGAGAATCTCACCCCCCATGTGCTCACTCACCTGTCCACTCTCTCTTTCCCCTTGTGCTGACTTCTGTCTGTGCTCTCTTCTTTGACATGTCTAGCTCATATGCTATCCCCCTTGTCTGCTGTCTTTCTCTTTGCTTTTTAAAGGGAGTTTCCCATGAAGGAAAGTTCATTTTAAAAATTGTCTGTGTCTGACCGTGTACAGAGCATACCACAGCTCCTGGGCAGGGGAGTAAGCAAAAGACAATATTGACATTACATCAGGAGATCGCAGAGGATACATTTTGTGAGGTAAAATATTGTTTCATAACAGTCAGTGAAATATTTTACCTGACAAAATGAATCATCTGTGATTCCCTGCTGTAATGTCAGTATTGTCTTTTGCTTCCTCCCCTGTCCAGGAGATGTGGTATGCTCCGTACACTGTCAGACATAGACACTTTTTAAAATGAAATTTCGTTCGTGGGAAAACTCCGTTAATATGACCGGCTTCCTCTGCCTGTGGACACGTCGGGCATCTGCCGACGGGATCAGCCAAATGATTCACTGCGCGGAATTCATGCAGGTGCAGTGAATCAGACCGCCACCATCTTTGTGCAGACAGATAGTGGCAGTCACATTAAAACTGTGCATGCGTTCCTCCTGTACAAAGATGGCGGCGGTCAGTGAATCATTCGGCTAATTCCGGCAGCGTGTTCGCAACGGTGTTCCGCTGCTGGTACCGCGCAAGAGGCTGTGTATGGCGTATACAGTGTGTGTGGTGCATACGGCGTATACAGTGTGTGTGTGTGTGTATGGTGCGTACGGCGTGTAGTGTGTGTGTGGTGCATACAGCGTATTCAGTTTATGTGTGGTGCGTACAGCATATACAGTTTCTGTGTGGTGCGTATGGCATATACAGAGGCTGGTACCACCAGCAGTTTCCATATTGAGACACCGATCACTTGGGTGTCTCAATATGGCAGTCGGTGAAATTCCGCCGCTTGGAATTCTGGGATCTGGACACATCTGAACGGAACAGGATGTGAAGACATTACAAGGTAAGTTTATATATTAAGATTAGACACTAGAGAAGAACATAAGCTATCAGACTCTACATCCCCTTCTCCATGCGAATGGCGGTGGTGTATCAACTGTTATGACCTGGTGGTTAGGAGCACCCGGAATGACCTGATGGTTAAACTCACAGAACAAGCTCTGGGAAGTGGGAACTTTGCTGACCGCAATCCCTAATCCTATCACACACACTAGAAATAGCCGTGGAGCGTACCTAACAGGCCTAGACGCCTCGGACACAGCCTAAGAACTAGCTAGCCCTAGAGATAGAAAATAAAGCCTACCTTGCCTCAGAGAAATTTCCCCAAAGGAAAAGGCAGCCCCCCACAAATATTAACTGTGAGTAAAGATGAAAGTCACAAACACAGAAATGAAACAGGTTTTAGCAAAGGGGAGGCCAGACTAACTAAATAGACAGAGGATAGGAAAGGTATCTTTGCGATCAGCACAAAACTACAAATGACCACGCAGAGTGTGCAAAAAGACCCCCGCACCGACTCACGGTGCGGAGGCGCCACCCTGCATCCCAGAGCTTCCAGCAAGCAAGACAAAATCATGAAAGCAAGCTGGACTAGAAAACCATGAACAGTAAGTAACAAACGGGGACTTAGCTTCTTGCAGGAAGAGACAGGTCTCCAGAAAAATCCAAGAGCGAACTGAACCAGCACAGGAACATTGACAGCTGGCATGGAGTAACGATCAGAGTGGAGTTAAATAGAACAGCCAACCAAAGGATAAACCACGTCACCTGTGTAAGGAACCTCAGAAGCAGCAGCTTCACTCACAGCCACCAGAGGGAGTCCATGGACAGAACTCGCCGAAGTACCATTCACGACCACAGGAGGGAGTTCAACAACAGAATTCACAACAGTACCCCCCCCTTGAGGAGGGGTCACCGATCCCTCACCAGAGCCCCCAGGCCGATCAGGATGAGCCAAATGAAAGGCACGAACTAGATCAGCAGCTTGAACATCAGAGGCAAAAACCCAGGAATTATCTTCCTGACCATAACCCTTCCATTTGACCAGGTACTGGAGTTTCCGTCTCGAAACACGAGAATCCAAAATCTTCTCCACCACATACTCCAACTCCCCCTCGACCAACACCGGGGCAGGAGGATCAACGGAGGGAACCATAGGCTCCACGTATCTCCGCAACAACGACCTATGGAACACATTATGGATGGCAAAAGAAGCTGGAAGGTCCAAACGAAATGACACAGGATTAAGAACTTTAGAAATCTTATATGGCCCAATGAAACGAGGCTTAAACTTAGGAGAGGAAACCTTCATTGGAACATGACGAGATGACAACCAAACCAAATCCCCAACACGAAGTCGGGGACCAACACAGCGCCGGCGGTTAGCGAAACGTTGAGCCTTCTCCTGGGACAATGTCAAATTGTCTACCACATGAGTCCAAATCTGCTGCAACCTGTCCACCACCGTATCCACACCTGGACAGTCCGAAGGCTCAACCTGCCCTGAAGAAAAACGAGGATGGAAACTAGAATTACAGAAAAAAGGAGAACTAAAGTAGCCGAGCTGGCCCGATTATTAAGGGCGAACTCAGCCAAAGGCAAGAAGGACACCCAATCATCCTGATCAGCAGAAACAAAGCATCTCAGATATGTTTCCAAAGTCTGATTAGTTCGTTCGGTTTGGCCATTAGTCTGAGGATGGAAAGCCGAAGAAAAAGACAAATCAATGCCCATCTTAGCACAAAAGGACCGCCAAAACCTCGAAACAAACTGGGAACCTCTGTCCGAGACGATGTTCTCTGGAATGCCATGCAAACGAACCACATGCTGGAAAAACAATGGCACCAAATCAGAGGAGGAAGGCAATTTAGACAAGGGTACCAAATGGACCATCTTAGAGAAGCGATCACAAACCACCCAAATGACCGACATCCTTTGAGAAACAGGGAGATCTGAAATAAAATCCATGGAAATATGCGTCCAGGGCCTCTTCGGGACCGGCAAGGGCGAAAGCAACCCACTGGCACGAGAACAGCAGGGCTTAGCCCGAGCACAAGTCCCACAGGACTACACAAAAGAACGCACATCCCGTGACAAAGAAGGCCACCAAAAGGATCTAGCCACCAAATCTCTGGTACCAAAGATTCCAGGATGCCCAGCCAACACCGAACAATGAACCTCAGAGATAACTCTACTAGTCCATCTATCAGGGACAAACAGTCTCTCCGCTGGACAATGGTCAGGTCTATCAGCCTGAAACTTCTGCAGCACGCGCCGCAAATCAGGGGAGATGGCAGACAAAATTACCCCCTCTTTGAGAATACCCGCCGGCTCCGAAATATCCGGAGAGTCAGGCACAAAACTCCTTGACAGGGCATCAGCCTTCACATTCTTAGATCCTGGAAGGTATGAAACCACAAAATCAAAACGGGAGAAAAAGAGTGACCATCGAGCCTGTCTAGGATTCAACCGTTTGGCAGACTCGAGATAAGTCAAATTCTTGTGATCCGTCAAGACCACCACGCGATGTTTAGCTCCTTCAAGCCAATGTCGCCACTCCTCGAATGCCCACTTCATGGCCAACAACTCTCGATTGCCAACATCATAATTGCGCTCAGCAGGCGAGAATTTTCTAGAAAAGAAGGCACATGGTTTCATCACCGAGCCATCAGAACTTCTTTGCGACAAAACAGCCCCTGCTCCAATCTCAGAAGCATCAACCTCGACCTGAAACGGGACCGAAATATCTGGCTGGCACAACACAGGGGCAGAAGAAAAACTATGCTTCAACTCCTGAAAAGCCTCTACAGCTGCAGAGGACCAATTGACCACATCAGCACCTTTCTTGGTCAAATCAGTCAACGGTTTAGCAATACTAGAAAAATTAGCGATGAAGCGACGGTAAAAATTAGCAAAGCCCAGGAACTTCTGCAGGCTCTTCACAGATGTCGGCTGAGTCCAATCATAAATGGCCTGAACTTTAACAGGGTCCATCTCGATAGTAGAAGGGGAAAAAATGAAACCCAAAAATGAAACCTTCTGAACTCCAAAGAGACACTTTGACCCCTTCGCAAACAAGGAATTAGCACAAAGGACCTGGAACACCATTCTGACCTGCTTCACATGAGACTCCCAATCATCAGAAAAGACCAAAATGTCATCCAAATATACAATCATGAATCTATCCAGGTACTCTCGAAAGATGTCATGCATAAAGGACTGAAACACAGATGGAGCATTAGAAAGCCCGAATGGCATAACCAGGTACTCAAAATGGCCCTCGGGCGTATTAAATGCTGTTTTCCATTCATCGCCCTGTCTAATTCGCACAAGATTATACGCCCCTCGAAGATCTATCTTGGTGAACCAACTAGCCCCCTTAATCCGAGCAAACAAATCAGACAGCAGCGGCAAAGGATACTGAAATTTGACTGTGATCTTATTAAGAAGGCGGTAATCAATACAAGGTCTCAAAGAGCCATCCTTCTTGGCCACAAAAAAGAACCCTGCTCCCATTGGTGAAGACGACGGGCGAATATGACCCTTCTCCAAGGACTCCTTTATATAACTCCGCATAGCGGCGTGTTCTGGCACCGATAAATTGAACAGTCGACCCTTAGGAAACTTACTACTAGGAATCAAATCAATAGCACAATCACAATCCCTATGAGGAGGTAGGGCACCGGATTTGGGCTCATCAAATACATCCCGGTAATTGACAGCAATGGAACATCTCCATGTACCCCTTGACAACCCCAGCTGGACACAGTCATTGATTTCCAATCCAATACTGGGTTGTGGACCTGTAGCCATGGTAACCCCAAAACGACCACATCATGCAGATTATGCAACACCAAAAAGCGAATATCCTCCTGATGTGCAGGAGCCATGCACATGGTCAAATGAGTCCAGTACTGAGGCTTATTCTTGACCAAAGGCATAGCATCAATTCCTCTCAATGGAATAGGATACTGCAAGGGCTCCAAGAGAAAACCACAGCGCCTGGCAAACTCCAAGTCCATCAAGTTCAGGGCAGCACCTGAATCCACAAATGCCATAACAGAATAGGACGACAGAGAGCAAATCAGAGTAACGGACAAAAGAAATTTAGACTGTACAGTACCAATGGTGGCAGACCTTGCGAACCGCTTAGTGCGCTTAGGACAATCGGAGATAGCATGAGTGGATTCACCACAGTAAAAACACAGCCCATTCCGACGTCTGTGTTCTTGCCGTTCAGCTCTGGTCAAAGTCCTATCACACTGCATAGGCTCAGGCCTATGCTCAGAGAACACCGCCAGATGGTGCACAGCCTTGCGCTCACGCAAGCGCCGATCGATCTGAATGGCCAATGACATAGACTCATTCAGACCAGCAGGCGTGGGAAATCCCACCATGACATCCTTAAGGGCTTCAGAAAGACCCTTTCTGAAAATTTCCGCCAGGGCACACTCATTCCACTGAGTAAGCACAGACCACTTTCTAAACTTCTGACAGTACACCTCCGCTTCATCCTGACCCTGACACAAAGCCAGCAAGATTTTCTCTGCCTGATCCACTGAATTTGATTCATCATAAAGCAATCCAAGCGCCAGAAAAAACGCATCAACATCACGCAATGCAGGATCTCCTGGCGCAAGGGAAAATGCCCAGTCTTGAGGGTCACCACGCAACAACGAAATAATGATTTTTACTTGTTGTCACCAGAGGAGCGGGGTTTCAAAGCTAGAAACAGTTTACAATTATTTTTGAAATTCAGAAACTTAGATCTATTCCCAGAAAATAAATCAGGAATAGGAATTCTAAGCTCTAACATAGGATTCTGAACCACAAAATCTTGAATGTTTTGTACCCTTGCAGTGAGATGATCCACACAAGAGGACAGACCTTGAATGTCCATCTCTACACCTGTGTCCTGAACCACCCAAAGGTCTAGGGGAAAAGAAAGACAAAACACAGTGCAAAGAAAAAAAATGGTCTCAGAGCTTCTCTTATCCCTCTATTGAGATGCATTAATACTTTGGGCCAGCTGTACTGTTATGACCTGGTGGTTAGGAGCACCCGGAATGACCTGATGGTTAAACTCACAGAAGAAGCTCTGGGAAGTGGGAACTTTGCTGACCGCAATCCCTAATCCTATCACACACACTAGAAATAGCCGTGGAGCGTACCTAACAGGCCTAGACGCCTCGGACACAGCCTAAGAACTAGCTAGCCCTAGAGATAGAAGATAAAGCCTACCTTGCCTCAGAGAAATTTCCCCAAAGGAAAAGGCAGCCCCCCACAAATATTAACTGTGAGTAAAGATGAAAGTCACAAACACAGAAATGAAACAGGTTTTAGCAAAGGGGAGGCCAGACTAACTAAATAGACAGAGGATAGGAAAGGTATCTTTACGGTCAGCACAAAACTACAAAAGACCACGCAGAGTGTGCAAAAAGACCCCCGCACCGACTCACGGTGCGGAGGCGCCACCCTGCATCCCAGAGCTTACAGCAAGCAAGACAAAATCATGAAAGCAAGCTGGACTAGAAAACCATGAACAGAAAATAACAAACGGGGACTTAGCTTCTTGCAGGAAGAGACAGGTCTCCCGAAAAATCCAAGAGCGAACTGAACCAGCACAGGAACATTGACAGCTGGCATGGAGTAACGATCAGAGTGGAGTTAAATAGAACAGCCAACCAAAGGATAAACCACGTCACCTGTGTAAGGAACCTCAGAAGCAGCAGCTTCACTCACAGCCACCAGAGGGAGTCCATGGACAGAACTCGCCGAAGTACCATTCACGACCACAGGAGGGAGTTCAACAACAGAATTCACAACAATCAACCTCTGGTCCCCTCCCATCAGTTCCTGGATCACTTTGCCACCTGGCTTCCACATTTTCTCTCTTGTGACATCCCCACCCTCATCATGGGTGATTTCAACATCCCCATTGCTTTTCCCCTCTCCCCATCTGCTACTCACCTTTTATCTCTAACATCCTGTTTCGGCCTTTCACAGCTTACTAACTCTCCTACGCATGAAGATGGCAACTCGATGAAGACTTGATCTTCTCCCGTCTTTGCTCAGTGGATGATTTAACAAACTCCCCTCTCCCTCTCTCTGACCACAACCTTCTTTCAACCTCTCCAAACAAACCTATTTCAACACCCTCATCACCTCACTATCCAATAACCCGAAACGTCTCTTTGACACTTTTCATTCCCTACCCAACCCAAGAGTGCCGGCCCCAACGACCGATCTCCGTGCTGATGGTCTGGCCAATTATTTCAAAGAAAAAATTGACCATATCCGACAGGAAATTATATCCCAATCCCCTCATACCATGCACTGTCCTCGCTGGGGGAGACCAGTGGGTCTCCCCAACTGCATCTAGCTCACTCTCTGATTTTGAACCAGTCACAGAAGAAGAAGTAATCAGGCTTCTTGCATCTTCTCGCCCTACCACTTGCACCAGTGACCCCATTCCGTCACATCTCCAGCCCCTTTCCCATGCTGTCACCACTCACCTAACAAAAATATTCAACCTCTCTCTCCTCTGGTGTCTTTCCCTCCTCATTTAAGTATGCCATCATACATATATTACTTAAAAAACCATCGCTCGACCAAAACTGTACCGCTAACTATAGACCTGTCTCTAATATTCCCTTCATCTCTAAACTCTTGAAACGCCTGGTCCACTCCCATCTTATCCGCTATCTCTCACATAACTCTCTTCTCGACCCTCTTCAATCAGGTTTCCGCTCTTTACGCTCTACTGAAACTGCCCTCACTAAAGTGTTGTGAATTCTGTTGTCAAGCTCCCTCCTGTGGTCGTGAATGGTACTTCGGCGAGTTCCGTCTATGGGCTCCCTCTGATGGCTATGAGTGAAGCTGCGGCTTCTGAGGTTCCTTACACAGGTGACGTGGTTTATCCTTTGGTTGGCTGTTCTATTTAACTCCTCTCAGATCGTTACTCCATGCCAGCTGTCAATGTTTTTGCATTTGTTCAGTTCGCTCCTGGATCTCTCTGGTGACCTGCCTTCTCCTGTAGAAGCTAAGTTCCCGATAGTCATTATTTGTTCACTGTTTTCTTGTCCAGCTGGTTATCATGATTTTGTCTTGCTAGCTGGAAGCTCTGGGATGCAGAGTGGCCCCTTCCGCACCGTGAGTCTGTGCGGAGGTCTTTTTTGCACACTCTGCGTGGTCTTTTGTAGGTTTTTGTGCTGATCGCAAAGTTACCTTTCCTATCCTCTGTCTATTTAGTTAGCCTTTGCTGAAACCTGTTTCATTTCTGCGTTTGTGACTTTCATCTTTACTCACAGTCAATATATGTGGGGGGCTTCCTTTACCTTTGGGGAATTTCTCTGAGGCAAGGTAGGCTTTATTTTCTTCTCTAGGGCTAGATAGCCCTTGGGCTGTGACGAGGCGCCTAGGTCTGGTCAGGAGCGCTCCACGGCTATTTCTAGTGTGTGTGATAGGATTAGGGCTTGCGGTCAGCAGAGTTCCCACATCCCAGAGTTCGTCCTGTATGTGGTTTAACTATCAGGTCATTCCGGGTGCTCCTAACCACCAGGTCATAACACTAAAGTCTCTAATGATCTACTAACAGCTTAATTCTAATGGTCACTACTGTATACTAATTCTCTTGGATCTCTCTGCAGCATTTGACACTGTGGATCTGGAGCGCCCCCAGACGCAGGGCCACTGGTTACTCGGTACCGTTTTTTTCTGTCTCAGTTCTGGGGTTGTCACGGTGGCTGGACCTGGTCCGTGACCCTGCTAGTGGGCGTCCAATAAAAGGGGTGATGGTAGTTTGTCAAGGTTTCGTGACGCCACCTGTGGTGTTCGGTCAGGGTGACCGACGCTGCTTTGGGTCCGCTGGGGTGATGGAATAGCAGCTAGATGGTATACCTTCCCACAGGTGAAGTATGTCCCCAGGGCTTCCCCGTAAGGTGGATGGTGATGGTGTGAGGTGCAGGCAATAACGAGGACACCGGGTTGCAGTCTCTTTACCTCTTTACTGGTGACTTCAGGATCCTCAATCCAGAGCACAGTTAACAGGGCTGTCTGAGACCGGCCGGTCCGATGGCACATCCAGAGTTCCCTTTGCAGGTGGAAATCGTTGCCTACCAATAGCGCCTGTGTGTTGTAGTGCTACCCTGCTGAGCATTCGGAATAGTCCTCACAACTTCCATTCTCGTTCGTTCGTTCTTTCTAATTCGTTCCAGATCTTTCTAGTTCTCCATTTCCCAGGTATGTTATGGCTAGGACGCACCCATTTGACGGATAGGCTCGGAGCTCTTCCGGGACCCTAGAGATGCCCCTCTCCACGCGTTGCCCCCTATGTCTGCGTATGTGATGTAAGGTAGACAGCCAACCTATAATTAACTGTCCTGCGGAGTTTGAAGTAAGGCATAGAGTCAGTTACTTCCTCAGTGTTCCGGCCACCGGCTACGTGCCTCAGTAGGATGTTGCCGTTCTCCGGGCATGACTCCTACTGGCTCTCCTTTGTGCTTGATCTCGTTTCTCACTGTTTCACAATATCCTTCGCTTCGTGTCTCTTTCTTAGGATACCTGTTGTGAATTCTGTTGTCGGGCTCCCTCCTGTGGTCATGAATGGTACTTCGGCTGGTTCTGTCCATGGACTTCCTCTGGTGGGTGTTTCTGAGTTTCCTTTCACAGGTGACGAGGTTAATTCGTTAGCTGCTGCTCTATTTAACTCCACTTAGATCTTTGCTCCACGCCACCTGTCAATGTTTCAGTATTGGTCTAGTTCACTCCTGGATCTTTCTTGTTCCAGCTTGTATTTCTTTGGTTTGCTATTTTTCTGTCCAGCTTGCTATTTAATTTGTTGTCTTGCTTGCTGGAAGCTCTGGGACGCAGAGGGAGCGCCTCCGCACCGTGAGTCGGTGCGGAGGGTCTTTTTGCGCCCTCTGCGTGGTCTTTTTGTAGGTTTTTGTGCTGACCGCAAAGTAACCTTTCCTATCCTCGGTCTGTTCAGTAAGTCGGGCCTCACTTTGCTTAATCTATTTCATCTCTGTGTTTGTATTTTCATCTTTACTCACAGTCATTATATGTGGGGGACTGCCTTTTCCTTTGGGGAATTTCTCTGAGGCAAGGTAGGCTTTATTTTCCTATCTTCAGGGCTAGCTAGTTTCTTAGGCTGTGCCGAGTTGCATAGGGAGCGTTAGGCGCAATCCACGGCTATTTCTAGTGTGGTTGATAGGTTTAGGGATTGCGGTCAGCAGAGTTCCCACGTCCCAGAGCTCGTCCTTTATTATCAGTAACTATCAGGTCAATCCGTGTGCTCTTAACCACCAGATCCATTGTTGTCCTGACCACCAGGTCATAACAGATACCGCCGCGGGGTGTGCAGGCGTGGTTCCATAACGTTCTGTTCTAGTCGCTAGGTACCTGCCAGGTTCCCACGCCTGACAGGGACCCCCCTGAATCTTCCCCCTGCAACACCCCCTGCCACGGGATGTTGCCTGAATCCAACCCAGTCAGCTTCTGACTAACTTCCTATCCAACCCCTAGTTTTACCAGTGTGAAGAGTGGCCCAATAAATAAAGCCTTTTTCTCCCCCTAGTGGCCGGAGTGTGAAGTGTAATGTGTACTGGTGATACCTGGTCAGAAGAACTCCTTTAGTGCCATCAGACATACCATCACGCCCCTTAGCGTCATACTGCAACGACCAGGTCTCTGGGGCGCTGCAGATCATCAGATCCTCCTCATTATGCTCCACTCCATTGGCCTCAAGGACACAGTCTTTCCTGGTTCTATCTCTCTGACCGCTCCTTCACTGTATCTTTTGCTGGCTTCTCCTCTCATCTTCCCCTTAGTGTTAGGGTTCCTCAAGGATAAGTCTTAGGCTCCCTCCTCTTCTCTTTGTAATCTCCCCCTATTGGACAATCAGTAGATTTGGTTTCCAGTACCATCTCTGCTGATGACACCCAATTATACACTTCTTCTCCTGATATCACGCCGGACTTTTTAGAAAACACCAGTGATTGTCTTACCCCTGTCTCTAACATCATGTCCTCCCTCTATCTGAAATTGAACCTTTCAAAAACTGAACTCCTTGTCTTTCCTCCCTCTACTAACCTACCTATGCCCGACATTGGCCTTTCCGTGTGTGGTTCCACCATTACTCCCCAGCAACATGCTCGCTGTTTTGAGGTCAGACTTGATTCCGAGCTTTTATTCACCCCCACATCCGATCACTGGCTCGCTCTTCTTATCTGCACCTCAAAAACATTTCTAGACTTCGACCCTTTCTTACTTTCAACTCTGCAAAAACTCTTACAGTTTCTCTTATTCATTCTCATCTGGACTATTGTAACTCTCTACTAATCGGTCTCCCTCTTACCAAACTCTCCCCTCTCCAATCATTCTTGAATGCTGCAGCCAGGATAATATTCCTCACCCAGGGCTGCCACTAGGAATTTCGGGGCCCCATACTGGCAAAATTTTTGGGGCCCCCTTAAGACTCCGCCCAGGCTCCACCCCAGCTCTGCCTCCACCCCTTGAATTGTCCACAGCCCCACCGCTGTCTCTTGGAAAAACTCCACTTCTCACCAATCACACATTAACAGTTCTCATCACCAGATCACACACATAGACAGCAGATTTTGTTTTGGCCAAAAGGTTTTTTTAATCTGCCACGACGACAAGGTAAACTCTTTTGGCTGGGCCCTACTCTACTCTAACTTATTAAACATTTGTTAAAATATGCAATACAATTTAGGTATATTTTTATTTATTTTTCAATTTTTCAAATGAACAATAATACCACGTACAAGGGACAAATACCACAACACCATGACCAGACACCATATTATCACCACATAGTGACCTATAATACTATCTACAAGGAACAAATACAGCCACACCATGAACAGACCACATATTACCACCACAGTGACCGAAAAATATCACATACAAGGGACAAATACCACCGCAGCATGTACAGACTACATATTACCACCACACAGTGATCGAATAATGGCATATACAAGGACCAAATAACACCACACCGTGACCAGACCACATATTACCACCACATAGTGACCAAATAATAGCACATACAAGGAACAAATACCGCCACACCATGACCAGACAACATATTACCACCACATTGTGACTGAATAGTACAATACTGATCATTAATAAAAAAAAAAAAATACTATCACTATAAGTGCCATTATACACAGGAGATCTGTACTTAGTATGCAGTGTCTGTGTACAGGTAATACAGTGGTCACAGGTGCCATTATACACAGGAGCTCTATATATAGCGTCAGTGTACAGGTAATACAGGAATCACCACTGACATTATACACAGGAGCTCTGTATACAGAGTACAGTGTAAATGTAATACAGTGATCACTAGTGACATTATACACAGGAGCTCTGTATACAGTGTATGGTGTCAGTGTACAGGTAACACACTGACTCACCAGTGACGTTTCTAGCTGAAGTCCTTCATCTTTGCCTTTCTTTTAATCCAGCGCAGACTGCCATCACTTCTTTCAGTCAGGATTCGTCTCTGCATAAAATAACACAGTTATCTAGAGCAGTGTTTTTCAACCAGTGTGACACATGGTCGGGTGTGCCGCGGGGAACGGGAGTCAGCTGTTCTCTGTGCCGACTGTCAAGCTGACAGCCGGCACAGAGAAGCTGCAGCGCGCCGGCTCCCGGAGATCAATTGTACTCGCAGACATCTACCAGCTGCGAGTACAATTGAGGCTCTGACCGCTGGGTCAGAGCGACGCCAGCAGCGTGATTAAGTCATGTGATCACGCTGCTGGCGTCACTATCCGGCGCGCAGGAGACAGAAGAGACCTGGTGATAAGTGCTCCTGTGCTGTGGAGCTGAAGACACCGAAGATTCAGCGTGGGGTGGGTTTATGGGGAGTATGTGGGGGGATTTATTAAGTGTGTGGGGGGATTTATTAAGTGTGGGGGGATTTATTCAGTGTGTGGGGGGATTTATTCAGTGTGTGGGGGGGATTTATTCAGTGTGTGGGGGGGATTTATTCAGTGTGGGGGGATTTATTCAGTGTGGGGGGGATTTATTCAGTGTGTGGGGGGATTTATTCAGTGTGTGTGGGGGGATTTATTCAGTGTGGGGGGATTTATTCAGTGTGTGGGGGGATTTATTCAGTGTGTGTGGGGGGGATTTATTCAGTGTGTGGGGGGATTTATTCAGTGTGTGGGGGGGATTTATTCAGTGTGTGGGGGGATTTATTCAGTGTGTGTGGGGGGGATTTATTCAGTGTGTGGGGGGATTTATTCAGTGTGTGTGGGGGATTTATTCAGTGTGTGGGGGGGATTTATTCAGTGTGTGGGGGGGATTTATTCTGTGGGGGGGGATTTATTCAGTGTGTGGGGGGGATTTATTCAGTGAGTGGGGGGATTTATTCAGTGTGTGGGGGGGATTTATTCAGTGTGTACGTGGGGGGGGGCTGGAATTTAGCATGTGTGGGGCAGGGTGCATTTATTCTGTGTGGAAGGGGATGGATTTATTCTATCGGAAGGGGAGTGGATATATTCTGTGGGGAGATGGGGGTGGACACAGTAGCGAGGGGAAAAATGTGTGCTGACAGTACTGGGAGCAACGGTGATGGGATGTGTGAGAACAGTATGGGGAGTCGGGGGAATGTGTGAGGAGGAAATATGGAGAGAGCAAAGGGGTATGTTAGCAGGGGGGGGATGTACAGGAGGAGGCTATTAGTAATGTGTGCAGACAGTATGGGGGGATGAAAGTGTGAGTGGACACATAATAGATACTGAGTAGTGTGAGGGTAACAGCCAGGAGGAGACAGTATGCCAAGTAGGAGGAGTGTAATGAAGGGGCACAGTAGAGAGACTGGGCTCTCTATGAGGGACACCGTATGAGAAGGCAGTGTGAAGTATGGAAAAGAGAGAGAGGGTAGTGTGGATGGCATGTACCATAAGAGGGACAGTGAGGGTCATATTATGTGCTGGGAATAAAGTGAGGGGCAATTATTTACTCAGGGGCTCAGCCTAGGGCAGATATTGTTATTCCGGAGCATTATAATAACACTGCTATCTTTAAGGATGTTGTGTCGGGATGTGCTGCAGAAGACAGGAGAAGATGGAAGTCTGCAGAAACGAGCTCTGCCGGTGGATGAGAAGAGTCATCATGGCATCTGGACAAGGTGAAGATTAAAAGAAAGAGGCGACTCCACAAACAACGTCATCTATCAGGTACCTGGATGTAAATGTGTTTTTTTTGTGATACTAATTCTCATTTTTATTTGTTAGGAACATTAAAGGGGATGTCCAAGGTTGTGATGAGTCTGCAGTCATACTATGTGACTGCAGACTTCTGAATTCTCACAGTGCGCACTGCTATCATAATTCTCTGATGTTGGTGATTTACATACATGCGGTCACGTGCTGACTAGACATGTGTGGCCTCATTCAATGAAAATGAATTGACTGAGGCCGGACACGTCTAGTTAGAATGTGGCCAGAAGTATCCAAATCACATACTTGTGCTGTCATGACCGTCCACTCTGGCCACCGGCAAGGGAGAATCCTGAAAGTGTGCAGTGCTTGCGCTGTGAGAATTCAGAAGCCTGCAGTCACATAGAATGACTGCAGACTTTCATCTCAAACCTAGACGCACCATTTTGTGCCATTTTGGTTGGTGGTGTGCCTCGGGATTTTTTAAGTATAAAAAGTGTGCCGCGGCTCAAAAAAGGTTGAAAATCACTGATCTAGAGCACCGCTTCCAGAGCACATTCCCCACTTTTTCCCTTTCTCCTACACATCTGAATACAAAGGTTCACCCACCATTACTATATAATTGGCTATTATGCAACCCACCATTCCAAATATAAATTATAATCCGCCACTGTGCCCCAACTATCTGTACATAACCACTTTCCCTATTTAATATATAAATTAATTAGCACCTGTACTCTTTCCCCCAATTTATTACCAGTCACTTTATCCTCAACGACCCCACTATGTACCTCCCGCTCTAACCCTTACCCCGATTCATTATAGTTACATGCCCCTTCTGCCTCAATTCATTGTCATGTCTTCTCTCTCTCCCACTCTCTATTCATTATCAACTGCTCTTCCCCACCCTCAAAATTCATTATTTGCTCTCCCCACCTTCAATACACCATTTGCTCTCCCCACCCCCACCTTCAATTCAATTGCCGTCCCCGGTCCCTCACAGTCACTTGATGTGCAGTCCCCATCACCCCCACTTCATCATTTGCAGTCCACCTTCATCATTTAGTCCCCTATTCCCCTTCACTTCATCTGCAGTCCCCCTTACTTTATCATTTGCAGTCCCCCTATCATTTCATCATGTGCAGTATCCCCTCAAGCACAATTCATCATCTGCAGTCTCCATCACTCCCACATCATCATTTGCAGTCCCCATCATTTGCAATCCCCATCACCCTCACATCATCATTTGCAGTCCCCATCATCCCCACTTCATCATTTGCAGTACCCATCATCATTTGCAATCCCCATCACCCCCACTTCATCATTTGCAGTCCCCATCATCCCCACATCATCATTTGCAGTCCCCATCACCCCCACTTCATCATTTGCAGTCCCCATCATCATTTGCTATCCCCATCACCCCCACATCATCATTTGCAGTTGACATCACCCCCACTTCATCATTTGCAGTCCCCATCATCCCCACATCATCATTTGCAGTCCCCATCACCCCCACATCATCATTTGCAGTCCCCATGACCCCCACATCATCATTTGCAGTCCCCATCACCCCCACTTCATCATTTGCAGTCCTCTATCCCCCTTCACTTCATCTGCAGTCCCCCTTACTTCATCATTTGCAGTCCTCTATCCCCCTTCACTTCATTTGCAGTCCCCTTACTTCATCATTTGCAGCCCCCTATCATTTCATCATGTGCAGTACCCCCTCAAACACACTTCATCAACTGCAGCCCCCTATCATTTCATCATGTGCAGTACCCCCTCAAACACATTTCATCATGTGCAGCCCCCTATCATTTCATCATGCGCAGTGCCCGCTCAAACACACTAAATCATCTGTAGCCCATCATTTCATCATGCGCAGTGTCCCCTCAAACACACGTCATCATCTGCAGCCCCCTATCATTTCTTCATGCGCAGTGCCCCCTCAAACACACGTCATCATCTGCAGCCCCATATCATTTCATCACGTGCAGCCCCCTATCATTTCATCATCTGCAGCCCCTCTATCATTTCATCATGTGCAGTACCCCCTCAAACACACTTCATCATTTGCAGCCCCCTATCATTTCATCATGTGCAGTACCCCCTCAAACACACTTCATCATCTGCAGCCCCCTATCATTTCATCATGTGCAGTGCCCCCTCAAACACATTTCATCATCTGCAGCCCCCTATCATTTCATCATCTGCAGCCCCCTATTATTTCATCATTTGCAGCCCCCTATCATCATGCGCAGTGCCCCCTCAAACACATTTCATCATCTGCAGCGCCCTATCATTTCATCATCTGCAGCCCCCTATCATTTCATCATTTGCAGCCCCCTATCATTTTATCATGCGCAGTGCCCCCTGAAACACATTTCATCATCTGCAGCCCCCTATCATTTCATCATGTGCAGTACCCCCTCAAACACATTTCATCATCTGCAGCCCCCTATCATTTCAACATCTGCAGCCCCCTATCATTTCATCATGTGCAGTACCCCCTCAAACACACTTCATCATTTGCAGCCCCCTATCATTTCATTATGTGCAGTACCCCCTCAAACACATTTCATCATCTGCAGCCCCCTGTCATTTCATCATCTGCAGCCCCCTATCATTTCAACATCTGCAGCCCCCTATCATTTCATCATGTGCAGTACCCCCTCAAACACATTTCATCATCTGCAGCCCCCTATCATTTCATAATCTGCAGCCACCTATCATTTCAACATCTGCAGCCCCCTATCATTTCATCATGTGCAGTACCCCTCAAACACATTTCATCATCTGCAGCCCCCTATCATTTCATCATCTGCAGCCCCCTATCATTTCATCATCTGCAGCCCCCTATCATTTCATCATCTGCAGACCCCTATCATTTCATCATCTGCAGCCTCCTATCATTTCATCATGTGCTATGCCCCCTCAATCACACTTCATTTGCAGCCCCCTATCATTTCATCATGCGCAGTGCCCCCTCAAACACATTTCATCATCTGCAGCCCCCTATCATTTCATCATCTGCAGCCCCCTATCATTTCATCATCTGCAGCCCCCTATCATTTCATCATGTGCAGTACCCCCTCAAACACACTTCATCATCTGCAGCCCCCTATCATTTCATCATGTGTAGTGCCCCCTCAAACACATTTCATCATCTGCAGCCCCCTATCATTTCAACATCTGCAGCCCCCTATCATTTCATCATGTGCAGTACCCCCTCAAACACACTTCATCATTTGCAGCCCCCTATCATTTCATCATGTGCAGTACCCCCTCAAACACACTTTATCATTTGCAGCCCCCTATCATTTCATCATGTGCAGTACCCCCTCAAACACACTTCATCATTTGCAGCCCCCTATCATTTCATTATGTGCAGTACCCCCTCAAACACATTTCATCATCTGCAGCCCCCTGTCATTTCATCATCTGCAGCCCCCTATCATTTCAACATCTGCAGCCCCCTATCATTTCATCATGTGCAGTACCCCCTCAAACACATTTTATCATCTGCAGCCCCCTATCATTTCATCATCTGCAGCCCCCTATCATTTCAACATCTGCAGCCCCCTATCATTTCATCATGTGCAGTACCCCCTCAAACACACTTCATCACATGCAGCCCCCTATCATTTCATCATCTGCAGCCACCTATCATTTCATCATGTGCAGTACTCCCTCAAACACACTTCATCATCTGCAGCCCCCTATCATTTCATCATGTGCAGTACCCCCTCAAACACATTTCATCATCTGCAGCCCCCTATCATTTCATCATCTGCAGCCCCCTATCATTTCAATATCTGCAGCCCCCTATCATTTCATCATGTGCAGTACCCCTCAAACACATTTCATCATCTGCAGCCCCCTATCATTTCATCATCTGCAGCCCTGTTATGTTTGCTAATGACAGGTGTTATGAAGGCAATCCAGAAACACAGTGTGCTTAGCGATCAGAGCGCACACAGTGATCTGACAAATACCCAAAAATACAAGAACGAGCTCTGAGACGTGGAAACTCTGTAGACTGCACACCTGATCCTATCCTAAACACAACTAAAAGCGGCTGTGGATTGCGCCTAACAACTACCTAGGCAACTCGGCACAGCCTAAGAAACTAGCTAGCCTGAAGATAGAAAAATAGGCCTGACTTGCCCCAGAGAAATTCCCCAAAGGAAAAGGCAGCCCCCCACATATAATGACTGTGAGTAAGATGAAAAGACAAAACGTAGGGATGAAATAGATTCAGCAAAGTGGGGCCCGATATTCTAGGACAGAGCGAGGACAGTAAAGCGAACTTTGCAGTCTACAAAAAACCCTAAAGCAAAACCACGCAAAGGGGGCAAAAAAAACCCACCGTGCCGAACTAACGGCACGGCGGTACACCCTTTGCGTCTCAGAGCTTCCAGCAAAACAAAAGACAAGCTGGACAGAAAAAAAGCAACAAAAAAGCAAAAGGCACTTAGCTATACAGAGCAGCAGGTCACAGGAACAATCAGGAGAAGCTCAGATCCAACACTGAAACATTGACAAGGAGCAAGGATAGCAGCATCAGGCGGAGTTAAGTAATGAAGCAGTTAACGAGCTCACCAGAACACCTGAGGGAGGAAGCTCAGAAGCCGCAGTACCACTTGTGACCACAGGAGTGAATTCAGCCACAGAATTCACAACACAGCCCCCTATCATTTCATCATCTGCAGCCTCCTATCATTTCATCATTTGCTATGCCCCCTCAAACACACTTCATTTGCAGCCCCCTATCATTTCATCATGCGCAGTGCCCCCTCAAACACATTTCATCATCTGCAGCCCCCTATCATTTCATCATCTGCAGCCCCCTATCATTTCATCATCTGCAGCCCCCTATCATTTCATCATCTGCAGCCCCCTATCATTTCATCATGTGCAGTACCCCCTCAAACACACTTCATCATCTGCAGCCCCCTATCATTTCATCATGTGTAGTGCCCCCTCAAACACATTTCATCATCTGCAGCCCCCTATCATTTCATCATCTGCAGCCCCCTATCATTTCACCATGTGCAGTACCACCTCCAACACACTCCATCATCTGCAGTCTCACTCTCCGCCACCTCACCCATTTAAAAAAAATAAAAATGTTTTTTATACTTACCTCAGTCGTTCCTGGGGCGTCTAGTGTTGTCAAGAGTGAAGCAGCAGCTAGAATGTATGGGCTGCTGAGAGGACCTGACAGGAGCCCCTACATTCTAGCACATTCACTACTGAGACTGCTAGAATGTATGGGCTGTAGTCAGGACCTGCAGGGAGCCCATACATTGTAGCTACAGCCGAGCAGAAGCTGCGCAGCCGACTAGGTGAGACGGCCGTGCACAGCTCCAAGAAGGCTCCCGAGCCCTAGCGCCGACGTGTGCGCCGCAGTGCACAGTATTTAAATGCACGATGGGGCCCGATCAGTAGAAGCACAACAGTGGGGCCCTGGATCTGCGGGCCCCTCTATGTACTGCTGCTGACCAGGCCCCATACAGCAGTAAGGGCAGTAATGCCATGATGGCGGTCCTGTCCTCACCAATCGTTATACTGATGCCTCTACCTTGTGCCAGTCATTACACTGGTTACCCATCCACTCCAGAATCCAGTACAAACCCTCACCCGCAAAGCACTCCATGGCTCAGCACCACCCTACATCTCCTCCCTCGTCTCACCCTACCACCCTACCCCTGCCCTCCATTCTGCTAATGATCTGAGGTTAACATCCTCAATAATCAGAACCTCCCACTGCCGTCTCTATGACTTTTCACGTGCTGCGCCAATTCTTTGGAATGCACTACCTAGGTTAATACGATTAATCCCCAATCCCACAGTTTTAAGCGTGCCCTAAAAACTCATTTGTTCAGACTGGCCTACCGCCTCAACGCATTAATCTAACTATCCCTGTGTGGCCCATTCAAAAAACTTAAAGGGACTCTGTCACCCCCTTTAGCCGTTATAAACTAAAAGAGCCACCTTGTGCAGCAGTAATGCTGCATTCTGACAAGGTGGCTCTTTTAGTCATTGGTGCAGTCAAAGCAGAAATAAAGCGTTTTATAATTTTGCAAAAATACCTGTCTTTAGTCGTGGAGGCAGGTCTTAACCCCCCTGCTGCACACGCCACACTGCCGTCACTCAAGGCTTCTTCGGCGCCAGGTGCCGCCCCCTCCGCACTGTTTTCAAATCAAATCCGGCGCCTGCGCTGTTTTGTTCTGCCTGAGGCAGGCGCAGTGAGCGCTGCCCGTCTGACCTCAGATGCAGTCTCGCAGACTGCGCCTGTGCGGCCACCCTGCTTGTGAATCCCAGCCCAGCACTGTGCATAATGCATAACACACTGCAGGGCTGGGATTCACAAGCTGGGTGGCCGCACAGGCGCAGTCTGCGAGACTGCATCTGAGGTCAGACGGGCAGCGCTCACTGCGCCTGCCCCAGGCAGAACAAAACAGCGTAGGCACCAGATTTGCTGTGAAAACTGCGCGGAGGGGGCGGCGCCCGGCGCTGAAGAAGCCTCGAGTGACGGCAGTGTGGCGTGTGCAGCAGGGAGGTTAAGACCTGCCTCCACGACTAAAGACAGGTATTTTTGCAAAATTATAAAACGCTTTATTTCTGCTTTGACTGCACCAATAACTAAAAGAGCTACCTTGTCAGAATGCAGCATTACTGCTGCACAAGGTGGGTCTTTTAGTTTATAACGGCTGGAGGGGGTGACAGAGTCCCTTTAAACCATAATCAGGTTCCTCACATCATGTTCTCATACACTTAATGCAGTTAATAGACCTCTGTGTCTGTACTGTTACATATTTAGGCTGATAACCGGTTCATGCAGCATTACATGAACACCCGATTCATACACTATGGCTGGTCCAAACAACGAAAGCAATTGTTACCATCCACCTCTCGTGTCTCCCCATTTTCCTCATAGATTGTAAGCTTGCGAGCAGGGCCCTCACTCCTCTTGGTTTCTGTTTTGATCTATATGTTTATTGTTATGCTGCAATGCGTATTATCTGTAAAAATCCCCTCTAAAATGTAAAGTGCTGCGGAATATGTTGGCACTATAGAAATAAAATAATTACTATAAGCGTGTGTGTCGATGCACTGGGTGGATGGTTCAACCAGCAGAGGGCAACAAAGAAGAGAAGGAAGCCATACTGCAAAAGAAAGAACTTAAAGACAAAATCAAATGGGCTTAAACAAGCAATGAATTCATCTAGACTACACGTGGGCCATGAAAAGAAGCCTCAATAAACTAAAACTATTACATGCTCCCACTCTGTACCTGGGTTTTTTATCCTGTATTGTGATTGTGTAGGACTGCTCTGAGACTGTCCCACAATCAGGGGTGAACCTAGCCACACTGCTGCCTGAGGCGAACTTCAAAACGGCGCCCCTCCAAACCCATATACAGTACAGCCCCCCTATAGGGATCCCATCTCATATACAGTCCCCCCATACATATGAGTGATAACTATTGTACATTCTACAATAGGTAATAAATCAGACAGTATAGTCCTCCATACAGTATTCTGGGCACCACAGTGCTCCATACAGAATAATGAGCCCCATATATTGCTCCATACAGAATAACATGCCCCATATATTGCTCCATACAGTATAATGAGCCCCACATGATGCTCCATACTGTATAATGGCCACACAGTGCTCCATACTGTATAATGGCCACACATGATGCTCCATACTGTATAATGGCCACACAGTGCTCCATACTGTATAATGGCCACACGGTGCTCCATACTGTATAATGGCCACACAAGATGCTCCATACTGTATAATGGCCACACAGTGCTCCATACTGTATAATGGGCACACATGATGCTCCATATTGTATAATGGCCTCACATGATGCTCCATACTGTATAATGGGCCCACATGATGCTCCATACTGTATAATAGCCACACATAGTTACTCCTACACATGCGACTACGCTTATGACACCTTGCACACACAGCTCCACTCCGTACTCACGCAGCTCCGCTCCATACACCTCGCACACACCCGGCTCTGCTCCATACACCTCATACACACCTGGCTCCGCTCCAGACACCTCGTACACACACGGCTTTGCTCCATGCACCTCGTACACACATGGCTCCGCTCCATACACCTCGTACACATTCAGCTCTGCTCCATACACCTCCTGCACACCTGGCTCTGCTCCATACACCTCGCACACATTCAGCTCTGCTCCATACACCTCCTACACACATGGCTCTGTTCCATACACCTCATACACACACAGCTCTGCTCCGTACACCTCGTACACATTCAGCTCTGCTCCATACACCTCATGCACACATGGCTCTGCTCCATACACCTCATGCACACATGGCTCTGCTCCATACACCTCGTACACACACGGCTCTGCTCCGTACACCTCATACACATGGCTCCGCTCCGTACACCTCGTACACAGTCAGCTCCGCTCCATACACCTCATACACACACAGCTCCGCTCCATACATCTCATACACATGCGGCTCCGCTCCATACACCTCGTACACATTCAGCTCCGCTCCGTACACCTCGTACACACACGGCTCCGCTCCGTACACCTCATACACACTCCGCTCTGCTCCGTACACCTCGTACACACTCCGCTCCATACACCTCATACACACACGGCTCAGCTCCATACACCTCATACACACACGGCTCCTCTCCATACACCTCGTACAAATTCAGCTCCGCCCCATACACCTCATACACACACGGCTCCGCTCTATACACCTCGTACACACACGGCTCCGCTCCGTACACCTTGTACACACACGGCTCTGCTCCATACACCTCGTACACACACGGCTCCGCTTCATACACCTTGTACTCACACGGCTCCGCTCTATACACCTCATACACACGGCTCCGCTCCATACACCTTGTACACACACGGCTCCCGCTCCACACACTTCATACACACACGGCTCTGCTCCATACACCTCATACACACACTTACCATTGCAACCAGCACAGCAGAGTCCTCAGTCCTGCAATCCATGGAGGTCCCGATCATGTGACCCCTGACTCCTCCCCTCCTGTGACCTCATCACGGGTCCTGTTTGCACAGAGCAGCCAATATGTGGTGTGCTGCTCTGCGGGTGCGGGATGACGGGCAGATATTGGAACATCGTGGGTTGTGAGCAGGGGCGCGCACACCGCACTAGTGACAGCAAATGAGTGGAGAGTTGGCACCAGGTGCTCTGACCACCGCTCTGCCGCCCCCTGTCTTTCAGTGATAACTGCCGCCTGAAGCAAAGGGCTCAACTTGCCCCATGATAGCGGCACCCCCTGCCCACAATTAGTTGCTTAGGTTTGGTTAAGTATCTTTAGGTTAAGAATGTTGCCTTTCACCTGTATGTACCTATAGGCAGGTGCTGTTAGAGCTCTTTTTTCCATTTTTATTCTCATTCTCAAGATTTGAGTTGTATGCAACCATCTACGGGACAGAAAATGGCAGAAGATTGATTATGAGGATGTTGTCCTCACCACATACAGGTGCTTCTCACAAAATTAGAATATCATCAAAAAATTAATTTATTTCACTTCTTCAATACAAAAAGTGAAACTCATATATTATATAGAGTCATTACAAACAGAGTGATCTGTTTCAAGAGTTTATTTCTGTTAAGGTTGATGCTTATGCCTTACATCCAATGAAAACCCAAAAGTCATTATCTCAGAAAACTAGAATACTTCATAATGCCAGCTTGAAAATGATTTTAAAATGGTAAATGTTGGCCTACTGAAATGTATGTTCAGTATATGCACTCAATGCTTGGTCCAGGCTCCTTTTGCATTAGTTCAGTTACTGTATCAATGCGGCATGGCATGGAGATGATCAGCCTGTGGCACTGCTGAGGTGATATGGAAGCCCATGTTGCTTTGATAGCAGCCTTCAGCTGGTCTGAATTGTTGGGTCTGGTGTCTCTCATCTTCCTATTGACAATATCCCATAGATTCTCTATGGGGTTAAGGTTAGGCGAGTTTGCTGGCCAATCAAGCACAGTGATACTGTTGTTTTAAAACCAGGTAACAGTACTTTTGGCAGTGTGGACAGGTGCCAAGTACTGCTGGAGAATGAAATTTCCATCTTCAAAAAGCTTGTCGGCAGAGGGAAGCATGCAGTGCTCTAAAGTTTCCTGGTAGACAGCTGGGCTGACTTTGGTCTTGATAAAACACAGTGGACCTACACCAGCAGATGACATGGCTCCCCAAACCATCACTGATTGTGGAAACTTCACACTAGACCTCAAGTAGCTTAGATTGTGTCTCTCCACTCTTCCTCCAGACTTTGGGAACTTGATTTCCAAATGAAATGCAAAATTTACATTCATCTGAAAACAACACCTTGGACCACTGAGCAACAGTCCAGTTCTTTTTCTCCTTGGCCCAGGTAAGACGCTTCTGGGGTTGTCTATTGGTCATGAGTGGCTTGACACAAGGAATGCGACACTTGTAGCCCATGTCCTGGATATGTCTGTGTGTGATGGCTCTTGAAGCAATGACTCCAGCAGCAGTCCACTCCTTGTGAATCTCCCCTAAATTTTTGAATGGCCTTTTCTTAACAATCCTTTCAAGGCTGTGGTTATCCCGGTTGCTTGTGCACCTTTTTCTACGACACTTTTTCATTCCACTCAACTTTCCATTAATATGATTGGATACAGCACTCTGTGAACAACCAGCTTCTTTAGCAATAACCTTTTGTGAGTATGCCAATTACTGCCTTCTGGACATCTGTAAAGTCAGCAGTCTTTCCCATGATTGTCGAGCCTACTGAAACAGACTAAGGGACCTTTTTAAGTGCTTAGGAAGCCTTTGCAGGTGTTTTTTGTTAATTGTTACAGGAAAGAAATATATCTTGGTACCGTGTTAGCCAGTAGATAGAAAGAGAGTCCTCAGTGGTTGATACCTTTTAATGGCTAACTGAAAAGATGGTAACAAATTGCAAGCTTTCGAGACTACATACATCTACATACGTCTCCTCATTTTTTCATACGTCTTTGCCTGATAAGGAGACGTATGTAGTCTCGAAAGCTTGCAATTTGTTACCATCTTTTCAGTTAGCCATTATAAGGTTTCAACCACTGAGGACTCTCAATTCTAAATATTGTTAATTGTTCTAATTTACTGAGATAATGACTTTTAGGTTTTCATTGGCTGTAAGCCATAATCATCAACATTATCAGAAATAAACACTTGAAATAGAACAATCTGTTTGTAATGACTCAATATAATTTATGAGTTTTTATTTTTGAATTGAAGAAATGAAATAAATTAACTTTTTGATGATATTCTAATTTTGTGAGAAGCACCTGTATATATAGCTGTAGCACCCAGAGATCACACTGGCTACAATTTACAGTAAAATAGACACAGAAACTTTCTATAAAACACATTTTATTACAGATCATATAAAAAGTTTATATACAACAATAAAGCATAAAAGGTTCACAATGGTTATTTAAATAACAATATACAATACAAATGCTGCATAAAGGCTCAATTTGTGAGAGATACAATGTACAGGGACCTTGTACCATATTTAGCATGTTAAACTAGCCACAAGGTATAGTGGCTGCAGAGATTTTTCTCCAGGGGTGACTACTTCTTACCCTGTATGACATTGACCAATCATATGTAATGTACAGCAGAAAAAAACTAACACGCCCCCCACAATAGCTTATCTCCTCACTGGTCTTATTGCAGAGTTGTGTGTGATTAAATAGTGAGAAAGCAGAGATTACTAACACTTTTCAGCTTTTATCTCACATAAATTGAAAATTAGAAACTATATTTAAGGCTATGTGCACACGTTGCGGATTTGACGCTGCGGATCTGCAGCAGTTTTCCATGAGTTTACAGTACCATGTAAACCTATGGAAAACAAAATCCGCAGTGCACATGCTGCGGAAAAAAACGCACAGAAACGCAGCGGTTTATATTCCGCAGCATGTCAATTCTTTGTGCGGATTCCGCAGCGGTTTACACCTGCTCCTCAATAGGAATCCGCAGGTGTAAAACCACAGGTGGAATCCGCACAAAAAACGCTGAAAAACCACAGTAAATCCATGGTAATTCCGCAGTAAATCCACAGTGCGGTTTTCCTGCAGATTTACCAAAATCAGTTTGGAAAAATCCGCACACCATTCCGCACATACCCTTACTCAGCTCTGCAGCTACTACTCCCGGATGTGGCCAGTTTACCGTGCTCAAACTGGTGAAAGGCGCTTTTCATATACCAGTAAATAATTAGTCTCTAATAATTATCAGTTAGGTATATGAACTGACAAGGTGTGATTTTTTTTTTTCAAAAGTACTAATACCTAAATAGTCCCTTAACCTGAATGACATGGTAACTGTACAGCACCCTTTGTGCTTGATCTTCAGTGCTATAGCTTGCTTGAGGACCAATAATTCTCAACACATATAACAGGGAAGAACCCCTGCTAATTTTTTGTATTCTCCTGGGCAACATCTACAACTACTCCATGCCCAATTTTGCAGTTCTCATTATTGTTTTCTTTAGAGAATAATCAGGTTAGAAGAAAACCAGAAAATTCCACTGTACCCTATTTGGCTGACATTGCACTGGACAGTAAATATAATGTAGTGGGTTTTTTTTTACTGGCTTTGCATATTTGTTTAAACTTCTAATTGGGCAGGTTAAAACATATATGTAAGTGTACTTATATATAGTTTTAATTAGCTGGGATGTGCCTTTTTTGCTCTACAGTGCTTACACGGGTTTCCGAGACTTTTTATTTTCACAATGTGTCTCCATTCAGCTCTTAGCAATTTTTTGATTTACACTCTATCAAAATTGCTACAGCTACTGAGATTATGATCACAAAATACCCGCCAGCTCTTTTCTGTTCCTGTCTCTGTTCATGTGCCGTACATTTCACATGATTTGCGTCTCCTTAATGACTACCACAATGATTACGTCAACATTATTGATGTCACGTTCTATGTCCACCACTATTTCAACAGCACTGGTGGTGTTACATTGATGTCTAAAGGCGGACAATGAGGTTGACGTCAATGTTGACAACAATTTTGATGGAGTGCACAATACAAAATTTCTTAACGATTCGTGACACATTTTTACAATATACTGTATTCCTAGGAAACCCCTTTAAAGAAAGAACTCACTACAAGTAAAACCAGAATCATAACTTCGCCATCTGGAATCTCTCACTACCCATGGAACAAGCTAATTAGGGCCTTCTCATAGTTATGACATATCCCATTAACAGGTAATACAAGTATTTTCTAAGAAATTCCTTTAAAGTCAGCCTATCGCAAAACAGTTTTACTTTGTGTAGGAGAAGTAGTTGCTGTGTCCTATAAATTGTCCTTCAAAACTAGAAATCTAGGGCAGCAGTTGAGTTATGTTATTGATATTGTACATGTGAGTCTCAATACTGTGATAATTATTGTTACAAATTATTATTACGAAGCATAACTGTAGTGACAATAACAATTACAGTAGTCATATCGGTAAACATTGATAATTGGCTACATTTCCAATACCTGAGTTTGCCATAGATGTTTGTTCTGCATGCTTCCTAACCAAGTTGCTAGGAATAGAGCCCAGGACTGCGTAAAACAAACACCAGATAAAATAACACTTTAATTCCATGTTTCAGTATCATAAAAAGCTATCTGATCACTTAAAAAAAAATACAGAGTGTGTTAATACTTGGAGGCTGTACAAACACTGTCAAGATAGTAATGACAGTACTGTAGTCACACTAACACCAAAGGCACTGTCTCATCAGATACAACAGTCTTTCAAAATGTAGGCACCATGGTGGTCAGCTAACTGCCACAGGGTCCACTCCTGGCACCCTTCACAAGCAGATGATTTTTCCAATGAAAGCTGTGGCCAGCTAAGAATTTTCTCTTCCGCAGCTACAGAGTGTTCTGAGTAAGCCTGCTCTCACATTGCGTTTCTTAAAACGTCCGAATCCCTCGTAACACGGAATTAAGGCGCAAGCGCCAATGGGGTCATTTCCTGTAATGGTGCTTAGAAAGTGAACGTGCCCTCTGCCGTGCATCATTCGTGGGAATATACACCTACTGGAGGTGGACACTCAGATGTAGTAGACTGTCTGGGTGTCTGCCATAAGTAGGGGGATTTCCACCTTCAGTAAGCGTATACACCCGAAAATGATGCACCTCATAGCGCATGTTCACTCTGTCGGCACCATTATTGTCAATGGCCCCATTGTCGCATACGTCAGAATCCCGTTTAGCGGGAGGTTTGGAAGTAAGCCCTGATGGAACAAATGAACGTGTGACAAAACGGAGCAACTTTCCTTTCTGGCCTCTCCTCTGTTATGCACATGCCCTACTAATGAATATGCATAAGGGTTGTCTTTATGAAACAATTTCTGTAAAGCACACGCTGGCATTTTTTTAATTTCACTGCTGGAGTGATATTATTAATGTACGTTCCTTGACCCTAGTCAAAAATTACCAGCTTCTGTCTTCTTCTTGTCTTGGTGCCGCTATGGTGGGTTTTCTGCAGGTTGTGACCTGTTGGATCGCTCCACAGATAGCTGGGCGACCCGGAAGTCACTACTCAATGTAAGTCTACGAAAGGGAGAATGAGGCCAGAACAAGGGTGTCATAAACTTACATCAAGATCTAATAACAGTTATCTCTGACTTCTGGTCAGTAAGGAGCTGCTGTCACAACTCGGCGGCTTGGGGCCGGAGAGGCGTCGGGAAGAGCAGAAGACAGCGTCAGGTTAGTATTTTAATGTAGAGAACATACTTTAATGATACAGCTCCAGCGGTGAAGTGAAAAAAGAATAGCTTTAAAGGCTTTGGATACCTTTTGACATGAAAACAATGATTTTTAAATATATTAGTGGTTACCTTGAGATAAAAAAAAAGTGTTAGGCTCCAATCTTCATTCACCTTTAGACCCCCATTACTCTCTTTGCAGCCTGTTTGTAGTCTCTTACCTTTTAATTTGAAAGCTAATATCCTCTCTTACGTTCTATCATTGCTTCATCTGTGTTCTGTTCTTCCCTTGAACTACCCTTGAAAGATCTGTGTATATAGCACCTTGTTGCTTGGGGTTGCATTTGAGACTATAACAATCATCTTGTCAACCACTGATAAAAATGTACTTATAGGGCTGAAACATTCACAAATCCCTACAAGTGCCACAACAACTTTGACATGTAGAATAGGTCCACACCACTCAGCAAATTTTGCTTCAAATTCAATGCCACATCTGTAGCAAAATCTACGTGTTTCATGCTTTTTTCAAAGTAAATCTCAGTGGATTTCACCCAGCTACATAAAAAGGAGAGGGAAATTTCCCCCCAAAATTACATGTTGCAGATTTTTAAATCCACAGGTGAAGTTCTATATTTAAATGGTAAATGCAGTTTTAATTTTTATTTAAACAATCAAAATTAGACATGAACACAAGAAAACTTTGTAATGTATCTTATCAGAGCAATCTGTTTCTTTCTTCTCCTTGACTGTTCATTCATTTTAAAATTCTCAATTCACAGGTAAATTCTGTACACGTTGCTGAGATAGAAAACACTTGCTACTGATAAGATTCTATAAAGAAGCAAAGAATCTTCTGGGAATGGATCAAAAGAAGAATTGGTGATGGGACAAGGTGATAGAATAAAATACCTTTATTGAAAAGTGGGTGGCAAAACTTCGCACATGTGCAAGAGTGCCCGCACAATTACAATGATGAGATTAAAAAAGACGACAAACTGTGTACAAGATACAATTAATACAATTAATACAAAAGAAGGGGGACCACAGAGAACATGATAGCAATCAGATTTTAAAGTGCAAAACAATACTATTCCCATAAAGGGTTAGCCTATATGTCACAAAATACACAGTGATGCATAAATTTAGCCCATAATATAATGCCCTAAGTCAATCACCTGAATTGAAATAAAAAACAATCATATGGAGAGACATATGGGGCACGTGCAAAGTAATGCAAAATAATATTAGAGGCATACAGAGCGTAGGCACAATACAGGCTATATAGCTACAGAGTAATGCAGGATGATACTAATCCTATAGAGATGCGTAAATTAGTCCATGATGTACTGTCATCGGTCAATCTCCTAAATAAAATAGGAAGCAAACATAAGGAGAGACATATGTACCACCTAATCTATATGGAGAGGATGATATAAGTATAAATAAAATTAATAGGCATTACCTGGTGGTGGTCTAGTAGTGGTCGCCGGTTCAAAATGCGGCGCACGGGGTGTGTGCCACACGTGCCGCACTTTGAACCGGGGACAACCATATGATTATTTTTTATTTCAATTCAGGTGATTGACTTACGGCATTATATTATGGGCTAAATGTATGCATCACTGTGTATTTTGTCACATATAGGCTAACCCTTTATGGGAATAGTATTGTTTTGAACTTTAACCTATTAAGCACTATGAAATCTGATTGCTATCATGTTCTCTGTGGTCCCCCTTCTTTTGTATTAATTGAATCTTGTACACAGTTTGTCATCTTTTTAAACTCATCGTTGTAATTGTGCGGGCACTCTTGCACACAGTGCCAACTTTTGCCACCCACTTTTCAATAAAGGTATTTTATTGTGTCATCTTGTCCCATCACCAATCCTTCTTTTGATCCATGCCCAGTGGTTTCTTTGGTTCTTTACATCTCCGAATGGTCTGCCATTCACTGTTTAGGACGTATATGCCATTATTACTCATGGTAGATGTCTCTATACAGATTTTATTTCCATCTAAGCTGTTACGTCCATTTTTTCTGTCTGTTCTGATAAGATTCTATGTAGACCGGAGGACGGAAGGAGCTCTGCCTCTAGCTCCTCTTTCTTCCCCTTCACTGCCTCCCCACTACATAGAATTTGATCAGTTCTAACGGCCATCTCCCATCTCAGTAATGAAATATCTGCCTGCCTTCACTAAATACAGATTTTACTCATGAATTGAACATTTATGAAATGAATGATCTGTCCTGGCAGAGAAAGAAGTAGATTTCTCTGATAAAATATATTACAAAGTTGCTTATTTTAATGTGTAGTATTCATTTTTTTTTTAAATAGAAATTAAAACAATGGTTACACTTTAGTATATCTGCAGCACGTAGGTTAGATTTGTAAATCCACAGGTAAAATCTGCAGGCAAAATCCACTCATAAAAATTGTGCAAATCCACAGATAAATTCAGCAGTCCCAAAAGAACTTACCTGTATTTTGCCTGTGGAATAATAACTTGGAAATTCAACATTGCATGAAACTTATATGATTTTGTACTGGACAAATCATAAGGCAGTTTTAGTTTGTTACAAAATGTTGTAAGTAGAAATGTTAAAAGGACATTGTGGGATCAGATAGTGAGAATAATTAGAAAACGTGTGCCACAAACCCTTCTTGATCAGTGTCCAGCACTGTTTCTGTACAGATACATACATTAAATAAAAGATAGAGAAAACGTCTCTCTAGATAAGTGTTGCACACTGTGTTAATATAGTCAATGTCAGCAAAGTGTAATGAGTTAAACATAGATTTTGAGTTGCAGATATGGGGAATTTTGTGGTTCTTCAAAATAATATAATAATATTCGTTCTTCGTGTCGAAATAAAATTGTTACAGTACTTCTAGATGTTGGTAGCTCTGATGCTGTGAAATCACAACCGAACCCTAAGAAAAAGACTAAAATAAAAAATTGATGTTTCGTTTTTCGGATTCGGTTTCCTGAGTCCCTTTTATCTCGCACACACATGCAGTCTAAGCTTCCTGGCAATCCATCACATGACTTGTAGCAAGGCAATAACGTATTTTTTTTTCCATAAAAGCACATGGTAGGGTTACAATATGCCTTACTCTGGACCTGGAGTTAAATCACATTGCTTTATAAGTCAGTCCAACAAGAAACACAATTGGTTGGTGCGACAGCAAATACTGTTCTTTGCTTTACTCTCTGCAGTCCATTAAGAAACATGGGCTTGTCTTAAGTCAGCGCTCTTCGCAAATACATTTGGCTTATGTCAGTGCTCTGCACGAATACATGTATGTATTGAAAGAAAGGGTTAAGTGCAGTTGGTTTCATCATAACGAGTTGGCAGATGATGATGATGATGCAGGGCAGTTGAAGAAATCTTGACTGATCAGGCGGGGATAACCCTCCTGCACACGAACTTGTACAGGATCAAACTTCCAATAATATCGACCCCGCAGGAAATAAGCAAAACCTACAAGCAAACACGGTAAAGTTGAGTGTGAATAAATATTTCTCACTGGGGGCACAAATCCATTATGAAACTGTTATGTGTAATCATCCCAAATGTATGCAGGGCTATTTATTGTAGAAGGACCCTCAAAGAGATGGTCAAATGATCATATGAACACATCTGTACAGGTCCTCTAAGGGGTTGTCCCATGACCAAAGTACATTTTAATCAATAGATCTTGGAATAATAATAATTTCCACAATTAGATGTGCAAAAAATATTCCTGTGCTGAGATAATCATGTGCCCCTGCTGTGTACTGTGTAATGGCCGTGTCTGACCGTGCAGGAACATGGTCTTATCATACCACAGCTAAAAAAGTACTTGATTTGAGAAATTATCCCATTTACCATTTTACCTCTTTAGGTAACCAGTGATGTTTTAATTAACCTCTCCTCTAAAAATGATATAATCACTATAATTTACAGCTGTTTTTATACTTGAGGGCATAATTTTCCTTATTGGCCTAAAACACCAAAATACCTTATTTGGTCCATAATAGCAACAATAGCAATGAAGTAATAGTTATTACTATGATACATTTTTTAGAGTTGGAATATTAGCAATAATCACTGTAAAATAGTGCCAATTGTTTAAAATGATTGTCCAGTTAGGTTTCCATATTATTATTAAAAACAAGGATAAACATAACTATTATGGTTGTATTATCAAATATAGATATTGGTGTGTTTCTGGGTTCAGACAGCTCTGCTTACTGCTAATGCTCAACACAGAAGAGAATTTCCTGCATGGGATGGAAGGCTAATCTGAATAGCCAAGCCACTTTTCTTCTCATAATGACCAAGTCAGGCATATTAATTAGCAGATTTAGCGACATGAACCAGTCAGCCAGACCCCTTCACATCAAACTGATGGCAAGCTGAAACAGAAAACGCTCTCTAGTTTTGAACACAAGTCTGAAAGTGTGTTGCTGCCATCCATTTATTCTGACGACCAGGGCTGGTGTAAGGGGCAGGCAAACTATGCAGCTGCCTAGGGCCTTTGCTCTCCCAGGAGCCCCCAGCTAGTGGTGTGCGCTAATAGCGGCACACTATGTGGCCGCTATGGGGCACATAAGAAAAAGGGGCTCGATTGTCGCTCCACCTCCACTTGCATGATGACGCTCCCTCTTCCATCACTCCCCCTCTGCTTCTGGCTCAGCGGGTGTGCGATGATGTCACGTCATTGTGAGCCACGCTCTGCCAGCAGTATTGCTGTTGAGATGAGCTGCAGAAGCCAGAGCAGTGTGGAACTGGGAGAGGTAAGTATTGTGTGTGTGTTTTTGCATTATACGGTGTGTAATACTGCCTGACTGTGGGGCTGCACTACTGTGTGTGTGTAAGCGGCATTATATTGTATGTCTGTGTGTGGGGGGTCTGCATTATACTGTGTGGGAGTAGACTGCATTATACTGTCTGTGTGTAAGGGGGCTGCATTATACTGTGTGTGTGTAGGGGGATGGTGCATTATACTGTGTGTGTGTGTGGGAGGGCTGTATTATACTCTGAGGGGGTGCTGCAGTATACTCTGAGGAGGGGCTGAATTATACTCTATGAGGGGCTGCATTATACTTTATGAGGGGGCACTGTATTAAACTCTATGAGGGGGCGCTGCATTATACTCTATGGGGGGCACTGCATTGTACTCTATGAGAGGGTGCTGCATTGTACTCTGACGGGGCTGCATTATACTCTGTGAGGGGTGATACATTATACTCTATGAGGAGGCGCTGCATTATACTCTGAAGTGGGCTGCATTATACTCTGAAGGGGCCTGCATTATACTCGATGAGGGGGGCTGCATTATACTCTATTGAGGACCAAGAGTTGCATTATACTATATGGGGCTGCATTGTACTCTATCAAGGACCATGAGGAGTGCATTATACTATATATACTATATGGGACCTGCGTTATACTGTATCGAGGACTATGGGGATTGCAATATACTATATGAAGGACTATGGGGCGCATTATACAATGAGGAGTGCATTGTACTATATGGAAGACTATGGGGGCTGCATTATACAATATGAAGGACTATTATACTATATTGAGGACTATGGGGAGTGTAATAAAGTATATGGAGGGATATGGAGCACATTAAACTATATGGAGGACTATGGGGCACATTATACTATATGGAAGACTATGGGGTGCATTATACTATGTGGAGGACTATGGGGTGTATTATACTAAACAAGCAAAATGCTGCCTATTCCTTGAGTGATTGGATTGTTTATGCCGGAAAAAAAATCATTGTTCTCATCAGCACATTGTCCAGTGTGACCTGCAGACATACTGTTCATAACATGATACTGTATGGGGACAAATTGTTTTACTAGTGATCATTCTGTGCCCATCATTCTTCCTTTAGCCGGTGTAAATAGGCCGGGAAACAAGCATCGAACGACTTCAATATTGTCGATTACACTCGTTTAGCGGCCTGAACTCAGCACATGTAAATACAACAGAAAAGCTTCTGTGTGATGTGGAGTATGTGAGCAAAAGGGCCCCAATTTAAACTTTTGCCCAGGGCTTCACTTTGTCTAAAACCGGCTCTGCTGACACCTATTTTTCCCAACAATTGCTGCCACACAGCTTTGGCGTCTTATTTACTGGGAGAAGAAAAAAATCAGCTGTTCATATTCAATTGCTGTGAGAGAACTAGGAACCCGCAGAAGATGACGTGTTTGAAAACTATTTATTATGTATGGGGGTCTTAAAAATTATTTTATGAGTATTCCAATACTATTGTAACTCGATATAGCTTATAATATGTTGCTGTGCCTGATTTTAAAGGAAAACTGAACCTGTCAGCAGGATTTCACCAACCACAAACTATTTATAATCACTTACATGGATAATCCATTCCTCAGCTACTGAGAAATCAGAATATGAATAGATATGTAAATGAGGATGAAGGACTGTGGTAGAACTGAAGACTCTGTCACTCAGCTCTATTCCCCTCCCAGTACCACCTCTTCCTGCCTAATTGAGAGCCTCAGTGCTGTGTGACTTCACGCAAAGAAATCATCAGTCAAGAAGGAGGAGGTAATGAAGTGCAAGAAATAGAGCTGGAGTGACAGAGGCTTCAGATCTACAATATCCATTCGCATATAATTTCAAATGCTGATTTTTCATTTATGGAGGACCGGATTGGCTATGTAACGGTATTGTTGGACTTGTATGTGAAAAACCTACATGCAATATACATAGTTGCAGGTGTGAAACTATGCTGACAGATTCCCTTTAAGATGAATTCCAGTGCATAATGCTATAGAAATTATGGCCAATGCCCTTTTTTACAGAAATAGTATATTCTCACCATGTTCATCCTGGAAGACAGCATCTATGCTTGTGGGCACTCCTCTCCAATCACTCATGCTTCTCGAGTGTCTATTTTCTATCCGTCGTGTCTCAGTATTGAATCGCCAATATTCTGCTCCTCTAAATAAGTATGTTTTCTTACTCTTGTTAGTGCCCCACAAAAGTGCTGCTTGAACATCAGGCACAGATAATCCAAGATCGGATATCTGGAAAGGGCCTGTGGCTTGTAATTTTCCATCAAATACCCAGTACTTTAAACCTGTAAAAGAAATAATAGAAATGTATAATATAAATATAATCTTTAACTTACCACTTTCTGTAGCTGTATGCACAATACACCCAAATCACATACAAAAAATATGCAAGCATCAATCTATATACAATACTGTGCAAAAGATATAGGCCCGAGTGAAAGAAAAATGAGGCTAAAAAGAAAGTCTTTAAAAATAGACGTTTTAATAGTTTAATTTTATCACTGAACAAAATGGAAAGTTAATGAACCAAAAAGAAATCTAAATCAAGTTAATATTTGGTGTGACCACCCTTTGCATTCGAAACATCATCATTTCTTCTATGTACGCTTGCACACAGTTTTTGAAAGAACTCAGCAGAGCAGGGAGGTTGTTCCAAACTTCTTGGCGTACTAGCCACAGATAGTCACATCACATATATTATTGTATAAGTCTATATATGCTGGTGATCTTTCACACATATGCTCAGCATTTACACTTCTGGCCATTTTCCCTTTTTAAAAATGGCCGCCGGCAAGTGCGCGCCTGTCTGCTGTGTCCTGCATCCTCTCCGGCGCCGCCCTCTGTCTGACGTATTAGTCACATGGGGCCCCATGTGTTCTTGCGTCGGCTGTAGTGGCCGCGTCAGGATGGGGGCGGGACTAGCTTCTTCGCCGACTGACGCGCACAAGTATTTCCGGAAGTGCTCCTTATAAATCTTCCCCTGGTGTTCTTTGCGACACACCCCCTGAAGAAGGAAGTTTTTCTTCCGAAACGCGCGTCAGGGAGGGCGGGAGATTGCATGTGCCCTGATCACACGCCCTAGGTATGTTACTAGAAGCAGGATATTCACATTTGTATTGATGCTATTAATAATGGTCATGCTTTCATTGTTGTGTTATTTGGACACTCTATGCGGTCTCCTACCATGCGTGCTGTGGCTTGGTTCACTGCCTTTTTAGCCCTGTCTCTGTTTATTACCTTTTGTACTATTTAATAAACTTTGTTGCATTATATATACAGTATTTGTTATGTTGTTTGGACATTTTTCCACTGTTCCGCACTGTGGTGTGTTTCTATTTGACTTCAGTGGGTCCTTTATGGTCCTAATAATCTGACTATGGATTACCTTTATTTATGAATTATTTTGACTATGTGGTATTCCAGTAGCTGGATGTGTTTTTCTGCCTGTTACTAGCCACAGATTTTCTGTGGATGTGGAGTTATGCATTTTTTTGTCTCTTCATGTAATCCCAGACTTAATGATGTTGTAATCTGGCTCTCTGGAGGCTGCATCATTTCCAGTATCAATTCCAGGGCTCCTTGTTCTTCTTCACACCGAAGATAGTTCTTAATAACGTTTGCTGAATATTTGGGGCCATTGTCTTGCTGCAGAATAAATATGGAAACAATTAGACACCTGCATGATGGATAAGTACGTATCTCCCTTATTTCTTAACATTTAGGACACCATTAATCTTGACCAAATTCCAACTCCATTTGATGAAATGCAGCCCCATACATAAGGAACTTCCACCATGCTTCACAGTTGCCTGCAGACACTCATTATTGTACTACTCTCCAGCCCTTGGGAGGACAAATAGCCTTTTGTTATAGCAATTTGAAATTTTGACTCATAAGTCCAGAGCACCTGCTGACATTTTCCTGCACCCCAGTTCCTATGTTTTTGTACATAGTTGAGTCACTTGACCTTGTTTCCATGATGAAAGTATGTTTTTTGGCTGCAATTCTTCGATCAAGACAACTTCTGACCAAACTTCTCTGAACAGTAGATGGATGTAGCTGTGTCCAAATGTTGCTGTTCGTTCTGAACTGACGGCATTGCAAGCCTTCTTATGAATTGAAATGAAGCATGATTTATTTTTCATCTTCTCAGGTAAGTTTCCTTGGTCAACTACTGCGTCTATGGACCTCAACATTTTCCATTTCTCGGTGCTTCTTCAATAGAGCTTATGCAATATAACCACTTTCTGTGTTTTCTGTACTCCGTCTTCCTATGATATGACATGAAACTGACTTCCACAGTTTGACCTTTGTAATAGAGATTGGCTGTTCTTCATCCAGTTTTAAGCATTCTACACAGACATTACTGCTTCAGTTAGTGACTGTGTTTCAATCTTCATATGAAAAAAATGATCATTATCACGTCTGGAATAATTAATTACTCACACACCTCAACATAATCCAAAAAAATGTCTGACAAAATATGCAAGTATACCTGTCATGAGACAGCTGTCGTGTGACCCAGGACCAGGAGCTCCTTCCCTGTCCTGTTATGAAAGGCAATTCAGTACTACAAGGGACATAGCGGTCAGAGCACATACAGTGATCTGACAATAACCCAAAATCATAGAACGAGCTCTGAGACGTGGGAACTCTGCAGACCGCAATCCCTAATCCTCTCCAAACAACACTAGAGGCAGCCGTGGATTGCGCCTAACTCTGCCTAGGCAACTCGGCACAGCCTGAGAAACTAACTAGCCTGAAGATAGAAAATAAGCCTACCTTGCCTCAGAGAAATACACCAAAGGAAAAGGCAGCCCCCCACATATAATGACTGTGAGTTAAGATGAACAGACAAACGTAGAGATGAAATAGATTCAGCAAAGTGAGGCCCGACTTTCTTAACAGATCGAGGATAGAAAAGGTAACTTTGCGGTCTACACAAAACCCTAAAGAAAACCACGCAAAGGGGGCAAAAAGACCCTCCGTACCGAACTAACGGCACGGAGGTACACCCTTTGCGTCCCAGAGCTTCCAGCAACAAAATAGACAAGCTGGACAGAAAAAATAGCAAACAAATAGCAAAGAAGAACTTAGCTATGCAGAGCAGCAGGCCACAGGAATGATCCAGGAAAAAGCAAGTCCAACACTGGAACATTGACAGGAAGCCAGGATCAAAGCATTAGGTGAAGTTAAGTAGAGAAGCACCTAACGACCTCACCAGATCACCTGAGGGAGGAAACTCAGAAGCCGCAGTACCACTTCCCTCCACCAACAGAAGCTCACAGAGAGAATCAGCCGAAGTACCACTTGTGACCACAGGAGGGAGCTCTGCCACAGAATTCACAACAGTACCCCCCCCTTGAGGAGGGGTCACCGAACCCTCACCAGAGCCCCCAGGCCGACCAGGATGAGCCACATGAAAGGCACAAACAAGATCGGGAGCATGGACATCAGAGGCAAAAACCCAGGAATTATCTTCCTGAGCATAACCCTTCCATTTAACCAGATACTGGAGTTTCCGTCTAGAAACACGAGAATCCAAAATCTTCTCCACAATATACTCCAATTCCCCCTCCACCAACACCGGGGCAGGAGGATCAACAGATGGAACCATAGGTGCCACGTATCTCCGCAACAATGACCTATGGAATACGTTATGTATGGAAAAAGAATCTGGAAGGGTCAGACGAAAAGACACAGGATTAAGAACCTCAGAAATCCTATACGGACCAATGAAACAAGGTTTAAACTTAGGAGAGGAAACCTTCATAGGAATATGACGAGAAGATAACCAAACCAGATCCCCAACACGAAGTCGGGGACCCACACGGCGTCTGCGATTAGCGAAACGTTGAGCCTTCTCCTGGGACAAGGTCAAATTGTCCACTACATGAGTCCAAATCTGCTGCAACCTGTCCACCACAGTATCCACACCAGGACAGTCCGAAGACTCAACCTGTCCTGAAGAGAAACGAGGATGGAACCCAGAATTGCAGAAAAATGGCGAAACCAAGGTAGCCGAGCTGGCCCGATTATTAAGGGCGAACTCAGCCAAAAGGCAAAAAGGACACCCAGTCATCGTGATCGGCAGAAACAAAGCATCTCAGATGTTTCCAAGGTCTGATTGGTTCGTTCGGTCTGGCCATTAGTCTGAGGATGGAAAGCCGAGGAAAAAGACAAGTCAATGCCCATCCTAGCACAAAAGGACATGCTGGAAGAACAATGGCACCAAATCAGAGGAGGAAGGCAATTTAGACAAGGGTACCAGATGGACCATCTTAGAAAAGCGATCACAGACCACCCAAATGACTGACATCTTTTGAGAAACGGGAAGATCAGAAATAAAATCCATAGAGATATGTGTCCAAGGCCTCTTCGGGACCGGCAAGGGCAAAAGCAACCCACTGGCACGAGAACAGCAGGGCTTAGCCCGAGCACAAATCCCACAGGACTGCACAAAAACACGCACATCCCGCGACAGAGACGGCCACCAAAAGGATCTAGCCACCAACTCTCTGGTACCAAAGATTCCAGGATGACCAGCCAACACCGAACAATGAACCTCAGAGATAACTTTATTGGTCCACCTATCAGGGACAAACAGTCTCTCCGCTGGACAACGATCAGGTTTATTAGCCTGAAATTTTTGCAGCACCCGCCGCAAATCAGGGGAGATGGCAGACACAATTACTCCTTCCTTGAGGATACCCGCCGGCTCAGACAAACCCGGAGAGTCGGGCACAAAACTCCTAGACAGAACATCCGCCTTCACATTTTTAGAGCCCGGAAGGTACGAAATCACAAAGTCAAAACGGGCAAAAAACAGCGACCAACGAGCCTGTCTAGGATTCAACCGCTTAGCAGACTCAAGATAAGTCAAGTTCTTATGATCAGTCAATACCACCACGCGATGCTTAGCTCCTTCAAGCCAATGACGCCACTCCTCGAATGCCCACTTCATGGCCAGCAACTCTCGGTTGCCCCCATCATAATTTCGCTCAGCAGGCGAAAACTTCCTGGAAAAAAAAGCGCATGGTTTCATCACTGAGCAATCAGAACCTCTCTGCGACAAAACAGCCCCTGCTCCAATCTCAGAAGCATCAACCTCGACCTGGAACGGAAGAGAAACATCTGGTTGACACAACACAGGGGCAGAAGAAAAACGACGCTTCAAGTCTTGAAAAGCTTCCACAGCAGCAGAAGACAAATTGACCAAATCAGCACCCTTCTTGGTCAAATCGGTCAATGGTTTGGCAATACTAGAAAAATTGCAGATGAAGCGACGATAAAAATTAGCAAAGCCCAGGAACTTTTGCAGACTTTTCAGAGATGTCGGCTGAGTCCAATCATGGATGGCTTGGACCTTAACAGGATCCATCTCGATAGTAGAAGGGGAAAAGATGAACCCCAAAAATGAAACCTTCTGCACACCAAAGAGACACTTTGATCCCTTCACAAACAAAGAATTAGCACGCAGGACCTGAAAAACTGTTCTGACCTGCTTCACATGAGACTCCCAATCATCCGAGAAGATCAAAATGTCATCCAAGTACACAATCAGGAATTTATCCAGGTACTCTCGGAAGATGTCATGCATAAAGGACTGAAACACTGATGGAGCATTGGCAAGTCCGAATGGCATCACTAGATACTCAAAATGACCCTCGGGCGTATTAAATGCAGTTTTCCATTCATCTCCTCGCCTGATTCGCACCAGATTATACGCACCACGAAGATCTATCTTGGTGAACCAACTAGCCCCCTTAATCCGAGCAAACAAATCAGATAACAATGGCAAGGTGTACTGAAATTTAACCGTGATCTTATTTAGAAGGCGGTAATCTATACAAGGTCTCAGCAAACCATCCTTCTTGGCTACAAAAAAGAACCCTGCTCCTAATGGTGACGATGAAGGGCGAATATGCCCCTTCTCCAGGGATTCCTTCACATAACTGCGCATAGCGGCGTGCTCAGGCACGGATAAATTAAACAGTCGACCTTTTGGGAATTTACTACCAGGAATCAAATTGATAGCACAATCACAATCCCTATGCGGAGGTAGGGCATCGGACTTGGGCTCATCAAATACATCCCGGTAATCAGACAAGAACTCTGGAACCTCAGAAGGGGTGGATGACGAAATTGACAGAAATGGAACATCACCATGTACCCCCTGACAACCCCAGCTGGACACCGACATGGATTTCCAATCTAATACTGGATTATGGGCTTGTAGCCATGGCAACCCCAACACGACCACATCATGCAGATTATGCAACACCAGAAAGCGAATAACCTCCTGATGTGCAGGAGCCATGCACATGGTCAGCTGGGTCCAGTATTGAGGCTTATTCTTGGCCAAAGGCGTGGCATCAATTCCTCTCAATGGAATAGGACACTGCAAGGGCTCTAAGAGAAACCCACAACGCTTAGCATACTCCAAGTCCATCAAATTCAGGGCAGCGCCTGAATCCACAAATGCCATGACAGAATACGATGACAAAGAGCAGATCAAGGTAACGGACAGAAGAAATTTTGACTGTACCGTACCAATGGTGGCAGACCTAGCGAACCGCTTAGTGTGCTTAGGACAATCAGAGATAGCATGAGTGGAATCACCACAGTAGAAACACAGCCCATTCAGACGTCTGTGTTCTTGCCGTTTAACTCTGGTCAAAGTCCTATCGCACTGCATAGGCTCAGGTTTAAGCTCAGGTAATACCGCCAAATGGTGCACAGATTTACGCTCACGCAAGCGTCGACCGATCTGAATGGCCAAAGACATAGACTCATTCAAACCAGCAGGCATAGGAAATCCCACCATGACATCCTTAAGGGCTTCAGAGAGACCCTTTCTGAACATAGCTGCCAGCGCAGATTCATTCCATTGAGTGAGCACGGACCACTTTCTAAATTTCTGACAATATACCTCTATCTCATCCTGACCCTGACAAAGAGCCAGCAAATTTTTCTCTGCCTGATCCACTGAATTAGGTTCATCGTACAGCAATCCGAGCGCCAGGAAAAACGCATCGATATTACTCAATGCAGGATCTCCTGGCGCAAGAGAAAATGCCCAGTCCTGAGGGTCGCCGCGCAAAAAAGAAATAACAATCAAAACCTGTTGAACTGGATCACCAGAGGAGCGAGGTTTCAAGGCCAGAAATAATTTACAATTATTTTTGAAACTCAGAAACTTAGTTCTATCTCCAAAAAACAAATCAGGAATAGGAATTCTTGGTTCCAACATAGCTTTCTGATCAATAGTGTCTTGAATCTTTTGTACTCTTGCCGAGAGCTGATCCACAGATGAAGACAGACTTCTAATGTCCATCGCTACACCTGTGTACTGAACCACCCAAATGTCTAGGGGAAAAAAAAGGCAAAACACAGTGCAAAGAAAAAAAAATGGTCTCAGAACTTCTTTTTTCCCTCTATTGAGAATCATTAGTACTTTGGGCTTCCTGTACTGTTATGAAAGGCAATTCAGTACTACAATGGACATAGCGGTCAGAGCACATACAGTGATCTGACAATAACCCAAAATCATAGAACGAGCTCTGAGACGTGGGAACTCTGCAGACCGCAATCCCTAATCCTCTCCAAACAACACTAGAGGCAGCCGTGGATTGCGCCTAACTCTGCCTAGGCAACTCGGCACAGCCTGAGAAACTAACTAGCCTGAAGATAGAAAATAAGCCTACCTTGCCTCAGAGAAATACCCCAAAGGAAAAGGCAGCCCCCCACATATAATGACTGTGAGTTAAGATGAACAGACAAACGTAGAGATGAAATAGATTCAGCAAAGTGAGGCCCGACTTTCTTAACAGATCGAGGATAGAAAAGGTAACTTTGCGGTCTACACAAAACCCTAAAGAAAACCACGCAAAGGGGGCAAAAAGACCCTCCGTACCGAACTAACGGCACGGAGGTACACCCTTTGCGTCCCAGAGCTTCCAGCAACAAAATAGACAAGCTGGACAGAAAAAATAGCAAACAAATAGCAAAGAAGAACTTAGCTATGCAGAGCAGCAGGCCACAGGAATGATCCAGGAAAAAGCAAGTCCAACACTGGAACATTGACAGGAAGCCAGGATCAAAGCATTAGGTGGAGTTAAGTAGAGAAGCACCTAACGACCTCACCAGATCACCTGAGGGAGGAAACTCAGAAGCCGCAGTACCACTTCCCTCCACCAACAGAAGCTCACAGAGAGAATCAGCCGAAGTACCACTTGTGACCACAGGAGGGAGCTCTGCCACAGAATTCACAACACTGTCCCTAACATGCTTGCCATGCTCCCCTGGATACTTCAGATGGCGAAGATGCAGGGGCCTCAGGACTTGCCTTATCTCCTGAGTTAGCCCTCAGTCTGTTCTCTTTCCTCACCCAGGGAAGAGGGAGCGCTACTGTACACCGTAGTACACCAATCCAACAAAAAAGGCAACACAGACGAGGTTTAACAGAAAACTCCAGGTATAGAAAATATTCACTCACATAAAACAGAGGAATGCACCCGGGTGTGAAGGTAGGAGAATAAACCAAAATAGAGAATGATAAGGAATTACCAGGCATACAAACCAAGCAACAGTCACTAATAACTCCTTCAACTCTCCTTCTCATATGTACTCCTCTCCCTCCATTAGCCATGCAGCATATGCTTGCTCTGACAAGGATTTGTAACAGAGCCCAGATTATAAAGGGGAAAGGAGTGGCTAACCGAACCCAGCTGTGAGTACAGGGATTTCCAAGATGGCCGATTAACCCCTGCTCTGCCAGAAGAAATAAACACATTTAAAATGAAGGGGAAGTGCTTCTAATCAGAGCCAGAGTAGGAGCAATCAGATGCTGCGGTCTTCTGGCTCCACACTATCGCAATAACCCTGTGACAATACCTAGAGGAACTAATGCTGTTTTGAAGGTGAAGTGTGGTCACAACAAATATTAATTTGCTTTAGATCTCTCTTTTCTTCATTCACTTTGCATTTTTTTTAATTGTTATAAATAAACTATTAACAATTCTATTCTTCAAAGCATTCTTACTATGTGGGATTTTTTCCACACCTGCCTTGACACACTTATATATGGTATACACATATGATTATTAGGCTAAAAATCTAAGGGAAGCTATAATTGCTTTATCATCCAAAAATCTGCCTGTCCCTGTGAACCTTGTGTTCCGTATGACTGCTACCTGTCTGTCAATGCCCCTCTCTTGCAATGTTTGAAATATTGTGCTCTAGGGTATGTAGCTTCATGGGGCAGTTGAGCTGGCAAAAGCTTGATTTTTTTCTGTGCCTCAAGGTTAATAGGACATGCTGCGGCTCCAGTGTACAGACATCCAACAAAGGCCTAAGAATGCGAGATGATCCATGGGCCTGCCCTAGCTTGTATCTGCACAATCAATACACACTCTTAGTTATAATAGAATAACCCGAACCTCTATATTTGGTAATATCTACATCTATTCTTTCTGCTAATGAATGTAATCTCTCTCAATAGAGCACTATTTGTCACATAGACAGCTATAATGCACGTCTTTGTGAACTCTATAGTCACTGTTATTTCAGACAATTGTTTTTTTAAGGAGCTACATAAAATCATCTATCTAAATATATTTATTACAATTATACTTCTGCAGCTTCATAAGGTGAAGGAGTTGTTTGACATGTATTTATACCATCACTTTATTGCCTTAGGGTTATAACAGAGTGATAATTTGTGATCTATTTGAGATATAATTGTTTTCAATGTTAAAGGGACTCTGTCACCTGAATTTGGCGGGACTGGTTTTGGGTCATATGGGCGGAGTTTTCAGGTGTTTGATTCACCCTTTCCTTACCCGCTGGCTGCATGCTGGCTGCAATATTGGATTGAAGTTCATTCTCTGTCCTCCATAGTACACACCTGCGCAAAGCAATCTTGCCTTGTGCAGGCATGTACTATGGAGGACAGAGAATGAACTTCAATCCAATATTGCAGCCAACATGCAGCCAGCGGGTAAGGAAAGGGTGAATCAAACACCCGAAAACTCCGCCCATATGACCTAAAACCAGTCCCGCCAAATTCAGGTGACAGGTTCCCTTTAAGAGCAAAGAAAACCTGGTACATACCCCAGGTCAGCAAAAGTAACATCACAAGCAGATGTTCTTGTCTTATAACTATATATTCTTTAATCTCAGAGGTATATTTTTACCTCCTCCAGGGTCAGATTGGACCACCAGTATGCCACAGGATACTGTGATCAGCCCAAGCATGAAAAAAGTTTTGTGCCCTAAAAACAATATTGCCACAAATGTGCAGTAGAATACAATTCCATTTGGACCTGGCTTTATTACCAAATACTTGCGAGGACGATGGGACTTGACCAGCCACTTCTTGATTTTGCCCATTGGCAAATAGCAGTTTTGTAACGACTAACGCAAGCTCGATGAGGTGTCCCGTTTTGATGCGTACCCGATGCCAAGTGTGGATGAACTCATTGAGTGACTGGGACCAGCAAGGTACATCACAACCCTCGATGTGACAAAGGGGTACTAGCAGATCCCCATGTCCCAGAGCGCTAAGGAGAAGACGGCCCTCTCGACTAGAGTTGAGCGACCTTGACCTTTTTAGAGTCGAGCCGGGTTTCGCGAAACCCGACTATCTCAAAAGTCGGGTCGAGTGAAATCGGCCGATTATGACGTAAAGTCGGGATCGACCGAAACACGAAACCCAATGCAAGTCAATGGGGCAGCATAGTCGGCAGTGAGTGGGGGCCAGGAAAACACCTAGAGTGCCCATTTTAATGTCAAAACCATCCATTCTTCTTAATGAAGCTTGTCAAGCGTAATTTACCTTATAATAATTGGAAGGCATTTGAAATTGGGGGTCATTTGGCTAAAGTTGTGGTGGGTAGGGCTGGTTCAAGTAATTAGTGGGCCCAGGAAATCTGGACCACGTCACGGCAGTGGAGCAGGGAGAGGTAAGTATTTCAACTTTGCAAGTGCTGTGAACCTGAGCAAGCAGGGGGGGCCCACTCGTTGGCATTGGCACTGGCACAGGGCCCCTCAAAGTACAGCGGTGTGTTTGCACGGCGGGGGCGCCTCCCACCGGCAGCAACACTTTTGCGTACTATGAGAGGCCCTGTGCCAGTGACGTCGCCAACTAGTATTCCTCCCCCCACCTGATGAAGGAACCTGCACTTTCATCTGCACCTTCCTCTTTGTCCCCGTGTAAGGTGGTATGGTATGCGGGAAGAGCAACCTGACTTTCAGCAGGGTCACAATGTTGTTGTGTAGCGTGCACGGGGAATGTTGCGTTATGGCTCAATGTACCAGCAGACTCATCTATCACTGGCTGGGCAATGGGCAGGATGAGGAGGAAACACAGATATAGGCCCAAAGAATAAAGTTGGCTAAATGCAGTTCAAAATTGGTAACACAGGAATAACCAGGGTGCATTGCAGTGGAGGACAACTGGAATGAGAGGCTGACACAGAGAGTAGGCCCAAATCAGTAAGTAGTCGAAATGCAGTTCAAAATTGGCAACCGTAGTAAACAGGCGGCACAGCTTTGTTCAGTGGAGGAGAACAGCAAGGAGTGTCAGACACCGATAGTAGGCCCCAACCCAACTAGTAGGCCAAATGCAGTCTAACATTAACAACTACTTAACGAGCGCCTGAAAACGGAATTTCAGGACAGGAAACCAGGAGAACAGCAAGGAGCGGCAGACACTGTTAGTAGGCCCCAAACCAACTAGTACGCCAAATGCAGTTGTTCCATTTAACCACAATTTAACGAGAGCCTGAAGATAGAAGCTCAGGAAAGGCAACCTGGAGAACACCTTGGAGTGGAACACACCATCTCTCTCCACCCCATACCCATTTTGTAGGCCTAATGCAGTGTAGTTTTCTACAACTACTAAACGAGAGTCGGAAGACCGAAGCAATGGCAAGGAAACCTGGGGAACACCTTGGAGTGTAACACACCATCTCTCTCCACCCGATACCCATTTTGTAGGCCTAATGCAGTGTAGTTTTCTACAACTACTAAACGAGAGTCTGAAGACCGAAGCAATGACAAGGAAACCTGGGGAACACCTTGGAGTGTAACACACCATCTCTCTCCACCCGATACCCATTTTGTAGGCCTAATGCAGTGTAGTTTTCTACAACTACTAAACGAGAGTCGGAAGACCGAAGCAATGGCAAGGAAACCTGCGGAACACCTTGGAGTGTAACACACCATCTCTCTCCACCCGATACCCATTTTGTAGGCCTAATGCAGTGTAGTTTTCTACAACTACTAAACGAGAGTCGGAAGACCGAAGCAATGGCAAGGAAACCTGGGGAACACCTTGGAGTGTAACACACCATCTCTCTCCACCCGATACCCATTTTGTAGGCCTAATGCAGTGTAGTTTTCTACAACTACTAAACGAGAGTCGGAAGACCGAAGCAATGGCAAGGAAACCTGGGGAACACCTTGGAGTGTAACATACCATCTCTCTCCACCCGATACCCATTTTGTAGGCCTAATGCAGTGTAGTTTTCTACAACTACTAAACGAGAGTCGGAAGACCGAAGCAATGGCAAGGAAACCTGGGGAACACCTTGGAGTGTAACACACCATCTCTCTCCACCCCATACCCAATTTGTAGGCCTAATGCAGCCTACTTTCCGACAACTACTAAACGAGAGCATGAAGATCGAAGCTCAGGAAAGGCAGCCTGGGGAACACCTTGGAGTGTAACACACCCTCTCTCTACACCACGGAAGGGCTGATTCTTAGGAAGGAAGGCTGTCGGAAAGAAGCAGGGCGCGTCCGAGGGTGATTATATTCTTATTAGGTATATACTCACCCTCGGACGCGCCCTGCTTCTTTATTTGTAATGAATGTTTATTTGCAATGTGGTTTTGACTTACTCTATTTTTTTGGTAAATAATGATTTTATTATTTTCATTGTTTTGCATCTTCTTCGCAATAATATAAAGAAGACGCGACAGGACAACACTCGGTGGATGCCATATCTGTGTTTTAAATTGAAAAAAACTTTCAGTTAACTACTTGCAGGAGAAAGTTATTGTAGCTGGTGGCCATTTTTAGTACTGTACCAGATTTTTGTTGTATGTGTTTGTTTTTAATGTTAAAATGTCTGCATTTGATATCTCTCCAGTATTTTCTTTTTTATAAGCAAAATACTTATTTTTATATTTTCTGATGTTGGTTCAAGGGGTACGCGGGCAGCAGTAGACAGGTCAGTGGAGGCCTAGTGGAAGGAGGGACCGCAGACAGGCTTTGAAGGCCTAACATAATAAATTGGGCTGGCTGTAGGCAATTTAAAATTGGTTCCAGGGGAACACGGGCAGCAGTGGCCTGGTCAGTGTAGTAGTAGTGGAAAGAACGGGCCGCAGACAGGCTTCGAAGGCCTAACATAACAAAAATTGGGATGTAGGCAATTTACAATTGGTTCCAGGGGAACACGGAAAGCAGTAGACAGGTCAGTGGAGGCCTAGTGGAAGGAGGGACCGCAGACAGGCTTCGAAGCCCTAACATAATAAATTGGGCTGGCTGTAGGCAATTTAAAATTGGTTCCAGGGGAACACGGGCGGCAGTAGACAGGTCAGTGGAGGCCTAGTGGAAGGAGGGACCGCAGACAGGCTTCGAAGCCCTAACATAATAAATTGGGCTGGCTGTAGGCAATTTAAAATTGGTTCCAGGGGAACACGGGCAGCAGTAGACAGGTCAGTGGAGGCCTAGTGGAAGGAGGGACCGCAGACAGGCTTCGAAGCCCTAACATAATAAATTGGGCTGGCTGTAGGCAATTTAAAATTGGTTCCAGGGGAACACGGGCAGCAGTAGACAGGTCAGTGGAGGCCTAGTGGAAGGAGGGACCGCAGACAGGCTTCGAAGCCCTAACATAATAAATTGGGCTGGCTGTAGGCAATTTAAAATTGGTTCCAGGGGAACACGGGCGGCAGTAGACAGGTCAGTGGAGGCCTAGTGGAAGGAGGGACCGCAGACAGGCTTCGAAGCCCTAACATAATAAATTGGGCTTGCTGTAGGCAATTTAAAATTGGTTCCAGGGGAACATGGGCAGCAGTAGACAGGTCAGTGGAGTCCTAGTGGAAGGAGGGACCGCAGACAGGCTTCGAAGCCCTAACATAATAAATTGGGCTGGCTGTAGGCAATTTAAAATTGGTTCCAGGGGAACACGGGCGGCAGTAGACAGGTCAGTGGAGGCCTAGTGGAAGGAGGGACCGCAGACAGGCTTCGAAGCCCTAACATAATAAATTGGGCTGGCTGTAGGCAATTTAAAATTGGTTCCAGGGGAACACGGGCAGCAGTAGACAGGTCAGTGGAGGCCTAGTGGAAGGAGGGACCGCAGACAGGCTTCGAAGCCCTAACATAATAAATTGGGCTGGCTGTAGGCAATTTAAAATTGGTTCCAGGGGAACACGGGCGGCAGTAGCCAGGTCAGTGTAGTAGTAGTGGAAAGAACGGGCCGCAGACAGGCTTCGAAGGCCTAACATAACAAAAATTGGGCTGTAGGCAATTTAAAATTGGTTCCAGGGGAACACGTGCGGCAGTAGACAGGTCAGTGGAGGCCTAGTGGAAGGAGGGACCGCACACAGGCTTCGAAGCCCTAACATAATAAATTGGGCTGGCTGTAGGCAATTTAAAATTGGTTCCAGGGGAACACGGGCAGCAGTAGACAGGTCAGTGGAGGCCTAGTGGAAGGAGTGACCGCAGACAGGCTTCGAAGGCCTAACATAAGAAAAATGTCAATACAATGGTATTGACAGTGCCAGGCATTGAAGGATGTCAGCGCATAGACTAAACATTGGTGGAGCTGTGAGAGAAAATTTTGCAAGTCGTAGAGCACTGTTTGACCTGGGGGGGGGACTGTCTTGTGGCCGGCGGTACAGGCCCAGGGCCCCTCATATTACAACGGTGTGTCTGACGTTGGGTGCGCACCACCACCGCCAGACACTTTATTGTACTATGAGGGACCTAGTGGCAGTGCCGTCGACCAAAAGCGGGCACACCCACCTCTTCAGACAAACAGTACTCTCACGGGTGCTGGCGCCAAGTGGCGATACCACGGCCCCGTGTGGGGACTTTGGCCATTTAGGGAGGTGTTAACATGTCGGATGCTGGACAATCAGGTGCTGCAAATTACGAGATTGGAAAAGTCGTTCAGAATAGTCCACAGGCAAGACCTTTACATAGGAAAGCTAGGTGTCAGCCGGGCAAGGTGGGGCAAAAGATTTCGAAATCCAGTTGTGGTTCATTTTAATGAAGGTTAGATCATCTACATTTTGGGTAGCCAGACGAGTCCTTTTTTCTGTTAGTATTGAACCTGCAGCACTGAATACTCTTTCTGATAGGACACTAGCTGCCGGGCAAGCAAGCTCCTGCAATGCATATTCTGCCAATTCTGGCCAGGTGTCTAATTTTGATGCCCAGTAATCAAATGGGAATGACGGTTGAGGGAGAACGTCGATAAGGGATGAAAAATAGTTAGTAACCATACTGGACAAATGTTGTCTCCTGTCACTTTGAATTGATGCTGCAGTACCTGTCCTGTCTGCGGTCATAGCAAAATCACTCCACAACCTGGTCAGAAAACCCCTCTGGCCAACGCCACTTCTGATTTCTGCCCCTCTAACACCTCTGGTCTGCTGGCCCCTGCAGCTCGTGTTAGAACGATCACGGGCGCTGTGTGCAGGGAATGCCAGAAGCAAACGGTCAATAAGAGTTGATTGTTTGGTTGCTAATATTAGTTCCAAGTTCTCATGTGGCATTATATTTTGCAATTTGCCTTTATAGCGAGGATCAAGGAGGCAGGCCAACCAGTAATCGTCATCGTTCATCATTTTTGTTATGCGTGAGGATACGTAAGGCATAATCCGCCATGTGGCCCAAAGTTCCAGTTCTCAAATCTGTGGTTGTGCTTGGTTGAGGGGCAGTTTCAGGCAAATCCACGTCACTTGTGTCCCTCCAAAAACCAGAACCCGGCCTTGCCGCGCCAACAATTTCCACTGGCCCCGGAAAAGCTTCCTCATTAAAAATATAATCATCCCCATCATCCTCCTCGTCCTCCTCCTCCTGTTCGCCCGCTACCTCGTCCTGTACACTGCCCTGGCCAGACAATGGCTGACTGTCATCAAGGCTTTCCTCTTCCTCAGCTGCAGACGCCTGATCCTTTATGTGCGTCAAACTTTGCATCAGCAGACACATTAGGGGGATGCTCATGCTTATTATGGCGTTGTCTGCACTAACCAGCCGTGTGCATTCCTCAAAACACTGAAGGACTTGACACATGTCTTGAATCTTCGACCACTGCACACCTGACAACTCCATGTCTGCCATCCTACTGCCTGCCCGTGTATGTGTATCCTCCCACAAAAACATAACAGCCCGCCTCTGTTCACACAGTCTCTGAAGCATGTGCAGTGTTGAGTTCCACCTTGTTGCAACGTCTATGATTAGGCGATGCTGGGGAAGGTTCAAAGAACGCTGATAGGTCTGCATACGGCTGGAGTGTACGGGCGAACGGCGGATATGTGAGCAAAGTCCACGCACTTTGAGGAGCAGGTCGGATAACCCCGGATAACTTTTCAGGAAGCACTGCACCACCAGGTTTAAGGTGTGAGCCAGGCAAGGAATGTGTTTCAGTTGGGAAAGGGAGATGGCAGCCATGAAATTCCTTCCGTTATCACTCACTACCTTGCCTGCCTCAAGATCTACAGTGCCCAGCCACGACTGCGTTTCTTTCTGCAAGAACTCGGACAGAACTTCAGCGGTGTGTCTGTTGTCGCCCAAACACTTCATAGCCAATACAGCCTGCTGACGTTTGCCAGTAGCTGCCCCATAATGGGAGACCTGGTGTGCAACAGTGGCAGCTGCGGATGGAGTGGTTGTGCGACTGCGGTCTGTGGACGAGGTCTCGCTTCTGCAGGAGGACGAGGAGGAGGAGGAGGGGGTGCGAACGGCTACAGCCAACTGTTTCCTAGACCGTGGGCTAGGCAGAATTGTCCCAAACTTGCTGTCCCCTGTGGACCCTGCATCCACCACATTTACCCAGTGTGCCGTGATGGACACGTAACGTCCCTGGCCATGCCTACTGGTCCATGCATCTGTTGTCAGGTGCACCTTTGTGCTCACAGATTGCCTGAGTGCATGGACGATGCGCTCTTTAACATGCTGGTGGAGGGCTGGGATGGCTTTTCTGGAAAAAAAGTGTCGACTGGGTAGCTCGTAGCGTGGTACAGCGTAGTCCATCAGGGCTTTGAAAGCTTCGCTTTCAACTAACCGGTAGGGCATCATCTCTAACGAGATTAGTCTAGCTATGTGGGCGTTCAAACCCTGTGTACGCGGATGCGAGGCTAAGTACTTCCTTTTTCTAACCATAGTCTCATGTAGGGTGAGCTGGACTGGAGAGCTGGAGATCGTGGAACTAGCGGGGGTGCCGGTGGACATGGCAGACTGAGAGACGGTGGGAGATGGTATTGTTGCCGCCGGTGCCCTAGATGCAGTGTTTCCTACTACGAAACTGGTGATTCCCTGACCCTGACTGCTTTGGCCTGGCAAAGAAACCTGCACAGATACTGCAGGTGGTGCAGAAAATGGTGGCCCTACACTGCCGGAAGGGATGTTGCGTTGATGACTAGCTTCATTGGCCGAGGGTGCTACAACCTTAAGGGACGTTTGGTAGTTAGTCCAAGCTTGCAAATGCATGGTGGTTAAATGTCTATGCATGCAACTTGTATTGAGACTTTTCAGATTCTGCCCTCTGCTTAAGGTAGTTGAACATTTTTGACAGATGACTTTGCGCTGATCAATTGGATGTTGTTTAAAAAAATGCCAGACTGCACTCTTTCTAGCATCGGATACCTTTTCAGGCATTGCAGACTGAGCTTTAACCGGATGGCCACGCTGTCCTCCAACAGGTTTTGACTTTGCCACGCGTTTTGGGCAAGATACGGGCCCGGCAGATGGAACCTGTTGCGATGTTGATGCCTGCTGCGGCCCCTCCTCCTCCGCTTCAGAACTGCTGCCGCCTGCACCCTGTTCCCCCAATGGCTGCCAATCGGGGTCAAGAACTGGGTCATCTATTACCTCTTCTTGTAGCTCGTGTGCAACTTCGTCTGTGTCACCGTGTCAGTCGGTGGTATAGCATTCGTGATGGGGCAACATAGTCTCATCAGGGTCTGATTCTTGATCAGCACCCTGCGAGGGCAATGTTGTGGTCTGAGTCAAAGGACCAGCATAGTAGTCTGGCTGTTGCTGTGCATCAGTGCACTCCATGTCAGATTCAACTTGTAATGGGCATGGACTGTTAACTGCTTCACTTTCTAAGCCAGGGACGGTATGTGTAAAGAGCTCCATGGAGTAACCCGTTGTGTCGCCTGCTGCATTCTTCTCTGTTGTTGTTTTTGCTGAAGAGGACAAGGAAGCGACTTGTCCCTGACCGTGAACATCCACTAACGACGCGCTGCTTTTACTTTTACCAGTTTCACGAGAGGAGGCAAAAGAGCTAGAGGCTGAGTCAGCAAGATAAGCCAAAACTTGCTCTTGCTGCTCCGGCTTTAAAAGCGGTTTTCCTACTCCCAGAAAAGGGAGCGTTCGAGGCCTTGTGTAGCCAGACGACGAACCTGGCTCCACAGCTCCAGACTTAGGTGCAATATTTTTTTTCCCACGACCACCTGATGCTCCACCACTACCACTACCCTCATTACCAGCTGACAATGAACGCCCCCGGCCACGACCTCTTCCACCAGACTTCCTTATTGTTTTAAAAACGTTACCAAACTAACGGTATTTGTTGCTGTCACACAACTTACACGGTGAGCTATAACTTCAGTATGATTTAGCTACCCCTTTACAGGTGGGTGAGACCACAACGAAAATCAGGCACAATGTTACACACTCTGTTGTTGGTGGCAACAAATGAGAGAGATGCCACACACGCAGGACTGTCACTGAAGCGCAAATGTAAATATTAATCTCCCACTGATTTGTTTTTTTTTTTTTAAAAGGGAGACTTTAGAAAAAAAAAATAATAAAAAAAAATGATTTTTTAAGGAAGAATTTATAAACCAAATAAAATGAAATGATTGTTTCAGGGAGAATTTAGAAAACAAATAAAAAAAAAATAGGCTTTCTATGGCCCACTGAGTGAGAGAGGACGTACACAGGAGTCAGGAGTGGCACACAAGCCCAGAGGCCAATATTTATCTCCCACTGATTGATTTAGTGATTTTTTCAGGTAGATTTTGGAACCCAAATCAAGCAAAAAAATTAATAGGCTTTCTATGGCCCACAATTGGAGAGAGAGAGATGGCACACCCAAGAGTCAAGACTGGCACACAAGCAGAAAGGGCAATATTAATCTGCCACTGATTTGATTTTTTTTTTTTTTTCAGGGAGACTTTAGAAAAAAAAATACAAAAAAATGAATTTTTCAGGAAGAATTTAGAAACAAAATAAAATAAAATGATTGTTTCAGGGAGAATTTAGAAAACAAATTAAAAAAAAAAGGCTTTGTAGGGCCCACTGAGTGAGAGAGGACGCACACAGGAGTCAGGAGTGGCACACAAGCCCAGAGGCCAATATTTATCTCCCACTGATTGATTTAGTGATTTTTTCAGGTAGATTTTGGAACCCAAATCAAGCAAAAAAATTAATAGGCTTTCTATGGCCCACAATTGGAGAGAGAGAGAGATGGCACACCCAGGAGTCAAGACTGGCACACAAGCAGAAAGGGCAATATTAATCTCCCACTGATTTGATTTTTTTTTTTTTTCAGGGAGATTTTAGAAAAAAAAAATACAAAAAAATGAATTTTTCAGGAAGAATTTAGAAACAGAATAAAATAAAATGATTGTTTCAGGGAGAATTTAGAAAACAAATAAAAAAAAAATAGGCTTTGTAGGGCCCACTGAGTGAGAGAGGACGCACACAGGAGTCAGGAGTGGCACACAAGCCCAGAGGCCAATATTTATCTCCCACTGATTGATTTAGTGATTTTTTCAGGTAGATTTTGGAACCCAAATCAAGCAAAAAAATTAATAGGCTTTCTATGGCCCACAATTGGAGAGAGAGAGAGATGGCACACCCAGGAGTCAAGACTGGCACACAAGCAGAAAGGGCAATATTAATCTCCCACTAATTTGATTTTTTTTTTTTTTCAGGGAGACTTTAGAAAAAAAAATACAAAAAAATGAATTTTTCAGGAAGAATTTAGAAACAAAATAAAATAAAATGATTGTTTCAGGGAGAATTTAGAAAACAAATAAAAAAAAAATAGGCTTTGTAGGGCCCACTGAGTGAGAGAGGACGCACACAGGAGTCAGGAGTGGCACACAAGCCCAGAGGCCAATATTTATCTCCCACTGATTGATTTATTGATTTTTTCAGGTAGAATTTAGAACCCAAATCAACCCAAAAAATAAATAGGCTTTCTATGGCCCACTATTTGTGAGAGAGATGGCACGCTCAGGACTGGCACACAAGCCCAGAGGCCAATATTAATCTCCCACTTTTTTTTTTTTTTTCCAGGGAAAATTTATAAACCCAATAAAAAAAATAATAAATAGGCTTTCTATGGCCCACTATCTGAGAGAGAGAGATGGCACGCTTAGGACTGGCACACAAGCCCAAAGGCCAATATTAATCTCCCACTGATTGATTTATTGATTTTTTCAGGTAGAATTTAGAACCCAAATCAACCCAAAAAATAAATAGGCTTTCTATGGCCCACTATTTGTGAGAGAGATGGCACGCTCAGGACTGGCACACAAGCCCAGAGGCCAATATTAATCTCCCACTTTTTTTTTTTTCCAGGGAAAATTTATAAACCCAATAAAAAAAAATAATAAATAGGCTTTCTATGGCCCACTATCTGAGAGAGAGAGAGATGGCACGCTTAGGACTGGCACACAAGCCCAAAGGCCAATATTAATCTCCCGCTGATTGATTTATTGATTTTTTCAGGTAGAATTTAGAACCTAAATCAAGCAAAAAAATTAATAGGCTTTCTATGGCCCACTGAGTGAGAGATGGCACACACAGGAGTCAGGAGTGGCACACAAGCCCTGAGGCCAATATTTTTCTCCCACTGATTGATGTTGTGATTTTTTCAGGTAGATTTTGGAACCCAAATCAAGCAAAAAAATAGATAGGCTTTCTATGGCCCACTGAGTGAGAGATGGCACACACAGGAGTAAGGAGTGGCACACAAGCCCTGAGGCAAATATTTTTCTCCCACTGATTGATGTAGTGATTTTTTCAGGTAGATTTTAGAACCCAAATCAAGCAAAAAGATAAATAGGCTTTCTATGGCCCACTGAGTGAGAGATGACACAGACAGGGATGGCACTCTAGCAGAAATGCCAATCTTAATCTCCCACAAAAAAAAAAAAAAAAAGGAACTGTCCTTCAATTACTATCTCCCTGCAGTAATCTCAGCCAGGTATGGCAGGCAGCAATAAGGAGTGGACTGATGCACAAATTAAATAAAAAGTGTGGACAAACAAACAAGATAGCTGTGCAGAAAGGAAGGAACAAGAGGATTTGTGCTTTGAAAAAAGCAGTTGGTTTGCACAGCGGCGTACACACAGCAATGCAGCTATCAGGGAGCCTTCTAGGGCAGCCCAATGAGCTACAGCGCTGAGGAAAAAAAAAAATGTAGCTTCCACTGTCCCTGCACACCGAAGGTGGTGTTGGACTGTGGAAATCGCTACAGCACAAGCGGTTTGGTGGTTAATGGACCCTGCCTAACGCTATCCCTGCTTCTGACGAAGCGGCAGCAACCTCTCCCTAAGCTCAGATCAGCAGCAGTAACATGGCGGTCGGCGGGAACGCCCCTTTATAGCCCCTGTGACGCCGCGGACAGCAAGCCAATCACTGCAATGCCCTTCTCTAAGATGGTGGGGACCAGGACCTATGTCATCACGCTGCCCACACTCTGCGTTTACCTTCATTGGCTGAGAAATGGCGCTTTTCGCGTTATTGAAACGCGACTTTGGCGCGAAAGTCGCGTACTGCATGGCCGACCCCGCATAGGGGTCGGATCGGGTTTCATGAAACCCGACTTTGCCAAAAGTCGGCGACTTTTGAAAATGAACGACCCGTTTCGCTCAACCCTACTCTCGACGCCAGATGGGTGTTTTCAGTAAACTAGGATGGTTTTCGGACTGCAGGAGGTCCCAGCTTCCTACTAGAGGGTGATGGATCGAATCTTGGCTCCACATAAGAAATATGCCGCAGCTTGCTTGGATAACATTGTCCTCTTTAGCCCTGACTGGAGTTCGCACCTGCCCAAGGTACAGGCGATCCTCGATGTATTGAGGAAAGCGGGACTCACCATAAATCCCAAGAAGTGTGCCATAGGGAAGGAAGAGGCCAGGTACTTTGGCTACTTTGTCGGGAGAAGGCAAATCAAGCCCCAGTTGAAAAAAATAGAGGCAATTCAGGAGTGGCCGCAACCGCTCTCCAAGAAGTAAGTGAGGGCATTTCTTGGGATTGTGGGGGTATTACTGGTGTTTCATCCCGAACTTTGCCATAATTGCTGCAATGTTAACAGATCTCCTTGTGGGCACCAAGTCAACAATGGTGAAATGGACTCCTGACACAGAGATGGTGTTTCAAGAACTGAAGCAGGCTCTGTGCAAGCATCCGGTTCTGGTCACACCAGACTTTAGAAAGGAATTTGTAGTCCAGACCGATGCTTCAGAGGTTGGGAGCCACGCTGTCACAGGAAATCAATGGAGAAGAGCATCCCATCCTATATCTGAGCCGGAAACTCTCATCTTGCGAAAAGAACTACGCAATAGTGGAGAAAGAGTGCTTAGCCATTAAGTGGCTAGGTCGTAGGTTTAAATTAGTGTCAGACCATGTCCCTCTGAGATGGTTGAGAGAGAAGGGTAAGAACGCCAGGGTGACTAGGTGGTTCTAAGCCCTTCAAGACTTCACGTTCCATGTAGAGCATAGGCCAGCGGATGCTCTCTCCTGAATTCCATATTTAGTATCTCTGAAATTGCCCAAACTCCCGGCTTTAGGGGGGGGGGGGGAATATGTGGCATAGTATGTGAAGGGAGATACGTGTCACTGTGCATACTGCGGTCAGTGTTTTTGCCTCCAGCACGCTAAGTGCTGAGAGGGTTAATAGAAACCTATGTAATAGGCTGGTTTTAGTGGACCTTCATAGAGTGGGTGGGAGGAGGTCCACCTTATCTCCACATGCAGAGTCCTGAAAGGACCTGTCTGATGTCATGGTTATGTGTACATCACATGGGTGTTAAATACCTGGCCATTAGAGTCAGTGGTTGTTGTATCTTGGGAGAGGAGGTACTCCCACATAGCTCCAAGGAGGAGCTGAGGACAGTGTGTGGTGTCTGCAGGTTGAAACTGGCAGAGAAAGGACTTTGTTGAACTTTGTATTGTTTTTCCACTAAGCCAGGAAGGCTCTGTTTTTGTTTTCTGAACCCTGCCGTGGTCTACGTGGACTTTAATAAACCAACAGGTGTTTTACCAGCAAAATGTTCCTGCGTCTACCTGAGAAAGCAGCTAAGCGTTTCAACCCCTGAGAGTATATTTAGATGAAATTATTTATTGGTCTGTTACAAGGAGGGGGCTGGTTTCTCTTTGCTTTTATTAATAAGAAAAATGTATTTTCAGGGTCATTTTTCTAGTGAAAACCTGAAGAGCTAAAAGAGGTCAATATCTTTGCTTTTGGTTGTGGGGCAAAAAGATAATTCTTTGGATAATACTAACTCTTCATCTTTTGTAAGGGAATATAGGGATAGATTAAATACATTTGTGGGTATTAACCCCCTTAAGGACCGCCGATATGCCTATTAATGGCAGCAGTTAAGGGTAGTTATTCCTCAGCATTGCTTTTTAACAGCGCTGAGAAATAAGGGCATAGCGCCCCCCTGTGTTGGAAAATCTACATGATCTCAGCTACTGGGGTAGCTGAGAGTGCGGAAAACATGATTCAGGTCAGTTTTTACCACCCCCATTGTTGTTATTGCCTTTATTCACCGAATAACGGCGACCGTGAAAAAGTCAGATTTCCCTCTAATTTCTCCTCGGATATGATCTAGCACATCAAAAGAGAGAGAAATGGGGTCCCTCGAGCCCCCCACTACCTCCGTCACCTCCTGCATCCCCTGGTCCTGTCCCCTGGCCCCCGACATCTTCTGGGAAGAAAATGGCGGGTACATGCGCAGTGCGCCCGCCGAGATCCACCGGCCAGAACTCAGCAACAATAGGAGATTTTTCCTATTGGTTCACTTTGATCACCATGATAGACCGTATCCCAGTGACCAAAATAAAAAAATAGTAAAGCAACCCTCCCCTTTATCACCCCCTTAGTTAGGTAAAAGTAGAATACAAAATATATTTTTTCATTGGGGTTGGGGTTAGAGCTAGGGCTAGGGTTGGGGCTAGGATTGGGGCTAGGGTTTGAATTGCGCTAGGGTTAGGATTGGGCTAGGGTTAAGATTGGGCTAGGGTTGGGGTAGGGGTACAGTTGGGGCTAGGGTTGGGGTTAGAACTAGGGAAAGGGTTGGGAAAGGGTTAGCGTTGAGATAGGGTTAGGGTTGGGGTTGTGGTGTTGGTGTTAGGATTGTGGTTAGGATTATAGTTAGGGTTGGCATTAGGGTTAGGGGTGTGTTGGAGTTAGGGTTGGAATTAGGGCTGTTAGGGTTGGAGTTAGAATTGGGAGGTTTCCACTGTTTAGGTACATCAGAGGGTCTCCAAATTATTATTATTATTTATTATTATTATTTATTATTATAGCGCCATTTATTCCATGGCGCTTTACATGTGAGGAGGGGTATACATAATAAAACAAGTACAATAATCTTGAAAAATACAAGTCACAACTGGTACAGGAGGAGAGAGGACCCTGCCCGCGAGGGCTCACAATCTACAAGGGATGGGTGAGGATACAGTAGGTGAGGGTAGAGCTGGCCGTGCAGCGGTTTGGTCAATCGGTGGTTACTGCAGGTTGTAGGCTTGTCGGAAGAGGTGGGTCTTCAGGTTCTTTTTGAAGGTTTCGATGGTAGGCGAGAGTCTGATATGTTGTGGTAGAGCATTCCAGAGTAGGGGGGATGCACGAGAGAAATCTTGTATGCGATTGTGGGAAGAGGAGATAATAGGGGAGTAGAGAAGGAGATCTTGTGAGGATCGGAGGTTGCGTGCAGGAAAGTACCGGGAGACGAGGTCACAGATGTATGGAGGAGACAGGTTGTGGATGGCTTTATATGTCATGGTTAGGCTTTTGTACTGGAGTCTCTGGGTGATGGGGAGCCAGTGCAGGGATTGACAGAGGGGAGAGGCCGGGGAATAGCGGGGGGACAGGTGGATTAGTCGGGCAGCAGAGTTTAGAATAGATTGGAGGGGTGCAAGAGTGTTAGAGGGGAGGCCACAGAGCAGGAGGTTACAGTAGTCAAGGCGGGAGATGATGAGGGCATGGACTAGGGTTTTTGCAGATTCTTGGTTTAGGAATGTGCGGATCCGTGAAATATTTTTGAGTTGGAGGCGGCAGGAAGTGGAAAGGGTTTGGATATGTGGTTTAAAGGAGAGATCAGTGTCAAGGATTACCCCAAGACAGCGGGCTTGTGGGACTGGGGAGAGTGGGCAGCCGTTTACTGTAATGGATAGGTTCGTTGGGGAGATCGCGTGAGATGGGGGAAAGATGATGAATTCTGTTTTGTCCATGTTAAGTTTTAGAAATCTAGTGGAGAAGAAGGATGAAATAGCAGACAGACATTGAGGGATTCTGGTTAGTAGGGAGGTGATATCTGGTCCAGAGATGTAGATCTGTGTGTCGTCAGCATAGAGATGATACTGAAAGCCGTGAGATTCTATGAGCTGTCCCAGGCCAAAGGTGTAGATGGAGAAGAGCAGGGGTCCTAGAACTGAACCTTGCGGGACTCCGACAGATAGGGGGCGAGGTGAGGAGGTGGTGTGTGAGTGGGAGACGCTGAATGTACGGTCAGTTAGGTATGATGAGATCCAGGATAGGGCCAATTCTGTGATGCCAAGGGATGAGAGGGTCTGCAGCAGCAGGGAATGGTCCACTGTGTCAAAGGCAGAGGACAGGTCCAGGAGGAGGAGGACAGAGTAGTGTCGCTTGCTCTTGGCGGTTAATAGGTCATTGGTGACCTTAGTTAGGGCAGTTTCAGTGGAGTGGTGTGACCGGAAGCCTGATTGAAAGCGGTCGAAGAAGGAGCAGGAAGATAGATGGGAGGACAGTTCAATATGGACATGTTGTTCCAGTAGTTTTGAGGCAAAGGGGAGAAGTGATATAGGGCGATAGCTAGATACAGAGGATGGGTCAAGAGAGGGCTTTTTGAGGATAGGTGTGATTGTGGCATGTTTAAAGCTTGAGGGGAAAATGCCAGTTGTTAGTGATAGGTTAAAGAGATGGGTTAGGGTTGGGATGAAGACTGTGGTGAGGTTTGGGATGAAGTGGGATGGGAGTGGGTCAAGTGCACAGGTGGTGAGATGCGATCTTGAGAGTAGAGTGGAGAGTCCGTCTTCTGTAATGGTGGAGAAGTTGGTTTTGGAGGTGGAGGGCTGGGTAGTTGGGAGGAAGGGTTCTGGGGGTTGTTTACTAAAATTGTCTCTGATGTTCTCAATTTTCTGCTTGAAAAATGAGGCGAAGTCTTCAGCTGAGATGAGTGGGGAGGGAGGAGGTGCTGGGGGACGGAGGAGAGAGTTGAAGGTGTTGAATAACTGTTTGGGGTTGTGAGACAGGGAGGATATGAGAGATGAGAAGTAGGTTTGTTTTGCTGTGGCGAGCATGGTTTTGAAAGCAGTGAGGGACTGTTTGAATGCGATGAAGTGCTCGATGGAGTGGGATCTTTTCCATCTGCGCTCAGCAGCTCTGGAAGCTCGCCTCAGTTCTTTTGTCATGCTGGTGTGCCAGGGTTGTCTGTTGATTTTGCGAGCTTTGGTATGTGTGAGAGGGGCAAGAGATTCCAAAGCTGCAGCTATTGTGGTGTTATATAGAGTGGCAGCATCATCCGCATTGTGTAGGGAGCTTATGTCTGTGAGAGGGAGGAGGGATTCAGAGAGTGAGTGAAGATCAAGGTGTTTAAGATTTCTGCGAGGGTGTGAGAGTTTGTGGGGTGGGGGTTGTAGACAAGGAGTGGAAAGGGAAGAGAATGTAAGTAGGTTGTGGTCAGAAAGAGGAAGAGGTGAGTTTGAGAGGTTAGATAGGGAGCAGAGGCGGGTGAGAATGAGGTCCAGTGTGTGACCATCTTTGTGGGTGGCTGTAGAAGACCATTGAGTGAGGCCAAAGGAGGAAGTGAGAGATAGAAGTTTAGTGGCAGCTGAGAGGGAAGTGTCAATGGGGATGTTGAAGTCGCCCATGATGATAGTGGGGATGTCAGCGGCGAGGAAGTGGAGTAGCCAGGTGGTGAAGTGGTCGATGAAGGTGGTGGCTGTTCCAAATGCAACATAGCGCCCGCCATTGATTCCAGCCAATTTTACGTTCAAAAACTCAAATGGTACTCCCTCCCTTCTGAGCCCTTCCATGCACCCAAAAAGTGGCTTTCCATCACATATGGGGTATCGGCATACACAGAAGAAATTGCACAACAAATTTTATTGTCCATTTTCTCCTGATACCCTTGTGAAAATAAAAAAGTTTGGTTCCAAAGTAAATTTTTTGTGAAGAAAGTAAAATGTTCGTTTTTTACTTTCACGTTGCTTTGGTTCTCGTGAGGCACCTAAAGGGTTCATGGGCTTCTGGAGTGTGGTTTTGCGCACCTCGAGGGGTGACTAATTGGTCATACACACAGGGAAAATAAGGAAAAGAGCTTATAGCTTCCAATTCTATCATTGTATCTGTAGTGCCCCTGGGGTCCAGTCGCCATAGAGGTACTGCACTTCATCCAGAGGTGTGGTATCCCACTCTCATGGAAGGAGGGGGGCACTACCTAGGACTCTAACACTCACAAACAACACACACTAGCTCAGTCGGGGGACCTGGGTGTATGCTTAGGGAGGAAGGCCTCATCCCAGACTGGATAGGAATGGGTGGTGGGAGTGAAAAGACTAAAAAGAGAGAGAGATTGCAGAGAAGGAGAGAGGAAGAAGGGGTCCTAGGGGCACGGGAAGTTCAGAAGCCACCTGTGGGGCCCTCATCCAGATGTTTAGGGATCAGGTCACAGACAGGGGACCGGCCCCAACTTAGTGGAATACTTTAAGTTCAGCTAAGAAACCAGAGGCTGTGGCTTTTGCAGGAGTCACACTCACATCCACCCATACTTTGCCATATAGAATCCAGGGGACTCAGAGGATGTCGCCCGACCAGGTTCGTGGCTGCTGGCTTTGGACACTGTGGGTAAGGCGCTGGGCAGGAGAAGTGGAAGTCAGTGTAGTGAGGCGGCCAGAAAAAGGCATACGAACAGAGTCCTGGAAAGGTGCATCCCAAACTACCTGGAAATTTGCTGGGCCACTGACCGAGAGAACACAGCATGCAGCTGGCGTTTATGGACTGGAGAACTGGGAGTAAAGTGGAAACTGCACCTTACTGTATCTTTGCGTTATTTCAACAACATCTGCCCGGTCTACCACAACCACCATCATCTCATCATTTACTCATACAGTTGCCCTGGAGTCTAGCTCTACCTGTGGAGAGCTGCACCAACTGTGCTGCATCACCATCGGCCCCAGCGGATGCTGAAGCATCAGCTAACATCTTTATTGCCGAGTACCACAGGTGGCATCACGAACAATCCCCTATAAACTTTATTTTTCCCTTTAATTGCAATTTCACTTCTATTGGACGCCCAAGGCCATGGACCGGGTCACTGCTGCTGTGACCTTCCCTTTAAGAACTGTGTCAGACCGGGTACCGAGTATCCCCACGGCCCTAGCGGGTGCTACATATCTCCATCCAGGATGCAGATACCATTGAAAAAGTGACACTGGACAGGGAAAGCCCAATGCTGGCATCACTCAGGGTCCACCAGGCTCTATAACGGCTACGTGTCCTGACACTATTAACGACACACCCCTGATACCAAACATAAGGACATTTATTTTTAGCTTATTCAATTTTTATATAACTTCTGATAGGGTTCCTTAATGTAAAAAAAATAATAAAAGTTGAGTAACGCTATTTACCATGGAAGAACCAGATGTTCCCAACAGAATCTTCCAAAGCAGCATCCACCGACTCAGGGATCCCTTTCCAGTGTCTTGAAGCCAAAGCTGGATATCCACTCTGGAGCTTTCCCCCTCTTAGGCGCCAAACATATCCAGATCGAAAAAAGAACAGCTCTCCCCGGATTGTGGATACTGCATCAAAATCTGTTGTACAGGCATCTGGCTAAAATAAAATTGGATACACTAATATAACTACCAAGGTCATTTTCTTTTTTTTTAAATGGAGGTCTACAGGCAAATTGTGCCGGTGTTTATGTTCTTCCCGTGTTTGCCTATGATTCCTCGGAGTATTCTGGTTTCCTCCCACACACCAAAGACGTACTGATAAGGAATTTAGATTGTGCGCCCCACATGAGATGAGATCTGTAAATTGCGGAATATGCCGCAAAATAAATAATAAATAACTGTGTATTAGGATATATTCACATATGAAGGCTCTCTCACATGAATATGTGATGGACCTGACCCTGTATCATGTTTTGTGCTTTTAATCCACAACACAGATGTGGACAGAGCCATAAATGGGAAACTACAATTAAAATTCCCTAGTATGCTTTCAGTATAGTATGTCAACCATCCGTTTAATCTAAATATATTAAACATTTTTAAAAATCTGTTCTTTTTTACTATATAACTGCAAAGCTAATATAATCACTGCACAGGTATGAAAAGAAAGTGATCAATACAGAATGGTAAAAGATGGACATTGACTTTTGATCTAAACATTTGCTTAGACAATGTAGGTAATGAGTTAATGATTTTTGAAAAAGAGGGTCAAAATGAGACAACCTGTTTTCACAGTATAGTAGGGGTACATAATTTCCATATGCAGACATCATTATGAAACAAACCTCAGAATAAGGGATCTCATTGCTCTCAGGCTCAAGCGGACGGCTTTCTGGCTTTACGGTTGGAGCTACGGTTGGAGTTTGTGGCGTGCCATACAGATATTGAATTCCCTGTTTATCGTCCGTGCTAAGGCTGAGGGGATAGCGAAAGGTATAGAATGGAGACATCAAAGACTTGGAGACTGAGGAATGTTGCAAACCCAACACATGGCCAAACTCATGAGCAGCTACTTGTAAAAGATCGGTTCCTGCAATGGATGAAAGTTAATGTGTATTTATATAATCAGCAGCAAAGGCTTCTATAGGAAGGAGAGAGAGAGAGATAGACATGAATGCTGTTGTATTAGCTTATTGATGATTAGTACCTACCTAAATTGTTGCCAATGGTCCAAGCTTCATCGTAATCAAAGTGTACATCCCCTTCACGATGTGTTTTCGGGAAAAAAGCATGAGCAAGGATGCCTCCAGGGCCATCAAATGGCAAGTTGTCTCCATGCCAGTACCTGTATGTACAACCATTTAATTCAACAGGTTACTGCGATGCATCTTGTGCTGAGCTGACTCTGCATACCCTGTCTATGATGTGAAGATGTGCTTTTACCTGTTCATTCACTCATCATTTACAGTAGACTAGGCTCAGCTCCAGGCTTTTTTTTAAATAATTCTGTTTATTAAGTTTTTCAAAAGTTAACGAGACAAATAAACAGCAGTAACAAGAACCCAAGAACTGTAACCCTCCCCGCACCCTCCCCAAATCCTCTTCTCTGCGTGCACTCAACATTCGAGTTATGTTCTGGAACTGGAGTATGACCACTTATCCGCTGTAACAGATACCATTGGGTATTTTCAAACTGAGCTCACAATTTTTCCCTAGTCCCTAGAGGAAGAGACGGAACAAAGAGAGACCATGTAGTCAGGAATTTACCGGACATCTTTTCCTTATTGGTCAACGCGTCCATCCACTCCATTTTGAACAGGAACATAATCTTAGCATGTATAAGAGAAAGTGGCGGGATAGTCGGGCTCAACCATTGTTGTAATATGCTTTTCCTGGTTGCCGAGGCCCAAATCATAAGTGCTGCTTTAATATGTTTAGGCAATTTATGATGAGCTTCTTCCAAGATGTTAAAAATGGCTCCAGCTCCAGGTTTTTAACTGTACTACTGCCACTACAGTAAAATCAAGTTACCATCTAGCCACAAAGTTTATAACATATTGTTGGCATCTGACCACTGAAAACCCAAAGATCACTGGAACAAGAGAATTTGCACCCTATATAGAAACAGTTGTACATGGCTGTTGCTCCTCCATTTATTCTCTATGGGACAACATTTTGTTATCTCTAGCGATCCTATAGATAAAAAATGTAGCTGCGCTGCACATGCTCAACTACTGCTCCATTCAAAAGGGTGACAGGAACCACCCTTTCTGACGAACAGTGAGGGTATCAGTGCTTGGACCCCCAGTGATGTAATAGATTACATCAGCTCTCTTTCTTACTTCAGAAAATACAAACTTGTTATTTTTTTGAATGGAGCATAATTTTTAATAACTGTAAATTGCAAAACCATTTATTTCCACCTTTTCTTCTTGGTTAAAGGGAATCTGTCACCTCAAATTGACGGGCTATGTAAACGCCCTGTGTTCGGACCGATGAGCGGTGCTTCGTCTTCTTTTTTCCACCCCATCCTTCCCCGCTGTCCGCAATATTATTTTCGTGAATTTGAGTAGGTGTCCTCCATAGTTCGCGCGTGCACAATTTCGCAAAATGCTTCCGGGACATAGCATGCCGGCGCATGCGCAGTAATGCTTTTCAGCTTTGCCCGCAGCTGGGCAAAACATACTGTGCGTGCGCGAGGCAAGATTGCATTGTGCACGCGTGAACTATGGAGGACACCTACTCAAATTCACAAAAATATTGCGGGGAAGGATGGGGTGGAGAAAAGAAGACAAAACACCGCCTATCGGACTGGACACAGGGCATTTACATAGCCTGCCAATTTGAGGTGACACATTCCCTTTAAATGTATTCTTCATGGTGGCACAACTCCTTTAAGGGGGATGAAGAAGGACAAGGAGGAGGAAGAAGAGAAGAAGAGGAAGAAAAAGAAGAACCCATTTTAAAACTTGAGTTCTATAGTGTATTTGCTGTTTTGTTGGTCAGGCATATTAGTACAGTGGATGCAGAATTCGTACCCATAGCAATACTGCAAGTATGAGAAGATCCAGAGATAAAATGCTCTTGGTAAAACACTTGTTTTACAAGACCTGACAGTAATATTTATAAATGATTAGACTTAAGGCTTTCATCCCAGGAGGTGATTCTGGCAGTCTACCAAACAGAGAAACTATTAGTAAAGCACCCCAACCGGAATGTCTCTGGTTGGTAACATTTTAATTATGAAATGGCGTTAGGTTATTGCTGTGAGAATCGTGTAGCAGTTACAGAAGTTCATTAATTTATACTAAGTCATAGGAACATCTTATATTTCATTGTTTTATATTTCTATAAACCTATTGTACTTTTCATTTTATGGGGGTCACTATATTGATAGCATTAGATGTCCTGACACCTCCACCGATCGGCTGTGTGAAGGAGCCACATCGCTTACGTGAGAGCTGCAGCCTCTTCTTAGGTCACACTGCTTGGCGTTAGATCTGTGCTCTTCAACTGCCGTATATAGAAAGTTCTATTTTTTTTTCTAGTAATTTACATTTTTAATTTTTACTTTTCTATTTTTTCTACAAAATGTTTAACATTATATAAACACATTATGATGCAAAATTGAATGAAGGCATCAATGAGTGTACAATGCTGCTTATATTCACAATGTGGTAGGTGTCTACTTTTGGAAAATACTCTATATTGGTATCTGGGTATAGCAAAATTTTCTTATTTTACGGTACATTTCAGGTATTATTTCTGTACTTGAAAAGTATGAAAATTGTCATGGCAGCTTTCTGTTGGTGATGCAAGAAACTAGGAATCAAACAGCACTTGTGCATTCACCGTTGAAGACCACCATAGATGGGTATAATGAAAGTGATTAGCTGAACCACTAGGAGGTGATATAACAGGCAAGTACCGTAAATGGAATACCTTGGTGCACAAGAATAGTACCATTGGCATTTGAAAGTGAAGCTGCTGGCCAACCATCCCAAATACAAGCCATACACACCACATGACCTCTTTTACCCTCTACTCCTAGCTCATGTCACTTACCTTGTGAAATCAATATTGATGTCAGCCCGTCCTTCATTCACCTCAGTGAATGTTATCGGAGTCACCTCGCTCCATACTCTAAGTGCTTCAGCAAGAGTCTTTCTCACCTTTACCTTGCTGAGTTGCCATGGAAAACGAATAAGCCTAAAACGCAGTGAGACAATTATTATTATTATTTATTGTTATAGCGCCATTTATTCCATGGCGCTTTACATGTGAGGAGGGGTATACATAATAAAAACAAGTACAATAATCTTAAACAATACAAGTCATAACTGGTACAGGAGGAGAGAGGACCCTGCCCGCGAGGGCTCACAATCTACAAGGGATGGGTGAGAATACAGTAGGCGAGGATAGAGCTGGTCGTGCAGCGGTTTGGTCAATCGGTGGTTACTGCAGGTTGTAGGCTTGTCGGAAGAGGTGGGTCTTCAGGTTCTTTTTGAAGGTTTCGATGGTAGGCGAGAGTCTGATGTGTTGTGGTAGAGGGTTCCAGAGTAGGGGTGATACGTGAGAGAAATCTTGTATGCGATTGAGGGAAGAGGAGATAAGAGGGGAGTAGAGAAGGAGATCTTGTGAGGATCGGAGGTTGCGTGCAGGAAAGTACCGGAAGACGAGGTCACAGATGTAAGGAGGAGACAGGTTGTGGATGGCTTTGTATGTCATGGTTAGGGTTTTGTACTGGAGTCTCTGGGCAATGGGGAGCCAGTGAAGAGATTGACAGAGGATTAGTCGGGCAGCAGAGTTTAGAATAGATTGGAGGGGTGCAAGAGTGTTAGAGGGGAAGCCACAGAGCAGGAGGTTGCAGTAGTCAAGGCGAGAGATGATGAGGGCATGCACTAGGGTTTTTGCAGATTCTTGGCTGAGGAATGTACGGATTCATGAAATATTTTTGAGTTGAAGTCGGCAGGAAGTGGAAAGGGCTTGCATATGTGGATTGAAAGAGAGATAACAATGATAACAACTGACACTATTATCAATATTAGGATTTTTATTTTCTTTTAATGTTTACATGTACATGGCAGGCCAACAAATCTGTGATGAAACTGCATGTGTAACGTTGAAATTTCCATCTAGTTTTAGCCATGGATTTGTTGATAATGCCAATGGTGAAAGTTGCAGCAAAATCCAAAATATATTCCTTAAAAGGGTTGTCCAGTCTTCTCCAACAAGTCTGCAGTCGCTCTATGTGACTACAGACTTGTGGATCTTCACTGCATGCTGTGAAGGTGGTCATCTGATCGCAAGCATGCAATATGTTTACTTCCGGCCACATTCCGACTAGTTGTGTCCAGCCTCTTTCAATACACTTGCATTAGGCATTGACCGAGGCGGTGCAGTTCTTGTCGGCATGTATGTAATTCGCATACTTGAGGTCATGCGTCCAACGCTCCTGACACCAGAGAATCCTCATAGCGCATGCACATAGGATACACGTCTGCAGTTACTCTAAGTCCGGTAACCTCTTTAAAGTCTAGAACTTGTTAGGAATGAAGCTATATACCATGTCTTTTACAAAATATTGCCAAATTTATTGCAACATTTAGTTTGGAGCTCATACTTGGATGCTGTTTCACCTCTTGGGATGCCATCTTGCTGGTGTGCACTACATCTATGGCCTCTTCACTATAGGCTGGGACTTATGGCCATGTCTAGGCCTCGAAGGTCATTGCTTGTCATAAGGTCACGATATTTTGACATCAAGACGTTCTCAACAACCTTACGACCCACAATGACCTCTGAGGCTTGAACGTGAAGGTCTTGGACTGTAGTGAAGAGGTCAGAGATGCGGAGAGCAATGGGAGAAAGAAGAGGACTGGACAGCACACAATGAGCAGCAGGAGAGGTGGGCAATGAAGTATTAGTTTCTTTTATTTTACGTTACGTTCCTAACTATGAGCCGTATATACAATCATGGAAAACAGTATTGGCACTCTTGAAATTGTTCCAGAAAATTAAGTATTTCTCCAAGAAAATTATTGCAACTATTATGTTTTGTTATACAGATGTTTGTTGCCTTTGTGTATACTACGTAGAACCACACAAATATATAGAGAAAAAAGACAAATTGGAGATCATTTCAGAGCCCCAAAATAAGCTGGACAAAATTGTTGGCATCTTCCAAAATTGTGGGTAAACAACTTTGTTTCAAGCATGTGACGCTCGTTCAAACTTACCTGTGGCAAGTAACAAGTGTGGGACAATATGGAAATCACACCTGAAGCCAGATTAAAGGGGAGAAGTTGACTCAATTTTTGCATTGTGTGTCTGTGTGTGCCACACTAAGCATGGAGAATAGAAATAGGAGGAGAGAACTGTCTGAGAACTTGAGAACCATAATTGTTGAACAATATGAACTATCCATGGCACTGTAGCTAATCTCCCTGGACTTGGACAGCAGAAAGAAATTATGAAAGGTTGGAAAGCAGGATAATCCGGATGGTGGATAAGCAGTCCTACATCAAGCTGTCCTGCAGGGTCAGTGTGCACCAGTGTCAGCACAAACTATGTTCGATTTGCCTTTTTTTCCCTCTGTTTTTTTAGTGTTGTTCCAATACACACAAAGGAAATAAACATGAAATAAAAATGAAATTTTTCATTTTGTGGAACCATTTTAATGGTGCCAACGTTTTTGGCCATGACCAAGTGGGATGTTTATAACTCGACCACTGTTTGCATTACAAAAATTTGTTTGACGGAGTATATTAGTAATCTTATGTTCATATCCTATTTGGAGGCTGTGTTCTACATTTTAACATATTTGATGGGAAAGATAGTAAGTGATTCTACTACATTTTTCCCCTTAAAACAGCAGACACATCAGCGGAAAATGATGGACCCACTTTGTAAGTCAACAGGGTTTTTATAGTGCCACTGGTAGCCGTTGCATGGCATTTCCCCCACCTGGTTTCTGATAATGAGGATACCACAATATATGTGGGAACAGAGCTTAACCTGTCACCAGCTTTTTGCTACCTAATCCGAGAGCAGCATATTGAAGAGACAGAAACCCTGATTACAGCGATGTGTCACTTATTGGTCTGCTTAGTGTAGTTTCTATAAAATCGCTGTTTTGTCAGCAGGAGATTATCATTAGAGGACTAGTAAAACTGCTGCCATGTAGTCCTCCATATTCATGAGCGCTATATAACCCCGCCCATAGGCAGAAAGCTGCCAATTGGTGGGGGGCAGGTTATATAGGGCTCAACATTGGTGGATCTGCAGCAGATAAAACAGTGATTTTATTAAAACTGCCACCAGCTGTCAAGTAAGTGACACATCACTGGAATCAGGGTATCTGGCCCTATATTATAATACTCTCAGATAGGAATAATCTGGTGACAGATTCCTTTTAAATGGATTATCTGGTATATTTTTTAACTTAACAAGAAAAATTAAAAAAAAGAAGATAAATTCACACATGAAATATGATTTCAGCTCCAGTGCTTCCGCTCTTTCTGCCGGACCAGAAGCGATTATATCATGACCTTTAGTGATCTGACCATTAAGGCCCCTGATTGGCTGCAGTGTTGGGTAAATGGTGATCAGGACATCTTTGCTTCCAGTCTGGTGGAGGCTGTCGGGACAGCAGTTCTGGATTTCAGGGGTCAGGATGTCTTCTTTTTTTATTTCTCGACATTGGCTTGATTTAAAACGAGACTAAGAACCCCTTTAACTTAATGAATTTTAAACAAAACAATTCAGATGCAGTTGAAGTTCAGACTTTCAGCTTTCATATGAGGGTATCCACATTAAAATTGGATGAAGGGTTTAAGAGTTTCAGCTCCTTAACATGTGCCACCCTGTTTTTAAAGGGACCAAAAGTAATTGGACAGATTCAATAATTTTAAATAAAATGTTCATTTTTAGTACTTGGTTGAAAACCCTTTGTTGGCAATGACTGCCTGAAGTCTTGAACTCATGGACATCACCAGACGCTGTGTTTCCTCCTTTTTGATGCTCTGCCAGGACTTCACTGCGGTGGTTTCCAGTTGCTGTTTGTTTGTGGCCTTTCTGTCTGAAGTTTAGTCTTTAACAAGTGAAATGCATGATCAGTTGGGTTGAGATCAGGTGACTGACTTGGCCATTCAAGAATATTCCACTTCTTTGCTTTAATAAACTCCTGGGTTGCTTTGGCTTTATGTTTTGGGTTATTGTCCATCTGTAGTATGAAACGACGACCAATCAGTTTTGCTGCATTTAGCTGGATCTGAGCACTCAGTATGGCTCTGAATACCTCAGAATTCATTCGGCTGCTTCTGTCCTGTGTCACATCATCAATAAACACTAGTGACCCAGTGCCACTGGCAGCCATGCATGCCCAAGCCATCACACTGCCTCCGCCGTGTTTTACAGATGATGTGGTATGCTTTGGATCATGAGCTGTACCACGCCTTCGCCATACTTTTCTCTTTCCATCATTCTGGTAGAGGTTGATCTTGGTTTCGTCTGTCCAAAGAATGTTCTTCCAGAACTGTGCTGGCTTTTTTAGATTTTTTTTTAGCAAAGTCCAGTCTAGCCTTGATGCTTATGGGTGACTTGCACGTGCAGTGAACCCTCTGTATTTACTTTCATGCAGTCTTCTCTTTATGGTAGATTTGGATTTTGATACGCCTACCTCCTGGAGAGTGTTGTTCACTTGGTTGGCTGTTGTGAAGGGGTTTCTCTTCACCATGGAGATTATTCTGAGATCATCCACCACTGTTGTCTTCCGTGGGTGCCCAGGTCTTTTTGCATTGATGAGTTCACCAGTGCTTTCTTTCTTTCTCAGGATGTACCAAACTGTAGATTTTGACACTCCTAATATTGTAGCAATTTCTTGGGTTTTCTCTGTTTTCACAGCCTAATGATGGCTTGTTTCACCTGCATGGAGAGCTCCTTTGACCGCATGTTTACTTTATAGCAAAACCTTCCAAATGCAAGCACCACACCTCAAATCAACTCCAGGCCTTTTATCTGCTTAATTGAGAATGACATAACGAAGAGATTACCCACACCTGTCCATGAAATAGCCTTGGAGTCAATTGTCCAATTACTTTTGGTCCCTTTAAAAACAGGGTGGCACATGTTAAGGAGCTGAAACTCCTAAACCCTTCATCCAATTTTAATGTGGATACCCTCAAATGAAAGCTGAAAGTCTGAACTTCAACTGCATCTGAATTGTTTTGTTTAAAATTCATTGTGGTAATGTCTATAACCAAAATTAGAAAAATGTTGTCTCTGTCCAAATATATATGGATGTAACTGTACACTAGTTATCACGCCATATTCCCAAAAAATAAAACCGTGCTCTTACTTGTATGTTAGGTTTGTCTTGTCCCATCGTCCTCCAGAGAGCACATACCGTTTCTGTCTATTGCGTGCATTTGAAGAGTCTGCAGGGACAGGAATATCTGGTACTCCACAGCGAGGAGGGTTCCAAGAGTTATGAGTTCTGAGAATTCCCTTTGTATGAGGTTGTCGCGTCCATAACCGTGACTTCAAGGAGGGATTATCCTGCTCCTGTAGATAAAAGAGGTTGAGTTCTTCCTTTCAAGTAGACATTATAATAATTTGTCCTCTTTGTTGCCTGATTTTGAACATTGAATTAATTCCATCTTCTACCACCTCCTATTTACAAAAAAAGGAGAAAGGTTGTACTTGAAGTCCATGGGTATATTATGGGTATCTCATATAACTCATACATCATTAGGGATATGTGCACAGGGTATCATCTCCCTTCACAAAAAAAATAAAAATCAGAAGCTTTTATTGCTGCAAATTTCCAAAGCCTTCAATTAAATATTAGGTTGCTCTTACTAGTGTACCCCAAATGTATGGCTATTTGGAAAATATCCACATAAGAGAAGATATTTTTTATGCAAATATAAAATTAGTAGAAACTGAATTCCAATAATTTAATTTTCTATTCAGTTTAATGTTTAGGGTATGTTTCCACGTGTCGGATCACATCCGGATTAGCTGCGAAGTGAACGCTGCATACAGCCGCAGTGTTCAATTCGCAGCATCCAGATGTTAACGCATAATGGAGGGGATTTTATGAAATCCCATCTCCACTATGCGTGCGAACACACATCCGGCGGCCCTGCGCTTCTGGACATGCAGCGCGTCTTTTTAGAACGCAGCATGTCTATTTACCTTGCGGCGATGCTCCATCGCCGCAAGGTAAATCACAGGTCCCTATGTATGGGGTGTGGAGATTCCGGATGTGTGCAATGAACACATCCGGAATCACCGCGCGTACAGAAGGGAGTGGCGCTTTGGGCGGAGTGGTTTTCCGCTCCGTCCAAAGCGCCATCATTACAGGCCGTGGACATGCACCCTAAGGCTGGCATTTCTCCTAAGTGTTCAGATTTACAATGTGTATAGACTGCCTGGAAAGGAGAGACTGAATAATAACCTCTCTAAAGACCAAAAGACCACCTTTTTGAGAAGACCATCCCTTGTCTTGACCTGATTTGACAGACTTATCTCTATGCTTACTGGACAGCTTCTTTGAGAGAACCACCATTCTAGAAGACAATTTTTCAATGAAATTTTGGGTGGTCCTCTTCAAAACCTTTCACTATAGTAATACAATAATTACTGGACACTGTAGAGGTTTAGGACTACATGATTCCTTCTCCATAATGGGTGGTGCTGTCATCACCAAGTGGCATTTCATTGCAACATACAACAAAAACTTGGTTAGGAGAAGAAATGAGCAATTCTGGTGGCATTGCCTTGGTCCAACATTTGTTTTGGCGCTACGTTGGCAGCCTGATGTCACTACTGTGACCAGCATTCTCAAACCAGTATTTTGGGCACTACTGACGCCTACCAGGCCCCCGAGGTGTCACGCTGAGATGTCATCATGTCGAAAGGGCATAGTAAGCTGCAGAGGAAACCAGGAGGCCGGCCTGAGAATGCTGGATGTAGAAGAGAAAACTGACTGCCACAAAGGACTGGCCATTGGACTCGGGCAGCACACATAGAATTGCTCATCACTACATAGCACCTATTGTAAATGATTGTAGGGCAATGTAGCTCACACAAGGTCACAATCCAGCTGGATAATGTTCCATGGAGAGATTTATTAATTTATTTCACTCACTTATGTAATGTTAGAATGGTGGCTCAGTGGTTAGCACAGCACCCTTGCAGTTCCTCTTGTGTTATATAAAGGATATCCCTGTTGTAAACCAGATGACTATTAAATGGGGCCCATTTATTTATAAGTAAAATATCATAGCATTCATATGGTAACCAGTGGGTAATGAGTGGGTAGAATAGAGGAGTTTAGGGCCGTTATATGCAGCCATACCACTTCTATGGCAGGTCCATTGTGGTATGCATACTCCGAACCAAATATTCTGGCAGGGAATCTCCTGAAAAGCTAATTTTGGGAGTTTTCGGGTGATTCAATGGACCTCAGAGATTTGCAATCTCATCTTTTTCTGGGAGCCTGCGAGACATTCTGGGAGAGTGCGCAAATATGGCCATAAAATGCGGCTTATAGACCAGAAAAATATGTTGCTTTATGTCATGCTATAAGTACAGACCAGTTATGTGTGGTTTTTTTTTAATCTAGAACAGGAACACTATAGAATGAAAAATGTAAAAAAAGAAAACCATGTTTATATATTTTATTTATGGACTACATTAGTGGAAGCAAAAGCTGTAGGCAATAAGATATATCCAAGAAGGTTTTTATTTTTACGGAATAATAACAAGAAATTGTACATGTCATCCGAAGACAACAACCTGTAATGACTTATTATGCTTCTAACTTCTAGTATGTCCTCCTCTGAACATTTTAATCTTTTCTAACCATAATATTTAGAGATACTATTTGAAATACAGTCTAAAAACAGACAAGAGGCTCAAAATACCACAGCAGAGGCCAGATATTTACAAAAATGACTTTTAGAGGAAAAAGAAGAATAATACAATCATTGCAGTGCTTTTGTAAATATGTTTTTTCTTTCTTTTTTTTCCAATTACATACCAATTTAATTGGATAAGTTTAAGATTGAAGCTACAGTGGGTACGGAAAGTATTCAGTATGCCAAATAGCTGCAATGAAACAGTGTGAAAAAGTTAAAGGGGTATTACCGTAATACTTTCAGTACCCACTGTAAATGGAGACACATACCATGCGATTGCATGAGGCTTGTTAAAGTACTTTCACATCCATTTGAAGTACAAGATAAAAAAAAATGGGATTTTCTTGAAAGGTTGAAAGTATCTGTGATGTCTGGCTAATATTATAATTGTTTTAGGAGATAATTAACACTTTAAATAACAATTGTCTTGACATTTGTCATGAATCTCTTGACCATCAAACAAGTGAACCGGCCTCAAGGGGTTTACTGCAACCAACAAAGATATTGATGACCTATGCTTAGAATTGGTCATCACCCAACACCCGGCAGCCACAGGATCAGCTGTGACGGAGACCGACATTGGCTGGCTGTACATAGTATACTGACACTGCACTGTCATACTGTTTAGTGACAAATAAGCTCTTTTTCAACTCAATTGGAGCTGATCTGCTGGTCAGTTAGAAGTGTGATGGAGCGGTGCTGTTCGGTTTACATCCGGCCGCTGATCAGTAGAAGTGCCAGGTGTCGGACCCTCACTATTCTGATATTGATGACCTATTCTAAGGGCGCAGTCGGACAGCCATATAAATCGGACCGAGATACGAACGCAGTTCACGGAGTGGTCAGAGGCTTTCCCAACTCGAGTGTGAACGCTGCATAGAAATTTATGAAGCTGTCATGCTTGGGTCAGGAGAGATGACGCCGGCCAGTCTGTGCACTGCGTTCCGATCTCGCCCTGATTTATACAGCCGTCTGCACACTTAGGGTAGGCCATCAATATCTTTATACTGGAAAAGTGGAAAACCCTTTTAAAAGTAAAAGTAGAATATAATAAAGAGAAGTCAATATACAACTTGGCCTAATATCTATCAGTATGGGCTGAAAAATTTAAAATTCATATCTATTTGTTATGAGGGTAGTGCAAAATTGCTTTATAGTAAGTACAAATGTAATGCGTTTATTTTGTTTAAAATATGTTATTTATGTGATATTACCTTATGATGTGTTTTACCCCAACATAAATAAAGATGTATAAGATATTCTTTACAGGAGTTGTTGTGAATTTTGATGAAAGTTTGCGAGTCTTGTATGTGACTGCGGACTTCTGAGTCCTGACAGCGCGCACACCGCATACTGTCAGGATTCTCTGGTGTCCCCAATGAGAGAGGCCGATCACATGATGGCAAGTGAGCGATTTGTATACATGTGGTTATGTGCCAAATAGATCTGCTGGGCCTCCCTCAATACAAGTGATTGAGTGAGGCCGGACACAGCTGTAGGAATGTAGCCAGAAGTACAAATTGCATACTATATGACCGCTTGCTTTTGCCGGCGACACCGGAGAACCCTGACAGTGTGTGGTGGATTCAGAAGTCTGCAGTCACACAGAGTGGCTGCAGACTTTCATCAGAAGACCATCCAACCCCTTTAAGGCGAGACATACTTTAGTATTTGATGTGCATAGAAGAGTAGTTATTTTTAGTTATGCATGTCAGTACCTGTGTAGTCCAGCTAAAGACAAGAATGATGAGAATACCCATGAGAATTACCTTTAGGCCTTTGAAAAGTCTAATGCAGTAGTTTAGGCTGTAGATAATGTAACTGAAGCCTCCCATAGCAGTTTATATATGTATATAGAATTGTACTGTAGTGATTTAAGGGTCCCTTCATTGGATTTTTTCTTTATTTAAACTGAGAAACTCCTTCTATTGCCCCTGTTCTACTGATACTGGAAAAGGTATTCTTTTTTTTCTGTGCCCCACCGATCCACAGTTTTGCTCCTGGTGATAAAGATGCAAATTTTCCTTTGAAACAACTAGCATATACAACAAAGTATCTCTGTGGGCGTTTGCTTTTTCCCCTTATAACAGAAGTTTTAAGCTATATGCGCAGTTGGGTGAAGGTTACATTTGTATCTTTGGAATGGAGAGGCACAGAAAATAAAATAAAGACTGGTGGAGGATCAGTGGAACAGAAGCAACTGGAAGAGGTACTAATATCCTAATTCTTCACAGATTTTCTGTTGCATGTTGAGTGGTATTTGCTATTGCAGAAAGTAGTACCACATGACTACAGGGTCAGACTTCAACACGGTTAGTTTGTAGTTTGCAACCAAGGACACATCTAGATTTTCATAGAAGCTGTATACCCAAACAGTAAAAAGATTTTTAATTTCATGTAGCTGCCCCTAGAGATTGTGTGTGATAAAGGGAAATTAGATTATGAGTTCAATTAGGGACAAGGACTGGATTAATATGCATTAGATCAATAATAGGCCTGTTCTTAAAGAGGTCATCTCATGTTCATAAATGGTTAAAATTGCAAAGTAACATAGTAACATAGTTATTAAGGTTGAAGGAAGACTTTAAGTCCATCTAGTTCAACCCATAGCCTAACCTAACATGCCCTAACATGTTGATCCAGAGGAAGGCCTCAGAGTCTCTAGCAATTACAATCCACCACGCACTTATCATCCTGTTGAGACCTATATTTCACTAGTTAAGAGGGATGTTGAAGCAGACCTGAAATCCATTCAAAAAGGCTCCATACGTATACATAGAAATTTGTCTGTTATAGAAAAAGATGCATTGAGAAATTTGAAAGAGAACAAGCGGATAGTGATTAAACCCGCCGATAAAGGGGGGGTCCATAGTGGTCATGGATAAATCACATTACACATCTATCATACAGTCACAGTTGAATGATAGAACCACATATCAGTCAATTGATCGAGATCCTACTTTTGATGTAGCAAGGGAGATACGTTTGATTATAAAAACATATAAAGAAAAAGGTACGATTGACGCCAAATTAAGTGAATATCTCATCAATACCCAACCGATGATACCTGTATTTTACGTATTGCCAAAGGTGCATAAGGACTTAATGAATCCACCAGGACGACCTATTGTGGCGTCAACTAATTCCCTTCTTTCTCCCCTGGCCATCACATTGGATCGTATTCTTACTCCCCTGTTACATAATATTTCTTCATATCTCAAAGACACAACAGATTTTCTATCTAAATTGCACGCCATCACTCCCGTGGTTTCTGGGTGCACACTCGTCACGTTAGACGTGAACAGTTTATATACGTGTATCGATCATCAAAGAGGTATTGCAGCGGTTCAATGGTTTTTGACAGAACATACTGATTTTTCCCCTGATCAGCTTCAGTTTTGTGTGGATTTACTATCCTTTGTGTTACACAAAAACTTCTTTATGTTTGGCGATCAGTATTACATACAAAGAACTGGGACAGCCATGGGTTCGAACATGGCACCGCCATATGCAAACATTTTTATGGCAGCTTTTGAGGAAACTTATGTTTATACACATCCGTTATTTCAAACACATTCTGTATACTGGAAACGGTATATAGATGATGTTTTTATGATTTGGAGGGGGGGAGAGGATCTTCTCCTTCGGTTCGTAAGTGACATTAACACCTGTGTTCCTAATTTGTCATTTTCCATGCAAAAAAGTAATGTATCCATTAATTTTTTGGACACAATGATTACATTAGAAGCTGACGGAAATCTTGATGTGGACCTGTACTGTAAACCAACTGATAAGAACAGTTTGTTGCATTATAGTAGCTGTCACCCTCGACATGTCAAGCAGTCTTTACCTATTTCTCAATATCATCGGTTATCACGGATTGTCTCTAATGAGGAGAAGCAGGCGATACGACATCATGAAATGTCAGTTAAATTCCTACAGCGTGGGTATCCTTTAAGAACACTTCAAAAGGCGACAAATAATATTAGGAACAACAGGGTGAATTTGGGGAGACAAAGAATACCTTTTGTCAGCACGTTTCATCCATATCTTTATAAGATAAAAAACTGTGTCTTACGTCACTGGGATTTGTTGGGTAAAGCATATCCGGGCATCCCGGAATTTAATGACACTCCCATCATGTGTTACAAAAAACCCTCGAATCTCAGAAATCTTTTGGTTAAGGCTGACATTGGGTCCGATAAATCCCCATTACACACAAAGGACTCTTTCTACACAGAAGCGAGGTACGTTTCCTTGTCTTCATTGTTTTCAATGTTCTAACATCACGAAGGGAGAGACCTTCTCACACCCCCGATCCGGAAAAATTTTCAATATAAATGGCTTTTTCACATGCAATTCCTCTTATGTCATATATTTGATTAAGTGTCCATGCGGTCTCGGGTATGTTGGGGAGACTTCCCAGCATATCCGGGACCGCATATCCCAACACAAGTCTACCATCAGGTGTCAAAAGCTAATGCTACCTATTCCAGCACACTTTGCTGCTGCTGGACATAATGTGTCTCAACTTAAATATCAGGTCATAGAGAGTGTAGCATTACCTAGACGGGGAGGTGATAGGATCAAGAGACTTAAATCCAGGGAATCTTTTTGGATTTTCACATTACAAACACTGGAACCGTGGGGACTGAATAGGGAGTATGAGATCAGTTATTGAATATATTTTGATTATACGTCACAGTGTTTAATAAGTAGGCTGTATGTATATGTATATATATTTGAGTCATTTATTTTTTCTTTTTTATCTTTTCTTTTTCATAGGTTCCTTGATGTATAGGTATGTATCCCCTAAATGAGCGCTTATCTCCTCTTCTTTGGTTTTTTTCTTCCCTTCTTCTCTTTTTATTTTCCTGTTAATATTCTTTGTTTCCTTTCCTCTCATATAGTTTTGCACTACTTAGCGTCAGCATTTTATCTTTTATTCTCCTAGTTCTTTTGATTCCGGTACTATATGAGCGACGCTTTATATGTCTGTGCCTGCGTGGCTTTCTCTCCCTTCTGCTTTACTATATCACTCGGCTTCTCCCGGTGCCATGGTTACGACACATGAGTACTTCTCCTCTCTCTTGTTCGGCTTTTTCCGGGATGACTCGGCTTCACCACATGTGACTGACCGGAGATTACATCAGTGCCCTATATAAGGTCCTTCTACACACTGCTCCATTACTGCTCGGGGAGGCCTTTTCTTATCTTGTTCACCACTAAAGGTATTTATCTTTCACAGCACGCTGAGGCTTGTTTATTTGTTCATTGTTGGTGGTCTTTTTCTTTTTTTCTCCCGGGGACCTCTGGCTCATTATGGGGATACATCGCTACTAACTTTCGTGTGTTTATTTATATCCTTATAGCTTATGTGCTATACATTTTGTGCAGGATTTGTATATTATAGAGCGACTATATACATTTGTACCTCCCCATTCTTATTTTTTCACGGCTCTGACCTCTATTGGGGTGATTATAGACATTTAGTTATTTATTGATTTATTTACCCATTATTTTCTCTTTAGGTTCATTTGGAACCATGCATCATTTATTGTCCTGCCTTCAAGGCCTATATTATGTGAACACCTGGTTTTATGATTAATTTGATAAATGGATATCATATTTACTTTTTTCCATGGTGTTGATTTTGAGAGTTCAGATACATATATGGACTACCAGTATTTTTGTTGATGTTATGTAATAACAGTTCTTGATTTATTATCTGTATTTTCATAGTATACAATTTATTTATGTTGTATTTTTTGTTTTTATTTGTATAGATTGTACCCTTGATAAAGACCTTTTCACGGTCGAAACGTTGGGAAAATCTCTCATTATACTTTGTTTCATGGCTGTGAACCCCCAGAATTAATGAATAAAATTGCATCATTGTGAATTGAAGACAAGACTTTTCTCACCTTTTTTATGTGTGCTGGAGGTTGTTCTATTCTATTGACTTTATTTTTTTCCTCCTAAGCACCTACTTGTATTGAGTGCAAAGTGATCCTGATTATTCATACTGTTCTTAAAGAGGTCATCTCATGTTCATAAATGGTTAAAATTGCAAAGTAACATAGTAACATAGTTATTAAGGTTGAAGGAAGACTTTAAGTCCATCTAGTTCAACCCATAGCCTAACCTAACATGCCCTAACATGTTGATCCAGAGGAAGGCAAAAAAAAAAAAAAACATGTGGCAAACAGTAAACTCCACATTGGGGGGGAAAGATTAAAACAAGCAAATTTTCAATCTACTCATTGGTAATCCTGCAGTCTATCAAAGTGGCTGGTTTCGTAGGCAAGGAGCATGCATATGGAAGCGACTTGCTGTACAGCTTGCAAGTGCCTCTCTGAAGCTGTCTGGATCGCTGCATCTGCCCAGCTTCAGTGTCCAGTGTTCGCTCATCTCTACTCCCATATTTCTTAGGCAAAGCTGTGTCTGGGAGCAGCAGCATCGGACAAAGTATAGTTCAGACCTGCGATCTGTAGCACGTCTGTTATGAATAGGTAATTCAGAACCACAATGGACCTTGAAGTTCAGAGCACACAAGTGACCTGACAAAAACCACAAAACATAGGACGAGCTCTGAGACGTGGAAACTCTGCTGACCGCAATCCCTAAACCTATCAAACCACACTAGAGGTAGCCGTGGATTGCGCCTAACGCTCCCTATGCAACTCGGCACAGCCTGAGAAACTAGCTAGTCCTGAAGATAGAAAAATAAGCCTACCTTGCCTCAGAGAAATTCCCCAAAGGAAAAGGCAGCCCCCCACATATAATGACTGTGAGTTAAGATGAAAATACAAACACAGGGATGAAATAGATTTAGCAAAGTGAGGCCCGACTTACTGAATAGACAGAGGATAGGAAAGATAGCTTTGCGGTCAACACAAAAACCTACAAACAACCACGCAGAGGGGCAAAAAGACCCTCCGCACCGACTAACGGTACGGAGGTGCTCCCTCTGTGTCTCAGAGCTTCCAGCAAGCAAGCAAAACCAAAAAAACAAGCTGGACAGAAAATATAGCAACAAAAGTAACACAAGCAGAACTTAGCTTATGCTGAGCAGACAGGCCACAGGAACGATCCAGGAGGAAGCAAGACCAATACTAGAACATTGACTGGAGGCCAGGATCAAAGCACTAGGTGGAGTTAAATAGAGCAGCACCTAACGACTTAACCTCATCACCTGAGGAAGGAAACTCAGAAGCCGCAGTACCACTCGTGACCACAGGAGGGAGCTTGATCACAGAATTCACAACACACGTCACCCTCTGTCAAGCAGGAGGCAGAAGAGCAGTGCGCTCCTGAAGATCCAAGATGAGTACACCACTTTAAATAAATTTTGGCCACTGAAGTAATTTGCCCTAAAAATATTTCCCGTACCATAACCTTTCACTGTATACACACTATATACACATGTTTTTGAGCTTTTATTGAAAATCATACTTTGCCTAGATATCCATCCAAACTAACCCTTAGATCAGGGTCACAAAACTATAGATTTTCTCATCCGAGAGAATTGGATTGATTATGCTAATGACCCTATGAAAGAACTCTGATCAGAATTTGATCCGAGTGTCAGCATAGCGTGATCCTCTTCTCTTGGATGAGAGAACTGTCGCACACTGTGAAGAGAAGACGGAGAACACAATTTCTCCATCTTCTCCATTGTGTGAGTCAATAGAAATGGGACTGTACTTAGATGTTACGCGAGTACAATCCGATGTTTTCAACGCACCCATAGCCTTGCTTGGGTGAGTGGCATCTGATTCAGAGTTTTTGTCACTGACAGATTTTGTCAGTGAAAAAAATCCTGCATCAGCACTGCCCCATTGAAAAACATTGGTTTGAGTGCTATCCAATAAAAAACTGATGGCACTCATACGATGTATACGGCGGTGTGAGCGAGCCCTTAAACTTCTACAGAAATGAATGTGATTGACAATATAGCCAAAAAGTGACCGCAAACTGTTGATGACCATAGACTGTGGTAACTCGATTCCCAGCTATCAAAACCAGATCAGCCTGTGTAATATGAGCAACTTTAGCTGCCCTTATTATTAGCTTTGTTTTTTCACCGGAAGGCAAACACATTTCTATATGGATATTGCCAGTTGTGAATGAATGGTTTTGACACGCTTGGCTTTCCATCTATTCTCTGGGGTTTACAGCTCGACTATGGTAAACAGTCTGTATTTGTACTATTTGACCCGAAGGCCTTAATTTTGCCTCAGGATTCAGACCATTAAACACTTTAAGCTCTTGACTAACCGTCTCCCTCCTTCTTTGACATCACCACTTATCAGTGTCTGAAGACATCCGTGACTCAAATTCAAAGTCACCTGGAGACAGGTAAGGGGTAATTAACCTTCCATATACAAAAGCGAGACAGGATGAATAACAGACTGTCCTCTGAGCTCCTTAGGTCTCTGTATCCTTGGGTCACATAAATTATTGTGTGCAACAGAGATCACAGTATCCTTCAGTTCACCCGAGGAAGCAGCACTCTCTATCTCTGTCTCTGCTCTCCAGTCAAACCATCCGCACATGCTTATTGCTTTAAAGAAGGAGGCTAAAAGGCTGTCTTCTACAGGAATGGGCACTACTAAAGTCCTAGTGCCTAATGCCTATGTATTCCAAGAAAATTCTTCAATTTTCTTCAGAAAATACTATTGTTCTTAAAGCTCACGGTAATAATATTGTGATACATTTTCTTCCGTTTTGGATAATCTTATCCAGTTCAGAAATACATTTGTTAATAGCATTGAACCGAGGAGGAGAGGCTTTTTTTAAATTTTATACCATAGAAGATCAAATCATACATGTCTAAGTATCATAAGCAAGAACATGTAATGATGTTCTATGCAATCAATCAATAACACTTGTGTCAGCTATTGCTATGTGCAATGGTCATTTATCACCGGATTCAAATCTGACCTAGTGGCAACATTATGTAGTCATACTATTAATAAGTTGTGGTCTGCTGCTTGAAATGTTTTTCCGATCTTAAACTACAAGTCTGCAGTCACTATATGTAATCCTTACATCGCATGTACTGCATACTGTGAGGATTTCCCGGTGTTGACGCCTGGAGTGGCGGTCGTGTGACCACAAGGATGTGATTTGCATACATCCGCTCACGAGCCGACTAGATGGAAGTTGCCTCACTCAATGCAAGTGTATAGAGTGCGGCTGGATAAAGTCTAGTCAGCATGTGGCTGGAAGTATGCATATTGCATACTTGAAGTCTCATGACTTCACTCCTGGCACCAGAGAATCCTCACAGCGTGCAGTACGTGCGATGCAAGGATTTACAAGTCTGCACTCACATATACTGACTGCAGACTTGTAGCTTAAGACTGGACAACTAATTTAAAGAGGATCAGTCGCCAGGTCAAAAGTGGCCAGTTTTCCTCTTATTTTATTCATTTTGATCCCCTAAGTATTCCTTTTATTAAATCCTCCATACGGTTCCAGAGATATTTGCCTTTTTATCTAGTGCTAACATTACAAGCGGGCGTTCATTGTATAATAATTATGCAGAGTCGCATAACGAGATGCCCCCAGAGAATCCTGTGAGCTGCGCCCCATTAGTTACAAACATAAAAATTAGCATTAAATAAAAGAAGCTTATATCTCTTGAACTGTATAGTGGATTTAAAACAAAACGATACAACACAACAAACTGGAATACTCAGGGGAGAAGCAGGAATATAATAAAAGCTGGCCATTTTTGACCTGGTGATAGGTCCTCTTTAAAGAGGTTCTCCAAAACATAAATGTGAATTTTAATATTAATGGATAACTATGTAATTTAAAGAAAAAAAAAATAGCACAACTTTTCTAATCTACTTCAATTAAAAATTCTTTACTGTTCCCTCTCCGCTCTATTTTTCTGTGTTTTTTTTGCATCACATGACATTTTGTTTGAGTCTCTAGCATGCACACGAATATTCCCAAACGGGATGTCACCAGAGTGGCGCAGCGACACCACCCTGAAAGGGATGTAATCAGGGACATCTTTTTTAGGGGATGAGCTAGTCTATAGTTGTTGCTATAGTGAGCATGCGCTGTTTGCCGGTTCTGACGCATGCTCAATATGCGCCCCTGTTTGCCGCTTTATTTACTTTCAATGTGCACTGACAGTGCGCTTCCCTGCTGGCTATAAAGGAACTCTCTTGCTGGCTCATGACTTGTCTTTATAGCTGGAAGGAGAGTGCACAGTCAGTACACATTGAAAGTAACAGAGCTGTGAGCGCATACTGAGCATGTGTCGGAATTGACAACCAGCACATGCTCAGTATAACAGAGACTAGTACAGAAAACACTAGCCCAGCCCCTAAAAAGAACATCCCTGAAGAGGTCTCATTCAGGGTGGAGACTGTAGCGAAGGCAGTGACTGCAGCACCAGCCGCCTGATGACGTCTCATCTAAGAATCAGCAGTGGACAACACGTCATCAGAAAAAAAAAATCACAGATAGGAAGTTAGAGTAGAAAAGGAACAATAGGGAATTTTTAATCCAAGGACCTTATTAAAGTGCTTCGTTTTTTGGGGTCAAATAATTAGAAAGTATTGTTAAATTCACTTTTAGGTTTCAGACAGGCAGCTTCACATGGAAAAAAATATGCAAAGTAGTTCCTATAACACTAGGTTCCCGAAACAGGAACATGGATTACACAGACTTATGTCAGACTGCCATTTGCCTAGTTACAGTATACGAATTACAGCCATTCATGATGCTTTTTCTAAATTGGCCGAATATTTTATTTACAAATGTAGCTGTCTACAAATAATTTATAAATGACTGGTTGCATTCTGTATAAATGCCAAGAGTATCACAGGCTGGATAGGCCAATTTATGTGCATACTGATGGCCAGCTGCAGTGAAAGCAGGTGTTTTTTGCAAACACTATATAAGTGCTGAGGATATTTTGGAAGCCCCATAACTGTTAGTTATTGCCATTTCCAGCACAGATGCTTCTTATTTTAGATGTATATTGTTTGTGAGACAAAATTTAAAGGAGCACTCCTGGAAAATGTTGTACTTTATGTATGGCCAGTACAGTGCAGGAGCAACTGTGCATCACACAGGGATTCTTTCCTTGATGTATACTGAGCGTAATCAGGTCTGATTCTTAGATATTTTGACTCAACCCAAAGGAATAACTATAACTGCACAAAAAAAATTGACATTCTGCAATACCAAAAACTACTGTATGTACTTCTCAAAATCATTTTTTTAGATAGTTACTATATCTCCATTTGTCTGTTCTTGCTAAACTTCAGTGAGTTAGTGAGAGGTCTAGTAAGGCATATTTACCTTTTATGACGGATCAATCACCAGATTTCACAATATAACCTGCATCTATTATTAAATAGATCTCTTAGACCTGATGATGTTGGTTCACTTACATTGAAAATCCATGACAAAATGTTTGCACAAGCCTTTTGAAGGTTTTCCTTCCTGACATTTAAATTAGGATTTTAGGAGTCCAGACTAACTTCATGCTCATCTTAGTATCAGGATTATACACTCATTCTGATGTGAATTTTCCAAGAAAGAAGCCTCATTAGCCATATGAGATCTATTTAGTAATGCATGCAGATTATATTTTGTTATGCACCTGACCTGGTCCATGAGACTTTCTTGTGGTCCATGTCAGGCTTTGCAAGTAGCCCGGTGTGCTCTCATATGTTGGATTTCCTAGGCCTTTATTTAAGCTTCCCAACACACACCTGTATCTTTGTATTATATTAAGACTTTCTAATAACTCTTTTAGTTGGTCTGTGCACAGTTCCTGTCCACAGACTCCAGGACATCTCCTGGTTGCTTGTGGTTCCCAGTCCCTGAGATACTTGTCTGCAGCTTCCACTAACCCTACAGCCTATCAGTGGTCTTCAGGACTTCACTTGTCTGCAGCTTCCAGTATTCTGCTACCTGTTAGTGTTCTTCAGGGCTTGTCTGTAACTTCCAGTAATGCTGCTACCTGTCAGTGGTCTTTAGGACTTCATGTGTTTGTCTGCAGCCTCCAGTAACCATGCTATTTGTCAGTGCTCTCCAAGACCCAGTTTAGATTTTGTTTAACTCTACATGTCTCCCTGAGGCTTCCAAGACGTCTTCTGTCCACTTGCGACTCCCAGGACCCCTTTAAGACTTTCAGTTTGACTGTGTCTGCCTGCAGCTTCCAGGGCATCTCTTGCCTGCTTACAGCATCCTGGACCCTAGTAAGGCTTTCAATTTGCCTCTATGTGTCTGCTTGCAGCTTCCTGGATGTCTCCTGTCCGCTTACAACTTCTAGGCACCCTTTAAGACTTTAAGTTTGCTTCCATTAACTTTGCTATCAGTTTCTTGCATACAACACTTGCCTGCTGCACCAACGCTAGTGGCTCATGATCCCACCAGGATTTTTAATTTAGAGGATCCACCTCACCTAATGTGCCACGCTTTCTGTCACACGTTTCCAGATTACATTGCAGATAAAGCACAAACAAATCAAAGAAGCCCAACTTTTATAATCTAAAATTGTGTCTACATTCCTGGTAATAGAGGAGAGTGAAGGGGGTTAATACCAGCAATCCTGGACTGGTGGTCGAGGGCACTAAGGGGGTTAATTAATGATCTTCCTGATCACTGAGGCAGGAGCCAGGGAGTCTGACAGGCACAGGTTCTCCCAGAACAAGTGGAGTTTAAAGCTGCACAACCACAGCTTAGAAGGAACAATAGTCTATTGCCTTGCCTACTTTAATTAATCAGTTTTGGGTGTGTGCTCTTTGGCGTGGGTTAAGACCTAATTTTTCTAAAGAACTAATTTTTCTAAACTGCTTGTTTCATTAAGATTTTGGTTTAATTTTTAATTTACATGAAAACCTTTGGTAAACTCCAACTTTGCAAGGTTCTTAGAGAGTAAAGAAGAAAAGCAATAAGTGACTCCCATATGGTGCCATAGTGTTATGCAATTCCAGAATTATTTATGCCATGGAGTGTACAGATAAACAGTGCATACATTAACTGGAGAGAACCACATATTTACTGAACAGAGGGTCTAGTGAGTGTCTTAAGTGATATAATACAAACCACTCTGCGCACACAGACCAAATATTGCACACATAGTAAATTAAAGCCATATTGTACCCACATGGTGCCATAGAGTGCCAAGGGCACCAAATTGTCCATACTTTGTTCTAATATATGCACATAGACAGGTACGGACTGGGGCTGAAATTCAGCCTCGGCATTTGAAGTCACACAGGCCCATGTTGTCCCCGTCCCCAAGAACCAGATGGGATATATTACTAATATTTCCCTGGATGGAGGAAAGGAAGATTTACTACAAGACCAATATGTCTAATGATACCTATGGCCTGCTGGGGTAAGTGACGGAGTCAGTCACTTTGTGCTCCATCACAACTCTTAACAGTATGGGAGTCTTGAGAACACCGATTCTGTCAACGACGTAGCAGACAAGGCAGCCCATGAACAGACAGGCCCTTCTGGCAATTGCCAGATGGCCAGTCCGGCCCTGCACATAGCACAGTACTGTGTCCACTTGGCTTGTACATAGTGTAAAAGTGCCAAAGTATCGAAAAACTGTGTCCAAATAGTTCCATACTTTGTCCAAAAAACAGTGTAAATTTTTCTCAGTGATCTAACCAAACATCTCATTGTTTCTGGAACAAAAAATAATTCTTGGGTGGCATGGTGGCTCAGTTGTTACCACTGTTGCTTTACAGCACTAGGATTCTGGGCTGAAATCCCACCAAGGACAGCTTCTGCAAAGAATTTGTATGTTCTCCACGTGTTTGCATGGTTTTTGTCCCACACGCCAAAGACCTACTGATAGGGAATTTAGATAGTGAGCCTCAACGGGGACAGTGATGATAATGTCCGTAAAGTGCTGTAGAATTAATGGCGCTATATAAGCAAGTCATAAAAATAATTCTTCATTACTGTATAAAAGAGTTTTGCTAGTAATGTGGTGGTGACAGCACTTTGTTGACTAGGCTGAACAGGAAAGGGTACATCTAGAAAGCTAAAATACAGTGGGGTGTAGGATATTTTGGTTACATGTACACCCAATGGTCTGTGTGACAATTCGAAGAGTTATAATAGGAGCTACAGTATATTGGGTGTCAAACCCCTTCATCAAGATTTAGCTAAGAAACTGTTGAACCAAATTTTTAACAACTTGACAGAAGAGGATATACCAACGACTTAGATGTACATGTACCGTTTTTTCCATGGAAGAGTAAATACGGCCAACGGTCGTTGACTTAATCGCATCCACAATGCCCTTCATAAAGTCATATTCGTCATCTTTGTGATCGGTATACATGTCAGTTCACTTCTAGTAAATACACAGTCTGTCCTAAACATTGGTTTAGTCAACAATACATCTCTGTCCGGTGAGTCAGTGCTGTAACAACAACAACAACATTCACCATTGGATGCCTCTATTTTAGATTTCTTGTTTATTCTTTCATAGACCAGAAAGTCATGAGAAATTCTAGCTTTGTTCGTAGCTTTTTTTAAATATTAGAACTGTACTCTATAATATGCTACTATGTCCCGCTCTCCTCCATCAGCCACTGCCTGCACTGAACTTTCAATCTCTGCAATGTTTTTAGATCCTGTTTATACAGTGGATAAACATTTCAAAAGATCGGAAATAACTCCGAACAAGAATGCAAATTCCATCTGGGCAAGCTCTTGTTTGGCTCCTGTTGCTGCCACCAAATTGTCAACTGGAGTTCTACTTTCTAGGCAGCACTACAGATGTCACTGTAGAAGATTGCAGGCGGTGGGTGACACAGGAGTCTTAGGTACCGTGGTGGGTGACGCAGCAGTCTTAGGTACCGCGGTGGGTGACACAGCAGTCTTAGGTACTGCTACATTGTACTTCAATTGGGAACTATACTCTTTCTTCTGGCCATGAGTCCAGCCCATTAAATCAGTTGTGACTCCTCCTATTGCTACTTCTTTACCTAGTGGTCTTCATATGCATAAAAGATGCCCTTCTTTGTCCTACACACCACCTTGGCATACATAACCACACTGTGAGACAATGTAATATAGCAGGAATATACCAGAATCCAAGGTCCCAACTGCTACTGTGTGAGCATGAAACAATCTCCTGTATTCTTTAGGTATAGGCTAATACATCATACAAGTAATAAGCCGGCTTGGTGAATGAGACAATTGTATACAGTCTTTCCAGAATTTTCATCACATGACTGGGTTTCAATTTAAATCCCCATGAAGGCAAAAGGGTTTACAGCTAAAAAAAATGGTTTCTGTGTATGCAAAAATCTGTCATTATATACACTGTGCTTAACCCTCATATGTAAAAGAAAAAAAAATGCCAGCCTGCAGATTCCAAATCGCAGGCAGCTGACAGCACAGAAACACGACATCCCTTATACAAACAGTGTCCGCCAGAGTCATCCTATGGCTGTCACACTCATCCAATCAGATAATCATCATCACACTGCTAAAGGCCTACAGCACATTCTTCCCAGGTGGGAACATGTGCAGGACAATCTTATACATATCTGTGATTACTTCAATGTGGCATAATCTCCAAAGTGCCTATGAGGAGCACCCCGAGCATGCCACATTGGCACCTCCACAGCATTGCAGTCTACACACTGTATGACTAGGTACACTTAGCTATTTGTTCTTAGTGGTGCAATTTTATAAAATGTAGCACTCCCAAATCTGCTATCTAATAATGCACATGCCATCCTTTCTGGTAACTTTAGTAACGATGCCCATGCCCATCCATGCTGATAAATTTACTAACAATGCCCATGCCATCCATTCTTGTAAATTTACTAACAATGCCCATGCCATCCATTCTAGTAAATTTACTAACAATGTCCATGCCATCCATTCTAGTAAATTTACTAACAATGTCCATGCCATCCATTCTAGTAAATTTACTAACAATGCCCATGCCATCCATTCTAGTAAATTTACTAACAATGCCCATGCCATCCTTTCTGGTAAATTTACTAACAATGCCCATGCCATCCTTTTTTGGCTAAATTACTAACAATGCCCATGCCATCCATTCTGGTGCATTACTAACAATGCCCATGCCATCCATTCTTGTTAAATTACGAATAATGCCTTTGCCATCCGTTCTGGCGCATTACTAATAATGCCCATGCTATCCTTTCTGGTGAATTTACTAACGATGCCCATGCCATCCGATCTGGTGCATTACTAATAATGCCCATGCCATCCTTTCTGGTACATTACTAACAATGCCCATGCCATCCGGTCTGGTGAATTTCATACAAGCATGAAGTGCACCTGAGGTGCCACCCTACACAACACTTGTGTCATATTTGTCATCTGGTAAGACAATGAATAGAATACCGTAATTTAGAAACAACTCTAAATCTGAGATCTAAGATACCAAGATACAAGCTGCGATTAAAATGAAGAACGCCAAGTACAAGAAGACAACTCATGCAAATAAACTGCTGGCTCAGCACATAGCACGATGTGTGAACTCATCCTACAGAACAGAACTGTGAAATATATTGGGTACATGTGAAGAAATACAGAATGACAAGAAACTGTGCTGAACATATCTTGTGTGTCTGTAGCTCACCTGGCTATTGTGCTTGGAGTTCTTCTGAGGTAAAGTTGCTGTTTGTGCCCCTAGTAGGCATAGGGCAGATAGGATGAGGAGGGGATGCATCCTCAGGGCAGGGCACAGGTTGTCAGTAGAGGTAGTGCTACTGTCTGGGCTGCAGACTCTTTGTTCTTTCTTTGTCTCTTCTTCTTTCTGTGCCTCCTCTCCTCTATGTGAATGTGTGGAGGAGCTGCCTGGTGCCTGTGTCAGTGAGCAGAGAATCCCTGCTGGGGATTTATACTCCTCTGTGCCTTTTGTTCTCTTCACTTTTATGGCCTGAAGTGACACATCTGAACAGAATCACGTGCTAAATGTTTGGGAAGGAGAGACACAGAGGGGTTGACTAAGGAGAGGGGTTCACTGGAGAGGAGGAGGGAGACGTTAATCTCCTTCCCATAAACAAAAAAAAAATGAAGAAAGAAGTCTAAGGACTTTACTGAAAGTTTACACTGTGGTGTGTTACTGGTGTTACTGTAATGTGGGGCTTCAGATACATAACAAACACAAAGAGAGAGCTACAAATACATTATGAACTTGTCAAACAATTTCAAGTTATGGAATTTGTGGCTTGGTACTACATAAAGCCCTCATAAAATACTGATTGACGTACCCCACTGAATCAATGTATTGAGAACTGCCAGAAACTGAGTTTCAGCCAAGTAAAAAAAAAATTGACAAGACTGTATGACTAATTTTATTGCTTCCCAACAAGATTAGAGGCAGTAGAATGGCCTTGATGCTACTCATTTTTGCTAGATCTATTCACTAAGCAGACTTCAGATTTCTCCCCCAATGTCTATGGACTATATATGACCAGCTTTATATTTATAAGATTGGTTGGTCACGTTAGGGGGGCACTTGCTGAACCTGGGTCTTGTCATTCAGAATGTGGGGAGTCCACAATTTAGCCCAGAACTAACACTCATTCCTAGTAGATCTGACACGGTCAAAATTTTGGTCAAAGTTTCTGCCCGCTCTTTCTAGGACCGATTTTTGGGGGAACAAGAATGCAAATGTTTTTAGATCCTGTTTATACGGTGGATAAACATTTCAAAAGATCGGAAATAACTCCGAACAAGAATGCAAATTCCATCTGGGCAAGCTCTCCTTTGGCTCCTGTTGCTGCCACCAAATTGTCAACTTGTGTTCTACTTTTTAGGCAGCACTACAGATGTCACTGTAGAAGTCTTGAAGGCGGTGACACAGCAGTCTTGGATACCACTACATTGTACTTCAATTGAGAACTATACTCTTTGAAGTGTCAGCCATAAGGCCACTAAGTGGCCATGTGACATGCCATTCTCGAGGATGGTTTACAGAGGTCCAGCAACTGGCCCAGGACTGGGATTGGGAAGCGGTCAGTTGACCACTGTTTAGTATATGTCATTGTGTGCGCAGTGACCTGAAAAGAAGAAAAGTTGTTGGACTCTCTCTCCAATATTATATATCTGCTTGGTTAATACATTACTATATTTATTCGGATAATAAGAGGTTTATTTTATGACTTAATTAAAGTTAATAGTTAAGCAGTTTTCAATAAAAAAAAAATATTTAAGAGGCATTGGCAAAACATAATCCACACTAAACTTATCTTGGAATATCTTCAGCAATCTGTGGCGTATGTTAGGCTTCATTCAGATGTCTGTTTTCACATGTTCCATATGTGGTTTTCACGGATAACACGCATACCCATTAAAGTCTATGGAGCTGTTCACATGTCCGTGTTTATTTGTGAATCGTGTGCAAAAAGTTCACGGAGATATGTTTTTGATTGGAGTCACAGAAGAAAAGTACCAATACAAGTCTATGTGTCGATGAAAATCACAGACAACAGACAGATGGCAGTATACCATTCGTGTGCTGTCTGAGCATTAATGAAATGAATAGGAGAAGGTTTGTCATTTATTTATCCATGCGAGAAAATCACTAACCAAACACTGATGGTAAAAACTGACACTGACAAAAAAAGGATTCAAAACACTGATGACTCGTGGACTTTTTTGTGTACCAGAAAAATCACAGATGTATGAATGAGCCTATACAGTGCTCCCATAAATTGGAATTATCACTTGGAAAAGGTTGACCTCACATAGTGTAATCTGAGCGCAGTAGCAGACCTGTTAATCTCTTAGGGTACCGTCACACTATACGATTTACCTACGATCACGACCAGCGATACGACCTGGCCGTGATCGTAGGTAAGTCGTAGTGTGGTCGCTGGGGAGCTGTCACACAGACAGCTCTCCAGCGACCAACGATGCCGAGGTCCCCGGGTAACCAGGGTAAACATCGGGTTACGCGCTTAGTAACCCGATGTTTACCCTGGTTACCAGCGTTAAAAAAAACAAACAGCACATACTTACATTCCGGTGTCTGTCCCTTGCCGTCTGCTTCCCGCACTCACTGACTGCCGGCCGTAAAGTGAAAGCACAGCACAGCGGTGACGTCACCGCTCTGCTCTGCTTTCACTTTACGGCCGGCAGTCAGTGAGTGCAGGAAGCAGACGGCAAGGGACCTGACGGACACCGGAATGTAAGTATGTGCTGTTTGTTTTTTTTCACATTTACGCTGGTAACCAGGGTAAACATCGGGTTACTAAGCACGGTCCTGCGCTTAGTAACCCGATGTTTACCCAGGTTACAAGCGAACGCATCGCTAGATCGGTGTCACACACACCGATCCAGCGATGACAGCGGGAGATCCAGCGACGAAAGAATGTTCCAAACGATCTGCTACGACGTACGATTCTCAGCAGGATCCCTGATCGCTGCTGCGTGTCAGACACAGCGATATCGTATGGATATCGCTGGAACGTCACGAATCGTACCGTCGTAGCGATCGAAATGGCACTGTGTGACGTACCCTTAGTACAAACGGGCACAGCAGGTGTCTACTTGTCTATTTGTACTGTGAGAGAGGAAGCATCACATAGTTGTAAGATTTCTCTTCCAAATGCAAATTTGCCTAATCATTCCAAATTATGGAGCCCAGAATGACCAGCCTAATTTCCTTTGCAAAACTTTTCCCTCTCTTGTTGTGAAGGCCAGATACACAATGCTGAGGTCGATAGAATGGATTGAGTATCATACTTTACAATTAATGATGCCAGCCGGTGGCGTAGCCTGAAGCTTGTGGGCCCTAATGCAAAATCTCCAATGGGGCCCCCAACTATTGAAAGTCTTTAATAGTAATTATAGTCACGCCACTGAACCCAGCTTCAGTGTTTGCTGGACATTAACATGTCAGGAAGCAGTTGACCATCAGCCTTAACCTCTTTTAGGCCCCGTGAGACCAGCCTTTGTATAGGATCCCTTGGATTTGCAGCACAAAGTTCTGCAATTGCCCCATTCACATGAATGGTGTTTCGAGAAATCCACGGACATGTTGTTGAAACAACCCAATTAGACATACACACTTGCCACGTATAATTATACCCTCAGAGGTTTCCTTTTACACTGAACAGGAGGTTCATCCATCACACTCGACACTTGGATGCATCTTATGTACAAACAACAAACTTGCACACCGCTTGTAGGAATTCATCCAGACTGAGACAATTCCAGAACGAGGCAAACTAAAACATAGCTTTGAACGTCCAAAAAAAGAATCCAGCCAAAATGAAAACATGGTGCTGCTTCAAACACCAGGTGTCCATTCACCTGACACCTGCTGGTGCACGTTTCCAGACCTCCATAAATATGTCTACAAACACAACCTCAAACCTTATGCAGAGGCTCAACGATAAATTGCAATGAGATATTATATAGTAAAAAATTTTATTTTTATTTTAAACATTAAAAAGTATGTAGCTCAAGCTCAGGAACATACAAAGAGTGCAGGAGCATTGGGACATAAATAACAATCTGCACAGGAAACCTTGCACTGCCAAACAATAAATATAAATGAAAAAGCACTAAACATGCAAAAACAATATGAAAAATAATGAAATTGATGATTTACAAATAAAGTGCATAGTGCATATTGCAAATATTAGAATTATTCATAAATTGTGCATGGGCTTTTAGCCTAAATGTAATGAGTGCTACTAGCAAATTAACCTGAAGCTCATGTGAAACTCATGGTGTTAGAAAGAGTGCAATACCTGTAAGTGCTGAGTGCAAAAGAGTCCCTGCTGTCTCGCGCTCTCACCCCGACAGCGCCGTTTCGCGTTAAGCTTCTTCCATGAAAGACCTTTGTTGACACAGTTTTGATAACAGTGATGTTACGACTCCAGCACATGACTGCTGCAGCCAATGACTGAGTTCACCAGTCATGCTGAGGTAGATATCTGATCCCAATAACTGGTTGTATTTACAATGAACTGTAAAATGATGTAAAAATGAACTGTACAATGACAATAATCTGAATAAAAATGACAGTGGCAAAAAATCCCCTATTGTTATGTGCTGTCCAAGAAATTGTCCACCCTGGCCTTCTGTTATTTTCTGTAACTATTCCACGTTTAACAGGGTGTTTAATACAAAATTGTAAGCTTCACCACTTTGAAGTACACATGATGTGTTGGTTATTTGTATCACATTTTTTAGCACACGTGGCAATTAAAAATTTGTGGTATTTCAATTTTGTTTTTATTCACAGCATTTACCATGCTGGTTAAGTAATTGTACATTTGGATACATCAGATATTTGCTGAGGAAAAAATGTACACAAAATGCAGTTTTTAAATTTAGGTCTTTATTATTAAGTGAAAAAGAAATCCAAACCTACAGGGCCCAGTGTGAAAAAGTGATTGCCCCCTAAACCTAATAATTGGTTGGGTCACCCTTAGCAGCAACTGTAATCAAGCATTTGTGATAACTGGAAATGAGTCTTTTACAACACTCTGGAGGAATTTTGGCCTAATCATCTTTGAAGAATTGTTGTAACTCAGCCACATTGGAGGGTTTCCGAGAATGAAATGACTTTTTAAGGTCATGCCACAGCATCTTAATCGGATTAAGGTCAGGAATTGACAAGGCTACTCCAAAGTCTTAATTTTGTTTTTCTTAAGCTATTCAGAGGTGGACTTGCTGCTGTGTCATTATCCTGCTCCATAACCTAGGTGCACTTCAGCTGGAGGTAGCTTGAGTAGCCGGACATTCTCCTTCAGGATTTCTTTGGTACACAGCAGAATGCATGGCTCCATTTACCAAGTCTTCCAGGTACTGAAGCAGCAAAACAGCCCCAGACCATCACACTACCACCATATTTTATTGTTGGTATGATGTTCCTTTTCTGAAATGCTGTGTTACTTCTACACCAGATGTAGTAGGATTTACACCTTCCAAAAAATTCAACTTTTATCTCGTCAGTCCACAGAGTATTCTCCCAAACATCTTGGGGATCATCAAGATGTTTTCTGGCAAAACTGAAAAGAGCCTTTATGTTCTTATTGCTCAGCAGTGGTATTCGTTGTAGAGCTCTGCCATGTATGCCATTTTTGCCCAGTCTCTTTCTTATGGAGTCATGAACACTGACCTTAACTAAAGCAAGTGAGGCCTCCTGTTCTTTGGATGTTGTTGTGCGGTCTTTGTGACTTCTTGGATGAGTCATCACTGCGCTCTTGGGGTAATTTTCATTGACCCACCACTCGTGAGCCGGTTTACCAATGTTTTTGCCATTTGTGGATAATGGCTCTCACTGTGGTTGACTGCAGTGCAAAAACTTGCTTTAGAAATGGCTTTATAACCTTTTCCAGACGGATAGATCTCAATTACTCCGTTTCTTATTCGTTACATAGAATTGTACAAATATTTTAGGGTATGCAAAGTAATAATCAATTACTTTTAGTTAACTACAATGTAATCAACATAACAGAAAAAGTGAGGTAACTTCACACTGATACAGATTTCAGCTACTTTTTAAAGGTGTTAATGCTGAATGAAGACACAGTCACACATTACCCCTGCAGAGACTGCTAATAAAAAAGGATGAACAGAGCAGGAGGTGCTCATGCAGCTAAACTCTGTGATCTTGCACATACCGGAGATTTCATGTGAAGGTTTCCCTCACTGTGACAGTCATATGCCCAAAAGGGCCATATTACCAGAAATCGTACTCATAACACACCCCTTTTAACAATTCTTTTTCACTTTTTTTCAAACTGAAACATATTTTTTTATATACTCCAAAAATATATTCATTAACTTGATATATAATTGCTTAACTTCCCACAAAGGAACTCTGTATCAGATTGCTACTTACAGTGGGGAAAATAAGTATTTGATACACTGCCGATTATTTTGAAGTTTTCCCACCTACAAGGAATGGAGAGGTCTGTAATTTTACCTGTGAGAGTCAGAATGTAAAAACAAGAACCAGAAAATCAAATTGTATGATTTTTACATAATTAAATTGCATTTTATTGCATGAAATAAGTATTTGATCACAACCAGCAAGAATTCTGGCTCTCCTACTCTGTACTCATTACCTGTATTAATTGCACCTGTTTGAACTAGTCACCTGTATAGCAGATGCCTGTCCACACACTCAATCAATCACACTGCAACCTTTCCACCATGGCCAAGACCAAAGAGCTGTCTAAGGACACCAGGGAAAAAACCGTAGACCTGCACAAGACCATAGGAAAGAAGCTTGGTGTGAAGGCTTGTAGGGTAAGGATGATTCTGAGAAAGGTCAGGAACCAGCCCAAAACTACACAAGAGGACCTGGTCAATGACATGAAGAGAGCTGGGACCACAGTCTCAAACATTACAATTAGTAACACACTACTCTGTCATGGATTAAAATCCTGCAGGGCACGCAAGGTCCTCCTGCACATGCCAGCACATGTCCTTTGAAGTTTGCCAATTACCATCTGGATCATCCAGAGGAGTGGGGGAAGGTCATGAAACCAAAATAGAACTTTTTGGCATCAACTCCACTCGCAGTGTTTGGAGAAAGAACAATGATGAGTACAACCCCAAGAACATTTTCCCAACCATGAAGCATCATGGGGGAAACATCATTCTTTGGGGGTGCTTTTCTGCAAAAGGCACAGGACTGCACCGTACTGAAGGGAGGATGGATAGGGTCATGTATCACAAGATTTTGGCCAACAACCTCCTTCCCTCAGTAAGAGCATTGAAGGTGGGTCGTGGCTGGGTCTTCCAGCATGACAATGACCTGAAACACACAGCAAGGGCAACTAAGGAGTGGCTCCGAAAGAAGCATTTCAAGGTCCTGAAGTGGTCTAGCCAATCTCCAGACCTGAACCCAATAGAAAATCTTTGGAGGGAGCTGAAACGCAATCTTGCCCAGCGACAGCCCAAAACAGTCAAGAACTACAGTAAAAATCTGACCCCTGTAATTAGAAACAAAAGTTACAGTACTAACTATTAAGTTATGTTTTTCTATTATATCAAATACTAATTTTATGCAATAACATGCAAAGTAATTATGTAAAAATCATACAATGTGATTTTCTGTTTTTTTTTTTTCGTTTTTTTTTAAGATTCTGTCACTCACAGTGGAAATGTACCTATGATAAAAACTTGCAAAATGGGCAGTGTATCAAATACTTATTTTCCCCGCTGTATATAGCATAATATAAACTTTTAGAAAATCACACAGACTGGCATAGTATGTTCACAATATAAAAAATACAATGTTTTATTATGATAAATCACAATGAAACACAGGAAATGCAAACACCGATGACCATACGTTATTGGGTACATAGCATGCAATTGTTTAATAGAACATAAGGAGATGGTGACATGGGATGTATCAAACATTGGGGTTACAGTGTTCCAATAGCAAACACCCATAGTCATGAACATGATGTATATTCAATGTTTTGAATAAGCACTTCATCACACATGCAGTAGCATAACTAGAATCTATGTCTTCCATCCTCCGCCCCTTCATGGCAAAATTCCCCTCATCCTAGTATATATGTCCTCGATCCTGAGCCCCTTCCTGGTATATATGTTTCCCATCCTGGGCTCATACAGGTATATATAACCTCCATCCTGGTATATAAGTTCCCCATCCTTGTATATACAGTATGTCTTTTGCATCAATTACTGCATGGTTGCGGTGTGGCGTGGAGGAGATCAGCCTTTGGCACTGCTGAGGTGTTATGGAAGCCCAGGTTGCTTTGATAGCAGCCTTCAGCTTGTCTGCATTATTGGGTGTGGTGTCTCTCATCTTCCTATTGACAATACCCCATAGATTCTCTATGAGGTTAAGGTCAAGTGAGTTTGCTGGCCAATCAAGCACAGTGATACTGTTGTTTCTAATCGAAGTATTGGTACTTTTGGCAGTGTTGACATTTGCCAAGTCCAGTTGCAGAATGAAATTTCCATCTCCAAAAAGCTTGTCGGCAGAGGGAAGCATGAAGTGTTCTACAATTTCCTGGTAGATGGCTGCACTGACTTTGGTCTTGATAAAACACAGTGGACCTACACCAGCAGATGACATGGCTCCCCAAACCATCACTGATTGTGGAAACTTCACACTAGACCTCAGGCAGCTTGGATTGTGTGCCTCTCCACTCTTCCTCCAGACTCTGGGACCTTGATTTCCAAATGAAATGCAAAACTTAAACAGGGGCGTTCCCGCTGTTGGTCTGGGTCCGGCGCCTCCCATCTTCATCAGATGACATCCTCTTCTGGTCTTCACGCTGCGGCTCCAGCGCAGGCGTACTTTGTCTGCCCTGTTGAGGGCAGAGCAAAGTACTGCAGTGCGCAGGCTCCGGGAAAGGTCAGAGAGGCCCGGCGCCTGCGCACTGCTGTACTTTGCTCTGCCCTCAACAGGGCAGACAAAGTACGCCTGCGCTGGAGCCGCAGTGTGAAGACCAGAAAAGGACGTCATCTGATGAAGATGGGAGGCGCTGGACCCGGACCAACAGCGGGAACGCCCCTGGGTGAGTATAATCTAATGTCTTTTTCTCATCTTTTAGGATACATCGGGGGCTTATCTACAGCATTACAGAATGCTGTAGATAAGCCCCTGATGCCGGTGGGCTTACCTCACCTGCGATTTTGGGGGTGACAGGTTCCCTTTAATGACCAGGCCAATTTTTACAATTCTGACCACTCTCACTGGAACGCTCGCCAGGGCCGTGGGGTACTCAATACCGGGTCGGGTACTTAAAGGGATGTGTCCCATTGGTGGAGACCCGGTCCGTGGCCCTGGGTGCCCATGTTAAGGGGACGGTCTTTAAAGGGATTTGTGAGATAATAAGAGTTTGTGACGCCACCTGTGGTATTTGGTCAGAGATGACCGACGCTGCTTAAGGGGTCCACTGGGGTGATGTTATGGCAGCTGAGATGGTATAGCTTCCCACAGGTGAAGCTGGGTCTCCAGGGCTCCCGGTGTAGTAAATGAAGATGGTGAGTGGTGCGATAAAGAAGGGAAGACACATGTTTGCAGTCTCTTTACCTGGTTTACTGATGGTAGCAGGCAGCCCCAGTCCAGGGCACCAGATCACAGGTACATTCAGGGTTCCGGCCGGCTTGGAAGCGAGTTCAGAGTCCCCTTTAACCAGGTGGAGTTAAAAGCCTTCCTTTTAGCGTGGTGGTATTGTAGTCCCTTACTGCCTAAGGCTTCTGGCAAGGTCCTCTCAGTTCTCTCTGTCCCCCTTTAGGTAGGACTCAAACGCATATGACAGGGGACTCGAGACTTTTTACAGGACCTCTATCACAACCCGGGCTCTATTTGTCACTGTGTCTCCTGGGTGTTAGGGTGGACAAGTTACATGTAGTCTAGCTGTCCTACCGGTTTCTGCTGTGCCTCCTAGAGTATGACACAACCTCGGTCTTCTGAGGTGCTGTAGCTCCTAGATAGTGAGATACAGAAGGCTGTTCTTCCTTCTGTATCTCGCTATCTAGGAGCTACAGCACCTCAGGCTGTACGGCCCCTCACCAGTCCTTCTGCCTCAGACCAGACTGCTCCAGTATGCTGTCCGGCACCAACTGTCTAACTCTTCCCAACTGCCTAGCAACTGCCTAGCAACTAACTCCTCCTCCCGACCAGAAAGAGCAGCTCCCCCTGAAGTCGGGTGTACACACTCTGCCCCAAGGTCCTGGTTGTCATAGTAGCATTGCTTTCCTCATGGGGAGAGTGATGTCACGCTTGGAAGTGATGAAGGGTTCCTTTTGACAAATAATCAGCACATACAACATCATTCTACTCCAGGCCAGAAGGGGGAGCTCTACACCCGACTTTATGGGGGAGCTGCTCCCTCTGGTCGGGAGAAGGAGTTTGTTGCTAGGCAGTTGCTGGCAGTTAGGAAGAATTAGACAGTTGGTGCCAGACAGCAGACTGGAGCAGTTTGAGACAGAAGGATGAGTGAGGGGCTGTACCGCCTGAAGTGCTGTAGCCCCTAGGTAGCGAGATAGAGAAGAACAGCCTGTAGCAAATTTCCCAGACAGCGAAGCACAGGAGAGTGACAACAGGGGAGAATAGCGGTAACCGGGCTACCTCCCTGATTGAGCGCAGATACCGGTAACCGCAAGAACGAGGTTGTGTCATACTCCAGGAGGCACAGCAGAAACCGGTAGGACAGCTAGACTACATGTAACCTGTCCGCCCTAACACCCAGGAGACACAGTGACACATAGAGCCCGGGTCATGATAGAGTTCCTGTAAAAAGGCTTGAGTCATCTGTCATACGGGTTTGTGTCCCACTTCAACAAAGGACAGAGAGAACTGAGAGGTCCTTGCTACAAAACCATAGGCATAAGGGACTATAACAACACAGCGCTAGAAGGAAGGCTTTTAACTCCACCTGATAAAACTGGACTCTGGATTATAACAACACAGCGCTAGAAGGAAGGCTTTTAACTCCACCTGATAAAACTGGACTCTGGACTATAACAACACAGCGTTAGAAGGAAGGCTTTTAACTCCACCTGATAAAACTGGACTCTGGACTATAACAACACAGCGTTAGAAGGAAGGCTTTTAACTCCACCTGATAAAACTGGACTTTGAACTCGCTTCCAAGCCGTCCGGACCCTGCCTGTACTTGTGATCTGGTGCCCTGGACTGTGGCTACCTGCTGCCATCAGTAAACCAGGTAAAAAGACTGCACAACTGAATCCTTTGTTCTTTACTGCACCACTCACCATCTTCCATCTATTCACCGGGAGCCCTGGGGACCTACTTCACCTGTGGGAAGTTATACCATCTGGCTGCCATAACATCACTCCAGAGGACCCCTTTAAGCAGCGTCGGTCACCCCTGACCGAATACCACAGGTGGTGTCACGAACATTCCTCTATTTAAAAAAAACCCTTTAATGACTATCCCTTTAACATGGGCGCCCAGGGCCACGGACCGGGTCGTTGCCGCCGTGACACATTCCTTTAAGTACCGTACCCTGGCGGGAGTTTCATTTTGGCGTCACAAACAGGATTTGAACTTGTGCGGGGAAACCCCATTAAGTTATTAGCCCCTTAGTAACAGAGCCAATTTGGTACTTAATGACCAGCCCAATTTTTACAATTCTGACCACTGTCACTGGAACGCCCGCCAGAGCCGTGGGGTACTCGATACCGGGTCGGGTACTTAAAGGCGGTGGCGACCCGGTCCGTGGCCCTGGGTGCCCATGTTAAGGGGACGGTCTTTAACCCCTTAAGCCCCGAGGGTGGTTTGCACGTTAATGAACGGGCCAATTTTTACAATTCTGACCACTGTCCCTTTATGAGGTTATAACTCTGGAACTCTTTAACGGATCCTGGTGATTCTGACATTGTTTTCTTGTGACATATTGTACTTCATGGTAGTGGTAAAATTTATTCGATATAACTTGCGTTCATTTGTGAAAAAATGGAAATTTGGCGAAAATTTAGAAAATTTCGCAATTTTCCAACTTTAAATTTTTATGCCCTTAAATCACAGAGATATGTCATGCAAAATACTTAATAAGTAACATTTTCCACATGTCTACTTTACATCAGCACAATTTTGGAATCAAAATTTTTTTTTGTTAGGGAGTTATAAGGGTTAAAAGTTGACCAGCAATTTCTCATTTTTACAACACCATTTTTTTTTAGGGACCACATCTCATTTGAAGTCATTTTGAGGGGTCTATATGCTAGAAAATTCCCAAGTGTGACACCATTCTAAAAACTGCACCCCTCAAGGTGCTCAAAACCACATTCAAGAAGTTTATTAACCCTTCAGGGGTTTCACAGGAATTTTTGGAATGTTTAAATAAAAATGAATATTTAACTTTTTTTTCACACAAAATTTATTTCAGCTCCAATTTGTTTTATTTTACCAAGGGTAACAGGATAAAATGGATGCCAAACGTTGTTGTACAATCTGTCCTGAGTACGCTGATACCCCATATGTGGGGGTAAACCACTGTTTGGGCGCATGGCAGAGCTCGGAAGGAAAGGAGCGCCATTTGACTTTTCAATGCAAAATTGACAGGAATTGAGATGGGACGCCATGTTGCGTTTGGAGAGCCACTGATGTGCCTAAACATTGAAACCCCCCACAAGTGACACCATTTTGGAAAGTAGACACCCTAAGGAACTTATCTAGATGTGTGGTGACCACTTTGACCCACCAATTGCTTCACAGAAGTTTATAATGCAGAGCCGTAAAAATAAAAAATCATATTTTTTCACAAAAATGATCTTTTCACCCCCAATTTTTTATTTTCCCAAGAGTAAGAGAAGAAATTGGACCTCAAAAATTGTTGTCCAATTTGTCCTGAGTACGCTGATACCCCATATATGGGTGTAAACCAGGGGTCCCCAACTCCAGGCCTCGAGGGCCGCCAACAGTGCAGGTTTTCAGGATTTCTTTAGTATTGCATCGGTGGTAATGTGATCATCTGCACAGGTGATGATTCCAACCCCTGTGCAATACTAAGGAAATCCTGAAAACCTGCACTGTTGGCGGCCCTCGAGGCCTGGAGTTGGGGACCCCTGGTGTAAACCATTGTTTGGGCGTATGGCAGAGCTCGGAAGGAAAGGAGCGCCATTTGACTTTTCAATGCAAAATTGACTGGAATTGAGATGGGACGCCATGTTGCGTTTGGAGAGCCCCTGATGTGCCTAAACATTGGAACCCCTCACAAGTGACACCATTTTGGAAAGTAGACCCCTTAAGGAACTTATCTAGATGTGTGGTGAGCACTTTGACCCAACAAGTGCTTCACAGAAGTTTATAATGCAGAGCCGTAAAAATAAAAAAAAATCTTATTTTTTCACAAAAATGATCTTTTCGCCCCCAATTTTTTATTTTCCCAAGGGTAAGAGAAGAAATTGGACCACAAAAGTTGTTGTGCAATTTGTCCTGAGTACGCTGATACCCCATATGTGGGGTAAACCACTGTTTGGGCGCATGGCAGAGCTCGGAAGGAAAGGAGCGCCATTTGACTTTTCAATGCAAAATTGACTGGAATTGAGATGGGACGCCATGTTGCGTTTGGAGAGCCCCTGATGTGCCTAAACATTGGAACCCCTCACAAGTGACACCATTTTGGAAAGTAGACCCCTTAAGGAACTTATCTAGATGTGTTTTGAGAGCTTTGAACCCCCAAGTGTTTCACTACAGTTTATAACGCAGAGCAGTGAAAATAATTTTTTTTTTTTTCGCAAAAATTATTTTTTAGCCCCCAGTTTTGTATTTTCACAAGGGTAACCGAATAAATTGGACCCCAAAAGTTGTTGTCCAATTTGTCCTGAGTATGCTGATACCCAATATGTGGGGGGGAACCACTGTTTGGGCGCATGGCAGAGCTCGGAAGGGAAGGAGCGCCATTTGGAATGCAGACTTAGATGGATTGGTCTGCAGGAGTCACGTTGCATTTGCAGAGCCCCTGATGTACCCAAACAGTACAAACCCCCACAAGTGACCTCATATTGGAAACTAGACCTCCCAAGGAACTTATCTAGATGTGTTGTGAAAACGTTGAACCCCCAAGTGTTTCACTACAGTTTATAACGCAGAGCCATGAAAATAAAAATTCTTTTTTTTTTCACAAAAATGATTTTTTAGCACCCAGCTTTGTATTTTTACAAGGGTAACAGAATAAATTGGACCCCAAAAGTTGTTGTCCAATTTGTCCTGAGTACGCTGATACCCCATATGTGGGGGGGAACCACTGTTTGGGCGCATGGCAGAGCTCAGAAGGGAAGGAGCGCCATTTGGAATGCAGACTTAGATGGATTGGTCTGCAGGCATCACGTTGCATTTGCAGAGCCCCTGATGTACCCAAACAGTACAAACCCCCCACAAGTGACCTCATATTGGAAACTAGACCTCCCAAGGAACTTATCTAGATGTGTTGTGAAAACTTTGAACCCCCAAGTGTTTCACTACAGTTTACAACGCAGAGCCATGAAGATAAAAAATCCTTTTTTTTCCCACAAAAATGAATTTTAGCCCCCCAAATTTTTATTTTCCCAAGGATATCAAGAGAACTTGGACCCAAAAAGTTGTTGTCCAATTAGTCTCGAGTACGCTGATACCCCATATGTTGGGGTAAACCCCTGTTTGGGCGCACGGGAGAGCTCGGAAGTGAAGGAGCACTGTTTTACTTTTTCAATGCAGAATTGGCTGGAATTGAGATCGGACGCCATGTCGCGTTTGGAGAGCCCCTGATGTGCCTGAACAGTGGAAACTCCCCAATTCTACCTGAAACCCTAATCCAAACGCACCCCTAACCCTAATCCCAACTGTAACCCTAACCACACACCTAACCCTGACACACCCCTAATTCTAATCCCAACCCTAATCCCAACCGTAAATGTAATCCAAACCCTAACCCTAGCCCTAACCCTAGCCCTAACCCTAACCCTAGCCCTAACCCTAATGGGAAAATGGAAATAAATACATTTTTTTAAATTTTATTATTTTTCCCTAAGGCTAGGTTCACATTGCGTTAGGGAAATCCGTTTAGCGCTAGCGGATTGCGCTAACGCAATGTCTTTTTAGGTGTCGCGTTTAGTGGTCGCGTTAACGTCCCCGCTCTGGAAGATCGGGGATCGGACCTCGGGCGCGCCGCGGACGCTGCAAGCAGCGTCCGAGGCGCACCACAAAAGAACGGCACCTTGCTAGCGCGAGCCGAAAATGGCACGCTCTAGCGATGCGCTACACCCGAAAATCACATTGCTGTCAATGGGTGTGCTAACGGACCCGTTGCATGGCGTTAATTGTGACATTTTCGCAGTGCAACGCTGTCCGTTAGCGTTAACCCATTAACGCAATGTGAACCTAGCCTAACTAAGGGGGTGATGAAGGGGGGTTTGATTTACTTTTATAGCGTTTTTTATATCGGATTTTTATGACTGGCAGCTGTCACACACTAAAAGACGCTTTTTATAGCAAAAAAGTTTTTGCGTCTCCACATTTTGAGACCTATAATTTTTCCATATTTTGGTCCACAGAGTCATGTGAGGTCTTGTTTTTTGCGGGACGAGTTGACGTTTTTATTGGTAACATTTTCGGACACGTGACAGTTTTTGATCGCTTTTTATTCCGATTTTTTGTGAGGCAGAATGACCAAAAACCAGCTATTCATGAATTTCTTTTGGGGGAGGCGTTTATACCGTTCCGCGTTTGGTAAACTTGATGAAGCAGTTTTATTCTTCGGGTCAGTACGATTACAGCGACAACTCATTTATATAATTTTTTTAATGTTTTGGCGCTTTTATACGATAAAAGCTATTTTATAGAAAAAATTATTATTTTGGCATCGCTTTATTCTGAGGACTATAACTTTTTTATTTTTTTGCTGATGATGCTGTATGGCGGCTCGTTTTTTGTGGGACAAGATGACGTTTTCATAGGTACCATGGTTATTTATATCCGTCTTTTTGATCGCGTGTTATTCCACTTTTTGTTCAGCGTTATGATAATAAAGCGTTGTTTTTTGGCTCGTTTTTTTTTTTTTTTTCTTACGGTGTTCACTGAAGGGGTTAACTAGTGGGCCAGTTTTATAGGTTGGGTCGTTACGGACGCGGCGATACTAAATATGTGTACTTTTATTGTTTTTTTTTAGATAAAAAAATGTATTTATGGGAATAATATTTTTTTTTTTCTTCTTTATTTAGGATTTTTTTTTTTTTTTTTTTTTTTACACGTGTGGAAATTTTTTTTTTTTTACTTTTTCACTTTGTCCCAGGGGGGGACATCACAGATCACCGATCTGAAAGTGTGCACAGCACTCTGTCAGATCGGTGATCTGACATACAGCCGGGCAGGATTAGAGCTGCAGCTGCAGCCTGATCCTGACCCGGAAGTGCTCCCTGCAGGACCCGGATGCAGCCCCGCGGCCATTTTGTATCCGGGGACTGCAGGGAGAAGACGCTCGGTACACGGTGAGTACATCACCGTGTACCGATCGTCTCAGGGAAGCACGCAGGGAGCCCCCTCCCTGCGTGATGCTTCCCTGCACCGCCGGCACACCGCGATCATCTTTGATCGCGGTGTGCCGGGGGTTAATGTGCCGGGAGCGGTCCGTGACCGCTCCCGGCACATAGTGCCGGATGTCAGCTGCGATAGGCAGCTGACACCCGGCCGCGATCGGCCGCGCTCCCCCCGTGAGCGCGGCCGATCGCATATGACGTACTATCCCGTCACTGGGAATTAAGTCCCAGGTCACCTTGACGGGATAGTACGTCATATGGGATTAAGGGGTTAAAGGGATTTGTGAGATGATAAGAGTTTGTGACGCCACCTGTGGTATTTGGTACTTAATGACCAGGCCAATTTTTACAATTCTTACCACTGTCACTTTATGAGGTTATAGCTCTGGAATGCTTCAACATATCCCACTGATTCTGATATTGTTTTTTCGTGACATATTGCACTTCATGTTAGTGATAAAATTTCTTTAACATAACTTGCATCTATTTTTTTAAAAAAACTGAAATTTGGCAACAAATTTAAAAATTTTTTTTTGCAATTTTCAAACTTATAATTTTTGTACCCTTAAATCAGAGAGTGGTGTCACTCAAAATAGTTAATAAATAACATTTCCCACATGTCAGCTTTACATCAGCACAATTTTGGAAACATTATTTTTTTTTGTTAGGACATTATGAGGGTTAAAATTTACAAAACCATTTTTTTAGGTACCATCTCACATTTGAAGTGAGTTTGGGGGGTCAGTATAACAGAAAATACCCAAAAGTAACACCACTCTAAAAACTCCACCCCTCCTGGTGAGCAAAACCACATTCAACCTAATCCCAACCCTAACTGTTATCCCAACCATAACCCTAACCACAACTCTAACCCCAACACAACCCTAACCCAACCCTAACTCTAGCCCAACCCTAACCGTAGCTCTAGCCCCAACCCTAGCTCTATCCCCCTGTAGCTTAGACCCAGCAGAATTTTTGATGCTGAGACCCAGCAGAATTTTTGATGCTGGGGGAGCGCTTTCACCTTCTTCCTCAGTGCCGTTAAAAAGAGGCGTTGAAGAATAAGTACCCTTAACTGCAGTCATTAAAAGATGTTTCGGTGGTTGTTAAGGGTTAGGAATTCAGCCTAATAAAGTGACATGTGACTGGAGGATATAAGAGTGTCTAACGTGAAAAAAAAAACCTACCGTATATACTCGAGTATAAGCCGACCCGAGTATAAGCCGACCCCCCTAATTTTGCCACAAAAAACTGGGAAAACTTATTGACTCGAGTATAAGCCTAGGGTAGGAAATGCAGCAGCTACCGGTGAATTTCAAAAATAAAAAGATGCTCCATTCCGTTCATTATTGCCCCATAAGATGCTCCATATAAAGCTGTGCCACATATAATGCTGCATACTGTTCATTATTGCCCCATAAGATGCTCCATATAAAGCTGTGCCATATATAATGCTCTGCACCGTTCATTATTGCCCCATAGATGCTCCATATAAAGCTGTGCCATATATAATGCTCTGCACCGTTCATTATGGCCCCATAGATGCTCCATAGAAATCTGTGCCATATATAATGCTCTGCCCCGTTCATTATGGCCCCATAGATGCTCCATAGAAATCTGTGCCATATATAATGCTCTGCCCGTTCATTATGGCCCCATAGATGCTCCATAGCAAGCTGTGCCATATAGAATGCTCTGCACCATTCATTATGGCCCCATAGATGCTCCATAGAAATCTGTGCCATATAGAATGCTCTGCACCGTTCATTATGGCCCCATAGATGCTCCATAGAAATCTGTGCCATATAGAATGCTCTGCACCATTCATTATGGCCCCATAGATGCTCCATAGAAATCTGAGCCATATAGAATGCTCTGCACCATTCATTATGGCCCCATAGATGCTCCATATAAAGCTGTGCCATATATAATGTTGCTGCTGCTGCAATAAAAAAAAAATCACATACTCACCTCTCTTCGCTCAGGACGCCGGCGCTTTCAATATTTACCTGCTCCTCGTGCGACTCCGTCTCCAGCACTGACGCTCAGAAGAGGGCGCGCACTGACTACGTCACCGCACCCTCTGACCTGAGCATACTGCCAGAGGATGCTGGAGGCGGAGCCGCACCACAACGAGGAGCAGGTAAATATCGCGCAGCGCTCCCCTCCCCGTATACTTACCTGCTCCCGGCGCGGACCCCGGACGTCCCTGCTTCTTCCACCGCTGCATCTTCTTCCTGTTTTGAGCGGTCACAGTTACCGATCATTACAGTCATGTATATGCGGCTCCTCCTCTATGGGAGGTGGAGCCGCATATTCATGACTGTAATGAGCGGTACCATGTTACCGCTCAATACAGGAAGAATCTGCAGCGCTGGAAGAAGCAGGGACTGCAGGGACCGCGCCGGGAGTAGGTAAGTATAACTAGATAGCCCCCGCTCCCCGTCCCCTGCCGACCCCCGGGTATGACTCGAGTATAAGCCGAGAGGGGGACTTTCAGCCCCAAAAAATGGGCTGAAAATCTCGGCTTATACTCAAGTACAGTGGGGCAAAAAAGTATTTAGTCAGTCAGCAATAGTGCAAGTTCCACCACTTAAAAAGATGAGAGGCGTCTGTAATTTACATCATAGGTAGACCTCAACTATGGGAGACAAACTGAGAAAAAAAAATCCAGAAATTCACATTGTCTGTTTTTTTAACATTTTATTTGCATATTATGGTGGAAAATAAGTATTTGGTCAGAAACAAAATTTCATCTCAATACTTTGTAATATATCCTTTCTTGGCAATGACAGAGGTCAAACGTTTTCTGTAAGTCTTCACAAGGTTGCCACACACTGTTGTTGGTATGTTGGCCCATTCCTCCATGCAGATCTCCTCTTGAGCAGTGATGTTTTTGACTTTTCGCTTGGCAACACGGACTTTCAACTCCCTCCAAAGGTTTTCTATAGGGTTGAGATCTGGAGACTGGCTAGGCCACTCCAGGACCTTGAAATGCTTCTTACGAAGCCACTCCTTCGTTGCCCTGGCGGTGTGCTTTGGATCATTGTCATGTTGAAAGACCCAGCCACGTTTCATCTTCAATGCCCTTGCTGATGGAAGGAGGTTTGCACTCAAAATCTCACGATACATGGCCCCATTCATTCTTTCATGTACCCGGATCAGTCGTCCTGGCCCCTTTGCAGAGAAACAGCCCCAAAGCATGATGTTTCCACCACCATGCTTTACAGTAGGTATGGTGTTTGATGGATGCAACTCAGTATTATTTTTCCTCCAAACACGACAAGTTGTGTTTCTACCAAACAGTTCCAGTTTGGTTTCATCAGACCATAGGACAGTCTCCCAAAACTCCTCTGGATCATCCAAATGCTCTCTAGCAAACCTCAGACGGTCCCCCGGACATGTACTGGCTTAAGCAGTGGGACACGTCTGGCACTGCAGGATCTGAGTCCATGGTGGCGTAGTGTGTTACTTATGGTAGGCCTTGTTACATTGGTCCCAGCTCTCTGCAGTTCATTCACTAGGTCCCCCCGCGTGGTTCTGGGATTTTTGCTCACTGTTCTTGTGATCATTCTGACCCCACGGGGTGGGATTTTGCGTGGAGCCCCAGATCGAGGGAGATTATCAGTGGTCTTGTATGTCTTCCATTTTCTAATTATTGCTCCCACTGTTGATTTCTTCACTCCAAGCTGGTTGGCTATTGCAGATTCAGTCTTCCCCGCCTGGTGCAGGGCTACAATTTTGTTTCTGGTGTCCTTTGACAGCTCTTTGGTCTTCACCATAGTGGAGTTTGGAGTCAGACTGTTTGAGGGTGTGCACAGGTGTCTTTTTATACTGATAACAAGTTTAAACAGGTGCCATTACTACAGGTAATGAGTGGAGGAAAGAGGAGACTCTTAAAGAAGAAGTTACAGGTCTGTGAGAGCCAGAAATCTTGATTGTTTGTTTCTGACCAAATACTTATTTTCCACCATAATATGCAAAAAAAATGATAAAAAAACAGACAATGTGATTTTCTGGATTTTTTTTTCTCAGTTTGTCTCCCATAGTTGAGGTCTACCTATGATGTAAATTACAGACGCCTCTCATCTTTTTAAGTGGTGGAACTTGCACTATTGCTTACTGACTAAATACTTTTTTGCCCCACTGTATATACGGAAAGTAAAAAAAAACATTTTTATTAATAGTATTTAAAATAAAACTACAAAATGATCACAGACCAAAAAATGTTAAGTGACGCCTGAAGGATTACAATCAATGTCCACTACACACTGACATGCATGCGTCACTACCCAAACAAGCTTTATATGGTGTGTGACAAAGTCACTGGCAAAGTACTGGAGGTGAGATACGTATCACTGAGGTTATTTAGTTTCAGTGTTATAAACCTAGGAAATGCACTCTAAGTGCTGAGAGAGGTTAATCAGCCATGTTAAGAGCTAAATTTAAAGAACAGCTGAAGAATGTGCAGGAGGCTGTTCACCATATCTCCTCCCCAGGGTGGGGTCCAGAAAGGTAAGGCCCCTTTCACATATCAGTTTTCTGCCGTCAGTCACAATCCGTTGGCTCGACGGATCGGTCGCAGATTGTGAAAAACTGATGCGACAATTCATTTTTTCGACGTATCCGACTAGCGGATCAGGCTAATTGGATCCAAAATAAACCGGAGCATGCTCAGTTAAAAAAAAAACATAGGCATGGCGACGGTTCCGTCGCTGTCCGTTTTTTCGATGTACACAAAAAATGTTACTTTGTCCATTGTCTCCGGCCACCGAACAAACAATTTTTGACGGATTCGACGAACAACGGATGAAACGTGAGGCCATCTGTCGCAATCCGTCGCTAATACAAGTCTATGAGAAAAAAACAGATCCGGAGGCATCAGTCGCCGGATTCATTTTTTTCAAAATTCGACGGATTGCGACTGATAGCAAAAAACTGATGTGTGAAAGGGGCCTAAATAGACAGTCTTCTGGCTCATTCAGAGGTGGGTGTGCCTGGAGATGGGAGCTGCAGAGCTGTGTGTGCTTGTGATAAGGAAAGTTGGACCTTTTTATGTTTATTCCTGAGCGGGTGTACTCCTGCGGCACATGGAGTGTGCCATTTGTTGTTTTTTTTTGTTTTCCCGTTAGGCCAGAAAGGCTGTGTATGTGTTGCTGACTTTGCCCTGGTTTATGCTGCACTTCAATAAAGCAGTGGTAAATTTAAAGAGACAGTGTTCCTGTGTCTACCTCTGTGAGCAGCCGAGTGAGCCGATCTACCACAGATGGCGCACTAATAAGCTATATATAGCTGAAAGCATAATCAACAACCATTTACAATTACGCATTGTCACATACACAAATGGCTGCAAAATCAGAATTGGATAAAACAGTGACAGAAATGTCAGAAAGTTGGATTTATCAAATTAGAGCTCATGACCAGGCCTCCCTAGTCTTAAACAGAATCAAGTTTTTCTCACAAGGCAAATTATACAGGGCTCGTAATGCTCAGATCTTTGTAGTTAACAGTGATGTAATCTGATTTCCTTATGTCTGTATGCTGGACTGAATTATATTTTTGGATATTTATATAAGGTGCTGAGTATACACTTTCAACTCTAGACACCGTAAACACTTTCTATAAATTCATTACTCCAAATCTATGGCTGAAGATCTCTCTGAAGCGGCTAAGTCAGCAAAATAAATTCTCTAGTAAAGGTGTCTTGTTTGTACACAGGACTCAGTCATAAAACAGTAAAACTAGTCTAATAAAACAGCAAAGAACTTTGTTTTAGTTAAAACTACATGTGATGAAAGTCTGTGAGTTAGATAATATAATTCTGGTCTGGCGGTCTATCTGGGAAGATGGGACCCATTAAGTTACAACTGTTTTGACTTGCGACTATTCCAAGAAGCAGCGTTCCAAGGTATCCCTAAGGCCGGGATCACACATGCGAGAAATACGTCCGAGTCTCGCATAGTAATCCCCGGCCCTGCCACCTGCACTCCTGAGCGGAGCGTGGGGCCGCATAGCAATACATGGAGCCGCACGCTCCGATCCTGAGTGTCGGATGCAGGGCCGGGGATTACCATGCGAGACTCGGACGTATTTCTCACATGTGTGATCCCGGCCTAAGTCTTTACTCTTTTACCCCTTGAGAGGTATCTGGACTTCACTGCAGGGGATCACCAGTTTGCCAACCTCATGGTAGTCTCCAACAGCTGGTGGATTCCAATGCATGGTAACAAAACAGAAGATGTAAGTGGGACAGGTGACCGGTCAGGGCAGGCAAATGTAAGGGGTCAGAAAACAGGCAGGATGAATATCAGAGATGACAAACTGAAGAACACCTTGCCATATGTATTGTAACAATTATGTGGGCACTATGAAATCTGATTGCAAGGTGTAAAACGAGTCTGAGACCAAAGCTGAGACAAGTTAGTGTATTTGACAAAGCAAGAAGTAGAACATAAACAAGCAGAGACTCCTGCAATTTTATTGAATTGACAGCACAAAACAGAAACGTCAGTAAACTTAGTAGCGGGGCATGACCGCTAATACAAACAAGTCCAGCAGTAATATGCACCAAGAGTGCGACTGGCACTTATACGTGGAAGTCCAGCAGTAGTAAGCAAACAAGAGTGCGATCCGCACTTATGCGTGGAAGTCCAGCAGTAGTATGCAGGAAGAGAGCGACGGGCACTCATACGTGGAAGTCCAGCAGTAGTATGCAGGAAGAGAGCGACGGGCACTCATACGTGGAAGTCCAGCAGTAGTATGCAGGAAGAGAGCGATGGGCACTCATACGTGGAAGTCCAGCAGTAGTATGCAGGAAGAGAGCGACGGGCACTCATATGTGGAAGTCCAGCAGTAGTATGCAGGAAGAGAGCGATGGGCACTCATACGTGGAAGTCCAGCAGTAGTATGCAGGAAGAGAGCGACGGGCACTCATACGTGGAAGTCCAGCAGTAGTATGTAGGAAGAGAGCGACGGGCACTCATATGTGGAAGTCCAGCAGTAGTATGCAGGAAGAGAGCGACGGGCACTCATACGTGGAATTCCAGCAGTAGTATGCAGGAAGAGAGTGACGGGCACTCAATGGTGGAAGTCCAGCAGTAGTATGCAGGAAGAGAGCGACGGGCACTCATATGTGGAAGTCCAGCAGTAGTATGCAGGAAGAGAGCGACGGGCACTCATACGTGGAATTCCAGCAGTAGTATGCAGGAAGAGAGCGTCGGGCACTCATACATGGTAGTCCAACTGTAGTATGCAAACTAGAGTGCACTTAGAAGTGGAAGTCATGAACTATGCAGATAGAGGAGATGACACTTTCATGGAAGTCCAGAAATACATAGGTGGAGCATAACAGGGAGTAGGTCCTTAAGTTACATGTACCTTTTGGGCTGAGAAGTCCCGCTCAAGTCCCGCAAAGCAGCCCGCAACAGAACACAGTCTCAGAAGTCAGGACAGCAGGTAACCCCAGCCAGGATCTGGAAGAAGCTTAGAAGACTGAAGGCAACTGGAAGTGGTGAGTCAGAGCACCCAGTAACGAGCAGCAGAAGGAACTCCAGAGGCAAGTCAGGAGGAAGCTCAGATGCAAACAGCAACAAAATACTCAGGCAAGGATGATCTCCCGACCTAGACTTAAATAGCAGCGTAGACAGGAAGTTCCAGGACAGGGAAAAGTACCAGACTCCATCTTGGACAAGGGCAAAACAGGCTCCATGGAAACATCCGGATTCCTTACACTTATATATTGTATATATGTATTGTATTGTAAAGTGCCAGGCATATACAGTATTTTCCAATGCAGACACTGTATATAGTTTGTATAGTAAATTTGCAACATGAAAAGGACACCACCTTTGTGGCTAAAGCGGATGAGTCAGCTCAATAAATTCTCCAATAAAAGGTGTCTTTTTGTACACAGGATTCAAGTCTTAAGACGGCGAAATTAGTCTTATAAAGCAACAAAAAACTGCCTAAGTTGAAGGAACTTCAGATGATAGTCTGTGGACTAGATACATGATAGTTTAGGTTTGGATGTCTGGTGGCTATTCTGATACAATGATACTGATGTTCAGGGCCACCATCAGGGCATTAGTGCCTGGTGAGCAGAGGTGGGCTGGGACTGGGACCCCCCTTTTCTGCTCGCTGGACCCCAGTGGCAGGATTTTGCTGGTTCAGTTCACAACTATCGTCGTGTCAGTGGCCAGACAATGACAGACCAGCAGCTGATGCCGCAGGCGTATGATGTCACTGTCATGTGCCGATGCATCCATGCCTCAGATGGATGCAGGAAGAGGATACCGCTGGACCGCTGCCAGGTACAGAGAAACTTTTTTTGTAAAGCTGCACTATGGGGGCAGGATGGAGACATGTGGGCAGAATGGAGAGACATGGGGGCACAATGGAAACAACATGGGGGCAGAATAGAGAGAACATGAGGGCAGAATGGAAGTGACATGTGGGCAGAATGGATACACATGGGGTCAGAATGGAGATGACATGGGGCATAATGGAGTCGAGGGGTCAGGATGGGAGAACACAAGGGGCCAGGATGGGAGAACACAAGAAGCCAGGAATGGGATAACTGTTATGACCTGGTGGTTAAGAGGCCACACTGAAATGACCTGGTGGCTAAAACGCAACATGGAACGAGCTCTGAGAAGGTGGTATCTCTACTGACCGCAGTCCCTAATCCTAACAACACAACTAGAAATAGCCGTGGGATGTTCCTGACACTCCCTAGACACCTCGTCACAGCCTCAGATATAACTACTCCTAAAGAAGGAAATAGAAAGCTATCTTGCCTCAGAGAAACCCCCAAAAGGAAAGACAGCCCCCCACAAATATTGACTGTGAAAGGAGAGGGAAATGACGAACACAGAAATGAAATTAGATTTCAGCAAAGGGAGGCCAAAACTAAACTAGATAGACAGAGAGCAAAGGATACTGTGCGGTCAGTATTAAAAACTACAAAATCCACGCAGAGTTTACAAAAATGAACTCCACACCGACTCACGGTGTGGAGGGGCAAATCTTCTTTCCCAGAGCTTCCAGGTAGCCTGAATAAGACATAGTGACAAGCTGGACAAATGAGACAAAATGCAAAGCAATAGAGTCCAAGCAAATGGACAAACAAAACTAGCAAAACTTATCTTTTACAGACAAGGACTGGCCATATGAGAAATCCAAGGGAAGAATCAAATCCAACCAAGAACATTGACAGCAGGCATGGACTAAAGTCCAGAGCAGGTTTAACCCCTTAGCGACCACCGATACGCCTTTTAACGGCGGCCGCTAAGGGTACTTAAACCACAGCGCCGTTAATTAACAGCGCTGTGGAAAAAGTAAATAGCGCCCCCCACAGTCGGATTTTCTCTGGGGTCTCGGCTACCGAGACCCCAGAGAACATGATTCGGGGGGTTTTTAACCCACCCCGCATTTGCGATCGCCGGTAATTAACCGTTTACCGGCGATCGCAAAAAAAAACAACCCGCGATCTCTTTTTAATTTCTCTATCCTCCGATGTGATCGCACATCGGAGGATAGAGAAAAGGGGTCCCAGGTAGCCCCCCAATACTTACCTATCTCCCCCGATGCTCCTCGTGGCTCCCGGTGGGCGCCGCCATCTTGAAAATGGCGGGCGCATGCGCAGTGCACCCGCCGGCCGGCCCCGCGAGAATCTTTGGGGTCTCGGCTGCCAGGGGTAGCCGAGACCCCAAAGAGCATGATCGGGGGTCGGTTTTGCGATCGCCGGTAATTAACTGTTTACCGGCGACCGCAAAAAAAAAAAAAAAAGTTAAGTGTAATTCTCTGTCCTCTGATGTGATCGCACATCAGAGGACAGAGAAATAGGGGGATTCGGGGACCCTACAATACTCACCTGTGTCCCTGGATCCTCCTGCTGCTCCTCCTGGCCGCCGGCATCTTCTGGGCAAAAGAAAATGGCGGGCGCATGTGCAGTGCGCCCGCCATCTGTCTCCATCTGCCGGCCGGCAGGAGAAGAGCAGTTGGGACTAAAATTAGGGGTAGGGTTAGGGGTAGGGTTAGGGCTAGGGTTAGGGCTAGGGTTAGGGCTAGGGGTAGGGCAAGGGGTAGGGTTAGGGGTAGGGGTAGGGTTAGGGGTAGGGTTAGGGGTAGGGTTAGGGGTAGGGTTAGGGTTAGGGTTAGGGGTAGGGTTAGGGGTAGGGGTAGGGTTAGGGGTAGGGTTAGGGCTAGGGTTAGGGGTAGGGTTAGGGCTAGGGTTAGGGATAGGGTTAGGGATAGGGGTAGGGTTAGGGGTAGGGTTAGGGCTAGGGTTAGGGCTAAATTTAGGGTTAGGGCTGGGGCTAAATTTAGAGTTAGGGTTGGCGCTAAATTTAGGGTTAGGCTTCTTTCACACTTACGTCGGTACGGGGCCGTCGCAATGCATCGGCCCGACATACCGACGCACGTTGTGAAAATTGTGCACAACGTGGGCAGTGGATGTAGTTTTTCAACGCATCCGCTGCCCAATCTATGTCCTGGGGAGGAGGGGACGGAGTTACGGCCACGCATGCGCGGTCAGAAATGGCGGATGCGACGTACAAAAAAACATTACATTGAATTTTTTTTGTGCTGACGGTCCGCCAAAACACTGATCCAGTGCACTACGGACGCGACGTGTGGCCATCCGTCACGATCCGTCGGCAATACAAGTCTATGGGCAAAAAACGCATCCTGCGGGCACATTTGCAGGATCCGTTTCTTGTCCAAAATGACGGATTGCGACGGATGCCAAACGACGCAAGTGTGAAAGTAGCCTTAGGGCTAGGGTTAGGGTTGAGGCTAAAGTTAGGGTTAGAGTTGGGATTAGGGTTAGGGTTTGGATTAGGGTTGGTATTAGGGTTAGGGTTGGCATTAGGGTTATGCTTGGGATTAGGGTTAGGTTTGGGATTAGGGTTAAGGTTAGGGTTGTGATTAGGGGTGTATTGGGATTAGGGTTAGGTTTGAGGTTAGTGTTGAGATTAGGATTAGGGGTGTGTTGGATTTAGGGTTTTGATTAGGGTTATGGTTAGGGTTGACATTAGGGTTGTTTTGGGGTAAGGGTTGGGATTATCGTTAGGGTTAGTGATTAGGATTATGGATCGGGTTGGGATTAGGGTTAGGGGTGTGTTGGAGTTGGGTTGGAGCTAGAATTGAGGGGTTTCCACTGTTTAGGTACATCAGGGGGTCTCCAAACACGACAGCCAATTTTGCGCTCAAAAAGTCAAATGGTGCTCCCTCCCTTCTGAGCTCTGCCGTGCGCCCAAACAGTGGGTTACCCCCACATATTTGGCATCAGCATACTCGGGATAAATTGGACAACAACTTCTGGGGTCCAATTTCTCTTGTTACCCTTGTAAAAATAAAAACTTGGGGGCTACAAAATCCTTTTTGTGGAAAAATATATATATATTTTTTATGACTCTGCATTATAAACTTCTGTGAAGCACTTGGGCATTCAAAGTTCTCACCACACATCTATATAAGTTCCTTGGGGGGTCTAGTTTCCAAAACTGGGTCACTTGTGGGGGGTTACTACTGTTTAGGTACATCAGGGGCTCTGCAAACGCAACATAACGCCCACAGACCATTCTATCTAAGTCTGCATTCCAAAACGGCGCTCCTTCCCTTCCGAGCTCTGCCGTGCGCCCAAACAGTGGTTTACCCCCACATATGGGGCATCAGCATACTCAGGATAAATTGGACAACAACTTTTGTGGTCCAATTTCTCCTGTTACCCTTGTGAAAATAAAAACTTGGGGGCTACAATATCTTTATTGTGAAGAAAAAAAAAATATTTTTTATTTTCACGACTCTGCATTCTAAACTTCTGTGAAGCACTTGGGCATTCAAAGTTCTCACCACACATTTAGATAAGTTCCTTGGGGGGTCTAGTTTCCAAAATGGGGTCACTTGTGGGGGGTTACTAGAGTTTAGGTATATCAGGGGCTCTGCAATCGCAACATAATGCCCACAGACCATTCTATCAAAGTCTGCATTCCAAAAAGGCGCTCCTTCCCTTCCGAGCTCTGCCGTGCGCCCAAACAGTGGTTTACCCCCACATATTGTGCATCAGCGTACTCGTGATGAATTGTGCAACAACTATTGCAGTCCAATTTCTCCTGTTACCCTTGTGAAAATAAAAACTTGGGGGCTACAATATCTTTTTTGTGGAAAAAAAAATATTTTTTATTTTCACGACTCTGCATTATAAACTTCTGTGAAGCACTTGGGCATTCAAAGTTCTCACCACACATCTAGATAAGTTCCTTGGGGGGTCTAGTTTCCAAAATGGGGTCACTTGTGGAGGGTTTCTACTGGTTAGGTACATCAGGGGCTCTGCAAACGCAACATAATGCCCGCAGACCATTCTATCAAAGTCTGCATTCCAAAACGGCGCTCCTTCCTTCCGAGCTCTGCCGTGCGCCCAAACAGTGGTTTACCCCCACATATGGGGTACCAGCATACTCAGGACAAATTGGACAACAACTTTTGGGGTCCAGTTTCTCTTGTTCCCCTTGTGAAAATAAAAACTTGGGGGCTAAAAAATCTTTTTTGTGGAAAAAAAAATGTTTTTTATTTTCACGACTCTGCATTATAAACTTCTGTGAAGCACTTGGGCATTCAAAGTTCTCACCACACATCTAGAAAAGTTCCATGGGGGGTCTAGTTTCCAAAATGGGGTCACTTGTGGGGAATTTCTACTGTTTAGGCACATCAGGGGCTCTCCAAACGCGACATGGCGTCCAATCTCAATGCCAGCCAATTCTACATTGAAAAAGTAAAACGGCACTCCTTCTCTTCCAAGCTCTGCGGTGCGCCCAAACAGTGGTTTACCCCCACATATTGGGTATCAGCGTACTCAGGAGAAATTGCACAACAACTTTTGTTGTCTAATTTCTCCTGTTACCCTTGTGAAAATAAAAATTTGTGGGCAAAAATATCATTTTTGTAGAAAAAATGCGATTTTTTTTTTCACGGCTCTACATTATAAACTTCTGTGAAGCACATGGGGGTTCAAAGTGCTCACCACACATCTAGATAAGTTCCTTAAGGGGTCTAGTTTCCAAAATGGGGTCACTTGTGGGGGATTTCTACTGTTTAGGCACATCAGGGGCTCTCCAAACGCGACATGGCGTCCAATCTCAATGCCAGCCAATTCTACATTGAAAAAGTAAAACGGCACTCGTTCTCTTCCAAGCTCTGCGGTGCGCCCAAACAGTGGTTTACCCCCACATATTGGGTATCAGCGTACTCAGGAGAAATTGCACAACAACTTTTGTGGTCTAATTTCTCCTGTTACCCTTGTGAAAATAAAAATTTGTGGGCAAAAAATTATTTTTGTAGAAAAAATGCGATTTTTTTTTTCCACGGCTCTACATTATAAACTTCTGTGAAGCACATGGGGGTTCAAAGTGCTCACCACACATCTAGATAAGTTCCTTAAGGGGTCTAGTTTCCAAAATGGGGTCACTTGTGGGGGGGTTTCTACTGTTTAGGCACATCAGGGGCTCTCCAAACGCGACATGGCGTCCAATCTCAATTCCAGCCAATTCTACATTGAAAAAGTAAAACGGCGCTCCATCACTTCCAAGCTCTGCGGTGCACCCAAACAGTGGTTTACCCTCACATTTTGGGGTATCGACGTATTCAGGAGAAATCGCACAACAACTTTTGTGGTCTAATTTCTCCTGTTACCCTTGTGAAAATAAGAATTTGTGGGTGAAAAGATCATTTTTGTGTAAACAAAAGCGATTTTTTATTTTCACGGCTCTACGTTATAAACTTCTGTGAAGCACTTGGGGGTTCAAAGTGCTCACCACACATCTAGATAAGTTCCTTAAGGGGTCTAGTTTCCAAAATGGTGTCACTTGTTGGGGGTTTCCACTGTTTAGGCACATCAGGGGCTCTCTAAACGTGACATGGTGTCCGATCTCAATTCCAGCCAATTCTGCATTGAAAAAGTCAAATGGCGCTCCTTCACTTCTAAGTTCTGCGGTGCGCCCAAAAAGTGGTTTACCCCCACATATGGGATATTGGCGTATTCAGGAGAAATTGCATAACAAAATTTATGGTTACATTTCTGTTTTTACACTTGTGAAAATAAAAAAAATGGTTCTGAATTAAGATGTTTGCAAAAAAAAGTTAAATGTTCATTTTTTCCTTCCACATTGTTTCAGGTCCTGTGAAGCACGTAAAGGGTTAATAAACTTCTTGAATGTGGTTTTGAGAACCTTGAGGGGTGTAGTTTTTAGAATGGCGTCACACTTCATTATTTTCTATCATATAGACCCCTCAAAATGACTTCAAATGTGATGTGGTCCCTAAAAAAAAATGGTGTTGTAAAAATGAGAAATTGCTGGTCAACTTTTAACCCTTATAACTCCCTAACAAAAAAAATTTTTGCTTCCAATATTGTGCTGATGTAAAGTAGACATGTGGGAAATGTTATTTATTAACTATTTTTCGTGACATATCTCTCTGATTTAAGGGCATAAAACTACAAAGTTTGAAAATTGCAAAATTTTAAAAATTTTCGCCATATTTCCGTTTTTTTCATAAATAATCGCAAGTAATATCGAAGAAATGTTACCACTAACATGAAGTACAATATGTCACGAAAAAACAATCTCAGAATCAGCGGGATCCATTGAAGCGTTCCAGAGTTATAACCTCATAAAGTGACAGTGGTCAGAATTGCAAAAATTGGCCCGGTCATTAAGTACCAAATTGGCTCTGTCACTAAGGGGTTAAATAACAAACCCAGGCAAGGCGATTAGTGAAGGCAGCTGCCACAGCTACCTAACGGAGCAGCAGTTCCACTTGAAACCACCAGAGGGAGCCCAAGGGCAGAACTCGCAAAAATACCATTAGCAACCACAGGAGGGAGCTCCAGAATGGAACTCACAACAGATAACACAAGGGACCAGGAATGGGAGAACACAAGGGGACAGAAATAGGAGAACATGGGAGCAGAATGGAGACGTGGGTAATATGGAGAGACATGGGGGCAGAATAGAGACGACATGGGGCAGAATGGAGGCAACATGGGGGCAGGATGGAGTCACATGGGGCCAGGATAGGCGAACACAAGGGCCCATGATGGGAGAACACAAGGGGCCAGGAATGGAAGAACACAAGGGGCCAGGAATGAGACATGTGGGGTCCAGAATAGATGTATTTTATTTTTGAGGAGACTTTTCAGTGTGGGAGGTCCTGTTACTGAGCAAGGCGACACTTACTTTTTTTTTTATCTGGCGTAGTGTAGATGTTGGGGAAAACCTGGGGAATGTGCTATAGATAACTGTGTTATTTTCCGCAGAGATGAGTCCTGGCTGGAAGAAGTGATGGTGGTCTGTGCTGGATGAAGAAAAGCGAAGATGAAGAAGTCACTGGTGATTATTTTATTACCTGTACACTATATACCATGTACAGAGCTCCTGTGTATAATGTCACCGTTGATCACTCTATTTACCTGTACACTGACACCATAAACAGAGCTCCTGTGTATAATGTCATTGGTGATTATTTTATTACCTGTACACTATATGCAATTTACAGAGGTCCTGTGTATAATGTCACTGGTGATCACTGTATTACTTGTACACTAACACTATATACAGAAATCCTGGGTATAATGGCAACAATGATGAGTATATTACTTTTACACAGACACTATACACTGTATACTATGTACAGAGCTTCCAGGTATAATGGCACTTATGGCAATATTAGTATTGTATTTTTTTATTAATGATCAGTATTGTAGTATTTGTTCACTATGTGGTAGTAATATGCGGCCTGGCCATGGTGTGTTGGTATTTCTCTCTGTATGTGGTATTAATTGGTCAGTATGTGGTGGTAATATCTGGTCTGGCTATGGTGTGACGGTATATGTCCCTTGTATGTGGTGTTATTGTTCATTTTAAAAATGTATGTGACTTATTCCCTTAACCCTTTCATGACCGGAGGTATTTTAGTTTTTGCGTTTTCGTTTTTTGCTCCCCTTATTCCCAGAGCCATAACTTTTTTATTTTTTGGTAAATATGGCCACGTGAGGGCTTGCTTTTGCGGGACGAGTTGTACTTTTGAACGACACATTGGTTTTAACATATTGTGTACTGGAAAATGAGAACAAATTTCTAAGTGCTGTTAAATTGCAAAAAAAAGTGCAATCCCACAGCAATTTTTTGTTTTGCTTTTTTACTATGTTCACTAAAAGCTAAAACTGACCTGCTAATATGATTCTACAGGTTATTACGAGTTCATAGACACCAAACATGTATAGGTTCTTTGTTATCTAAATGGTTAAAAAATATTCCAAACTTAGTTAAAAAAAAAATTGTGCCATGCTTCAATAGTCTTCATGGGAGACTAGAAGTTGCCATAACCCGATTGGCTCTGCTACACACAGGCGATGATCAGATCGCCTATATGTAGCATATTTACTCACTTGCTATGAGCGCCGACCACTGGGTGGTACTCATAGCAATCCGGCAATGACAACCATAGAGGTCTGCAGGAGACCTCTGGTTGTCATGCCAACCCATCGGTGACCCGCGATCATGTGACGGGGTCACCGAAGGGTGGATATCCAGCACGCTTGCCGGAAGTGCGTGTTAAATGTTGCTGTCAGAATTTGACAGTGGCATTTAACGGGTTAACAGCTACGGGAGGATCGAGATTCCTGACATGTGGAAAAGATGTGGTCTCACCGCCGGAGCCCACATCATAGGGAGGGTATTCGACATCAGCGTATTATTACTCCTGATGTTGGAAAGGAGTTAAAGAAAAATAAATAAAAATATACCTAAAAAGAATATTGTGCATTTTAAGAAATGTTTAATACGTTAGAGTAGAGTAGGACCTGTCCAAAAGAGGTTGTGGAAGTTTCGAGGGGTGGAGGTGGAGCTGGGGTGGAGCCTGTGCTTTCTGTGTCAGTTTTTACAATCCTTGGGCCATACATTTTTCTTGTATCAAACAAATTAACTCAGAGATTTCCCAAAATTTCTTGTAGAAACAGATTCATGAAAAACGGCCAGCACATGGATATCAGCCATGTATTGTTGGTCTTCTTCGTGTACCCATTCACTTGATTAAACAAGTTCTGTCCACATGTACTGACCAAAATAGGTGAATTATGCCCAGAGTAGGATATACCTCTGGACATGTGTCCAGCCCAAAGAAAAAATAATGACTCAATGTGTTGTTCATTGAAAAACTGACAGCACCTGAACAACATCTCAATATCTCCTAATATGCTGGGTCACTTAGCCCAGTAAAAATAAAGGTTGCTCTGTGTGATTACATGGTTCTAGTTTGTACCTGCTCCCTAATTTGTGGGAAGACTTGAACATGATGCTCTCAGAGTTCCGATCTAAAATTTTCACTATTTTCCAAAGGTAAAAATCTACCGCCACAATATGTTATATAGCTCCAGGTTTATTTTTCTAGACATCTATGATTTTATAACCCAGAATGCCTCAGATTTCTCAGACAGGGAGAATGTTGAAGGCTAGGGTCACACGAGCATATATTCTCTCATCCAAAAGAAATGGGTCGATTGTGCTAATCACTCTATGATCACACTCTGATCAGAGTTTGATCTGTGTGTGATCATAGTGTGATTCAATTCTCTCGGATGAGAAGATGGAGAAAAAACTTTCTCCATCTTCTTCATTCTGTCAGTCCGTGGAAATCGGATTGCACACAGATGTCAATCGAGAGCAATACGATGTTTTCCACTCACTCATTGCATGGCCGAGAGTGAGCCAAATATCAGATCACACTCAGGCATGGTGCTATTTTTTCCCCCCAGACCAGCTCTGTCCAAGGAGAAAATCGGACATGTGCATGGCCCTAGAGGATAGCATTGACCAGAGTACGATCCAATATTTTTGTTGGATCGCACACAGACCAATAATACGGTCATGTGTACGTACCCTAATTAACATAAAAAATCCTTGTAGCGTTATATATCTCTTCCATCCTATGTAGGATATGTTCAGAAGGATACCTGTACTGTATGTGCCATGAATCCACACAAGGATTATCTGCTTTGTCATTAAGACCTCATTTAGATGTTATATTTTCCAAATATGCAAAAAAAAAAAAATGGTACTAGTGTCATCAGTGTTTTGTATCCGAGCTTCATGAGTGTTGGGTCACTGTCAGTTTTTATCATCAGTGTTTCATCAGTTAATTTCATGTATGGAGAATTTTTTTTTTAAATGTTCTACTATTCTTTGCGATGTTAAATGGAACTATTTTATTTTATTATGAGCCTAAGATACAGTAGTTGCCTGTTGTGGCTTGTGCTGATCTCTGCTGGCTCATAGTGGTCACGGACCGCTCCTGACGGCGATTCTGCAACTTCTGGTGACATCATATTAATAGAACAGCAGCTTCTCTTCCACTCTGCTTTGTTGATGGGCCATGACTGCTGATATCATGCTGTCTAACAGCCAGCTGTGCGCTGCCTAATTGTGGGGATCCGGTTGTCAATTAGCATGATGTTGGCAGTCAGTGTCAGACTGGGGTGCCAATGGCGCACCAGAAACATTGACTTTGGGGGGCCCACTTTTCACCTGCATACAAATATTATACTACCCTTGTTCACAAATGTACATATATCTCTATGTATTAATAAACTGGGTAGCGTGGTTAATGAATGATGATATGCTGCTGGTTTTCTATACAGAGTGAATCAAGTGAATAATGCCAAGTACTACCCATACAATGGGGTTGGTGGCCCAGATCTGCACAGGAGCCCACCGGGGGATTCCCCTGTTCCCCTATGGGCCAGACCGAACCTGTTGGCAGTCACGCCCTGTCAACAGACCTTCCCAGAAGAGAACCAGCGGAATAGCTGGCAGGAGTTGTCTGTCATCACTCTGAGATGACACCAAGTAGAACAGTTCTTAGGCCTATGAAAAAAAGTCCCGGATAATCCCTTTAATCACGGTCAGCACACAGAATGTACACTGATTCCATCTGTGTGCTGTCCGTGATTTTCACAGACCCATACAATAGTATTGGTACTGATCAGTGAAACCGATAAAAAATGGACATGTCTCTGTAATATTTGCAAAGACACACGGTCCGCAAACATAGACATGTGAACAGTTCCATAGACTTTAACGGATATGTGTTTTAGCTGTTAAAATCATGGATAGAATATGCAAGTGAAACCCATTGTAAAACAAACTTCTGGCTCACACGTAAACTGGAATAGAAGTCATGTGTTGTGAATTCAGCTTTTGGGCTCCCTCCAGTGGTTGTAGAGGGTAATGCAGTTGTGCCTGGACTGCAGAAGTGGACAGGTGTATCTACTAATTGCAAAACTGACTGGGGTATATAGCTTTGCAGGATCATTTAGTCAGTGCCAGTTGTCCATTGTTCTGGAAGGAATTCACTTCCTTGCTGGTCCCTCCAGTTTGCTGTGCTTTTCTACTAAGATAAGTCCTGCTTGTTTTTTTCTGTCCACCTGCAGTGAACTTTATAGTTCTGTGCATTTTTCATGTTTTTGTTTTGTCCAGCTTAGTCTGTGAAGGATTTTTTGCAGCCTAGATATTTCTCTGGAGATGCAGATATACCCCCTATGTCTTTAGTCAGATGTGGTGATCCATATTTTCTGCGGTGGAAATTTTCTAGTGTTTTTGTACTGACCGCATAGTACTCTGTTCTTTTCTTTCTTTTTAGCTAGTATGGCCTCCTATGCTAAAATCTGATTTCATATCTGCGTATGTTATTTCCCTCTCCTCTCACAGTCAATATTTGTGGGGGGCTATCTATCCTTTGGGGATTTTCTCTGAGGCAAGATAGGTTTCTGTTATGAACAGGTAATTCAGAACCACAATGGACATTGAAGTTCAGAGCACACAAAGTGACCTGACAAATACCAAAAACAAAGGACGAGCTCTGAGACGTGGAAACTCTGCTGACCGCAATCTCTAATCCTAACACACCACACTAGAGGTAACCGTGGATTGTGCCTAACGCTCCCTATGCAACTCGGCACAGCCTGAGAAACTAACTAGCCCTGAAGATAGAAAAATAAGCCTACCTTGCCTCAGAGAAATTCCCCAAAGGAAAAGGCAGCCCCCCACATATAATGACTGTGAGTAAGATGAAAATACAAACACAGAGATGAAATAGATTTAGCAAAGTGAGGCCCGACTTACTGAATAGACCGAGGATAGGAAAGATAGCTTTGCGGTCAACACAAAAACCTACAAACAACCACGCAGAGGGGCAAAAAGACCCTCCGCACCGACTAACGGTACGGAGGTGCTCCCTCTGCGTCTCAGAGCTTCCAGCAAGCAAGAAAAACCAATATAGCAAGCTGGACAGAAAAAATAGCAAACAAAAAATAACACAAGCAAAACTTAGCTTATGCAGGAAGACAGGCCACAGGAACGATCCAGGAGAAAGCAAGACCAATACTAGAACATTGACTGGAGGCCAGGATCAAAGCACCAGGTGGAGTTAAATAGAGCAGCACCCAACGACTTAACCTCATCACCTGAGGAAGGAAACTCAGAAGCCGCAGTACCACTCTCATCCACAGGAGGGAGCTTGGCCACAGAATTCACAACAGTACCCCCCCCTTGAGGAGGGGTCACCGAACCCTCACCAGAGCCCCCAGGCCGACCAGGATGAGCCACATGAAAGGCACGAACCAGATCGGCAGCATGGACATCAGAGGCAAAGACCCAGGAATTATCTTCCTGACCATAACCTTTCCACTTAACCAGATACTGGAGTTTCCGTCTCGAAACACGAGAATCCAAAATCTTCTCCACTATATACTCCAATTCCCCTTCAACCAAAACCGGAGCAGGAGGATCAATAGATGGAACCACAGGTGCCACGTATCTCCGCAACAATGACCTATGGAACACGTTATGGATGGAAAAAGAAGCTGGAAGAGTCAAACGAAAAGACACAGGATTAAGAACCTCAGAAATCCTATATGGACCAATGAAACAAGGCTTAAATTTAGGAGAGGAAACCTTCATAGGAATATAACGAGATGACAACCAAACCAAATCCCCAACACGAAGTCGGGGACCCACACAGCGCCTGCGGTTAGCGAAACGTTGAGCCTTCTCCTGGGACAAAGTCAGATTGTCCACTACATGAGTCCAAATCTGCTGCAACCTATCCACCACAGTATCCACACCAGGACAGTCCGAAGACTCAACCTGCCCTGAAGAGAAACGAGGGTGGAACCCAGAATTGCAGAAAAACGGCGAAACCAAAGTAGCCGAGCTGGCCCGATTATTAAGAGCGAACTCAGCCAAAGGCAAAAAGGACACCCAATCATCCTGATCAGCAGAAACAAAACATCTCAGATATGTTTCCAAGGTCTGATTGGTTCGTTCAGTCTGGCCATTTGTCTGAGGATGGAAAGCCGAGGAAAAAGACAAATCAATGCCCATCCTAGCACAAAAGGCTCGCCAAAACCTCGAAACAAACTGGGAACCTCTGTCAGAAACGATGTTCTCTGGAATGCCATGTAAACAAACCACATGCTGGAAAAACAACGGCACCAAATCAGAGGAGGAAGGCAATTTAGACAAGGGCACCAAATGGACCATCTTAGAGAAGCGATCACAAATCACCCAAATGACCGACATTCTTTGAGAGACGGGGAGATCCGAAATAAAATCCATAGAGATATGTGTCCAAGGCCTCTTCGGGACCGGCAAGGGCAAAAGCAACCCACTGGCACGAGAACAGCAGGGCTTAGCCCGAGCACAAATCCCACAGGACTGCACAAAAGAACGCACATCCCGCGACAGAGACGGCCACCAAAAGGATCTAGCCACCAAATCTCTGGTACCAAAGATTCCAAGATGACCAGCCAACACCGAACAATGAACCTCAGAGATAACTTTATTCGTCCACCTATCAGGGACAAACAGTTTCTCCGCTGGGCAATGGTCAGGTTTTTTAGCCTGAAATTTTTGCACCACCCGCCGCAAATCAGGGGAGATGGCAGACAAAATTACCCCCTCTTTGAGAACACCCGCCGGCTCAGGCAAACGCGGAGAATCGGGCACAAAACTCCTAGACAGGGCATCCGCCTTCACATTTTTAGAGCCCGGAAGGTACGAAACCACAAAGTCAAAACGGGAGAAAAACAGCGACCAACGAGCCTGTCTAGGATTCAACCGTTTGGCAGACTTGAGATAAGTCAAGTTTTTGTGATCAGTCAAGACCACCACGCGATGCTTAGCTCCTTCAAGCCAATGACGCCACTCCTCGAATGCCCACTTCATGGCTAGCAACTCTCGATTGCCAACATCATAATTTCGCTCAGCAGGTGAAAATTTCCTGGAAAAGAAGGCGCATGGTTTCATCACCGAGCAATCAGAACTTCTCTGCGACAAAACAGCCCCTGCTCCAATTTCAGAAGCATCAACCTCAACCTGGAACGGAAGCGAAACATCTGGTTGGCACAACACAGGGGCAGAAGAAAAATGATGCTTCAACTCCTGAAAAGCTTCCACAGCAGCAGAAGACCAATTGACCACATCAGCACCCTTCTTGGTTAAATCAGTCAACGGTTTAGCAATGCTAGAAAAATTAGCGATGAAGCGACGATAAAAATTAGCAAAGCCCAGGAACTTCTGCAGACTGTTCAGAGATGTTGGCTGAGTCCAATCATAAATAGCCTGAACTTTAACAGGGTCCATCTCGATAGTAGAAGGAGAAAAAATGAACCCCAAAAATGAAATCTTCTGAACACCAAAGAGACACTTTGACCCCTTCACAAACAAAGAATTAGCACGCAGGACCTGGAACACCATTCTGACCTGCTTCACATGAGACTCCCAATCATCCGAGAAGACCAAAATATCATCCAAGTATACAATCAGGAATTTATCCAGGTACTCTCGGAAGATGTCATGCATAAAGGACTGAAACACTGATGGAGCATTAGAAAGTCCGAATGGCATAACCAGGTACTCAAAATGGCCTTCGGGCGTATTAAATGCTGTTTTCCATTCATCGCCCCGTTTAATACGCACAAGATTATACGCACCACGAAGATCTATCTTGGTGAACCAACTAGCCCCCTTAATCCGAGCAAACAAATCAGACAGCAGCGGCAAGGGGTACTGAAATTTGACCGTAATTTTATTTAGAAGGCGGTAATCAATACAAGGTCTCAGCGAACCATCCTTCTTGGCCACAAAAAAGAACCCCGCTCCCAATGGCGATGATGACGGGCGAATATGACCCTTCTCCAAAGACTCCTTCACGTAACTCCGCATAGCGGCGTGCTCAGGTACAGATAAATTAAACAGTCGACCCTTAGGAAACTTACTACCAGGAATCAAATCGATAGCACAATCACAATCCCTATGCGGAGGTAGGGCATTGGACTTGGGCTCATCGAATACATCCCGGTAATCAGACAAGAACTCTGGGACCTCAGAAGGGGTGGATGATGAGATAGACAGAAATGGAACATCACCATGTACCCCCTGACAACCCCAGCTGGACACAGACATTGATTTCCAATCTAATACTGGGTTATGGACTTGTAGCCATGGCAACCCCAACACGACCACATCATGCAGATTATGCAACACCAGAAAGCGAATATCCTCCTGGTGCGCAGGAGCCATGCACATGGTCAGCTGGGTCCAATACTGAGGCTTATTCTTGGCCAAAGGCGTAGCATCAATTCCTCTCAATGGAATAGGACACTGCAAGGGCTCCAAGACAAACCCACAGCGCCTAGCAAACTCCAAGTCCATCAAAGTCAGGGCAGCGCCTGAATCCACAAATGCCATGACAGAATAGGAAGACAAAGAGCAGATCAAAGTAACGGACAAAAGAAATTTCGACTGTACCAATGGTGGCAGACCTAGCAAACCGCTTAGTGCACTTAGGACAATTGGAGATAGCATGAGTGGAATCACCACAGTAGAAACACAGCCCATTCTGACGTCTGTGTTCCTGCCTTTCAGCTCTGGTCAAAGTCCTATCGCACTGCATAGGCTCAGGTTCAAGCTCAGATAATACCGCCAAATGGTGCACAGATTTACGCTCGCGCAAGCGTCGACCGATCTGAATGGCCAAAGACATAGACTCATTCAGACCAGCAGGCATAGGAAATCCCACCATGACATCCTTAAGCGCTTCAGAGAGACCCTTTCTGAAAATAGCTGCCAGCGCACATTCATTCCATTGAGTGAGCACGGACCACTTTCTAAACTTCTGACAATAAATCTCTATTTCATCCTGACCCTGACACAGAGCCAGCAAATTTTTCCCTGCCTGATCCACTGAATTTGGTTCGTCGTACAGCAATCCGAGCGCTAGAAAAAACGCATCAATATTACATAATGCAGGATCTCCTGGCGCAAGGGAAAATGCCCAGTCTTGAGGGTCGCCACATAATAAAGAAATAATGATCTTAACTTGTTGAACTGGGTCACCAGAGGAGCGGGGTTTCAAAGCCAGAAATAGTTTACAATTATTTTTAAAATTCAAAAACTTAGCTCTATCTCCAGAAAATAACTCAGGAATAGGAATTTTAGGTTCTAACATAGGATTCTGAACCACTAAATCTTGAATATTCTGTACATTTATAGCGAGATTATCCATCAAAGAGAACAGACCTTGAATGTCCATGTCCACACCTGTGTTCTGAACCACCCTGATGTAAAGGGGAAAAGAAAGACAGAACACAGTGCAAAGAAAAAAAAATGGTCTCAGAACTTCTATTTTCCCTCTATTGAGAAGCATTAGTACTTTGGGCCTCCAGTACTGTTATGAACAGGTAATTCAGAACCACAATGGACATTGAAGTTCAGAGCACACAAAGTGACCTGACAAATACCAAAAACAAAGGACGAGCTCTGAGACGTGGAAACTCTGCTGACCGCAATCCCTAATCCTAACACACCACACTAGAGGTAGCCGTGGATTGCGCCTAACGCTCCCTATGCAACTCGGCACAGCCTGAGAAACTAACTAGCCCTGAAGATAGAAAAATAAGCCTACCTTGCCTCAGAGAAATTCCCCAAAGGAAAAGGCAGCCCCCCACATATAATGACTGTGAGTAAGATGAAAATACAAACACAGAGATGAAATAGATTTAGCAAAGTGAGGCCCGACTTACTGAATAGACCGAGGATAGGAAAGATAGCTTTGCGGTCAACACAAAAACCTACAAACAACCACGCAGAGGGGCAAAAAGACCCTCCGCACCGACTAACGGTACGGAGGTGCTCCCTCTGCGTCTCAGAGCTTCCAGCAAGCAAGAAAAACCAATATAGCAAGCTGGACAGAAAAAATAGCAAACAAAAAATAACACAAGCAAAACTTAGCTTATGCAGGAAGACAGGCCACAGGAACGATCCAGGAGAAAGCAAGACCAATACTAGAACATTGACTGGAGGCCAGGATCAAAGCACCAGGTGGAGTTAAATAGAGCAGCACCCAACGACTTAACCTCATCACCTGAGGAAGGAAACTCAGAAGCCGCAGTACCACTCTCATCCACAGGAGGGAGCTTGGCCACAGAATTCACAACAGGTTTCCTGTTTCTGCCTTTAGGGGCAGTTCGATCTTAGGCTGTGCTGAGGGGTCTAGGGAGTGTTAGGTACCCCCCACGGCTACTTCTAGTTGCGCTGCTAGTTCAGGGTTTGAGGTCAGTACAGGGACCACCTTCTCCAGAGTCCGTCTCATGCTGCTCTTAGGCCACAAGATCATAACAGTACAACTGGCCAACAATGAGTTAATTGCATCTCAGAAGAAGGGCGGAAAGCTTTTGAGCCATTTTTTTTCCTTAGCCTGTTTGGTATTTTCCTCCCTCTTTACCTCTGAGTGGCTACGGAGTCTAGTATTAACATGAATGTTCAGGAGTTAGTTTCTCGGGTGGATCAGCTTGCTGCTAGGGTACAGGGTATTTCAGATTTCATTGTTCAAAGTCCTGCCTTAGAACCTAAGATTCCCACTCCTGATTTATTCTTTGGTGACAGATCCAAATTTTTGAGTTTCAAAAATAATTGTAAACTGTTTTTTGCATTAAGACCCTGGTCTTCTGGTGATCCTATTCAACAGGTTAGAATCATCATATCTCTGCAGCGTGGTGACCCACAGGATTGGGCATTTTCCCTGGAATCTGGCAATCCCGCTTTGCTTATTATTTTTTTATTATTATACATTTTTATAGCGCCATTTATTCCATGGCGCTTTACATGTGAATACGGGGCAAATATAGACAAATACATTAAACATGAGCAGATGACAAGGCACACGAGTACATAGGGAGGGAGAACCTGCCCGCGAGGGCTCACAGTCTGCAGGGGGTGGGTGAGGATACACTAGGAGAGGGAAGAGCTGGCTGTGCGGCTGTTCAGTAGGTTGAGGATCACTGCAGGCTGTAGGCTTGTCGGAAGAGATGAGTCTTCAGGTTCTTTTTGAAGGTTTCTATGGTAGGCGCGAGTCTGATGTGTTGGGGTAGAGAGTTCCAGAGTATGGGGGAAGCACGGGAGAAGTCTTGGATGCGGTTATGGGAAGAAGAGATGAGAGGGGAGTAGAGAAGGAGGTCTTGGGAGGATCGGAGGTCGCGTGTAGGTAGGTACCGGGAGACCATGTCACAGATGCATCGAGGAGACAGGTTGTGGATGGCTTTGTATGTCAGTGTGAGGGTTTTGAACTGGAGTCTCTGGGCGATAGGAAGCCAGTGAAGGGCTTGACACAGGGGAGAGGCTGGGGAATAGCGGGGGGACAGGTGGATTAGTCGGGCAGCAGAGTGTAGGATGGATTGGAGTGGTGCCAGAGTGCTAGAGGGGAGTCCAGAGAGTAGGAGGTTGCAGTAGTCGAGGCGGGAGAGGATAAGGGCATGCACTAGCGTTTTTGCAGTGTTGCGGTCAAGGAAAGCACGGATCCGGGAAATATTTTTGAGTTTGAGACGACAGGAGGAGACAAGGGCTTGGATATGTGGCTTGAAAGAGAGGGCAGAGTCGAGGATCACCCCGAGGCACCGGGCGTGTGGGACTGGGGATAGTGAGCAGCCATTGACATTGATGGATAGGTCTGGTGGAGGGGTAGAGTGAGATGGGGGAAAGATGATGAATTCTGTTTTGTCCATGTTCAGTTGTAGAAAGCGAGCAGAAAAGAAGGCTGAAATGGCAGACAGACAGTGCGGGATTTTGGTAAGCAAGGAGGAGAGGTCAGGTCCGGAGAGGTAGATCTGCATGTCGTCAGCGTAGAGATGGTACTGCATACCGTGGGATTCTATGAGCTGTCCCAGGCCGAAAGTGTAGATGGAGAAGAGTAGGGGTCCTAGAACAGAGCCTTGAGGAACACCGACTGACAAGGGGCGAAGTGAGGAGGTGGTGTGGGGGAGGGAGACACTGAATGTTCGGTCTGTCAGATATGACGAGATCCAGGAAAGGGCCAAGTCTGTGATGCCAAGGGATGAGAGGATTTGTAGCAAAAGGGAGTGGTCTACAGTGTCAAAGGCAGAAGACAAGTCCAGGAGAAGGAGGACAGAGTAGTGTCGCTTGCTCCTGGCAGTTAGTAGGTCATTGGTGACTTTAGTTAGGGCAGTTTCAGTTGAGTGATGGGAACGGAAGCCTGATTGTAACCGATCAAAGAGGGAGCAGGAGGAGAAGTGGGAGGACAGTTCAAGATGGACGTGTTGCTCCAGCAATTTGGAGGCATAAGGGAGAAGAGATATTGGGCAATAGCTAGACACAGAGGATGGGTCGAGGGAGGGCTTTTTGAGGATGGGTGTGATCTTGGCATGCTTGAAGGATGAGGGAAAGACACCTGTTGTGAGTGAGAGGTTGAAGAGGTGCGTTAGGGTTGGGATGAAGACCGTGGAAAGGTTAGGGATGAGGTGGGATGGGAGCGGGTCAAGCGTGCAGGTGGTGAGGTGTGATCTTGACAGGAGGGTGGAGAGCTGATCTTCTGTCATGGTGGAGAAGCTGGTTTTGGAGGAGCAGGGTTGAGCAGCTAAGAGGGGCAGTGGGCGCTGTGGGCCAAAGCTTTCTCTGATCGTATCGATCTTCTGTTTAAAGAAAGAGGCGAAGTCATCAGCAGAAATGAGGGGGGAGGGAGGAGGTGCGGGGGGACGGAGTAGAGAATTGAAAGTGTTGAAAAGCTGTTTAGGGTTGTGGGACAGGGAGGATATGAGGGATGAGAAGTAAGTTTGTTTTGCGGCAGTGAGCGCAGACTTGAAGCTGGCGAGGGACTGCTTGTATGCAGTGAAGTGGTCGGCAGAGTGGGATCGCTTCCATCTCCGCTCAGCAATCCTGGAAGCCCGTCTCAATTCTTTGGTCAGGCTGGTCAGCCAGGGCTGCCTGTTAATTGTACGAGTTTTACTATGTATGAGTGGGGCAGCCGAATCGAGTGTTGCTGTTATTGTGGTGTTATAAAAAGTGGCAGCAGCATCTGTGTCATGAAGGGAAGCTATGTCTGTGAGAGGGAGAAGGGACTCAGAGAGTGATTGTAAGTTGAGATGTTTGAGATTTCTGCGAGGGTGAGTGAGTTTGTGGAGTGGGGGTTGCACACTAGGAGAGGAGAGGGACGAGAATGTCAGTAGGTTGTGGTCAGACAGGGGGAGGGGTGTGTTAGTGAGGTTAGTAAGGGAGCAGAGGCGGGTGAAGATGAGGTCCAGCGTGTGGCCATCTTTGTGAGTGGCCTCAGAGGACCATTGAGTGAGGCGGAAGGAGGCAGTCAGTGATAAAAGTTTAGAGGTAGCTGAGGTGAAAGTGTCAATGGGGACATTGAAATCACCCATGATGATAGTGGGGATGTCAAGAGAGAGAAAATGAAGTAGCCAGGTGGTGAAGTGGTCGAGAAAGGTGGAGATGGCTAGTTCTGGGGGGCGGTAGATGACAGCAAGCTGGAGGTTGGAGGGGGAATAGATGCGGACAGAGTGCACTTCAAACGAGGGAAGAGTAGTGGAGGGTGGTAGCGGGATTAGAGTGAAGGAGCAGGTGTCGGACAGGAGCAAGCCAACTCCTCCACCGCGTTTGTTGCTGGGGCGAGGGGTGTGAGAGAGGTGGAATCCGCCATAGGAGAGCGCAGCTGGAGAGGCCGAGTCAGAGGGGGTGAGCCAGGTTTCGGTGAGGCCGAGGAAGGAGAGTTTGTTGGTGATGAAGAGGTCATGGATAAATGGCAGTTTGTTGCAGATGGAGCGTGCGTTCCATAGTGCTCCAAGTAGGGGGAGCTGGGGAGTGGGGGCTGGATGAATGGGTATGAGGTTGTCGTGGTTGGGAAAATGTGCGGAGGATCGTGGCAGGGGGTTAGAAACGAGTGTGGGGATGAATTGGGGAGGGCCGGGATTTGGGGATATGTCACCAGCAATGAGGAGTAGCAGAGAGATCATTAGAAGGTGGGAGCAGGATAGGACATGATGCGGCCGTGTGTGTCTGGATAAAAAGGATTGTATGTGGAGGAACAGTTCTGAGGAGAAGGTGAGATGGCTGGGGAGTATGGAGGAAGAAATGACTAGTTCCTTACTAGGTGGAGGGATTTCAGGAGATTGTAAGAAGGAAAGTAGTATGGGGGTGAAAGAGAAAAGAAATCGAAACATTGTAGTGGTTAGTATTCTGTTACCTTCCAGTCAATTCCAGTCCAATTCAGTCTAATTCAGAATCATAATTAAAAAGATGTAATTTAAAAGATGGAAGTTAAAAGATGATTTGCAGCAGACTGAGTCTGTAGCAGACTCCTGCATGTGAATATATCCCCAGTTAAGGGCAATCAGGTGCTTAATGTTGATTCGTTCTTTCAGGCATTGGGGTTGTTGTATGATGAGCCTAATTCTGTGGATCAGGCTGAAAAAATCTTGATAGCCCTGTGTCAAGGTCAAGAAGCGGCAGAATTGTATTGCCAGAAATTTAGAAAATGGTCTGTACTGACTAAATGGAATGAGGATGCCTTGGCGGCAATTTTCAGAAAGGGTCTTTCTGAATCCGTTAAAGATGTTATGGTGGGGTTCCCCACGCCTGCTGGTCTGAGGGATTCTATGGCTCTGGCCATTCAGATTGATCGGCGCTTGCGCGAGCGCAGAGTTGTGCACACTGTGGCGTTGCCCTCTGAGCGGAGCCCTGAGCCTATGCAGTGTGATAGGATTTTGTCTAGAGCTGAACGTCAAACATTCAGGCGTCAGAATAGGATGTGTTTTTACTGCGGCGATTCTGCTCATGTTATTTCTGATTGCCCTAAGCGCATTAAGAGAATCGCTAGTTCTGTTGCCATCAGTACTATACAACCTAAATTTCTGTTATCCGTGACCTTGATCTGCTCATTATCATCATTTTCTGTCATGGCATTTGTGGATTCAGGCGCCGCTCTGAACTTAATGGACTTAGAATTTGCCAGACGTTGTGGTTTTCCCTTACAGCCTTTGCAGAATCCTATTCCTTTGAGGGGCATTGATGCTACACCGTTGGCTAAAAATAAACCTCAGTTTTGGACACAGCTGACCATGCGCATGGCGCCAGCCCATCAGGAAGATTGTCGTTTTCTGGTATTGCATAATTTGCATGATGATATTGTGCTGGGTTGCAGCTACATAATCCGGTGTTAGACTGGAAATCCATGTCTGTGACTAGTTGGGGTTGTCAGGGGGTTCATGATCAGGTTCATTTGATGTCAATTTCCTCTTCCCCCTCTTCTGAAGTTCCTGAGTTTTTGTCTGACTTCCAGGATGTATTCGATGAGCCCAAATCCAGTTCCCTTCCACCGCATAGGGACTGTGATTGTGCTATTGACTTGATTCCAGGTTGTAAGTTCCCTAAGGGCCGACTTTTCAACCTGTCTGTGCCTGAACATACCGCCATGCGGAGCTATATTAAGGAGTCTTTGGAGAAAGGGCATATTCAGCCATCTTCTTCACCGTTGGGAGCGGGGTTCTTTTTTGTTGCCAAGAAGGATGGCTCCTTGAGACCCTGTATTGATTATCGCCTCTTCAATAAGATCACGGTTAAATTTCAATACCCCTTGCCTTTGCTTACTGATTTGTTTGCTAGGATTAAGGGGTCTAGCTGGTTTACTAAGATTGACCTTCGAGGGGCATATAATCTTATTCGTATCAAGCAGGGTGACGAATGGAAAACTGCATTTAATACGCCCGAAGGCCATTTTGAATACCTTGTGATGCCATTCGGACTCTCTAATGCCCCATCTGTGTTCCAATCCTTCATGCATGATATCTTTCGGAGTTATCTTGATAAATTCATGGTTGTATATTTGGATGATATTTTGATTTTTTCCAATGATTGGGAGTCTCATGTGAAACAGGTCAGATCCTCCGTAATAATGCTTTATTTGTGAAGGGGTCAAAGTGCCTCTTTGGAGTGCAGAAGGTTTCTTTTTTGGGTTTCATTTTTTCTCCCTCATCTATAGAAATGAATCCGGTTAAGGTTCAGGCCATTCATGATTGGATTCAGCCCACATCTCTGAAGAGCCTTCAGAAATTTTTGGGCTTTGCTAATTTTTATCGTCGTTTCATTGCCAACTTCTCCAGTGTGGTTAAACCTCTAACCGATTTGACCAAGAAAGGCGCTGATGTGACGAATTGGTCCTCCGCGGCTGTTTCTGCCTTTCAGGAGCTTAAACGCCGATTTACTTCTGCCCCTGTGTTGCGTCAGCCAGATGTTTCTCTTCCATTTCAGGTTGAGGTTGACGCGTCTGAGATTGGGGCATGGGCCGTTTTGTCTCAGAGGAAATCTGATGGTTCCTTGATGAAACCGTGTGCCTTCTTTTCTTGGAAGTTTTTGCCTGTGGAACGCAATTATGATGTTGGCAATCGGGAGTTGTTGGCTATGAAGTGGGCATTTGAGGAGTGGCGACATTGGCTTGAGGGGGCCAAGCACCGTATTGTGGTCCTGACCGATCATAAGAATCTGATTTACCTCGAGTCTGCCAAACGGCTGAATCCTAGACAGGCTCGATGGTCCCTGTTTTTCTCCCGTTTTGATTTTGTGGTCTTGTACATTCCTGGTACTAAGAATGTTAAGGCGGATGCCCTCTCTAGGAGTTTTTTTCCTGATTCCCCTGGGGTTCTTGAGCCGGTCGGCATTTTGAAGGAAGGGGTAATTCTTTCTGCCATCTCCCCTGATTTGCGACGGGTTCTTCAGGAATTTCAGGCTGATAAGCCTGACCGCTGTCCAGTGGGGAAACTGTTTGTTCCGATAAATGGACTAGTAAAGTGATTTCTGAGGTTCATTGTTCTGTGTTGGCTGGCCATCCTGGGATTTTTGGTACCAGAGATTTGGTTAGTAGGTCCTTTTGGTGGCCTTCTTTGTCACGGGATGTGCGTTCTTTTGTGCAGTCCTGTGAGATTTGTACGCGGGCTAAGCCTTGCTGTTCCCGCACTAGTGGGTTGCTTTTGCCATTGCTGGTCCCTGAGAGACCTTGGATGCATATTTCTATGGATTTTATTTCCGATCTTCCTGTTTCCCAAAGAATGTCGGTTATCTGGGTTGTCTGGGACCGATTTTCTAAGATGGTTCATTTGGTACCTTTGCCTAAATTGTCTTCTTCTTCTGATTTGGTTCCGTTGTTTTTTCAGCATGTGGTGCGTTTGCATGGTATTCCGGAGAATATTGTGTCCGACAGAGGTTCCCAGTTTGTTTCCAGGTTTTGGCGGGCCTTTTGTGCCAAGCTGGGCATTGATTTGTCTTTTTCCTCTGCATTTCATCCTCAGACAAATGGCCAGACCGAGCAAACTAATCAGACCTTGGAGACCTATTTGAGATGCTTTGTGTCTGCTGATCAGGATGATTGGGTGGCTTTTTTGCCATTGGCCGAGTTTGCCCTTAATAATCGGGCTAGTTCGGCTACTTTGGTTTCGCCTTTTTTTTGTAATTTTGGTTTTCATCCTCGTTTTTCTTCTGGGCAGGTTGAGCCTTCTGACCTTCCTGGTGTGGATTCTGTGGTCGACAGGTTGCAGCAGATTTGGGCTTATGTGGTGGACAATTTGGTGCTGTCTCAGGAGGAGGCTCAGCGTTTTGCTAACCGTCGTCGGTGTGTTGGTTCCCGGCTTCGGGTTGGTGATCTGGTTTGGTTGTCTTCCCGTCATGTTCCTATGAAGGTTTCTTCCCCTAAGTTTAAGCCTCGATTTATTGGTCCTTATAGGATTTCTGAGATTATTAATCCGGTGTCCTTTCGCCTGGCGCTTCCGGCCTCTTTTGCTATTCATAATGTCTTCCATAGATCTTTGTTGCGGAAATATGTGGAGCCCGTTGTTCCCTCTCTTGATCCTCTGGCCCCTGTGTTGGTCGATGGGGAGTTGGAATATGTTGTTGAGAAGATTTTGGATTCCCGTTTTTCGAGGCGGAAGCTTCAGTACCTTGTCAAGTGGAAGGATTATGGCCAGGAGGATAATTCTTGGGTTTCTGCCTCTGATGTCCATGCCATTGATTTGGTTCGTGCCTTTCATTGGGCTCATCCTGATCGGCCTGGGGGCTCTGGTGAGGGTTCGGTGACCCCTCCTCAAGGGGGGGTACTGTTGTGAATTCAGCTTTTGGGCTCCCTCTGGTGGTTGTAGAGGGTAATGCAGTTGTGCCTGGACTGCAGAAGTGGACAGGTGTATCTACTAATTGCAAAACTGACTGGGGTATATAGCTTTGCAGGATCCTTTAGTCAGTGCCAGTTGTCCATTGTTCTGGAAGGATTCACTTCCCTGCTGGTCCCTCCAGTTTGCTGTGCTTTTCTACTAAGATAAGTCCTGCTTGGTTTTTTCTGTCCACCTGCAGTGGACTTTATAGTTCTGTGCATTTTTCATGTTTTTGTTTTGTCCAGCTTACTCTGTGAAGGATTTTTTGCAGCCTAGATATTTCTCTGGAGATGCAGATATACCCCCCATGTCTTTAGTCAGATGTGGTGATCCGTATTTTCTGCGGTGGATATTTTCTAGTGTTTTTGTACTGACCGCATAGTACTCTGTTCTTTTCTTTCTTTTTAGCTAGTATGGCCTCCTATGCTAAAATCTGATTTCATATCTGCGTATGTTATTTCCCTCTCCTCTCACAGTCAATATTTGTGGGGGGCTATCTATCCTTTGGGGATTTTCTCTGAGGCAAGATAGGTTTCCTGTTTCTGCCTTTAGGGGTAGTTCGATCTTAGGCTGTGCCAAGGGGTCTAGGGAGTGTTAGGTACCCCCCACGGCTACTTCTAGTTGCGCTGCTAGTTCAGGGTTTGTGGTCAGTACAGGGACCACCTGCTCCAGAGTCCGTCTCATGCTGCTCCTAGGCCACCAGATCATAACAGTCATGTGAATGAGAAGAAGACCAGAGCGACACTGGAAACTTGAGAAGACGGCAATCGCTTAGTATATTAACTATGGTAGTTCAACTCCCTTGGCGGGAGGTAGAAAATAGGAACCCTCTTTCTTTAAATCTTTGGTTGGTTTATTATGTGGCATCATGAACCAACAAGAAGTGAAAATTAAACACACATTTACACAGCTTTTTCTAAAATCATTGGAGGTGTTTATATAAGTTGGGCAAATCCACAAGTTTTTCGTAAGAAAGTTTTTGCAGAGTGACCAAAATTCAACCCTGATGTTTTCTGTTCTCTGTGTAAGTATTATTGACAGGTAGTCTGCTTTGCTGCTGAAAATAAGGGTCTGAGATGATGGCTGAGTCACCAAACAGAACATACGGTAAATATGTGGCTGACACAACAGTATCCAGGAGGTAACATGGACACAAAAATGTCACAGATGAATGACCCATCAGTATATTAGATTTCTAACAACTTAGATAGGAAAATAGTAGATCAATATCTAGTCTTATATCTCTTCTGGGTTCTGACAAATTACATTTGTCCGTGGTTTTGAACTCACAAGTATCACATTATAGTTCAGCCCTAAACGGGTTTGTATGGAATTTTTATATTAATGCAGTATCTTTAAGAAATATATGATTAGTGGGAGTGTGATACCCATCATGCCGTCAATCAGCTGTTCCTTGGCTGGAAGTTCTCAGTTGTGGAGCTGGATCTGTACAACTCCGCCAACTGTATAGTGGTCCTGGCCAGGTGCGGTAAGTCGGCTTCTATTCAAATCAATGGGGGTCACTTTGCAGTTGACGGAGCTGTGTAGTTACTCTCTGCAACTAAGCACATCCAGGAACAGCTGAACAGTGGAGGTGCTGGGTGTTGCACCTCTATTAAAGGGAACCTGTCACCCCCAAAAATCAAAGATGAGCTAAGCCCACCAGCATCAGGGGCTTATGTAATGCTGTAGATAAGCCCCTGATGTATCCTGAAAGATGAGAAAAAGAGGTTAGATTATACTCACCCAGGGGCGGTCCCGCTGCGGTCCAGTCCGATGGGCGTCGCGTTCCGGTCCAGTCTTCTTACGATGACGTCCTCATCTTGTATTCACACTGCGGTTCTGGTGCAGGCGTTGTTATGTTTGCTAAAGACAGGTGTTATGAAGGCAATCCAGAAACACAGTGTGCTTAGCGATCAGAGCGCACACAGTGATCTGACAAATACCCAAAAATACAAGAACGAGCTCTGAGACGTGGAAACTCTGTAGACTGCACACCTGATCCTATCCTAAACACAACTAAAAGCGGCTGTGGATTGCACCTAACAACTACCTAGGCAACTCGGCACAGCCTAAGAAACTAGCTAGCCTGAAGATAGAAAAATAGGCCTGACTTGCCCCAGAGAAATTCCCCAAAGGAAAAGGCAGCCCCCCACATATAATGACTGTGAGTAAGATGAAAAGACAAAGCGTAGGGATGAAATAGATTCAGCAAAGTGGGGCCCGATATTCTAGGACAGAGCGAGGACAGTAAAGCGAACTTTGCAGTCTACAAAAAACCCTAAAGCAAAACCACGCAAAGGGGGCAAAAAAAACCCACCGTGCCGAACTAACGGCACGGCGGCACACCCTTTGCGTCTCAGAGCTTCCAGCAAAACAAAAGACAAGCTGGACAGAAAAAAAGCAACAAAAAAGCAAAAGGCACTTAGCTATACAGAGCAGCAGGTCACAGGAACAATCAGGAGAAGCTCAGATCCAACACTGAAACATTGACAAGGAGCAAGGATAGCAGCATCAGGCGGAGTTAAGTAATGAAGCAGTTAACGAGCTCACCAGAACACCTGAGGGAGGAAGCTCAGAAGCTGCAGTACCACTTGTGACCACAGGAGTGAATTCAGCCACAGAATTCACAACAGTACCCCCCCCTTGAGGAGGGGTCACCGAACCCTCACCAGAGCCCCCAGGCCGACCAGGATGAGCCGCATGAAAGGCACGAACAAGATCGGAAGCATGAACATCAGAGGCAAAAACCCAGGAATTATCTTCCTGAGCATAACCCTTCCATTTAACCAGATACTGGAGTTTCCGTCTAGAAACACGAGAATCCAAAATCTTCTCCACAATATACTCCAATTCCCCCTCCACCAAAACCGGGGCAGGAGGCTCAACAGATGGAACCATAGGTGCCACGTATCTCCGCAACAACGACCTATGGAATACATTATGTATGGAAAAGGAGTCTGGGAGGGTCAAACGAAAAGACACAGGATTGAGAACCTCAGAAATCCTATACGGACCAATAAAACGAGGTTTAAATTTAGGAGAGGAAACCTTCATAGGAATATGACGAGAAGATAACCAAACCAGATCCCCAACACGAAGTCGGGGACCCACACGGCGTCTGCGATTAGCGAAAAGTTGAGCTTTCTCCTGGGACAAGATCAAATTGTCCACTACCTGAGTCCAGATCTGCTGCAACCTATCCACCACAGAATCCACACCAGGCCAGTCCGAAGACTCAACCTGTCCTGAAGAGAAACGAGGATGGAACCCAGAATTGCAAAAAAATGGAGAAACCAAGGTAGCCGAGCTGGCCCGATTATTAAGGGCGAACTCAGCCAACGGCAAAAAGGACACCCAATCATCCTGGTCTGCAGAAACAAAACATCTCAGATATGTTTCCAAGGTCTGATTGGTTCTTTCGGTCTGGCCATTAGTCTGAGGATGGAAAGCCGAGGAAAAGGATAGGTCAATGCCCATCCTACCACAAAAGGCTCGCCAAAACCTTGAAACAAACTGGGAACCTCTGTCAGAAACAATATTCTCAGGAATGCCATGCAACCGAACCACATGCTGAAAGAACAAAGGTACCAAATCAGAGGAGGAAGGCAATTTAGCCAAGGGCACCAGATGGACCATTTTAGAAAAGCGATCACAGACCACCCAAATGACTGACATCTTTTGAGAAACGGGAAGGTCAGAAATGAAATCCATCGAAATATGTGTCCAAGGCCTCTTTGGGACCGGCAAGGGCAAAAGCAACCCACTGGCACGAGAACAGCAGGGCTTAGCCCTAGCACAAATCCCACAGGACTGCACAAAAGTACGTACATCCCGTGACAGAGATGGCCACCAGAAGGATCTAGCCACTAACTCTCTGGTACCAAAGATTCCAGGATGACCAGCCAACACCGAACAATGAAGTTCAGAGATAAGTTTATTAGTCCACCTATCAGGGACGAACAGTTTCTCTGCTGGACAACGATCAGGTTTATTCGCCTGAAATTTTTGCAGCACCCGCCGCAAATCAGGGGAGATGGCAGACACAATGACTCCTTCCTTGAGGATACCCGCTGGCTCAGATAAACCCGGAGAGTCGGGCACAAAACTCCTAGACAGAGCATCCGCCTTCACATTTTTAGAGCCCGGAAGGTACGAAATCACAAAGTCGAAGCGGGCAAAAAATAACGACTAACGGGCCTGTCTAGGATTCAAGCGCTTGGCAGACTCGAGATAAGTCAAGTTCTTATGATCAGTCAATACCACCACGCGATGCTTAGCTCCTTCAAGCCAATGACGCCACTCCTCGAATGCCCACTTCATGGCCAGCAACTCTCGATTGCCCACATCATAATTACGCTCAGCGGGCGAAAACTTCCTGGAAAAGAAAGCACATGGTTTCATCACTGAGCAATCAGAACCTCTCTGTGACAAAACCGCCCCTGCTCCAATCTCAGAAGCATCAACCTCGACCTGGAACGGAAGAGAAACATCTGGCTGACACAACACAGGGGCAGAACAAAAACGACGCTTCAACTCCTGAAAAGCTTCCACAGCAGCAGAAGACCAATTAACCAAATCAGCACCCTTCTTGGTCAAATCGGTCAATGGTTTGGCAATGCTAGAAAAATTACAGATGAAGCGACGATAAAAATTAGCAAAGCCCAGGAACTTTTGCAGACTTTTCAGAGATGTCGGCTGAATCCAATCCTGGATGGCTTGGACCTTAACTGGATCCATCTCGATAGTAGAAGGGGTAAAGATGAACCCTAAAAATGAAACTTTCTGCACACCGAAGAGACACTTTGATCGCTTCACAAACAAAGAGTTAGCACGCAGGACCTGAAAAACCATTCTGACCTGCTTCACATGAGACTCCCAATCATCTGAGAAGATCAAAATGTCATCCAAGTAAACAATCAGGAATTTATCCAGATACTCACGGAAGATGTCATGCATAAAAGACTGAAACACAGATGGAGCATTGGCAAGTCCGAACGGCATCACTAGATACTCAAAATGACCCTCGGGCGTATTGAATGCAGTTTTCCATTCATCTCCTTGCCTGATTCTCACCAGATTATACGCACCACGAAGATCTATCTTAGTGAACCAACTAGCCCCCTTAATCCGAGCAAACAAGTCAGATAACAATGGCAAGGGATACTGAAATTTAACAGTGATCTTATTAAGAAGGCGGTAATCAATACACGGTCTCAGCGAACCATCCTTCTTGGCTACAAAGAAGAACCCTGCTCCCAGTGGTGATGACGATGGGCGAATATGTCCCTTCTCCAGGGATTCCTTCACATAACTGCGCATAGCGGCGTGTTCGGGCACGGATAAATTAAATAATCGACCTTTAGGGAATTTACTACCAGGAATCAAATTGATAGCACAATCACAATCCCTATGCGGAGGTAGAGCATCGGACTTGGGCTCTTCAAATACATCCTGATAATCAGACAAGAACTCTGGGACCTCAGAAGGGGTGGATGACGAAATCGACAAAAATGGAACATCACCATGTACCCCCTGACAACCCCAGCTGGATACCGACATGGAATTCCAATCCAATACTGGATTATGGGTTTGTAGCCATGGCAACCCCAACACGACCACATCATGCAGATTATGCAACACCAGAAAGCGAATAACTTCCTGATGTGCAGGAGCCATGCACATGGTCAGCTGGGCCCAGTATTGAGGTTTATTCTTGGCCAAAGGTGTAGCATCAATTCCTCTCAATGGAATAGGACACCGCAAAGGCTCCAAGAAAAACCCACAACGTTTAGCATAATCCAAATCCATCAGATTCAGGGCAGCGCCCGAATCCACAAACGCCATGACAGAAAACGACGACAAAGAGCATATCAAGGTAATGGACAGAAGGAATTTGGACTGTACAGTACCAATGACGGCAGACCTAGCGGACCGCTTAGTGCGCTTAGGACAATCAGAAATAGCATGAGTGGAACCACCACAGTAGAAACACAGACCATTCAGACGTCTGTATTCCTGCCCTTTCTGAACAAAGCTGCCAGCGCAGATTCATTCCACTGAGTGAGTACTGACCATTTCCTAAATTTCTGACAATATACTTCTATATCATCCTGACCCTGGCACAAAGCCAGCAAATTTTTCTCAGCCTGATCCACTGAATTAGGCTCATCGTACAGCAATCCGAGCGCCAGGAAAAACGCATCGACACTACTCAATGCAGGGTCTCCTGGCGCAAGAGAAAATGCCCAGTCTTGAGGGTCGCCGCGCAAAAAAGAAATAATAATCAAAACCTGTTGAATAGGATTACCAGAAGAATGAGGTTTCAAGGCCAGAAATAGCTTACAATTATTTTTGAAACTTAGAAACTTAGTTCTATCTCCAAAAAACAAATCAGGAATAGGAATTCTTGGTTCTAACATAGATTTCTGATCAATAGTATCTTGAATTTTTTGTACATTTATAACGAGATTATCCATTGAAGAGCACAGACCCTGAATATCCATGTCCACACCTGTGTCCAGAATCACCCAAATGTCTAGGGGAAAATAAAGTGAACACAGAGCAGAAAAAAAAAAAAAAAAAAAAAATGATGTCAGAACTTTTTCTTTCCCTCTATTGAGAATCATTAGTTTGGCTCCTTGTACTGTTATGTTTGCTAAAGACAGGTGTTATGAAGGCAATCCAGAAACACAGTGTGCTTAGCGATCAGAGCGCACACAGTGATCTGACAAATACCCAAAAATACAAGAACGAGCTCTGAGACGTGGAAACTCTGTAGACTGCACACCTGATCCTATCCTAAACACAACTAAAAGCGGCTGTGGATTGCGCCTAACAACTACCTAGGCAACTCGGCACAGCCTAAGAAACTAGCTAGCCTGAAGATAGAAAAATAGGCCTGACTTGCCCCAGAGAAATTCCCCAAAGGAAAAGGCAGCCCCCCACATATAATGACTGTGAGTAAGATGAAAAGACAAAGCGTAGGGATGAAATAGATTCAGCAAAGTGGGGCCCGATATTCTAGGACAGAGCGAGGACAGTAAAGCGAACTTTGCAGTCTACAAAAAACCCTAAAGCAAAACCACGCAAAGGGGGCAAAAAAAACCCACCGTGCCGAACTAACGGCACGGCGGCACACCCTTTGCGTCTCAGAGCTTCCAGCAAAACAAAAGACAAGCTGGACAGAAAAAAAACAACAAAAAAGCAAAAGGCACTTAGCTATACAGAGCAGCAGGTCACAGGAACAATCAGGAGAAGCTCAGATCCAACACTGAAACATTGACAAGGAGCAAGGATAGCAGCATCAGGCGGAGTTAAGTAATGAAGCAGTTAACGAGCTCACCAGAACACCTGAGGGAGGAAGCTCAGAAGCTGCAGTACCACTTGTGACCACAGGAGTGAATTCAGCCACAGAATTCACAACAAGGCGTACTTTGTCTGCCCTGTTGAAGGCAGAGCAAGAAAATTAACTTACTGTATATCCTCTTGGGAGCGAGCTATCAAAGTGACAGAGAACTCAGGGTACAGTGATGACTGTAGTTTCTCCATGCACATCCCTATAACTGAAAGCAAGCCAGCTGCAGGGAGGATAGAACTTGATTTTCACCCAGTAATTGCGCTTTCAGTAAGGTGGGTGCAGGTGGAGGTAAGGTGGACACCCTCCCACCCACTCTATGGATGTGCACATAAAAACCAGTCCATTTGAACTTAGCTTATACCTCACAGCACGTTGTGTGCTGAAGGAAAATACATCACTGACGCCATTAAGCGAGGTGACACAGATCTCCCCTCTAGTACTTTCTCACCTCACATATTCCTTACCTCACATATTCCCCCCTTCTGCCCAAAGTCAGGGTTTCTGGCACCTTCATTTGCTAAGCATGGGAGTCTGGACAGGGCATCTGCGTTCCCATGTAACTTCTTGGGCCTGTGCTCCACATGGAAACTAAAGTCCTGGAGCACTAGAAACAACCTAGTCACCTGGGCATTATTCTACTTCTTTTCATGTAGGACAGGACTTATCCATCTCAGGAGCGCATGATCAGATAATAGTCTGAACTTCCTGCCTAACAGGTAATATCTCAGGGTGTCGATTGCCCACTTGATAACCAAGCATCCTTTCTCTATGATTGCATAGTTCTTTTCCTAGGAGGAAAGTTTCCTACTCAGGTATAGGACTGGATGTTCATCTCCATATATTTCTTTGGGATAACACAGATCCTAAGGCGACCTCAGAGTCATCCATCTGGAGCACAAACTTATGGGAAAAGTCAGGTGCGACCAAGACCGGCTGTTTGCATAGGGCGAGCTTCAACTCCTGGAATGCCATCTCAGCTTCCGATGACCATTTGGCCACCAATGTCTTTGTGCCCTTGAGAAGATCCATCAGGGGGCGGCTATCATGGCGAAATTCAGGATTAGTTGCCGACAGTATCCCACAATTCTCAGAAACGCCCTAACCTGCATTTTGGAGTCAGGCTGCGGCCTCAACTTGTCTATTTGAGACTTTATCTCGACCCTTCCAATGACGTAGCTCAAGTTTTTTGCCTCTTCTTTCCTGAGGGTGCACTTCTTTGGGTTTATGGTAAACCTTGCCTTCATCAGTGCATCCAGTACCGCCTGGACCTTCTGCAGGTGACTTCACCAATCCGGGCTGAAGATTACGATCTCGTACAAATAAGTGGAGGTGTACTTTTTATGAGAGGTTAAGATCTGATCCATGGCCCTCTGGAAAGTATCTGGGGCTCCTTGTGGTCCAAATGGCATTCGGGTATACTGGAAGCAACCATCCGGTGTAGAGAAGGCAGTCTTCCCCTTGGCACTCAGGGACAGAGGAATTTGCCAGTACTCTTACGTTAGGTCCAGGGTGGTAATATATCTGGCTGGCCCTAGCCTCTCAATGAGCTCATTGACCCGTGGCAGCGGATAGGGGTCAAAATTGGACATGTCATTTAGTTTCCTGCAGTCATTACAGAAGAGCTACTGTACATCCAGCTTCGGCACAAGGACAATAGGACTGGGCCAGCTGCTCTTTGACTCTTCGACGACACCCAGGCTCAACATCCTCCTCACCTCCATGGACCTCACAGTGGGTTTCGGGAATCCAAAAAAGGTTTTTGGTTCACCCTCACATGCGGTTACATCTGGATTTCGTGCTCCACAACCTGCGTACATCCTGGTAATTCCGCAAACAGGTCCCGGTTCAGCTGAAGCAACTCACGGCACTGTTGTTTCTGGGCCGGCGATAGTAACTCTGCCACTGCGACATCCTCGACTCTGGCATCAGGATTGGTCTTTAGACACATTGATTCCACCAGATCCCTGTCTCACTAGGGTTTCAGCAGGTTGATGTGGTACACCTGGTACGGCTTCCTTCTCCCTGGTTGATGGACCTTGTAGTTGACATAACTAAACTTTTTGACCTCTTTGTATGGTCCTTGCCACTTGGCCAGGAATTTACTTTCCACCATGGGGATCAACACAAACACCCGGTCTCCAGTGCTAAACTGTCTCAGCCTTGCTGACTGATTGTAGACCCTTGCCTGGGCCTCTTGTGTTTGAAGGAGGCTCTCCCTCACAATCGCCATCTCACTCACGATCCTGTCCTGCATTTGGGCCACATGTTCGATAACACTTCGGTGGGGACTTACCTCCGCTTCCCAAGTCTCCTTTACAATGTCCAGAAGTCCCCGAGGGTGCCGACCGTATAGTAGCTCGAACAGCAAGAACCCCGTAGAGGCCTGTGCGACTTCTGTAATGGAGAACAGAAGGTACGGTAAAAGGCAATCGCAGTATCGGCCATCATTCTCCATGACCTTCTTCAGCATAGACTTCAAGGTCTCGTTGAACCTTTCCACAAGTCCGTCCGTCTGTGGATGGTACACAGATGTCTTGAGTTGGGTAATCTGGAGGGCCTTACATAACTCACTCATTACCTTGGACATGAATGGTGTTCCTTGGTCCATCAGAATCTCCCTGGTAGACCCGTCAGTGATAAAATATGGACTAGCTCTCCCTCTCTTCCTCAGTGGTACCGTGTTGCATCTATTACAACCAAGATGTATTGGTGACCTCTGGGGGACTTAACTAAGGGTCCTACAAGGTCCATGGCAATCCGATCAAATTGTACTTTTATAATGGGTAACGAAACTAGGGGACTGCGGAAGTGGGATACAGGAGCAGTTAACTGATATGCAGGACCGGCAATAATTAACAATCTCCCGGTGACACCCAGGCCAGTAGAACCTTTGAAGGACCTGCTCTTGGGATTTAATTATGCGCAGATACACCCTCAAGAAATGAGAATGGGTGAGGTCTAGTACCCTAACTATAGGATCCCAGAACTAACAGCTGCTCTAAATCATCTCCTCGCTGTTTCGTGACCTGATAAAGCAATTCCTCATTCACTGCAAATTAAGGGAATCTGGTGTCGGCACCTGGCTCTTAGGCAACCCCATTTATCACAGTCACATTTTCAAATGTCCCTTTCTGGGTAAGATCACGCATTTGAGCAGTCCTAAAAAAACTCCCAGTTCAGGAAACTCGACTTCACTGATCCCTGTCTCGTTCTCATCACCAGCCAGGACACACAAGAGGAACTCCTCCCCTTCCGACTGGCAATGGGTTTTCATCAGAGTTGAGTTGGCTCCTGTCTGAAACATTTGGTATCCCCGCCAGGGCCGCCATCAGGGCATGACGGCCGTGACTGGCGTATGGGGCCCGGTGAGCAGAGGGGGCCCGCATCGGGCCCCGTCTTATCTGCTCACCGGGCCCCTACCGGCAGCCGCAGGCTGAACCGGGCCCTTAGCGCCGACGCTGCAGCTGTTTAAAGCTATTGACGTGCGGGCGCGGGCCCGCACGTCAATAGTTAACAGCCGCGGCGCCGCCAGCCAATCTGAGGCTGGCAGGCGCTGACGTCAGCCGCAGCGTGCGTGCATGTCGCTGGCGAGTGCATGCACGCTGCAGCTGCGTGGAGACTTCGCCCGCCGCAGGAGCGCGGCAGGTAAGAAGAACTTCTTTTTTTTTTTTTTTTCTTGAGAGCGGCGATCCGGGGGCCCAGGGAAGAACGCTGGACACAGGGGCAAAACGCTGGACAGAGATGGGGCAGAGTGCTGGGAAGAGATGGGGCAGAGTGCTGGGAAGAGATGGGGCAGAGTGCTGGGCAGAGATGGGGCAGAGTGCTGGGCAGAGTGCTGGACAGAGATGGGGCAGAGTGCTGGACAGAGATGGGGCAGAGTGCTGGGAAGAGATGGGGCAGAGTGCTGGGCAGAGTGCTGGACAGAGATGGGGCAGAGTGCTGGACAGAGATGGGGCAGAGTGCTGGACAGAGATGGGGCAGAGTGCTGGACAGAGATGGGGCAGAGTGCTGGGAAGATATGGGGCAGAGTGCTGGGCAGAGTGCTGGACAGAGATGGGGCAGAGTGCTGGACAGAGATGGGGCAGAGTGCTGGACAGAGATGGGGCAGAGTGCTGGACAGAGATGGGGCAGAGTGCTGGACAGAGATGGGGCAGAGTGCTGGACAGAGATGGGGCAGAGTGCTGGGAAGAGATGGGGCAGAGTGCTGGACAGAGATGGGGCAGAGTGCTGGACAGAGATGGGGCAGAGTGCTGGACAGAGATGGGGCAGAGTGCTGGACAGAGATGGGGCAGAGTGCTGGACAGAGATGGGGCAGAGTGCTGGGAAGAGATGGGGCAGAGTGCTGGGAAGAGATGGGGCAGAGTGCTGGACAGAGATGGGGCAGAGTGCTGGACAGAGATGGGGCAGAGTGCTGGACAGAGATGGGGCAGAGTGTTGGACAGAGATGGGGCAGAGTGCTGGACAGAGATGGGGCAGAGTGCTGGACAGAGATGGGGCAGAGTGCTGGGAAGAGATGGGGCAGAGTGCTGGGCAGAGTGCTGGACAGAGATGGGGCAGAGTGCTGGACAGAGATGGGGCAGAGTGCTGGACAGAGATGGGGCAGAGTGCTGGGAAGAGATGGGGCAGAGTGCTGGGCAGAGTGCTGGACAGAGATGGGGCAGAGTGCTGGACAGAGATGGGGCAGAGTGCTGAACACAGATGGGGCAGAGTGCTGGACACAGATGGGGCAGGATTGGAAACAGATGGGGCAGAATGGAGACAGATGGGGCAGGATTGGAGACAGATGAGGCAGGATGGATACGATGGAGACAGATGGGGCAGGATGGGGAGATCATATGGGGCAGAATGGATACTCATGAGGGCAGGATGGGAGAACATATGGCTGGAGCCTGCAATGAGACACACGGGGGCTAGGATGGCGAATATTACCATAGGGGCTAATTAAGGGATATTATTATTGCAGTGATGTATTTATTTTATTTTTTGAGTATACTGTTTTAAATGGGAGGAGGTCCTGTTACTGTGCAGAGTGATACTATGTCACCTTCTTTATGTGGTGTAATGTAGAGGCTGTGAAAATTAAGTAATGTATTCTGCAAGTGGAACTCGAGATAACTGTGTTATTTCCTGCAGAGACGAGTCCTGGCTGGAAGAAATGATGGCGGTCTGTGCTGGATGAAAGATGAAGGACTTCACCTAGAGACGTCACTGGTGAGTCAGTGTTACCTATACACTGACACTATATACTGTATACTATATACAGAGCTCCTGTGTATAATGTCACCGGTGATCACTGTATTACCTGTAGACACTGCTTACTAATTACAGATCTCCTGTGTATAATGGCACTGATGGTGATAGTATTGTGGTTTTTTTTTTATTACTGATCAGTATTGTAGTATTCAGTCACTATGTGGTGGTAATATGCGGTCTGGTCATGGTGTTGTGGTATTTATTCCTTGTATTTTATATTATTTAATCACTGTGGTGGTAATATGTCATCTGGTCATAGTGTTGTGGTATTTGTTCCTTGTATGTAGTATTATAGGTCATTTTAAAAATTGAAAAATAAATAAAAATATACCTAAATTGTATTGCATATTTTAACAAATATTTAGTAGGTTGCAGTAGAGTAGGGCCCGGCCAAAAGTGTCAACCGTGTTCTGGTGGCGGCTTAAAAAATCTTTTGGCCAAAACCAAAGCTGCCGGCTATATGTGTGATCTGGTGATGGGAACTGTTAATGTGTGATAGGTGAGAAGTGGAGATTTTCCAAGAGAGAGCGGTGGGACTGTGGACAGTTCGAGGGGTGGAGCCTGGAGGCGGGGCTGGGGTGGAGCCTGGGCGGAGTCTCAAGGGGGCCCCGAAAATTTTGCCAGTATGGGGCCCCGAAATTTCTAGTGGCAGCCCTGATCCCCGCCTTCTGCCATAAACCCCAGAACAGGCTAAAGTCCTGCCCTATTATCACCGGGTGTAGCAAGTCCTTAACCACCCCGACCTAATGGGTCTTAGTCCCACAGTTTATTTTTATAGACACTCTGGCAACAGGGTAGTACTTGGCAACGCCGTGGATACAGCGGACGCCCACGTATTTCCCTGTGATCAACTGGTGGGGTCACCAAACTCCCTGAGTTCAATAGTCCTGACATCAGCAACCCCATTTATGGTCACAGGACATGAATGCGGGCCATCTCAGGGCTGATAGTCCACACTGCATAAACATAATACAAGCAGCTCCTGCCTAGGCTGCTGTCCATCTTCTCAGAGGACAAACGACAATGGGCATCTATATGTCCCGGACCGTGACATCTCAAGCAGAGGAAGTCTTTACCAATGTCCCTTGGCAACACTTCAATGACCCTTTGGGATCCAGTGGTGGCTCTATTATCCCCTTTTGAGACTCGGGTTCCCGCTGGGTACCCCAGAATGGAGATGCATCACCCCGTAGCTTCCTTAGCGACCTGTTGACCACCTGGTATCTTTCTACAAGGCCCACGAGGTCAGCTACATTCCAGGGGTCTCCCTGAGCGACCACTGTCTGCGCCAGCCTAGGAAGGGAGTGAATAAATAAGTCCATGACAACCAGCTAGACCGTCTGGGCTGGAGATGAGGACTCTGACTGCAACCATTTTTGTACTAGACGCAGTAGGTCAAACATCTGAGAGTGAGGGGGTTTGTTGCCATAATATGCCCAGTGATGAACCCTTCTGGCTCTGGCAGACATTGTGACCCCGGAGCGTGCTAATATCTCGGTTTTTAATTTGACATATTCCCGAGCATCTTGTAAGGTCAAGTCATAATAAGCCTTCTGGGAGTTCGACAGTCAAATAGGGGACCAACACCTCTGCCCACTGCTCGGGGGGCAACTTCTCCCGCTCTGCAACCCACTCGAACACAGTAAAAAATGCCTCTACATCATCACCCGGCATCATTGATTGCATCGCTCGTCTTACCACCTTCTGTACATATGTGTTGTCACCGTGACTCACCTGCACCTGGACTTGTGGAGTGGGCCTCCGGTCTCCAACGAACCGCCTTGGCAAGCAACTCGATCTGCTGCTGTTGTCAAAACTGGTCTTGTTTGTGCTTCTGTTGCTGTAGGAGTTGCTGCTGATGCTGTTACATCTGCGGGATAAGCAGCTTACTCATCTCCTAATGTGCCAGCTGTTGCTGCTGCTGCGTTCACCAAATGCTTAATCAGGTCCTCTATCTTGTCTGTCATCTCCAGGCTTATGGCCACCTCTACCCAGAATATGCGGTTTGTCCACCGCTGCTACTTGGGTTCCTGGAACGTTGCCCAAATTCAAAACATCACTTGTGGTAGTTCAGCTCACTCAGCGGTACATGGAGGTAGAAAACAGGAACACTGTCTTTTTAAATCGCCTGTTGGATTATTAGACAGACAGCATAAATCAACATGAAGGGGAAAATAAAAACAGCCCTTTGGAGCAAACCAGGAAAACAAAAAGCTGCAACACAGTCCATACAATTGCGGGGAGTTGCCCGCTCTGGAGCAACACAGGTTCAGGCATTTGTCTTCAGGACACAAACCACTGGAGAATCCTCTCTCCAGCTTTATGAATAAAGACTGCTTCTGGAGTTCAGCTATTTAAGCCCCAGACCATGTTCCACCTCCCCCATGTGAGTGAACACATGACTGTGACATTACACAGGTCCTGTCAGCACACGGTGGTGCCACAGCTCATCTACTGTATCTCTGACAGTCTCATAGACAGTGGAGTGGTGGCACGTATATGCAGCTCAGCTATCTCTGACAATATACAATTACATAAAATAAAAGGAACAATAAAAGAAAATTGCTAAACCTGTGTCACTGAAATAGCTCAGAGCTTAGCGGAGGAAGGGGCTTTTTAGGAAAACCAACAGTAAGCTGTACCTTCCAGGATTGACAATAATAGAAGTGCAAACTTTTAATTTTTATTACATCACGATTATGCCCACATACCGCCCCTTGGTGAGCTCATGTGGGGGTTGGTTGTGGGATGTGCTAGATCTTTTAGAATTTTATGAGATCCCGATCTTACAGGATATCTTCGCCCCTGGAGGTCCCAGACAGTATTGTTGTTATGTTTCCTATTGCAATTTTACCTTTATATAGAGATGAAACATGGCCTGAATAGCATCATCCATTGGATAGTTATTGCTTTAGAGGAATTAGAATGACCTTATGGTGACGTGAGTGATTGCGTTATGATTGTTCCTTCGCAACACTGCCGAAAATATATCTCCCATAAATATTGGAACAATTCAAACCTCAATATTCATCACTGTCTACTGGTTCCAAAAGATCAGCGAACCTTTCTGTGATTAAAGGAAGCTTATGCCTGGGAAGTGTTGTTCCCCGCCTCTCCGTAAATGAATCTCAGTCTGGGTGTATTTTTAGCAAAGCAAATCTCCAGTTGTAATTACCTGGTCAAAGCAGGAGGCCCCTTCTTCAATGTAGTTTGAAGTTTCACTTCTCTTCCACTTCCCCGCTATAATTAGTTTCTCATGTCCCCAGGTATAATTAGTTTATCTCTTCCCCAGTTATAATTAATCCCATATGTTCAATGTGAGGATAATATGTCCCGTTTCTGGAGTTTGGTTATCTCTGACAATACCGTAGACAGTGGCATGGTGGCGTGCATGTGCTGCTCAGCTGGGAGTCTCATAGACAGTGTGACCCATTGCTCTAATAATATGGAGAAATGTAGAGCTTTTGTGTAAAAAAAGACAAAAGTATTATATGACTGTTACCTTTATAGGGTTATCAGAAAAAAAAGTATTTGCACATTTAAGAAAGGGTTTCCAATGTCAATACAGGCCCTGAATTCCAACAAGGTCCACTTCTGAAATTGTTCTGAAACAGGCATAGTGCTTCCCTGCTTTCTGTGTGTCCTTGATGCAATGAGGGGTGTCATAACATAGTAACATAGTTAGTAAGGCCGAAAAAAGACATTTGTCCATCCAGTTCAGCCTATATTCCATCATAATAAATCCCCAGATTTGCGTCCTTCTACAGAACCTAATAATTGTATGATACAATATTGTTCTGCTCCAGGAAGACATCCAGGCCTCTCTTGAACCCCTCGACTGAGTTCGCCATCACCACCTCCTCAGGCAAGCAATTCCAGATTCTCACTGCCCTAACAGTAAAGAATCCTCTTCTATGTTGGTGGAAAAACCTTTTCTCCTCCAGACGCAAAGAATGCCCCCTTGTGCCCGTCACCTTCCTTGGTATAAACAAATCCTCAGCGAGATATTTGTATTGTCCCCTTATATACTTATACATGGTTATTAGATCGCCCCTCAGTCGTCTTTTTTCTAGACTAAATAATCCTAATTTCGCTAATCTATCTAGGTATTGTAGTTCTCCCATCCCCTTTATTAATTTTGTTGCTCTCCATTGTACTCTCTCTAGTTCCATTATATCCTTCCTGAGCACCGGTGCCCAAAACTGGACACAGTACTCCAGGTGCGGTCTAACTAGGGATTTGTACAGAGGCAGTATAATGCTCTCATCATGTGTATCCAGACCTCTTTTAATGCACCCCATGATCCTGTTTGCCTTGGCAGCTGCTGCCTGGCACTGGCTGCTCCAAGTAAGTTTATCATTAACTAGGATCCCCAAGTCCTTCTCCCTGTCAGATTTACCCAGTGGTTTCCCGTTCAGTGTGTAATGGTGATATTGATTCCTTCTTCCCATGTGTATAACCTTACATTTATCATTGTTAAACCTCATCTGCCACCTTTCAGCCCAAGTTTCCAACCTATCCAGATCCATCTGTAGCAGAATACTATCTTCTCTTGTATTAACTGCTTTACATAGTTTTGTATCATCTGCAAATATCGATATTTTACTGTGTAAACCTTCTACCAGATCATTAATGAATATGTTGAAGAGAACAGGTCCCAATACCGACCCCTGCGGTACCCCACTGGTCACAGCGACCCAGTTAGAGACTATACCATTTATAACCACCCTCTGCTTTCTATCACTAAGCCAGTTACTAACCCATTTACACACATTTTCCCCCAGGCCAAGCATTCTCATTTTGTGTACCAACCTCTTGTGCGGCACGGTATCAAACGCTTTGGAAAAATCGAGATATACCACGTCCAATGACTCACCGTGGTCCAGCCTATAGCTTACCTCTTCATAAAAACTGATTAGATTGGTTTGACAGGAGCGATTTCTCATAAACCCATGCTGATATGGAGTTAAACAGTTATTCTCATTGAGATAATCCAGAATAACATCCCTCAGAAACCCTTCAAATATTTTACCAACAATAGAGGTTAGACTTACTGGCCTATAATTTCCAGGTTCACTTTTAGAGCCCTTTTTGAATATTGGCACCACATTTGCTATGCGCCAGTCCTGTGGAACAGACCCCGTCGCTATAGAGTCCCTAAAAATAAGAAATAATGGTTTATCTATTACATTACTTAGTTCTCTTAGTACTCATGGGTGTATGCCATCCGGACCCGGAGATTTATCTATTTTGATCTTATTTAGCCGGTTTCGCACCTCTTCTTGGGTTAGATTGGTGACCCTTAATATAGGGTTTTCATTGTTTCTTGGGATTTCACCTAGCATTTCATTTTCCACCGTGAATACCGTGGAGAAGAAGGTGTTTAATATGTTAGCTTTTTCCTCGTCATCTACAACCATTCTTTCCTCACTATTTTTTAAGGGGCCTACATTTTCAGTTTTTATTCTTTTACTATTGATATAGTTGAAGAACAGTTTGGGATTAGTTTTACTCTCCTTAGCAATGTGCTTCTCTGTTTCATTTTTGGCAGCTTAAGGGTATGTTCACACGTTCAGGATTTCCATCCTTTTTTTTTCAGGACAGTTTTTTTAAAAAACTGCAGCTCTTGGCAGAAAACGCAGGTCCTTTTTTTGGTCCTTTTTTTGTCCTTTTTTGATGCGTTTTTTGATGCGTTTTTTGATGCGTTTTTTTATCCTTTTTTTATGCAGTTTTCTATGCAGAGACTGTGTGTTTCCTAGGAAGCTTTTTAGGGCTAAAATGGCTGAAAATACCCTAACCCTACCCCTAACCCTACCCCTAACCCTACCCCTAACCCTAACCCTAACCCTAACCCTACCCCTAACCCTAACCCTACCCCTAACCCTACCCCTAACCCTAACCCTACCCCTACCCCTATTCTAACCTTAGTGAAAAAAAAAAAAAAAATTCTTAATTTTTTTATTGTCCCTACCAATGGGGGTGACAAAGTGGGGGGGGTGTCATTTACTATTTTTTTATTTTGATCACTGAGATAGGTTATATCTCAGTGATCAAAATGCACTTTGGAGCGAATCTGCCGGCCGGCAGATTCGGCGGGCACACTGCGCATGCGCCCGCCATTTTGCAAGATGGCGGCGCCCAGGGAGAAGACGGCCGGACGGACACCGGGACGCCGGGTAAGTATAAGGGGGGGAGATTATGGCACGGGGGGGGCATCGGAGCACTGGGGGGGCATCGGAGCACGGGGGGGGGGGCATCGGAGCACGGGGGGGCGGGATCGGAGCACAGGGGGGCAGCCACACTCCGCCCACGCACTTCCGCCCGCTCCCCCGCACTTCCTGCTGCAGCGGTTCTGCACATCAAATCGCAGTAAAACCCGCAGATATATTTTTGATCTGCGGGTTTTACTGCGATTTTGACCTCACAATGGAGGTCTATGGGTGCAGAACCGCTGCGGTTCAGGAAAAAGAAGTGACATGCTCCTTCTTTTTTGCCGCAGCTATTCTGCGCGGCTTTTTAAATGAAATTACGGATCATGTGCACAGCAGTGACTGTTTTCCATAGGGTTACATTGTTATGTACCCTGCATGGAAAACAGCTGCGGAACCGCAGCGGCAAAACCGCTGCGGTTCCGCAGTAAAAAACGCACTGTGTGAACATGGCCTTAATTAGTTTTTTAGATAAAGTATTTTTCTCCCTATAGTTTTTTAGAGCTTCAATGGTGCCATCCTGCTTTAGTAGTGCAAATGCTTTCTTTTTACTGTTAATTGCCTGTCTTACTTCTTTGTTTAGCCACATTGGGTTTTTCCTATTTCTAGTCCTTTTATTCCCACAAGGTATAAACCGCTTACAGTGCCTATTTAGGATGTTCTAAACATTTTCCATTTAATATCTGTATTCTTATTTCTGAGGATATTGTCCCAGTCTACCAGATTAAGGGCATCTCTAAGCTGGTCAAACTTTGCCTTCCTAAAGTTCAGTGTTTTTGTGACTCCCTGACAAGTCCCCCTAGTGAAAGACAGGTGAAGCTGTACAATATTGTGGTCGCTATTTCCTAGATGCCCGACCACCTGCAGATTTGTTATTCTGTCAGGTCTATTAGATAGAAAATATTAAAATCTCTAAGCCACATTAGAGATTGGCATTTACCCCACCACTCCCTCCTTACTGCAATCCATTGTCTCATGATTTTAAGCATTGCACTGTTCAGAATCTAAGGCAGATATCGCAGATATGGATTACGGTACAGAATGGCTTATCTTCACTTCAGACACAGAGGGATATGGTTGTTTATTATTTTTCTTTTGTTACAGGGGACATGGTCATCAGTGGATTAGGCGTAAGAAGAGTATAATGGATGTTTATTATTTTTGTTTTTTTACACGGGACATGGGCTTTAATGGAATATGCATAAAGTGAGTATAACTGTGATTTGTTTTATATTTAAATAAATGTGTAAAACACGGTGTTTTGTTTTATTTCAAATAAATGACTTTATTCTTCTTGTGTGTTTATTTCCAAACTTACTACGGGGTTAAGGTACCGTCACACTTAGCGACGCTGCAGCGATACCGACAACGATCCGGATCGCTGCAGCGTCGCTGTTTGGTCGCTGGAGAGCTGTCACACAGACCGCTCTCCAGCGACCAACGATGCCGGTAACCAGGGTAAACATCGGGTAACTAAGCGCAGGGCCGCGCTTAGTAACCCGATGTTTACCCTGGTTACCATCCTAAAAGTAAAAAAAAACAAACACTACATACTTACCTACAGCCGTCTGTCCTCCAGCGCTGTGCTCTGCACTCCTCCTGTACTGTCTGTGTGAGCACAGCGGCCGGAAAGCAGAGCGGTGACGTCACCGCTCTGCTTTCCGGCTGACCGACGCTCACAGCCAGTACAGGAGGAGAGCAGAGCACAGCGCTGGAGGACAGACGGCTGTAGGTAAGTATGTAGTGTTTGTTTTTTTTTACTTTTAGGATGGTAACCAGGGTAAACATCGGGTTACTAAGCGCGGCCCTGCGCTTAGTTACCCGATGTTTACCCTGGTTACCAGTGAAGACATCGCTGAATCGGTGTCACACACGCCGATTCAGCGATGTCTACGGGGAGTCCAGCGACGAAATAAAGTTCTGGACTTTCTTCCCCGACCAGCGACAGCACAGCAGGGGCCTGATCGCTGCTGCCTGTCACACTGGACGATATCGCTAGCGAGGACGCTGCAACGTCACGGATCGCTAGCGATATCGTCTAGTGTGACGGTACCTTTAGTAACTGGGGTGTCTTATAGATGTCACTTGACAATAGAGAATATATTTTCAAAATGAACTAATAAGGTCAATAAATCAAAAAGACTAACAAAGAAATTAACCTTATATTACTTAAAGATATGTCAAATAAAATTAAACTTTGAATGAGTTACTCTAAAAAGAATCAAAATAGAATCAAACATCAATCACCGTACAAGCAACCTTGCTGGCTTTGTTCACCCTGCACCAATTTTCCTGCATCCAATGCCTACCTAACAGAGGAGGTTGGCACCCTAATCTCCTAGATAGCCCTATGCTGGTGAATCATGCAACCACCAATATTAATCTTTATTTTTATATAGCACTAACATATTCCGCAACGCTTTACAGTTTTTGTACACATTATCATCGCTGTCCCCGATGGGGCTCACAATCTAAATTCCCTATCAGTATGTCTTTGGAATGTGGGAGGAAACCGGAGAACCCGGAGGAAACCCACGCAAACACGGAGAGAACATACAAACTCTTTGCAGATGTTGTCCTGGGTGGGATTAGAACACAGGACTCCAGCGCTGTAAGGCTGCAGTACTAACCACTGAGCCACCGTGCTGCCCCACCTGTTGTGCATGCATAAGGAAAATGAGTAGAAAGGGAATGCTATATAAGGACTAATAGTAAAGGTAGACGGCAATAATAAAGATGTGCTTAAAAAAGGTGAACAATATCACATTGATAAAGTGACATGTTGTCACGGTTCACACCGTGCTGCCAACAAACACTATGTCACGGATCCCAGCAGTATGTCAGGGATTCCGGGGAGGAGGAGGATATCTTTATCGTCCCTACTACTCACAACTATTTATCATGAACTGGGGTTGTTTGGTTGCCCCTGGTTCCTTCTGAAGGGGATTTATCCATGTCCCACTTCCCAGTTCCGGTTTGGAACTTGCAGATCTTTGGCGCCCCCTTACCCTCAGGTCAGATTAGGTACTGCACCTAGGGTAATTAGTCACCAGAAAGGCTGCCTGCTATGTACTGGCTATTGGGCACACTGCAGCGAGGGCAATATAACTACTCCCACACAGGCGGGAACAAAAATTATAAACGCTGCCGTCGCTGCAAAGATTCCCAATCGCACAGAACAGAGTATGCTGCCATCAGCTCCGATTAACGGGTCCGGAGCCACCCCAAATGAGTAGTGTAATTCACTTCAGAGGACACAGTTCGTTATAGAGCAGAAGAGACAAGCTAGCAATTAAATATTTTACTCCAGGAAAAATTAGGCAGTGTTTACAAAGTATAAAAAGTTATTCGAAAGGAGACAATTCGTATATACATTACAGATTACAAAATAAAATAGGATTAACGCTGAAAAGAGCACACTTACAGGTTATGTCATCGTATCATCTTGGCTGGCCTGTGGCTTAGGAGTACCTTGCTATACTGTTCCCTGCTGATATGAGCCCTGCCTGACAGTGGAGGTAGGCACCCTACTTGTCATCGGATATGGCGCCCCCGCTCAGAACAGAATAACCTTATGATAAACAACATAGGCAGGTAACATATAATGTTAAACCAAGAACTGATAGAAGTTCAAGGGCACATAATATACATTTATCATCATGATAACAGCAAGCATAAGAGATACTTATGGTTTTAGATGCTTTTCAAAAACCTCTATGCATTTCACCATAGTGGATCATCAGGAGGTTAGATGTAAGGATGCTGCATGATGACCACCCATATTCCTTGTTATATAGATGTCCCAGTCTCTTTCAAAAAACACTTCCTCCGTTCACTAAAGGTATCCATTAGCACCTTCCACAATGGGGCTTATGCATTATCACTAAATTGGAATAAAAAAAGGTGTTAATCCCCTAGATATTTGGATCATAGCGCCATTCAAAAGCGTATATGCTCATAGGTGGTAAGGTAGCGTATGTATGTCTCCGGAGAGGGTAAAACCGGAAGTCTATCAATTACCACCTGGAAGCCATCAGCAATTCCTGTTGGCTCTTACCCAAGGCACGTAAGCGCTTGGCGCCGGAAGCGTGTTATCAGCTGCAGTCCAGTGCCACCGTGGAACGCAATCTGCGCTGCTGATATAATGAGAGGAAAAGCGGCCGGGAAAGATGTATTAACACCACTCATTTACAACCTCCATTAATGGCATATCAAGTCTGTCACCATACTAGAAATGAATAGATAAGGGTGACCTTAAAAACCTAAAAAATAGGACAATTAATCTTAAAGATATTCAACATGTACATATCCACCAAATACTATAAAGCATCAAAAGGAACACAAATATTAACATAAAGAACATATTAAAGATATTAATGATGTCTATAAATATATTGATCCTCACAATAATTTGTGAACCCCATAAATGAATCATGGGGAAATTAACTAAGCATGGCAAGGGATTTTGTGATCCCTAAAATATGTAGTCAAGGCCAGATTTTCTCACCAACAGTGGCTACAAAAAGCATGCATATGAGAGACCTTCATTCAGGCCCTCAGGTGTCAATGAGTCCATCTGATAAATCCAGGCACATTCCTTCTGGAGTAGAAATCTATCATAGTTGCCCCCCTCCCCCCCCCGGGATTTGGTGCTATTACCTATACAATCTCCCCAATATTGCCTTAATGTATCCCATTAATGTGCCTGGCTATGGGGGTATCCCATGTGTGCCTTATATCCCCAATGTGCTCGCCCACTCTTCTCTTAAATTCCCTTGTGGTTTTACCTACATAATCTTTTGGACAATTGCAAGTTGTCTCCTGACAATACAAAAGTGACATCAACTCCAACCCTATTACCTCACCTGCCACTACCACAGGGCAAGTGAGAAGAGCGAGGCTAAGTGCCAGATTCGGCACATCTTATGGATGTGCCATTTCTGGGGCTGCTGAGGGCTGATGTTGGTAGCATGGAAGTGGAGGTAATACCTCTGGCCTCTCCCCAGGCTGTTAATATCAACCCAAAGCTGTCTGTTAAGTCTTTGCTGGTTTGAATTTATAGGTGGACCATAAGTTATTTTCTTTTTCTTGGGTCCCCCGTAAATTCACCGTGAAAGGCTAAGCAAACAGTTGTGAGCTGTTATTAATAACCTGGGAACCTTATGGGGTATTGCCCCTTTTCCCAGATTAATAACATCAGTCCTGCTGTGAACTTTCCCTTTGCTGGTTATGAAAATTGTGCAGGAGCCCATGCAGATTTTTATTTAATTATTTATTTTACACAGGATTTACAGAGCTGCTGCTGAATACAACGCCCATCATTGTCTCCTTGTTGCGCTGATCTCAGCATGAGCAGGAGACAATGATGAGAGCTGCCTTCAGCACCAGTGCCTGGGATCAGTGCAAACGCAACTGCTTTTCCCATGAGCCGGTACGCATCTCAAGGATGGCACAAGGACGGAACACACAGACAGCAAACATGAATACATAGATGTAACATGGATGTCAAGTACGTGCACACGGATTGCACATGGACAGGACTGTTTTTTCCCGTACAGGGATCACCAGGACGTGTGAAGGAGGCGTAAGAATGAATGATCAGATTAGGTCTGTGATCTCATACTTTCCTTGCAGCATTAGTTCAGCACTATAGACACTTTTTACTTAGTATTTGTTTGTATGCTTTAGTTCTCCCTGATCTAGACGTTACTATTTTACATTTATGATAGTGATGATGGAGAGCAACAGATAAGATGAATTGAGAAGCATCTCCAGTCTATAGACCACTATTGATCTCTCAGCAACCTGATACCACTTTAGTCTCTTCTTCATCCACATTGTGTTTCCTAAATTTTTGAGTACAGCCAGAAAGTCTCCTTACAGACAGACCAACAATCCCAGCTCCCACCCACATGACAGCAGCCTCAATGCCCCAAAGATCACTATCAGCTTGGAGCCTGTAGCTTTCTGAGAATCAGAAGGGTCCTAACACCTCACCCTACTCTAGGTGGGGGTTGTCTAGACAGTATTATTCTAGAGCACTTGAGACTGGCCTTAACCTCTACCCTGCCAGCAGGGACCATAAAGCATTGCTCCTTTTGTATAAACTTCCAAAATCCTCATTTTAAGCTGTCTCTTTTTTTCCAGCACTAAATATAGCAATATGGGAATGAAAACATTAGGGGATATACGTTTAAGGGAGATAGCTGCATATTTGTTTCCATTTTAAGGGACAAAATTAATTTCAATTACACCGAACCCACCAATAAATCACTCTGATGGCTGATATTTATGTGCATGAAGAGTAAAAGTCATGGTAATGGCCTTGGGCTTAGATATTACTGCAGAAAGAGAGCCACGTAATTGATATTTGAATGTCTGAAAATGTTAAGTTTGACCACTTTTTGCTGACTGTAGTCAGAATTTCAGCTTGTAATAACTCCATATGCCCTAAAAGGACATAGAAAAATGGACTGTTCACATTGGACAAGCATATGATGGATGTTTTTTGTCCTTTACTATCATTTTCTAGATGTAAGGTATATGAAAAAAAAGATTTTATATACAGTGGGGCAAATAAGTATTTGATCCCTTACTGATTTAGAAAGTTTGCCACCTGAAAAAGACATGAACAGTCTATAATTTTAAGGGTAGGTTATTTTTAACATTGAGAGATAGAATATAACAAAAATCCTAAAAATTACATTGTATAAATTATATAAAATTATTTGCATTTTGCAGTGAGAAATAAGTATTTGATCCCCTACCAAGCATTAAGAGTTCTAGCTCCTACAGACCAGTTAGACGCTCCTAATCAACTCATTACCTGCATTAAAGACAGTTGTCTTACATAATCACCTTTATAAAAGACTCCTGTCCACAGACTCAATTAATCAGTCAGACTCTAACCTCTACAACATGGGCAAGACCAAAGAGCTTTCTAAGGATGTCAGGGACAAGATCATTGACCTGAACAAAGCTGGAATGGGCTACAAAACCATAAGTAAGACACTGGGTGAGAAGGAGACAACTGTTGGTGCAACAGTAAGAAATTGGAAGAAATACAATATGACATCGATCTTTGGCACCATGCAAAATCTCAACTTGTGGGGTATCATTGATCATGAGGAAGGTGAAAGATCAGTATAAAACTACACGGGGGAAATTTCTTAATGATCTCAATGCAGCTGGGGCCACAGTCAGCAAAAAAACCATTGGTAACACATTATGCCGTAAAGGTTTAAAATCCTGCAGTGCATACAAGGTCCCCCTGCTCAAGAATGCACATGTGCAGGCCGGTCTGAAGTTTGCCAATGAGCACCTGGATGAGATTCTGTGAGTGGGAAAAGGTGCTGTGGTCAGATGAGACAAAAATTGAGCTCTTTGGCATGAACTCAAATCGATGTGTTTGGAGGAAGAGAAATGCTGCCTATGACCCAAAGAACGCCATCCCCACTACCCAGCATGGAGGTAGAAACTGTCATGCCGTTCTGTCTCTGGTTTTTGGCATGACAATGCATATGTTTGCTTTAACCCTTTACTCTTTTCCCCCTAATTTGAGCTGGGATACTGCTGGCTGTTACCTTAATGGAGCCTTCTCAGTTCCCTGCTCTGCTGCGCAGTCGTACATGGGCATTTAGGTATTTGCCCTGCTGCTTACCTTCCTCATGTGCGGTCCCTGGTTGCTGCTGTGAAGTTGTCCGCGGGTTGTGAGGTCATTTGCGGCTGGTGCATGACTTTCCACATGGCTCAGTGCATGCAGTTTCAGTCAGGTGCCCTGAGCCTCAGAACCTGCACTGTTGGTGCTGTAATGGTTTCTGTGTATGCTTAGGGCGTGCGTGGCCACACCTCCCCTGCTTTTATCAGGGTTAGGGTGTGTACTTCAAATGCTGTCCCCAGCCAATTGCTGAGGGGCAGCTCATATATAAAGTTCCCCTGCCCTATGGGCGGGGCCTGAGCTACACTCACAAAGCTCTTGAACTTTGCTATGTGTGTTTGTGTTCCTGCACCTCTCCTGTTTATGTTTTGGTACCAAAGTCCTTGCCTAGATTCCTGTTTTGCCCTGTTCTGGCGCCTGTCCTGGAGGCGGTATATCCAGGCCCGAATCCTTGATCCTGTACCTGTCCTGTACCTGAACCTGTCTGAACTGTGTCTGCTGTGATTATGTTCCTGGAATCCCTCTGCATCTGGAGCCTCATTCCCAGTGACTTTGAGTCTCTTGAAACCGGTGTTTCTGCTGAGCATCTACTACTCTGTGCTCTGACTACCATGCGGTGTTAACCCCGTCTAGCTCATGTCCAGTACGGCGGTGTTTGCACCAACATGCTTGAGTTCCTTCCTAGGTCCGATGCCCAGAGCTTGACGACTGCAGTTTGGAACCTGATGACCGCTGTCTGGAGCTTGGAGCCTGATGTCTCTGGTGGTGCCTGTAGGTCGTGTCGGATGTCCGGAACCGAACGACTCCTGTCTGATGTCTGCCGGTGACCCTAGGTCCAGATGTCTTGTCTATGCCCTGATGTCTTGCTTGTGTCTTGATGACCTCATGGACCCTGATGTCCTGATATCCTGTCTGTTCCCTGATGTCCTGTTGCCCTGCCTGTGTCCTGAGGTCTTTCCTGAGTCCAGATGTTCTGTTTGTATCCTGATGTCTTGCCTGTACCCTGATGTCCTTGTGTACCCTGATGTCCTGCCTGGGTCCTGATGTCCCGCCTATCTGTGCCTCGGTGATCCGTTGGTGCCTTGGGGTCCACTGGGTGGTAACCTTCTGAGGTGTGGAATCGGGAGCCTGACATCGTCATGTTTTGTTTATGTACTGTGTGACTTTACTTTAGTAAACTTTACTTTCTTTACTTGAAGTATCGGTGTGATCAAGTCCTATGTGTCTCTTTCCTTGTCCACATGTTCAGCTGCCACAGAACCTCGGTCGCTGCCCTCCCCTAGTTCGGGTAGGCCAGGTCCCCCTCTGCGGTTTTAAAGGGTCCGTATTTCGTCCCTGGGGGACACACGCCCCACGCCTTCTGAGGTTGGTCGGCTTGGGGGCGTCTATGGACTGGGCCGCAATGGCGGCTGCAGCTGATCTTGACAGAAACATTAAGTTTTGGTGGTGTTTCTCTGCTAAGGGCACAGTGCTACTTCACCGAATCAATGGGAAAATGGATGGAGACATGTACCGTAAAATCCTGAATGACAAACGCCTTCTCTTTGCCAGGACATTAAAAATGAGTCATGGCTGAGTCTTCCAGCAAGACAATGACCCAAAACATACAGCCACTGCAACAAAGGAGTGGCTCAATTGAAGAACATTATGGTCATGGAGTGGCCTAGGCAGTCTCCAGACTTTCATCCTAAAGAAAACTTATGGAGTGACTTAAAGCTCCGAGTTACCAAGTGACAGCCTCAAAATCTTAATCATTTAAAGATGATATGAAAAGACGAATGGACCAAAATTCCTCCTGACATGTGCGCAAACCTCATCAACTACAAAAAATGTCTGACTGCTGCTCTTGCCAACAAGGGTTTTGCCACCAAGTATTAAGTCTTGTTTGCCAGAGGGATTAAATACCTATTTCTCACTGCAAAATGCAAATATATTTATATGATTTATACAATGTGCTTTTCTGGATTTCATTTTTGATATTCTATCTCACAATGTTAAAATTAACCTACCATTAAAGACTCTTCATGTCTTTGTCAGTGGGCAAATTTATAAAATCAGCAAGGGATCAAATACTTATTTCTGCCACTGTGTGTATATATATATATATATATATATATATATATATATATATATATAATTATTATTATTATTATTATTTATTGTTATAGCGCCATTTATTCCATGGCGCTTTACATGTGAGGAGGGGTATACATAATAAAAACAAGTACAATAATCTTAAACAATACAAGTCATAACTGGTACAGGAGGAGTGAAGACCCTGCCCGCGAAGGCTCACAATCTACAAGGGATGGGTGAGAATACAGTAGGTGAGGATAGAGCTGGTCATGCAGCGGTTTGGTCGATCGGTGGTTACTGCAGGTTGTAGGCTTGTCGGAAGAGGTGGGTCTTCAGGTTCTTTTTGAAGGTTTCGATGGTAGGCGAGAGTCTGATGTATTGTGGTAGAGGGTTCCAGAGTAGGGGTGATACGCGAGAGAAATCTTGTATACGATTGTGGGAAGAGGAGATAAGAGGGGAGTAGAGAAGGAGATCTTGTGAGGATCGGAGGTTGCGTGTAGGTAAGTACCGGGAGATGAGGTCACAGATGTATGGAGGAGACAGGTTGTGGATGGCTTTGTACGTCATGGTTAGGGTTTTGTACTGGAGTCTCTGGGCAATGGGGAGCCAGTGAAGGGATTGACAGAGGGGAGAGGTCGGGGAATAGCAGGGGGGACAGGTAGATTAGTCGGACAGCAGAGTTTAGAATAGATTGGAGGGGTGTGAGAGTGTTAGAGGGGAGGCCACAGAGCAGGAGGTTGCAGTAGTCAAGGCGAGAGATGATGAGGGCATGGACTAGGGTTTTTGCAGATTCTTGGTTGAGGAATGAACGGATTCGTGAAATATTTTTGAGTTGAAGTTGGCAGGAAGTGGAAAGGGCTTGGATATGTGGTTTGAAGGAGAGATCAGCGTCAAGGATTACCCCGAGGCAGCGAGCTTGTGGGACTGGGGAGAGTGGGCAGCCATTTACTGTAATGGATAGGTTCGTTGGAGGGGTCGCATGAGATGGGGGAAAGATGATGAATTCTGTTTTGTCCATGTTAAGTTTGAGAAATCTAGCGGAGAAGAAGGATGAAATAGTGGACAGACATTGAGGGATTCTGGTTAGTAGGGAGGTGATATATGGTCCAGAGATGTAGATCTGTGTGTCATCAGCATAGAGGTGATACTGAAAGCCATGAGATTCTATGAGCTGTCCCAGGCCAAAGGTGTAAATGGAGAAGAGCAGGGGCCCAAGGACTGAACCTTGTGGGACTCCGACAGATAGGGGGCGAGGTGAGGTGGTGTGTGAGTGGGAGACGCTGGATGTCCGGTCTGTTAGGTATGATGAGATCTAGGATAGGGCCAAGTCGGTTATGCCAAGGGATGAGAGGGTCTTTAATAATAGGGAATGGTCCTCTGTGTCAAAGGCAGCCGACAGGTCCAGGAGGAGGAGGACACAGTAGTGTCGCTTGCTCTTGGCGGTTAAGAGGTCATTGGTGACCTTAATTAGGGCAGTTTCAGTGGAATGGTGTGACCGGAAGCCAGATTGTAAGCGGTCAAAGAGGGGCGCAAGAAGAGAGATGGGAGGACAGTTCAAGGTAAACGTGTTGTTCCAGTAGTTTGGAAGGCATCAAAACTATGAATTACCACATGTAGAATTATACTCTTAACAAAAAAGTGTGAAACAATTGAAATTATGTCTTATATTCTGGGTTCTTCAAAGTAGCCACCTTTTGCTTTGATGACTGCTTTGCACACTCTTGGTATTCTCTGTGTTAATTCATAGTTTTGATGCCTTCAGTGTGAATGTACAATTTTCATAGTCATGAAAATACAGAAAAATTCTTTAAAGAGAAGGTGTGTCCAAACTTTTGGTCTGTACTGTATATACAGTGCCTTGCGAAAATATTCGGCCCCCTTGAACTTTTCAACCTTTTCCCACATATCATGCTTCAATCATAAAGATACCAAATGTAAATTTTTGGCGAAGAATCAACAACAAGTGGAACACAATTGTGAAGCTGAACAAAATTTTTTGGTTATTTTAAATTTTTGTGGCAATTCAAAAACTGAAAAGTGAGGCTTGCAATATTATTTGGCCCCTTTACTTTCAGTGCAGCAAACTCACTCCAGAAGTTCATTGTGGATCCATGAATGATCTAATGTTGTCCTAAATGCCTAATGATGATAAATATAATCCACCTGTGTGTAATCAAGTCTCAGTATAAAAGCACCTGCTCTGTGATAGTCTCAGGGTTCTATTTGAAGCACAGAGAGCATCATGAAGACCAAGGAACACAACAGGCAGGTCCATGATACTGTTGTGGAGAAGTTTAAAGTCGGAGTTGGATACAAAATGATTTCCAAAACTTTAAACATCCCAAGGAGCACTGTGCAAGCGATCATATTGAAATGGAAGGAGTATCATACCACTGCAAATCTACCAAGACCCAGCAGTCCCTCTAAACTTTCATCTCAAACAAGGAGAAGACTGATCAGAGGTGCAGCCAAGAGGCCCATGATCACTCTGGATGAACTGCAGAGATCTACAGCTGAGGTGGGACAGTCTGCCCATAGAACAACAATCAGTCGCACACTGCACAAATCTGGCCTTTATGGAAGAGTGGCAAGAAGAAAGCCATTTCTCAAATATATCCATAAAAAGTGTTGTTTAAAGTTTGCAATAAGCCACCTGGGAGACACACCAAACATGTGGAAGAAGGTGCTCTGGTCAGATGAAACCAAAATCGAACTTTTTGGCAACAATGCCAAACGATATGTTTGGCGTAAAGGCAACACAGCTCATCACCCTGAACACACCACCCCACTGTCAAACATGGTGGTGGAAACATCATGGTTTGGGCCTGCTTTACTTCAGCAGGGACAGGGAAGATGGTTAAAATTGATGGGAAGATGGATGGAGTCAAATACAGGACCATTCTTGAAGAAAACCTGTTGGAGTCTGCAAAAGACCTGAGACTGGGACGGAGATTTGTCTTCCAACAAGACAATGATCCCAAACATAAAGCAAAATCTATAATGGAATGGTTCACAAATAAACGTATCCAGGTGTTAGAATGGCCAAGTCAAAGTCCAGACCTCAATTCAATCGAGAATCTGTGGAAAGAGCTGAAAACTGCTGTTCACAAACGATCTCTATCAAATCTCACTGAGCTCGAGCTGTTTGCCAAGGAAGAATGGGCAAGAATTTCAGTCTCTCAATGTACAAAACTGATAGAGACATACCCCAAGCGACTTGCAGCTGTAATCGCAGAAAAAGGTGGCGCAACAAAGTATTAAGTTAAAGGGGCGGAATAATATTGCACACCCCACTTTTCAGTTTTTGAATTTCTGCAAAAATGTAAAATAACCAATAAATTCTGTTTAACTTCACAACTGTGTTCCACTTTTTGTTGATTCTTCACCCAAAATTTACATTTGGTATCTTTATTTTTGAAGCATGATATGTGGGAAAAGGTTGAAAAGTTCAAGGGGGCCGAATACGTTTGCATGGCACTATATATATATATATATATATATATATATATATATATATATATATACACTATATATATATATATACACTCACACACACACAGGTGCAAAGTTAATTTGTTTCAATAAAAAGGTAAAACTCATATTAAATAGTCATTGCAAACAGAGTGTTCTATTTCAAGTGTTTATTTCTATTAATGTTGATGATTATGACTTACAGCCAATGAGAACCCAAAAGTCATTATCTCAGTAAATTAGAATACTTTATAACAGCAACGTGAAAAATTATTTTAAAATCCGAAATGTTGGCCTACTGAAACATATGTTAAGTAAATGCACTCAATACTTGGTCGATGTCCTTTTGCATCAATTACTGCATCAATGTGGTGTGTAATGGAGGTGATCAGCCTGTGGCACTGCTGATGTGTTATGGAAGCCCAGGTTGCCTTGACAGCAGCCTTCAGTTCGTCTGCATTGTTGGGTCTGATGTATCTCTTCTTCTTCTTGGCAATACGTCATAGATTCTTTATGGGGTTAAGGTCAGGTGAGTTTGCTGGCCAATCAAGCACAGTGATACTGTTGTTCTTAAATCAGGTATTGGTACTTTTGGCAGTGTGGACAGGTGCAAAGTCCTGCTGGAGAATGAAATTTCCATCTCCAAAAAGCTTGTCAGCAGAGGGAAGCTTGAAGTGCTTTAAAATTTCCTGGTGGACGGCTGTGCTGACTTTGGTCTTGATAAAATACAATGGACCTACACCAGCAGATGACATGGCTCCCCAAACCATCACTGATTGTGGAACCCTCACATTAGAACTTAAGCAGCTTGGATTGTGTGCCTCTCCACTTTTTCTCCAGACTGTGGGACCTTGATTTCCAAATGAAATGCAAAATTTACTTTCATCTGAAAACAACACCTTTGACCACTGAGCTACAGTCCAGTTCTTTTTCTCTTTGGCCCAGGTAGGAGGCATCTGGCATTGTCTATTGGTCATGAGTGGCTTGACACAAGGAATGAGACACTTGTAGGCCATGTCCTGGATATGTCTGTGTATTGTGGCTCTTGAAGCAATGACTCCAGCAGCAGTCCACTCCTTGTGAATATCTCCCAAATTTTTGAATGGTCTTTTCTTAACAATCCTTTCAAGGCTGCGGTTATCCCGGGTGCTTGTGCACCTTTTTCTAACACACTTTTTCCTTCCACTCAACTTTCCATTACTATGCTTGGACACAGCACTCTTTGAACAGCCAGCTTCTTTAGCAATGACCTTTTGTGGCTTACTCTCCTTGTGGAGTGTGTCAATGAGTGCCTTCTGGCACATGATTGTGGAGACTACTGAAACAGACTAAGGAACCTTTTAAATGCTTAGAAAGCCTTCGCAGGTGTTTCTTGTTAATGTAATTTACTGAGATAATGACTTTTGGGTTGTCATTGGCTGGAAGCCATAATCATCAACATTAATAGAAATAAACACTTGAAATAGATCACCGTGTTTGTAATGACTATATAATATATGAGTTTCACTTTTTGTATTGAAAAACTGAAGTTAATTAACTTTTTGATGATATTCTAATTTTGTGAGAAGCACCTCTCTCTCTCTCTCTCTCTATATATATATACTGTATATATACACTACCGTGCAAAAGTTTAGGGTCACTTAGAAATGTACTTTTTTTTAAAGAAAAGCACAGTTTTTTCCAATGAAGCTTACATTAAATGATTCAGAAATACACTCTATACATTGTTAATGTGGTAAATGATTATTCTAGCTGCAAACTTCTGGTTTGTAATGCAATATCTTCATAGGTGTATATAGGCCCATTTCCAACAACCATCACTCCAGTGTTCTTATGGTACTTTGTGTTTGCTAACTGTGTTAGAAGGCTAATGGATTGTTAGAATACCCTTGAAAACACTTGTGCAAGTATGTTAGCACAGCTGAAAACATTTTGGCTGACTAGAGAAGATATAAACCTGACCTTCTTTTGAGCTACTTGAGAATCTGGAGCATTACATTTGTTGGTTCCATTAAACTCTCAAAATGGCCAGAAAAAAGAACTTTCATGTGAAATTCGACAATATATTCTTGTTCTTAGAAATGAAGGCTATTCCATGCAACAAACTGGCAAGAAACTGAAGATTTCCTACAACGGTGTGTACTACTCCCTTCAGAGGAAGCACAAACAGGCTCTAACCAGAGTAGAAAGAAGTGGGAGGCCCCGCTGCACATCAGAGCAACAAGACAAGTACATTAGTGTCTGTAGTTTCAGAAATCGACGCCTCACAGGTCCTCAACTGGCAGCTTGATTAAATAGTACACGCAAAACGCCAGTGTCAGCATCTACAGTGAAGAGGCGACTCCAGGATGCTGGCCTTCAGGGCAGAGTGGCAAAGAAAAAGCCATATCGGAGACTGGCTAATAAAAGGAAAAGATTAATATGGGCAAAAGAACACAGACATTAGACAGAGGAAGATTGGAAAAAAAGTGTTATGGACAGACGAATCCAAGTTTGAGGTGTTTGGACACACAGAAGAACATTTGTGAGACGTAGAACTGAAAAGATGCTGGAAGAGTGTCTGACGCCATCTGTCAAGTATGGTGGAGGTAATGTGATGGTCTGGGGTTGCTTTGGTGCTGGTAAAGTGGGAGATTTGTACAAGGTAAAAGGGATTTTGAATAAGGAAGGCTATCACTCCATTTTACAAAGCCATGCCATACCCTGTCGACAGAGCTTGATTGGAGCCAACTTCATCCTGCAACAGGACAATGACCAAAAGCACATCTCTAAATTATGCAAGAACTATTTAGGGAAGAAGCAGGCAGCTGGTATTCTATCTGTAATGGAGTGGCCAGCGCAGTCACCAGATCTCCACCCCATTGAGCTGTTGTGGGAGCAGCTTGACCGTACGGTACGCAAAAAGTGCCCATCAAGCCAAACCAACTTGTGGGAGGGGCTTCTGGACGTATGGGGTGAAATTTCTCCAGATTAGCTCAGCAAATTAACTGCTAGAATACCAAAGGTCTGCAATGCTGTAATTGCTGCAATGGGAGCATTCTTTGAAGAAAGCAAAGTTTGAAGGAGAAAATTATTATTTCAAATAAAAATCTTTTTTTTTTAACCTTTTCAATGTCTGGACTAGATTTTAAATTCATTTGGCAACTCATTTGATTAATAAATGTATGAGTTTTCATGGGTGACCCCAAAATTTTGAACGGTAGTATATATAACCAATCAAACCTTTGTCAAATTAAACTGCATACATTATTAAAGAGTTTTCACTACTTGGACAACCCTTTTTTAAATGAAGTGGTGCCTCTTGTAAAATAAAAATAACACCTATACTCACCTCCTGGACCAGTGCTGTTCCAGTGCTAGCGCTGAGTCTCCCGGGGTTTTTGTATATGAGCTGTGACTTGTGAAAAACGCTGTCAGTTAGCGGCCGCAGAACATGTCAGAGGGCAGCAGCCTAATAGCGGACACTCGCAGAGCATTACAATGTCACGGGTATATGAGTGTATGTTATTGTTATGGGTGCACTTTCTAAACTACTGTCAGGCATTTACGACATATACCTTTGATATGCCAGAAATGTCTCAGATGGTAATGCCCCTGTAAGTGTTAGTGTGGCTCTTGGCAATGATTCAAAACGACAATGTGGCCCTCAGGCCAGAAAAAGTCGTGCACCCATGTCTTATACACGAGTCTTATAAGGTTCCCATTGGTGAGGGATCTAACTGCTAGCGAAAAGGAAGGAGTCGCCATCTCATCAGAGTAGTCTGTAGTTCTCCGAAGCTTGGATCAACCTCACTGCTCAGGCGAGAAATCAAGTAAACCGAGTAGCGATAGCTACACAGATTCCTAAAGTTGTATTTGTTTGTATTAATAATTCCACAAAACATCCGTTACAGTCCAAAATCGAAACACAACTGACTTGTTTCTGGCGCATGTCATGATACTCTATGAGAAGGCCGCTGCCTGACTCCTCTGGTGGTGGGTAATAACCAGGAGAACAAAATGATTGGCAGCCCAAAATCGGACATGATGGATTCTTCTCTCAGACAACATCATCTGTCGTGCAACAGGAACAGAATAGCCGGTTTCAGGAGCGCAGAAGGAGAACACAGACACCAGTTTAGTGTAAAACCACAACGCGTTTCAACGGCGTGCGCCGTCTTCTTCAGGTGGAAATGAAATATCGCATTGTGGTTTTACCCTAAACTGGTGTCTGTGTTCTCCTTCTGCGCTCCTGAAACCGGCTATTCTGTTCCTGTTGCAAGTTTTTCTCCCCCATTGTGGAGCTGCGGGGACCTGCGCACTTATTTCCTCCTCATTGGGACGGCCGCTAGCGCTCCCTCCACAAACCGCCATTTGTTGTTCAACATCATCTGTCGGGGAGAGTCGGGAGGCCCCTATACACATTAGACTGTCAGACAATCCCAATATCGGCAGGTTCAGCTGCCATTACAATCTGTATGGGGGTTTATCATCCGTGTGTTGATTTACTTTACATACATCTTCCCTTTCTCCTCTTTCCAGTGATTTTGGATTCAGTGTGGATTAATCATTGCCAGGACTGAGTTTATTTAACACATTGGCTGGGAATTCTGCCCCCGGCCATGAAAACTTACACTTGGGTTTCTTTTTACAAAACATATGTCCTCAAAGCGTCCTACCAATCAGCTGAATCACTCCCGCGATGCAAACAGTAATCAGTTTGTAAGTCGCCGGAACATTTTAGTTTCTGGCATGAAGAAATTTACCATGGTAGGGTGAAGATGTATGGAATTCACTACATAATGTATATAGAAGGGTACAGGTTTATTCTAGAAAAAACAGGAAATGTATGTAAATTCCAGTTTAGAGTATTATCTGGTATGCAATGTAATATAATACAGGCTAAATGGCAATTTTCAGTGCCAGAAAAGAAGGGGTTACTACATCCATCAAGCCCCTGCCTCAGGGTAAAAAGGAGGTGGATGATGGCCTTGGAGAGGGGGTGGGTGTTGGGAAGCTCTGGACTAATAACATGTATGCACTGACTTCTGCAGACTCAGCAGACCTCTGACAGAAGGGGGATCATTACAGAGCAAAGCAGCACCGGACCCGCACATCACAGGCGCCTCTCTCCGTGGGCCTATAGGGTCATTGCAAAAATAACAAGTAACAAAGCTTATAAAAAAGTATAGGGAGTAATTGAAGAGCAAGCGTCAGACTGTTGGATGCTGGCTACTAAAATATTAGTCAAACAATAGAAATGCTGTCCACAGAGGTCTTCTAGATGCTCTGATTCCTCCTACACTTCTGAAGCAGAATGTCTGACAATGCGCTATTGCCCTCGCTATTAGTACAAAATAATTATATTGTCAGTATTGCTTGGAAATTTATATACACTATCAGTAGATTTAAATTAAGGCTACTCAAATCACATTTATAGCCTGTCTGTTATAATGCCAAGAAAACACCCTTACATACGTGTTACAGGTATTGTCCAGGGAGCAATGGTGGCTTAGTGGTTAGCACTGATGCTTTGCAGCGCTGGGGTCCTGGGTTCAAATCCCACCATGGACACCATTCTGCAAGGAGTTTCTATGTTCTCCCCGTGTTTGCGTGGGTTTCCCCTGGGTACTCCGGTTTCCTCCCACAACCTAAAGACAAACTGATATGGAATCTAGATTGGGAATCCCAATGGGGATAGTGATGATAATGTGTGTAAAGGGCTGTGCAATTAATGGTGCGTGTGTAATGTTAACTAAATACATTATGTTCTTCACTTGTATAGCTATAGTGCAGTTCATGTATTTATTAATCGCAGCGAACAGCGTATTTATTATTAGCTTATCATCATTATCAGATCAGTGGGGGTCCAAATCCAGGCACCCCAACACATCCGGCCAAAAGTGTCTGGAGCCGGAACACTACACTGAGTAGTGACCATTCTCGGGTACTGGAGCTCACCTTGGGTTAAAGAGAATGATTTTGATCACCTTTCAAATGGGTTTTCCATTTTAAGAAAAGTGGTCCTCAAAAGACTGTAAACTTGTAAAACAACGAACTCGGATAGTAATCTTCCGTCCAACTTCCCACTGAACTGCTGAGCACAGTGAATGGCTGCAGCAGTGATATGTGATGTCTACATTATGTCACTGCTGCAGCCAAAAGAGAGCAGACAGCCAGCGTTGGACCGGTGGAAGGTGAGTACTATCTGATTTTGTTGTTTTATAAGTATGCAATCCTTTGAGACAACTTTTCTTAAAGTGGAAAACCCTTTTAAGGATAGACCATCAACATCAAAGTACTAGAAAACCCCTTTAAATGGAGGCTTAAGAAGCATAACATTCAGTGGCATCTTGGCATCTATCACGTAAGGTCGTATTGTAAAGATACAAACTTTTTGTTTACTGAATTCCTGCTAAATTATTCTGCACTCAAAGGAAACTCATTTGGCCTCCATCAGGCTAACAGAACCTTACGGCTTATTCAGGGGCGGACACTGACAGCTTGGGGCCCCTATGCAAGAAATGTGTCTGGGCCCCCCTCCTTTTCTAGAGACAAGCATAGAATCGTAGAATTATAGAATAGTAGAGTTGGAAGGGACCTCCTGGTTCATCTGGTCTAACACCATGCTCAGTGCAGGGTTAATGATAATAATAATCTTTATTTTTATATAGCGCTAACATATTCCGCAGCGCTTTACAGTTTGCACACATTATCATCACTGTGCCGTTGGGGCTCACAATCTAAATTCCCTATCAGTATGTCTTTGGAATGTGGGAGGAAACCGGAGTACCCGGAGGAAACCCACGCAAACACAGAGAGAACATACAAACTCTTTGCAGATGTTGTCATTAGTGGGGCTTGAACCCAGCACTGCAAGGCTGCTGTGCTATCCACTGCGCCACCGTGCTGCCCAGTTCACTAAATCATCCCAGATGTCTGTCCAGCCTCTGTTTGAAGACTTCCATGGAAGGAGAACTCACCACCTCTCGTGGCAGCCTGCTCCACTCATTGATCACCCTCACTGTCAAAAAGTTTTTTCTAATATCTAATCTGTGTCTCCTCCCATTCAGTTTCATCCCAATGCTGCTAGTCGTTCCTTATGCAAATGAGAATAAAGATGATACTTCTACAATGTGAAAGTCCTTGAGATATTTGTAGACAGCTATTAAAGAAGTTGTCCACTACTATAACTTTTTTTTAAAATCATAAATCTTGCTATTATGTGCCACTGAAAACATCCACTGTGTTTATTTTAGCAATATTACCTTTTATCATGCTGTAGCAGCACATCTTCAGTGCTGGATCCAGCTCTCATGGGGTTAATCGACGACTTCCTTTCTCCTGACTTATTGTGCTCTAATACTACAAGTTCCATGATGCATTGCACTGCCACTAAGCCCAAACCTAGCACACGCACTCCAAAACACACCCAAACCCCTCCCTCCTCTCTCTTCAAAAAGATTTGTGATGTCATTTCTGTCCAACCTCCTCTTTTACATTTGTCCAACCCACACTCCATTACACATACAGTAGATAGATAGATAGATAGATAGATAGATATGGGATGGATAGATCGATACATACAGTGATATATCTATATATCTATCTATATCTATAGATATGGAGCTTTTTCGGTTTTTAGTTTTAGTTTATCGCTCCCCTTCTTTCCAGAGCCATAATTTTTCCGTCAATATGGCCATGTGGGGGCTTATCTTTTGCAGGACAAGTTCTACTTTTGAACGACATCATTGGTTTTACCATGCGGTGAAACAGAAAATGTGAAAAAAGTGCGATGAAATTGCAAAAATAGTGCAATCCTACACTTGTTTTTTGCTTGGCTTTTTTGCTACGTTCAATAAATGCTAAAACTGACCTGCCATTATGATTCTCCAGGTCATTACGAGTTCATAGACACCAAACATGTCTAGGTTATTTTTTATCTAAGTGATGAAAAAAAATTCCAAACTTTGCTAAAAAAATAAATAAAATAATTGCGCCATATTCCGATACCCGTAGCGTCTATATTTTCTGAGATCTCGGGTTGGGTGAGGGCTAATTTTTTGCATGCCGAGCTGACGTTTTTAATGATACCACTTTTGTGCAGATACGCTCTTTTGATCGCCCGTTATTGCATTTTAATGCAATATCGCGGCGAACAAATAAACATAATTTTGGCGTTTGATTTTTTTTTCTCGCTACGCCGTTTAGTGATCAGGTTAATTCTTTTTTTTAATTGAAAACAGCTGACCTCAAAGCGGGGGATACTGCCAGCTGACGTACTATTCGGTCAGCTGACAGAAAGGGGCTAATGAACAATATGTTTCAGTTAAAAAATGAGAAAAAAAATGGCGAGGGAGAAAGCCGATGGCCGGGAGCCAATATTTGTAGCCTGGGAAGGGGGTAATACCCATGGCCACCCCCCCCCCCTCCCAGGCTATGAATATCAGCCCGCAGCTGTCTGCATAGCCTTTACTGGCTAGTAAAATAGGGGGGACCCCCCAAAAAGGATGTAGGGTCCCCCTATATTTATAGCCAGAAAGGCATTGCAGACAGCTGCGGGCTGATACTCATAGCCTAGAGAGGGGCTATTGCTTGCCCCCCCCCCACCGGCTACAAATACAAGCCCGCAGCAGCCCCAGAAATGTTGCATCTGTAAGATGCCCCAATTCCGGCACTTAGCCCCTCTCTTCTTACCCCCTGTAGCAGTGGGATATGGGATAATAAGTGGTTAATGTCACCTTGCTATTGTAAGGTGATATTAAGCCCGGTTAATAACGGAGAGGCGTCAATAAGACACCTATCCATTATTAATCCTATAGTAGTGAAAGAGTTAAAAAAAAAGACACAGCCAGAAAAAAGTATTTTAATATTCTTAATTTCACCATACTTACCATACTCGATCGCCTGCAAAAAATGTAAAATAATAAACCAACCATATACTACCTGTCGCAGTCCAATTAATAACGAATGTCCAACGACGATCTCCCCTATAGAACAGTGACATCGGGTGATGTCACTGCTCTATAGGGCCTTCAGTGACACACTGACAGGAGACAATGGCTCCTGCAGTGCATCACTGAAGAGGTTACCTCAGTTCAGACGCTCTCACTTTATGGCTAAGCTGTGTCAGAATTTTCCCACACAGCAGTGCCACAAGTGAGAGTAGGGATTATTTCTCACAACGGTGGAGGAATACAGTGAGGAAGAATGCCTTCCATCATTGTATTCCTGGAGCCCCTGGAGAGCGGTTGCATCAGCTGATGCTGCTGCTCTCCATGGGAGATCGTCGTGGGACACTTGTTTTAATTGGATATCTGCGGATCAGGGAGTATATTGTTTGTATTTTATTTTAATATTTTTTACAGGTGAGCAATGGCTTCGGGGATCAAGGTGATGGTGAGTATGTACTCTATGTTGTATGTACTGTATGTGTGTAATGTATGTATGTTGTGTACCCATATGTATTTTGTATGTACTGTATGTATGTTGTATGCACTGTATGTGTGTAATGTATGCATGTTGTATGTCTATATGTATGTTCTGCATGTGTGTAATGTATGTTGTATGTATGTTGTATGTCTATATGTATGTTGTATGTACTGTATGTATGTTGTATGTCTGTATGTATGTTGTATGTACTGTATGTGTGTAATGTATGTTGTATGTACAGTACAGACCAAAAGTTTGGACACACCTTCTCATTTAAAGATTTTTTTGTATTTTCATGACTATGAAAATTGTATATTCACACTGAAGGCATCAAAACTATGAATTAACACATGTGGAATTATATACTTAACAAAAAAGTGTGAAACAACTGAAAATATGTCTTATATTCTAGGTTCTTCAAAGTAGCCACCTTTTGCTTTGATGACTGCTTTGCACACTCTTGGCATTCTCTTCATGAGCTTCAAGAGGTAGTCAACGGGAATGGTTTTCACTTCACAGGTGTGCCCGGTCAGGTTTAATAAGTGGGATTTCTTGTCTTATAAATGGGGTTGGGACCATCAGTTGTGTTGTGCAGAAGTCTGGTGGATACACAGCTGATAGTCCTTCTGAGTAGACTGTTAGAATTTGTATTATGGCAAGAAAAAAGCAGCTAAATAAAGAAAAACGAGTGGCCATCATTACTTTAAGAAATGAAGGTCAGTCAGTCCGAAAAATTGGGAAAATTTTGAAAGTGTCCCCAAGTGCAGTGGCAAAAACCATCAAGCGCTACAAAGAAACTAGCTCACATAAGGACCGCCCCAGGAAAGGAAGACCAAGAGTTACCTCTGCTTCTGAGGATAAGTTTATCCAAGTCACCAGCCTCAGAAAGCGCAGGTTAACAGCAGCTCAGATTAGAGACCAGGTCACTGCCACACAGAGTTCTAGCAGCAAACACATCTCTACAACAACTGTTAAGAGGAGACTTTGTGCAGCAGGCCTTCATGGTAAAACAGCTGCTGGGAAACCACTGCCAAGGACAGCAACAAGCAGAAGAGACTTGTTTGGGCTAAAGAACACAAGGAATGGACATTAGTCTGATGAGTCCAGATTTGAGATTTTTGGTTCCAACCACCGTATCTTTGTGCGACACAGAAAAGGTGAACGGATGGACTCTACATGCTTGGTTCCCACTATGAAACATGGAGGAAGAGGTGTGCATGACTATCAGCATGGCTACCACAGCATCTTGCAGCGGCATGCTATTTCATCCGATTTGCGTTTAGTTGGACCATCATTTATTTTTCAACAGGACAATGACCACAAACACACCTCCAGGCTGTGTAAGGGCTATTTGACCAAGAAGGAGAGTGATGGAGTGCTACGCCAGATGACCTGGTCTCCACAGTCACCAGACCTGAACCCAATCGAGATGGTTTGGGGTGAGCTGGACCGCAGAGTGAAGGCAAGAGGGCCAACAAGTGCTAAGCATCTCTGGGAACTCCTTCAAGATTTTTGGAAGACCATTCCCGGTGACTACCTTTTGAAGCTCATCAAGAGAATGCCAAGAGTGTGGAAAGCAGTCATCAAAGCAAAAGGTGGCTACTTTACAGAACCTAGAATATAAGACATATTTTCAATTGTGTTGCAGTTTTTTGTTAAGTATATAATTCCACATGTGTTAATTCATAGTATTTATGCCTTCAGTTTGAATGTACAATTTTCATAATCATGAAAATACAGAAAAATCGTTAAATGAGAAGGTGTGTCCAAACTCTTAGTCTGTACTGTATATATACATATATATATACAGCCACACACACGCATGTATAGTGCCTTGCGAAAGTATTCGGCCCCTTGGAGCATTTGAACCTTTTCCCACATATCATGCTTCAAACATAAAGATACCAAATGTAAATTTTTGGAGAAGAATCAACAAGTGGAACACAAGTGTGAAGTTGAACGAAATTTATTGGTTATTTTAAATTTTTTGGGAAATTCAAAAACTGAAAAGTGGGCGTGCAATATTATTCGGCCTCTTTATTTTCAGTGCAGCAAACTCTCTCAAGAAGTTCATTGTGGATCTCTGAATGATCCAATGTTGTCCTAAATGCCTAATGATGATAAATATAATCCACCTGTGTGTAATCAAGCCTCCGTATAAATGCACCTGCTCTGTGATAGTCTCAGGGTTCTGTTTGAAGCACAGAGAGCATCATGAAGACCAAGGAACATAACAGGCTGGTCCATGATACTGTTGTGGAGAAGTTTGAAGCCGGTTTTGGATACAAAAGGATTTCCAAAACTTTAAACATCCCAAGGAGCACTGTGCAAGCAATCATATTGAAATATAATGGAACTAGAGAGAGTACAAAGGAGGGCAACAAAATTAATAAAGGGGATGGGAGAACTACAATACCCAGATAGATTAGCGAAATTAGGATTATTTAGTCTAGAAAAAAGACGACTGAGGGGCGATCTAATAACCATGTATAAGTATATAAGGGGACAATACAAATATCTCGCTGAGGATCTGTTTATACCAAGGAAGGTGACGGGCACAAGGGGGCATTCTTTGCGTCTGGAGGAGAGAAGGTTTTTCCACCAACATAGAAGAGGATTCTTTACTGTTAGGACAGTGAGAATCTGGAATTGCTTGCCTGAGGAGGTGGTGATGGCGAACTCAGTCGAGGGGTTCAAGAGAGGCCTGGATGTCTTCCTGGAGCAGAACAATATTGTATCATACAATTATTAGGTTCTGTAGAAGGACGTAGATCTGGGTATTTATTATGATGGAATATAGGCTGAACTGGATGGACAAATGTCTTTTTTCGGCCTTACTAACTATGTTACTATGTTACTATGTATGAAATGGAAGGAGTATCATACCACTGAAATTCTACCAAGACCCGTCCGTCCCTCTAAACTTTCATCTCAAACAAGGAGAAGACTGATCAGAGATGCAGCCAAGAGGCCCATGATCACTCTGGCTTAACTGCAGAGATCTACAGCTGAGGTGGGACAGGCTGTCCATTGGACAACAATCAGTCGTACACTGCACAAATCTGGCCTTTATGAAAGAGTGTTGTTTAAAGTTTGCATCAAGCGACCTGGGAGACACACCAAACATGTGGAAGAAGGTGCTCTGGTCAGATTAAACCAAAATCGAACTTTTTGGCAACTATGCCAAACAATATGTTTGGCGTAAAGGCAACACAGCTCATCACCCTGAACACACCATCCACACTGTCAAACATGGTGGTGGCAGCATCATGGTTTGGGCCTGCTTTTCTTCAGCAGGGATGGGGAAGATGGTTAAAATTGATGTGAAGATGATGGAGTCAAATACAGGACCATTCTTGAAGAAAACCTGTTTGAGTCTGCAAAAGACCTGAGACTGGGACAGAGATTTATCTTCCAACAAGACAATGATCCCAAACATAAAGCAAAATCTACAATGGAATGGTTCACAAATAAACGTATCAGGTGTTAGAATGGCCAAGTCAAAGTCCAGACCTCAATCCAATCGAGAATCTGTGGAAAGAGCTGAAAACTGCTGTTCACAAACGATCTCCATTAAACCCCACTGAGCTCGAGCTGTTTACCAAGGATGAATGGGCAAGAATTTCAGTCTCTTGATGTACAAGACTGATAGAGACATACCCCAAGCGTCTTTCAGCTGTAATCACAGCAAAAGGTGGCGCAAAAAGTATTAAGTTAAAGGGGCCGAATAATTTTACACACTCCACTTTTCAGTTTTTAAATTTCCACAAAAATTTAAAATAACCAATAAATTTTGTTCAACTTCACAATTGTTTTCCACTTGTTGTTGATTCTTCACCAAAAATTTACATTTCGCATCTTTATTTTTGAAGCATGATATGTGTGAAAAGGTTGAAAAGTTCCAGGGGGCCGAATACTTTTGCAAGGCAAGCAAGCAATATATATTACATAGTCTCCTTTAGTATGTATATTGCCATCCCCTATTACACAGTGCCCTCTCTTATGTACAGCTCGATTCCTTACATACCGTATTATGTAGAGCCTTGTCTTTATTACATACCGTCCTCTCTTGTTAGATATATAATGTAATGACGGCTGATGAAGAATGAGAAAGCTCCTTTTCTGCTCCATCAGCAGTCATTTTATATCTAAGAGTGGGGACACTGTAATAAAAGAGGGCGCTGTGAATAACAAAAATAACAAGAATTCACTATGAAAGAGACAGCACTGTACACAACAGCAGAAAAAGATATATAAGGGATGGCACCATATATAACTAGAGAGGATGGTACATAATAAGCCACGGTGTGATACATAAGTGAGTACACTATATACTAAAGTCGTTCTCCCCCCGTCATTGTCCTCTCCCCCACCTCCATCATTGCCCTCTTTCATCTCCACCATCCCCATCATTGCCCTCTTCACCAACTCCATCATTGCCCTCTCCACCACCCCAATCATTGCCCTCATTCAACATTGCCCTCTCCAGCACATCCATCATTACCCTCTCCACCACCTCCATCATTGTTCTTCCCCTCCATCCCATCATTGACCTCTCCACCACCTCCATCATTGCCTTCTCCCCTACCATCTCCATCATTGCTTTCTGCCCCCACCCCATCATTGCCCATTCCACCACCTCCATCATTGCTTCCTCCTCCACCATCCCCATCATTGCCCTTTCCACCACCACCATCATTGTCCTTTCCATCACCGTCATAGCTTTCTCTCCCACCACCCCATCATTGCCCTTTCCACCACCTCCATCATTGCTTTTTCCCCCACCTCCCCCTCATCACCCTCTCCATCACCCCATCATTGCCCTCTCTACCACCTACACACAAACACACCACTCACCACTCTGCACGTACACACACACACACACACCACTCACCTCTCCGCACACACACACACCACTCACCTCTCTGCACGTACACACACACACCACTCACTTCTCTGCACACACACACACCACTCCGCACATACACACACACTGCTTACCTCTCTGCACATTCCCGGAAGCTGCAGCATCTTCGTCGCCAGCAGCTTTCTCTCTGATACAGCCACGCACTGAATGCTGATGTTATTCAGCCGCGATGCTATGTCAGACAGGAAGCATGGGCAGGAAGAACAGAATGGATCCCTGCAGCTCCGCTCCACTGCCATTTTATCCTAAAGGCAGCGGAGCTGCAGGGATCGCTCCCTGCCCACCGCACATGGGAACAATCTGGCCATGGGCCCCCGGAGCCTTGGGGCCGGATAAACAGGCCAGATTGCCCTCAGTGTTATCCGCCCTGCAGGGTGTGACCGGGTGTACGGCAGAGCAAGAAGGGACAACAGGCCGAGGGATGATTCAACAGATTTATTATCAAGAACGCTGGAACAACACATGCAGGTAGATCTACAGAGACCATAATTAGTCCAATGGAACAGGTTCGGGGGCACCTCCCGATAATCCTTGTGCCAGGTAACAAAGCAATAGTCCACAATTAGTCCAAGGGATCCCAAAACAATCTCACGAATGACGAGATATGTCCTCAGCTCAAGTCTCACCCCGTTCGCTTCCACAGTCCTAGATGGGCGTGGGGTCTTGCCTCAGCTAAGAATCCCCACTCCTTCTCCTTCAAGGATCAACTCACATCTGATCTCAAAATAAGAATGGATTGTCTGCGCTCCTGGGATCCGCCCATGAAGGGGTAGGGGTCACACCTTCTATTCAATGGTTGGGTCCACCAGAAGATTCTAGACTGGTGGGCTCCACTTAATCTATGTAGTATGTACATTTGACTAGCCACCTGCTGTGAGGAAGAATGGCTATTCCTCCACTAGTGATGTTGACAAAGCTTAATTACATTAGAGCTTAGGGCTGTAAGTATTGGGAGAAGGAGACATTGTTACAGGTGAACTCCCAGCCAAGAAAATACATAAATTACAGCTAATAGAAACCAGAGAACAGTTACATACAGGGCAAAAGTACATATCATGACACAGGGGCCCCTTTCCGCCTCCGGTGCAGCTGCACATGCGGTATGTCCGCCCCTGGGCTTATTCACACATCAGTATTTGGGCAGTATTTTTCATCAGTGTTTGTATGCTAAACCCAGAAGTGGAACTTATAAAGAAAACTATAATTGGAGACAATTATAACTGGTCTAGGCATACAAATACTAAAATACTTATCACACATACTGATGAGTGAATAAAGCCTCATGGACATGCATAGCATGTACTTGGCGTGTAGGCTTTTGCCAGCATACACATTCAGGTCTGACTTTTCCTAGCCTACACCTAATCTGACTATAAAATGAAAAGGACACGATAAGCTTTGTGGGATCTCTGGTGAGCAGCAGCGTAGTAGACAGAAGAGTCATAAGGGCAATTTAGTCATGTCTCAGACTAGATAAGTTACAGGGTTAATTACAAGTGTAGGAGGATGCTTTACTAAGGGTACCGTCACACTATATGATTTACCTACGATCACGACCAGCGATACGACCTGGCCGTGATCGTAGGTAAATCGTAGTGTGGTCGCTGGGGAGCTGTCACACAGACAGCTCTCCAGCGACCAACGATGCCGAGGTCCCCGGGTAACCAGGGTAAACATCGGGGTACTAAGCGCAGGACCGCGCTTAGTAACCCGATGTTTACCCTGGTTACAAGCGTAAAACTAAAAAAAAACAAACAGCACATACTTACATTCTGGTGTCCGTCAGGTCCCTTGCCGTCTGCTTCCCGCACTCACTGACTGCCGGCCGAAAGTGAAAGCACAGCCGCTGTGCTCTGCTTTCACTTTACGGCCGGCAGTCACAGTGCGGGAAGCAGACGGCAAGGGACCTGACGGACACCAGAATGTAAGTATGTGCTGTTTGTTTTTTTTTAGTTTTACGCTTGTAACCAGGGTAAACATCGGGTTACTAAGCGCGGCCCTGCGCTTAGTAACCCGATGTTTACCCTGGTTACAAGCGAACGCATTGCTGGATCGCATCGCTAGATCGGTGTCACACACACCGATCTAGCGATGAAAGCGGGAGATCCAGCGATGAAACAAAGTTCCAAACAATCTGCTACGACGTACGATTCTCAGCAGGATCCCTCATCGCTGCTGCGTGTCAGACACAGCGATATCGTAACGATATCGCTGGAACGTCACGAATCGTACCGTCGTAGCGATCGAAATGGCAGTGTGTGACGGTACCCTATGAGTTAAGCACTGTCACACTGGGGAAATGTGTCCATCTCACCGAAAGGTATTTCAATTAGCATACATGGCTTATCTACATTTTTCATTACTGCAATGCATGACAAATAGTGAAAAATAGTTTTCAGGTTTTTGTATTTTTATTTCCTTCCACCTAAAGAACTTGATACGGCAATCCTTTCATCACTTGAATAATGCTGAAGGCAGTCTATTAGGGAATGGGTTAATATCCAGATACATTTGACAGGACTGATGACCTTGTTGATCCCCTGGCTACAATGGTAACCCATCAGTATCTCATGACTCGGTCCCTGTGGTCCGAGAGCCAAACAGACAGATCTTTGTTCCTCTATTAAACATCTTAGATGCCACAGACTCTATTTACCATAGCTTCTAAGGGGCTAAACTGCCGGTTGCAAAGCTAGCTCTGCTCTCATCAGTTATGGCAGGAAGAGAGCCACACTGCTGCCATGATCGTGTGACACAATCAAAGGAATTGTAGGAGAAATCAGTGCAAAATAGGGTCTTATCTGATAGACACAACAAGCTTTTGCTCAGATTAAACTAACTTCATTTATCCATTAGGAAAGCATAGAATGTGAGACGTCAGCTGCAGCAGATCCACAGGTCAGCAAGTGACTATTAGACATCAAAGTAAGGGATTTTGGTGGATGATTTCCTCGCTGCTAAAAGTACTGAGACGTATATCCCGTGATATCAGCTATCAGCTATACATGTGGTCATTCCTGAGGGAGAAGTAACTTTGGTCGAATAAACCATCACCTTTTCAACTTTCACTGGGATATACATCTCAGTTCTTTAAGCAGAGCGGAAATCATCCACAAAATTCCCTTACTTTGATGATTGTGTGACGACAATGGGCAACTAGAATACCCACCCATACACTTGAACGCCATATAAAATCTGGAAACGTCGACTCCACCAGTGATGAGAAGTAGCAATGCCAATCATTCTCAACTATTAGACCACTGTGTTTTCTTTGGATTTCATATAGGTCTCCAAAAGTAACTTTATTTATGGTGTAAGATTTAAGGAGCTACAATAAAATGTGTCTCCATCATGCAAACTGTATCAGACGATTAAGGCAGAATTACCATTCCCCAAGGAAGGCACATGTATTTATAGTCCTAAACATGCACAGAAGGAATCGGTTATGAGGGAAACTTTGTCCCATTGTTTAGCTGAAGTAGGGTCAAGAATGCTGGCAATGGGAATAGCACTAAAGTCAAGTGACATTTCGGCACCATTCATGGTCTGGCGAGCTCCACTGAAATGAAAGTCTGCATTTTTCTCTGGGTGACACAGAATGAAGTGAAAAATGTGGTTTAATATGAACTATTATTTAGCAATTAAAACAATGCCTAGTTTTAATCACACTATAATGCCCTAATGTGACACAAAAATATTCTCATAAATACAAAAAGAAATAAATATTATATATCACATTGATACCAGAAAACCAGTATACAAAAAATATTCACAAAAATTATATAAATTCAATAATGTTCGTACACCACATGGAGTTAATACTGCGATACTGAAAGACTATCTATCTTGTGGCATTCTGTCTATGAAAGAGAACGATTTAAAGAACATAAAACATGAACCTACAAAATGAGCACATACTGTAGACTGCAACACCGATTTAATGAATCGGTCAAGGAGCGAAATGGCGCGCACCTCGTTACAAATGTTACTCCCTGCTGAGGTAATATGTGTAGCACTGTGAACCTCATTGCTCAACATGAATTTACGGAGCCTCAGCCCCCCGTCACACCCGAGCTCTGCCTACTTTGTCAGTGTTGGTCGAAAATGGTTGACTCTATGAAGCTTTTTAAGTCACAATTCTGACAAAAAAGCTTTGTTCAATCGGACCCATAAAGTTAATACATCAAGGTTGTAAGAAAGACAGGTAGAAGGCTCATCTTTTACTGTTGTGCCACAGTGGGAACAACTCTAATAGGGGTGTGCATCACAGTGTAACCAGATGTGATCGCTACAAGTGTCTAAGATCCTTGGTTAGGTATTGTACACAGTACAGTGAGTCCAATAAGGCTAAAAAATTTGTGTGGAGGGATGTATAGGTATCACACACAAGGGACACTAATATAGGGGCAGCAAACCAGCTGACGATGTAGAGGGACCTTTATTGGTAAGTTACCTTCAGGGACCTTCTCGATCAAGGTTTTGTACTTTTCTTCTACATTCTCAGGGTATCTGCCCCTACCTTAGTATCCCTAGTGTGTGGTATCTATATATCCCTCCACACCCCTTTTAAAGGGAATCTGTCAACAGATAGAAGGTTTAGTGCAACAGCACATGGGCCCAAGATGTAAAGGGGCCCACTACCACCTCCAAAGCAAGTGGAATTGTACATTATGATGGGCAATAGGGCTGCAAAGGACCCATATACTGCTATTCCCCAAGTCAGCACTGTCAGCAAGTGATAGCGTGTTCATGTGAGCGAGTCCTTCTGTCTCTAGATTTGTAATATACTTTCAATCTAAGGCTATGTGCACATGGAGTTTTTCAAGGAGTCTTTTGTAGCAAATCTAATATATAAAGCTGAATGTGTGTGTGTGTGTATGTCCGGGATTGGCATCTGAACCGTCGCAGCTACAGCCACAAAATTTTGCACAGTCACACGTCTGGACCCCGAGAGCGTCATAGGCTATGTTGTGAGGTGAAATTTTAACCCTGCGCTTTCCAATTCACCAAACAGTTTTGCCCCTATCTACATAATGGGAAAAAAGTGAAATGAAAAGTGTTGGAGGCAAATTAACAGCTGCCAGATGTGAACAAGGGGGACTTAAAGAGTGAGAGCGATGGCGCCAAAGAGTATATACCGTACAGTTGCTAAGGTGGGGCCCCGACATGGGATACTCACCACACACGGGGATATGAACACACACACAAAAGGCACCACACACTACCACGTGCTTGAACACATATACCACCCTCAGCACACATTTCACCACACATACACCAACCTCGCCACATAAAAGTCGAAACACAAAAGTCGCCGCTCAAAACTCGCCACGTGCAAAACTCGCCACATGCAAAACTAGGCTCACGCAAAACTTGCACCCGCGGAAAAATTGCCACATGCACAAAAGTTGCAACACATGCAAAAGTTGCCTCAAACAAAACTTGCACATACTCAAAAGACACCACACATAAAACTCGCCACGCGCAAAACTCGCCATGCACAAAACTTGCTGCACACAACTTGCTACACTAACCTGTCACATGCAACTCGACACACAAAAAATTGCTACACGCATGTCGCCACACAAAACTCATCTCACAAAAGTCACCACATGCATGTCGCCACACGCAACTCAACCCACACAACTTGACAAACGAAACTCGCCCTAAAACACACACAAGTCTGGTATTATCCTTCAAAAATAAAAATCTGATTAATAAGCAAACTAAAACAGCAACAAATGTACCATATAGGAAATACGCCAGCTGTCAGTCACATGACCTGTCTATTATGTGTATGTGTGAGCTAATATATACTGCCAGGGGGAGGGCTTCCTGTTGGCTGGGGATTTATCAGGCTGCCAATATAGCTTACAAATACTGAGGTTAAAATACTGACCAAATAACATGTGAATGAGGTCTAATACAGGAGGAGATGACATACAGATATATACTATGTACAGGGGAGATAACACACAGGTATATACTATATACAGGAGAGATGACACACAGGTATATACTATATAGAGGAGGAGATGACATACAGGTACATACTATATACAGGAGGAGATGACATACAGGTATATACTATATACAAGAGGAGATGACACACAGGTATATACTATATACAGGAGCAGATGACCTACAGGTATATACTATATACAGGAGGAGATGACATACAGGTATATGCTATATATAGGAGGAGATGATATACAGGTATATACTATACTAGCTATTGAACCCGTTCTACGCCCGGGTGGCGAGCATTTATATTGGTATATGGTTTCCATCCTGGTATGTGCTGCTCCATCCTGCGTCCCCATCCTGTCATGTGCTGCACCCATCCTGCGTTCCCATCCTGTCATGTGCTGCTCCATCCTGCATCCCCATCCTGTCATGTGCTGCTCCATCCTGCGTCCCCATCCTGTCATGTGCTGCACCATCCTGCGTCCCCATCCTGTCATGTGCTGCACCCATCCTGCGTCCCCATCCTGTCATGTGCTGCACCCATCCTGCTCCCCCATCCTGTCATGTGCTGTACCCATCCTGCGCCCCCATCCTGTCATGTGCTGCTCCATCCTGCATCCCCATCCTGTCATGTGCTGCACCCATCCTGTGCCCCATCCTGTCATGTGCTGCACCCATCCTGCGTCCCCATCCTGGTATGTGCTGCACCCATCCTGCGTCCCCATCCTGCGTCCCCATCCTGTCATGTGCTGCACCCATCCTGCATCCCCATCCTGTCATGTGCTGCACCCATCCTGCGTCCCCATCCTGTCATGTGCTGCACCCATCCTGCGTCCCCATCCTGTCATGTGCTGCACCCATCCTGCACCCCCATCCTGTCATGTGCTGCACCCATCCTGCGTCCCCATCCTGTCATGTGCTGCTCCATCCTGCGTCCCCATCCTGTCATGTGCTGCACCCATCCTGCGCCCCCATCCTGTCATGTGCTGCACCCATCCTGCGTCCCCATCCTGGTATGTGCTGCACCCATCCTGCGTCCCCATCCTGTCATGTGCTGCACCCATCCTGCGTCCCCATCCTGTCATGTGCTGCACCCATCCTGCATCCCCAACCTGTCATGTGCTGCACCCATCCTGCACCCCCATCCTGTCATGTGCTGCACCCATCCTGCGTCCCCATCCTGTCATGTGCTGCACCCATCCTGCGTCCCCATCCTGTCATGTGATGCACCCATCCTGCGTCCCCATCCTGTCATGTGCTGCACCCATCCTGCGTCCCCATCCTGGTATGTGCTGCACCCATCCTGCGTCCCCATCCTGCATCCCCATCCTGTCATGTGCTGCACCCATCCTGCGTCCCCATCCTGTCATGTGCTGCACCCATCCTGTGCCCCCATCCTGTCATGTGCTGCACCCATCCTGCGTCCCCATCCTGTCATGTGCTGCAGCACCCATCCTGCGTCCCCATCCTGTCATGTGCTGCACCCATCCTGCGCCCCCATCCTGTCATGTGCTGCAGCACCCATCCTGCGTCCCCATCCTGTCATGTGCTGCACCCATCCTGCGCCCCCATCCTGTCATGTGCTGCACCCATCCTGCGTCCCCATCCTGTCATGTGCTGCACCCATCCTGCATCCCCATCCTGGTATGTGCTGCACCCATCCTGCGTCCCCATCCTGTCATCTGCTGCACCCATCCTGCGTCCCCATCCTGGTATGTGCTGCACCCATCCTGCGTCCCCATCCTGTCATGTGCTGCACCCATCCTGCGTTCCCAATCTGTCATGTGCTGCACCCATCCTGCGTCACCATCCTGGTATGTGCTGCACCCATCCTGCGTCCCCATCCTGTCATGTGCTGCACCCATCCTGCGTCCCCATCCTGTCATGTGCTGCACCCATCCTGCGTCCCCATCCTGGTATGTGCTGCACCCATCCTGCGTCCCCATCCTGGTATGTGCTGCACCCATCCTGCGTCCCCATCCTGTCATGTGCTGCACCCATCCTGCGTCCCCATCCTGGTATGTGCTGCACCCATCCTGCGTCCCCATCCTGCGTCCCCATCCTGGTATGTGCTGCAACCATCCTGCGTCCCCATCCTGCATCCCCATCCTGGTATGTGCTGCAACCATCCTGCGTCCCCATCCTGGTATGTGCTGCAACCATCCTGCGTCCCCATCCTGGTATGTGCTGCAACCATCCTGCGTCCCCATCTTGTCATGTGCTGCACCCATCCGGGGGCCTGAGCAGGCGGGGACACTGGCACGCTGTGGGGGTCAGGTGCCGGTATCGCCGCCAGCTCAGGCCCCCCAGCACTTACTATACTCATCTGTCTGTCCCGTTCCAGCGCTGCGCGCGTCATCGCGCCCTCTGAACTGAAGGTCACAGGCCGAAGACCGGGAAGATGGCGGCGCTCAGCGGTGGAACGCAGGACAGGTGAATATGGCCGATACTCACCCTCCTGGCTGTCCCTGCTTCTCTGTTGGAGATCGCGGTGTGCGTTCAGTGTGAACGCATACCGCGATCTCCCGGGAGCGTCACTCTGTGAAGCCCAGACTGCGCCGGCGCTTGCGTCTGCGCAGTCTATAAAGGCTTCGGACAGAGTGACGCTCCCAGCGTTATATTATAGATACAGGAGGAGATGACACACAGATATATACTATATACAGGGGAGATGACACACAGGTATATACTATATACAGGAGGAGATGACATACAGGTATCTATAATATAACGCTGGGAGCGTCACTCTGTCCGAAGCCTTTATAGACTGCGCAGGCGCAAGCGCCGGCGCAGTCTGGCCCCCACAGAGTGACACTCCCAGGAGATCGCGGTATGCGTAAGCACTGAACGCATACCGCGATCTCCACCGGAGAGGCAGGGACCGTGGACGCGCCAGGAGGGAGGGTAAGTATATTCACCTGTCCTCCGTTCCAGCGCTGCGTGGGGCTCCGTCTCCGGCTCCTCTGCTGTGACAGAGTCCAGTCACAGGCAGAGGAGCCGGAGTGTGTGTTCAAGAAAATGGCGCCGGAAAGCGCGGACTGCGCAGGCGCCGATTCCTGCTGCCGGAACCGGCGCCTGCGCAGTCCGCGCTTTCCGGCGCCATTTTCTTGAACACACACCTGCAGTGGAGCCGGAAGATAGGTGAGTATGGTATTTTTTTTTTTTTTATATGGCAGCAGCATACGGGGGCATATAATACAATAGTGGCGCAGGATGGGAGCAGCACATGACAGAACGGGCGCAGGATGGCAGCAGCGCATGACAGAACGGGCGCAGGATGGCAGCAGCACATGACAGAACGGGCGCAGGATGGCAGCAGCACTTGACAGAACGGGCGCAGGATGGCAGCAGCACGTGACAGAACGGGCGCAGGATGGCAGCAGCGCATGACATAACGGGCGCAGGATGGCAGCAGGATGGGAGCAGCACATGACAGAACGGGCGCAGGATGGCAGCAGCGCATGACAGAACAGGGGCGCAGGATGGGAGCAGCACATGACAGAACGGGCGCAGGATGGCAGCAGCACATGACAGAATGGGCGCAGGATGGCAGCAGCGCATGACAGAACGGGCGCAGGATGGCAGCAGCACATGACAGAACGGGCGCAGGATGGCAGCAGCACATGACAGAACGGGCGCAGGATGGGAGCAGCACATGACAGAACGGGCGCAGGATGGCAGCAGCGCATGACATAACGCGTGCAGGATGGCAGCAGGATGGGAGCAGCACATGACAGAACGGGCGCAGGATGGCAGCAGCGCATGACAGAACGGGGGTGCAGGATGGGAGCAGCACATGACAGAACGGGCGCAGGATGGGAGCAGCACATGACAGAACGGGCGCAGGATGGCAGCAGCACATGACAGAATAGGCGCAGGATGGCAGCAGCGCATGACAGAACGGGCGCAGGATGGCAGCAGCACATGACAGAACGGGCGCAGGATGGCAGCAGCACATGACAGAACGGGCGCAGGATGGCAGCAGCACATGACAGAACGGGCGCAGGATGGCAGCAGCACATGACAGAACGGGGGCGCAGGATGGGAGCAGCACATCACAGAACGGGCGCAGGATGGCAGCAGCACATGATGGAGACCATATACCAATATAAATGCTCGCCACCCGGGCGTAGAACGGGTTCAATAGCTAGTATACTATATACAGGGGAGATGACACACAGCAGGTATATACTATTTACAGGGGAGATGACATACAGGTATATACTATATACAGGAGATGACATACAGGTGTATACTATATGTAAGGGAGATGACAAACATGTATATACTGAGGTGAAAATGAGAGGTGTGAGGTAAAAATGAAAAGGTGTGAGTGCAAAATGAGAGGACTGAGGGAAAATAGTGGAGTGATCGGAAAATGACAGATGTGAGGTCGAAATGACAAGTGTTAGGGGGAATGAGAGGTGTGAGGGAGAAAATGAGAGATGTGAGGAAGAAAATGAAAGATATGATGGGGAAAATGAGAGGCATGATGGGAAAATAAGAGCAGTGAGTTGCTATAACTAAACACAGATATTTACTATGCCCAGGCAACGCCGGGCTCTTCAGCTAGTCTAATATATAAAGCTGAATGTGTGTATGTGTGTATGTATGTATGTATGTGTGTATGTCCGGGATTGGCATCTGCACTGTCGCAGCTACAGCAACAAAATTTTGCACAGTCACACGTCTGGACCCTGAGAGCGTCATATGTTGTGAGGTGAAATTTTAACCCCGCGCTTTCCAATTCACCAAACAATTTTGCCCCTATCTACATAATGGGGAAAAAGTGAAAGGAAAAGTGTAGGAGGCAAATTGACAGCTGCCAGATGTGAACAAAGGGGACTTAAAGAGTGAAAGCAATGGCACCGAAGAGTATATACCGTACAGCTGCTAAGGTGGGGCCCCGACATGGGATACTCACCACACACGGGGATATGAACACACACAAAAGGCGCCACAAACTACCACGTGCTTGAACACATATACCACCCTCAGCACACATTTCACCACACATACACCAACCTCGCCACATAAAAGTCGAAACACAAAAGTCGCCGCTCAAAATTTGCCACGCGCAAAACTCACCACATGCAAAACTAAGCTCACGCAAAACTCGCCACACGTGCAAAACTCACCTCATGGAAAACTCGCCACATGCAAAACTTACACACGCGGAAAAATTGCCACATGCACAAAAGTTGCACCACATGCAAAAGTTGCCTCACACAAAACTTGCACATACTCAAAACGCACCACACATAAAACGCGCCACGCGCAAAACTCGCCATGCGCAAAACTTGCTGCACACAACTTGCTATACTAAGGCTGGTTTCACATTTGCATTTTTTGCCGCTGCGTTTTAGCGCAAAAAAACACATGTGTTTTTTCCCTATACTTAACATTAAAAACGCATGCTTTTTTTTTGCATGCGTTTTGCCGCGTTTTGACAACACATGTGTCGTTTCTATGCATGCGTTTTGTTGCAGAAATGCAACATGTAGTAATTTCTAGCGGCGTTTTTTTTGCCGCAAAAAAACACATGCGTTTTTTTGCGGCAAAAAAACGTATTGCTGTCTATGTAAATGCATGCGTTTTTAAGCAAATGCGTTTGCATGCGTTTTAATAGAAAACCACAAGAATACACACTGATAAGCCACCCTCTAACCCTAACCCTAGGGATCCTAACCCTAAGGGTTAGGATCCCTAGGGTTAGGGTTAGGATCCCTAGGGTTAGGGTTAGGGTTAGGGTTAGGATCGCTAGGGTTAGGATCCTGTTGTGAATTCTGCTCTTGGGTTCCCTCCAGTGGTGGTAGGTGGGAATGCAGTTGTCTCTGAGTCACAGTCCTGGCCAGGTGTATCTGCTAATTGCTGTTCTGACTGGGATATTTAAGTGTGCAGGATTCATTAGCCCTTGCCAGTTGTCAATGTTTCTTTGGAAGTATTGGATCTCTGCCTGGCCTCACCTGCTTAGCTGCCAATTTCAGCAAAGATAAGTGTTTTGTTTTTTGTATCTGTGGCACACTGTTGTGTGCTTGTTTCAGTTTACTCCTGCTCTGTTTGTAGGATTCACTGGAGTTGCAGATATACGCTCCTACATCTTTACTTGGATGTAGGAAATTTTTTGTATATTCTGCTGTGGATTTTTTGAAGGGTTTTTATACTGACCGCACAGAACTCTGTCCTATCCTGTCCTATCTAGCTAGAGTGGCCTCCTGTGCTAAATCCTGTTTTTTCTGCCTGTGTATGTTTTTTCCTCTCTGACTCACCGCCAATATTTGTGGTGGGCTGTCTATCCTTTGGGGATTTTCTCTGAGGCAAGATAATATTCCGATTTCCATCTTTAGGGGAATTTAGTACTCCGGCTGTGACGAGGTGTCTAGGTGTGTTAGGTACACTCCACGGCTACTTCTAGTTGCGGTGTTAAGTTCAGGGTTGCGGTCAGTATAGTGGCCACTTTCTCCAGTGAAAGTTCTCATGCAGCTCCAAGGTCACCGGATCATAACAGGATCCCTAGGGTTAGGGTTAGGATCCCTAGGGTTAGGGTCCCTAGGGTTAGGATCCCTAGGGTTACTAAGGATCCTAACCCTAACCCTAACCCTAGCTATTTCTGTTTATAGTGGGTTTTCTAGTTCACTATAAAAAAAAGGCCGAAAGAATCTCTCAAAAAAAGTTTTAATAATTTCTATTGAAAAACAACATGCTGTACATACTGTATGTTCAGTGTTTTTATCATTTTTAATTAGCTGCAGAAATAAAAAAAAAGCCAAACCTGTCAATTATTTAGGTGTTTTTTGCTATGAAGTGCCTCCATACTTTACAATAGAAAATAATCAGAAGGCTACAATAATGCCACAAGGATGCCTGGGTATGTGCTTGAGCATTTTACAAGCTTTTTAAGGAGTATGCGCTGCCCTTCAACTCCAATCACATGATGGGAACTTACAGTGCAGGCGCCGGGGACATTAATGGCTGCAGAGGAGGCGGCACCTGGAGTAAATGAGTGATGATTGGGAGGCGTTTGTGTCCGAAGGGGGGGGGAAGACATGCCCCCCCGGACAGACTACAGGTATGGCGGGCAAATTATAAAAACTAATATTTCAGCGTTGGAAGGGACCCCAAATAAAAGAGAAACCTTGACAGAATGCAGCATTAGTGCTGCACAAGGTGACTTTTAGTTAAAAACGCCGGGTGGGGTGTGTGTGACAGGTTCCCTTTAATAAAACAATTCAAGAAATGTTTACAAAAACTATACCAAAAACGCTTCAGGACCAAAAAAACCTCATGGTTTTTGACTGCCTCAACAACAAAAAAAAGCTCACGTAACCAAACAAAGCTGAAATGAAGATCTAGATGATTGCCACAGCACGTCGTTGCAGGGGCGGACATATTGGTGTAGCCACACAGGAGCCCAACAGGTCACTGCCGCCCCCAAATCAGCAAGCAGGCTCTGTCATAGAGAGAACTATTGTATTACATGTACACGTACTGTTCTTGCACAGGGGGCCCTTTTCTGTCTGTGTCCGCCACTGTGTAGTTGTACAGTCTGGACCACCTCTAAATTTCTGTGAAATATGTGTAAAGAATGGTCCAAACTATTCTAATAGATGCCACTGCAAAATCTCCAAAACACATTGAAAGTAGGCTGAACGCATCAATTTCAGTGGGACTAACCAATCACCCGATGTGTATGTGGACCTCCAGACCCACCATTGGACAGATGGAATTGTTATGATGCCCAATCCTTTTGATGTAAAACAGTTTCCTGGTTTAAAACTTCAAGTCTGCAGTCACTCTATGTGAACCCTGACATTGCGCGTTCTATGAAGGTTCTCTATTGCTGACACCGGCAGTGAGCGGTCAAGTGACTGTAAGTATGTGGTATGCAGACTTCTAGCCACATTCCGACTAGACGTGTCCAGCCTCGCTGAATACACTTGCACTGAATGAGGCCGGATAAAGTCTAGTTGGCACGTGACCGCATGTATACAAATCACATACTGGACAGCGTGCAATGATGTGAAGATTCACAAGTCTGCAGTCACGGAGAGTTCAGAGGGAAAAAGAAGCGGATTTCTCTAAGATATATTGCAATAATATATAATATTTTTATTTTTAAAAAAGTAAACGACAATGGATGTTTAGCACAAATCTTTACTACACATTGTAGGGAGTGTTAATCCATGCCACTTACATCCCTGTATGCTTCTCGCATCCAAATCCTTTCTACACGTTGCAGTGAAATTTGCATATTCTGCTCATTAATACTGTGGACTTTTGTTTGTATATGACACAGCCTGGGAACCGTCTGCATTACTGAGAGCCCCCACCTTGCACAGACATCTGCAAGAGAAAAAAATGAAATTATATATATATATATATATATATATATATATATATATATATCAGATGAAACTACAGTGAATACGCTACAGCTGCATGACAGTAGAAAGCGTGCACGTAACTCGCATTTTCTCAGATGTGGTTTCTAGAGGTTTTTTGAGGTCGCTTTTAGAAACGCAGGTCGTGGCCTAGAGATACATGTATACATCTATGGTATATGTATGTGAGTGAGGGTCTTTCATGTGGGGGTTCTCTTTGAACAAGCAGATGTTGAGGTCGCAGCAGGGAGGTCTTTGTGAGGTATCAGTTTGGTATGTAGTGGTAAGCCAATATAAATACATACATGTACATGTATTTATGTCTCCAGAATATCAATGGCAGACTGAGGCCTGTGCTGGACACAACACTGCATATGGCTCTGTAATAGAAAACCTCTTTTTGTTAACCTATGAAATGTTAACGATTATTCTTCTAAAGACCCTCAGAGATCCTACTTGTGTGTACAGAAATATAACCCCTGGTTTAGCTTCGCCATCGCATCTGGTTGTGAACTGATAGTTAACCAGTGTCTGCAATAATTCCCCCCCACCACAGGCTATATAACATCGCCATCTGCTGGTAAATAATGTGAAGTCATTTGTTAATTTTCTAGAATCGGTGTTCAGCGATCACAATATTAAACCCATAAATGAGTTCACAGAAGTCATAATATGCATTCTGTGGTGTGTCAATGTTTAATAATGAACACAACTTCATAGATTTCCCCAAATCAACCCATGTCCCATATTCATGGAAACTAGAAGCTTCTCTTCTAAGCTGTAATGTGCCATTACAGCCTCAGGAGGCAGAGATTTTCCTTCCCATGCTTATGTGTTGGTGAAGTTTGTGAGGGTACTAACTGTCTGATTCCATTGATTAGTTTAGCAAGCCCCCTTCCCAGTCTTCCATGGTGGCAATTGACAGCAGTATCCAAGTTATGTCTCGCAACCGTCCCAGATCCATATGAACAGTCCCACATTTAGGGAGTTTTCTGGAGCTCAACAGTATTTGAGTCTTTAGGACACTGTGGGCATCATACTGTGTGATGAACACTGTGGGAATATAGTACTATGTGTGTGTAGGGGAGAGGGCACTGTGGGGGTATCATATTGTGGGTGGGGGACTATAGGGGCATCATACTGTAAGAGAGGCATTATTGTGTTGGGGGTATCATATTGTGGGTGGGGGACTATAGGGGCATCATACTATAAGAAAGGCATTATTGTGTTGGGGGCATCATATTGTGTGTGGGGGACTGTAAGGGCATCGTACTATAAGAGAGGCATTATTGTGTTGGGGGCATCCTATTGTGTGTGGGGGACCATAAGGGCATCATACTGTAAGAGAGGCATTATTGTGTTGGGGGCATCATATTGTGTGTGGGGGACTGTAAGAGCATCGTACTATAAGAGAGGCATTATTGTGTTGGGGGCATCATATTGTGTGTGGGGGACCATAAGGGCATCATACTGTAAGAGAGGCATTATTGTGTTGGGGGCATCATATTGTGTGTGGGGGACTGTAAGGGCATCGTACTATAAGAGAGGCATTATTGTGTTGGGGGCATCATATTGTGTGTGGGGGACCGTAAGGGCATCATACTGTAAGAGAGGCATTATTGTGTTGGGGGCATCATATTGTGTGTGGGGGACTGTAAGGGCATCATACTGTAAGGGAGGCATTATTGTGTTGGGGGCATCATATTGTGTGTGGGGGACCACAAGGGCATCATACTGTAAGAGAGGCATTATTGTGTTGGGGGCATCATATTGTGTGTGGGGGACTGTAAGGGAATCGTACTATAAGAGAGGCATTATTGTGTTGGGGGCATCATATTGTGTGTGGGGGACCATAAGGGCATCATACTGTAAGAGAGGCATTATTGTGTTGGAGGCATCATATTGTGTGTGGGGGACTGTAAGGGCATCGTACTATAAGAGAGGCATTATTGTGTTGGGGGCATCATATTGTGTGTGGGGGACCGTAAGGGCATCATACTGTAAGAGAGGCATTATTGTGTTGGGGGCATCATATTGTGTGTGGGGGACTGTAAGGGCATCATACTGTAAGGGAGGCATTATTGTGTTGGGGGCATCATGTTGTGTTTGGGGGACCACAAGGGCATCATACTGTAAGAGAGGCATTATTGTGTTGGGGGCATCATATTGTGTGTGGGGGACTGTAAGGGCATCATACTGTAAGAGAGGCATTATTGTGTTGGGGGCATCATATTGTGTGTGTGGGACCGTAAGGGCATCATACTATAAGAGAGGCATTATTGTGTTGTGTTGGGGGCATCATATTGTGTGTGGGGGACTGTTATGATGCGGTGGTCTAGGAGCAACATGGAACGAGCTCTGAGGGAAGTGGTAACTGTACTGACCGCAGACCCTAAGCTCAACACAACACTAGAAGCAGCCGTGGAATGCTCCTAACTCTCCCTAGGCATCTCGTCACAGCCTAAGAGCTAACTACCTCTAAAGACAGAAGCAGGAAAACTATCTTGCCTCAGAGAAAATCCCCAAAGGATAGATTAGCCCCCCACAAATAATGACTGTGAGTGGAGAGGAAAAAGACATACACAGAATGAAACCAGGATGAGCACAGGAGGCCAGTCTAGCTTGATAGATAGGACAGGATGAAACACTGTGCGGTCAGTATAAAACACTACAAAAATCCACGCAGAGTAAACAAAAAATCTCCACACCTGACTAAAGGTGTGGAGGGTCACTCTGCTTCCCAGAGCTTCCAGCAAGACAGAAAATAATTCAAACTGAAAATGCTGGACAAACAAAGAAAGCACGGAATGGATAAGTCCACAAATTATGGACAGAAAAAGTAAGCAAAAACTACAATACCCAGATAGATTAGCGAAATTAGGATTATTTAGTCTAGAAAAAAGACGACTGAGGGGCGATCTAATAACCATGTATAAGTATATAAGGGGACAATACAAATATCTCGCTGAGGATCTGTTTATACCAAGGAAGGTGACGGGCACAAGGGGGCATTCTTTGTGTCTGGAGGAGAAAAGGTTTTTCCACCAACATAGAAGAGGATTCTTTACTGTTAGGGCAGTGAGAATCTGGAATTGCTTGCCTGAGGAGGTGGTGATGGCGAACTCAGTCGAGGGGTTCAAGAGAGGCCTGGATGTCTTCCTGGAGCAGAACAATATTGTATCATACAATTAGGTTCTGTAGAAGGACGTAGATCTGGGGATTTATTATGATGGAATATAGGCTGAACTGGATGGACAAATGTCTTTTTTCGGCCTTACTAACTATGTTACTATGTTACTATGTTACTATACGAGACCACAAAATCAAAACGGGAGAAAAACAGGGACCATCGAGCCTGTCTAGGATTCAGCCGCTTGGCCGACTCGAGGTAAATCAGATTCTTATGATCGGTCAGGACCACAACGCGGTGTTTAGCACCCTCAAGCCAATGTCGCCACTCCTCAAAAAACAAATCAGGAGTAGGAATTCTAGACTCTAAAGCCGGAGTCTGGACAACATAGTCCTGGATGCTCTGTACTCTTGCAGCAAGTTGATCCACACGAGAAAACAAACCTTGAACATCCATGCCAAAGCATATATCCTGAATCACCCAGATATCAAGAGGAAAAAAAAAAAGACAAACTAGAGCACAGAAAAAAAAAATGGTTCAGAACTTTCTTTTCCTTCTTTTGAGATGCAATTAATTCATTTTTGGCCACTTGTACTGTTATGATGCGGTGGTCTAGGAGAAACATGGAACGAGCTCTGAGGGAAGTGGTAACTGTACTGACCGCAGACCCTAAGCTCAACACAACACTAGAAGCAGCCGTGGAATGCTCCTAACTCTCCCTAGGCATCTCGTCACAGCCTAAGAGCTAACTACCCCTGAAGACAGAAGCAGGAAAACTATCTTGCCTCAGAGAAAATCCCCAAAGGATAGATTAGCCCCCCACAAATAATGACTGTGAGTGGAGAGGAAAAAGACATACACAGAATGAAACCAGGATGAGCACAGGAGGCCAGTCTAGCTTGATAGATAGGACAGGATGGAACACTGTGCGGTCAGTATAAAACACTACAAAAATCCACGCAGAGTAAACAAAAAATCTCCACACCTGACTAAAGGTGTGGAGGGTCACTCTGCTTCCCAGAACTTCCAGCAAGACAGAAAATAATTCAAACTGAAAATGCTGGACAAACAAAGAAAGCACGGAATGGATAAGTCCACAAACTATGGACAGAAAAAGTAAGCAAAAACTTAGCTTTGCTGAACTGGTCAGGATAACAGGGAACTCCAAAGAGATGTGAATCCAACCAGGAACTATTTACAAGTGGCACTAGCTGAAGGAACAGCCAGGCTTAAATAGGCGAGAGAGGAGACGATAAGTGGAGGCAGCTGAATACAGCTAACTCCAAGGAGCAGCCATACCACTTGAAACCACAAGAGGGAGCCCAAGAGCAGAACTCACAAAAGTGCCACTTACAACCACCGGAAGGGAGCCAAGGAGCAGAATTCACAACAGGGGACTATGAGGGCATCATACTATTTGATGGGGGCATTGTGGGATAATCGGATTGTATATGGGAGATATGGAGGGAGCATCATACTGTTTAGGGCAGGTGGAAGAGGTATTCTAATTTGTATTTTGGAGGCATCATTGTGTGGGCTGTAACAATGGGGGGCTTCTCTTGGAACTGTGAGGGAGGCCACTGTTTAGGGGGCATCATACTGTGTGAGAGCAACAAATTGTGTAAGAGGAAATTGTAGGGCATCATATTGTGTGGAGTGGCATTATGATAGTTTCACAAAACAAACCGGGTAGGGTTATGGGTATGGCTAAATTGTAAAAAGAAAAGAAATGTGCCCAGCACAGTGTCACGGAGTCCCTCTTCTCTGTCCATCAGAGTTGGGAGGCAGATAGGTGAAAGGGGTTATCTGGGACTTTTTTTTGCCTATGGGGGCTAAACACTTACGGACAGTGATTCTTCTGCCTCCTGTGATGTCATGTTGACAGAACAATTCCTAGCCTGCTGTAAATCAAAATGACATTGGTAGTGACGTCAAGTCGACAAAGCCGAGAAAAAGAGAAGGAACTGCTCTGATGATGTGATGTCACAGGAAGCAGAAAAATCACCAGTTGGAGCGGTCCCTGACCACGCTGAGCCGAGATAGATCGTCACAAGGCAGAACAGGCAATTAGTTATCAAGTACCAGCCAATAAGTGCTTAGCCCCATAGGGAAAAAAAGTCCTGCCTAACCCGTTAAGACATATGGGGATTAGAGGTCATAACCATTGCAGCCGGCTGTGTATAAAGGCTGGCACCCACTGCTGATGACCAGAGGCGTAGCTAGAGCTTTTGCCGCCCTGGGCTGTTCCCGAGTTTGGCGCCCCTCCCCCCTCCCCCGGCTCAATACACACAAAGGTTACCAAAAATGGTTTTCCTGTTTTGTAGAACTTAAACTGGGCCTAATGGTGTCACCCCCACATGCCAAACCTGTGACTTAATACCACCACACCGTGACCAGACCACATAGTGACCGAATAATACTACATACAAGGGACAAATACCACAACACCATTTCCAGACCACATATTACCACCACATAGTGACTGAATACTACAATACTGATCAGTAATAAAAAAAACAACAACACAATACTATCACCATAAGTGCCAGTATTCACAGGAGATCTGTACTTAGTATGCAGTGTCTGTGTAGAGGTAATACAGAGATCACTGGTGACATTGTACACAGGACCTCTGTATATAGTATACAGTGTATAGAGTCAGTGTATAGGTAACACTCACTCACCAGTGACATCTCTAGGTGAAGTCCTTCATCTTTCATCCAGCACAGACAGCCATCATTCCTTCCAGCCAGGACTCGTTTCTGCAGGAAATAACACAGTTATCTCGAGCTCCGCTTGCAGAACACATTACTTAATTTTTCACAACTTCTACATTACACCACATGAAGACAAAAAGGCGATATAGTGTCACTCTGCACAATAACAGTACCGCCCCCCCATTTAAAACAGTATACTCAAAAAATAAAATAAATACATCACTGCAGTAATAATATCCCTTAATTAGCCCCTATGGTAACACTATTCCCCACCCTGGCCCCGTTTATCTCATTCCTGGCTCCAGCCATATGTTCTCGTATCCTGCCCTCATGACTATCCATTCTACACCATATGATCTCCCCATCCTGCCCCATATGATCTCCCCATCCTGCCCCACCAGCCTCCATCGTATCCGTCCTGCCCCATGATCCAATCCTGCCCCGTGTCTCCAATCATGCCCCAAGTCCTGCCCCCAGTGTGTCCAGCAATCTGCCCCAGTGTGTCCAGCATATTACCCCCATGTTGTCCAGCAATCTGCCCCAGTGTGTCCAGCATATTACCCCCATTGTGTCCAGCATATTACCCCCAGTGTGTCCAGCATATTACCCCCAGTGTGTCCAGCAATCTGCCCCAGTGTGTCCAGCAATCTGCCCCATGGTCTCCTGTATTGCCCCAGTGTGTCCAGCATTCTGCCCCATGGTCTCCAGTATTGCCCCAGTGTGTCCAGCATTCTGCCCCATGGTCTTCAGTATTGCCCCAGTGTGTCCAGCAATCTGCCCCATGGTCTCCAGTATTGCCCCGGTGTGTCCAGCATTCTGCCCCATGGTCTCCAGTATTGCCCCTGTGTGTCCAGCAATCTGCCCCATGGTCTCCAGTATTGCCCCGGTGTGTCCAGCATTCTGCCCCATGGTCTCCAGTATTGCCCCAGTGTGTCCAGCATTCTGCCCCATGGTCTCCAGTATTGCCCCTGTGTGTCCAGCAATCTGCCCCATGGTCTCCAGTATTGCCCCGGTGTGTCCAGCATTCTGCCCCATGGTCTCCAGTATTGCCCCGGTGTGTCCAGCATTCTGCCCCATGGTCTCGAGTATTGCCCCAGTGTGTCCAGCATTCTGCCCCATGGTCTCCAGTATTGCCCCAGTGTGTCCAGCAATCTGCCCCATGGTCTCCAGTATTGCCCCAGTGTGTCCAGCAATCTGCCCCATGGTCTCCAGTATTGCCCCAGTGTGTCCAGCAATCTGCCCCATGGTCTCCAGTATTGCCCCAGTGTGTCCAGCAATCTGCCCCATGGTCTCCAGTATTGCCCCGGTGTGTCCAGCAATATGCCCAATGGTCTCCAGCATTGCCCCCAGAGTCTGTCTCAGGACAGAGAGGCAGAGTGGCGCGCACAGTAGTGACGTCATCGCGCCCTCTGCCCTGAGACGTCGCAGAGTCAGAGGACGCTGTAGCTGCCGGCGCTGCAGGAACCAGGAGAGGTGAGTATAGAGCGGGGGGCGGGGGCCCAGGGGCGGGGGGAGCCTGGTCGTGGCGGCGGACGGCGCCGCCCGAAGATTTAAAGGGTCGTCTTTTTTTTTTTTTTCCCTTTCTCCTGCAGCGCCGGCCGCCCCCCGCATTGTGCCGCCCGGGGCGGACCGCCCCCCCCGCACCCCCCTTCCTACGCCACTGCTGATGACACACTTCTATAAATGTAAAGGATAGCTTGTTTTATTATATAAAATGTGCAAAATGTGACGTTTTGGTCGGTATGACCTTTCTCAAACATGCTATAAAAATAACAAAAAAATGGCAGTCAAAATAAACATAAATAAAAATACATCACGCATAAACATACATGCAAGAATATACGATGAAAAATATAGGATATGAGCTAAACAGGTAACCACACAGGTTTATGTGTGTATATATATATATATATATATATATACTAGCTGAAGAGCCCGGCGTTGCCTGGGCATAGTAAATATCTGTAGTTAGTTATAGCACCTCACTTCTCTTATTTTCCCATCACGCCTCTCATTTTCCCAATCATATCTTTCATTTTCCCCCTCACATCTCTCATTTTCTCCCTCACTCCTCTCATTCCCCCCTAACACTTGTCATTTCAACCTCACATCTGTCATTTTCTGATCACTCCACTATTTTTCCTCACTCCTCTCATTTTGCACTCACACCTTTTCATTTTCACCTCACACCTCTCATTTTCACCTCATCACCTCAGTATATACATGTTTGTCATCTCCCTTATATATAGTATACATCTGTATGTCATCTCCTGTATATATATATACCTGTATGTCATCTCCCCTGTATATATTATATACCTGCTGTGTGTCATCTCCCCTATATATAGTATATACCTGAATGTCATCTCCTTCTATATATAGTATATACCTGTGTGTCATCTCCCCTGTATATAGTATATGTGTGTCATCTCCTCCTGTATATAGTATATACCTGCATGTCATCTTCTATATATAGCATATACCTGTATGTCATCTCCTCCTGTATATAGTATATACCTGTAGGTTATCTGCTCCTGTATATAGTATATACCTGTGTGTCATCTCCTCCTGTATATAGTATATACCTGTATGTCATCTCCTCCTGTATATATATGTACCTGTATGTCATCTCCTCCTCTATATAGTATATACCTGTGTGTCATCTCTCATGTATATAGTATATATGTGTGTCATCGCCTCTGTATATAGTATATACCTGTGTGTCATCTCCTCCTGTATTAGACCTCGTTCACACGTTATTTGCTCAGTATTTTTACCTCAGTATTTGTAAGCTAAATTGGCAGCCTGATAAATCCCCAGCCAACAGGAAGCCCTCCCCCTGGCAGTATATATTAGCTCACACATACACATAATAGACAGGTCATGTGACTGACAGCTGCCGTATTTCCTATATGGTACATTTGTTGTAGTTTGTCTGCTTATTAATCAGATTTTTATTTTTGAAGGATAAGACCAGACTTGTGTGTGTTTTAGGGCGAGTTTCGTTTGTCAAGTTGTGTGTGTTGAGTTGCGTGTGGCGACATGCATGTAGCGACTTTTGTGAGATGAGTTTTGTGTGGCAACATGCGTGTAGCAACTTTTTGTGTGTCGAGTTGCATGTGACAGGTTAGTGTAGCAACTTGTGTGCAGCAAGTTTTGCGCATGGCGAGTTTTGCGCGTGGCGAGTTTTGTGTGGTGCCTTTTGAGTATGTGCAAGGTTTGTGTGAGGCAAATTTTGCATATGTTGCAACTTTTGTGCATGTGGCAATTTTTCCGCGTGTGCAAGTTTTGCGTGTGGCGAGTTTTCCATGAGGTGAGTTTTGCACTTGTGGCGAGTTTTGCAAGAGCCTAGTTTTTGCATGTGGCAAGTTCTGCGCATGGCGAGTTTTGAGCGGCGACTTTTGTGTTTCGACTTTTATGTGGCGAGGTTGGCGTATGTGTGGTGAAATGTGTGCTGAGGGTGGTATATGTGTTCAAGCACGTGGTAGTGTGTGGCGCATTTTGTGTGTGTGTTCATATCCCCATGTGTGGTGAGTATCCCATGTCGGGGCCCCACCTTAGCAACTGTACGGTATATACTCTTTGGCGCCATAGCTCTCACTCTTTACGTCCCCCTTGTTCACATCTGGCAGCTGTCAATTTGCCTCCTACAATTTTCCTTTCATTTTTTCCCATTATGTAGATAGGGGCAAAATGGTTTGGTGAATTGGAACGCGCGGGGTTAAAATTTCGCCTCACAACATAGCCTATGACGCTCTCGGGGTCCAGACGTGTGACTGTGCAAAATTTTGTGGCTGTAGCTTCGACGCCTCCAACACTTTTCCTTTCACTTTTTTCCCCATTATGTAGATAGGGGCAAAATTGTTTGGTAAATTGGAACGCGCGGGGTTAAAATTTCGCCTCACAACATAGCCTATGACGCTCTCGGGGTCCAGACGTGTGACTGTGCAAAATTTTGTGGCTGAAATGGAAGGAGGAACAGGAGCATATAGTAATAATGTAAAAAATCTTTATTAATATAATAAGATTAAAAAAAGGGGGTATAGGACACACAATGAGCGTAATCTTGTAAACCATGACAAAACATCAAAAAGGGGGGGAGAAACACATCCCACAACCCACCGCCCCCACGTAGAGTAATAAGGTGGTTGTAATCTGGCAATAAAGGAGAGTACCCCTGCAAAAACGTGGTACCATAAACTGGGATAAGTGGGATCACAGAACAAAATATGTCCCACCAAGCCGACAGGAGCCAGAATACACTGGCCAAAAAGAAGCCCCCACCGCAGTGGCAGTGCCTGGCTAATGGGTGACTAAACGTGTGCAGAGCCTAACAGCATGTACAAAGTGGCACCCATAACGTTCCCTATCACACCAAATAGAAACAAGTAAATCGTATGGTAAAAGTAGTGTGGTGTGAGAGGGATTCGCCGCTGCCCTGATACTCAAATTAGAGCGCACAGCCAAAGGCCGTGGGTGGCCAGAACGGCCCCAATGTCAGACATACAATTGCAGGGAGAGCTCACCTGATGCCCGTGGGGGGAGAGGGATGAGGGGACCTCACCGGTGAAAACGCCCCGACGCGCGTTTCGCGGCGTAAACACGCCGCTTCCTCAAGGGGAGTGTAGGGAAAGAGTGATACAGGACCTGCCTATAACCCCCCGACCCGGGTCACCTGTCCTAACTAGACCAATCCAAACGGCGCTATCGGCGCATGCGTGCTGCAGCGGGAAGGCCCGGCAGGAGGACCTGGCGCCCAGCCCAGAGAATAGGTCAGGAGGGAACGCCCCCAAGACCCAAACACCGGACAGATAGGACGCCAGCCCACATACCAAGGCCGCCCACACGCAGGGCGATGCGCACGGCCGCAGGGAGGCGTGCACAACTAACTTGGTCATAAGAACAGGTACCGGGAAAAAGGGTGACGTAAGTGTAGCAAATCCCCAGCTGTGTGAAAACATCATGCCAGAATATACAGAGAATTACACCGAAATACAATATGCAGTGACTGGAAACAATGCTCAATGAACGGCCGATCCGCCATAAAGCCGGAATCATGTTGCTTATGTTGCCGATGTTCCAGAAGCATGTGTAGACAGGGTGCTTGATGATCCAGGGTCTTGTTGTCCACACATATGGCAAGTGTAGATAACGGCACCGTATATAAAGGGACAAGCGCAACCCAGAGCCAGGGGAGCCACAGACAGGACACACATAGAGTGGAGAACTAATAACAGGGAGAGAAAATAGTAATAAAAACATAATTAAAAACAAATAAGAAACAAAAAAACACCGGAGGGACTAAAAAACCTTAATGATGGAATGAACCACACCAAGAGAAAATCATGACGACTAGAGATATGAAGCAAAACTAAGGGATTCATTAAGACCCCTAGGGGTTACCGTATCAAGAATGACAATCCACTTAGTTTCCATTTGTGCCAGTCTTTTCTTGTTATCCCCACCTCTAATCCCCAAATGAAGTGCATCAATTCCCCGCACCCCAAGTAATTTCTCATTACAATTGTGGTGCGACTTGAAGTGGCGGGGAATAGTTTTAAGGTCCACCACGGCGGACACCGTCCTGGCCGCGCCAATGTCCCGCACATGCTCGCGTACGCGAACTCTAAGTTCGCATGTAGTAAGGCCAACGTATATCCTGGGGCACGGACACGTCGCATAATATATGACATTAGTAGAGCCGCGGGATATACGCTGTCTAATCTGGAATGTTCTAGACCCATCGCTGGAAATAAAATCAGAGCAGCGCAGGACATTGGCGCAGGCAAGACAGTGTCCGCACGGAACACATCCCGGACGGGGGCCACTGGAACCAAAGAAATTCCTATCCGGGGTTGGGACATAATGGCTCCTCACCAACAGATTACTAAGGTTGGTGCCTCTCCTCGGGGTCATGAGGGGAAAGGAGCCCAGGGCAGCACGCAAGGAAGGTTCAACCTGGAGATCAGGCCAATGCTTTTTCAAAATAGACCTCATGTTATCCCATTCATGATTGTAGGTGGAGATGAACCTGATACGTTCATCACCACCCACCGACCGACGCCGAGAGTGCAAAAGATCACTCCGTGGTGTATTGCGAGCCCGATCGTACGCAGCTTTAATAGATCTGCGACTGTACCCACGAGCCGCAAATCTCTCCTTTAAATCCAGGGCTCGTGACTCAAAAAGGGCCTCAGTGGAGCAAATCCGCCGCACCCTGAGGAACTGTCCGACCGGGACGGCCCTAATGGTGGCAGAATGGTGAGCGGAAGAGGCATGTAATAGAGAATTGACAGCGGTCGGCTTCCTGTACACATCCGTCCGGATGCGCCGGTCACAATCGACCTCCAGACGGACATCCAGGAAGTCGACCGCAGCCTCACTAGAATTGTAAGTGAGCCGTATATTGAATGGGTTCTTATCAAGGCTAATCATGAATTCCTCGAGCTGGCGGGCAGACCCCCCCCCACAAAAACAAAATGTCGTCAATATAACGAAGCCAGCACAGCACATGGGCAGCAAGCGGTGAGCCCCCGTCGCCAAAAACCTCCCTCTCCCAGGCGCCAAGGAAGAGGTTGGCGTACGAGGGCGCACACGCCGCGCCTATGGCCGTGCCACGCTTCTGAAGGTAAAAAATATCTTTAAAGACAAAAAAGTTGTGGGTGAGGATGTACCCCACCAGCTCGAGGATCAGCTCACACAAAGGGCCGCCCAGGTTGGAGGCCCCCAGGAAGCGGCGGACGGCTGCCAGACCATCGGAGTGATCTATGCAAGTGTACAAACTCTCGACGTCGGCTGTCACAAATATCGTGCCCTCGTCCACAAGGATGCCATCGTCTTTAATAAAAGATGGTAATGTTTCCACTAATGGTTTAAGGTAATAGTCGATGAAACGACAAACAGGATCGCAAATACTGTCGATCCCAGACACGAAAATTTTGTGGCTGTAGCTTCGACGCCTCCAACACTTTTCCTTTCACTTTTTTCCCCATTATGTAGATAGGGGCAAAATTGTTTGGTGAATTGGAACGCGCGGGGTTAAAATTTCGCCTCACAACATAGCCTATGACGCTCTCGGGGTCCAGACGTGTGACTGTGCAAAATTTTGTGGCTGTAGCTGCGACGGTGCAGATGCCAATCCCGGACATACATACACACATTCAGCTTTATATATTAGATATATATATATATATATATATATATATATATATATACATATATATATATATTTGCCTGATGATCTGTTTTTAACATTACCTGATTCGCTCATAGCCTGTATTTTTCATTGTATATTTTTCCATGTATGTTTATGCATTATCTGTACAATTGTACGTTTATTTTGACTGTATGCAAATTTTTTGTTATTTTTATAGGGCCTTTGAGAAAGGTCTTACCGGCTGAAATATCCTATTTTTGGATTGCACACAATAAAACATGATATCGTTAGAATTAGTGGTGGATTCTTACGGGGTGGACCCTATCCGAGCCCCCTACACGCCTTGGCGTGCCGTACTGACCTATAGTACACATCTATAAATGGCTAGCCATGGCTTTCTTCGGGGACTGCATGACCATTATAGCTGATGACTGAAGATACATGTGCGTCTCACAAAATTAGAATATCATCAAAAAGTTCATTTCGTTCAGTTCTCCAATACAAAAAGTGAAGTGAATCTCATATATAGAGTCATTACAAACAGAGTGATCTAGATCAAGTGTTTATTTCTGTGAGCTGCACCTGTATAATAGACATTTGTAGTATATCCATTCCTAGCACTGTCTCACCAGTGTGTATCTGGCTACAGCCCTTTATACAATGGTCCATAGTGTACGTCTACATGGGGGCTCATAGACTCACACATGTCCCACACAGGCTAGTTACTTAGGAGCCCCCTATATGCTCTCAGCAGGACCATGGTGTGGGTGGTCTGCGGAAGTGACCATGCCCAGCAGTGGTGGGATGGAGCTGTGTGGGAACACCTGGCACACTCAGGCGGCTGCACGTTACATAACAAGTCATGCAGGAGATAGAGCGGTTTCACATCGTGACGTCATTGGGAGGCGCCGCTTGGAGGATTCTGGGACTGACAAGTGCGAAGTTTCCAGACATCAGGACGAGCGCTGTCATTGTGTGTGACTCCTGGAGGTCGTCGCCATGCCCCGAGGCAGCCGCAGCGTCCCTTCCCGCACGGCACCCAGGTGAGGAGGCCTGCAGACACTGGGCTACAGGACAGGGTGCCCTTGGGCTAATGTCCTCACTGTAGACCCGTGTGACCGCAGAGCTTGGCGGAGGTGGAATGTGCCATAATCGGTGTATCCTAATACACGGGGCCTGGACATCCCTGAATTATTAGAGATCATGCTTTGTATTTTGCACCTTCTGGGGAATTCTTGGCACAATTGCTCATCATTTTCTGCAACTCCCAGAGATCAATCTGTTACCTGAGCCCCCAAACTTTTTTTTTTTCCATATTGATAGAAATTCCACATTATTTGGTGGGTAGAGGAATTATGAGACCCCCACTGATGCCAAGTATAGGGGAGCCAGTTTCCGTATTACCAATACAAATCCTACTAATGTTCGTTATCTGTGGCCTCTGCTCACTGCCACATTCTGGATTCGCTGTTCTGCTTTAGGATCAGAGAATCAAAATTCATGTGTAGAATAGATCCATTCCATCCGTGGTCCCCAGCCATCCTCACCATGAGAGCCACATTCAGTTCCACCTCCCCTCATAGTAGTGACACCCAGACCCTAGTATAAAGACCGCCTAATCTCCCCCACAGAAAGCCCCCTGCTTTATAGGCAGTGTATTTCCAGTAGTGTCCTCGTTACCTGCACTCCGTATTTTTACATCACTCACCGTACTATTGCATCCACGCAGCCCCCTCACTGGCAGTATCATCCTATTGGCATATGTACCATAGTCACCATCCAGTATACCAGCCTCCGGATCTGCTCTCTGGAGACCTGTTTGCTACACTTGGTCCTAATCCACCAACCTTGCAGACAGCCACAAGCCACACATCATGGGCGCACGAGCCACATGTTGGGGACACCTGCATTACAGAATGGATGCCACCTGAAGCAGAAGGGTCTCATTGACTATGATGAGGTTCATCTATTCCATTTTTTTGTGTTTATTACAGTCAGTGGACCCTTCTTCAGTTTAATTCTGTTCTCCATTCTTTCTTTTTTTACGATTTGTTTTTCTTGTATGTAATAACAAAAAAATCATCCAAGTTTCTTCTCATAAAATAGTAAAACCAATATACTCAGATGACACGTGGATGGCATTCGTGTGCTGTCCGTTTTTTTTTTTTTGTATAAATCAGGTTTATTGAAGCAAATAAACAGTACAAACAATGGTACAGTGCTGAGACAATTGTTAAACTCAACGGGGTACAACCCGTAAATCGTACAAAAAGATAAAGTCTCAGCAAGTATTAAATGTAGTTGGCCACTGCCAACGATCACACTTTCAAGTTAGCAATGATACTTTTCATAGTTGAAACATATAAACAGCATCAAAGGCGATCAAGCATTACTAGCTATATTTAATCGTTTATATTAGTATAGAATGTCGCTAGATATAAGAAGTAAGCAGAAGTCGAAAGAATTAAAGAAACGGAAAGAGGAGGAGAGAAAGAAGAGAAAAAGAAAGAAAGAAAGAAAAAAAAAAAGGAAAGGAGGGGGGGAAAGGAAAGCGGGTGAAGGTCAGAGGGTACGCTAGGTATGAGGAATGCGGCACCCCTCCCGGGCCGACCCCAGGCCCCATGTAGTGGAGAGAAGAACATTGAGTCACCAACATTGGCTTTAGGTCACGACAGCAGGCCAGAGGATAGGGGCAACAACATTACGCGAACGCTCCCATATCGGCTCCAGATATGAATTAGGACCTGGACAACCATACGTCCAACTCTGGGGTCTCCCTGAATACAATCCATGAAGCCCAAGTGTTAAAAAATTTTGCCGAATCCCCCATGGATTCACTTATCAATTGTTCCATTCTGTAAATGTTGTTAGCTCCGCAACAAAATCGGAGCATGAGGGGTAACGATCCTGCTTCCAGTATCTAGGAAGTGCTGTCCATTTTTTTATGGACCCATTAACTTGACTGGGACATTTGATTTGCAAATTGGATCAAAATTGGACTTGTCTCCTGTCCATAAAAACCCAAACATGAGTAGCTGGTGGCCATAGAGATAGCTGGTAACTGGTGTACTTCACCAATGCCCACATTTCCTATTGTGCAGCCATATTTTTGTTACGTAATGGACGGTGATGGATGAAATGTAGTAATACAGATATTTATTTCAGTTACTTTTGTTTTATATCTGCTATATGGAGATACGGCTCCGTATTTAAAAATTTGCTCTTCCAAAAATTGATTTTTTTTTATGGATTCACTTTTATGCTAAAAGTAGTTTTGGATCCCTTCAGAGGAATTTAAAGGGGTATTCTCAAGATGTCTCTTGCGCTGCTCAGAGCTATGAGTTTCCTTACTTCCTTGTGGGACGGCCTCCTTAAGGGTCAGTTCTAGTGAATGGCAGAGATGTGGAATTAGATCATGTTCACACGATCAGTATTTGATCAGTATTTCACATCAGTATTTGTAATCCAAAACCAGGAGTGGGTGATAAATACAGAAGTGGTGCATATGTTTCTATTATACTTTTTCTCTGATTGTTCCACTCTTGGTTTTGGCTTACAAATACTGACCAAATACTGAACATGTGAATGTGGCCTATAAAGCTGAGCATAAGGTCTCCTGTAGCACATTCAGCTATTAGTAGTTAGTTCTGGAGTGTACACTGATGTCACTACAGTTACATATAGAGATATCAGGGTATTTGGGCAAGCACGCAGCTCGGGAAAGCAAGAGACCTGATTTCAGAGAAGCCAATGCTGCAGGCTGGTGAAATCACAAAATTTATGACAGAAGCTGAGGAGGAGGGAAGTGAGAAGAAATCAATGGGTTGTCGTAAGGTGCTTGGGATATTAATAGTCAACCCCGCTCCTGGAAAGTAACTACTGAATGTAACACTTTCAGCCAGGATCTGTCTGAGCAAGCAGTAGTGGCTGAGCTCCATGGCAAACAGCTGTACCCTATGTAAGATAAAAGCTCTCATTGCAGGCAAATGACATCAGATAGAAAAAGTAAGTAAATTGAAAACTTGATTATTTCCTTGCTGGCTAACAAATAAACCAATTTCATTACTTGAGAATACCCTGTTAAGGAAACCTTTTCTTTAACGCAATGAAATATATAGGGTACGTCCAGTGTTTCGGGTGCATTCAGGAACCATCAGTTGCCTCAAGTCTGAAGGCATTCTAGTATAGAAGTAATCAATTTACAGAATACTTTGTATATATTTATATAATTTGATGAAACAGTCTGCATTTTTTTGTGTTGGATTAGAAATGTTTGGTATTACTTATTTACTTTCATTTGTCGTTGTAGCCCTGCTCCCTCTCATGCCCCGGCTCCTGCACATCCAGGACCTTCTGCTGTAGCCACAGCTCCAGCCCCATCCCAGGGGCCTGGATTAATGGCTCAGATGGCTACTACAGCAGCTGGTGTGGCAGTGGGGTCAGCAGTTGGACACGTCCTTGGTGGAGCCCTCACTGGAGCTTTTAGTGGTGGCAGCTCCGAGTCTGCGAAGCCAGCTGTACAGGTGGGTTCATTCAGTTGGATATGGTCTTGTCCAAAATCTATTATTTGATGTCATATTGTAAGTTCAAGAAGATTTAAGCTATGTTTGCGACATCTACTGCATTTACTTTCCTGATCGCCCTTATAATGCCATTCACTACACATCAGTCTAATGTTGGCCACCTTCAACGATATCAACGGTTCCTCACACACTCTAATGTCTATGGTGGAGCCAGCCAACTGGTTTTCAGGGAAGATGTTGATTGGGCATGTCCGATTTCAGACTGACTTTTGCTCTATTCTTCAAGAGAAAAGCCACTGACAGAGATGTCTGTCGGCAGCTTTCTCATGGAGAACACAGAAGCGCATGGCTGAACGAGAACTCCTGTGTATGGGAGAGATAGCCAAGATCCCTGTTCGGGCCCCCAGCTATCTAATGGGTATAGGGGCCCTAAAGGTACCTTCACACTGAACCACTTAACAACGATATCGCTAGCGATCCGTGACGTTGCAGCGTCCTGGATAGCGATATCGTTGTGTTTGACACGCAGTAGCGATCTGGATCCTGCTGTGACATCGTTGGTCTGTCAGAAAGGCCAGAACTTTATTTTGTCGCTGGATCTCCCGCAGACATCGCTGAATCGGCGTGTGTGACGCCGATTCAGCGATGTCTTCACTGGTAACCAGGGTAAACATCAGGTTACTAAGTGCAGGGCCGCGCTTAGTAACCCGATGTTTACCCTGGTTACCAGTGTAAATGTAAAAAAAACAAACACTACATACTTACATTCCGGTGTCTGTCGCGTCCCCCGGCGTTCTGCTTCCCTGCACTGTGTAAGCGCCAGCAGTAAAGCAGAGCGGTGACGTCACCGCTGTGCTCTGCTTTACGGCCAGCCAGCGCAGACACAGTGCAGGGAAGCAGAACGCAGGGGAACGCGACAGACACCGGAATGTAAGTATGTAGTGTTTTTTTTTTTTTTTACATTTACACTGGTAACCAGGGTAAACATCGGGTTACTAAGCGTGGCCCTGCGCTTAGTAACCTGATGTTTACCCTGGTTACCAGTGAAGACATCGCTGAATCGGCGTCACACACGCCGATTCAGCGATGTCTGCGGGAGATCCAGCGACGAAATAAAGTTCTGGCCTTTCTGCTCCGACCAACGATGTCACAGCAGGATCCAGATCGCTACTGCGTGTCAAACACAACGATATCGCTATCCAGGACGCTGCAACGTCACGGATCGCTAGCGATATCGTTGTTAAGTGGTTCAGTGTGAAGGTACCTTTAGTTCAAATCTCTGTTTCTTATCTCTGTGGTTCTGCTTCATCAGAGGAGCACAACAAATTAACAAAAGTAAAGGTTCCCTAACATGAATGATAACAACAGTCTGATGGTCCCTTATGATAGATATTATCCAGTGATGGGGCATCAAATATTACTAGACACAATAGTACAGCATCCTCAATATCTGATGTAGTCTTCTTTAGAGGCTCCCGTCACAAATGTGGATAAAGCCTTACACAGTGATGTAGATCTTGTGCCAGAGAGAGTATTGGCCAAGCGCGCTAAACCTTATTTAGGTGTACAGCCCCAGCTTCATATCAGATGCTTGCAAGCCCCGGAGTGCAGAGTGGAGGGGACACAGTGGCTCGCATAGCATGTGCGCTCACACGTCATATAGCGACTGCCTCATAGCGGCTCCAGCGCACTCCAATCCAAATGGGCATTTCACTGCCCTGTTTTTGGGATCTTGGGCAGGTCTGGGTGGGCCAGGCACCTATCAATCAGAAAGTTGTCACAGATTTCACAGGGCTTTTTTACCTTTTAGACTAGTAGGGAAGGGAAAAAGAAAATGAGGGAGAATGTGATTAAAACTTTACTTTTATTTCGTAATCAGTAAAAAGTAATATTAAAATAGAATCCACATACATCCATGCCAACATTGAATGGTTATCAGCGTGTCAGTGCAGGTGGGCTGTGGTAGTGTCTGCAGCCATTAGCACCATTCTGTTGGAGCGCCCACTAGGACCGTGGGATACTCAGTACGACCGGGTCTGGCAGAACTTAAAGGTTGGTCACGGCAGCAGTGACACGGTCCATGGCCCTGGGTGTCCAATAATAGAGGATAAAGTGTAGTGGCAAATAAAGAGTAATGTTCGTGATGCCACCTGTGGTACTCTGCCAGGGATGGCTGACGCTGCTTAAAGGCGTCCCCTGGGGCTGATGGTATTGCACCAGAGTTGGTATAGCTCCCCACAGGTAGAGCTTGGTCCCCAGGGCTCCCGATGCAATTGGTAAGGGGTGGTAGCTGTTGATGCAGGCAAGAATTGAAGTACACAGGGTTGCAGTCTCTTTACCTTTTACTGGGGAAGTTCAGGTACACAGATTACAGGTGGTCCTTGGAATCCGGGCAGCCTGGAAGCGATTTGGAATCCACCTAGCCAGGTGGGGTGGAATCCTTCCTTTGTGAATTCTCTGTCTCTTGCTGCCTTAGGCTTCACACAGGGTCCTCTCTCAATCTGTCCTTTTAGGTGGACACTACCCGCATGGCAGGCAGCTCGAGCCTTTTTACAGGTGCCTCTTCTCTCTTGGTGACTCCAGGCTCTAATCTGCTGCTGTGCCTTCGGGTGTCAGTGGTGGCCAGGAGACCTGCAATCTCCTGCCCTCTGGCTTCTGCTGTGGGGCATACAGTTCCCACACAACCTCGGACTCCGGTGTCCAGATTCTTGCGCTCAAACCTGGAGTGAGCCCAATCTTAGCTCCACTCCAGTTTCTCTCTCCTCCTGTTCTTCCTCTCCCTTCACTGTCTCACACAGACTGACTTCTAACTCCTCCTCCAAGCCAGAACTTATAGGGAAGCTACCCTGAAACTAGGTCTAGAGCTCCCCTTCTGGCCTGGAGTCAGGAAAGTGTTGTATGCTAGTGTTACCTGCTAAGGGGATCCCTTCTTGCTTCCAGGCATGGCATCACCCTATCCTAGAGGCAGGCAATACCACTGTGGCATCCGCATTCCTGGGGTGTTACACTACTGTTGCACACGTGGATATCATGACCCCGGTATCAGTTTATATGGTGATCCAATCTAACTTCACTCCTGGAATGGGATTGGGACATGTGTCCCTGACGCGCATTTCGCCGGGATGCCGACTTTTTCCAAATCACCTTTCCCCATTTTATTGAAAGATAGAGATACAAGTGATACATCCCATAAGGTTCTTTTTATTGCTGACCCTGTAAATATGGATATTAATCTGTCTGACCAGTAATTGATTAGGAACATTGGTCAAGAATCCTATTCAAAATGCAATACTTTTTCACATCCCGGTATTTAATCTGGATTTAGTGGATCACAGCTGTAATTACGTTTGTTATAGTTGTGATCCTATGTACATCCATACACGGATTCTATTTTAATATGACTTTTTATCGATTACGAGGTAAAAGTTCATTTTTATTCTCATTCACCCTCATTTTCTTTTTCTCTTACTTACTAGTCTACAATCTTTCTGGTGGTGTAATGTCCAATGATATATAAGAGTCCCATTCTTTTTTACCTTTTAAATTGCGTGTGTGGTTTTTTTTTTTTAATTGAAAGTGGCAAACAATTTGTAAAAGTACAGACCCCCAAACTCCCCTCCCCCCCCCCCCCCCCCCAAATCTACGGTTGGAGCCATGGTCCTGCATATAGCAGAAGATAAAAAGGGTTGTATAATTCATAAAGGAGAAGGAGCAATAAGACAAATGATAAATCTGTAGTAACCCCTCATTCACCTTCCCTCTACTCCAGAATGCATAAAATATTTGGCAAAGAAGACAGTTTACTGCCTAACATCTTTCTCGCCCCAATCGGGAAGTCGACAAGTATTATTAAGATATCTCTTATCCCTTTCCATCAACTGCAGCAAACCCAGACAGAACATCCATAGGGCTTTTGGATAGTTGTTGGCCAAACGCCACTTTAATCTATTTGGTACCTTTTACATGTTGTACTCCTCCTTATGGGGTCTTTGGTTAACATACATTTTGGAGAATGAGGGTACTAAATAAGTTGAACATATACTTGGGATATGTTCTACTCGGGTGACAAATGAAAGTCGGAGATGGGGCACAGACCACTGGAATAGAGCTGGAATGGAACGTCAATATAGGGTACTTGTATTTTACAAGGGCGAAATGGGTTGTCTTGAGTAGTGGACAATCCCTTTAATACTAATTTGATATAGTCATCAGCATAACATGACAGCCCTTTTTATAGGATAGGTGTAATGGAACCTGCCAGGTGGTTGTTTGTCATTTTAAAAATATGTACCCTCTTCTATAATCTCCAATCAAGACCATTCTCTTACTAGGTTAGTGTTATTGGTATTTTCTGTGGGGGTGACGTTAGGAGGTAAGGGGATCTACTGACATTAATACACCAGTAACCAGCAGATCAGTGAGAACACAGGAAGGAACACGTTTATTTGACCCTCCCTACCTATTTATTTTTTCACGATAAGAGATCTAATGGACCATAATGTACCAAAAAAGATCAAGAAGGAGACTGATACCAATAGATTTCCTTTAAAGAAGCCCTCCTCCCATCAACATGTTTGTCCTCTTATTATATTGCAGTCATCATATTACTGTATATAGTGGGGTGTACATGCAATTGCTCATTCTGCCTTTCTACTCAGCTATTTCTTCTGTTTTCCATTAGGTCTATGATATCACATGATTAAAAACTGACTAGGTGATTACTTCTAAGCTATATGTAGAAACAGGAGGTCAGTTTTCCCTGTATGAGTCAAAAGTTCCTGGCAGACAGGAGGAGTAGGGAGCAGCTGGGTCGGTAGTTGAAGAGGGGAATAATAAATGCAGGGACAAGAGACTTCCTGTTTCTACACAGCTCATGGAAAAAAGAATAGGTAGAAAGGCAAAATGAGCAATTGTAAGTACATAGTGCAGTATAATATGATGACTGCAATATATTAAGATGATAAAATCTTTGATGGGAGGGCTTCTGTAAGGCTTTGTTCGCACGTTCAGTATTTGGTCAGTATTTTACATCAGTATTTGGAAGTTAAAACCAGGAGTGGGTGATAAATACAGAAGTGGGGACGTGTTTCTATTATACTTTTCCTCTGATTGTCCCACTCCTGGTTTTGGCTTACAAATACTGATGTAAAATACTGACCAAATACTGCTAGTGTGAATGTAGCCTAAGTGGGACTATTTTTCAAGAATTAGGGGTGAAGAGAGTTGTGAAATGACCCGTCTCTTTTAAATATCTTCGACTTATTTCATTTATATCAAATGTTACGTGGATATTAGCAATGGACAATCCATTTCAAATGGGTGTAAAAAAGCTTTTTGTAACCCCACTCAGTTGCAAAAAAATAACTATCATGCTACTGATTCCTGAGGGCGACTTTGTCAAGATCTGAGGCACTTTTCATGGCTCATCCCTGGCAGAAATCACTCGGATATCTGTTGTGGATGTAAGGTGTGAAGTACCAGGGATCAGCATGAAGAAGAACGTGTCAGAACTGCAAACCCTAAGAGGGGGAGAAGGTGCTGCTCCAGTTACCACTCAGAATAAGGGTACCGTCACACTATACGATTTGCCTACGATCACGACCAGCGATATGACCTGGCCGTGATCGTAGGTAAATCGTAGTGTGGTCGCTGGGGAGCTGTCCCACAGACAGCTCTCCAGCGACCAACGATGCCGAGGTCCCTGGGTAACCAGGGTAAACATCGGGTAACTAAGCGCAGGACCGCAGCCGCTGTGCTCTGCTTTCACTTTACGGCCGGCAGTCACAGTGCGGGAAGCAGACGGCAAGGGACCTGACGGACACCAGAATGTAAGTATGTGCTGTTTTTTTTTTTTTTTAGTTTTACGCTTGTAACCAGGGTAAACATCGGGTTACTAAGCGCGGTCCTGCGCTTAGTTACCCGATGTTTACCCTGGTTACAAGCGAACGCATCGCTGGATCGCATCGCTAGATCGCTAGATCGGTGTCACACACACCGATCTAGCGATGACAGCGGGAGATCCAGCGATGAAAGAAAGTTCTAAACGATCTGCTACGACGTACGATTCTCAGCAGGATCCCTGATCGCTGCTGCGTGTCAGACACAGCGATATCGTAACGATATCGCTGGAACGTCACGAATCGTACTGTCGTAGCGATCGAAGTGGTATAGTGTTACGGTACCCTAACTGTTTATAGGGTGTTTTTGGCTGTAATTGATGTAAACGATATGTACAGTATGTGTTATTTTCACTTTTTTCCTCTATTTCTGATAATACCCTCCCTTTTTTTTTCCTATAGGAGCCCCCGAAGCCCCCTGCTTTCTCCCAGCAGCCCCAGTCACAATATGGCCCCTGTCACTATGAGATGAAGCAGTTTCTGGACTGTGCTACCACACAGAGCGACCTGACACTGTGCGAGGGGTTTAGTGAGGCTTTAAAGCAGTGCAAATACAACTATGGTGGGTATCCATGTATTGGAGGATGGATTATGGTGTAGAATCACCCACCTGAAGGAATTAAAGGAGTTTTCACATCTCCAAAGTCAAATCTCAATATGTAGTAGGTGTAATAATAATATTAGCAAATACCTCCAATCAGAAATGTAGAATAGTTATTCTGATTCGCTATGTCACTTTCCCCATGTGCAGGCATTGCAGTAGCTTAGGTATCTTAAAACAACATATACATAAAACAACATATACATAAAACAACTCGGCACAGACGGCAACAACCGTGGCACACGCTGCAAACACGTTTCCTGCAGCGGTGCTCCAGGTGCGCAGAACGTCTGTGGAGAAAATCTAATCTACCCGAAGATTTCATCCATTATAAGTTCATGCTAAAGACATACAATTCTGCCCTTCACCTCTCCAAACAAACCTACTTCAACACCCTCATCACCTCCCTGTCCAATAACCCTAAACGTCTCTTTGACACGTTCCAGTCCCTACTCAACCCAAGAGAGCAGGCCCCAACCACGGATCTCCGTGCTGACGATCTGGCCAATTACTTCAAAGAAAAAATTGACCACATTCGACAGGAAATCATCTCCCAATCTCTTCATACCATGCACTGTCCTCCCTCCCCCACTGCATCTAGTTCACTCTCTGACTTTGAAGCAGTTACAGAAGAAGAAGTAAGCAGGCTCCTTGCATCTTCTCGCCCGACCACTTGCACCAGTGACCCCATTCCGTCACATCTCCTCCAGTCCCTTTCCCCGGCTATCACCTCTCACCTAACAAAAATATTCAACCTTTCCCTCACTTCCGGTATTTTTCCCTCCTCATTTAAGCATGCCATCATACATCCATTACTTAAAAAACCATCCCTCGATCAAAACTGTGCCGCTAATTATAGACCTGTCTCTAATCTTCCCTTCATCTCTAAACTCCTCGAACGCCTGGTCCACTCCCGTCTTACCCGCTATCTCTCAGATAACTCTCTTCTCGACCCTCTTCAATCTGGCTTCCGCTCTTTACACTCTACTGAAACTGCCCTCATTAAAGTCTCTAATGACCTACTAACAGCTAAATCTAATGGTCACTACTCCATGCTAATTCTCTTGGATCTCTCTGCAGCATTCGACACTGTGGATCATCAGCTCCTCCTCACTATGCTCCGCTCCATCGGCCTCAAGGACACCGTTCTCTCCTGGTTCTCCTCCTATCTCTCTGACCGATCCTTCACTGTATGTTTTGCTGGTTCCTCCTCCTCTCACCTTCCCCTTACTGTTGGGGTTCCTCAAGGATCAGTCCTAGGCCCCCTACTCTTCTCGTTGTATACTGCCCCTATTGGACAAACAATCAGTAGATTTGGTTTCCAGTACCATCTCTATGCTGACGACACCCAATTATACACTTCTGCTCCCGATATCACACCGACCTTTTTAGAAAACACCAGTGATTGTCTTACCGCTGTCTCTAACATCATGTCCTCCCTCTATCTGAAACTAAACCTGTCAAAAACTGAACTCCTCGTGTTCTCTCCCTCTACTAACCTACCTTTGCCTGACATTGCCATCTCCGTGTGCGGTTCCACCATTACTCCAAAGCAACATGCCCGCTGCCTTGGGGTCATCCTTGATTCTGACCTTTCATTCACCCCCTACATCCGATCACTGGCTCGCTCTTCTTACCTGCATCTCAAAAACATTTCTAGAATTCGCCCTTTTCTTAATTTCGACTCTGCAAAAACTCTGACTGTTTCACTTATTGATTCTCGTCTGGACTATTGTAACTCTCTACTAATCGGTCTCCCTCTTGCAAAACTCTCCCCGCTCCAATCTGTCCTGAATGCTGCAGCCAGGATCATATTCCTCACCAACCGTTACACCGATGCCTCTACCCTGTGCCAGTCATTACACTGGCTACCCATCCACTCCAGAATCCAGTACAAAACTACTACCCTCATCCACAAAGCACTCCATGGCTCAGCACCACCCTACATCTCCTCCCTGGTATCAGTCTACCACCCTACCCGTGCCCTCCGCTCCGCTAATGACCTCAGGTTAGCATCCTCAATAATCAGAACCTCCCACTCCCGTCTCCAAGACTTTACACGTGCTGCGCCGATTCTTTGGAATGCACTACCTAGGTTAATACGATTAATCCCCAATCCCCACAGTTTTAAGCGTGCCCTAAAAACTCATTTGTTCAGACTGGCCTACCGCCTCAATGCATTAACCTAACGATCCCTGTGTGGCCTATTTATAATAAAAAAAAAAAAAAAAAAAAAAAAAGGTTCCTCGCATCATGTTCTCATACACTTTATCAGTATTAGCCCTCTGTGTCTGTACTGCTACATACTTAGGCAGGTAACTGGTTCATGCAGCTTTACATGAACACCTGAGCCTTACACTATAGCTGGTCCGAATAACTAAAGCAATTGTTACCATCCACCTCTCGTGTCTCCCCTTTTCCCCATAGTTTGTAAGCTTGCGAGCAGGGCCCTCACTCCTCCTGGTATCTGTTTTGAACTGTATTTCTGTTATGCTGTAATGTCTATTGTCTGTACAAGTCCCCTCTATAATTTGTAAAGCGCTGCGGAATATGTTGGCGCTATATAAATAAAATTATTATTATTATTATTATTATTTATCTTTGGTTACGAGAACTAACTAACTGTCACTATATGAGTGGTCATAACCATGATACCTAAGCTACTGCAATGCCCTGCACATGGTTGTAAGTGACGTAGCTAATCAGAATAACTATACTACATTTCTGATTGGAGGTATTTGCTAATTTTATTATTACACCTACTACAATTTGGGATAGGACGTTGGAGATGGGAATACCCCTTTAACTATTTGTCAGACTGCAAGACACCTCTGTTATAAAGGTAATTACTTCATGTGAGATCATGGGTGAGTTATCAGACACTCTCATGGGCATGACCGACCTCATTAGTGAATACTGTATCTTGTCGCCTGGAATATGGTGAACTAGGAAAGAGGGAAGACATAAGAGGAATCAGTTATTTTTATAGCGCCATTTATTCCATGGCGCTTTACATGTGAGGAGGGGTATACTGTTGTGAATTCCGTTCTTGGGCTCCCTCCGGTGGTTGTAAATGGCACTTTTGTGAATTCTGCCCTTGGGCTCCCTCTGGTGGTTTTGAGTGGAACTGCTGCTCCTTGGGTTTAGCTTTAGCAGCTGCTTTCACTAATCGTCTCTCCTGGCTCTGCTATTTAACCTGGCTCTAGTCTTCAGCCTATGCCACTTGTCAATGTTCTCTGGCTGGATTCACATCTCTGCTTTGATTCTCCTGCTTTCCTGACCAGTTCTGCAAAGATAAGTTCTGGCTTTGCTCATTTCAGTCCACATGTTGTGGACTTATTTTTCTGTGCATTCTATTTTTGTCCAGCTTGTCATTATGGATTTTTTCTGTTAGCTGGAAGCTCTGGGAAGCAGATTTACCCTCCACACCTTTAGTCAGGTGTGGAGATTTTGTAAACTCTGTGTGGATTGTTTTTTAGTTTTTATACTGACCGCACAGTATCCTTTCCTGTCCTATCTATCAAGCTAGACTGGCCTCCTATGCTAAAATCTGATTTCATCTCTCCGTATGTTATTTTCCCCTCCTCTCACCGTCAATATTTGTGGGGGGCTATCTTTCCTTTGGGGATTTTCTCTGAGGCAAGATAGGTTTCCTGTTTCCATCTTTAGGGGTAGTTAGATCTTGGGCTGTGCCGAGGGGTCTAGGGAGCGTTAGGTGCCCCCCACGGCTATTTCTGGTTGCGCTGCTAGGTTCAGGGTCTGCGGTCAGTACAGATACCACCTCCTTCAGACCTTGTCTAATGTTGTTCCTAAACCACCAGATCATAAAAGTATACATAATAAAAACAAGTACAATAATCTTGAACAATACAAGTCATAACTGGTACAGGAGGAGAGGACCCTGCCCGCGAGGGCTCACAATCTACAAGGGATGGGTGAGGATACAGTAGGTGAGGGTAGAGTTGGTCGTGCAGTGGTTTGGTCGATCGGTGATTACTGCAGGCTGTAGGCTTGTCGGAAGAGGTAGGTCTTCAGGCTCTTTTTGAAGGTTTCGATGGTAGGTGAGAGTCTGATGTGTTGTGATAGAGGGTTCCAGAGTAGGGGTGATGCGCGAGAGAAATCTTGTATGCGATTGTGGGAAGAGGAGATAAGAGGGGAGTAGAAAAGGAGATCTTGTGAGGATCGGAGGTTGCAGGAAAGTACCGGGAGACGAGGTCACAGATGTATGGAGGAGACAGGTTGTGGATGGCTTTGTACGTCATGGTTAGGGTTTTGTAGTGGAGTCTCTGGGTGATGGGGAGCCAGTGAAGGGATTGACAGAGGGGAGAGGCTGGGGAATAGCGGGGGGACAGGTGGATTAGTTGGGCAGCTGAGTTTAGAATAGATTGGAGGGGTGCGAGAGTGTTAGAGGGGAGGCCACAGAGCAGGAGGTTGCAGTAGTCAAGGCGAGAGATGATGAGGGCATGGACTAGGGTTTTTGCAGATTCTTGGTTTAGGAATGTACGGATCTGTGAAATATTTTTGAGTTGAAGGCGGTAGGAAGTGGCGAGGGCTTGGATATGTGGTTTGAAGGAGAGATCAGTGTCAAGGATTACCCCGAGGCAGCGAGCTTGTGGGACTGGGGAGATTGGGCAGCTGTTTACTTAATAGGTAGGTCCGTTGAGGGGGTCACCTGAGATGGGGGAAAGATGAGGAATTCTATTGTGTCCATATTAAGTTTTAGAAATCTAGTAGAGAAGAAGGATGAAATAGCAGACAGACATTGAGGGATTCTGGATAGTAGGGTGGTAATTAGTGATGAGCAAGTATACTCGTTACTCGAGATTTCTCGAACATGCTCGGGGGTCCTCCGAGTATTTTTTAGTGCTCGCAGATTTAGTTTTTCTTGCCGCAGCTGAATGATTTACATCTGTTAGGCAGCTTAAGTACATGTGGGGATTCCCTAGCAACCATGCAACCCCCCACATGTACTTATGCTGGCTAACAGATGTAAATAATTCAGCTGCGACAAGAAAAACTAAAACTCCGAGCACTAAAAAATACTCGGAGGACCCCCGAGCATGCTCGAGAAATTTCTAACGAGTATATCCGCTCATCACTAGTGGTGATATGTGGTCCAGAGATGTAGATCTGTGTGTCGTCAGCATAGAGATGATACTGAAAGCCGTGAGATTCTATGAGCTGTCCCAGGCCAAAGGTGTAAATGGAGAAGATCAGCGGCCCTAGGACTGAACCTTGTGGGACTCCGACAGATAGGGGGCGAGGTGAGGAGGTGGTGTGTGAGTGGGAGACGCTGAATGTCTGGTCTGTTAGGTATGATGAGATCCAGGATAGGGCCAAGTCTGTGATGCCAAGGGATGAGAGGGTCTGCAGCAGCAGGGAATGGTCCACTGTCAAAGGCAGAGGAGAGGTCCAGGAGGAGGAGGACAGAGTAGTGTCGCTTGCTCTTGGCGGTTAAGAGGTCATAGGTGGCCTTAGTTAGGGCAGTTTCAGTGGAATGGTGTGATCAGAAGGCAGATTGTAAGCGGTCAAAGAGGGAGCAAGAAGAGAGATGGGAGGACAGTTCAAGATAGACGTGTTGTTCCAGTAGTTTTGAGGCATAGGGAAGAAGTTCACTCACGTTTAGGTTAAGGCTGTTACTGGTATACTTCTTCTTAGAAGCGGCAGCACTTTTAAGGTGGTCATGTCCATGGGGGCCTGAAGGGAAGGCTTATGATGTGTAGATTTCATCAGTTTGTTCTAATAAAACACATTTACAGCACAGAGGTAACTTGTTTGTCCCAGGCCCTAATGCAAAACTTGTAATGTAGGCCCCGCACCTATCGTGAGGCATTTATTGTATAGTGCTGGTGTCCGCTTATATTGCTATGGGGTCTTTGCACCTTCCCAGACACTAGGATTTAGCAGAGACTGGAAAATCTGTGCTCGCTATGGTTGTGCATCTGGTTGAGGCCTCATTCAGACATCTGTTTTTAACATGCATGTTGTATCAGTATTTTTCACAGGGAGAACACCTACCCATAATAAGCTTTGGAGCTATTCACATTGCTGAGGGGGTTTTGCTGAGTGCATGTCAGGAAAAAACAAAATCAGACATGTCTGTTTTTATTCTGAGACACAATTCAAAATCACCCATACAACTCTATAGGGCGATAAATCAGCACACAATGTAATCTCTCCATGTGCTGTCTCTTTTTAACATTCTAATGAATAAAGGTACCGTCACATTAAGTGACGCTGCAGCGATAAAGACAACGATGCCGATCGCTGCAGCGTCGCTGTTTAGTCGTTTTGTGGTCGCTGGAGAGCTGTCACACAAACAGCTCTCCAGCTACCAACGATGCCGAAGTCCCCTGGTAACCAGGGTAGACATCGGGTTACTAAGCGTAGGGCCGCGCTTAGTAACCCAATGTTTACCCTGGTTACCATTGTAAATGTTAAAAAAAAACAAAACACTACATACTTACATTCCGGTGTCTGTCGCGTTCCCCGCCTTCAGCTTCCCTGCACTGTGTAAGCGCCAGCCGTAAAGCAGAGCGGTGACGTCACCGCTGTGCTCTGCTTTACGGCCGGCCGGCGCTGACACAGGATGCAGGAGGAGTGCAGGGAAGCGGACGCCGGGGGACGCGACAGACACCGGAATGTAAGTATGTAGTGGTTTTGTTTTTTTTTTACATTTACACTGGTAACCAGGGTAAATATTGGGTTACTAAGCGCGGCCCTTCGCTTAGTAACCCGATGTTTACCCTGGTTACAAGTGAAGACATCGCTGAATCGGCGTCACACACGCCGATTCAACGATGTCAGCGGGTGATCCAGCGACGAAATAAAGTTCTGGCCTTCTAGCTCCGACCAGCGATCTCACAGCAGGATCCTGATCGCTGCTGCGTGTCAAACACAACGATATCGCTATCCAGGACGCTGCAACGTCACGGATCGCTATCGTTATCGTTCTAAAGTCGCTCAGTGTGAAGGTACCTTAAGAGAAGTGTTGCAATTTTTTTTTTGCATACAAGAAAATCAGTGGTAAAACACTGATGGTACAAACTGACTGACCAAATACTGATGCAAATCAAATGAAAACCACTATCTGAATGAGGCCTTAGACTATTAAGTGATAATTGATACGCTGTAACTATGGTTTTCTGACTTTTGCAGGTGTCACCTCCCTTATGTGACATTTCTTGCTAGCCCTGTTGGACAGAAGACCTACGAGAAGCCACTGTTACACATTTCGGTTATCTGCTTTTAATATTAGATCTATCAAATAGAATAATGAATAAATCTAGATATATTTATATGTAATCCTGCAATTTTGTGTTTTCTTCTGAGCATGCCTACTACTGCTCCAACAGGGATAAAAGTGCTCCATTCTGCCAATTGTAGGGGCTTCCACCTATCGGACCTCCACCAATCAATAAGTAATCGCCTATAACCTGACAGCTGATGCATGGATAGCACATATATGTCATTGGTTGTGAAGTGGTTAAATGTGGCTCAGGAGACTAGTCAGACCGGCCGGTCCCGCGGCTTCTCCCTGCCCGCTCCTTCTGAGTAGCATATCTGCAGCCAGTGTCTGATACATGCTGCCCATGGATGGGCACATAAAGTACAAAAGTATTAGAAATTTGTTAATGAATGACAAGTAGATCGAGAAATTGTATTCAGGTTCTGCCTGGACTTCAAAACTATCTAACTACAGCAGATACTTTCCACCCGTTCTCTATTGTGCCCTCTGTATATTGCACTGTATACATTTGGACTGCAGATTGCAGCAAGGACTTTAAATAGGTTCTATGAACCAATTAACCCAATGAGCAATATACCATTTAGTTTTTGACTATTACAGGGCTGAGCTGCAGTTTTGGCAAACAGGGAGTTAATGGCGTATTGCAAGAGGTCTGGCTGGCCCTTATATATACGTAGCTACCGACGGGGCTGTAACCTTGAAATGGGTTTTGTTTGTTTCTGGCCCCAGCAAGGCTCCGTACCTCAGTGACGTCACGCACTGCCGAGCAGTGCTGGCCATTTTTTCTTTTTCTCCGTGTAACCAGGGACACCATTGGCTGGGACGTTCCTGGCTCTGCGCGGATTTGCGGCGCCTCTCTGCCTACCGCACCGATCCTCGGGTGGTGCACGCATATTAGTTCATCCACCCAGCTCTGCACGGACCTGCAACAAGTTCTCATCCACCTATAAAGCATCCTTCACTTACCAAACTGGAAGAGTTAACAAGATTATCCTCTGTGAATTTTAAGGTATGTGAAGCAAGTTAAGGTACCTTCACACTAAACGACGCTGCAGCGATCCAGACAACGATCCGGATCGCTGCAGCGTCGCTGTTTGGTCGCTGGAGAGCTGTCACACAGACCGCTCTCCAGCGACCAACGATGCCGGTAACCAGGGTAAACATCGGGTTACTAAGCGCAGGGCCGCGCTTAGTAACCCGATGTTTACCCTGGTTACCATCCTAAAAGTAAAAAAAACAAACGCTACATACTTACCTACCGCTGTCTGTCCCCGGCGCTTTGCTTCTCTGCTCTGGCTGTGAGCGCCGGGCAGCCGGAAAGCAGAGCGGTGACGTCACCGCTCTGCTTTCCGGCCGCTGTGCTCACAGCCAGAGCAGGAGGAGTGCAGAGAAGCAGAGCGCCGGGGGCAGACAGCGGTAGGTAAGTATGTAGCGTTTGTTTTTTTTACTTTTAGGATGGTAACCAGGGTAAACATCGGGTTACTAAGCGCGGCCCTGCGCTTAGTAACCCGATGTTTACCCTGGTTACCAGCGAAGACATCGCTGAATCGGTGTCACACGCCGATTCAGCGATGTCAGCGGGAGAGCCAGCGACCAAAGAAAGGTCTGGCCCTCTAGCCCCGACCAACGACATCACAGCAGGATTCTGATCGCTGCTGCGTGTCAAACTAAACGATATCGCTAGCGAGGACGCTGCAACGTCACGGATTGCTAGCGATATCGTTTAGTGTGAAGGTACCTTTAGTGTGCTTTTTGAACGGAACCTATTGGCAAGTGCCTCTGCTGATTTTTATGTGTATCCGCTGCAGAGGTTTGAGCTAGCAATAGCTCCAATGGTTTTTCTCAGTGGCTATTGAGTAGTAACTGATAACATCTTTGCATATATGACCTTGAATCACACCTAGGGGCAATAACATTTGCTCAAATAGGTAGCCACTTCCATCTGGACCCGCGGTATTTCTGTTTATTATTATTGGCTGCATATCCAATTGGAAAATGTTTCAATTGGTGTACCACAAGGCTCTGTCCTGGCCCCAGTGTTGTTCAACATTTTTATAAATGATCTAGATAAGGGTATTGAAGGTAAGCTAATAAAATTTGCAAACAATGCAAAGCTAACACTAGATAAGACAGAGAAAGGATTCAGAAGGATCTAGATAAGCTTGAACAATGGGCAGAGACTAGAGTAGAACTTAACAGGGAGAAATGCAAGATTCTACATCTGGGCAAGAAAAATGAAAATTACATCTATAGAATGGAAGGAATAGAACTAAGCAACAGCATATGTGAAAAAAACTTGGGTATACTAATAAATCACTGCACATGAGTCAACAGTGTGATGCAGCAGCAAAAAAGGCAAACCGAGTTCTAGGATGTATTAGGAGAAGCATAGAGTCCAGATCATGTGAAATAATTACCCCCCTCTACTCCGCCTTGGTCAGTCCTCATCTGGAATTCTGTGTCCAGTTCTGGGCACTACATTTTAAAAAGACATTTAAAAACTGGAGCAAGTTTAGAGAAGAACTACCAGGATGGTATGCGGATTGCAAACTATGACCTACGAGGAACAGTTGAAGGATCTGGGAATGTTTAGCTTGCAAACAAGAAGGCTAAGGGGAGACTTAACTGCTGTCGACAAATATCTGAAGGGATGTCACAGTGTAAATCAGGGGTGTCAAACTGCATTCCTCGAGGGCTGCAAACAGGTCATGTTTTCAGGATTTCCTTGTACTGCACAGGTGATAATTTAATCACCAACTCATTATTTGTGTAGGTGATTAAATTATCACCTGTGCAGTACAAGGAAATCCTGAAAACATGACCTGTTTGCAGCCCTCGAGGAATGCAGTTTGACAGCCCTGGTGTAAATGTCTCGTTATTCTCATTTCCACATGGAAACACGAGAAGCATTGGAAGGAAACTGAAAGGGAGCAGATACAGATTAGATGTTAGAAAAACATTTTTGACAGTGAAGATGATCAATTAGTGGAACAGGCTGCCACGAGAGACAGTGAGTTCTTTTTCAATGGAAGTCTTCAGAGGATGGACAGACATCTGTCTGAGTTGATTTAGTGAATCCTGCATTAAGCAGGGGGTTGGACACAACGACCCTTGAGATCCCTTCCAACTCTAACATTCTAGGATTCTATGAACCCATGGTCACATTACGGTGAACCCTTAAAGGTGCTGCCATAATTTATGGACATTGTCCAATTATGAAGAAAGGAAATGACACTCACCATCCTAAAATCCAAACTTTATTGCGACATAAAGGTCTTCAGAAGGGGAGCAATCTGAACAAAGAGTGGACGATGGCCGTTTCGTGCTACCGCGCTTCCATCCTTCTTTGTTCACATTGCTCCCCTGCTGAAGACTTTTATGTCGCAATAAAGTTTGGATTTTAGGACGGCGAGTGCCATTCCCTTTCTTTATAGTTGGACATTGTACTCTATTTTTTTTTTTTTCTGGACTGAGCACTTGTGTGAGTGAGATTTATTGGTCTGAACAAGTACTTGGAAGGTGCAGTGGTGCGGATTTACTTTGTTTCTTCATTTTGCAATTTATGGACATCTATTGTTTTCTTTGCCTCTGTGGACTGGATGGGTTGTTAGGGTACCGTCACACAGTGGCATTTTGATCGCTACGACGGCACGATCCGTGACGCTCCAGCATCGTAACAATATCGCTCCAGCGTCGTAGACTGCTGTCACACTTTGCAATGTACGACGCTGGAGCGATAATTTCATGACGTATGTGCGATGTAGACGCCGTTGGTTACTATGCGCACATCGTATACAATATCGTGCACACCTTTGTTACACCATGCGATCATGCTGCCACAGCGGGACACTAGACGACGAAAGAAAGTTTCAAACGATCTGCTACGACGTACGATTCTCAGCGGGGTTCCTGATCGCAGGAGCGTGTCAGACACAGCGAGATCGCTGGAACGTCACGGATATATCGCTGGAACGTCACAAATCGTGCCGTCGTAGCGATCAAAATGCCACTGTGTGACGGTACCCTTACTGCTACAGACATCTGGTGATAATTTCATGTCAATACCATATTTAGAAATATATTTACTTAGAAAACTGGTGACGTGTTCAATACTTATTTTACCTGGTGTGTGTGTAGATATATGTATATTATATATTTATAATATACAGTGGAGAAAATAAGTATTTGATATACTGCCGATTTTGCAAGTTTTCCCTCCTACAATGGATGAAGAGGTCTGTAATTTTTATTGTAGAAACACTTCAACTGTGAGAAAAAGAATCTAAAATGAAAAAAAAACCAATCACATTGTATGATTTTCACATAATGAAATTGCATTTTATTGCAGGAAATAAGTATTTGGTCATCTTCCAACCAACAAGAATTCTGTCTCTCGCAGACCTTAGTTTTTCATTAAGAAACCCTCCTACTCTGCACTCATTACCTGTATTAATTGCACCCATTTGAACTTGTTACCTGTATAAAAGACACCTGTCCACACATGCAATCACCAGAGAGCTGTGTAAGGACACCACAGACAAAATTGTAGACCTGCACGAGGCTGGGATGGGCTACAGGACAATAGGCAAGTAGCTTGGTGAGAAGACAACAACTGTTATTAGAAAATGGAAGAAACATAAGATGACTTCCAATCTTCCTTGGACTCTGGCTTCATGTAAGATATTGTCTCGTGGGTATGTGCACACGTTGCGGATTTGCCTGTGGATTCGCAGTGGATTGGCCGCTGCGGATTCGTAGCAGTTTTCCATCAGGTTAACAGTACCATGGAAAACTAAATCCGCTGTGCCCATGGTGCGGGAAATACCACGCGGAAACGCTGCGTATTTTCCGCAGCGTGTCAATAATTTGTGCGGATTCCGCAGTGTTTTACACCTGCTCCTCAATAGGAATCCTCAGGTGTAAAACCGCAGGTGAAATCAGCACAAAAAAAGCAGGAAATCGGCTGTAAATCCGTGCATGTTTCAAAAACGGTGCCGAAAAATCCGCACACGAATCCGCAACGTGGGCACAAAGCCTTATAATGATTCTGAGAAAGGTCAGAAATCAGCCCAGCATTGCTCAAGAGGACCTGGTCAATGACTTGAAGAGAGCTGAGACCACAGCCTCAAACACTACAGTTAGGCTAGGTTCACATTGCGTTTGGGCAATCCGTTTAGCGCATAGCGCAGTCCGTTAGCCTAACGCAATGTCCCAAAAGGGATCGCGTTTGCCGATCCCGCTAGCACAGATGCCTGTAAGCAGCGTTCGAGGTCCGTCACTCAAATGACGGCACATCGCTAGCGCACGCCCATTGTGGGCGTGCGCTAACGATGCGTTCGCCATTGCAAGCAATGGCGGCGTAAACGTCCGTTTAATGGGTTCACACAACGCAGTGTGAACTTAGCCTAAGTAACACACTAGGCACTCGTGGATTAAAATCCTGCAGGCCATGCAAAGGCCCCTTGCTCACTCCAGCACATATCCAAAAGTTCTCCATTGTTCATATGTATGATTCAGAGGAGACATGGGAGACGGTCATGTGGTCAGATTAGACCAAAATAGAACTTTTTGACATCAACTCCACCCGCCGTGTTTGGAGGAAGAAGGATAAGTACAACCCAAGAACACCGTTCCAGTGTTCCGCAGTGCACACGCTGCGGAAAAAAACACGCGGAAACATAGCTTTGTTTATTCCGCAGCATGTCAGTTGTTTGTGCGGATTCTGCAGTGGTTTACACTTGCTCCATAATAGGAATCCGTAGGCGTAAAACCGCAGGTGGAATCCACACAAAATCCGCAAAAAAAATCGCAGGAAATCCGCAGTGCGGTTTACCTTCGGATTTACCAAAATCAGTCTGGAAAAATCTGCAGAGTAATCCGCGGCGTGTACACATACTCTAAGGCTATGTGCACACGTAGAATGGGCCACTGCGGATTTTTTCCACAGCGGATTTGATAAATCCGCATTGGAAAACCGCTGCGGTTTTTAATGCGGATTTATTGCGGATTCTACTGCGGATTCCGCTGCGGAGTTTCATCTGCAGTTTTCTATTGTAGCAGATGTAAAACCGCTGCGGATTCCGCACAACGAATTGACATGCTGTGGAAAATAATCCGCTGCGTTTCCGCGCTGCTTTTTTCGCAGCATGGGCACAGCGTTTTCTGTTTCCCATAGGTTTATTATTATTATTATTATAGCGCCATTTATTCCATGGCACTTTACATGTGAGGAGGGGTATACATAATAAAACAAGTACAATAATCTTGAACAATACAAGTCACAACTGGTACAGGAGGAGAGAGGACCCTGCCCGCGAGGGCTCACAATCTACAAGGGATGGGTGAGGATACAGTAGGTAGGGTAGAGTTTACATTACAATAGGTAGGTTTACATTGTACTGTAAACTTATGGGAAACTGCTGCGGATCCGCAGCAAAATCCGCATCGTGTGCACATACCCTAAGGCTATGTTCACACTTTGCAGATTCCACTGCGGATTTTTCCGCAGCAGAATTCCAAAATCCGCAGTGAAAACCGCAGCGCGTTTTCACTGCGGATTTATCGCAGTTTTTACTGCGTTTTCTTCTGCGGATTTTCAACTGCAGTTTTCTATTGGAGCAGCTGAAAATCCGCAGAAAAGAAGTGACATGCTGCGGAATGTAATCCGCAGCGTTTCCGCGCGGATTTTTCTGCAGCATGTGCACAGCGTTTTTTGTTTCCCATAGGTTTACATTGAAATGTAAACTCATGGGAAACTGCTGCGGATCCGCAGCGGTCAAATCCGCTGCGGATCCGCAGCAAAATCCGCAAAGTGTGAATATAGCCTTAGAGTTCTGGCTCCTACAGACCAGTTAGACGCTCCCAATCAACTCGTTACCTGCATTAAAGACAGCTGTCTTACATAGCCACCTTTTATAAAAGACTCCTGTCCACAGATTCAATTAATCAGTCTGACTCTATCCTCTACATGGGCCACAAAACAATAAGTAAGATATATATATATATATATATATATATATATATATATATATATATATATATATATATATATATATACACACACCCACACACTGTATATAAAGATATATTTAAATATAATATATGGCCATCCATAATGAACTGACGACAAACACCTGGACCAATTTGCACCAGATTAGGCACTTCGGAAAATTTTAAACCATTCTCAGCATTTGAATGAAATCTGAAAACAAAAGCAAATATCTAATATATACTTACCTTGTAATGTCTTCACATCCTTTTCCATCCAGATGTGTCCGGATCCCAGAATTCCAAGCGGCGGAAGTTCACCGACCTCCATATTGGGACACGCAAGAGATGGGTGTCTCAATATGGAAACTGCTGCTGGAACCAGCCTCTTGCGTGGTGCCAACAGCGGAACACCGTCGCACCACCCGCACACACACACACTATACACTGTACGCACCACCCAAACACACATTATATGCTATACACACCACACACACTGTATACGCTGTATGCACCACACACACTCTGTGTATGCCGTTCGCAGAGTGGATAGGTGGGTGAGCACATGGCAGGGAGACATTCTCAGTGCTGCAAAGCCTGCCCCCATCGTGACATTACCGCCCTTCTGATGCGGTAGCATCAAGCCTCCATCTAGTTAATTATTAGAGTCCTGTGCCAAAGCTCACGGCTGCTGTCCAAGCTGCTCTGGGCGGTTCCAAGCACATCTCCAGGCTGACCAAATGCGTCATAGTCAACATTGAGCTGCTGAAATCCCCATGCAGGCTGAGGCACAACTGCGTTCTTGTCAAGAGAGAAGAGCAGCAGAAACTCCCCAGCAGATCTAAGCCCATCTCCAGACTGACCACATGTGTCATAGCTGTCATGCCGTTGCCCACTGCAGCTCGCCGGGTGCGCGCGCGCGTCGCATTCAGCTCTGCGCGTGCGCACATCTGATTCCTCTGTTGGCGCTCTTTCCTGTCCTCTCCGTCATCCTGGAGGACTGTAACCCGGAAGTAGCTCCCATGCTGCTATGTAAACTGCTTCCTGCTGCTTCTCTGTGCCTGATGTTCATTTGTGTTTACAAGTGCTTCTGGCCACCTGTGGTCTCTGTGCGTTCCTAGCTCTCTGACTTTGGGTCTCCTCCGTCCTCTGCAGTGCCTGCCTGTTTCCTGTGTTCCTGCCTTGTTCCTTCAGTTCCTTTTCCTCTGCGGTACCTGCCCGGCTTCTATATCTTTTCCTTGCTCCCGTCAGCCTCGGTGTCTCCATATTGTCCTGCTAGCCTCCGTGCCTCCGTAGCGTGCCCATCTTCTCCCTTGTCTCAGTAGTTCCTTTCTGTTCCCTCTTTCCCTTTGTGCCTGCTGTGTTCCCATCTGTTCTCAGTCGACCCTCCAGCTTCCGTGGCGATAGTCCCTCATGGGCCTGCCCCTAACTCTCCCTGTATAGGGGGCGGTACACCTGGTCAGCTCGTCCGAGAGGGGTTCGTCATCACGGTCCAGTGGGTCCACTCTCCGTTTTTCACTGTTTGAATCTACATGCTCTATCGGACTGCACTCGGGTGACATCCGAGTGCAGCCAGATTCTTACAGCGTCACAGTAACATCAGGCCATGGACCCCGCTGGAGTCTCCGCCACTCAAAAGGAGTTACTCTTTTTGCGTGAAAACCAGACTAGGATCATGTCATTTTTAAAGAATATGGAGTCTCGCCTTTACAGCCTTCTGATCCTGGTATTGCTCCGCAGTTGGTTGCCCTTCAGCAGGAGCTAGGTCAACAACGGGACACTCTGTCCCATATTTTGAATTTTATGGCCTCCATTAATGATCGGCTTCTCTCCCTCCAGAATGTGGCCTCTGTTTCCACTCCTGTCTCTGCACCACAACCCTCGCCCCGACTTGCTAGACCTCCTCGGTATGGTGGGGATTCTAAAGCGTGCTGCGGCTTTCTTAATCAATGCCAGTTGCATTTTGAATTGTCTCCGCTACTTTATCCTACCGACCGAGCTAAGGTTGCTTTTATAGTATCCCATTTGGAGGGTGAGGCTTTGGCATGGGTTAATCCCCTCTGGGAGCGTGATGATCCTTTGGTCTCCCAACTCAATCCGTTCCTGGATACCTTCCGTAAGGTTTTTGATGAACCTGGTCGTCTGGTCTCTACCACTGAGTCCCTCTTTACCAGGGTACTCTCTCAGTAGCCCAGTACGCCATCCGTTTCCGGACTCTGTCCTCAGACCTTGGGTGGAATAATGAGGCTTTGGTTGGAGCGTTTTGGCGTGGTTTGTCTTCACGGATTAAGGATGAGTTGGCGGGACAGGACACTCCCACCTCTTTGGATGAGCTTATCTCCTTGGCCATACGCATTGATCTGCGCTTTCAGGAGCGCACTCGTGAGCTTGCCAGAGAGAGGAGACCTCTTCGCCAAACCACTGTTGCCCGAGGGACTTCTTTTTCTCAAGCAGCCCCGGTGGCTTCTTCATCTTCTCCTGAACCCATGCAGGTTGATCGCCTTAAGTCTTCTGAGCAACGCCGCAAGGAGAGACTCGCACAAGGTCTTTGTTTTTACTGCGGCAGTGCCTCTCATCTCTTACGCGCTTGTCCTCAAAAGCTGGGAAATGCATCCGCCTAGGACAGGTAAGAGAGGCCTTCCTAGGTGGTTATGATTCCTCTCCACCTCTGGTTTTGTCTGTTATTCTACATTTAGGTTCCCGTCACTTTTCTCTGGAGGCTTATGTTGATTCAGGAGCGGCTGGGAACTTTGTTCAGCTCGAGGTTGTTAACAGGCTTGGGATACCTGTTAGACCCTTGGAGACTCCTAGACAAATAGCTTCCGTCGATGGTCAGCCTTTGCGGGAGACCGTCAACTTGGTTACGGAGGAAGTCGAACTTCAGATTGGAGCTCTTCATCGTGAGAAACTGGCCTTTTATGTTTTACCTTCTTTGTCTCATTCTTTCCTTTTGGGTCTTCCTTGGTTGAGAGATCACGAACCACGCTGGACTGGCGTACTGGACATGTTCTACGGTGAGGACAGTCTTGTCTGAACAGGTGCCTGCTTCCCGTCAAGCCTGCGTCCTCCTCTCGGTCTGCTTCAGAATCCGTGGGAATTCCTCCAGCCTATTGCGCTTTCTCGGACATCTTTAACAAGAAGGAAGCGGAGATTTTGCCGCCGCACCGCTCTTATGACTGCCCGATAGACCTTGTTCCTGGTTCTACTCCACCTAGGGGTCGTATTTACCCATTGTCTCCTACCGAGACTCAAGCCATGTCCAAATATATTCAAGAGAATCTGGCCAGAGGCTTCATTCGAAAGTCTTCCTCACCTGCAGGAGCTGGATTCTTCTTCGTTAAAAAGAAGGACGGTTCTCTTCGCCCATGTATAGACTACCGGGGTCTCAACACCATCACTATCAAAAACAAGTACCCACTTCCTCTCATACCAGAACTCTTTGATCGTCTGCGTGGAGCACGAATCTTTACCAAATTGGATCTCAGAGGAGCTTATAATTTGATCCGTATCCGTTCTGGTGATGAGTGGAAGACTGCGTTTAATACCAGAGATGGTCATTATGAATATTTGGTTATGCCATTCGGTTTATGCAATGCACCCGCAGTCTTCCAGGAGTTCGTAAATGATGTTTTTCGGGATCTACTTTACACCTGTGTTGTAGTGTACTTGGACGATATCCTTGTGTTCTCTCCAGATCTGTCTACTCACAGAAGAGATGTACGGCAAGTACTTCAGCGTTTGAGAGAGAATCGGCTGTACGCAAAACTGGAAAAATGTGTCTTCGAACAGTCATCTCTACCCTTCTTGGGTTTCATCATTTCCGACGCTGGTTTGTGTATGGATCCGGGAAAAGTTTCTGCCGTGCTCAACTGGCCGCGTCCTCTTGGAGTGAAAGCAATTCAGCGATTTCTTGGATTTGCTAACTACTATCGGCAGTTTATACCTCACTTTTCCTCTCTTTCAGCTCCAATCTCCTCCATGATTCGGAAGGGTGCCAATCCTCATCTGTGGTCGTCTGAGGCCGAAGAGGCTTTCCGGTCCATCAAGCAAGCCTTTGCCTCAGCTCCTATTCTTCATCGTCCAGTGGCCAATAAACCCTTAATCCTTGAAGTAGATGCTTCTGCAATTGGAGCTGGAGCTGTGCTCTCGCAGAAATCCTCTTCTGGTCGTCTTGTGCCCTGTGGTTTTTTTCTCAAAGATCTTCTCCTCCTCAGAAAAAAATTATTCCATCGGTGATAAAGAACTGTTGGCAATCAAGTTGGCATTAGAGGAGTGGCGGTACCTCTTAGAAGGGGCTTTACATCGTTTTATAATCTACAGCGATCACAAGAATCTGGCGTATATTCGTTCTGCACAAAGACTTAATCCTCGGCAGGCCAGGTGGGCCTTGTTTTTCGCCAGGTTTGACTTCGAACTTCGTTTCTTGCCAGGAAATAAAAACTCCAAAGCTGACGCTCTGTCTAGGTCATTCCAGGTGGTGGATTTGGAGGACGAGCCTGCACACATCACTGATCCTGCCAGAGTCATCACAGTTGCTCCAGTCTCTCTCACTTCGTTGCCTCCGGGTAAGACCTTTGTCGCTGAAGGGAACAGGAGACGTGTCTTACTTTGGGGTCACGCCTCCAAACTGGCTGGACATGTTGGTTTCAAAAAAACCTTTCGTTTGATCTCTCGTTTTTACTGGTGGCCAACGTTGTCTAAGGATGTCCAAAGTTTTGTCGCCTCTTGTCCTTCCTGTGCCAAGAATAAGATTCCCAGGCAACTACCTTCTGGGCTTCTACATCCTTTGCCAGTACCTTCCTCTCCGTGGCAACATTTATCTATGGATTTCATCACTGATCTGCCTCATTCTTCTGGTTCCACCGTCATCTTCGTGGTCATGGACCGTTTCTCCAAGATGGCTCATTTCATCGCTCTCCCAGGTTTACCTTCTGCTCCCGAATTGGCAAAGATTTTTGTTCACCATATTTTTCGTCTTCATAGTCTTCCTTTACATATGGTTTCTGACCGAGGTGTTCAATTCACCGCCCGCTTCTGGAGATCCCTCTGCAGATCTATGAACATTTCGCTTGATTTTTCTTCGGCCTACCATCCACAGTCCAATGGCCAGGTGAAACGTACTAATCAGACCTTGGTAACTTATCTCCGTCATTTTTCCAATTCTCATCAGAATGATTGGTCTGACTTACTGCCATGGGCTGAGTTTTCTTACAATAACCATCCCAGCGAAGCCACTAACAAATCTCCATTTTTTATCGTCTACGGTCAAAATCCTGGTCTTCCTCTTCCGGTTCCTCCTGTCTCTACTGTACCAGCGGCTGATCTTCTGTCTAGAGAGTTCTCCAGGGTTTGGCAGGAGACCAAGTCCGCTCTTGAGTTGGCTCAAGTTAGGATGAAGAGACATGCGGACAAAAGACGTCTTGATTCTCCTATATTCCATCCTGGGGACAAGGTTTGGGTTTCTTCTAAATTTATCCGTCTCAAAATCCCTTCACATAAGCTGGGTCCTCGCTATATCGGTCCATTCGAAGTTTTGTCTCGTATTAATGACGTTTCTTACAAACTTAAGTTGCCTGCCTCTCTGCGTATTTCTAATTCTTTTCATGTGTCTCTCCTTAAACCTGTAGTTTTTAATCAATTTCATTCTTCTAACCTTTGTTCTCCTTCGCCTGTTTCCGAGGATGATGTCTTTGAGGTTAGGGACATCTTAGCCATGAAAAAACTTAGAGGGAGAACTTTGTTTTTGGTTGACTGGAAGGGTTTTGGTCCTGAGGAGAGGTCCTGGGAGCCTCGAGAGAACATTCGGGCTCCTCGTATTTTGTCCCGGTTTCTTTCTAGTCTTAAAAAGGAGGGGCGTAAAGATGGGGGTACTGTCATGCCGTTGCCCACTGCAGCTCGCCGGGTGCGCGCTGTTGTGAATTCTGTGGCTGAATTCACTCCTGTGGTCACAAGTGGTACTGCAGCTTCTGAGCTTTCTCCCTCAGGTGTTCTGGTGAGCTCGTTAACTGCTTCATTACTTAACTCCGCCTGATGCTGCTATCCTTGCTCCTTGTCAATGTTTCAGTGTTGGATCTGAGCTTCTCCTGATTGTTCCTGTGACCTGCTGCTCTGTATAGCTAAGTGCTTTTTGCTTTTTTGTTGCTTTTTTTTCTGTCCAGCTTGTCTTTTGTTTTGCTGGAAGCTCTGAGACGCAAAGGGTGTACCGCCGTGCCGTTAGTTCGGCACGGTGGGTTTTTTTTGCCCCCTTTGCGTGGTTTTGCTTTAGGGTTTTTTGTAGACTGCAAAGTTCGCTTTACTGTCCTCGCTCTGTCCTAGAATATCGGGCCCCACTTTGCTGAATCTATTTCATCCCTACGTTTTGTCTTTTCATCTTACTCACAGTCATTATATGTGGGGGGCTGCCTTTTCCTTTGGGGAATTTCTCTGGGGCAAGTCAGGCCTATTTTTCTATCTTCAGGCTAGCTAGTTTCTTAGGCTGTGCCGAGTTGCCTAGGTAGTTGTTAGGCGCAATCCACAGCCGCTTTTAGTTGTGTTTAGGATAGGATCAGGTGTGCAGTCTACAGAGTTTCCACGTCTCAGAGCTCATTCTTGTATTTTTGGGTATTTGTCAGATCACTGTGTGCGCTCTGATCGCTAAGCACACTGTGTTTCTGGATTGCCTTCATAACACCTGTCATTAGCAAACATAACAGTACAAGGAGCCAAACTAATGATTCTCAATAGAGGGAAAGAAAAAGTTCTGACATCATTTTTTTTTTTTTTTTTCTGCTCTGTGTTCACTTTTTTTTTTCCCCTAGACATTTGGGTGATTCTGGACACAGGTGTGGACATGGATATTCAGGGTCTGTGCTCTTCAATGGATAATCTCGTTATAAATGTACAAAAAATTCAAGATACTATTGATCAGAAATCTATGTTAGAACCAAGAATTCCTATTCCTGATTTGTTTTTTGGAGATAGAACTAAGTTTCTAAGTTTCAAAAATAATTGTAAGCTATTTCTGGCCTTGAAACCTCATTCTTCTGGTAATCCTATTCAACAGGTTTTGATTATTATTTCTTTTTTGCGCGGCGACCCTCAAGACTGGGCATTTTCTCTTGCGCCAGGAGACCCTGCATTGAGTAGTGTCGATGCGTTTTTCCTGGCGCTCGGATTGCTGTACAATGAGCCTAATTCAGTGGATCAGGCTGAGAAAAATTTGCTGGCTTTGTGCCAGGGTCAGGATGATATAGAAGTATATTGTCAGAAATTTAGGAAATGGTCAGTACTCACTCAGTGGAATGAATCTGCGCTGGCAGCTTTGTTCAGAAAGGGTCTCTCTGAGGCTCTTAAGGATGTCATGGTGGGATTTCCTATGCCTGCTGGTTTGAATGAGTCTTTGTCTTTGGCCATTCAGATCGGTCGACGCTTGCGCGAGCGTAAATCTGTGCACCATTTGGCGGTACTGCCTGAGGTTAAACCTGAGCCTATGCAGTGCGATAGGACTATGACTAGAGTTGAACGGCAGGAATACAGACGTCTGAATGGTCTGTGTTTCTACTGTGGTGATTCCACTCATGCTATTTCTGATTGTCCTAAGCGCACTAAGCGGTCCGCTAGGTCTGCCGTCATTGGTACTGTACAGTCCAAATTCCTTCTGTCCATTACCTTGATATGCTCTTTGTCGTCGTTTTCTGTCATGGCGTTTGTGGATTCGGGCGCTGCCCTGAATCTGATGGATTTGGATTATGCTAAACGTTGTGGGTTTTTCTTGGAGCCTTTGCGGTGTCCTATTCCATTGAGAGGAATTGATGCTACACCTTTGGCCAAGAATAAACCTCAATACTGGGCCCAGCTGACCATGTGCATGGCTCCTGCACATCATGAAGTTATTCGCTTTCTGGTGTTGCATAATCTGCATGATGTGGTCGTGTTGGGGTTGCCATGGCTACAAACCCATAATCCAGTATTGGATTGGAATTCCATGTCGGTATCCAGCTGGGGTTGTCAGGGGGTACATGGTGATGTTCCATTTTTGTCGATTTCGTCATCCACCCCTTCTGAGGTCCCAGAGTTCTTGTCTGATTATCAGGATGTATTTGAAGAGCCCAAGTCCGATGCTCTACCTCCGCATAGGGATTGTGATTGTGCTATCAATTTGATTCCTGGTAGTAAATTCCCTAAAGGTCGATTATTTAATTTATCCGTGCCCGAACACGCCGCTATGCGCAGTTATGTGAAGGAATCCCTGGAGAAGGGACATATTCGCCCATCGTCATCACCACTGGGAGCAGGGTTCTTCTTTGTAGCCAAGAAGGATGGTTCGCTGAGACCGTGTATTGATTACCGCCTTCTTAATAAGATCACTGTTAAATTTCAGTATCCCTTGCCATTGTTATCTGACTTATTTGCTCGGATTAAGGGGGCTAGTTGGTTCACTAAGATAGATCTTCGTGGTGCGTATAATCTGGTGAGAATCAGGCAAGGAGATGAATGGAAAACTGCATTCAATACGCCCGAGGGTCATTTTGAGTATCTAGTGATGCCGTTCGGACTTGCCAATGCTCCATCTGTGTTTCAGTCTTTTATGCATGACATCTTCCGTGAGTATCTGGATAAATTCCTGATTGTTTACTTGGATGACATTTTGATCTTCTCAGATGATTGGGAGTCTCATGTGAAGCAGGTCAGAATGGTTTTTCAGGTCCTGCGTGCTAACTCTTTGTTTGTGAAGGGATCAAAGTGTCTCTTCGGTGTGCAGAAAGTTTCATTTTTGGGGTTCATCTTTACCCCTTCTACTATCGAGATGGATCCAGTTAAGGTCCAAGCCATCCAGGATTGGATTCAGCCGACATCTCTGAAAAGTCTGCAAAAGTTCCTGGGCTTTGCTAATTTTTATCGTCGCTTCATCTGTAATTTTTCTAGCATTGCCAAACCATTGACCGATTTGACCAAGAAGGGTGCTGATTTGGTTAATTGGTCTTCTGCTGCTGTGGAAGCTTTTCAGGAGTTGAAGCGTCGTTTTTGTTCTGCCCCTGTGTTGTGTCAGCCAGATGTTTCTCTTCCGTTCCAGGTCGAGGTTGATGCTTCTGAGATTGGAGCAGGGGCGGTTTTGTCACAGAGAGGTTCTGATTGCTCAGTGATGAAACCATGTGCTTTCTTTTCCAGGAAGTTTTCGCCCGCTGAGCGTAATTATGATGTGGGCAATCGAGAGTTGCTGGCCATGAAGTGGGCATTCGAGGAGTGGCGTCATTGGCTTGAAGGAGCTAAGCATCGCGTGGTGGTATTGACTGATCATAAGAACTTGACTTATCTCGAGTCTGCCAAGCGCTTGAATCCTAGACAGGCCCGTTGGTCGTTATTTTTTGCCCGCTTCGACTTTGTGATTTCGTACCTTCCGGGCTCTAAAAATGTGAAGGCGGATGCTCTGTCTAGGAGTTTTGTGCCCGACTCTCCGGGTTTATCTGAGCCAGCGGGTATCCTCAAGGAAGGAGTCATTGTGTCTGCCATCTCCCCTGATTTGCGGCGGGTGCTGCAAAAATTTCAGGCGAATAAACCTGATCGTTGTCCAGCAGAGAAACTGTTCGTCCCTGATAGGTGGACTAATAAACTTATCTCTGAACTTCATTGTTCGGTGTTGGCTGGTCATCCTGGAATCTTTGGTACCAGAGAGTTAGTGGCTAGATCCTTCTGGTGGCCATCTCTGTCACGGGATGTACGTACTTTTGTGCAGTCCTGTGGGATTTGTGCTAGGGCTAAGCCCTGCTGTTCTCGTGCCAGTGGGTTGCTTTTGCCCTTGCCGGTCCCAAAGAGGCCTTGGACACATATTTCGATGGATTTCATTTCTGACCTTCCCGTTTCTCAAAAGATGTCAGTCATTTGGGTGGTCTGTGATCGCTTTTCTAAAATGGTCCATCTGGTGCCCTTGGCTAAATTGCCTTCCTCCTCTGATTTGGTACCTTTGTTCTTTCAGCATGTGGTTCGGTTGCATGGCATTCCTGAGAATATTGTTTCTGACAGAGGTTCCCAGTTTGTTTCAAGGTTCTGGCGAGCCTTTTGTGGTAGGATGGGCATTGACCTATCCTTTTCCTCGGCTTTCCATCCTCAGACTAATGGCCAGACCGAACGAACCAATCAGACCTTGGAAACATATCTGAGATGTTTTGTTTCTGCAGACCAGGATGATTGGGTGTCCTTTTTGCCGTTGGCTGAGTTCGCCCTTAATAATCGGGCCAGCTCGGCTACCTTGGTTTCTCCATTTTTTTGCAATTCTGGGTTCCATCCTCGTTTCTCTTCAGGACAGGTTGAGTCTTCGGACTGTCCTGGTGTGGATTCTGTGGTGGATAGGTTGCAGCAGATCTGGACTCAGGTAGTGGACAATTTGATCTTGTCCCAGGAGAAAGCTCAACTTTTCGCTAATCGCAGACGCCGTGTGGGTCCCCGACTTCGTGTTGGGGATCTGGTTTGGTTATCTTCTCGTCATATTCCTATGAAGGTTTCCTCTCCTAAATTTAAACCTCGTTTTATTGGTCCGTATAGGATTTCTGAGGTTCTCAATCCTGTGTCTTTTCGTTTGACCCTCCCAGACTCCTTTTCCATACATAATGTATTCCATAGGTCGTTGTTGCGGAGATACGTGGCACCTATGGTTCCATCTGTTGAGCCTCCTGCCCCGGTTTTGGTGGAGGGGGAATTGGAGTATATTGTGGAGAAGATTTTGGATTCTCGTGTTTCTAGACGGAAACTCCAGTATCTGGTTAAATGGAAGGGTTATGCTCAGGAAGATAATTCCTGGGTTTTTGCCTCTGATGTTCATGCTTCCGATCTTGTTCGTGCCTTTCATGCGGCTCATCCTGGTCGGCCTGGGGGCTCTGGTGAGGGTTCGGTGACCCCTCCTCAAGGGGGGGGGTACTGTTGTGAATTCTGTGGCTGAATTCACTCCTGTGGTCACAAGTGGTACTGCAGCTTCTGAGCTTTCTCCCTCAGGTGTTCTGGTGAGCTCGTTGACTGCTTCATTACTTAACTCCGCCTGATGCTGCTATCCTTGCTCCTTGTCAATGTTTCAGTGTTGGATCTGAGCTTCTCCTGATTGTTCCTGTGACCTGCTGCTCTGTATAGCTAAGTGCTTTTTGCTTTTTTGTTGCTTTTTTTCTGTCCAGCTTGTCTTTTGTTTTGCTGGAAGCTCTGAGACGCAAAGGGTGTACCGCCGTGCCGTTAGTTCGGCACGGTGGTTTTTTTTTGCCCCCTTTGCGTGGTTTTGCTTTAGGGTTTTTTGTAGACTGCAAAGTTCGCTTTACTGTCCTCGCTCTGTCCTAGAATATCGGGCCCCACTTTGCTGAATCTATTTCATCCCTACGTTTTGTCTTTTCATCTTACTCACAGTCATTATATGTGGGGGGCTGCCTTTTCCTTTGGGGAATTTCTCTGGGGCAAGTCAGGCCTATTTTTCTATCTTCAGGCTAGCTAGTTTCTTAGGCTGTGCCGAGTTGCCTAGGTAGTTGTTAGGCGCAATCCACAGCCGCTTTTAGTTGTGTTTAGGATAGGATCAGGTGTGCAGTCTACAGAGTTTCCACGTCTCAGAGCTCATTCTTGTATTTTTGGGTATTTGTCAGATCACTGTGTGCGCTCTGATCGCTAAGCACACTGTGTTTCTGGATTGCCTTCATAACACCTGTCATTAGCAAACATAACAGCGCGCGCGCGTCGCATTCAGCTCTGCGCGTGCGCACATCTGATTCCTCTGTTGGCGCTCTTTCCTGTCCTCTCCGTCATCCTGGAGGACTGTAACCCGGAAGTAGCTCCCATGCTGCTATGTAAACTGCTTCCTGCTGCTTCTCTGTGCCTGATGTTCATTTGTGTTTACAAGTGCTTCTGGCCACCTGTGGTCTCTGTGCGTTCCTAGCTCTCTGACTTTGGGTCTCCTCCGTCCTCTGCAGTGCCTGCCTGTTTCCTGTGTTCCTGCCTTGTTCCTTCAGTTCCTTTTCCTCTGCGGTACCTGCCCGGCTTCTATATCTTTTCCTTGCTCCCGTCAGCCTCGGTGTCTCCATATTGTCATGCCAGCCTCCGTGCCTCCGTAGCGTTCCCATCTTCTCCCTTGTCTCAGTAGTTCCTTTCTGTTCCCTCTTTTCCTTTGTGCCTGCTGTGTTCCCATCTGTTCTCAGTCGACCCTCCAGCTTCCGTGGCGATAGTCCCTCACGGGCCTGCCCCTAACTCTCCCTGTATAGGCGGTCCACCTGGTCAGCTCGTCCGAGAGGGGTTCGTCATCACGGTCCAGTGGGTCCACTCTCCGTTTTTCACTGTTTGAATCTACATGCTCTATCGGACTGCACTCGGGTGACATCCGAGTGCAGCCAGATTCTTACAGCGTCACAATAGCCAACATCGAGCAGCATAGACTCCACAGTAGACTTAGGCACAATGGCATTCTAGCAAGACAGACCCAAGCCCATCCATTCAAATTCTAATGTGCTCAGTTTCTGCTGCTTCTGATTGGCCAAATGGAGACACAATGCTAACTGTTTAGTGCATTTAAATATGAAGTTGAACGACCAGTAATGTTCTGCTCTGGCGGAAATATCAGAATACTCCATTTACCTGTTCTGCCAGAAGAGCACACAACTTTTGTAGATTGTTCATTTTTTTCAGGCTAAAACCTTTACATACGGGCACCAAAGAGCAAAATAGCACATGTAATATACCCAAGAGTGCTGTATTAGATTTCTAAGAAATTGGAATGTTTTGTGCCTTTTCATAACTAATGTTATACAATATTCAGAATAGTTGAACTGTTAAATATTTTCATGTTCTCTAGATAATTAAAAAAATAATCTCTTAGAATAATTTTGTTTTATTTGGTATTAAAAGGTTTACTCTAGTGGATATGTTCTCTTCATATTCGTAGCATTAGTGCAGTCTCTTTCCTGGTTTCTTGCAGGGTGGCCTCTCCTCCTTGAGTGACAGCTTTGGTGAGTAGTAGAAGTGTAGTATTGCTAAATCAAGAATAGCAGCAGGAAATTCAACACAATAAAACAGTATTCATCAATCAAAGCTGACCTAGTGACCCATGGTAAGATAAGTGTTATGCCTATACCCCATAATCCAACTTAAGCATAAAAGAAAAATTGGATAATTGTACTTGTACAAGTAGAGTACAAGTACATAAAATTATGTATACAAACTGTACTATAAAGCTTTGCACATGTTCTGCTATAACCTATTCAGCTATCAGTCATTTGTTCTGAGTCTACACTATTATATCACTATATTTACAGATATAGATAACATGGCATTTGAACAAACACAGGAAAGTGAGAATCGTGGTCAGGAGATCAACTGTAAAAACCGATGATGGAGGATTGTGATTTTGCAAGATTGATAATCGCAGCTTGTCAGGAGCTGAGAGGGAGGTGGAGGTGACAGCTAACTGCTGTATAAAAATGAATGATCTGGAAAGAGGTGGCTGCGATATTACGAGTTATGCCCCCCAGGTACGTAACTATTGAGCACACTCGGCCAGGGTCTGGTCAGGTAGTGGTGGCCATGCTCCCTGGAAGCCAGATGTACACTATGAAAGATAAAATCTGTAATTGCAAGAGAATGGAAGCAGATGAAAAGGAAAGTCAATTGCAAGCCTGCTAGTTTTCATGCCTTCTAACTGACTATAGCAATGTACAGTGATAACTTGAGAACGCTCCTATAATTCAAGCTTTTTACTACAGTACATCTACTAAGAATAATCTGTAATGTATGATGTTAGCAGCCATCTGTGTTGTGAATCTGAATGATGACTATTAAAGGGCAATTCTGTTGGTAGGGTTAATATAAACCATAAATTGCACCACAATTTGCTCTGAATTTGGTGATGTTATTAAACACTTTTCAAAACTGCCTAATAAAGAACAAAAAGTGTCCAAATACTTAGCAAATCTGTTACAAGTCAAGTATTCCATTTTTTGCACATATTAAGGCAGAATTCTGGCTCATTAATTAGAAAATTTTCTCCAATGTGTACATATATACATTTAATGTCTTTTAAAACATCTTTTGTTTTTACTCACAACATTTGTAAAACTGCAACATACAGTCATGCCCAAAAGTATTGACACCCCTGCAATTCTGTCGGATAATACTCATTTTCTTCCTGAAAATGATTGCAATCACAAATTCTTTGGTATTATTATCTTCATTTAATTTGTCTTAAATGAAAAAACACAAAAAGAATTGTCCTAAAGCCAAATTGGATATAATTCCACACCAAACATAAAAAAGGGGGTGGACAAAAGTATTGACACTGTTCGAAAAATCATGTGATGCTTCTCTAATTTGTGTAATTAACAGCACCTGTAACTTACCTGTGGCACCCAACAGGTGTTGGCAATAACTAAATCACACTTGCAGCCAGTTGACATGGATTAAAGTTGACTGAACCTCTGTCCTGTGTCCTTGTGTGTACCACATTGAGCATGGAGAAAAGAAAGAAGACCAAAGAACTGTCTGAGGACTTGAGAAACCAAATTGTGAGGAAGCATGAGCAATCTCAAGGCTACAAGTCCATCTCCAAAGACCTGAATGTTCCTGTGTCTACCGTGCGCAGTGTCATCAAGAAGTTTAAAGCCCATGGCACTGTGGCTAACCTCCCTAAATGTGGACGGACAAGAAAAATTGACAAGAGATTTCAACGCAAGATTGTGTGGATGTTGGATAAAGAACCTCGACTAACATCCAAACAAGTTCAAGCTGCCCTGCAGTCCGAGGGTACAACAGTGTCAACCCGTACTATCCGTCGGCATCTGAATGAAAAGGGACTGTATGGTAGGAGACCCAGGAAGACCCCACTTCTTACCCTGAGACATCAAAAAGCCAGGCTGGAGTTTGCCAAAACTTACCTGAAAGATCCTAAAACGTTTTGGAAGAATGTTCTCTGGTCAGATGAGACAAAAGTAGAGCTTTTTGGGCAAAGGCATCAACATAGAGTTTACAGGAGAGAAAAAAAGAGGCATTCAAAGAAAAGAACACGGTCCCTACAGTCAAACATGGCGGAGGTTCCCTGATGTTTTGTGGTTGCTTTGCTGCCTCTGGCACTGGACTGCTTGACCGTGTGCACGGCATTATGAAGTCTGAAGACTACCAACAAATTTTGCAGCATAATGTAGGGCCCAGTGTGGGAAAGCTGGGTCTCCCTCAGAGATCATGGGTCTTCCAGCAGGAGAATGACCCAAAACACACTTCAAAAAACACTAGAAAATGGTTTGAGAGAAAGCACTGGAGACTTCTAAGGTGGCCAGCAATGATTCCAGACCTGAATCCCAAAGAACACCTGTGGAGAGATCTCAAAATGGCAGTTTGGAGAAGGCACCCTTCAAATATCAGTTTGCCAAAGAAGAATGGTCTAAAATTCCAGTGTAACAAACTCATTGATGGTTACCGGAAGCGGTTGGTCGCAGTTATTTTGGCTAAAGGTTGTGCAACCAAGTATTAGGCTGAGGGTGCCAATACTTTTGTCTGGCCCATTTTTGGAGTTTTGTGTGAAATGATCAATGTTTTGCTTTTTGCTTCATTCTCTTTTGTGTTTTTTCATTTAAGACAAATTAAATGAAGATAATAATACCAAAGAATTTGTGTTTGCAATCATTTTCAGGAAGAAACTGAGTATTATATGACAGAATTGCAGCGGTGTCAATACTATTGGCAATGACTGTATATAATTTATGGAAAAAAATTTTTAAATTGAAATCCAGAATTTAATACTCAGATTGGACATAGAAATTTGTTCCCAGTCATTTAACGGACTAACAAATCCTTGCTCTACTGCTTGAAGTATCCAAGTGTCCAATCTGATGGTCGTATGACGTAATGTGTTAAATACATAAATCAGCATTTCGTACCGCCAAGACTGTGGATTGTGCAGATTTGCTATGTGGGTTACTGCTGCTCTGATGTTTGTTGTTCCATATTCGCTATATTTCTGGATTAGTTCTTCAGACCATCTTGTTCTTTTGCTGAGAAGTTGCTCTTGTTTTTGATGGAGAAGAAAAAGGTGTTTCCTTGGAGGTTCGAATCTTCTTATGAACAGAATTTCGCCATTTGTCTCGTACATGCGGATTAGAAAGCTTCTGCAAACGTTCTGCATGAGAAAAGCATATTTGTTCATCTTGACATTTGCTTAAGAGTTCATTTGAATGACTTTGTTTTATGATGAACAATATGTGATTGAGCTATATGATATACAGTGTATAATGGCTTTAAAGATTTGCCAGCATCTAGACTTTCCCTAACCAATTTTTCTTTGATTTTTTTTTTTTTTTTATTGTATGCATTTAGTTTTAATAAAGCAGAAATCGTAACTAAGAAGAACCACATATGAGTGGGCAACTATAAATACAGTTTGCATGACCCTTGTTTCCACATGTTAGAGTCGTCTGGGAGATACCTGCCAGGGTAGATAGGATAGATGTTGGAGTGATGGTGGTATTGCTGCCAAAATGCCCAGTAACGAAAATACAATAAGTATTTGATACACTGCCAATTTTGCAAAGAATGGAGAGGTCTGTAATTTTTATTGTAGGTACACTTCAACTGTGAGAGACAGGATCTAAAAATAAAAACCAGAAAATCACATTGTATGATTTTTTTTTTTTTCATAATTAATTTGCAATTTATTGCATGAAATAAGTATTTCATCAATACCAACCAGCAAGAATTCTGGTTCTCACAGACCTTAGTTTTTCTTTAAGAAGCCCTCTTACTCTGCACTCATTACCTGTATTAACTGCACCTGTTTGAACTTGTTACCTGTATAATAGACACTGGTCCACACACTCAATCACACTCCAACCTCTCTATCATGGCCATGACCAAAGAGCTGTCTAAGGACACCAGGGACCAAATTGTAGACCTGCACAAGGCTGGGATGGGCTACAGGACAATAGGCAAGCAGCTTGGTGAGAAGGCAACAACTGTTGGCACAATTAATAGAAAACTGAAGAAACACATGTCTGTCAATCTTCCTTGGTCTGGGGATCCATGCAAAATCTTGCATCGTGAGATAAGAGTAATTCTAAAAAGGTCATGAATCAGCCCAGAACTACTCGGGAGGACCTGGTCAATGACCTGAAGAGAGCTGGGACCACAGTCTCAAACATTACCTTTAGTAATACATTATGCCGTCTTGGATTAAAATCCTGCAGGGCACACAAGGTTCCGCTGCTAATGTCAGCACTTATCTAGGTCCATTTGAGGTTCACCAATGACCATCTTGATGATTCAGAGAAGGCATGGGAGAAGGTCATGTGGTCAAATGAGACCAAAATAGAGCTTTTTGGTATCAACTCCACTCGCCGTGTTTGGAGGAAGACGGATGAGTACAACCTAAAGAACACTGTCCCAACCGTGAATCATGGTGGGGGAAACATCATACTTTGGGGGTGTTTTTCTGCAAAGGGGACATAATGATTGCACAATATTGAAGGAAGGATGGATGGGCTCATGTATCATGTATTGTGAGATTTTTTTCCCTCAGTAAGAGAATTGAAGATGGGTCATGACTGGGGTCATTGTCATGCTAGGAGACCCAAACACACAACCAGGGCAACCAAGGATTGGTTCTGTAGGGAGCATTTCAAGGTCCTGGAGTGACCTAGCCAGTACCTACCCAATAAAAAATCTTTGGAGGGAGCTGCAACTCACTGTTACCCAGTGACAGCCTGGATCCTGAAATATTTGGAGAAGATCTGTATGGAGGAGTGGCCAAAATCCCTGCCTCAGTGTGTGCAAACGCGGTCAAGAACTACAGGAAATGTCTTACCTCTGTAACTGCAAAGAAAGGTTTCTGTACCAAATATTAAGTTCTGTTTTTCTATAGTATCAAATACTTATTTCATTCAATAAAATGCAAATTAATTCTGTAAAAATCATACAATTATTATTATTTATTATTATAGCGCCATTTATTCTCAGGAAGTAGAAAGGGCTTGGATATGTGTTTTGAAGGAGAGATAAGTGTCAAGGATTACACGGAGGCAGTGAGCTTGTGGGACTGGGGAGAGTGAGTAGTCATTTACTGTAATGGATAGGTCTGTTGAGGGAGTCAAGTGGTATGGGGGAAAGATGATGAATTCTGTTTTGTTCTGTTTGTTCATATTAAGTTTTAGAAGTCTAGCAGAGAAGAAGGATGAAATAGACAGACATTGTGGGATTCTGGTTAGTAGGGTGGTGATATCTGGTCCAGAAATGTAGATCTGTGTGTCGTCAGCATAGAGATGATACTGAAAGCCGTGAGATTCTACTGTATGAGCTGTCCCAGGCCAAAGGTGTAAATGGAGAAGAGCAGGGGCCCTAGAACTGAACCTTGTGGGACTCCGACAGATAGGGGGCGAGGTGAGGAGGTGGTGTGTGAGTGGGAGACCCTGAATGTCCAGTCTGTTGGGTATGACGAGATCCAGGATAGGGCCAAGTCTGTGATGCCAAGGGATGAGAGGGTCTGTAGTAATAGGGAATGGTCCACTGTGTCAAAGGCAGAGGACAGGTCCAAGAGGAGGACGACAGAGTAGTGTAGCTTGGCCTTGGCGGTTAATACGTCATTGGTGACCTTAGTTAGGGCAGTTTCAGTGGAGTGGTGTGACCGGAAGCCAGATTGTAAGCGGTTGAAGAGGGACAAGAAGAGAGGTGGGAGGACAGTTCAAGATGGATGTGTTGTTCCAGTAGTTTTGAGGCATAGGGGATAAGTGGGGCGATAGCTAGACACAGAGGATGGGTCAAGAGAGGGCTTTTTGAGGATAAGTGTGATTGAGGCATGTTTAAAGCTTGAGGAAAAGACACCAGTTGTTAGTGATAGGTTGAAGAGATGGGTTAGGGTTGGGATGAAGACTGTGGTGAGGTTTGGGATGATGTGGGTTGGGATCGGGTCAAGTGCACAGGTGGTGAGATGTGATCTTGGGAGTGGAGAGTCGATCTTCTGTAATGGTGGAGAAGTTGGTTTTGGAGGAGGAGGCTGGGCAGTTAGGAGAAAAGGCTCTGGGGGTTGTTGACCAAAACTCTCTCTGATATCAATCTTCTGCTTGCAAAAATGAGGCAAAGTCTTCGGCTGAGATGAGTGGAGAGGGAGGGGGTGCAGTGGGACAGAGGAGAGAATTGAAAGTGATTGAATGTGATTTTCTGGATTTTTTAAGATTCTGTCACTCACAGTTGGTGTGCCGACAATATAAATAACAGACCTCTCCATTCTTTGTAAGTGGGCAAACTTGCAAAATCAGCAGCGTATCAAATACTTATCTTCCCCATTGTATGTGCAATGCTTTGTATTGTGGCAAACACATGACTAGAATTACACACTCTTACAGATAAAGAGGATTTGCGGATAATCTCTTAAAGTGAACATGATTAAAGGTACCGTCACACTAAACGATATCGCTAGCGATCCGTGACGTTGCAGCGTCCTGGCTAGCGATATCGTTCAGTTTGACACAGCAGCGATCAGAATCCTGCTGTGCCATCGTTGGTCGGAGCAGAAAGTCCAGCACTTTATTTCGTCGCTGGACTTCCTGCTGACATCGCTGAATCGGCGTGTGTGACGCCGATTCAGCGATGTCTTCGCTGGTAACCAGGGTAAACATCGGGTTACTAAGCGCAGGGCCGCGCTTAGTAACCCGATGTTTACCCTGGTTACCATCCTAAAAGTAAAAAAAACCAAACACTTCATACTTACCTTCCGGTGTCTGTCCTCTGGTGCTGTGCTTTCCTGCACTCACTGTGAGCACAGCGGCCGGAAAGCAGAGCGGTGACGTCACCGCTCTGCTTTCCGGCCGCTGTGCTCACAGCCAGTACAGAGAAGCACAGCGCCAAGGACAGACAGCGGAAGGTAAGTATGAAGCGTTTGTTTTTTTTAACTTTTAGGATGGTAACCAGGGTAAACATTGGGTTACTAAGCGCGGCCCTGCGCTTAGTAACCCGATGTTTACCCTGGTTACCGGTATCGTTGGTCGCTGGAGAGCGGTCTGTGCGACAGCTCTCCAGCGACCAAACAGCGATCGTTGTCGGTATCGCTGCAGCGTCGCTTAGTGTGACGGTACCTTAGGTGTCTTAAAATTGCTAGAGCAAGTCTTCTATTTGTCCTCTTGGTTACTGATGTTAGAGATTGACAGCATGCTGAACACGGTGGTAGCGTGAATAATTATTGGAAGACATAATGCCTCTTTTGGCAACAATGCAGAAAGGTAAAAAAAATCTGTCCATGTTTGGAATTTAGGAAGTACTTTTTTCCAGGAACCATTACACTCCTGAGTTGTATCTCGTATTTAGATATGTTCACACTGAGGGTTTTTTGTGGATCTTGAAGCAGATCTGCTTCATAATCCACAATAAAGAGTATTTGAAACAGTTTTTGATTTGTATTTTTAAGCGCATCTCCTTCAAAACCTTCGTAAAAAACCCTAATTGTGAATATTCCATTATTGATTGTTTTCATTCAGATGATTTAGGTTGAGCTGCTATATAGGCATCGACAGACCCACAACCTTAATGAAAATTACATCATTGAATTTTCTCAGAGTCTGGCATTCTGAGGATGTCATCCATCGGCCTAGTCAGATTTCATTATGCCAAGGCCTGAACATATTTAGCTGGCTGCTCATAGAACGCTATTTATAAAATATATATTTATTTCATTCTATCACAAAATAAAACAACCAATCATTCATTCAGATAGTCAAAATAGTTTTATCTGTCATCCCTTTTCAGCTTTATGCGTGTTTTATGGGCCTGGCATTTCTGGTATATAAATGAATAACATTTGTTTCCCTATTATGACTATACCATTTGGTTATTACCACTGCAAAGGATGTTCATCATCAATATTTTAGGCAGTTTTTTGCAGCACTATTTGTCAAAACCAGGGTTGGATCAACAGTATGGCAAAGGTACAAATTATTATTATTATAGCGCCATTTATTCCATGGAGCTTTACATGTGAGGAGGGGTATACATAATAGGGTATACATAATAACAACAAGTACAATAATCTTAAACAATACAAGTCATAACTGGTACAGGAGAAGAGAGGACCCTGCCCGCGAGGGCTCACAATCTACAAGGGATGGGTGAAGATACAGTAGGCGAGGGTAGAGCTGGTCGTGCAGCGGTTTGGTCGATCGGTGGTTACTGCAGGTTGTCAATTCTACTTTTTTTTCTCTTTTAAGTTTTTTTTTTTGCTTACACATACTGATGCAAAATACTCACCAGAATACTTTCATGTGATAGTGTCTGGAAAAAAACTGAGGAGGAACGCTCATTGTCCCAGCTACTTCATCCTGGCACCATTAGTACACCCAAGACTATAATCACACAGCAGTGTTTTATATACGTGTTCTATACATATTTTTTTTCTGATATTAACCCCTTAGCGACCGCCGATACGCCTTTTAACGGCAACCGCTAAGGGTACTTAAACCACAGCGCCGTTAACGGCGCTGTGGAAAAAGTAAATAGCGCCCCCCAGAGTCGGATGTTCTCCGGGGTCTCGGCTGCCGGGGGTAGCCGAGACCCCAGAGAACATGATTCGGGTTTTTTTTTACCGACCCCGCATTTGCGATCGCCGGTAATTAACTGTTTACAGACGATCGCAAAAAAAAAAAAAAAAAAACGCGATCTCTTTTTAATTTCTCTGTCCTCCGATGTGATCGCACATCAGAGGACAGAGAAAAGGGGTCCCAGATAGCCCCCCGATACTCACCTATCTCCCCCGGTGCTCCTCATGGCTCCCGGTGGGCGCCGCCATCTTCAAAATGGCGGGCGCAGTGCGCCCGCCGGCCGGCACCGGGTGAATCTTTGGGGACTCGGCTGCCGGGGGTAGCCGAGACCCCAAAGAACATGATCTGGGTCGGTTTTACCGACCCCTGTTTTGCCATCGCCGGTAATTAACTGTTTACCGGCGACCGCAAAAAAAAAAGAAAAAAAATCAAAGTGTAATTCTCTGTCCTCTGATGTGATCGCACATCAGAGGACAGAGAAATAGGGGGATTTGGGGACCCTATTATACTTACCGGTGTCCCTGGATCCTCCTGCTGCTCCTCTTGGCTGCCGGGGAAAAGAAAATGGCGGGAGCATGCGCAGTGCGCCCGCCATCTATCGCCATCTGCCGGCCTACAGGAGAAGAGCAGTTGGGGCTAAAATTAGGGTTAGGGCTAGGGTTAGAGCTAGGGTTAGGGCTAGGGTTAGGGTTGGGGCTAAATTTAGGGTTGGGGCTAAATTCAGGGTTAGGGTTCTTTCACACTTACGTCGGTACGGGGTCGTCGCAATGCGTCGGCCCGACATACCGACGCACGTTGTGAAAATTGTGCACAACGTGGGCAGCGGATGTAGTTTTTCAACGCATCCGCTGCCCAATCTATGTCCTGGGGAGGAGGGGGCGGAGTTACGGCCACGCATGCGCGGTCAGAAATGGCGGACGCGACGTACAAAAAAACGTTACATTGAACGTTTTTTGTGCCGACGGTCTGCTAAAACACAACTGATCCAGTGCACGACGGACGCGACGTGTGGCCATCCGTCACGATCCGTCGGCAATACAAGTCTATGGGAAAAAAAACGCATCCTGCGGGCACATTTGGAGGATCCGTTTTTTGTCCAAAACGACGGATTGCGACGGATGCCAAACGACGCAAGTGTGAAAGTAGCCTTAGGGTTAGGGTTGGGGCTAAAGTTAGGGCTAGGGTTGGGGCTAAAGTTAGGGTTAGATTTGGGGTTAGGGTTTGGATTAGAGTTGGTATTAGGGTTAGGGTTGGCATTAGGGTTACGCTTGGGATTAGAGTTAGGTTTGGGATTAGGGTTAAGGTTAGGGTTGTGATTAGGGGTGTATTGGGATTAGGGTTAGGTTTGAGGTTAGGGTTGAGATTAGGATTAGGGGTGTGTTGGATTTAGGGTTTTGATTAGGGTTATGGTTAGGGTTGACATTAGGGTTGTTTTGGGGTAAGGGTTGTGATTATCGTTAGGGTTAGTGATTAGGATTATGGATCGGGTTGGGATTAGGGTTAGGGGTGTGTTGGGGTTAGGGTTGGAGCTAGAATTGGGGGGTTTCCACTGTTTAGTTACATCAGGGGGTCTCCAAACATGACAGCCAATTTTGCGCTCAAAAAGTCAAATGGTGCTTCCTCCCTTCTGAGCTCTGCCGTGCGCCCAAACAGTGGGTTACCCCCACATATGGGGCATCAGCGTACTCGGGATAAATTGGACAACAACTTTTGGGGTCCAATTTTTCCTGTTACCCTTGTGAAAATAAGAACTTGGGGGCTACAAAATCTTTTTTGTGGAAAAAAAAATATTTTTTTATTTTCACGACTCTGCATTCTAAACTTCTGTGAAGCACTTGGGCATTCAAAGTTCTCACCATACATCTAGATAAGTTCCTTGGGGGGTCTAGTTTCCAAAATGGGGTCACTTGTGGGGGGTTACTACTGTTTAGGTACATCAGGGGCTCTGCAAACGCTCAGGGGCTCTGCAAACGCAACATAATGCCCACAGACCATTCTATCAAAGTCTGCATTCCAAAACAGCGCTCCTTCCCTTCCGAGCTCTACCGTGCGCCCAAACAGTGGTTTACCCCCACATATGGCACATCAGTGTACTCGGGATAAATTGGACAACAACTATTGTGGTCCAATTTCTCCTGTTACCCTTGTGAAAATAAAAACTTGGGGGCTACAATATCTTTTTTGTGGAAAAAAAATATATTTTATTTTCACGACTCTGCATTCTAAACTTCTGTGAAGCACTTGGGCATTCAAAGTTCTCACCAAACATCTAGATAAGTTCCATGGGGGGTCTAGTTTCCAAAATGGGGTCACTTGTGGGGGTTTCCACTGTTTAGGCACATTAGGGGCTCTCCAAATGCGACATGGCGTCCAATCTCAATTCCAGACAATTCTACATTGAAAAAGTAAAACGGCACTCCTTCTCTTCCAAGCTCTGCGGTGCGCCCAAACAGTGGTTTACCCCCACATATTGGGTATCGACGTACTCAGGAGAAATTGCACTACAACTTTTGTGGTCTAATTTCTCCTGTTACCCTTGTGAAAATAAAAATTTGTGGGCAAAAAGATCATTTTTGTAGAAAAAATGCGATTTTTTTTTTTTATTTTTTTTTTTTATTTTCACGGCTTAACGTTATAAACTTCTGTGAAGCACATGGGGGTTCAAAGTGCTCACCACACATCTAGATAAGTTCCTTAAGGGGTCTAGTTTCCAAAATGGTGTCACTTGTGGGGGGTTTCCACTGTTTAGGCACATCAGGGGCTCTCCAAACGCGACATGGCGTCCGATCTCAATTCCAGACAATTCTACATTGAAAAAGTAAAACGGCACTCCTTCTCTTCCAAGCTCTGTGGTGCGCCCAAACAGTGGTTTACCCCCACATATGGGGTATCGACGTATTCAGGAGAAATCGCACAACAACTTTTGTGGTCTCATTTCTCCTGTTCCCCTTGTGAAAATAAGGATTTGTGGGCGAAAAGATCATTTTTGTGTAAACAAATGCGATTTTTTTATTTTTTTATTTTCACGTCTCTTTGTTATAAACTTCTGTGAAGCACATGGGGGTTCAAAGTGCTCACCACACATCTAGATAAGTTCCTTAAGGGGTCTAGTTTCCAAAATGGTGTCACTTGTGGGGAGTTTCCACTGTTTAGGCACATCAGAGGCTCTCTAAACGTGACATGGCGTCCGATCTCAATTCCAGCCAATTCTGCATTGAAAAAGTCAAACGGCACTCCTGCACTTCTAAGTTCTGTGGTGCGCCCAAACAGTGGTTTACCCCCACATATGGGGTATTGGCGTATTCAGGAGAAATTGCATAACAAAATTTATGGTTACATTTCTGTTTTTACACTTGTGAAAATAAAAAAAATGGTTCTGAATTTAGATGTTTGCAAAAAAAAGTTAAATGTTCATTTTTTCCTTCCACATTGTTTCAGTTCCTGTGAAGCACGTAAAGGGTTAATAAACTTCTTGAATGTGGTTTTGAGCACCTTGAGGGGTGTAGTTTTTAGAATGGTGTCACACTTCATTATTTTCTATCATATAGACCCCTCAAAATGACTTCAAATGTGATGTGGTCCCTAAAAAAAATGGTGTTGTAAAAATGAGAAATTGCTGGTCAACTTTTAACCCTTATAACTCCCTAACAAAAAAAAATTTTGTTTCCAAAATTGTGCTGATGTAAAGTAGACATGTGGGAAATGTTATTTATTTACTATTTTTTGTGACATATCTCTCTGATTTAAGGGCATAAAAATACAAAGTTTGAAAATTGCAAAATTTTAAAAATTTTCGCCATATTTCCATTTTTTTCATAAATAATCGCAAGTAATATCGAAGAAATGTTACCACTATCATGAAGTACAATATGTCACGAAAAAACAATCTCAGAATCAGCGGGATCCGTTGAAGCGTTCCAGAGTTATAACCTCATAAAGTGACAGTGGTCAGAATTGCAAAAATTGGCTCGGTCATTAAGTACCAAATTGGCTCTGTCACTAAGGGGTTAAATATACCCTCTACGGGCATGTTACGTTTTTTGTTGTTGACTGATTGTTTCTTTAAAAAAAAGATAAAAAAACTGAGACATCTGATTTGTGGACCAAAATCACTCATTCAAGTCAATTTGTCTGTAAAAAAAAAAAAAATATCAGCACATTGATGACATTAGTTACTAGAAAACCAGATGTCACATTGAAGTTAAAAATAAACAGAGATGAAAACTCGGCATGAAAAACTGCTGAAAGTCAATTTGTTTTCCTCCTATAAAATAACAAGCTAAAGATATATAAATACCGTAAGTCTTAAGAAATTGAACTCTTACCTGCTAACTCTGGATGACGTTTCCACAGGTTCTCCAGCAAAGACTCATAGCGGGCTGGCTCAGATCCTTCACCCCCTACAAGTTTAGAGAATTTAAGGGAATATGTCATCAGGTTTTCTTCACCTAACCGGAGAGCAGCATAATATAGACACAGAGACCCTGATTCCAGTAATGTCACTTATTGGGCTGCTTGCTGTAGTTTTGATAAAATCAGCAGTAGATTATCACTAGAGGACTAGTAAACCTGTAGTCCTCCATATTCATGAGCGCTGTATAACCCCGCAGCTTTCTGTGGTGTGTGGCACCCTTGTCTCCTGGCCCAGTAAGGTGCTGTTCCGATATCTCTTCATTCCGTTTGCCCTGCCTGAGCTAATAATGCCTCAACGATCCTGTTGTCATATAGTAACATAGTAACATAGTTAGTAAGGCCGAAAAAAGACATTTGTCCATCCAGTTCAGCCTATATTCCATTATAATAAATACCCAGATCTACGTCCTTCTACAGAACCTAATAATTGTATGATACAATATTGTTCTGCTCCAGGAAGACATCCAGGCCTCTCTTGAACCCCTCGACTGAGTTCGCCATCACCACCTCCTCAGGCAAGCAATTCCAGATTCTCACTGCCCTAACAGTAAAGAATCCTCTTCTATGTTGGTGGAAAAACCTTCTCTCCTCCAGACGCAAAGAATGCCCCCTTGTGCCCGTCACCTTCCTTGGTATAAACAGATCCTCAGCGAGATATTTGTATTGTCCCCTTATATACTTATACATGGTTATTAGATCGCCCCTCAGTCGTCTTTTTTCTAGACTAAATAATCCTAATTTCGCTAATCTATCTGGGTATTGTAGTTCTCCCATCCCCTTTATTAATTTTGTTGCCCTCCTTTGTACTCTCTCTAGTTCCATTATATCCTTCCTGAGCACCGGTGCCCAAAACTGGACACAGTACTCCATGTGCGGTCTAACTAGGGATTTGTACAGAGGCAGTATAATGCTCTCATCATGTGTATCCAGACCTCTTTTAATGCACCCCATGATCCTGTTTGCCTTGGCAGCTGCTGCCTGGCACTGGCTGCTCCAGGTAAGTTTATCATTAACTAGGATCCCCAAGTCCTTCTCCCTGTCAGATTTACCCAGTGGTTTCCCATTCAGTGTGTAATGGTGATATTGATTCCCTCTTCCCATGTGTATAACCTTACATTTATCATTGTTAAACCTCATCTGCCACCTTTCAGCCCAAGTTTCCAACTTATCCAGATCCATCTGTAGCAGAATACTATCTTCTCTTGTATTAACTGCTTTACATAGTTTTGTATCATCTGCAAATATCGATATTTTACTGTGTAAACCTTCTACCAGATCATTAATGAATATGTTGAAGAGAACAGGTCCCAATACTGACCCCTGCGGTACCCCACTGGTCACAGCGACCCAGTTAGAGACTATACCATTTATAACCACCCTCTGCTTTCTATCACTAAGCCAGTTACTAACCCATTTACACACATTTTCCCCCAGACCAAGCATTCTCATTTTGTGTACCAACCTCTTGTGCGGCACGGTATCAAACGCTTTGGAAAAATCGAGATATACCACGTCCAATGACTCACCGTGGTCCAGCCTATAGCTTACCTCTTCATAAAAACTGATTAGATTGGTTTGACAGGAGCGATTTCTCATAAACCCATGCTGATATGGAGTTAAACAGTTATTCTCATTGAGATAATCCAGAATAACATCCCTCAGAAACCCTTCAAATATTTTACCAACAATAGAGGTTAGACTTACTGGCCTATAATTTCCAGGTTCACTTTTAGAGCCCTTTTTGAATATTGGCACCACATTTGCTATGCGCCAGTCCTGCGGAACAGACCCTGTCGCTATAGAGTCACTAAAAATAAGAAATAATGGTTTATCTATTACATTACTTAGTTCTCTTAGTACTCGTGGGTGTATGCCATCCGGACCCGGAGATTTATCTATTTTAATCTTATTTAGCCGGTTTCGCACCTCTTCTTGGGTTAGATTGGTGACCCTTAATATAGGGTTTTCATTGTTTCTTGGGATTTCACCTAGCATTTCATTTTCCACCGTGAATACCGTGGAGAAGAAGATGTTTAATATGTTAGCTTTTTCCTCGTCATCTACAACCATTCTTTCCTCACTATTTTTTAAGGGGCCTACATTTTCAGTTTTTATTCTTTTACTATTGATATAGTTGAAGAACAGTTTGGGATTAGTTTTACTCTCCTTAGCAATGTGCTTCTCTGTTTCCTTTTTGGCAGCTTTAATTAGTTTTTTAGATAAAGTATTTTTCTCCCTATAGTTTTTTAGAGCTTCAATGGTGCCATCCTGCTTTAGTAGTGCAAATGCTTTCTTTTTACTGTTAATTGCCTGTCTTACTTCTTTGTTTAGCCACATTGGGTTTTTCCTATTTCTAGTCCTTTTATTCCCACAAGGTATAAACCGCTTACACTGCCTATTTAGGATGTTCTTAAACATTTCCCATTTATTATCTGTATTCTCATTTCTGAGGATATTGTCCCAGTCTACCAGATTAAGGGCATCTCTAAGCTGGTCAAACTTTGCCTTCCTAAAGTTCAATGTTTTTGTGACTCCCTGACAAGTCCCCCTAGTGAAAGACAGGTGAAACTGCACAATATTGTGGTCGCTATTTCCTAAATGCCCAACCATATCAGAAATATCTATTTCTGATATGCGGTACCTATTTTTGACAAGCTTTTTGACTGGGCTTTCTATCATTATATATCAGTTCTGTACGGTTATGCTAATTGAGAGAGATATATACATTTTCTAGGGCCATGTTTCTGGTAATATTTTTGCTATCTGGCTTTTTTCTGCGTATCTAATTTCTATATATTTATATGAATAGCATAGCTTTGATGTCATTTGTTTTGCCAGCTGATATCACTATCTTAGGGCAATTATTTTGTATTTACTTTGCTACTACACTTATTTGTCTGGCATCTGTCCACGCATGTTACCATACTGTATATAACCTGTCTTTTATATATCTTATTAGCCCTGTGTCTGACTATCCTTGGTATCTGGCGCCCCCTTGTGAAGTCTTATTGTGATGCTATCATCCAATACTTTCTTGCAGAATATCTGACATTAGTTATCTTTACCATCTATCTTTATTCTTTTCCCACCTTATCCTTTATATGCACACTGATGCTGTTTGATATTATTAGACATTTGATACATTTTTAGACAATTTGTGTCCCACCTTTTGTCATTATCTATATACCTTTATCTACACATGTTTGTATATAGTGCATGGTCTCACTATTATTATTTTATTTTTACCTTTAGTAGTTGTCCTTTTTTGTGGTCCAGTGTGGGTTTTATTTTCACATTTATCCAATTTATGTGTACATATTGACCTGTTTCATTGTAGTATCGCCACTCGTTTTCTAAAGTGCCAGCATCCAACCAATTGTCTTTGGTTTTTCACTTCAGACTTTATCTTGCCTTGATCTTGCTTTATGACCACATGGTCGGTGTTCTCTCTTTTGCTTTTTCTATGCAACATGTACACAGACATATGCCGATCGGTGGTATGGGCAGGGTTATATAGCGCTCAGCATTCAGAGGTGATTTTATAAAAATTTAACAAACCGCTCAGTAATTGATACATTGCCGGAATCAGGGTCTCTGACCCTACATCATGCTCCTCTCAGAAGGGGTAGTTAAAACTTTCTGACAGATTCTCTTTAAAGTAAGTTAGAATGTGAGTTGCTATGTGAGCAGATTGATCAGTGCTTCCGTTCTGTAGTCATGCAGTAAGTATAGTAGAGTAGGAAGGGACCTCATGGGTCATCTGGTCCAACCCCCTGCTTAGTGAGTCCTACATTGAGCAGGAGATTGGACCAGATGACCCAGGAGGTCCCTTCCAACTCCACCATTCTATGACTATTGTCCTACTTGTTACAGCATTTTTACAAAATAAATATTACAAAGATGAAATTCTGGATTCTTTTGTCTTTCCACGCCTCCAAGACAGGAGGAATCTACATATAGTTCACTGGTGATATTCTGAAAGCTTATGTAAGCTTCAGCAAGTGGAAAATGAAATGGAGAATAAAGTATTGCGTAGATTCTTCTTCGTTCCTTTCGTCAGATAATCTAAAACCTTTTTAACATCATGTGCCATATGATCATGCCATTATATTCTGTGGTGAACCCTGACTACATGATACTGTAGGTTGCACTGGTTTATTCAGGTAGATAATCGTTATCTTTATTTTTTATATAGCGCTAACATATTCCGCAGCGCTTTACAGTTTGCACACATTAACATCGCTGTCCCCAATGGGGCTCACAATCTAAATTCCCTATCAGTATGTCTTTGGAATGTGGGAGGAAACCGGAGTACCCGGAGGAAACCCACGCAAACACGGAGAGAACATACAAACTCTTTGCAGATGTTGTCCATGGTGGAGTTTGAACCCAGGACTCCAGCGCTGCAAGGCTGCAGTGCTATCCACTGAGCCACCGTGCTGCCAGAATGTATGACATGATATGGAAATCTGGATATTTCTACTTACGGATAATCTTAACCAGAACATAGGTCTGTCGTTCCTTCAGGTAGTTAGTAGCATTGTCTTGAGATCCTTCAAAATCGCTAAGATTTATTAGATTTCCAGACTCGTCAAGGAGATCAATAGCAACTAAAAATAAGCAAAATATGAATGTTGTGTGCCTACCTATATAAAATAACAGTGCAATAATGACATCAGTTACTGTCTGATAATGCTTGATGATATAAAAGTTACAAAAATAAAAAACTGACTGTTACTTCCAAACAGAACTCAGGTGTGTACAGGTGCTTACTTAATATATAACTAACAAATAAAGTGGCACTCTGTAGCGCTATAGCATGCAAGCATCAAATATCTGAAATTTTAATTGCATTACTGCACTAGAAAATATGAAAAATTTGAGAATATTTAACGCATAAATTGTCCAATTCATGTGTACCCGGCAGCCGCGATAAGGCGATTCTGGTTGCTGGGACCTATCCTATTGAGACTCCTCTCATTGGCTAATATATAGCCTACATTTATATGGGAAGGTGCAGCAGAACAGGGGAGTGTGAGGGGAGGCACAGTATAGAGACTGGACAGTACAAGTAGAACACAGTGTGAGGGGACAGTATGTGAAGAGGGGCCAGTATGAAAAGGTAAGGATCATGCAAGGTTATGTATCATAAAAGGGACAGTGTAGGGTTCATATTTTATGCTGGGAGCACAGTGAGCACCAACTATTTATTCAGGAGCACAGCATATGGGAGGTTAAATATTTTTCGGACTATAAAATGCACTTTATTCCCACATTTTTCCGGACGCCACCGCATCGCAGTAATGGATGTGCGTGGAGCCCCCCACACCACAGAGGACCTCCGAAAATGTCACACCAGCCTGGGATGGAATTTCCTGGAGGCCACCACATCACAGCAATGGATGTGCGGGGGCTCCGGGCTTTCAGAAAATGTTGGCGAGCCCCCGCACCACGGGCACCGCCGAACCTGCAGCACCAGTCTGGGATGGGAGTCATATCACCAGAAAACCGAACACCCCCTGTGACCACGCTCCACCAGCTTTTCCGATCCCCCCCGGTAAGCTGAATCCAGACTGTAAGATGGACCACCATTTGACACATTAATTTTTTTCCATGTTTTCTGTCTGAAAATTTGGGGTGCGTCTTATGGTCCGGTGCGTCTTAGAGTCCAAAAAATATGGTATTTTCATTCAGGAGCATTATAATTACGCTGTAATTTGTAAGGTCACCGCCCCGGATGTGCTGCAGAAGACCGGAGAAGATGGAAGTCTGCAGAGACCAGCTTTCGATCTGAAAAGTCATCATAGAGTCTGAATAAGATGGAGAAGAAAAGAAAGCGATTTGCTCCAATCAGGAAAAATGTCATCTATACGGTACCTAGATGTAAATGTTTATTTGTAGTACTGCCTGCTTCCCATTATTACTGTGTTTCTTGTATGTTCCGCACTTTGACGATTGATAACAGCTCCCAGTATCTCCTTACCATTGGAAAGGACATAATGGGAATTTCAGGTTTACACAATACAATTGTATATGGCCAAAACCTAAAACAGAAACAAAAAAGGAACATATACCCTGCTGTAAGTAAATAAATAAAAGCAACAGTGCATATAAATAACACAGAATACTTAGTAAACACATTTTTTGATCAAAAAAAGCGTAAAACCCTTCCCACCAACATCAAGGTGTACCCAAATCGGGATGATCCTAACCTGTAGTATTAAAACCTCACTATGTGTCAAAGTGACATCAATATGAATAAGGGCCGAGCAGGACCAGGTCCCGAATATGGATACACAGCAAATGGGAATCTATATAAATGCAATGTGCAGCTCAAAGAAAAGGAAGCACACCCCCACTTGCACTAGTGCAGAAGCCTGAAATTAAACTGAAAAAAAAAAAATGAACTGGAGTATAAGGAGCTGAGGTATATTGGCCTGACTTGACATTATAATTGATCACATTACTAAGTTTGGTGATGTATTCATGTACTAATGGTGGTTCCCTGGTGATGTATTTTATACTGATGGTGGTTCTGGTGCTGCATTTCTGTACCGATAGTTCTGGTGATGTATTTATGTACTGTTGGTGGTTTTGGTGCTCGATTTCTGTATTATTCTTGGTTGTGGTGATGTAATTCTGTACTGATGGTAGTTTTGGTGCTGCTTCCCTGTACTTATATTGGTTTTGATCCTCCATGAATGTAACAATTGTAAAAAAGCAAGAAGTAAGGTCTTGGATGATAGATATGTTCCACTGAGATGGTTGGCCTCAGTAATGTAAAAGCTGTATCAGTAACACTAGTTAACTGAGAGAGTAAATTTGACTAGATTTTGGGTCCGGGATTTAGGAGCAGCCAAAAGAGTCCGGGTGAAAAAGTGTGTTCCTATAATCCAGTCTAGGGCTTACAGGCTAAATAACAAGCAGCTGGGTTAGCTCAGCAGTGTGTAGTTTGGACTGGAGCTGAACAGAGTTGTGTTTGTCAGCTGAATGCGTTTGAACAGAGGTTGGTGAGGCTGCTATATTTACCTTGTTTCATTGTGCCTGAAGGAAGGACTGTTTATGTTACTCACTTTTACTGGAGAAAGATGGACGAATTTATTAAGCAATTACTCAAGAGCAATCTGCAGCAGCAATTTCAGCAGCAACAGCATCAGCAGCAGATGACTATCTTGTCAGAAATTGTCCAGGCCAGAGAGACGTCACCTCCCGCAAACCGAAGTGATGGTACCCGTGTGAGGTTAACTGTATGGGAGGCCTTGCAGAAAATCACTCTGGAGGATGACGCTGAGGCTTTCCTGACTTTCTTTGAGAGGGTGGTAGACCAGGAGAAACTGTCCCTGGCATAGGTCCATGCTCCATATCTTACTGGGGAACTGCAGAAAGCATACTACAATCTTGCCCTGCAGGATGTCAAGGAGTACGGTAAGTTGAAGGTAGAGATTATGGTCCGTTTGGGTGTAACACTGGCAATGAACATGCAAAAATGGCTGCAGCCTGAGACCTGCTCTTCGGCACAGATGGAAAGAGTGGTAGTGGACTGATTTATCCACTCACTACCTAAGTCTATGCAAAGCTTGGTGGCCCAAGGAAATCCTCAGAATGTGGACTGCCTTGTGAGCCTCTTGGAAAGACACTTGATTGTGGAGTACTCCCATAAAAATCAATGAAGCCTCAGGTCACCTTTTTGGGATACCCAAAAGAGGGGGTCCAAGTACACTTCTGAGGTGCGCACAAAGACCCAGAAGGGTCAGAGCCGGTTTCAAGGGCTGCATCTTGTACCATCATCTGCTGGAGGTGTCAGGCCCCGGGCTATAACGCAGCCTGTTGTCTTTTGGTTCAAGACCCAATGGACTGCTTTGTAGGCAGAAACTTCTTATTTTTGCACATCCCATCTGCAGGGCCATATCTCACCCTGGTCAGGGACCTCAGCTTTGCCAGGTGACGGTGAACGGTGTTATTGTGATCAGACATCTACACTTCAGCATCTGCTAGTCCCTGGGAAGGAGGTGGGGTAAGGTGGATATGCCAAGAACTATCTTATGGCCCAGGTCGACATATGCACAGATATATTCAAGACTTTGTGGTTCAGAATTCTATGTTAGAACCAAGAATTCCTATTCCTGATTTGTTTTTTGGAGATAGAACTAAATTTCTGAGTTTCAAAAATAATTGTAAACTATTTCTGGCTTTGAAACCTCGCTCCTCTGGTGACCCAGTTCAACAAGTTAGGATCATTATTTCTTTTTTACGTGGCGACCCTCAGGACTGGGCATTTTCTCAGGAGATCCTGCATTAAGTAATATCGATGCGTTTTTTCCTGGCGCTCGGATTGCTGTACGTTGAACCTAATTCAGTGGATCAGGCAGAGAAAAATTTGCTGGCTCTGTGTCAGGGTCTGGATGAGATAGAGGTATATTGTCAGAAATTTAGAAAGTGGTCCGTACTCACTCAATGGAATGAAGGTGCGCTCGCAGCTATTTTCAGAAAGGGTCTCTCTGAAGCCCTTAAAGATGTCATGGTGGGATTTCCTATGCCTGCTGGTCTGAATGAGTCTATGTCTTTGGCCATTCAGATCGGTTGACGCTTGCGTGAGCGTAAATCTGTGCACCATTTGGCGGTATTATCTGAGCATAAACCTGAGCTTATGCAGTGCGATAGGACTTTGACCAGAGTTGAACGTCAAAAACACAGACGTCTGAATGGGCTGTGTTTCTACTGTGGTGATTCCACTCATGCTATCTCTGATTGTCCTAAGCGCACCAAGCGGTTCGCCAGGTCTGTCACCATTGGTACGGTACAGTCAAAATTTCTTTTGTCCGTTACCTTGATCTGCTCTTTGTCATCCTATTCTGTCATGGCATTTGTGGATTCAGGCGCTGCCCTGAATTTGATGGACTTGGAGTATGCTAGGCGTTGTGGGTTTTTCTTGGAGCCCTTGCAGTGTCCTATTCCATTGAGAGTAATTGATGCTACGCCTTTGGCCAAGAATAAGCCTCAGTACTGGACCCAGCTGACCATGTGCATGGCTCCTGCACATCAGGAGGTTATTCGCTTTCTGGTGTTGCATAATCTGCATGATGTGGTCGTGTTGGGGTTGCCATGGCTACAAGTCCATAATCCAGTATTAGATTGGAAATCCATGTCTGTGTCCAGCTGGGGTTGTCAGGGGGTACATGGTGATGTCCCATTTCTGTCTATTTCGTCATCCACCCCTTCTGAGGTTCCAGAGTTCTTGTCTGATTACCGGGATGTATTTGATGAGCCCAAGACCGATACCCTACCTCCGCATAGGGATTGTGATTGTGCTATCGATTTGATTCCTGGTAGTAAATTCCCAAAGGGTCGACTGTTTAATTTATCTGTGCCTGAGCACGCCGCTATGCGGAGTTACGTGAAGGAGTCCTTGGAGAAGGGGCATATTCGCCCGTCATCGTCACCATTAGGAGCAGGGTTCTTTTTTGTGGCCAAGAAGGATGGTTCGCTGAGACCTTGTATAGATTACCGCCTTCTAAATAAGATCACGGTTAAATTTCAGTACCCCTTGCCGTTGTTATCTGATTTGTTTGCTCGGATTAAGGGGGCTAGTTGGTTCACAAAGATAGATCTTCGTGGTGCGTATAATCTTGTGCGTATTAAGCGAGGCGATGAATGGAAAACTGCATTTAATACGCCCGAGGGCCATTTTGAGTATCTAGTAATGCCATTCAGACTTGCCAATGCTCCATCAGTGTTTCAGTCCTTTATGCATGACATCTTCCGAGAGTACCTGGATAAATTCCTGATTGTGTACTTGGATGACATTTTGATCTTCTCGGATGATTGGGAGTCTCATGTGAAGCAGGTCAGAACTGTGTTTCAGGTCCTGCGTGCTAATTGTTTGTGAAGGGATCAAAGTGTCTCTTTGGTGTTCAGAAGGTTTCATTTTTGGGGTTCATCTTTTCCCCTTCTACTATCGAGATGGACCCTGTTAAGGTCCAAGCCATCCATGATTGCACTCAGCCGACATCTCTGAAAAGTCTGCAAAAGTTCCTGGGCTTTGCTAATTTTTATCGTCGCTTCATCTGCAATTTTTCTAGTATTGCTAAACCATTGACCGATTTGACCAAGAAGGGTGCTGATGTGGTCAATTGTGTTGTGAATTCTGTGGCAGAGTTCACTCCTGTGGTCACAAGTGGTACTTCGGCTGATTCTCTCTGGGATCTTCCGTTTGTGGAGGAAAGTGGTACTGCAGCTTCTGAGTTTCCTCCCTCAGGTGATCTGGTGAGCTCGTTAGCTTCTTCTCTACTTAACTCCACCTGATGCTTTGATCCATGCTTCCTGTCAATGTTCCAGTGTTGGACTTGTTTTTTCCCTGGATCATTCCTGTGGCCTGCTGCTCTGCAAAGCTAAGTTTTGCTTATGTTATTTTGTTGCTATTTTTCAGTCCAGCTTGCTTTATTGGTTTTTCTCGCCTGCTGGAAGCTCTGAGACGCAGAGGGACCACCTCCGTACCGTTAGTCGGTGCGGAGGGTCTTTTTGTCCCCTCTGCGTGGTTATTTATAGGTTTTTGTGCTGACCGCAAAGTTATCTTCCCTATCCTCGTTCTGTTCAGCTAGTCGGGCCTCACTTTGCTAAATCTGTTTCATCTCTATGTTTGTGTTTTCATCTTACTCACAGTCATTATATGTGGGGGGCTGCCTTTTCCTTTGGGGAATTTCTCTGAGGCAAGGTAGGCTTATTTTTCTATCTTCAGGACTAGCTAGTTTCTCAGGCTGTGACGAGGCGCCTAGGTTCTGGTCAGGAGCGCTCCACGGCTACCTTTAGTGTGGTTTGATAGGATTAGGGATTGCGGTCTGCAGAGCTCCCACGTCTCAGAGCTCGTTCTATTATTTTGGGTTATTGTCAGATCACTGTATGTGCTCTGACCTCTATGTCCATTGTGATTCTGAATTGCCTTTCATAACAGTACAGGAAGCCAAAAGTGCTAATGATTCTCAATAGAGGGAAAAAAGAAGTTCTGAGACCATTTTTTTTTCTTTGCAGTGTGTTTTGTCTTTTTTTTCCGCTAGACATTTGGGTGGTTCAGGACACAGGTGTAGCAATGGACATTAAAGGTCTGTCTTCATGTGTGGATCAGCTCACGGCAAGAGTTCAAAATATTCAAGATTTTGTGGTTCAGAATTCTTTGCTAGAACCGAGAATTCCTATTCCAGATTTGTTTTTTGGAGATAGAACTAAATTTCTGAGTTTCAAAAATAATTGTAAACTATTTCTGGCTTTGAAACCTCGCTCTTCTGGTGACCCAATTCAACAGGTTAGGATCGTCATTTCTTTTTTGCGCGGCGACCCTCAGGACTGGGCATTTTCTCTTGCGTCAGGAGATCCTGCGTTGAGTAATATCGATGCGTTTTTCCTGGCGCTTGGGTTGCTGTACGATGAGCCTAATTCAGTGGATCAGGCAGAGAAAAATTTGCTGGCTCTTTGTCAGGCTCAGGATGAGATAGAGGTATATTGTCAGAAATTTAGAAAGTGGTCAGTGCTCACTCATTGGAATGAATCTGCGCTGGCAGCAATATTCAGAAAGGGTCTCTCTGAAGCCCTTAAGGATGTCATGGTGGGATTTCCTATGCCTGCTGGTTTGAATGAGTCTATGTCTTTGGCCATTCAGATCGGTCGACGCTTGCGTGAGCGTAAATCTGTGCACCATTTGGCGGTATTACCTGAGCTTAAACCTGAGCCTATGCAGTGTGATAGGACCTTGACCAGAGTTGAACGGAAAGAACATAGACGTCTGAATGGTCTGTGTTTCTACTGTTGTGATTCCACTCATGCCATCTCTGATTGTCCTAAGCGCACTAAGCGGTTCGCTAGGTCTGCCACCATTGGTACTGTACAGTCAAAATTTCTTCTGTCTGTTACCTTGATCTGCTCTTTGTCATCGTATTCTGTCATGGCATTTGTGGATTCAGGCGCTGCCCTGAATTTGATGGACTTGGAATATGCTAAGCGTTGTGGGTTTTTCTTGGAGCCCTTGCAGTGTCCTATTCCATTGAGAGGAATTGATGCTACGCCTTTGGCTAAGAATAAGCCTCAATACTGGACCCAGCTGACCATGTGCATGGCTCCTGCACATCAGGAGGTTATTCGCTTTCTGGTGTTGCATAATCTGCATGATGTAGTCGTGTTGGGGTTGCCATGGCTACAAGCCCATAATCCAGTATTAGATTGGAAATCCATGTCGGTGTCCAGCTGGGGTTGTCAGGGGGTACATGGTGATGTTCCATTTCTGTCAATTTCGTCATCCACCCCTTCTGAGGTCCCAGAGTTCTTGTCTGATTACCGGGATGTATTTGATGAGCCCAAGTCCAATACCCTACCTCCGCATAGGGATTGTGATTGTGCTATCAATTTGATTCCTGGTAGTAAATTCCCAAAAGGTCGATTGTTTAATTTGTCCGTGCCTGAGCACACCGCTATGCGCAGTTATGTGAAGGAATCCCTGGAGAAGGGGCATATTCGCCCGTCATCGTCGCCATTAGGAGCAGGGTTCTTTTTTGTAGCCAAGAAGGATGGTTCGCTGAGACCTTGTATAGATTACCGCCTTCTTAATAAGATCACGGTTAAATTTCAGTACCCCTTGCCATTGTTATCTGATCTGTTTGCTCGGATTAAGGGGGCTAGTTGGTTCACAAAGATAGATCTTCGTGGTGCGTATAATCTGGTGCGAATTAAGCAAGGCGATGAATGGAAAACTGCATTTAATACGCCCGAGGGTCATTTTGAGTATCTAGTGATGCCATTCGGACTTGCCAATGCTCCATCAGTGTTTCAGTCCTTTATGCATGACATCTTCCGAGAGTACCTGGATAAATTCCTGATTGTGTACTTGGATGACATTTTGATCTTCTCGGATGATTGGGAGTCTCATGTGAAGCAGGTCAGAACGGTTTTTCAGGTCCTGCGTGCTAATTATTTGTTTGTGAAGGGATCAAAGTGTCTCTTTGGTGTGCAGAAGGTTTCATTTTTGGGGTTCATCTTTTCCCCTTCTACTATCGAGATGGATCCTGTTAAGGTCCAAGCCATCCATGATTGGACTCAGCCGACATCTCTGAAAAGTCTGCAAAAGTTCCTGGGCTTTGCTAATTTTTATCGTCGCTTCATCTGCAATTTTTCTAGTATTGCTAAACCATTGACCGATTTGACCAAGAAGGGTGCTGATGTGGTCAATTGGTCTTCTGCTGCTGTGGAAGCTTTTCAAGAGTTGAAGCGTCGTTTTTCTTCTGCCCCTGTGCTGTGTCAACCAGATGTTTCGCTTCCATTCCAGGTCGAGGTTGATGCTTCTGAGATTGGAGCAGGGGCTGTTTTGTCGCAGAGAAGTTCTGATTGCTCGGTGATGAAACCATGCGCCTTCTTTTCCAGGAAGTTTTCGCCTGCTGAGCGAAATTATGATGTGGGAAATCGAGAGTTGCTGGCCATGAAGTGGGCATTCGAGGAGTGGCGTCATTGGCTTGAAGGAGCTAAGCATCGCGTGGTGGTCTTGACTGATCATAAGAACTTGACTTATCTCGAGTTTGCCAAGCGGTTGAATCCTAGACAGGCTCGTTGGTCGCTGTTTTTTGCCCGTTTTGACTTTGTGATTTCGTACCTTCCGGGCTCTAAAAATGTGAAGGCGGATGCTCTGTCTAGGAGTTTTGTGCCCGACTCTCCGGGTTTATCTGAGCCGGCGGGTATTCTCAAAGAGGGAGTAATTGTGTCTGCCATCTCCCCTGATTTGCGGCGGGTGCTGCAAAAATTTCAGGCTAATAAACCTGATTGTTGCCCAGCGGAGAAACTGTTTGTCCCTGATAGGTGGACGAATAGGGTTATCTCTGAGGTTCATTGTTCGGTGTTGGCTGGTCATCCTGGAATCTTTGGTACCAGAGAGTTAGTGGCTAGATCCTTTTGGTGGCCATCTCTGTCGCGGGATGTGCGTACTTTTGTGCAGTCCTGTGGGATTTGTGCTCGGGCTAAGCCCTGCTGTTCTCGTGCCAGTGGGTTGCTTTTGCCCTTGCCGGTCCCGAAGAGGCCTTGGACACACATCTCTATGGATTTTATTTCAGATCTTCCCGTCTCTCAAAAAATGTCAGTCATTTGGGTGGTTTGTGATTGCTTCTCTAAGATGGTCCATTTGGTACCCTTGTCTAAATTACCTTCCTCCTCTGATTTGGTGCCGTTGTTCTTCCAGCATGTGGTTCGTTTACATGGCATTCCAGAGAATATCGTTTCTGACAGAGGTTCCTAGTTTGTTTCGAGGTTTGGGCGAGCCTTTTGTGCTAGGATGGGCATTGACTTGTCTTTTTCCTCGGCTTTCCATCCTCAGACTAATGGCCAGACCGAACGAACCAATCAGACCTTGGAAACATATCTGAGATGCTTTGTTTCTGCTGATCAGGATGACTGGGTGTCCTTTTTGCCTTTGGCTGAGTTCGCCCTTAATAATCGGGCCAGCTCGGCTACCTTGGTTTCGACGTTTTTCTGCAACTCTGGGTTCCATCCTCGTTTCTCTTCAGGGCAGGTTGAGTCTTCGGACTGTCCTGGTGTGGATACTGTGGTGGACAGGTTGCAGCAGATTTGGACTCATGTAGTGGACAATTTGACCTTGTCCCAGGAGAAGGCTCAACGTTTCGCTAATCGCAGACGCTGTGTGGGTCCCCGACTTCGTGTTGGGGATTTGGTTTGGTTATCTTCTCGTCATATTCCTATGAAGGTTTCCTCTCCTAAGTTTAAACCTCGTTTCATTGGTCCGTATAGGATTTCTGAGGTTCTTAATCCTGTGTCTTTTCGTCTGACCCTTCCAGATTCTTTTTCCATTCATAACGTATTCCATAGGTCATTGTTGCGGAGATACGTGGCACCTATGGTTCCATCTGTTGATCCTCCTGCCCCGGTTTTGGTGGAGGGGGAGTTGGAGTATATTGTGGAGAAGATTTTGGATTCTCGTGTTTCAAGACGGAAACTCCAGTATCTGGTTAAGTGGAAGGGTTATGCTCAGGAAGATAATTCCTGGGTCTTTGCTTCTGATGTCCATGCTCCCGATCTTGTTCGTGCCTTTCATATGGCTCATCCTGGTCGTCCTGGGGGCTCTGGTGAGGGTTCGGTGACCCCTCCTCAAGGGGGGGTACTGTTGTGAATTCTGTGGCAGAGCTCCCTCCTGTGGTCACAAGTGGTACTTCAGCTGATTCTCTCTGTGAGCTTCCGTTGGTGGAGGAGAGTGGTACTGCGGCTTTTGAGTTTCCTTCCTCAGGTGATGTGGTGAAGTCGTTAGGTGCTGCTCTATTTAACTCCACCTAGTGCTTTGATCCTGGCCTCCAGTCAATGTTCTAGTATTGGACCTGTTTCCTCCTGGATCGTTCCTGTGGCCTGCTGCTCTGCATAGCTAAGTTCCGCTTTTGCTATTTGTTTGCTGTTTTTTTCTGTCCAGCTTGCTTTTTTGTTTTTTCTTGCTTGCTGGAAGCTCTGGGACGCAGAGGGTGTACCTCCGTGCCGTTAGTTCGGTACGGAGGGTCTTTTTGCCCCCTTTGCGTGGTTGTTTGTAGGGTTTTGTGTTGACCGCAAAGTTACCTTTCCTATCCTCGCTCTGTTCAGAAAGTCGGGCCTCACTTTGCTAAATCTATTTCATCTCTACGTTTGTCTTTTCATCTTAACTCACAGTCATTATATGTGGGGGCTGCCTTTTCCTTTGGGGTATTTCTCTGAGGCAAGGTAGGCTTATTTTCTATCTTCAGGCTAGCTAGTTTCTCAGGCTGTGCCGAGTTGCATAGGGAGCGTTAGGCGCAATCCACGGCTGCCTCTAGTGTGTTGGAGAGGATTAGGGATTGCGGTCAGCAGAGTTCCCACGTCTCAGAGCTCGTTCTATGTTTTTGGGTTATTGTCAGGTCACTGTATGTGCTCTGACTTCTATGTCCATTGTGGTACTGAATTACCAGATCATAACACTAGGCCACTCCAAGACCTTCATATGCTTCTTACAACGCCACTCCTTTATTGCCCTGGCGGTGTGCTTGGGATCATTATCATGCCAAAAGACCCATCCATGTTTCATCTTCAATGCCCTTGCTGATGGAAGGAGGTTTGCACTCAAAATCTCAAGATACAGCGCCCCATTCATTCTTTCATGTTCACGGATCAGTCGTCCTGGTCCCTTTGCAGAGAAACAGCCCCAAAGCATGATGTTGCCACCCTCATGCTTCACAGTAGGTATGGTGTTCTTAAAGAAGAAGTTACAGGTCTGCGAGAGCCAAAAATCTTGCATGTTTTTAGGTGACCAATTAATTATTTTCCACCATTTTGCAAAACAAATCTTGCCAAATCAGACAAGGCGATTTTCTGGATTTGTTTTTTTCATTTTGACTCTCATAGTTGTGGTCTACCTATGATGTCAATTACAGGCCTCTCTCATCTTTTTAAGTGGGAGAACAGGGTCCCTGACTAAATACTTTTTTTCCCCACTGTAAGCCTATTCCTTTCCAACCTATGGTATTAAAGAGTTCCTAGTCACAGCATTTTAATTTCACGACTGAGAGCCTTTTAATATGATACATTTGAAATGCATAGTGTTATACGGCTATATATTTTTTTAACTTTGATTATGTGCAATTTTTTATCATATTGGATTTTAATATCATGGAATAAAGAATCAAAGTTTTTTAACCTAGAAGATGAGTGCTGGAACTACGTTTTATTGCTTTCTACAACTGGTATGCAGTACCCACTATCTCGGTGGGACATGTTAATCTGCACTGTCGAGAAACCAAAATGTTACATGAACTGTCTTCAAAATATCTACTTTTAAAAAGGTGAGCAGAGAAATAATATTTTTCTTTTTTACACTTTAAATAAGACCTTTGAGATGACAATGGTTGTCAAGGACTAAAAAGTGGTCAGCTATTACCAGAAATGGTGCCATATATGTCCATGGCCAGTCTCCAGTTATGCAGCTCACCATCTATAAGTCAATAGTGCTGAGCAATATGTGGCTTTTTATGGATAATAAAGCTGTTTTTTCCCTAATCCTGAACGACTAATTTATATACGATATTTGAGTTAATTGATAACCATGCAGTTTTCCTCCAAATCAACAGTAACATTACTCACCCTCAGGTCCACATTGGCATCTTTCTCTTAAACTTTCCGTTAAATTGATAGCTTTGCAGTTTGGATTTAATAAAATCTGATGATCATCTGAAAAACACATCTTACAGTTAGAACGTGGTAAGGTAAAGAGCGGCTGTGTTTTATAAATTGATCTAGAATGTCAGCGGAAGATTTGCTTTAGGTAATAATAATTAATGACTGAATTGCTAACATTGTGATGCCTTAATATAAGATCCAAAAGACGAGCTTCAGCAGAAAGCCTGTAACACAAGATTTTAGACATTTCACTCAACAATTTCTCACTATTTGCTTTGATTCTCTCTGAAGCCCCCACAGTCTGCCATGTACCTTGTGTGCATTGTGCTCAGTTAGTAACACAGCACTTATGGAAAGAGCTGAAATGAAATACAATCTCTTACTTTACCTCCAAATTTCACGGTGACAAACATCATCCACACTGTTGTGGTCTTCACGGAGAAGAGTTTTATATACGTGATGTGTTTCTATTACTAAAATCTCCTGTAACTAAGGAAGGACTTCTAGGGTCCAGGACTGTTAACAGCTCAGCGAAGAGTTGATCCTTTTGTCTTGGTATCTAAGAGGCAGCAAAAGCTTGTGCCAAGAGGCATATAATTAGCCCCTATGGAAGCTTACAATGACACACTGGGCGGAAGATGTCACACTAGTCATTAAATCACAACTCACCAGACGTGTAAGTGATGGAATGTCGGCAACTGAGATGACAACACTTGTCCTTTTATTCTGACAATATAACACTAGTTGTGTAATGGAGAAGGAGGAAACACAACTTGCTGTATTATTCTATTATTCTACGTTACATAATTGTGATATGGAACAGGTTTCTTTACCTTCTTTTACACAAAGTTCAGTAGCGCTGCTTTAAACCTGTATTTAAAGGGAACCTGTCACCCTAAATATGAAGTCCAATTTGCAGGTGCCTTGATATAGAGCGGGAGGAGCTGAGCAGATTGATATATAGTTTTGTGGTAGAAGATTCAGTATAAGGCCACGTTCACACATTCAGTATTTGGTCAGTTTTTTACCTCAGTATTTGGTAAGTCAAAACCCGTAGTGGAACAATCAGAGGAAAAGTATAATAGAAACACCTCACCACTTCTGTATTTATTTTCCATTTCTGGTTTTGGATTACAAATACTGATGTGAAATACTGACCAAATACTGAACATGTGAACGTGGCCTAACGTGTTTTACTCATTTAAACCTTTGCTGTTTTGGGAGTTTTCGGTTGACCTGTTCTGAGGTTTTGTTTCTGATATTGTCCTGATTGCTCTGGTCGCTTCCTCTCCCATAACATTTTAGTCCTTCATGTGGCCGGGAATGATCTCTGCTCTTTCCACCTAGCCAAGCTCCTCAGTATAATGCGTACAGACGTGAATAAATTTCATGGCTTCTTCACAGAACTAACCTTGGTCTGGCCAATTACATTATATTCTGGGAGGGTGGGGGGTTACATCACACTATATGGGGTGGGCAGCATTATGCCTTATGACTACAGTATACTCTATGGGGGGCTGCATTGTACTATATGAGGGGGGCTGCATTATACCCTATGAGGGTGCTACATTATATTCTATGGTGGGGACTGCATTATACCTTATGAGGGGGGTTGCATTATATTCTATGAGGTGGGTTGCATTATATTCTATGAGAGGGGGCTGCATTATATTCTATAAGAGGGGCTGCATTATATTCTTTGAGGGAGGCTTAATTATTTTATGAGGGGGGCTGCATTATATTCTATGAGGGAGGCTACATAATATTCTATGAGGGAGGCTACATAATATTCTATGAGGGAGGCTGCATCATATTCTATCAGGGGGGGGTGTTACAGAACCCCCCAGCACCAAGAATATGTTATGCAGTATATGTATGTATAATAGTTTCCATGTGAAATGCATCAGTCCACAGACTGCGCCCCTGGACAAGATATTCTCTTTCTGACCTCCCCCACCTTTGTAATTCCCACAGTAAATATTGGCAGGCTCCGGCCCCCTGCGGCTATTGTAATGTATGTCTGGCCTGCTGTTTTCCTATTGGCCTGCCCTGTGTATCTGTGTTATATATTCTGTGTGCTGTGAATAAAGGGTGTTCTTTAGACTGGAAATACGTGGAGAAACAGTCAGCTTTTATATGCTCTCATGTAATCAAGAAATTTCTGCCAGCGTCATTCATTCAGAATCTAGCAAAAGCAGAGTGGACCTCCTGAAACACGGGGGGTGCTGAAAGAGGGATGTGATACCCCTTCTACAGGAGAAAAGGAATGAATGGAAGAAAACTACCAGAAGTTAAAGAGGACTACATTAAAAGATCTGGTGGAAGCCCGAGGGTTAATCGCCAGCAACAAAACAAAAGCGGATTTGATAGCAGCCATCATGGAACACGACAGTGCAGCGCCCCCCAATGTGAATGTGGAGAAGACTGAATTCCAGAGGGAGGTAAAGAACAGAATGGCGTTCTATGGCCCAAACCCTGCAGTAGAGATCATATGAGAGGTGATGGCTGATGTGCGTACTGATCTGAAGGAAGAGATGGCCGAGCAGACCAGGATAGAGCTAACCAAAATGGAGTTGGCAGAGCGGACCAAAGTGGAGCTGGCCAAGATGGAGATGGCAGAGCGGAGAGAGGAGAGTCAGCGAGCAAGGGGAGCTCTGGCCTCCGCCCAGGTACCTTCAACAGTAAGCCACCAAAAGATCCAGTATAATGCCTTCCAACAGTTGCTGGAGGCAGAGGAAGACATTGACGGCTTTCTGCAGGACTTTGAGCAGCAGTGTGCCCTTCATCAAGTGAAGCTGGAGGAACAGGTTCAGATTCTGGCCAGCAAGCTGACAGGCCGGGCAGCGGACACCTATCGCACGGTACCTGATGAGGACTGTATGGACTATGAGCGGATCAAAGAAGTGATCGTGGCCCGGTATGCGCTGACACCAGAGGCATACCGCCAAAAGTTCCGCGGACTTATAAAACGAGTAACCGATACCCACGCTGAATGGGCCTGTAAATTACGGCGGTCACTGCTACAGTGGGTACAAGGGAGCCAAGCAACCACTAAGGAGGACGTCCTCCAGCTCTTCTTGTTAGAACAATTCTTTAATGGACTAAACCCCGAGACACAGGAATGGCTTCGGGACAGGCGGCCAATGACTCTTGAGGAAGCCGCTCGTCTGGCCGATGAACACATTGACGCCAGGAGGCCTCAGTTGTCCGGATCAAAGTGGTCACTAGGGGTCCGCCCATAGACCTGGAGGGCCCCAAACCACCGAAGATTGTAGGGGGACCAGCTAGAAACCCTGCCTACCACAGTTCCCCTGGGGCGCGATGCCACACCTGCCATCAGCTGGGCCACCTGCAAAGACAATGTCCCAACCGGACTCAGCATACCCAGTGGCCAAAGGCGAGAACAGCTACATCCCGCTGGGCCGCTGTACACTGCTACCAAGGCGAAGCTGACCCGGCATTGGCGGCTACAACTAACCAAGGGGTGGAAGACATGGAGGAAGTGTTGCATGAAGTAGACCCCGTGCAGGCAGCCCGGGCAGATAATCGACAACAGCATCGACAGGTCGTGTGGGTTAATGGGAAACGCATGCAGGGACTAAGAGATTCCGGAGCAACTTTGACCCTTGTGAAGCCTCACCTCGTCCGGGACCAAGAGAAGACGGACCGGACAGTGGCAGTCCGTGTAGCAGGGGGAGCCATACACCGACTGGCCACTGCCTGGATTCACCTGAACTGGGGAGTTGGGGATGGCCTTGTTGAGGTCGACTTGGAGGATTTGCCTGCAGACGTTTTGCTGGGAAATGACTTGGGGCCCATGTTGTCTGCCTTCTCGGTTGCCCCTCTGGCTGAGACATATCCTGTGACCACCCGGAGACAAGCTCGAGCTGCGGAGGCGGAATCACACTCAGAGGAGGCCCAGGTAAGACATCCCAGCCCTACACGTATTCCCATAGCCAGACACATTTCTTGGGCCAACCCAGATGAATTTAAGAGGGAGTTACTTGAGGATCCTTCATTGGAGGGATATCATGGGAAGGCACAGGAGGGGAGAGGGGTACTGGAAGGGGAACAGTTTATATGGAAGCAGGGACTCCTCTACCGGATCACAGAGCAGCACCACACAGGGACGAGCCCCACTATAAAACAACAGCTGGTAGTTCCCAAGAAGTATAAGCAGGAGTTACTGCGAATCTCTCATGACATACCCTTGGCTGGGCACTTCGGCGTCAGTCGCACCCGGCATCGTCTGACACAAAACTTCTTTTGGCCGGGGGTAACCTATGATGTTCGTCAATACTGCCAGACCTGTGACAGTTGCCAGCGCATTGGCAAGAGGGGAGATTGATGCAAGGCCAAATTATGCCCCCTCCCCATTGTGGAGGAACCATTTAGCTGAGTAGCGGTCGATCTGATAGGGCCGTTAGCCAAACCCAGTCAGTCAGGGAAAAGGTATATATTGACAGTGGTAGATTATGCCACATGGTATCCAGAGGCGGTTACGTTACCTAACATACTGGCAGAGACGGTGGCGGCTGCCCTGCTCCAGGTTTTCTCACGGGTTAGATTTCCCCGGGAGATTATCTCAGACCAGGGTACCCAGTTTACAGCAGAGGTGACCAACCAACTGTGGAAGCTGTGCAGCGTAAAGTCCATTAGAAGCGCCCCGTACCACCCGCAAACCAATGGGTTGTGTGAACGCTTTAACGGGACGTTAAAACAACTCATTGGGACTTTTACCAGGACCTACAGGGACTGGGAGAAATTCTTGCCTCACCTCCTGTTTGCCTATCGAGAGGTGCCCCGAGAATCCACGGGGTTCTCCCCATTCGAACTGGTATACGGGAGACGGGTAAGGGGACCCCTAGACTTAGTGCTAGAACACTGGGAAGGGGAGGGCATCATAGAAGGGGTACCTATTGTACCCTATGTGCTGGAATTCCGGGACCGCCTACAGGAGCTGACCCAGGCTGTACATGGGAACATGCAGGTGGCCCAGCGGCACCAGCGCGTATGGTACGATCGGAGGGCCAGAGAGCGCACCTTGGAAATAGGGCAGAAGTGTTGTGAATTCCGCTCTTGGGCTCCCTCCGGTGGTTGTAAGTGGTATGGCTGCTCCTTGGATTTAGCAGTCTGCAGCTGCTTACACTGATTGTCTTTCTGCTCAGCTATTTATGCCTGGCTCTTCCCTTCAGCCAGTGCCACTTGTCAATGGTTCCTGGTTGGATTCACATCTCTTTTGGATGTCCCTGATATCCTGACCAGTTCAGCAAAGATAAGTCCTTGCTTTGCTCTTTTCTGTCCACATGTTGTGGACTTATTCGTTCTGTGCATTCTATGTTTTGTCCAGCTTGTCAGTATGGATTAATTCAGTTAAGCTGGAAGCTCTGGGAAGCAGATTTACCCTCCACACCTTTAGTCAGGTGTGGAGATTTTTGTAAACTCTGTGGATTTTTGTAGTTTTTAATACTGACCGCACAGTATTCTACCCTGTCCAATCTATCTAGCTAGACTGGCCTCCTGTGCTTCATCCTGGTTTCATTCTGTGTATGTCTTTTCCCTCTCCACTCACAGTCATTACTTGTGGGGGGCTATCTATCCTTTGGGGATTTTCTCTGAGGCAAGATAGTTTTCCTGTTTCTATCTTTAGGGGTAGTTAGTTCTCAGGCTGTGACGAGGTGCCTAGGGAGTGACAGGAGCATCCCACGGCTACTTCTAGTGTTGTGTTGAGCTTAGGGACTGTGGTCAATACAGGTACCACCTCCTTCAGAGCTCGTCCCATGTTGCTCCTAAACCACCAGATCATAACAGTACAAGTGGCCAAAAATGAATTAAATGCATCTCAAAAGAAGGAGAAAAAAATTCTGAGCCATTTTTTTTTCTGTGCTCTGTTTTGTCTTTTTTTTCCTCTTGATCTCTGGGTGGTTCAGGATTTATGCTCTGGCATGGATGTTCAGGGTTTGTTTTCTCGTGTGGATCAACTTGCTGCAAGAGTACAGAGTATCCAAGATTATGTTGTCCAGACTCCTCCTTCAGAGCTCATCCCATGTTGCTACTAAACCACCAGATCATAACACAGAAGGTCCTGGTGTTAGAGCCCACTAAGCAGAACAAGTTCCAAGCTGCATGGCAGGTGCCCTACCAGGTAGTGGGGAAAATAGCTGACACCACCTATAATGTCGCCGATTGTGATGACCCCAGGGTTATCCGCATGTTCCATGTGAATATGCTGAAGCCCTATCGGGAGCGCCCTGAAGAGGTAGTGGCCATCTGTACACCTGAAGCAGAGGATTTAGCCGGACTTCCCTTGCCTGATGTCTTAGGGGAGAGGACTCAGTCTAAAACATGGGACCAGGTACACTGGGGTGAAGACTTAGGTCCCCGGGAGAGACAGCAGGCGGAGGAGTTGTTGAGGCAGCGACAGAGGATGTTTTCGGGGAGACCCGGGTACACTCACCTGGCACAACACAAGGTTGAGACCCAGGATCAGACCCCCCTGCGACAACCCCCCTTCCACATCCCTGAGTCTGTACGAGAACGGATGCGACAAGAGATACAAGAGATGTTGCGTTTAGGGGTCATTGAAGAGTCAGATAGTCCCTGGGCATCCCCCGTAGTGTTAGTGCCCAAGAAGGATGGGACTACCCGGTTTTGTGTTGACTATCGTAAGCTCAATGAGAAAACAGTGACGGATGCGTATCTCATGCCGCGTGTGGATGACTTGTTAGACCGGCTGGCAGGGGCAAAGTATTTGACCACCATCGATCTATGCAAAGGCTACTGGCAGATTCCCCTTAGTCCTGATGCTATTCCCAAGTCGGCATTTGTCACCCCGTTTGGCTTATTCCAGTTTCGAGTTATGCCATATGGGTTGAAGACTGCCCCAGTGACTATCCAGAGGCTGGCTGATCGGCTTCTGGATGGTCTTTAGGACTATGCGTGTGCCTACCTGGATGACATCGCCATCTACAGCGCGACATGGGAAGAGCATCTAAATCACCTAGAGACAGTATAAGACAGGATACACAAGGCCGGAATCACCCTGAACCCAAACAAGTGTCACGTGGGCAAGGCAGAGGTTCAGTATTTGGGGCATTGGATGGGAAGTGGGAAACAGAGACCAGAACCAGCCAAGATTGAGGCCATAGCCAAATGGCCCACCCCACGCACTAAAACCCAGGTCATGGCATTTCTAGGGACAGTGGGGTATTACAGGAAATTTGTTCCCAATTACAGCAGCGTAACCAAGCCCCTCACTGATCTGACCCGTAAGAACCAACCCCACCAGGTAACCTGGACCCCAGAGTGCGAGGAAGCCTTCCGCCAGCTAAAGGACGCCCTCACCAATACCCGTGTATTGGCCGCACCCGATCCAACTAAACGTTTCCTGGTTCACACAGACGCTTCTATGTTTGGATTGGGGCAGTACTAAGCCAAGTCGGGCCGGACAGCCAAGAACACCCGGTAGCTTACCTTAGTCGGAAACTACTGCCCCGTGAAGTGAGCTATGCGGCCATCGAGAAGGAGTGTCTGACAATAGTATGGGCGCTCAAAAAGTTACAACCATATTTGTATGGATGACAGTTTTCCCTCCTAACGGACCATAATCCCCTAGTCTGGCTTATTCGGGTCTCCGGAGACAACGCCAGATTACTGCGGTGGAGTTTAGCCCTACAACCTCTGGACTTCACCATCCACTACAGACCCAGCAAACAAAACAGCAACGCCGATGGACTAAGTCGACAAACAACTCGTACCAACCCCATAAACTTCGGTCATCCCCAAACTGATCCGTTAAGGATCAGACTGTGTATGCCGATCGCGTCGCTGAAAAGGGGAGCCGTGTTACAGAACCCGCCAGCACCAAGAATATGTTATGCAGTATATGTATGTATAATAGTTTCCATGTGAAATGCATCAGTCCACAGGCTGCGCCCCTGGACAAGATATTCTCTTTCTGACCTCCCCCACCTTTGTAATCCCCACAGTAAATATTGGCAGGCTCCGGCCCCCTGCGGCTATTGTAATGTATGTCTGGCCTGCTGTTTTCCTATTGGCCTGCCCTGTGTATCTGTGTTATATATTCTGTGTGCTGTGAATAAAGGGTGTTCTTTAGACTGGAAATACGTAGAGAAGCAGTCAGCTTTTATATGCTCTCATGTAATCAAGAAATTCCTGCCAGTGTCATTCATTCAGAATCTAGCAAAAGCAGAGTGGACCTCCTGAAACACGGGGGGTGCTGAAAGCGGTACTACAGCACAGTAGACCCCGTTACAGGGGGCTACATTCTATTCTATGAGGCGGCTACATTATATTATATGAGAGGGGTTCCTTTATATTCTATGAGGGGGGCTACCCCAACCCCTGCTAAATAATTAAGACATGTACTTCCTTATATTATACCCTGATATTAGCGTGTTTTACCACACAATTGGTGGTCTTGTATTTATTTCTATGTAGCTACCTAGTGGGCCCCAAGAATGATTTTTTCTCGTGGGCTCAAGGTGCTCCAGTCCAATGCTGATGAGAACACAAAACATCCAAATGACCCTGATCTAAAGTTCATATACCCTGGTAATTTTGGCCTGATAACATGCATGGAAGTTGACACAAATGGGTTTCAATGACTACCAAGGGTAACAACCTTACATGTGACCTGTTTGTTTGTAAACAGTGTGTTTTCATAAAAGCTGAGTGAGTTTCTGGGATCGAGACAGACTCTTGAATCTTTCATCCAGCCACTGATGTTTCTGTATTGTGAATCATGGGGAAATCAAAAGAATTGTCAACGGATCTACAAGAAAAGACGGGGGAACTATATAAAACAGGAACGGGATACAAAAAGATATCCAAGGAATTGATAATGTCAGTCAGCAGCGGTCAAACTGTGATTAACAAATGGAAAATCAGGGGCTCTGTAAAAACAAAACTATAGTCAGGTAGACCAACTAAAATGTTGTCCACAACTGTCAGGAAAATTGTTTGGATGCAAACAAAAACCCACAAGAAACATCAACTGAAATACAGGACTCTCTGGAAACTAGCAGTGTGGCTGTTTCAAGATACACAATAAAGAGGTACTTGAAGAAAAATGGGCTGCATGGTCAAGTTGCCATAAAAAAGCCATTCCTGTGCAAATGCCTCAAAGTATCTCGCCTACAATACACAAAACAGCACAAAGACAAGCCTCAACACTTCTGGAGCAAGGTAATTTGGAGTGATGAGACCAAAATTGACCTTTTTTGGCCACAACCATAAACGTTACATTTGGAGAGAGGTCAACAAGGCCAATGATGAAAAGAACACCATTCCTACTTTAAAGCACGGAGGTGGATCACTGATGTTTTGGGCATGTGTGAACTGCAAAAGCACAGGAAACTTGGTCAAAGTTGAAGGAAATACTGGTGGCAAATTTGCACTTAGCAGGCCATAAGCTACGCATGGGCCATACTTGGACGCTCCAACATGACAACTTTCTAAAACATAAGGTCAAGTAGACCTGTCACTGGCTACAGCAGAACAAAGTGAAGGTTCTGGAGTGGCCATCTCAGTATCCTGACCTCAATGTCATTGAGCCTCTCTGGGGAGATCTCAAGTGTGCCCAGGAATTTACAGGAACTGGAGGCTTTTTGCCAAGAAAAGTGGGCAGCTTTACTATCTGAGAAAATAATGAACCTCAACCACAAAAACTTCAAGCTGTCATTGATGTTAGAGGGGACAATACATGGTATTAAGAAATGGGATATGTAAACTGTTTATCATGGTCATTGTTCCTAATTCCATTATAAATCTCACTTCCTCCCTTCCCAATTCCCCACACCCCTCATTATCCTCCTCCACCTGCACCACATTATTGTCCTCTCCCTCACCCCCATCATTGCCTGCTCCACCCCCTCCATCATTGCCTTTTCCCCATCAACCCATCATTTCCCTTTCCACCACCTCTATCATTGCTTTCTCCAGCACCACCCAATCATTGCCCATTCCACCATCTCTATCATTACCTTGTCCCCACCACACCCATCATTGCCCATTTCACCACCACCCACCATTTTCTTATCCTCCTCCACCCCATCATTGCCCTTTTCACCACCATCATTGTCTTTTCCTCTACAACCATCATTCCCTTTTCCACCACCACCCCATCATTGCTCATTCTTCCACCTCAATCATTTCCTCCTCCCCCACCACCCCATCCACCCCTTTCCACCTCGACCATCATTGTCCTTTCCACCACCACCATCATTGCCTTTTCCCCACCATCCGATCATTGCCCTTTCCACCACCTCCATCATTGCCTTCTCGCCCACCACCGGCATCATTGCCCATTCAACCACCTCCATAATTTCCTCCTCACCAACCATCCCCATCATTGCCCTTTCTACCACCACCATCATCCTTTCCATGACCACTATCATTGCATTTTCCCCCACCATCCCCATCATCCTTTCCACCACCTCCATCATTTCCTCCTCCCCATCACCCCAAAATCAATGTCCTTTCCACCACCATTATTGCCTTCTCCCCACCACCCCATCATTGTCCTTTCTACCACCTCCATTACTGCTTTCTCCTCCACCACCTCCATCATTTCATCCTCCCCCACCATTCCCATCATTGCCCTTTCCACGACCACATCATCCTTTCCACCACCACCATCATTGCCTTTTCCCCCACCACCTCCATCATTGCCCATTCCACCACCTCCATCATTTCCTCCTCCCACCACCCCAACATCATTGTCTTTTCCACCACCACCATCATTGCCTTCTCCCCTACCACCCCATCATTGTTCTTTCCACCACCTCCAATATTGCTTTCTCCCCCATCACCCCCATCATTACCCTCTCCTCCACCTACACACACACAAACACACCTCACCATTTACCCCTCTGCACGTTCCCCTGCTACGCACAGACACACACACCACCACTCATCTCTACACACACCCACACAGTCACAGCGCCACTCACCTCTCCACACGCTCTTCCGCAGCTGCAGCATCACCGTCACCAGCAGCTTCCTTTGTCTGGCACAGCTGTCCGCCGAATGATGACGTCATCCAGCCGCGCTGCTGTATAAAAAAAGAAGCACGGCCGGAAGCAGAACGGATCGCTGCAGCTCTGCTCAGCTGCCATTTTCTCTTGTAGGCCCGCCACACATGAGGGCAATCTGGCCAGGAGCCCCCCAGAGCCAGATAAACAGGCCAGATCGCCCTAATTATTAGCCGCCCTGCAGGGGCCCCACTCCACCTCTGGGCCATGGTGCAGCTGCACTGGATGCACATTCGGTATGTCCGAACCTGCCCATATGTAATTGGCCCCATATATTGCTTCATATATAATTGGCCCCATATACTGCTCCATATGTAATTGACCCCATATATTGCTCGAAACTAGAGTTGAGCAAATTTATTCAGGTCCCTGCTTATTTGGCAAGCTATAGCGCTTACCGAATAAGCTTCATTGGGAATCCAGATACATAGAGCGTGCTGGCTGATCAGCGCCACAGCTGCATGGTTCACAGCTGTGTTACAGTCACAACACCAGCATGGAGAGCCCAACAAACGCTCAACTGTACTCCAAATATTAAAAAAATAAATAAAATACTCACCTGTCCTTGCTGGTGGTTGCTCTGCTCTGGACTCCTCAGCGTCTTCCGGCTCTCTGCACTGTGACTGCTCAGTCAGAGAGCGCACATTAGTGATGTCATCGCGCCCTCTGACCTGAACATCACAGAAGATGGAAAACACTGCAGCGCACACCAGGGCCCAGAGCAAGCGGCGGGGGGCCCACTTGTGAACGCTGGCACAGGGCCATCATAGGGCACCGGTGTCCCCGACGAGTGGGCCCCCTCGCCCAGGGCCCCCGCACTTGCCTGGGAACGCCGGCTGCTGATGCCGGCCCTGATTACAATCTCGGCTTAGATCCCTGAAATACGCTGCTTGATATGTTGAATTAAAGGGAACCTGTCACCAGGTTTGGCCGATACCAGTTACAGCCATCGCCTTTCAGGGCGATAAGCCCCCGATCCGACCTGCAAGAGAAGAAAAATAAGTTTGATTATACTCTCCTGTGGTGCAGTCGGTGCCTACCATCTTTTTGCGATGCCGCCCTTCAGCCTGCTTCACAGGCTCCCTGGCATCGCGCTCCTGCGCAGGCGTACTTATCTGCCCTGTTGAGGGTAGAGCAAATTCCTGCAGTGTGCAGGCGCTGGGCCTCTCTGACCTTTATGGGCGCCTGCTTACTGCAGTACTTTGCTCTGCCCTCAACAGGGCAGATCAGTACGCCTGCGCAGGAGCATGATGCCGAGGAGCCTGTATGGATGACACAGGGATGTGTCATCCACATAAAGCAAGCAGGAGGGCACATTGCAAGAAGATGGGAGGCGCTGAACCAAGACCTGCGTCACCGATCGGACTGGACCGCCTGCAGGTACAGTACAGACCAAAAGTTTGGACACACCTTCTCATTTAAAGATTTTTTTTAAATTCACACTGAAGGCATCACAACTATGAATTAACATGTGTGGAATTATATACTTAACAAAAGAGTGTGAAACAACTGAAATATGCCTTATATTCTAGGTTCTTCAAAGTAGCCACCTTTTGCCTTGATGACTGCTTTGCACACTCTTGGCATTCTCTTGATGAGCTTCAAGAGGTAGTCCCCGGGAATGGTCTTCAAACAATCTTGAAGGAGTTCCCAGAGATGCTTAGCACTTGTTGGCCCTTTTGACTTCACTCTGCGGTCCAGCTCACCCCAAACCATCTCGATTGGGTTCAGGTCTGGTGAGTGTGGAGGCCAGGTCATCTGGCGTAGCACGCCATCACTCCCCTTCTTGGTCAAATAGACCTTACACAGCCTGGAGGTGTGTTTGGGGTCATTGTCCTGTTGAAAAATAAATGATGGTCCAACTAAACGCAAACTAGATGAAATAGCATGCCGCTGCAAGATTCTGTGGTAGCCATGCTGGCTCAGTATGCCTTCAATTGTGAATAAATCCCCAACAGTGTCACCAGCAAAACACCCCCACACCATCACACCTCCTCCTCCATGCTTTACATTTTGAACCAGGTATGTAGAGATCATCCGTTCACCTTTTCTGCGTCTCACAAAGACACGGTGGTTGGAACCAAAGATCTCAAATTTGGACTCATCAGACCAAAGCACAGATTTGCACTGGTCTAATGTCCATTACTTGTGTGCTTTAGCCCAAACAAGTCTTACCATGAAGGCCTGCTGCACAAAGTCTCCTCTTGCATAGAATGTATAGAAGGCTAGCACTCGACAATTGTGGGAGTGACGGTGCAAATAAACGGAACCTGTGGTCCTCTCAGTCATAGAATATATAATCACTGCACTCGTACGATGAAGATGCTTGGTTCATGTGAATAATTTTATTGAATAAATGTACAGGTGAAGCGATAAGCACAAAACGTTTCGGCCAACCCGTGGCCTTGATCACTAAATCGCCTTAGGTAGAAATTCCTTCCTTCAAAAGTGTAAATAGTGCTGCTGGAGTGTCAGCCAAAAAATAAAGGTAGGCAAGCCTTAATATTAATGATGCTGTAACCGCCGTAGTGAAGCGGAGATTGGTATATGTACCAATGGCTGTTCGTTTGAGAAACCAGCCAGAGCAAATATTTGATACTTTAGAAGAGTTCAACCAGCAATGTGAGGGAATCAATATAGCTGTTTGTTTGTTGAGCCAGCCAGAGCCGATGTATGATAAGATAGACCAGCGGTGTGAGGGAATCAATACAGATCCGTCCTCTGGCTTCCGTGGATCAAGTGGCCGGTACCAGCGTTGGTGGGCAAGTGGGATGAGCAGACACTAGCCGTGTCAATGCATAGGGTAGCGCTATATATAACTAGGTCAATGTCCTTCGAGCGTGAGAAAAAAATCAGAAAAGTTCCCAGGCTCGAGTTCATATGAGGACAACCAGCAGAGGGCGCCTCACCGCGAATGAAGGTAACTACAGGTCATTGACCTAGTTTCCATTCATTCGCTGGGGTTTTACAGTCAGGAACACAGCTGCATTATAGCAGAGCTCCTGGCTGTAAAAAAAAATTAACCCCTTCCGATGGATTTACATGGTGGGACGTGACAGATCCTCGGAAGGTATGTATATTGTTGGTTTATTATTTTTTCTTTGTCACAGAGTGAGGGTCTTCAGGTGGTTTACCAGAATAATAAAATATTCAAACAACCTGTGTTTTTATTTCATTAAAAGACTTTTTAATAATGTGTTTGTGTTTTTTTTAACCATTTTGTACTATTGGATTAATAATGGATAGGTGTCATAATTGACGCCTCTCCATTATTAATCTGGCTTAATGTCACCTTACAATAGCACGGTGACATTAACCCTTCATTACCGCATATCCCACCGATACACGGGAATGGGAAGAGAGTGGCCAAGTGCCAGAATAGGCGCATCTTCCAGATGTGCCTTTTCTGGGGTGGCTGGGGGCAGATGTTTTTAGCCAGGGGGGGCCAATAACCGTGGACCCTTTCCAGGCTATTAATATCTGCCCTCAGTCACTGACTTTACCACTCTGGCCCACGCCAATTTTTTCCGCCATTTAACCCTTTAATTTAATAGCTAGAACGGCCAAATTTTGCACATACACACTACTAACATTAGTAGTGTGGAATATGCAAAAAAAAATGGGAATATGACATAGTTTACTGTATGTAAACCATGTCTCATATCATGTCGGGTTTAGGAAGGAGATAGCAAAAGCCGGCAATTGAATTACCAGCTTTTAAGCTATCTAGCGCTGTATGAAATAAAAATATATATACATATATGTATCTCACTGACATATATATATATATATATATATATATATACCTATTCTATTTTAAGCTGTCAGTGTGATTTTACTGTACACCGCACTGAATTGCCGGCTTTTCTCTCTAACACCGCTGCGTATTTCTCGCAAGTCACACTGCTGGTCCGTGTTTAATCCGTATTTTTCTGGCTTCCATAGACTTTCATTGGCGATTTTTTTGCGCAATACGTTGACAAACGCAGCATGCTGCGATTTTCTACGGCCGTAGAAAGCCGTATAATACGGATCAGTAAAATACGGCAGATAGGAGCTGGGGCATAGAGGATAATTGGGCTGTGTGTAATGCGTGTTTTACGGACGTATTTTATGCGCTTATACGTCCGTAAAACTCGCTAGTGTGAGGCCGGCCTTATCTGGGGGCCAACAAAGATACCCTCTTTCAACTTTGTATGACTTAATTAACAAAATTTTTTATGTAAAATACTTTGAACCTTCCCTTTCTTGTTGCTCTTTACAAACTTTTTCATTAGTTCTAGTTTGATGTGTAGCGGAGGGAGTAAAATTTTCTTAGACTCAACTAATTGTTAATTGTGTACATTTATTGTATCAGGCTGAAGTGTTTCTCTACCCCGGATATTGCCAGCCTAATAAACCTAATAATACAACCTAATATGAAAAAGTGCATTCGCTTTCATTCTTTTATTGTATTACAATTCTCCACTATTGACACTTGTAAAATAAAAACTAGAGCTAATTTTCAATTTCGGATGTAATTTTCATTTTACGTACCATCAATTCTATACGAATTAGCTACTTTTGTTCAATTTACAATTTTGTTGTTGAACAGCATAATTATTAGGACCACTGTGTCATCCTGAATTTCTAGAATAAATGACAATATATTTCCTAGCTGGTTTTGCTTACTGGGAGGAGCTGAGGACTATATATAATTGCAGAGTGCTGGTGAAGAGATAGAAGAAAGTTCCACCTGTGGCTGTCTCATCTCTGCCTGTCTCATCTCTGGCTGTTTCATCTCTGGCTGTCTCATCTCTCACTGTCTCACCATGATCAGAGCACTCACCCTTTGTCTCCTGACTGCGCTTATCACAGGTACAGTATAGTGAATTATAAATATGGACATGTTAGATGACGTATGACACCTTGTACAACAAGACCTGACTGTTTTGTCTTCTGCAGTGTCCCAGGCTCAGCATTCAGTGACTCTGGAACCATCTGTGATTACGGCATCTCCTGGGCTTAATGTCAGACTGTCCTGTACCCTAGGAGGGGGTCTCACTGTCAGCGCCAATTCGGTGATTTTTATACAACAAAAAATTGGGAACAAACCCACATTCATTCTTAATTATTTAACTCCATCCAACAACAGAAGAGGAGACGGGGTCCCAGCACGATTTGTGGGATCTGCCTCTGGTAATGTTGGCTATCTAGACATTAATGGGGTGCATCCAGAGGATGATGCTGTATATTACTGTGCTACATGGACAGGCAGCCAGTATCACAGTGATGGTAAAGAATGAGGAAGGAACATAAATAATGACAGAGCTGTACACAGAGAGAACGGCCCCTGCTACATACAAGGCATCATTACTAGGAGATGATCACCATCCTGTAATAGACAATAGAAAGTACACCATTTTGATGTCTTGGTTGATAAAACTGTTCTCTAGGGATGAGCAAACCTGAACTGTAAAGTTCAGGGTTCATACCGGACACTTAGTGTCCTGTACCAGACCCTGAACACAGACTTTTTACTGGAAATCAGTTTTACTGTTCGGGTTTGGAAGCCGAAAAAAGTTTATTGAAAGGCTGCAGCCCCGCCAATCAACAATCTTTTAGGCTGTGGGTACTTATGAAGCCATCAAAGCCATATCAAGTATTGGCATGGCTGTGATTGGCTGGCGCACCTTGTGACCCGGCGAGCATAAATTCGGATTCTGCTCTGCTTAACATAGGGACTAGTGATGAGCGAGCATTAAAATGCTCAGGTACTCGTTACAAGAGTCAAGAAAATCGTAATGCTCGGGGGCTTGACCCGAGAAACGAGTATAATGGAAGTCAATGGGAAACGTGAGCATCTTTCTGGCAGCTCCAATAGAGGGTCTACAAATTGCTGAAAACTATGTAATGAGCACTGAAATGGCATGGGAACAGCATGGGGAAAAGCATCTCTGAATCTCAGGTCAATGCTGAGAGCAATGTTATCAGAGTATTACGCTACTTTTACGGACTGACAACAAAACAAACAAATGCATGTAAAGAAGCTGCGGAGACACCATCACGTGTTTCTCAACGCAAGCAGTGAATAGCCAGGCCTTTCCCTGGGAAGGAACAACCACGGGAAGGGCAGCATCCTATGCAGGAAAGCCACCTATGCCAAGCATGGTATCCATCCACAGACAGCTGTTTCGGGGTTTTTGCCCCTCATCAGTGTGGAGTAGGAATCTGGCTATTAGGAGCAGTGCCTAGTAAAAAGGCTATAAAGGCACAGATGATTGGCCTCGGGGAGACCAAAACATCCAACACCGCGGAGACACCATCACGTGTTTCTCAACGCAGTGATTCCAGAACACTGCCCCCATCCCTTATGGGAAATATGCAGATGCATGTAAAGAAGCTGCGGAGACACCATCACGTGTTTCTCAACGCAAGCAGTGAATAGCCAGGCCTTTTCCCGGGAAGGAACAACCACGTGATGGTGTCTCCGCGGTGTTGGATGTTTTGGTCTCCCCGAGGCCAATCATCTGTGCCTTTATAGCCTTTTTACTAGGCACTGCTCCTAATAGCCAGATTCCTACTCCACACTGATGAGGGGCAAAAACCCCGAAACAGCTGTCTGTGGATGGATACCATGCTTGGCATAGGTGGCTTTCCTGCATAGGATGCTGCCCTTCCCGTGGTTGTTCCTTCCCGGGGAAAGGCCTGGCTATTCACTGCTTGCGTTGAGAAACACGTGATGGTGTCTCCGCAGCTTCTTTACATGCATCTGCATATTTACCATAAGGGAAGGGGGCAGTGTTCTGGAATCACTGCGTTGAGAAACACGTGATGGTGTCTCCGCGGTGTTGGATGTTTTGGTCTCCCCGAGGCCAATCATCTGTGCCTTTATAACAAAACAAACAAAATCGCACTTAAATTGGATTTGACTGAAAAAAAAAAAAAGGTTAAAGAAGCATGATAATGAATTGTTTATAAGGCAAAATAAATAAGAGAAAAAAATGCTCCTCCACTCCTTGGGCTAAGTTCACACACACAGTGTTTTTGCTGCATCTTTGCATTGCTTTCAATGGTGAATAAAACATTCCACAGGAAATGTAATCTTATCATTTTAATACCTTATCTGGCCATGTGGTGTGTGAAACATGATCAGACACATTAAAAGTCATTGTTTGTTCAGGGTCATGAGCCGGCCATCACTATTTGTAGAGAGCCATCAGGCGACCCTATTTCTATTGTTAGAGGGCAGCAGGTGTCTTATAGACAGATGAAACCGAGATAGAAATTTTTGGAAAGAAAGCAAATAATTTTACTGTTTAGTGTAAATGGAACAAGGCCTACAAATGAAAGAACACAGTAGTTACAGTCAAATATGCTGGAGGTTCAAATATATTTTGGGTTGCTTTGCTGCCTGTAGCCCTCGGCACCTTGAAATGTAACTGTGAATGGACACAATAAATTTAATTTTACCTGCTTAGATATTCATCTGTATGGCTCATGATCCTTCACTGACCTGCCTCCTATTTTACATGCTGCATAGAATTACGGTTTTAAAAAAAATAAAATTCACATTCATCAGGTAGGCACTATAGCATGATAAGGTGGATAATATGGCTATTTTCATGTTATTTAGAAATATAGTTTTGTTGTTAAAAAAAATTCTTAATCAAAATGGTGCCGGTGGCCGTTTCAAAGGTATGAACTGGGATAAAAACAGGAGTGCATGCAGTGTGTAAGCGCACGTTCACACTGGCCACTGAACAGAAAAAAAAGCCAGAAACATAATGATTAAATACCTTGCAGTAAATAAATAAATAGCATAGTGCATGAAAATAATATACGGTACTTAGTTAACATGTTTTTTGATAAAAAAAAAATGCGTAAGCCATCTCACCATTCCACGGTGACCGTAATTGGGACTGTGAAGAGCAGAAAAAAAAGAATTTGTGATAAATATTGACCTGTCCATTCAAGGACATTTTAGCTATAGTATGAAATCCTGTTTTTCCTGTGTGTGGAATTGCCTTTGTACTGTTTGTTGTGAAACTGCCGCCCACGAAACTGTTTTCTTTTCTTTTCTTTCTTTCCTGTTTTGTCTCTTTGTTTAAACATGAAAAACTTGTATAACCACTAAACCTACTGAGACAACTATATAAAGAAGGGATAGCACATTGAAGGCAGGCGTGCTTCAGAGACTTCCCAGTGATACACTATACAAGACGTGTCTTGTGTATTATTTCTGGTGATTCTCCACTTCCAAAGGCTGCTCCGACTGCGTGTGATCCCGACATTTCCTGGCGCCTGAACAGGGACCCGAGGTCTGTGTATTCCGTCAAGAACACCGGCAGAATACGTACGAAAAGAGAATCTGGGATAATGGACGGCAGATGAACAAAAACCTGGCCAGGTAAGAGACACTGTTAGATCTCTTATATCTGCCCTGCACTGTCCGTAAGATTTTCTGTGTCGTGTTCTTTAGCGGGTAGTTCTAGTAGAGGAGGATACCTATAGCTCGGGTTCTTGAACTATTTAGGAATTGATCACCTCACGGAGTACGGCATTGAATGAGAGTGAATGTGAATAGAAGGTGTGTGGAAGTTGGGAATAGCCCTATAAGCCGCCCAGGGGGTTGAAACAGAAGAAGTGACTGTCCTACTGGGCAACGTGGTTGCGTCCTTTCGGGGAGACCTCCGCGCCTATGTTCAATCTCTGATCCTGTCTTTGACAAAAACCTGGTGACGGATAAGTGTATGATAGTATGAGCCCAGGACAGATAAATTAGCCTGGGACAAGAATACATTGTGTGTGATAGTATAAGCCCAGGACAGATAAATTAGCCTGGGACAAGATACGTTGTATGTTCTTTTTCTTTTTCTGTCTGGTTGCATTTGTGTTGTTTGCTATAGGTGTAGGAATCAGGATTTTCTTACATCAACACAGTTTAAACATCCTAGCTCCTTAGGAAGAAGGTAACGAGGTATTCTCATACCCAAACGCCACCTAGGGCAAGAAAAAGACATCCTAGCTCCTTAGGAAGAAGGTAACGAGGTATTCTCATACCCAAACGCCACCTAGGGCAAGAAAGCTCAGGATAAGAAAATGGGGAATAAGCAAACAAAGTCGGAACCAGAAGAATTAGATATCTATACTATCATAAAGGAGAGAAGTGGTGAAGATGCCACTAAGGGGCTGAAAAAGATTTTTAGTAAGTTTGGAGTTACTAGGGCAGAAGCTTTTAGTAGAAAACTATGGGAAGGAATTCAGGAAAGGAAAAAAGGCATAATCAGAGACAAGAAATGGATAGATCAGATCCAAGCATTGATTGATGTCTCTAGGGTAGCAGAAAATGAGGGATGGACATATAATCAACAGAGTAAAAAGTGGTGTATTAGACCCACAGGCTGTGGAGAAAAACAAAATGTGGAATCTAAAAATACCCCACCCCCATACCTTAACCCACATGCCCCATCTTTTCTCCAAACACCACCTCAAAGTTTAGCCGGACCAGGAGGATGGGTATGTCCGCACTGTGGACAACAAAATCCAGACTGGAAAAATGATTGCCTAGCCTGTGGTACACCTAGACATGGCGCTGTACTTGCCCCTGTTAGGGTAGTACCAAGACCCTTTAGGGAACCTGGTGCTGACGGAGTAATGGGAACTAGATATCACCAAACTCGACAATATTTCCCTTGGTCCCCCGCTGAAGGCATGTCTCTCTTGCATAACGCACCAGATCCCACCCAGTGTCCAGTTAGATTTGCACAATATATACAGCAAATTATGCAGACTCACGCTGGAGTTTGGGCAGATGGAGAAGAATTATGTAGAATGAAAATGACTCCTGGACTCTTCCAGGAGCTATTAGCGAATCTACAGGTACATAGGCCCCAAGCAGGAGATGGTGCCTTACAAACGATAGAATCAGGTACACAATTTGTAGATCACTTAATGGTTTTCATGATGGAGAGACAGAGGCAGAGAGGAACAACGGGAGTGGTGGCTCAGAAATCTGGACAATCAGTAGACGAATATTATCTAAGTGTAGAAAATAATTTCAGAGATGAAGGCATGGATCTAACCGCTCCAGGAATGATGAGGTTAGTTACAAAAACCTTTATAGATGGATTGTCTCCAAAAGTGAAGGAAAAGCTTAAGGCCGCAACCCCTGATTGGAGAACCTTGGGAGACCCACACCTGGCTAGACAGAAAGCTGTAGGGATAGAAATGGACTTAAGAGAAAATTCTAAGCCAGTAAGAATTGCACAGGCTAATACTGGCTCTGCTAATCAAAAGTTTACTTGTCATTACTGTAAGAAGCCAGGACATTTCCAAAGGGAATGTAGGAAGAGAAAAGCAGATATAGATTCAGGAACCTTTGTACCCAAAAATAGGATAAATAACCCAGTGCCTGATCAAACAGACAGCTCAGAATGACTGAAAGTTATGCAGGTCTCTCTTCCTTCTAGAAGACCAATAATACAAGTTGAAGTTGAGGGTAAAAATGTACCTTTTCTGATAGATACGGGAGCAACATCCTCCATTTTAAATCAGGACTTTTTACCATATCCTGACAATATATCCTCAAAGGTTACATATGCAGAAGGGTATGATGGTAAAATTCAGGCGTTGCCCTTTACAAATCCTTTAAATGTGAGCTTTGGCCCTAAAACTTTTGTATCCAAATTTTTATTTGCTAAAGGTGCACCTACCTGCTTGTTGGGTACTGATGTCTTAAGTAAAATGCATGCAAACATCCATTTTAGAGAAGATGGCACAGTTATGCTGACCATCCCTGAAGATGGAGAAACTCTGGAACCATATGTTAGAATACAGGCAATGGAGGATTTTCCCGAAATTTACACTCAACAAGCAAAAATTGACTTGTCTCGGGTTCCTGACAGCCTATGGGCAAAAGGAGACACTGATGTAGGATTTTTATCAGTAGCTCCTATACTGTTAGAAACTGCCCCGGGAACCATATTACCTCAGCTTAGGCAATACCCCATCAGCGCCCAGCAAGAACAGGCGATTTCTCAACAAATTCAGGATTATGTGTTACAAGGTGTTTTGGTAGAAATCAGGTCACCCGCCAATACACCCTTATATCCTGTTAAAAAGAAAGTGTCCTCCAAAGAAACTATGGTGAAATATCGCATGGTGCACGACTTACGGGAAATCAATAAGGTTTTTTGCACCGGTCACCCCTGTGGTACCGAATCCTCATACCTTACTGTCTCAAATTCCCAGCACTGCTGCATATTTTACGGTAATTGACTTATCAAACGCATTTTTTTCTGTGCCACTACATAAGAACTGTTGGCATTTGTTTGCCTTTACATTCAAGGGTAAACAATTAGCATGGACAAGATTGCCACAAGGTATGGTACACTCACCAACTTTGTACTCTGAAGCAATGCAGACCGTGCTAAAAAAATTTCATCCCAGAACCAGGAGTAGTCATTCTACAGTATGTAGATGACTTACTTATTTGTTGCCCTGATGAGCAGACGGCAGTTACCTCAACTGTTAATTTCTTAATTTTCCTAGCGCAAGAAGGCTGTAAAGTAAATAGACAGAAACTCCAGGCTTGTCAACAAACAGTCGTGTTTTTAGGTCACTGCATATCACAGGGCATCAGACACCTCACACCTCAACGTACGGAAGCCATACGTAACATGCTTGAACCCAGGAATCACAAACAGCTGCGTGCTTTCCTAGGTATTGTTTCACACTGTAGACAGTGGATCATACATGCAAGTCAACTCATGCAGCCTTTATATGACTGTATTGCCAACACACCATATTCACTCAGTGAAGAGGCTAAACAGTCATTTTCCTCTTTGAAAACAGCACTGGTATCAGCTCCGGCTTTGGGACTCCCAGACTACACTAAACCTTTTCAATTGATGGCAGCTGAGATATCCTCACATGCTACAGGGGTGCTCACACAAAAACATGGAAACAAACAGAGACCTGTGGCATACATATCAGCTCATCTGGACCCTGTAGCTAGAGCCGCACCTTCTTGTGTAAAGGCCCCTTCACATTTAGCGACGCTGCAGCGATACCGACAACGATCCGGATCGCTGCAGCGTCGCTGTTTGGTCGCTGGAGAGCTGTCACACAGACAGCTCTCCAGCGACCAACGATGCCGGTAACCAGGGTAAACATCGGGTAACTAAGCGCAGGGCCGCGCTTAGTAACCCGATGTTTACCCTGGATACCATGCTAAAAGTTAAAAAAAACAAACACTAGATACTTACCTACCGCTGTCTGTCCTCCAGCGCTGCGCTCTGCTTCTCTGCTCTCCTCCTGTACTGTCTGTGAGCCGGAAAGCAGAGCGGTGACGTCACCGCTCTGCTTTCCGGCTCACAGACAGTACAGGAGGAGTGCAGAGCACAGCGCTGGAGGACAGACAGCGTTAGGTAAGTATGTAGTGTTTGTTTTTTTTAACTTTTAGCATGGTATCCAGGGTAAACATCGGGTTACTAAGCGCGGCCCTGCGCTTAGTTACCCGATGTTTACCATGGTTACCAGTGAAGACATCGCTGGATCGGTGTCACACACGCCGATCCAGCGATGTCTCCAGGGAGCCAACGACGAAATAAAGTTCTGGACTTTATTCAGCGACCAACGATCTCCCAGCAGGGGCCTGATCGTTGGTCGCTGTCACACAGAACGATTTCATTAACGATATCGTTGCTACGTCACAAATAGCAACGATATCGTTAACAATATCGTTATGTGTGAAGGTACCTTAAGAGTAGTAGCCGCAATTTCACTGTTATTAGATAAAGCTTCTGAGATTGTTCTTGATCACCCACTTCTAGTTCAGACCACTCATGATGTACATGGCATTCTTAACCAGGTCCAACCTAAACATATTTCAATGGCCAGACACCTCCGTCTCCAATGTTCCCTACTACTGCCGCCCAACATTTCCTTTGCCAGGATTCAGACTCTTAATCTCGCGTCTTTGCTCCCTTTAGAGTCTGAGGGGGGTACCATACCTGAGGAAACTGCAACTGCACTCTCCAACTCCTTTGACCCATCAAAGTCAATGCATGATTGTGTACAATTAATGGAACAAGAGACTCAGGGCTTATGTAATGTACGTGACAAGCCACTCTGTAATGCTACATTTGAACTTTTCATAGATGGCAGTAGATATGCAGATATGAATGGACAATTTCATACAGGTTATGCGGTAGTAACTCAGCATGAAGTGCTGAAAGCAGAACCTCTCCCTGCTAATCAGTCTGCACAAGAAGCAGAACTTACGGCATTAGTTGAAGCTCTAAAAATAGCCAAAGATCAGACAGCAAACATATACACTGATTCTAGATATGCACATGGCATTATTTTCGATTTTGGCGTAATATGGAGAGCCAGAGGTTATATGACTGCTTCAGGCCAACCTGTTAAACATGCCTCCCTCATTAGACAGATTCTGGAGGCAGCACAAGAAACTAAAGAAATAGCGGTGATAAAGGTAGCTGCACATGTGAGACTCGACACCGAGGAAGCCAGGGGTAACGATAAAGCCGATAAGGCAGCAAAACAGGCAGCACGTAAACCCTTACATCATGCCCACACACTAGATAGCTCTGAAGATGATGAGGAAAGATTGAAGGAAGCTCAGAAACAGGTAGACGACGAAGAACGAGGGCAGTGGCAGAAAAAAGGGGCAGAAAATCAGCAAGGATTATGGAAAAAAGGAACTTTGTTGTGTTTACCCAGAGCCTGGTACCCCGCAGTGGCAAGTGACCTCCACCTACCCACGCATGTGTCGGCAAATGGTATGACGCTCAAGGTAAAAGAAAGGTGGTTGGCTCCAGGTTTTGGTAATTTTGCTCGGAACATGTGTGCTGCATGCGCTATATGCCTGGCACACAATCCAGGTCAGGCCATTAAAACCCCAACCAAGCATCATGTAAGACCACTGTATCCCTTTCAAAGACTCCAGATCGACTACATCCAACTTCCTAGGTACAATGGATACGAATATGTGCTTGTGTGTGTGGACATGTTCTCAGGGTGGCCAGAGGCTTATCCAGTTCGTAGAGCCTCAGCAAAAACTACTGCCATTAAAATAGCACATGAACTGATACCCCGTTACGGCATGCCTGAGGTGATCGAGTCAGATAGGGGTACCCATTTTACTGGGGAAATATTCCAGAATGTTATGAAAATGTTGGGAGTAGAAAACCAGTTTCACACTCCATATCATCCATAGAGTTCAGGTAAAGTGGAAAGATTAAATGGGACAATAAAATTAAAAATCCAGAAGGCCATGGCAGACACAGGAAAGCCTTGGACCGAGTGTCTACCACTTGCCCTGTATTCCATCCGAAACACCCCAAGGGGGAAGGCTAAGCTGTCACCACATGAGATTCTTTTTGGTAGAGCAGCAAATTTGGGTTGTTATTTTCCACAACAACTGATGTTGAATACTGAGACTTTAACTGCTTATGTACAAGAATTACAAAAACGTTTAACTAAAGTGCATTCGCAAGTTTTTGCTTCCCTTCCAGATCCAGAAAATCTCGAAGGAGGCCACAAGTTGGAACCTGGTGATCAAGTCTACGTGAAAAGACACACCAGAAAGACTCTGGAACCGAGATTTGACGGACCTTTCCAAGTCCTGTTAACAACTCCAACAGCAGTCAAGCTTGAAGGAAAGGCATCATGGATACATGCAAGCCATTGCAAAAAAGCAGTATAAGACTCATGATATTGATGTTAATAATGTTAACACAGATGTGGGATAAATTAGTTAGAGCCACGGATTATCTAGATGATCAGATTTGGGATATATTGGACATATTAAATACTAGTATAGCTGTACAGAATCAGCTTATAATAGTCACTAACCAACATACCCTGGTATTGGATTACCTAACTGCCTCACAAGGGGGTATGTGTCAAATCATCGGACCCACCTGCTGTCATTATATAGACCCGAATAGTACTATGAGTATGAGATTTAAATTAAAAGACGTACAACGACTCAGGGATCAGTATGACAAAGACAATGACCAAAATAAGGATAGCTGGTGGTCAGATACCTTTTCTTTTCTTAACCCGGCCAATTGGTTCAGAGGGATCGGTGGGTGGGTTACCGGGATTATGCAAAGCCTAATACATACAGTTATGGTTATTGTAATTATATATGTATTGTTCAAGGTTGTACTCAAGGGTATCTCGGTATGCACAAATAAATTTTGTGTAATGGATGCGAGAATATAAAGTTTTTTTTTTGTAATATCACAAAAAGAATGACTAAAATGATCGACAAGGTTTTGAATGGAATATGTCAAAGGGGGGATTGTGAAGAGCAGAAAAAAAAAGAATTTGTGATAAATATTGACCTGTCCATTCAAGGACATTTTAGCTATAGTATGAAATCCTGTTTTTCCTGTCTGTGGAATTGCCTTTGTACTGTTTGTTGTGAAACTGCCGCCCACGAAACTGTTTTCTTTCCTTTTCTTTCTTTCCTGTTTTGTCTCTTTGTTTAAACATGCAAAACTTGTATAACCACTAAACCTACTGAGACAACTATATAAAGAAGGGATAGCACATTGAAGGCAGGCGTGCTTCAGAGACTTCCCAGTGATACACTATACAAGACGTGTCTTGTGTATTATTTCTGGTGATTCTCCACTTCCAAAGGCTGCTCCGACTGAGTGTGATCCCGACAGGACATTCCTAACTGTAATATTAAAAACCTTACCGTTTGTCAAGTGACATGCATGTGGATAAGGACTGAGAAGGACTGAGCCCAGCTAGTGGACACACAGCCATGGAAGACCACATCAATTATGCCTAGCTCACAGTAAAGGCAGGCCACACCTTTACATGCACAAAATGCAAACAGACAGAAGAAAAACAAAGGTATGAACTGGGACATAAACTGGTGTGCATGCAGCATGAAAGTGCAAGTTCACACTAGCCATTGAACAGAAAAAAACAAAAACAGAAACATAATGATTAAATACCCTGTAGTAATTGAATAAGTAGCATAGAGCTTGAAAATAATATACGGTACTTAGCATGTTTTTTGATAAAAAAAAATGCGTAAGCCATTCCACCACTCCACGGTGACTGTAATTGGGACAGTCCTAACTCTAACATTAAAAACTTTACTGTTTGTCAAGTGAGCTGCATGTGGATAAGGGCTGAAAAGGACTAGTGGACACACAGCCTAAAGGTACCGTCACATTTAGCGACGCTGCAGCGATCAAGACAACGATGCCGATCGCTGCAGCGGCGCTGTATGGTTGCTGGAGAGCTGTCACACAGACAGCTCTCCAGCGACCAACTATGCCGGTCCCCGGGTAACCAGGGTAAACATCGGGTTACTAAGCGCCAGGCCGCGCTTAGTAACCCGATGTTTACCCTGGTTACCAGTGGTAAATGTAAAAAAAAAAAAAAACACTACATACTTACATTCCGGTGTCTGTGGCGTACCCCGGCGTTCTGCTTCCCTGCACTGTAAGCGCCGGCCTTAAAACAGAGCGGTGACGTCACCGCTGTGCTCTGCTTTACGGCCAGCCGGCTCTGACACAGTGCAGGACTGCAGAATGCCGGGGGACGCTACAGACACCGGAATGTAAGTATGTAGTGTTTTTTTTTTTTTTTTACATTTACACTGGTAGCCGGGGTAAACATCGGGTTACTAAGCGCGGCCCTGCGCTTAGTAACCCGATGTTTACCCTGGTTACCAATGAAGACATCGCTGAATCGGCGTCACACACGCCGATTCAGCGATGTCTGTGGGAGATCCAGCGACAAAATAAAGTTCTGGACTTTCTGCTCCGACCAACGATGTCACAGCAGGATCCAGATCGCTGCTGCGTGTCAAACACAACGATATCGCTATCCAGGACACAGCAACATCACGGATCGCTAGCGATATCGTTAAGTTGGTCAGTGTGAAGGTACCTTAAGGCTTCTTTCACACTTCCGTCAGTAGTTGCCCGTCATGAAGCGTCGGCGCGACGTACCGACAAAAGTCTTTGCTTTCACATTTCCGTCTGCGTTGCCGGGCAGGAAAGAGTCAGAGAGAGACATTTTCTGTTGGGCATGCGCAGACGGGAAAACTGGATGCGACGTACAGAAAAACGTTCAGGGGACGCAATCCAACGCAATCCAGTGCACGACGGACGCAACGTGTGGCCATACGTCGCGATCCGTCGGCAATAAGTCTATGGGAAAATGCAGGATTCTGCACATTTTTTTGCAGGATCCTGCATTTTCAAAAATCGACGGATTGCGACGTGACACAAAAGACGGAAATGTGAAAGGAGCCATAGGAGACCACATTAATATAACGCCCAGCTCAAAGGAAAGGCAGGTGTCAATCTGCAGCTATGCAGGTAACTGCAAACTCCACTAGATGGCAATAAAGTGGAAGGATGGTACCAAGTCTGCAAGAACAGACCTGCAGTGCTGCAACAAAGCTACCACCAGGTGGCAGCAGAATGGTAAAACAAGCCAAGTCAAAACCTAGACCATCACGCAGTACAAAGGGAAAAAACAAGCATAGAGTCAGCGGAGAGCCAGGGGGCCAATACCAGACAAAAGGCAGAAGTACCAGGGACCAGAGACAAAGATAAGTCAGAGTCAAAGCCCAGTCAAAAACAGGGAAATCCAAAAGCAATCAGGAAACACTAAGAGGGGATGGGCAGAGAGGGAGGAATGTACACGGGCAAGATTAGAAAGCACAGCAGGACAAATCAGGGTACTACCAGAGTCAGATACTCATGCCGTAGGCAGAAACTATAACTGACATGACCTGCAGGATGCAGTAGGAAGAAATAGCAGACCTGAACCCAAAACGAAGCCAGGCAAAGTTAACCCTTGACATGATCAGCCCGGCAAAGGGGCAGACAGCATTCAAAGCCCGGACTGGATCATGACAGCAGGCCACACCTTTATATGCACAAGATGCAAATAGACAGAAAAAAAACAAAGACTGTAATTGGGACAGTCCTAACTCTAGTATTGAAAACCTTACCATTTGTCAAGTGACATGCATGTAGACAAGGGCTGAGAAGAACTGCACCCAACTAGTGGACACGCAGCCATGGGAGACCACATTAATATAATGCCTAGATCAAAGGAAAGGCTGGACACTCCTTTATATGCACAAGATGCAAACAGACGGTGCCATTTTGCTAGAGAAAACAAACAAATTAGGTTCCATCAAAAAGGTGCCGGCGGTGACTATGCAGTAGCATCTATTGGAACATGATAGATGCTGCTACGTAGGTGCTGCCACCAGCGTCATTTTGGTAGAGAAAACAAAATTAGGCTCCATCAAGATGGCACCAGCGGCATACTGACAGATGCTATTGCGCCGTCCCCGCCAATGTAATTTTTTCTTTAGCAATATTGTGCTGGCGGCACCTGCGCAGTAGTATCTATCGGAGCGTAATATATGCTACTGCGCAGGCGTGGCCTCCAATGCCATTTTGATTAAGACTTTTTTTTTACAACAAAACTATATTCCTAAATAACATGAAAACAGCCATATTATCCACCTTATCGTGCTACAGCACAGGCGCCTGCCTAAAGAATGCAAATTTTAAAAAAAAATGTAAAGGGCAAAAAATAAATAATAAAGGGCAGGTCACTGATGGATCAGTGACCTGTCATATGCCATACAGATGAATATCTAAGCAGAGCACCACATAAAGACCCCCCCCCCACCCCACAATCCTCCCGAAGCACAAGAATCTCATTAAATGAAAACTACAAATAAACATTAACGCCTTCCCGACCTGTGACACAGCGTATGCGTCATGAAAGTCGGTGCCAATCCGACCTGTGACGCATATGCTGTGTCACAGAAAGATCGCGTCCCTGCAGATCGGGTGAAAGGGTTAACTCCAATTTCACCCGATCTGCAGGGACAGGGAGAGTGGTAGTACAGCCCGGGGGGGTGGCTTCACCCCCCCGTGGCTACAATCGCTCTGATTGGCTGTTGAAAGTGAAACTGCCAATCAGAGCGATTTGTAATATTTCACCTATTAAAACTGGTGAAATATTACAATCCAGCCATGGCCGATGATGCAATATCATGAGCCATGGCTAGAAAAACTGGTCTGCACCCCCCCACCACCGATCTCCCCCCCAGTCCTCCGATCAGTCCTGTACGCAGCTCCGCTCCCCTCTGTCCTCCTGTCCACTCCCCCGTGCTCCAATCCACCCCCCTGCACTCCGATCCACCCCATCGGTGCTCCAATCCACCCCCCGTGCTCCGATCCACCCCCGCGCTCCGATCCACCCCGCCATGCTCCGATCCACCCCCCCATGCTCCGATCCACCCCCCCGTGCTCCTCCCCACCCCATCATACTTACCGAGCCTCCCAGGGTCCGTCCGTCTTCTCCATGGGCGCCGCCATCTTACAAAATGGCGGGCGCATGCAGCCGGGCGGCAGATTCGTTTCAAGTGCATTTTGATCACTGTGATAAAACCTATCACAGTGATCAAAATAAAAAAAATACTAAATGACCCCCCCCCCTATGACCCCCAAAATAATTTTTTTTTTTTCCCCACTAAGGTTGGGGTAAGAACTAGGGTTAGGGTTAGTGTTTCAGTATGTGCACACGTATTCTGGTCCTCTGCGGATTATTCCGCAGCGGATTTGATAAATCCGCAGTGCTAAACCGCTGCGGATTTATTACGGATTTACCGCGGTTTTTCTGCGCATTTCGCTGCGGTTTTACAACTGCAGTTTACTATTGGAGCAGTTGTAAAACCGCTGCGGAATCCGCAGAAAGAAGTGACATGCTGCGGAATGTAAACCCCTGCGTTTCCGTGAAGTTTTTCCGCATGTGTACAGCGATTTTTGTTTCCCATAGGTTTACATTGAACTGTAAACTCGTGGGAAACTGCTGCGGATCCGCAGCGTTTTCTGCAGTGTGTGCACATACCGTTAGAATTAGGCTATGTGCACACTGTGCGGATTTGGCTGCGGATCCGCAGCGGATTGGCCGCTGCGGATTCGCAGCAGTGTTCCATCAGGTTTACAGTACCAAGTAAACCTATGGAAAACCAAATCCGCTGTGCCCATGGTGCGGAAAATACTGTGTGGAAACGCTGCGTTGTATTTTCCGCAGCATGTCAATTCTTTGTGCGGATTCCGCAGCGTTTTACACCTGTTCCTCAATAGGAATCCGCAGGTGAAATCCACACAAAAAACACTGGAAATCCGCGGTAAATCCACAGGTAAAACGCAGTGCCTTTTACCCATGGATTATTCAAAATGGTGCTGAAAAATCTCACTTAAATCCGCAACGTGGGCACATAGCCTTAGGGTTAGGGTTGGAATTAGGGTTGTGGTTAGGGTTGTGATTAGGGTTATGGCTACAGTTGGGATTAGGGTTAGGGGTGTGGGGGGGTTAGTGTTGGAGGTAGAATTGAGGGGTTTCCACTGTTTAGGCACATCAGGGGTCTCCAAACGCAACATGGCGCCACCATTGATTCCAGCCAATCTTGTATTCAAAAAGTCAAATGGTGCTCCCTCACTTCCGAGCCCCGACACGTGCCCAAACAGTGGTTTACCCCCACTTATGGGGTACCAGCATACTCAGGACAAACTGCGCAACAATTATTGGGGTCCAATTTCTCCTGATACCCTTGTGAAAATAAAAAATTGCTTGCTAAAATATCATTTTGAGGAAAGAAAAATGATGTTTTATTTTCACGGCTCTGCGTTGTAAACGTCTGTGAAGCACTTGGGGGTTCAAAGTGCACACCACATATCTAGATAAGTTCCTTTCGGGGTCTAGTTTCTAAAATGGGGTCACTTGTGGGGGATTTCTACTGTTTAGCCACATCAGGGTCTCTGCAAACGCAACGTGACGCCCACAGAGCATTCCATCAAAGTCTACATTTCAAAACGTCACTACTTCACTTCCGAGCCCCGGCATGTGCCCAAACAGTGGTTTACCCCCACATATGGGGTATCACCGTACTCATGAGAAACTGGACAACAACTATTGGGGTCAAATTTCTCCTGTTACCCTGGGGAAAATTAAAAAATTCTGGGTTAAAAATTATTTTTGAGGAAAGAAAACGTATTTATTATTTTCACTACTCTGCGTTATAAACTTCTGTGAAGCACTTGGGGGTTCAAAGTGCTCACTACACATCTAGATAAGTTCCTTTCGTGGTCTAGTTTCCAAAATGGGGTCACTTGTGGGGGGTTTCTACTGTTTAGCCACATCAGGGGCTCTGCAAATGCAACGTGACGCCCACAGAGCATTCCATCAAAGTCTGCATTTCAAAACATCACTACTTCCCTTCCAAACCCCGACGTGTGCCCAAACAGTGGTTTACCCCCACATATGGGGTATCAGCGTACTCAGGAGAAACTGAACAACAACTTTTGGGGTCAAATTTCTCCTGTTACCCTTGGGAAAATAAAAAATTGTGGGCTAAAAAATCATTTTTGAGAAAAGAATTTTTTTTTCTCATGGCTCTGCGTTATAAACGTCTGTGAAGCACTTGGGGGTTCAAAGTGCTCACCACACATCTAGATTAGTTCCTTTGGAGGTCTAGTTTCCAAAATGGTGTCATTTGTGGGGGATCTCCAATGTTTAGGCACACAGGGGCTCTCCAAACGCGACATGGTGTCCACTAATGATTGGAGCTAATTTTCCATTTAAAAAGCCAAATGGCGTGCCTTCCCTTCCGAGCCCTGCCATGCGCCCAAAGAGTGGTTCACCCCCACATATGGGGTATCAGCGTACTCAGGACTAACTGGACAACAACATTTGGGGTCCAATTTCTCCTATTACCCATGGCAAAATAGGAAATTCCAGGCTAAAAATAATTTTTGAGGAAAGATAAATTATTTTTTATTTTCATGGCTCTGCGTTATAAACTTCTGTGAAGCACCTGGGGGTTTAAAGTGCTCAATATGCATCTAGATAAGTTCCTTGGGGGGTCTAGTTTCCAAAATGGGGTCACTTGTGGGGGAGTTCCAATGTTTAGGCACACAGGGGCTCTCCAAACGCGACATGGTGTCCGCTAACAATTGGAGCTAATTTTCCATTCAAAAAGTCAAATGGCGCGCCTTCCCTTCCAAGCCCTGCCGTGTGCCCAAACAGTGGTTTACCCCCACATATGATGTATCGGCATACTCAGGAGAAATTGCACAACACATTTTAGGATCCATTTTATCCTATTACCCATGTGAAAATGAAATAAGTGAGGCAAAAAGAAATTTTTTGTGAAAAAAAAGTACTTTTTCATTTTTACGGATCAATTTGTGAAGCACCTGAGGGTTTAAAGTGCTCAATATGCATCTAGATAAGTTCCTTGGGGGGTCTAGTTTCCAAAATGGGGTCACTTGTGGGGGAGCTCCAATGTTTAGGCACACAGGGGCTCTCCAAACGCGACATGGTGTCCGCTAACGATGGAGATAATTTTTCATTCAAAAAGTCAAATGGCGCTCCTTCCCTTCTGAGCCTTACCATGTGCCCAAACAGTGGTTTACCCCCACATGTGAGGTATCGTTGTACTCAGGAGAAATTTTCCAACAAATTTTAGGATCCATTTTATCCTGTTGCCCATGTGAAAATGGAAAAATTGAGGCTAAAAATTTTTTTTGTAAAAAAAAAGTACTTTTTCATTTTTACGGATCAATTTGTGAAGCACCTGAGGGTTTAAAGTGCTCACTATGCATCTAGATAAGTTCCTTGGGGCGTCTAGTTTCCAAAATGGGGTCACTTGTGGGGGAGCTCCAATTTTTAGGCACACGGGGGCTCTCCACACGTGACATGGTGTCCGCTAAAGAGTGGAGCCAATTTTTCATTCAAAAAGTCAAATGGCGCTCCTTCCCTTCCAAGCCCTGCCGTGCGCCCAAACAGTGGTTTACCTCCAAATATGAGGTATCAGCGTACTCAGGACAAAAAGGACAACAATTTTCGTGGTTCAGTTTCTCCTTTTACCATTGGGAAAATAAAAAAATTGTTGCTAAAAGATCATTTTTGTGACTAAAAAGTTAAATGTTCATTTTTTCCTTCCATGTGGCTTCTGCTGCTGTCAAGCACCTGAAGGGTTAATAAACTTCTTGAATGTGGTTTTGTGCACCTTGAGGGGTGCTGTTTTTAGTAAGGTGTCACTTTTGGGTATTTTCAGCCATATAGACCCCTCAAACTGACTTCAAATGTGAGGTGGTCAATAAAAAAAATGGTTTTGTAAATTTAGTTGTAAAAATGAGAAATCGCTGGTCAAATTTTAACCCTTATAACTTCCTAGCAAAAAAAAATTTAGTTTCCAAAATTGTGCTGATGTAAAGTAGACATGTGGGAAATGTTATTTATTAACTATTTTGTGTCACATAACTCTCTAGTTTAACAGAATAAAAATTAAAAATGTGAAAATTGCGAAATTTTCAAAATTTTCGCCAAATTTCCATTTTTATCACAAATAAACGCATAATTTATTGACCTAAATTTACCACTAACATGAACCCCAATATGTCATGAAAAAACGGTCTCAGAACCGCTAGGATCCGTTGAAGCATTCCTGAGTTATTACCTCATAAAAGGACACTGGTCAGAATTGCAAAAAACGGCCAGGTCATTAAGGTCAAAATAGGCTGGGTCATGAAGGGGTTAAACAACAACCCCAAGATGGATTTCAACAACCAGGTATCATGTTAGTTAGTATAACGATGCCAACCTGACACTGTCTGTAGTTTACGGAGCAAAATCCTGCTGACAGGTTCATTTTTGGAGGGTTTTTAGGCCCAACTGTAGCACGCTAAATGGCATATAAAATTTCAGAGCTCAAAAAAAAAAGGCTGTATTACAGTGCCAGGCAAATTTGCACACCTTAGATGAACGTATCAGACTGCAGTAATGGTATTGAGATCCAACCAAGTCTGGCCGTAAGCTTTGTCGCACAATTGCTGCAGTAAAAATGGTGTATTATATTTTCCTACTCAGTACAATTTGCAGGATTAAGAGCAAAAACAATATTATTAGCCATGATAAGAGGTTTTGGTAAGAGGTGAAAGCTGCAGCATTAAGGACGTGCATTTCACCTGATCCTGTCCTACACGATCCCTACAACACATTCTCTCCCTAAGTGCTGCTAACAGTACTGTTAATATGTATTATAATTACTAAGAAGGACTGTTGTTGTACTTCACAGAAATATAGATGTGGTTGAATCCCTAGCTAACACGTAGCTACAATTCTGTCGCTCTTTCAGCAGCACCTATCCCTGCTCTGCTTGTTTCTGTGGTACAGTGTGCCAAGCATGGCATCACGGTTCTTAAATAGACCTGATAACTCTATGCGGCCAGCCAATCACAGTAATGCCACCACAAAGATGGCTACAGCATTACAGTGACTGGCAGGCATTCCCCACATGTTCATTGGCTGTCTAAAAAGCGCCAAACATGCGGGGCAGGGACTCGAGAACCAACTCGAGCATTTAAAAAATACTCGCCGAGTAACGAGCATCCAGAGCACACTGATGCTCATCACTGGTAGGGACAGAACACAGCTGGAATGAAGAACAGTATTAGGCTTTTTGTTTGTGCACTATTACAAAAAGCTCTGTGTTTTCTTTGCACCCGTATCTGTGGGACTAGTGTACCCACAACCAATTTTTTCTAGTCTGCACCTGTGTCTGTGGGAGTAGTGTGCGTAAAAACAAATTGTTCAACTCTGCACTCATGTCTGTGAGAGTAGTGTGCATGAAAACATTGTTCCACTCTTCACCGGTGTCTGTGGAAGTCGTATGCGTAAAATTGTTATACTCTGCACCCGTGTCTGTGTGAGTAGTGTACAACACCTAATAATATCCCCAATAAATGGCCATGAAGAACTATATATAAATACACCAAAAAAGACTACCTTCACATAAGGGCCAGTAATAAAATATAACTTTTATTAATAAACAATAAATGTTAAAAAAAATTACATTGGTGAGAGAACACCTAAGACACAGGATAAAAGGTGGGTAGTCCAGAGAGGCTCCAAAAGTAGCAGTCAATACACAACGAATTAAACATATCCCGACATGTGTCAATGTGCAAGTAATCATGTACCAATATATAGCAATATACAACAATTTATACAAGGGTAGACAATAAGTACGACATGATAGGTATAGTTACCAAATAGGAGCGCTCCTTGGTGGGTCCCAAGGAGCGCTCCTATTTGGTAACTATACCTATCATATCGTGCTTATTGTCTACCCTTGTATAAATTGTTGTATATTGCTATAGGTACATGATTACTTGCACATTGACACATGTCGGGATATGTTTAATTCGTTGTGTATTGACTGCTACTTTTGGAGCCTCTCTGGACTACCCACCTTTTGTCCTGTGTCTTAGGTGTTCTCTCACTAATGTACCGTATATACTCGAGTATAAGCTGACCCGAGTATAAGCCGTCCCCCCTAATTTTGCCACAAAAAACTGGGAAAACTTATTGACTCGAGTATAAACCTAGGGTGGAAAATGCAGCAGCTACCGGTGAATTTCAAAAATAAAAATAGATGCTCCAAACCGTTCATTATTGCCCCATAAGATGCTCCATATAAAGCTGTGGCATATATAATGCTCCATACTGTTCATTATTGCCTCATAGATGTGCCATATAAAGCTGTGCCATATAGTGCTCTGCACCGTTCATTATTGCCCCATATATGTGCCATATAAAGCTGTGCCATATAGTGCTCTGCACCGTTCATTATGGTCCCATAGCTTTGCCATAGAAAGCTCTGCCATATAGTGCTCTGCACTGTTCATTATTGCCCCATAGCTGTGCCATATAGTGCTCTGCACCGTTCATTATTGCCCCATAGCTGTGCCATATAGTGCTCTGCACCGTTCATTATTGCCCCATAGATGTGCCATATAGTGCTCTGCACCGTTCATTCCTGCCCCATAGCTGCCATATAGTGCTCTGCACCGTTCATTATTGCCCCATAGCTGCCATATAGTGCTCTGCGCCGTTCATTATTGCCCCATAGCTGCCATATAGTGCTCTGCGCCGTTCATTATTGCCCCATAGATGTGCCATATAGTGCTCTGCACCGTTCATTCCTGCCCCATAGATGTGTCATATAGTGCTCTGCACCGTTCATTATTGCCCCGTAGCTGCCATATAGTGCTCTGCGCCGTTCATTCCTACCCCATAGCTGCCATATAGTGCTCTGCGCCGTTCATTCCTGCACCATAGCTGCCATATAATGCTCTGCGCCGTTCATTCCTGCCCCATAGCTGTGCCATAGAAAGCTGTGCCATTGCTGCTGCTGCAATAAAAAAAAAAATGCCATACTCACCTCGCTGCTTGCAGCTCCTCAGCGTCCCGGCATCTCTCTGCACTGACTGATCAGGCAGAGGGCGCCGCGCACACTATATGCGTCATCGCGCCCTCTGACCTGAACAGTCAGTGCAAGAGCACGCGAAGACAGAGCGGCGCCCGGCGTGTGGAACGCGGACAGGTGAATATTACATACTTACCTGCTCCCGGCGTCCCGCTCCCTCTGCCTGTCACATGTTCTTCGGTGCCGCAGCCTCTTCCTCTATCAGTGGTCACCGGCACCGCTGATTAGAGAAATGAATATGCGGCTCCACCACTATGGGAGGTGGAGCCGCATATTCATTTCTCTAATGAGCGGTCCCACGTGACCACTGAACAGGGGAAGAGCTGCAGCAACGAAGACCGTGTGACAGGCAGGGGGAGCGTCAGGAGCGCCGGGACTAGGTAAATATGCCTCAGCGCCCTCTCCCCCTCACCCACCGACCCTGCCGCCCACCGTGACTCGAGTATAAGCCGAGAGGGGCACTTTCAGCCCAAAATTTTGGGCTGAAAATCTCGGCTTATACTCCAGTATATACGGTAATTTTTTTTAACATTTATAGTTTATTAATAAAAGTTATATTTTATTACTGGCCCTTATGTGAAGGTAGTCTTTTTTGGTGTATTTGTGTGAGTAGTGTACCTAAAATTATTTTTTTTTTACACTCATCACATTTGTCTATGGGAGTAGTGTGCCTACAACCCATTTTTTATTCTCAGGGCATATGCACACATTGTCTTTACTTTGGTTTTGTTTGTTTCCATGGCCAGTGTCAACATGCTTTTACATCATGCATGTTTTCAAGTCATACTCGGTATGTCAGTCAGGCTCAGTTTTCTGTTTTTTGTCAGTATTTTTGTATTCAGTACAAATAGGGTGTGGCCTCCTTTTCACTGCTGGGCAGTTCATATATAGTCCCTCCAAAGCTGGGTGTCCGGTTGGGACTCCGTGACTCTCTGCCACTGTTCACACTAGGTAGGTTTTAACATTAGAGAGTGTAGGTACTGTCCCAATTGGGTATACCTTGTCATGGAGGGGCAGTTTTATGCTTTTTTTTTTTTTTTTAATCACAAACAGTGTTTACTAAATACCCTTAATGCATTTGCTTTTTTACTTATTTATTTTCATATATACACACAATGTATTTTCTTTGGTTTTGTCTACACCTGTGATAGTAGTGGTATGAGGGAGAAGTTTTTAAAAACAAATTGCTCTACTCTGCACCATGTTTGTGGGAGTAGTGTGCGTAAAAACAAATTGTTCTATTCTGCACCTGTGTCTGTAGGAGTAGTGTGCCTAAAACCAATTTTTTTTTACACTCTGCACCTTTGTCTATGGGAGTAGTGTGCCTAAAACCATTTTTTATACTCTGGACCCGTATCTGTGGGAGTAGTATGCCTAAAAACAATTTTTATACTCTGCATCCGTATCTGTGGGAATGGTGTGTATAAAATCAAATTGTTTTACTCCGCACCTGTCTATACGAGTAGTGTGCCTAAAACCAAATTATTTTACTGCACCTATGTCTGTGATAGTAGTGGAATGAGGGAGCTGTGAGCATAAAAACAAACTGTTCTACTCTGCAACCATGCCTGTGAGAGTAGTGTGCAAAAAAACAATTTTTTATACTGTGCACCTGTGTCTGTGGGCATAGTGTGCCTAAAACTTATGCTCTTCACCCTTGTCTGTGGGAGTAGTGTGTGTAAAAACAAACTGTTCTACTCTGCATCCATGTTTATTGGAGTATTGAGGGCAAAAACATATTTTTCTACTCTGCACCTGTGTCTGTGCGAGAAGTGTGCCTAAAACCATATTGTTTTACTACACCTATGTCTGTGGAAGTAGTGGTATGTGTGAGCAGTGGGCATAATAACAAATTGCTCTACTCTGCAACTGTGTCTGTGAGAGTAGTGTGTCTAAAACCAATTTTTTATGCTCATCACCCATGTCTGTGGCAGTGGTGTGCGTAAAAACAAATTGTTCTGCTCTGCACTCAGGTTTATGGGAGTATTGTGTGCAAAAACAAATTGTTCTACTCTGCACCCATGTTTGTGGGAGTAGGGTCCCTAAAACCAATTTTTCATACTCTGTACCCGTGTATGTGAGAGTACTGTGCGTAAAAACACATTGTTCTACTCTGAACCTTTGTCTATGGGAGTATTGTGTGCAAAAAAAATATTTCTCTCTGCACCAGTGTTTGTGGGAGTAGTGGGTCAAAAAAATTTTTTTTTATACTCTACATCAGTGTGTGTGAGAAATGTGCCAAAAGACAAATTGTTCTATTCTGCCCCCATTTTTCTGGAAGTAGTGCACATAAAAACAAAGTATTCTACTCTGCACCCGTGCCTGTGTGAGTAGTGTACATAAAAATAAATCGTTCTACTCTGCACCCATGCCTGTGGAAGTAGTGTGCCTAAAACAACTTTTTTTATACTCTGCACCTGTGTGTGGGAGTAGTGAGCCTAAAAATAACTTTTTACATCGCACTTGTGTCTGTGCAAATATTGTGCGTAAAAGCAAATTGTTCTACTTTGCACCCATGTCTGTGAAAAATATATATCCCCCATCCTGGTATATTTGTTCCTTACCCTGGGCACCACTCTGGTATATATATATCCCACATCTTGGTATACAGTGGGGAAAAAAGTTTTTAGTCAGTGACCAATTATGGAAGTTCACCCACTTAAAAAGATGAGAGGTCTGTAATTGACATCATAGGTAGACCACAACTATGAGAGTCAAAATGAGAAAACAAATCCAGAAAATCACCTTGTCTGATTTGGCAAGATTTGTTTGGCAAAATATGGTGGAAAATAATCATTTGGTTACCTAAAAACATGCAAGATTTCTGGCTCTCACAGACCTGTAACTTCTTCTTTAAGAGGCTCCTCTGTCCTCCACTCATTACCTGTAGTAATGGAACTTGTTTGAACTTGTTATCAGTATAAAAGACACCTGTCCACAACCTCAAACAGTCACACTCCAAACTCAACTATGGTGAAGACAAAAGAGCTGTCAAAGGACACCAGAAACAAAATTGTAGCCCTGCACCAGGCTGGGAAGACTGAATCTGCAGTAGGCAAGCAGCTTGATGTGATTAAATCAACTGTGGGACCAATAATAAGAAAATAGAAAACATACAAGACCAGTTATAATCTCCCTCGATCTGGGGCTCCATGCAAGATTTCACCCCGTGGGGTTAAAATGATCATAAGAATGGTGAGCAAAAATAGCAGAACGACCTAGTGAATGAACTGCATACAGCTGGGACCACTATAGCAAAGGTTACTATCAGTAACATACTACGCCGCCAGGGACTCAGATCCTGTAGTGCCAGACGCATCCTCCAGCTTAAGCCAGTGCATGTCCGGGCCTGTCTGAATTTTGCTAAAGAACCTTTAGGTTATCCAGAAGAGTATTGGGAGAATGTCATATGGTCTGATGAAATCAAAGTAGAACTGTTTGGTAGAAACAAAACTTGTTGTGTACGGAGGAGACTGAATGCTGAGTTGCATCCAAAGAACACCATACCTACTGTGAAGCATGGGGTGTCAACATCATGCTTTGGGGCTGTTTCTCTGCAAAGGGACCAGGACGACTAATTCATGTACATGAAAGAATGAATGGGGCCATGTATCGTGAGATTTTGAGTGCAAACCTCCTTCCATCAGCAAGGGCATTGAAGATGAAACATGGATGGGTCTTTCAGCATGATAATGATCCCAAGCACACCACCAGGGCAACGAAGGAGCGCCTTTGTAAAAAGCATATGAAGGTCCTGGAGTGGCCTAGCCAGTCTCTAGATCTCAACCCCATAGAAAACCTTTTGAGGGAGTTGAAAATTTGTGTTGCACAGTGACAGGCCCAAAACATAATTGCTCTAGAGAAGATCTGCATGGAGGAATGGGCCAACATACCACCAACAGTGTGTGCCAACCTTGTGAAGACTTACAGACAACGTTTGACCACCACTGTCATTGCCAGCAAAGGATATATAACAATATTGAGATGAACTTTTGTTAATGACCAAATACTTATTTTCCACCACATTTTGCTAAATAAATCTTGCCAAATCAGATAAGGTGATTATCTGGATTTGTTTTCTCATTTTGACTCTCATAGTTGTGGTTAGAGTTGAGCAACTTTTACTTTTTTCGGATCGAGTCGGGTTTCGCGAAACTCGACTTTCTCAAAAGTCGGGTTGGGTGAAATCGGCCGATTATTGCAAAAAGTCGGGGGCCGACTGAAACACGAAACCCAATGCAAGTCAATGGGGAATCAAAGTCGGCATTTAGTGGAGGACAGGAAAACACCTACAGTGCCCATTTTAATGCCAAAAACATCACTTCTTATTACTTAAGCTTGTCAATCTTAATTTACTTTATAATAATAGTTAGGCATTGAAAACTGGGGGTCATTTGGCTAAAGTTGTGGGGGAGGTAGGGCTGGCTCAAGATTTTCATGGGCCCAGGAAACGCGGAATACGTCACGGCGGTGGAGCAGGGAGAGGTAAGTATCAAATCCAATTCAAAGAAGAAATGCACACAATGCAAGTATAGCCGGCACCGAACAAGCTGCTAATCATCAGATCGCTCGTAAGCGTGATCTCCAACAGGCTAGGCGGGCTCCGTTCCCAATGAAGCTGAGGCGGTGCTATGCATACATAGTTAGTGATCCAAATGCATGACAAGAGAAAGAAATGCAGCACTCACCCGAATCTTCCAAAAATCTGAAGTCCTTTATTTAGGCATTACAAGCCATAACGGACGTGGCGTGGCATAGACCCGTAGAAGCGCAGGAGCGCAAAACGGCCATCGTCTGTCTTGTCTCCATTCACTCCCGCTCCCCTCTGCAGTATTGTCTATGCCATGCCACATCCATTATGGCTTGTAATGCCTAAATAAAGGACTTCAGAGGTAAGTATCACCATGCGAAAAAATCAGCGAGGCCTCCCTGTTGTGAATTCTGTGGCAGAGCTCCCTCTTGTGGTCACAAGTGGTACTTTGGCTGATTCTCTCTGTGAGCTTTCGTTGGTGGAGGAAAGTGGTACTGCGGCTTCTGAGTTTCCTTCCTCAGGTGATGTGGTGAAATTGTTAGGTGCTGCTCTATTTAACTCCACCTAGTGCTTTGATCCTGGCCTCCAGTCAATGTTCTAGTATTGGACCTGTCTCCTCCTGGATCGTTCCTGTGGCCTGCTGCTCTGCATAGCTAAGTTATTCTTTGCTATTTGTTTGCTGTTTTTTTTTCTGTCCAGCTTGTCTATTTGTTTTTTCCTGCTTGCTGGAAGCTCTGGGACGCAGAGGGTGTACCTCCGTGCCGTTAGTTCGATACGGAGGGTCTTTTTGCCCCCTTTGCGTGGTTTTTGTAGGGTTTTGTGTTGACCGCAAAGTTACCTTTCCTATCCTCGCTCTGTTCAGAAAGTTGGGCCTCGCTTTGCTAAATCTATTTCATCTCTACGTTTGTCTTTTCATCTTAACTCACAGTCATTATATGTGGGGGCTGCCTTTTCCTTTGGGGATATTTCTCTGAGGCAAGGTAGGCTTATTTTCTATCTTCAGGCTAGCTAGTTTCTCAGGCCGTGCCGAGTTGCATAGGGAGTGTTAGGCGCAATCCACGGCTGCCTTTAGTGTGGTTTGAGAGGATTAGGGATTGCGGTCAACAGAGTTCCCACGTCTCAGAGCTCGTTCTTGTTTTTTGGGTTATTGCCAGGTCACTGTATGTGCGCTGACTTCTATGTCCATTGTGGTACTGAATTACCTTTCATAACAGTACTGGAGGCCAAAAGTACTAATGATTCTCAATAGAGGGAAAAAAGAAGTTCTGAGACCATTTTTTTTTCTTTGCACTGTGTTTTGCCTTTTTTTTCCCCTAGACATTTGGGTAGTTCAGGACACAGGTGTGGACATGGATATTCAGGGTCTGTGCTCTTCATTGGATAATCTCGTTATAAATGTACAAAAGATTCAAGATTTGGTGGTTCAGAAGCCTATGTTAGAACCAAGAATTCCTATTCCTGATTTGTTTTATGGTGATAGAGCCAAGTTTGTGAATTTCAAAAATAATTGCAAACTGTTTCTGGCCTTGAAACCTCGCTCTTCTGGTGATCCAGTTCAACAAGTGAGAATTGTTATTTCTTTTTTGCGTGGCGATCCTCAGGACTGGGCATTTTCCCTTGCGCCAGGGGATCCTGCATTAAGTAATATTGATGCGTTTTTCCTGGCGCTCGGATTGCTGTACGATGAGCCTAATTCAGTGGATCAGGCAGAGAAGAATTTGCTGGCTCTGTGTCAGGGTCAGGATGAGATAGAGGTATATTGTCAGAAATTTAGAAAGTGGTCTGTACTCACTCAGTGGAATGAAGGTGCGCTCGCGGCTATTTTCAGAAGAGGTCTCTCTGAAGCCCTTAAGGATGTCATGGTGGGATTTCCTATGCCTGCTGGTCTGAATGAGTCTATGTCTTTGGCCATTCAGATCGGGCGACGCTTGCGCGAGCGTAAATCTGTGCACCATTTGGCGGTATTACCTGAGCTTAAACCTGAGCCTATGCAGTGCGATAGGACTTTGACCAGAGTTGAACGGAAAGAACACAGACATCTGAATGGGCTGTGTTTCTACTGTGGTGATTCCACTCATGCTATCTCTGATTGTCCTAAGCGCACTAAGCGGTTCGCTAGGTCTGCCACCATTGGTACGGTACAGTCAAAATTTCTTCTGTCCGTTACCTTGATCTGCTCTTTGTCGTCGTATTCTGTCATGGCATTTGTGGACTCAGGCGCTGCTCTGAATTTGATGGACTTGGAGTATGCTAGGCGTTGTGGGTTTTTCTTGGAGTCCTTGCAGTGTCCTATTCCATTGAGAGGAATTGATGCTACGCCTTTGGCCAAGAATAAGCCTCAGTACTGGACCCAGCTGACCATGTGCATGGCTCCTGCACATCAGGAGGTTATTCGCTTTCTGGTGTTGCATAATCTGCATGATGTGGTCATGTTGGGGTTGCCATGGCTACAAGTCCATAATCCAGTATTAGATTGGAAATCCATGTCTGTGTCCAGCTAGGGTTGTCAGGGGGTACATGGTGATGTCCCATTTGTGACTATTTCGTCATCCACCCCTTCTGAGGTTCCTGAGTTCTTGTCTGATTACCAGGATTTATTTGATGAGCCCAAGTCCGATACCCTACCTCCGCATAGGGATTGTGATTGTGCTATCGATTTGATTCCTGGTAGTAAATTCCCAAAAGGTCGACTGTTTAATTTATCTGTGCCTGAGCACGCCGCTATGCGGAGTTATGTGAAGGAGTCTTTGGAGAAGGGGCATATTCGCCCGTCATCGTCGCCATTAGGAGCAGGGTTCTTTTTTGTAGCCAAGAAGGATGGTTCACTGAGACCTTGTATAGATTACCGCCTTCTAAATAAGATCACGGTTAAATTTCAGTACCCTTTGCCATTATTATCTGATTTGTTTGCTCGCATTAAGGGGGCTAGTTGGTTCACCAAGATAGATCTTCGTGGTGCGTATAATCTTGTGCGTATTAAGCGAGGCGATGAGTGGAAAACTGCATTTAATATGCCCGAGGGCCATTTTGAGTATCTAGTAATGCCATTCGGACTTGCCAATGCTCCATCAGTGTTTCAGTCCTTTATGCAGGACATCTTCCGAGAGTACCTGGATAAATTCCTGATTGTGTACTTGGATGACATTTTGATCTTCTCGGATGATTGGGAGTCTCATGTGAAGCAGGTCAGAACGGTGTTTCAGGTCCTGCGTGCTAATTCTTTGTTTGTGAAGGGATCAAAGTGTCTCTTTGGTGTCCAGAAGGTTTCATTTTTGGGGTTCATCTTTTCCCCTTCTACTATTGAGATGGACCCTGTTAAGGTCCAAGCCATCCATAATTGGACTCAGCCGACATCTCTGAAAAGTCTGCAAAAGTTCCTGGGTTTTGCTAATTTTTATCGTCGCTTCATCTGCAATTTTTCTAGTATTGCTAAACCATTGACCGATTTGACCAAGAAAGGTGCTGATGTGGTCAATTGGTCTTCTGCTGCTGTGGAAGCTTTTCAAGAGTTGAAACGTCGTTTTTCTTCTGCCCCTGTGTTGTGTCAACCAGATGTTTCGCTTCCGTTCCAGGTCGAGGTTGATGCTTCTGAGGTTGGAGCAGGGGCTGTTTTGTCGCAGAGAAGTTCTGATTGCTCGGTGATGAAACCATGCGCCTTCTTTTCCAGGAAGTTTTCGCCTGCTGAGCGAAATTATGATGTGGGCAATCGAGAGTTGCTGGTCATGAAGTGGGCATTCGAGGAGTGGCGTCATTGGCTTGAAGGAGCTAAGCATCGCGTGGTGGTCTTGACTGATCATAAGAACTTGACTTATCTCGAGTCCGCCAAGCGGTTGAATCCTAGACAAGCTCGTTGGTCATTGTTTTTTGCCCGTTTTGACTTTGTGATTTCATATCTTCCGGGCTCTAAAAATGTGAAGGCGGATGCTCTGTCTAGGAGTTTTGTGCCCGACTCTCCGGGTGTATCTGAGCCGGCGGGTATCCTCAAAGAGGGAGTAATTGTGTCTGCCATCTCCCCTGATTTGCGGCGGGTGCTGCAAAAATTTCAGGCTGATAAACCTGATCGTTGCCCAGCGGAGAAACTGTTTGTCCCTGATAGGTAGACGAATAAAGTTATCTCTGAGGTTCATTGTTCGGTGTTGGCTGGTCATCCTGGAATCTTTGGTACCAGAGAGTTAGTGGCTAGATCCTTTTGGTGGCCATCTCTGTCGCGGGATGTGCGTACTTTTGTGCAGTCCTGTGGGATTTGTGCTCGGGCTAAGCCCTGCTGTTCTCGTGCCAGTGGGTTGCTTTTGCCCTTGCCGATCCCGAAGAGACCTTGGACACATATCTCTATGGATTTTATTTCAGATCTTCCCGTCTCTCAAAAGATGTCAGTCATTTGGGTGGTCTGTGATCGCTTCTCTAAGATGGTCCATTTGGTACCCTTGTCTAAATTGCCTTCCTCCTCTGATTTGGTGCCATTGTTTTTCCAGCATGTGGTTCGTTTACATGGCATTCCAGAGAATATCGTTTCTGACAGAGGTTCCCAGTTTGTTTCGAGGTTTTGGCGAGCCTTTTGTGGTAGGATGGGCATTGACTTGTCTTTTTCCTCGGCTTTCCATCCTCAGACTAATGGCTAGACCGAACGAACCAATCAGACCTTGGAAACATATCTGAGATGCTTTGTTTCTGCTGATCAGGATGACTGGGTGTCCTTTTTGCCTTTGGCTGAGTTCGCCCTTAATAATCGGGCCAGCTCGGCTACCTTGGTTTCACCGTTTTTCTGCAACTCTGGTTTCCATCCTCGTTTCTCTTCAGGGCAGGTTGAGTCTTCGGACTGTCCTGGTGTGGATACTGTGGTGGACAGCTTGCAGCAGATTTGGACTCATGTAGTGGACAATTTGACCTTGTCCCAGGAGAAGGCTCAACGTTTCGCTAATCGCAGACGCTGTGTGGGTCCCCGACTTCTTGTTGGGGATTTGGTTTGGTTATCTTCTCGTCATATTCCTATGAAGGTTTCCTCTCCTAAGTTTAAACCTCGTTTTATTGGTCCGTATAGGATTTCTGAGGTTCTTAATCCTGTGTCTTTTCGTCTGACCCTTCCAGATTCTTTTTCCATACATAACGTATTCCATAGGTCATTGTTGTGGAGATACGTGGCACCCGTGGTTCCATCTGTTGATCCTCCTGCCCCGGTTTTGGTGGAGGTGGAGTTGGAGTATATTGTGGAGAAGATTTTGGATTCTCGTGTTTCTAGACGGAAACTCCAGTATCTGGTTAAGTGGAAGGGTTATGCTCAGGAAGATAATTCCTGGGTCTTTGCCTCTGATGTCCATGCTCCCGATCTTGTTCGTGCCTTTCATATGGCTCATCCTGGTTGTCCTGGGAGCTCTGGTGAGGGTTCGGTGACCCCTCCTCAAGGGGGGGGTACTGTTGTGAATTCTGTGGCAGAGCTCCCTCTTGTGGTCATAAGTGGTACTTCGGCTGATTCTCTCTGTGAGCTTCCGTTGGTGGAGGAAAGTGGTACTGCGGCTTCTGAGTTTCCTTCCTCAGGTGATGTGGTGAAGTCGTTAGGTGCTGCTCTATTTAACTCCACCTAGTGCTTTGATCCTGGCCTCCAGTCAATGTTCTAGTATTGGACCTGTCTCCTCCTGGATCGTTCCTGTGGCCTGCTGCTCTGCATAGCTAAGTTATTCTTTGCTATTTGTTTGCTGTTTTTTTTTCTGTCCAGCTTGTCTATTTGTTTTTTCCTGCTTGCTGGAAGCTCTGGGACGCAGAGGGTGTACCTCCGTGCCGTTAGTTCGGTACGGAGGGTCTTTTTGCCCCCTTTGCGTGGTTTTTGTAGGGTTTTGTGTTGACCGCAAAGTTACCTTTCCTATCCTCGCTCTGTTCAGAAAGTTGGGCCTCGCTTTGCTAAATCTATTTCATCTCTACGTTTGTCTTTTCATCTTAACTCACAGTCATTATATGTGGGGGCTGCCTTTTCCTTTGGGGATATTTCTCTGAGGCAAGGTAGGCTTATTTTCTATCTTCAGGCTAGCTAGTTTCTCAGGCCGTGCCGAGTTGCATAGGGAGTGTTAGGCGCAATCCACGGCTGCCTTTAGTGTGGTTTGAGAGGATTAGGGATTGCGGTCAACAGAGTTCCCACGTCTCAGAGCTCGTTCTTGTTTTTTGGGTTATTGCCAGGTCACTGTATGTGCGCTGACTTCTATGTCCATTGTGGTACTGAATTACCTTTCATAACAGTACTGGAGGCCAAAAGTACTAATGATTCTCAATAGAGGGAAAAAAGAAGTTCTGAGACCATTTTTTTTTCTTTGCACTGTGTTTTGCCTTTTTTTTCCCCTAGACATTTGGGTAGTTCAGGACACAGGTGTGGACATGGATATTCAGGGTCTGTGCTCTTCATTGGATAATCTCGTTATAAATGTACAAAAGATTCAAGATTTGGTGGTTCAGAAGCCTATGTTAGAACCAAGAATTCCTATTCCTGATTTGTTTTATGGTGATAGAGCCAAGTTTGTGAATTTCAAAAATAATTGCAAACTGTTTCTGGCCTTGAAACCTCGCTCTTCTGGTGATCCAGTTCAACAAGTGAGAATTGTTATTTCTTTTTTGCGTGGCGATCCTCAGGACTGGGCATTTTCCCTTGCGCCAGGGGATCCTGCATTAAGTAATATTGATGCGTTTTTCCTGGCGCTCGGATTGCTGTACGATGAGCCTAATTCAGTGGATCAGGCAGAGAAGAATTTGCTGGCTCTGTGTCAGGGTCAGGATGAGATAGAGGTATATTGTCAGAAATTTAGAAAGTGGTCTGTACTCACTCAGTGGAATGAAGGTGCGCTCGCGGCTATTTTCAGAAGAGGTCTCTCTGAAGCCCTTAAGGATGTCATGGTGGGATTTCCTATGCCTGCTGGTCTGAATGAGTCTATGTCTTTGGCCATTCAGATCGGGCGACGCTTGCGCGAGCGTAAATCTGTGCACCATTTGGCGGTATTACCTGAGCTTAAACCTGAGCCTATGCAGTGCGATAGGACTTTGACCAGAGTTGAACGGAAAGAACACAGACATCTGAATGGGCTGTGTTTCTACTGTGGTGATTCCACTCATGCTATCTCTGATTGTCCTAAGCGCACTAAGCGGTTCGCTAGGTCTGCCACCATTGGTACGGTACAGTCAAAATTTCTTCTGTCCGTTACCTTGATCTGCTCTTTGTCGTCGTATTCTGTCATGGCATTTGTGGACTCAGGCGCTGCTCTGAATTTGATGGACTTGGAGTATGCTAGGCGTTGTGGGTTTTTCTTGGAGTCCTTGCAGTGTCCTATTCCATTGAGAGGAATTGATGCTACGCCTTTGGCCAAGAATAAGCCTCAGTACTGGACCCAGCTGACCATGTGCATGGCTCCTGCACATCAGGAGGTTATTCGCTTTCTGGTGTTGCATAATCTGCATGATGTGGTCATGTTGGGGTTGCCATGGCTACAAGTCCATAATCCAGTATTAGATTGGAAATCCATGTCTGTGTCCAGCTAGGGTTGTCAGGGGGTACATGGTGATGTCCCATTTGTGACTATTTCGTCATCCACCCCTTCTGAGGTTCCTGAGTTCTTGTCTGATTACCAGGATTTATTTGATGAGCCCAAGTCCGATACCCTACCTCCGCATAGGGATTGTGATTGTGCTATCGATTTGATTCCTGGTAGTAAATTCCCAAAAGGTCGACTGTTTAATTTATCTGTGCCTGAGCACGCCGCTATGCGGAGTTATGTGAAGGAGTCTTTGGAGAAGGGGCATATTCGCCCGTCATCGTCGCCATTAGGAGCAGGGTTCTTTTTTGTAGCCAAGAAGGATGGTTCACTGAGACCTTGTATAGATTACCGCCTTCTAAATAAGATCACGGTTAAATTTCAGTACCCTTTGCCATTATTATCTGATTTGTTTGCTCGCATTAAGGGGGCTAGTTGGTTCACCAAGATAGATCTTCGTGGTGCGTATAATCTTGTGCGTATTAAGCGAGGCGATGAGTGGAAAACTGCATTTAATATGCCCGAGGGCCATTTTGAGTATCTAGTAATGCCATTCGGACTTGCCAATGCTCCATCAGTGTTTCAGTCCTTTATGCAGGACATCTTCCGAGAGTACCTGGATAAATTCCTGATTGTGTACTTGGATGACATTTTGATCTTCTCGGATGATTGGGAGTCTCATGTGAAGCAGGTCAGAACGGTGTTTCAGGTCCTGCGTGCTAATTCTTTGTTTGTGAAGGGATCAAAGTGTCTCTTTGGTGTCCAGAAGGTTTCATTTTTGGGGTTCATCTTTTCCCCTTCTACTATTGAGATGGACCCTGTTAAGGTCCAAGCCATCCATAATTGGACTCAGCCGACATCTCTGAAAAGTCTGCAAAAGTTCCTGGGTTTTGCTAATTTTTATCGTCGCTTCATCTGCAATTTTTCTAGTATTGCTAAACCATTGACCGATTTGACCAAGAAAGGTGCTGATGTGGTCAATTGGTCTTCTGCTGCTGTGGAAGCTTTTCAAGAGTTGAAACGTCGTTTTTCTTCTGCCCCTGTGTTGTGTCAACCAGATGTTTCGCTTCCGTTCCAGGTCGAGGTTGATGCTTCTGAGGTTGGAGCAGGGGCTGTTTTGTCGCAGAGAAGTTCTGATTGCTCGGTGATGAAACCATGCGCCTTCTTTTCCAGGAAGTTTTCGCCTGCTGAGCGAAATTATGATGTGGGCAATCGAGAGTTGCTGGTCATGAAGTGGGCATTCGAGGAGTGGCGTCATTGGCTTGAAGGAGCTAAGCATCGCGTGGTGGTCTTGACTGATCATAAGAACTTGACTTATCTCGAGTCCGCCAAGCGGTTGAATCCTAGACAAGCTCGTTGGTCATTGTTTTTTGCCCGTTTTGACTTTGTGATTTCATATCTTCCGGGCTCTAAAAATGTGAAGGCGGATGCTCTGTCTAGGAGTTTTGTGCCCGACTCTCCGGGTGTATCTGAGCCGGCGGGTATCCTCAAAGAGGGAGTAATTGTGTCTGCCATCTCCCCTGATTTGCGGCGGGTGCTGCAAAAATTTCAGGCTGATAAACCTGATCGTTGCCCAGCGGAGAAACTGTTTGTCCCTGATAGGTAGACGAATAAAGTTATCTCTGAGGTTCATTGTTCGGTGTTGGCTGGTCATCCTGGAATCTTTGGTACCAGAGAGTTAGTGGCTAGATCCTTTTGGTGGCCATCTCTGTCGCGGGATGTGCGTACTTTTGTGCAGTCCTGTGGGATTTGTGCTCGGGCTAAGCCCTGCTGTTCTCGTGCCAGTGGGTTGCTTTTGCCCTTGCCGATCCCGAAGAGACCTTGGACACATATCTCTATGGATTTTATTTCAGATCTTCCCGTCTCTCAAAAGATGTCAGTCATTTGGGTGGTCTGTGATCGCTTCTCTAAGATGGTCCATTTGGTACCCTTGTCTAAATTGCCTTCCTCCTCTGATTTGGTGCCATTGTTTTTCCAGCATGTGGTTCGTTTACATGGCATTCCAGAGAATATCGTTTCTGACAGAGGTTCCCAGTTTGTTTCGAGGTTTTGGCGAGCCTTTTGTGGTAGGATGGGCATTGACTTGTCTTTTTCCTCGGCTTTCCATCCTCAGACTAATGGCTAGACCGAACGAACCAATCAGACCTTGGAAACATATCTGAGATGCTTTGTTTCTGCTGATCAGGATGACTGGGTGTCCTTTTTGCCTTTGGCTGAGTTCGCCCTTAATAATCGGGCCAGCTCGGCTACCTTGGTTTCACCGTTTTTCTGCAACTCTGGTTTCCATCCTCGTTTCTCTTCAGGGCAGGTTGAGTCTTCGGACTGTCCTGGTGTGGATACTGTGGTGGACAGCTTGCAGCAGATTTGGACTCATGTAGTGGACAATTTGACCTTGTCCCAGGAGAAGGCTCAACGTTTCGCTAATCGCAGACGCTGTGTGGGTCCCCGACTTCTTGTTGGGGATTTGGTTTGGTTATCTTCTCGTCATATTCCTATGAAGGTTTCCTCTCCTAAGTTTAAACCTCGTTTTATTGGTCCGTATAGGATTTCTGAGGTTCTTAATCCTGTGTCTTTTCGTCTGACCCTTCCAGATTCTTTTTCCATACATAACGTATTCCATAGGTCATTGTTGTGGAGATACGTGGCACCCGTGGTTCCATCTGTTGATCCTCCTGCCCCGGTTTTGGTGGAGGTGGAGTTGGAGTATATTGTGGAGAAGATTTTGGATTCTCGTGTTTCTAGACGGAAACTCCAGTATCTGGTTAAGTGGAAGGGTTATGCTCAGGAAGATAATTCCTGGGTCTTTGCCTCTGATGTCCATGCTCCCGATCTTGTTCGTGCCTTTCATATGGCTCATCCTGGTTGTCCTGGGAGCTCTGGTGAGGGTTCGGTGACCCCTCCTCAAGGGGGGGGTACTGTTGTGAATTCTGTGGCAGAGCTCCCTCTTGTGGTCATAAGTGGTACTTCGGCTGATTCTCTCTGTGAGCTTCCGTTGGTGGAGGAAAGTGGTACTGCGGCTTCTGAGTTTCCTTCCTCAGGTGATGTGGTGAAGTCGTTAGGTGCTGCTCTATTTAACTCCACCTAGTGCTTTGATCCTGGCCTCCAGTCAATGTTCTAGTATTGGACCTGTCTCCTCCTGGATCGTTCCTGTGGCCTGCTGCTCTGCATAGCTAAGTTATTCTTTGCTATTTGTTTGCTGTTTTTTTTTCTGTCCAGCTTGTCTATTTGTTTTTTCCTGCTTGCTGGAAGCTCTGGGACGCAGAGGGTGTACCTCCGTGCCGTTAGTTCGGTACGGAGGGTCTTTTTGCCCCCTTTGCGTGGTTTTTGTAGGGTTTTGTGTTGACCGCAAAGTTACCTTTCCTATCCTCGCTCTGTTCAGAAAGTTGGGCCTCGCTTTGCTAAATCTATTTCATCTCTACGTTTGTCTTTTCATCTTAACTCACAGTCATTATATGTGGGGGCTGCCTTTTCCTTTGGGGATATTTCTCTGAGGCAAGGTAGGCTTATTTTCTATCTTCAGGCTAGCTAGTTTCTCAGGCCGTGCCGAGTTGCATAGGGAGCGTTAGGCGCAATCCACGGCTGCCTTTAGTGTGGTTTGAGAGGATTAGGGATTGCGGTCAACAGAGTTCCCACGTCTCAAAGCTCGTTCTTGTTTTTTGGGTTATTGCCAGGTCACTGTATGTGCGCTGACTTCTATGTCCATTGTGGTACTGAATTACCTTTCATAACACCTCCCTAAGCCGCTAATTGAAAAAAGAGCTGGACTGCTCATCACTAGTAAACAAGTTCCCCACAGTCCCCCTGGGGCTCTGCCTCTAGTTGCTGGATGCTTTTGAAGCAACAGCACTCAGCACTACTGTGTAATAGAGTTCAGGGTTGAGTATGTCTCCACGGAACAGACAGACCAACTGTTGAGGGGAATTTATTAACAGGAGTAAGATTCTCCTCGCAGGGAGTAAACAGGGGGTTAATAGAGATAAAGCAAACAGTAAACAGCTAAGCGGAATCGCAAACGGTTAACGAATGTTCTGATAAGTTATCAATCCAGGGAGGTCCTGACTTGAGGGTCCTTATTCCATTGTGGATACAGTCACCATCATCAGCGCTTGAAGATCCTGAAGTCTCTTCTCTGTCTCCTAGGAACTGGAGACTCCGGGGTTAAGCCTTTTCTTCCAGTGAAGCTGAAAGCAGGAAGTAACTCAGCCACTCTGCTGAGTCTCAGTATATCAGGCTGGCAGGCTTTCTGCAGTTGCAATGCTACACACACTGAGCAGTTTACTTGTCACACTCAGGGGTCCTGGCTTGTCAGTGCGGTCACTGGGGCTGCGCGCTCAGGTCACTGTAAGGGGATACGTCGTCTCAGATTATGGAGGCTTCCAAGTCCACACTCTCACTCCAGCCTTCACTACGGCTGGTATCTTAGCCCCAATGCCCTCACGGGGAGCACTCTGTCATGGGGAGCGCGGCGCTGCAGCCTGCTTTCTCTCTGGCACGCTGTACCCTCTGTCTGGCGTGCTCTGCTCTCCCGCTCTTTTCTGACCACACCCCCCCTCTTCCTCTCTACCCCCAGCAGTCACATGGTCCCTTCTGTCCAGGGCAGAAAGTCTTCCCCCCGACAACCCAGCTGTCTGACGAAGTGGTTCCAGGTAAGGAGCAGGGAAAGCAATCTCCTTACATCTGCATGTTACATATGCTTGTTTAGTATCTGCGTATTCAAACTAACTTGTGGAATTATATTGGCAGGTCAGTTTTAGCATTTTGGGAAAATGGTAAATAAAATAAAAAAGAGACCACCCAATTGTGGAATTGTACTTTGTTTGCAACTTCATCGCACTTGGAATTTTTTTCCTGATTTCCAGTACACTATATAATAAAATCAATGTTGTCTTTCAAAAGTACAACTCGTCCCTCTAAAAACAAACTAATACGGCTATATTGATGTAAAATTAAAAAAGTTATGGACCTGGGAAGAAAGGGAGGGAAAAACTAAGCGCAAAAATGAAAAAAAGGTGGTGAAGGGGTTTAAACTATCCATGCTGCCTTCTCAACAGCCTGACATACTGTATGTCATCAAACTGGATGTTCTTGTAAAGCTCCGTAATCTGTGGGTCAACAAAGATACACTCTTTCAACTTTGTATGACTTAATTAACAAATTTTTTTATGTAAAATACTTTGAACCTTCCCTTTCTTGTTGCTCTTTACAAACTTTTTCATTAGTCTCCTACTGGTCTACAGCTTGCAATAACCATTCTGCCGCCTCGCCATTGCCAGAGCCGCCGCCTCGCCCCTACCTTCTGCCTCTTCCCCACTATCCCATAGAATGTAAGTCCATAAGGACAGGGTCCTCTCCCCTCTGTACCAGTCTGTCACTGTAAATTTGTCTACTGTAAATAACATCTATAACTCTGTATGTAACCCCTTTCTCATGTACAGCACCATGGAATTAATGGTGCTATATAAATAAATAATAATAATAAGTCCTAGTTTGATGTGTAGCGGAGGGAGTAAAATTTTCTTAAGGTACCTTCACACTGAGCAACTTTCCAACGAGAACAACAGCGATCCGTGACGTTGCAGCATCCTGGATAGCGATCTCGTTGTGTTTGACACGCAGCAGCGATCAGGATCCCGCTGTGACATCGCTGGTCAGAGCTAGAAGTTCGGAACTTTATTTGGTCATCAGGTCGGCGTGTATCGTCATGTTTGACAGCAAAAGCAACGATGCCTGCTATGGTTTTCTATGGAGCGAACAACCAGCGAGAACGATAAGTACGTCACTGGATCGCTCCTGCATCGCTCAGCTGTTGCCGGTGTTTGACGTCTCCTAGCGACCTAAACAGCGACGCTGCAGCGATCGGATCGTTGTCTATATCACTGCAGCGTCGCTTTAGACTCAACTAATTGTTCATTGTGTACATTTATTGTATCAGGCTGAAGTGTTTCTCTACCCCGGATATTGCCAGCCTAATAAACCTAATAATACAACCAGTAGCATAGCTACTGGGGGGGCAGAGGGGGCTATCGCCCCGGGCCCTGTCACATGAAGGGGCCCACTGGGAGCCACGGCAGGGCCACTTCTGTGACGAGGCAGAACACCACATAGGAGCAGAGCAGTATAATGTCTGCTCCTATCTGATGTCTGCACGCTGCTAGCACAGTGGTCGGCTGCAGTCTCCCTCCTGCAGTGAATGGTTTCGCCTGTCTGACCCGATCCTGAAGCTTTTCCTGGCTGCAGTTTTTCTTCACTCTGTGCACGCTGGGATTGGCTCAGGCACGCTGGGTCCTAGTGCCCACACCTTGCATTTCACTTACTTCCTGGTCCTGCCTGCAGTACAAGCTTTATCAGTAAGTGGGGATGGAACTTATTAGATTTATTAAATTCAGGGTATTGTGGGGGCTGAAAGTGAGTGAGGGGGCACAGGGTACTGGGGGGTGAATGTGAGACCATTTGGGGGTTGTGAGGGCAGAAGGTGGGTGAGGTGGGACAGGGCACTGAGGGGTGGATGTGAGATGATGGGGGTTTGGGGGCTGAAGTGGGGGAGGGGGAACAGGTCACTGGGGGCTGAATATTATAATGTTTTGTTATGATATGATATGTGCTCCATCACATGTAATATTTGCTGTCTGGGGAGGCTGGAGATTGGGGGTGGGTTTAGGGGCTTTTGATATGTACCCCCTGGGTCTTTTATGAGTATACTTTTCAGTTCACCCGCTGTGTATGTCCTATTCTAATGTATAATGTCCTTCTGTCAACAAACTGTCATGTCAATTAAGTAATTCATTTTATGATATTTGTGATGTAAGTTGTGCTGCTGTGATACCCTAATTTCCCAAGGGATCAATAAAGTTTATCGTATCGTATTAGTATAAGGAGCCCGCATACAGTAACCAAGAGCTGCATCACATTTACAGCACCACTCCAGCATTATTTTTTATTTCACTGCTGGAGCGGTGCTGAAAATCCAAGTCCCCTGCCCTCTGTCTGATACTCACCTTCTGGGGTTTTCATCTGTTTTTGTCTCCGCTCGGCTCTGTCTCCTGCAGTTAGTGACCTGTCCGCGGCTCCAGTGTTTCATGGAGCAGCGCAGAGGTCACTAATCAATGTGAGTCTATGGGAACCTCGTTCTGGCCTCTTTCTCACTCTCAGGCTATGTGCACACAGTGCGGATTAGCCGCTGCGGATTCACAGCAGTTTTCTGTCTGGTTTACAGTACCATGTAAACCTACGGAAAACCAAAACCGCAGTGCACATGGTGCGGAAAATACCACGCAGAAATGCTGCGTTGTATTTTCCGTAGCATGTCAATTCTTTTTGCGGATTCAGCAGCGTTTTACACCTGCTCGTGTATAGGAATCCGCAGGTGTAAAACCGCATGTGAAATGTGCACAAAAAACACAGGAAATCCACGGTAATTCCGCACACGAATCCGCAACAAGTGCACATAGCCTCATAGTCTTACATTGAGCGCTTGTGACATAGCTTCTAACTTCTGGCCTCTCAGAAGCTGCGCTCACATGTTTGAGCAGCGGCACTGCAGCAGTGCCACAAAATAGTGAATATGCCGGAGGATGAGTAAATGACCAGGACATCCAAATCATGACAGGGAGCTGTGAGTCCATCACACTGTGCATAAGGGAACTGCGGGTCCATCATACTGTGTATAAGGGAGCTGCGGGCCCATCACACTGTGCATAAGGGAGCTGCAGGCCCATCATACTGTGTATAAGGGAGCTGCGGGCCCATCATACTGTGTATAAGGGAGCTACGGGCCCATCATACTGTGCATAAGGGAGCTGCGGACCCATCATACTGTGTATAAGGGAGCTGCGGGCTCATCATACTGTGTATAAGGGAGCTGCGGGCTCATCATACTGTGCATAAGGGAGCTGTGGGCTCATACTGTGTATAAGGGAGCTGTGGGCCCATCATACTGTGTATAAGGGAGCTGTGGGCCCATCATACTGTGTATAAGGGAGCTGTGGGCCCATCATACTGTGTATAAGGGAGCTACGGGCCCATCATACTGTGTATAAGGGAGCTGCGGGCCCATCATACTGTGTATGATGGAGCTGTGAGTCCATCATGCTGTGTATAAGGGAGCTGTGAGTCCATCATACTGTGTATAAAGAGCAGGCCGGAGCGAGCCGTCCCCTCCCCCCAGACGGCGTACGTGCAGGCCGTCATGACAGGGGTTTTGGAGAGGGAGGATAGAAGGGGTGGGAACATATTTAGGGGAGGGGGATAGTATGCATTAGGGGGGGTTTATAGGGCTAGGTAGGGGGTGGGGTTGGCCAGTTCCCGCTCTGGAAGCCAATAGTGAGGACCTACCATGTCGGCCGTTGAACAGGTGCTGCAGAGGCTGCGTGCGGCGGCCGCGAACCAGCCTCCTGGCTGGCTGGAAGCCCAGGTGACCGTCATCCTGGGCGGAGGCAGTGGGGATGTCCCGGCGGCGTCGGCAGGCGTGCGGCGCTCCCGGCGAGTCAGGCCACCGGAGCATTTTTCCCCCGACGTGCCCCAGCCTCAGCGACGGCGTCGGAGCCCCTCCAGGGACCCTCCGGACCGAGCTCCTGCCAGCAAGCGTCCAAGCAGGGCCCGGTCCGCGAGGAATCCATCTGCCGCGTTGGGGCCTGCGGCGGTGGATAGGCCTTCTCCTCCATCGCTGCGGGGGGCGGGGCCTCCACGCGCCGGATCTTCTTCCACTTCCGCTGACGTCACAGCGGGGCGCCGCGGTAATGGCGCTGCCCGGCGGCCTGCTTCACCGGCTCGTCCCGGACAACGTGGGAGAGCTCCTGCGGCTGCAGCGGCAGGCAGCGCCGCCGGACTTGTGGTACTGCCGTGCCCAACCAGGGATCCCGGACCTTCCCCTACGCGGTCAGCTGGTTATGGTAGGAGTCCCGGCAGGGGGCCGCCTGCCGCCGGACAACGGGGGAGAGCTCCTGTGGCTGCAGCGGCAGGCAGTGTCGCCGGACTTGCGGTACTGCCGTGCCCAACCAGGGACCCTGGACCTTCCCCTACGCGGTTAGCTGGATATGGAAGGAGTCCCGGCAGAGGGCCGGCTGCCGCCGGCTACAGCGGTGGGCCCCAGGTGCCTCCAGGCAGGGCCGCATCTGGACTATCGACAACAGGCCAGGACGGGACATCATCACAGGCCGGGCCTCTGATTCCGGACGTGCCACATAGAAGATCGGCGGCGGACGTCAGCTGGATGAGCGGGACGACTGCGGCTGGGGGGACGCCAGCTCCCTTGCAGCTTGGTGAGGATAATTCTGTGTCTGTTTTGTCGCCAGTATTATCGTTTTCCCCGTTAGTTGGGGTTAGTCAATGGGGTGGGGCCGTGGCCGCGGGGGAGCGTCCGAGGGTTCGGCCGGAGTGTGGGAGTGACGGGGTAGGGGAGTTATTGGGTAGCGTTCGGGAGTTGCTGTCACGTTTGGGGGGCGCTAGGTCGGTGCCGTCACTGTTGGCGGCGTGGGTGGTTGCATCAGAGATAGGTCTTGGAGGGTCTTTAGGGGGCTTAGCGGCACCAAGTAGGTCGTCGGAGCCCGTTTCCGTGTCAGTACAGATGGAGAAGGAGGGCGGTATTCGCTTAGATAATAAAGCGCGGGGTGAGGTTTATGTTTGTTTCGAGGGGCCGCTGGGGGCTCATTTGAAAAAGGAAGTGAGGGAGAAGATTTGGAAGGATGAGTATGTGGAGATCTTCTCGCTCTTTCCTTTGGAGAAATTTAATTTGGACAAGAGCAAGAAGGAGGACAGTAAGAAGGAGGATGAGGAGAAGCGCAGATGGCGTCTTATTCCTCAGACGTTCGTGAATTGGCTGCAAGCAATTGCGATTTTGGCAAGCGTGGTTGGCGAGAAGGCTCCTGAAAACTGTTCCGCATTGTTTTGTTACATGGACTCGATAGGCGAGGCGCATAGGGCATACGGGGGCCAAGCTTGGCTCCGGTATGACGAGCAGTTTAGACAGAGGAAGGCGGTCCGTCCTTCGATTCGCTGGGATCAGAAGGACATCGGTTTGTGGCTGCGGGTTATGGCGCCGACGAAATTCGGCCATTCCTTTCAAGGCGGGGCCGGGACCGCCAGCCACTCCGCATCGCAGGGAAGTTTTTCGGGGTCGGGGGGTCAGTCCGGACAATCGGGAGGTCAGAAGCACGGTTTGTGCTGGCAGTTTAATGACGGCCAGTGCAAATTCGGAGCTACTTGTAAATTTAAGCACGTGTGCTCGCACTGCAGCGGTTCTTCCCATGGAGCCGCCAAGTGCTTCAAGAAGAAAGGAAAGCCAGAGGGTAATTCCAAAGGGGGAGACGCCAGTGAAGCTGGACGCGATGGTCCCCTATCTAAGTAGGTTTCCTACTTTCGGTATCCCTCGGGTTTTGAAGAACTTGAGATCAGCTGAGTTGCACGCGGCGGTGGTATCGGATAAGTTGCATAAGGAGGTTTCGTTGGGAAGAATGTCCGGTCCTTTTCCTGTTCTGCCGCTAGATGATTTGATAGTTTCACCGTTGGGTGTGGTGCCGAAGAAGGAACCAAACAAGTTCAGGTTGATTCAGCATTTGTCTTACCCAAAAGGGAGGTCCGTGAACGACGGGATTGACCCGGAGCTTTGCTCCGTGGTTTATACGTCTTTTGACGAGGCTGCACGCTGGGTAAAGATGGCGATGCGACCGGGAGCCGGGGGGACGGGTAGCGGCAGCTTTGTGTTTCCACTGGCTACTGGAATTGGACCGTCTCAAGGTTTGATGCCAATGCAACAGCAATCTACTCGCTTTCCTATGGTACCAGTAATGCAACCAAATGTGCAAAACATGATGGCTGTTGGATACAGCCCTCAGATTTCCCAAGCGGCCATGGCTATGCAGGGTGGATTAACGATGGGTCCGATGCAGCCTACTGCGATGACTTTTGTGGGACAAGCTGGATTTATAAGAATGGCACCTCCAGGTCCAGCCTACACTACTGGCATGCAGAAGCAATTTGTTGAAGAGCAACAAAAACGATTTGAGCAGCAGCAAAAATTGTTAGAAGAAGATAGAAAACGACGACAATTTGAAGAACAGACGCTGGGTGCGTAGTTGCGGGAGGGGCGCGCTGTTAGCTAAGACTGATATTGAGTCAGCTTTTCGTTTATTGCCCGTCCATCCGGACAGTGTGAGGCTGTTGGGATGTTATTGGAACGGTGGATTTTACGTGGACAGATGTTTGCCGATGGGTTGCTCGTTGTCTTGTGCATACTTTGAGGCTTTTAGTTCTTTTCTCGAGTGGGTCGTTCGGGAGGTGTCAGGTCTGGATTCGGTCATTCACTATTTGGATGACTTTTTGTGCATCAGGCCGAGTCAGTCCGGAAGTTGTGACATGGTCTTGAGGACGGTGTTATGGGTAGCGGAACGTTTTGGTGTCCCGCTGGCGCCGGAAAAAACCGAGAGGCCTTGCACGAGTCTTTCGTTCCTGGGCATTATGATTGATTCCGTTAACTGGGAATTTCGGTTGCCTGAAGAGAAGGTGGTTGGATTGAGAAATGAAGTGGCTCGGGCGCGTCGCTTAAAGAAGTTGCCGTTGCGGGAGGTTCAGTCCCTCCTCGGCAAATTGAATTTTGCCTGAAGGATCATCCCGATGGGGAGGGTTTTTTCAAGGAGGCTGGCCGGCGCCACGGTGGGGGTTAAGGCCCCGCATCACTTTGTTCGCTTGTCTAGCGAGCATAAGGCTGATTTGGAGGTGTGGGACAGTTTTTTGGCACGGTACAATGGCCGTTCATTGTTGATGGAGGACGTAGTCGGCAACGCTGATTTGGACTTGTTTACTGACGCTTCAGGCGGTGTTGGTTTTGGCGCCTTTTTTGGTGGCAGGTGGTGTGCCACTAGGTGGCCGGACGAGTGGTTCGCGTCCGGGTTGGTGAAGAACGTCACTTTGTTGGAAATCTTTCCTATCCTGGTTGCCGTCTACTTGTGGAAGGAAGATTTGCCCAATCGGAGGGTTCGTTTTAATTGTGACAATATGGCGGTTGTCTGTGTCATAAATGGTTTGACGGCCTCTTCTCCTCCGGTTATCAGGGTTCTCCGTCAGTTGGTGTTGTTCTGCATGTCAATCAATGTGTACATTACGGCGTCTCATGTACCTGGAGTGGAGAATTCTGTGGCTGACTCTTTGCCTCGATTTCAGTGGGAACGGTTTCGGTCTCTGGCCCCCGACGCGGAGGAGACGGGTCTGGACTGCCCGCAGGAGCTTTGGAATGTGGTATCCGGGCTGCAGGACCTTTGATTCGCGCGTCTTTGGCGCCCAGCACGTGGTCGGCATATCGGTCGGTATGGTGTGATTGGGAATCTTGGATGTCGTTCTGCGGGGCTACTAATGGGGGTGAGGATCAGCTGGGCGCTTTGTTGTTGTGGTTAAGACGCGGTGCGGAGGAAGGGTGGTCGGCTTCAAAGGTGGATAGAGTTCGGGCGGCTTTGGCTTTCGGTTTTCAGCTTCGAGAATTGCAGGATTTGACGAAGTTGTTTTTGGTACGGCAGGTGATAAAAGGTTTTCGTAGAAAGGCGGGGCGAGGTGATCTTCGGCGCCCAGTCTCCTTTGGTATGTTAGAGCAGGTGGGCATGCGTTTGAGGGATATTTGTTTATCTAATTTTGAGATAACTCTCTTTTTGGCCTTTTCCCTGGCGTTTTTTGGGGCCTTGAGGGTTGGGGAGTTGGTGTCTCCCACTACGTTTAGGCGAGGGGGGCTCTGGGCCAAGGATGTGGTGCTTATTGGGAGTCGTTTACATTTCTGGATACGTCGGTCTAAGACTGACCAGGCGGGAAAAGGAAAGCGGGTGGAGTTGGGCTCGGTCAATGGTTCGCTCATGTGCCCTGTTCGTTGTTGTCAGGCGTTTGCTAGCCTGCGGCCGGTTTTGAATGGTCCTTTGTTGTGCCACGAGGATGGTTCCTTTTTATCTAAATTTCAATTTATTGCCGTTTTTCGGAAAGCTTTGTCGGAGTTGGGGTTGGACGCTTCTCGTTTTGCGTCGCACTCATTTCGTATTGGGGCCGCGACTGAAGCCGCTCTGGGGGGTTTGGCCCCTGAAGTGGTTCAGAGGATAGGGAGATGGGAGTCTGGGCGTTACAAGAGCTATGTTAGACCATGAAGGCCTTGTGTTTGTTTGGATCGTACACCTGTATTTTGTCGTGTTATTGTTTTGGATTTTAAGTTGTTTGTATTTTTTAGGTCGAACCCCCATATTGGTTTGGATCATCGGCCACTCATTCGTCTATTGGGGCGCAAGGCGAGCGGATGTTCGGCGGGACGGACGTCAGCTCGGGTTTTCAAGGGACGTGGCCGTGATCAGGTGGATGGGTTTCAGGGGTTTGTGTTGGAGTGGCGTTATGCAGGAAGTGCATAAGGGTATTGGGTTGGACAGAACTCCTGACATTTTAGTTCTTCACGTGGGGGGCAACGATTTGGGGGTTCGCCCTTGCCGGGAATTGATCCGGGATATAAAACACGATCTGCTGAGACTGTGGGTGTCCTACCGGGATTTGTTAGTTGTGTGGTCTGATATCGTCCCGAGGAGGTGCTGGCGACACGCCAGATCTGTGGAAAGGATTGATAAAGCCAGAATTAAGGTTAATCGGGCTATATCTAGTTTTGTCGTTAGAAACGGGGGTCTGTTCATTCGTCATTTTGAATTGGAAAAAGGGGGAGATGAATTTCTCCTGGGAGATGGTGTTTATCTGAATGCGGTGGGCATCGATTTGTGGGCTCTCGGTTTGCAGAGCGGTATTGAAAGGGCCATAGCGGACAAGTTTGGGGGGGCCTCAGGTACTTGAGGTGTTCAAGTACCTCTCGTTGTGGCGGTGGGAGGGGTCCTTGGAGTTGGTACTAAATTGGCCTGGGGGATTCGTCGGGATACGGATTCTTCAGTTGGTGTAAAGTTGGTTTCGGGTCTGGTGGTTTGGGGGGATCTTGGCAACGGTGGGCCGGATTCCCAGGTGTTAGGTGGACAATGGTAGCCCTTCGAGGTATTTTGGTGCTCCCGAGCCAGGTGGTTGCGGCTGGGAGTAAATTATGGTCTGGTTTTTCTGTCCACTCTATATATTATGTTTTACCACCAGTTTGGAGCTTCAAGGACCTCCCCACGTTACTTTACCATTAATGTTTATATGTTTATAATAAAGGGCCACTGTGGCCAATTATTATCCAAGTTTTGAATCTTGTCTTTATTGGGGTTTATTTGGGTACTTGGGAGGGGGCCTGAAGATGGGAGGATCCGACGGAGCTATCGAACAATACCAATGTCAAGAGCAGGCCGTAGCGAGCCGTCCCCTCCCCCCAGACGGTGTACGTGCAGGCCGTCATGACAGGGGTTTTGGAGAGGGAGGATAGAAGGGGTGGGAACATATTTAGGGGAGGGGGATAGTATGCATTAGGGGGGTTTATAGGGCTAGGTAGGGGGTGGGGTTGGCCAGTTCCCGCTCTGGAGGCCAATAGTGAGTTCCCGCCCGCCCGCCCTGTTTTTCTTTCCATTTTCTCTTTGAAACGTTTTTTGGGGCTAAGTTGCTCCGGGTCATGGTGGCTGGTAGCGGTGGGAGGGGTCCTTGGAGTTGGTACTAAATTGGCCTGGGGGATCCGTCGGGATACGGATTCTTCAGTTGGTGTAAAGTTGGTTTCGGGTCTGGTGGTTTGGGGGGATCTTGGCAACGGTGGGCCGGATTCCCAGGTGTTAGGTGGACAATGGTAGCCCTTCGGGGTATTTTGGTGCTCCCGAGCCAGGTGGTTGCGACTGGGAGTAAATTATGGTCTGGTTTTTCTGTCCACTCTATATGTTATGTTTTACCACCAGTTTGGAGCTTCAAGGACCTCCCCACGTTACTTTACCGTTAATGTTTGTATGTTTATAATAAAGGGCCACTGTGGCCAATTATTATCCAAGTTTTGAATCCTGTCTTTATTGGGGTTTATTTGGGTACTTGGGAGGGGGCTTGAAGATGGGAGGATCTGACGGAGCTATCGAACAATACCAATGTCAGGAAGCTGTGCACACATCATACTGTGTATAAGGGAGCTGTGAGTCCATCATACTGTGTATAAGGGAGCTGCGGGCTCATCATACTGTGTATAAGGGAGATGTGAGTCCATTATACTGTGTATAAGGAAGCTGTGCACACATCATACTATCACAATTAGAGTGTGCAACCGTAGCTGTAATCAGGGTTAGCTGGTTAGGGGCCCACTCAGATGTTTCGTCCCCCCTAAGTTGAAACCCTAGCTACGCCTCTGAATACAACCTAATATGAAAAAGTGCATTCGCTTTCATACTTTTATTGTATTACAATTCTCCACTATTGACACTTGTAAAATAAAAACTAGAGCTAATTTTCAATTTCGGCTGTAATTTTCATTTTATGTACCATCAATTCTATACGAATTAGCTACTTTTGTTCAATTTACAATTTTGTTGTTGAACAGCATAATTATTAGGACCTCTGTGTCATCCTGAATTTCTAGAATAAATGACAATATATTTCCTGGCTGGTTTTGCTTACTGGGAGGAGCTGAGGACTATATAAATATGATAGAAGAGTGCTGGTGAAGAGATACTAGAAAGCTCCACCTGAGGCTGTTTCATCTCTCGCTGTCTCACCATGATCAGAGCCCTCAGCCTTTGTGTCCTGACTGCGCTTATCACAGGTACAGTAAAGTGAATTATATACCTGGACATGTTAGATGACGTATGACACCTTGTATCACAGATCTGACTGTTTTGTCTTCTGCAGTGTCCCAGGCTCAGCATTCAGTGACTCTGGAACCGTCTGTGATTACGGCATCTCCTGGGCTAAATGTCAGATTGTCCTGTACCCTAGGAGGGGGTCTCACTGTCAGCGCCAATTGGGTAATTTTTATACAACAAAATATTGGGAACAAACCCACATTCATTCTTAATTATTTAACTCCATCCAACAACAGAAGAGGAGACGGGGTCCCAGCACGATTTGTGGGATCTGCCTCTGGTAACGTTGGATATCTAGACATTAATGGGGTGCATCCAGAGGATGATGCTGTATACTACTGTGCTACATGGACAGGCAGCCAGTATCACAGTGATGGTAAAGAATGAGGAAGGAACATAAATAATGACAGAGCTGTACACAGAGAGAACGGCCGAAGCTACAAGGCATCATTACTAGGAGCTGATCACTATCCTGTAATAGACAATAGAAAGTACACCATTTTGATGTCTTGGTTGATAAAACTGATCTCTGTCCTGTACCAGACCCTGAACACAGACTTTTTACTGAAAATCAGGTTTACTGTTCGGGTTCGGAAGCTGAAAAAGGTTTATTGAAAGGCTGCAGTCCCGCCAATCAACAATCTTTTAGGCTGTGGGCACGTCTGGAGCCATCAAAGCCATATCAAGTATTGGCATGGCTGTGATTGGCTGGCGCACCATGTGACCCGGCGAGCATAAATTCGGATTCTGCTCTGCTTAACATAGGGACTAGTGATGAACGAGCACTAAAATGCTCAGTTACTCGTTACTAGAGTCAAGAAAATCGTAATGCTCGGGGGCTTGACCCGAGAAACGAGTATAATGGAAGTCAATGGGAAACGTGAGCATCTTTCTGGCAGCTCCAATAGAGGGTCTACAAATTGCTGAAAACTATGTAATGAGCACTGAAATGGCATGGCAACAGCATGGGGAAAAGCATCTCTGAATCCCAGGTCAATGCTGAAAAAAATGTTATCAGAGTATAACACCACTTTTACGGACTGACAATAAAACAAACAAAATCGCACTTAAATTGGATTTGACTGAAAAAAAAGGTTAAAGAAGCATGATAATGAATTGTTTATAAGGCAAAATAAATAAGAGAAAAAAATGCTCCTCCACTCCTTGGGCTAAGTTCACACACACAGTGTTTTTGCTGCATCTTTGCATTGCTTTCAATGGTGAATAAAACATTCCACAGGAAATGTAATCTTATCATTTTAATACCTTATCTGGCCATGTGGTGTGTGAAACATGATCAGACACATTAAAAGTAATTTTGTTTGTTCCTGGTCATCAGCCGGCCATCACTATTTGTAAAGAGCCATCAGGCGACCCTTTCTATTGTTAATTGGCCAGCAGGTGTCTTATAGACAGATGAGAGCGAGATAGAAATTTTTGGAAAGAAAGCAAATGATTTTACTGTTTAGTGTAAATGAAACAAGGCCTACAAATGAAAGCACACAGTAGTTACAGTCAAATATGCTGGAGGTTCAAATATATTTTGGGTTGCTTTGCTGCCTGTAGCCCTCGGCACTAGGGTTGAGCGACTTTTTTTTTTATTGGATCGGGTCGGATTTCACGAAACCCGACTTTTTCAAAAGTCGGGTCGAGTGAAATCGGCCGATCCTATAGAAAAGTCGGGGTCGGGGTCGGCCGAAACACGAAACCTAATGCAGTGCATTGGGTTTCTAATGGTTCCCATGGTCTGAAGGAGAGGAAACTCTCCTTTAGGCCCTGCGATCCATATTAATGTGTAAAATAAAGAATAAAAATAAAAAATATTGCTATAGTCACCCTCGGACGCGCCCTGGTTGTAACCGGGAGCCTTCCTTCCTAAGAATCAGCGCTTGTCGGACCTTTCGATGATGTCGCGGCTTGTGATTGGTCGCGTGAGCGGTCACATGGGCGTCACGCGACCAATCAGAAGCCGTGACGTCATTGAAATGTCCTTCAAGCGCTGATTCTTAGGAAGGAAGGCTGCGGGTTACAACCAGGGTGCGTCCGAGGGTGAGTATATACCTATTAGGAATATACTCACCCTCGGACGCGCCCTGGTTGTAACCCGCAGCCTTCCTTCCTAAGAATCAGCGCTTGAAGGACCTTTCGATGACGTCACGGCCTCTGATTGGTCGCGTGAGCGGTCACATGGGCGTCACGCGACCAATCAGAAGCCGTGATGTCATCGAAAGGTCCTTCAAGCGCTGATTCTTAGGAAGGAAGGCTCCCGGTTACAACCAGGGCGCGTCCGAGGGTGAGTATAGCAATATTTTTTATTTTTATTCTTTATTTTACACTTAAATCTGAATTCCGATACCAATTCCCGATATCTTAAATATATCGGGAATCGGTATCGGAATTCCGATTCCAGATTCAGAAGATCGCCGACTTCATGGCCGACCCCACACAGGGGTCGGGTTTCATGAAACCCGACTTTGCCAAAAGTCGGCGACTTCTGAAAATGGCCGACCCGTTTCGCTCAACCCTACGCGGCACCTTGAAATGTAACTGTGAATGGACACATTAAATTTAATTTTACCTGCTTAGATATTCATCTGTATGGCTCATGATCCTTCACTGACCTGCCCCCTATTTTACATGCTGCATAGAATTACGGTTTAAAAAAAAATAAAATTCACATTCATCAGGCAGGCACTATAGCATGATAAGGTGGATAATATGGCTATTTTCATGTTATTTAGAAATATAGTTTTGTTGTAAAAAAAAATTCTTAATCAAAATGGTGCTTGTGGCCGTTCCAAAGGTATGAACTGGGATAAAAACAGGAGTGCATGCAGCATGTAAGCACACGTTCACACTGGACACTGAACAGGAAAAAAAGCCAGAAACATAATGATTAAATACCCTGCAGTAAATAAATAAATAGCATAGTGCATGAAAATAATATACGGTACTTGGTTAACATGTTTTTTGATTAAAAAAAAAATGCGTGAGCCATCTCACCATTCCACGGTGACCGTAATTGGGACATTCCTAACTGTAATATTAAAAACCTTACCGTTTGTCAAGTGACATGCATGTGGATAAGGACTGAGAAGGACTGAGCCTAGCTAGTGGACACACAGCCATGGAAGACCACATCAATAATGCCTAGCTCACAGTAAAGGCAGGTCACACCTTTACATGCACAAAATGCAAACAGACAGAAGAAAAACAAAGGTATGAACTGGGACATAAACTGGTGTGCATGCAGCATGAAAGTGCAAGTTCACACTAGCCATTGAACAGAAAAAAACAAAAACAGAAACATAATGATTAAATACCCTGTAGTAATTGAATAAGTAGCATAGAGCTTGAAAATAATATACGGTACTTAGCATGTTTTTTGATAAAAAAAAATGCGTAAGCCATTCCACCACTCCACGGTGACTGTAATTGGGACAGTCCTAACTCTAACATTAAAAACTTTACTGTTTGTCAAGTGAGCTGCATGTGGATAAGGGCTGAAAAGGACTAGTGGACACACATCCTAAGGCTTCTTTCACACTTCCGTCAGTAGTTGCCTGTCACGAAGCGTCGGTGCGATGTACCGACGGAAGTCTTTGCTTTCACATTTCCGTCTGCGTTGCCGGGCAGGAATTAGTCAGAGAGAGACATTTCCTGTCGGGCATGCGCAGACAGGAAAACTGGATGCGACGTACAGAAAAGCGTTCAAGGGACACAATCCAATGCAATCCAGTGCACGACGGCCGCAACGTGTGGCCATACATCGCGATCCGTCGGCAATACAAGTCTATGCGAAAATGCAGGATTCTGCAACTTTCAAAAATTGACGGATTGCAATGTGACACAAAAGACGGAAATGTGAAAGGAGCCATAGGAGACCACATTAATATAACGCCCAGCTCAAAGGAAAGGCAGGTGTCAATCTGCAGCTATGCAGGTAACTGCAAACTCCACTAGATGGCAATAGAGTGGAAGGATGGTACCAAGTCTGCAAGAACAGACCTGAAGTGCTGCAACGAAGCTACCACCAGGTGGCAGCAGAATAGTAAAACAAGCCGAGTCAAAACCTAAACCATTACGCAGTACAAAGGGAAAAAACAAGCACAGAGTCAGCGGAGAGCCAGGGGGCCAATTCCAGACAAAAGGCAGAAGTACCAGGGACCAGAGACAAAGATAAGTCAGAGTCAAAGCCGAGTCAAAAACAGGGAAATCCAAAAGCAATCAGAAAACACTAAGAGGGGATGGGCAGAGAGGGAGGAATGTACACGGGCAAGATCAGAAAGCACAGCAGGACAAATCAGGGTACTACCAGAGTCAGATACTCACGCCGTAGGCAGAAACTATAACTGACATGACCTGCAGGATGCAGTAGGAAGAAATAGCAGACCTGAACCCAAAATGAAGCCAGGCAAAGTTAACCCTTGACATGATCAGCCCGGCAAAGGGGCAGACAGCATTCAAAGCCCGGACTGGATCATGACAGCAGGCCACACCTTTATATGCACAAGATGCAAATAGACAGAAAAAAACAAAGACTGTAATTGGGACAGTCCTAAGGGTACCGTCACACAGTACCGGCACTGCATAACAACGCCCCGGTACGACATCTTCGAGTTGTTTTTTGTTTCTTCTGTGTATACTATATGGCAATGCAGCAAATGCTTATGTATGTAGTAGGTAGAAAGATGTATAAAACATCTCTGGCAGCCATCTTGTGCATCTTGCAAACCGATGCACAAAATGGAGGCACTTCGGGATGCGTTTTGCAAACTCTTTTGCTATGGCTGCCATTTTGTGCGCACACTATATGGAAAGGTAAACCTACTCTTTTGTGTCTGCCTTGGCTTGGCCGTCCCACGCCAGCTCCACTAGTTAATTAATACAGCACGCAACATTACGGTTAAATATACCTTTTTTTCCCGCCCACGAGGCATCCCACAGTGCCTCAGATCCAGAATTGCCCTCCGTGTCAAAGCCTCAAAATCCTAGTAGTTTCCCACAATATTGTGATTTGGATTGGGTTTCGGGTCCCCTCTTCCCCCCCCCGCAGTCACTGTTGCCATATATGCTGACAGAACTTTTTTTTTTCCTTCACAGAGGCAAAAACACAGCGCCGCCGCCGACACCACGAGGCATTCCACACTGACTCAGAACCCGATGTGCCCTCCGTGTCAATGCCTCAACATCCTAGTAGGTTCCCACAATAATGTGATTTGGATTTGGTTGCATGTCCCCTCTTCCCCCCCCCCGCAGTCACTGTTGCCATATATGCTGACAGAACTTTTTTTTTTTTCCTTCACAGAGGCAAAGACACAGCGCCGCCGCCGACAGCACGAGGCATTCCACACTGACTCAGAACCCGAAGTGCCCTCCTGGTCAATGCCTCAACATCCTAGTAGGTTCTCACAATAATGTGATTTGTATTTGTTTGCAGGTACGGCCCCCTACTGTGTTATTTATGTTATGCTTTCTGACCAACAGCAGCCGGCAGTGTGACCATGGTGGATCTAAAAGCCAGTATTGAAAGGCTGTTCGAGACTCTGGCGCAGATTCAGGAGCAGCAGAATGTGGCAATGGGAGAGTTGCAAAAGATTAGGGACATGTGCCAACAGTTGGAGGTGGGGCAAAAATAAAAACTATTCCCTGTTAGTAAATGTTATGTTGTTAAATAAAAAAAATATATTTAAACTTTGATTCCATTTTCAATATTTTGTTTTTAGAAATGTACATTTCTTTGTTACATGAATTTCAGCCCTCATACAGTGCTGTGGACCCATTTTGTCTCTGTGATCGAGACACACCAATCAACCTGTCGAGATTGAAGTTTAAGAAAAAGGTTTTATTTAACACACTATATTCACAGGACAATAAAAAAAAAATTTATGTAAAAAACAAATTTAAATCACAATTCTTGATACGCAGAATCTTCAGTTCGATAATTTTGGTGCCTGATGGGCGAAGCCATGTGAGAAGGTATGGGCGTGTAGGAATTAGGGGGTGGCGGGCCGAAGTGGGAAACGGGGACATTGTGGCGTATTGGTGTCTGTGACTGTGACCAACCATTAAAATATGACGACTCTGTCCGCTGCATTGGCCGGGAACAGACCAAACGAGTGTGCTCATCCAAATTGCCATCAGTACCCTTGTTAACAGCTTCCAAAATTAGACGCTCCTTTAGTGTTCTTTGCCTATCGTCCATTTTGGCCAGTTTGTCTACTATGTAGTGTCCAAAACCCTGCAACGCAGGGCTGACATTGTTCGTTAACGCCTGTTTGGCCAGGCTCAACAGTTCAAGGGAGACGTCTGAGGTGGCTTTACGTTTCCTTGAACCTTGCCTCCATTGAGTCCTGGCAGGTGCAGCCTCCACAATTTGACTGGTCGAGCAGTCCTGTGCACAGTCCTGTGTACTGTCCTGTGCACTGTCCTCCTGGGGAGAATAAAAAATGAAGTTATTAACCCAAAAAAAAAAAGTTTAACCACCCTAACCGCATCCAAACTATATATTCGTATTCATGCAAAAATGTTGTAATATATTTTTATATTAGTAATATTATTTCACATTCCCATTTATTTCTTACTTTGCACTACACTGTTCTGACTGCTAGGGGAACCTGATTAACATTTTATTGACTATTGATTAACATTTTATTGTCAAAATAGTCTCACCAAGAATACTTATCTGCAGCTGGAAGCAATACTATTTTCTATATTGTTTAGATGGTATGGTTTATGAAGGTCGCCATTTCATACTTATGAAGGTCGCCATATAATACTTTACTGCGACAGGGTTACTTATGTGTACAGGAAAGTGTTATAACTTCTAATTGACGGGATAATCAGAAGGATAAAACTGAAAATGCCGATAAATTATATGTAATTATAGGACACATTGGTGAACCTGTAGTGCAAAGAGGTACTTACTTGTTGCCCTTGAGAGTCCTGCTCGACGAGGTTCTCTGATACAGTCTGTTCCACTGGTGCCAACGAGCGAAAACACGTCGATGTCCGTGGCACCTCTTGGTCCCTAAGAAAATTCATATGTTCAAAGTACCAGAGCTTAGGCACGTACACCTCTTCCGTGGAAGCTCCGGACTTTGTAGTGTGCAGGACCTTATTAAGCTCCTTCCTCCACACCGTGCGTAGCTGTTGTGAATTCTGTGGCAGAGCTCCCTCCTGTGGTCACAAGTGGTACTTCGGCTGATTCTCTCTGGGAGCTTCTGTTTGTGGAGGAAACTGGTACTGCTGCTTCTGAGTTTCCTCCCTCAGGTGATCTGGTGAGGTCGTTAGGTGCTTCTCTACTTAACCCCACCTAATGCTTTGATTCATGCTTCCTGTCAATGTTCCAGTGTTGGACTTGTTTTTGCTCTGGATCATTCCTGTGGCCTGCTGCTCTGCATAGCTAAGTGCTTCTTGCTATTTGTTTGCTATTTTTTCTGTCCAGCTTGTCTATTTGTTTTGCTGGAAGCTCTGGGACGCAAAGGGTGTACCTCCGTGCCGTTAGTTCGGTACGGAGGGTCTTTTTGCCCCCTTTGCGTGGTTCTCTTTAGGGTTTTGTGTAGACCGCAAAGTTATCTTTCCTATCCTCGTTCTGTCTAGAATATCGGGCCTCACTTTGCTGAATCTTTTTCATCCCTACGTTTGTCTTTTCATCTTACTCACAGTCATTATATGTGGGGGGCTGCCTTTTCCTTTGGGGTATTTCTCTGAGGCAAGGTAGGCTTATTTTTCTATCTTCAGGCTAGTTAGTTTCTCAGGCTGTGCCGAGTTGCATAGGGAGCGTTAGGCGCAATCCACGGCTACCTCTAGTTGTGTTTGGAGAGGATCAGGGATTGCGGTCTGCAGAGTTCCCAAGTCTCAGAGCTCGTTCTATTATTTTGGGTTATTGTCAGATCACTGTATGTGCTCTGACCTCCATGTCCATTGTGATACTGAATTGCCTTTCATAACAGTACAGGAAGCCAAAAGTACTAATGATTCTCAATAGAGGGAAAAAAGAAGTTCTGAGACCATTTTTTTTTCTTGGCATTGTGTTTTGTCTTTTTTTTCCCCTAGACATTTGGGTGGTTCAGTACACAGGTGTAGCGATGGACATTAGAAGTCTGTCTTCATTTGTGAAACAGCTCTCGGCAAGAGTACAAAAGATTCAAGACACTATTGATCAGAAATATATGTTAGAACCAAGAATTCCTATTCCTGATTTGTTTTTTGGAGATAGAACTAAGTTTCTGAGTTTCAAAAATAATTGTAAGTTATTTCTGGCCTTGAAACCTCGTTCCTCTGGTGATCCAGTTCAACAGGTTTTGATTATTATTTCTTTTTTACGCGGCGACCCTCAGGACTGGGCATTTTCTCTTGCGCCAGGAGATCCTGCATTAAGTAATATCAATGCGTTTTTCCTGGTGCTCGGATTGCTGTACGATGAGCCTAATTCAGTGGATCAGGCAGAAAAAAATTTGCTGGCTCTTTGTCAGGGTCAGGATGAGATAGAGGTATATTGCCAGAAATTTAGAAAATGGTCAGTGCTCACTCAATGGAATGAATCTGCGCTGGCAGCTATGTTCAGAAAGGGTCTCTCTGAAGCCCTTAAGGATATCATGGTGGGATTTCCTATGCCTGCTGGTTTGAATGAGTCTATGTCTTTGGCTATTCAGATCGGTCGACGCTTGCGTGAGCGTAAATCTGTGCACCATTTGGCGGTATTACCTGAGCTTAAACCTGAGCCTATGCAGTGCGATAGGACTTTGACCAGAGTTGAACGGCAAGAACACAGACGTCTGAATGGGCTGTGTTTCTACTGTGGTGATTCCACTCATGCTATCTCTGATTGTCCTAAGCGCACTAAGCGGTTCGCTAGGTCTGCCACCATTGGTACGGTACAGTCAAAATTTCTTTTGTCCGTTACCTTGATCTGCTCTTTGTCATCGTATTCTGTCATGGCGTTTGTGGATTCAGGCGCTGCCCTGAATTTGATGGACTTGGAATATGCTAAGCGTTGTGGGTTTTTCTTGGAGCCCTTGCAGTGTCCTATTCCATTGAGAGGAATTGATGCTACGCCTTTGGCCAAGAATAAGCCTCAATACTGGACCCAGCTGACCATGTGCATGGCTCCTGCACATCAGGAGGTTATTCGCTTTCTGGTGTTGCATAATCTGCATGATGTGGTCGTGTTGGGGTTGCCATGGCTACAAGCCCATAATCCAGTATTGGATTGGAAATCCATGTCGGTGTCCAGCTGGGGTTGTCAGGGGGTACATGGTGATGTTCCATTTTTGTCAATTTCGTCATCCACCCCTTCTGAGGTTCCAGAGTTCTTGTCTGATTACCGGGATGTATTTGATGAGCCCAAGTCCGATGCCCTACCTCCGCATAGGGATTGTGATTGTGCTATCAATTTGATTCCTGGTAGTAAATTCCCAAAAGGTCGACTGTTTAATTTATTCGTGCCTGAGCACACCGCTATGCGCAGTTATGTGAAGGAATCCCTGGAGAAGGGGCATATTCGCCCGTCATCGTCGCCATTAGGAGCAGGGTTCTTTTTTGTAGCCAAAAAGGATGGTTCGCTGAGACCTTGTATAGATTATCGCCTTCTTAATAAGATCACTGTTAAATTTCAGTACGCCTTGCCTTTGTTATCTGATTTGTTTGCTCGGATTAAGGGGGCTAGTTGGTTCACCAAGATTGATCTTCGTGGTGCGTATAATCTGGTGCGTATTAAGCGAGGCGTTGAATGGAAAACTGCATTTAATACGCCCGAGGGTCATTTTGAGTATCTAGTGATGCCATTCGGACTTGCCAATGCTCCATCAGTGTTTCAGTCCTTTATGCATGACATCTTCCGAGAGTACATGGATAAATTCCTGATTGTGTACTTGGATGACATTTTGATCTTCTCGGATGATTGGGAGTCTCATGTGAAACGGGTCAGAACGGTTTTTCAGGTCCTGCGTGCTAATTCTTTGTTTGTGAAGGGATCTAAGTGTCTCTTTGGTGTGCAGAAGGTTTCATTTTTGGGGTTCATCTTTTCCCCTTCTACTATCGAGATGGATCCTGTTAAGGTCCAAGCCATCCATGATTGGACTCAGCCGACATCTCTGAAAAGTCTGCAAAAGTTCCTGGGCTTTGCTAATTTTTATCGTCGCTTCATCTGCAATTTTTCTAGTATTGCCAAACCATTGACCGATTTAACCAAGAAGGGTGCTGATTTGGTCAATTGGTCTTCTGCTGCTGTGGAAGCTTTTCAAGAGTTGAAGCGTCATTTTTCTTCTGCCCCTGTGTTGTGTCAACCAGATGTTTCTCTTCCGTTCCAGGTCGAGGTTGATGCTTCTGAGATTGGAGCAGGGGCTGTTTTGTCGCAGAGAGGTTCTGATTGTTCAGTGATGAAACCATGCGCTTTTTTTTCCAGGAAGTTTTCGCCTGCTGAGCGGAATTATGATGTGGGCAACCAAGAGTTGCTGGTCATGAAGTGGGCATTCGAGGAGTGGCGTCATTGGCTTGAAGGAGCTAAGCATCGCATGGTGGTATTGACTGATCATAAGAACTTGACTTATCTCGAGTCTGCTAAGCGTTTGAATCCTAGACAAGCTCGTTGGTCGCTGTTTTTCGCCCATTTTGACTTTGTGATTTCGTACCTTCCGGGCTCTAAAAATGTGAAGGCGGATGCTCTGTCTAGGAGTTTTGTGCCCGACTCTCCGGGTTTATCTGAGCCGGCGGGTATCCTCAAGGAAGGAGTAATTGTGTCTGCCATCTCCCCTGATTTGCGGCGGGTGCTGCAAAAATTTGAGGCTAATAAACCTGATCGTTGTCCAGTGGAGAAGCTGTTTGTCCCGGATAGGTGGACAAATAAAGTGATCTCTGAGGTTCATTGTTCGGTGTTGGCTGGTCATCCTGGAATCTTTGGTACCAGAGAGTTAGTGGCTAGATCCTTTTGGTGGCCATCTCTGTCGCGGGATGTGCGTACTTTTGTGCAGTCCTGTGGGATTTGTGCTCGGGCTAAGCCCTGCTGTTCTCGTGCCAGTGGGTTGCTTTTGCCCTTGCCGGTCCCGAAGAGACCTTGGACACATATCTCTATGGATTTTATTTCAGATCTTCCCGTCTCTCAAAAGATGTCAGTCATTTGGGTGGTCTGTGATCGCTTTTCTAAGATGGTCCATCTGGTACCCTTGTCCAAATTGCCTTCCTCCTCTGATTTGGTGCCATTGTTCTTCCAGCATGTGGTTCGTTTGCATGGCATTCCAGAGAATATCGTTTCTGACAGAGGTTCCCAGTTTGTTTCGAGGTTTTGGCGAGCCTTTTGTGGTAGGATGGGCATTGACTTGTCTTTTTCCTCGGCTTTTCATCCTCAGACTAATGGCCAGACCGAACGAACCAATCAGACCTTGGAAACATATCTGAGATGCTTTGTTTCTGCTGATCAGGATGACTGGGTGTCCTTTTTGCCTTTGGCGGAGTTCGCCCTTAATAATCGGGCCAGCTCGGCTACCTTAGTTTCACCATTTTTCTGCAACTCTGGGTTCCATCCTCGTTTCTCTTCAGGGCAGGTTGAGTCTTCGGACTGTCCTGGTGTGGATACTGTGGTGGACAGGTTGCAGCAGATTTGGACTCATGTAGTGGACAATTTGACCTTGTCCCAGGAGAAGGCTCAACGTTTCGCTAATCGCAGACGCCGTGTGGGTCCCCGACTTCGTGTTGGGGATCTGGTTTGGTTATCTTCTCGTCATATTCCTATGAAGGTTTCCTCTCCTAAGTTTAAACCTCGTTTCATTGGTCCTTATAGGATTTCTGAGGTTATTAATCCTGTGTCTTTTCGTCTGACCCTCCCAGATTCTTTTTCCATATATAACGTCTTCCATAGGTCATTGTTGCGGAGATACGTGGCACCTATGGTTCCATCTGTTGACCCTCCTGCCCCGGTTTTGGTGGAGGGGGAGTTGGAGTATATTGTGGAGAAGATTTTGGATTCTCGTGTTTCAAGACGGAAACTCCGGTATCTGGTTAAATGGAAGGGTTATGCTCAGGAGGATAATTCCTGGGTTTTTGCCTCTGATGTCCATGCTCCTGATCTTGTTCGTGCCTTTCATGTGGCTCATCCTGGTCGGCCTGGGGGCTCTGGTGAGGGTTCGGTGACCCCTCCTCAAGGGAGAGGTACTGTTGTGAATTCTGTGACAGAGCTCCCTCCTGTGGTCACAAGTGGTACTTCGGCTGATTCTCTCTGGGAGCTTCCGTTTGTGGAAGAAACTGGTACTGCTGCTTCTGAGTTTCCTCCCTCAGGTGATCTGGTGAGGTCGTTAGGTGCTTCTCTACTTAACCCCACCTAATGCTTTGATTCATGCTTCCTGTCAATGTTCCAGTGTTGGACTTGTTTTTTCTCTGGATCATTCCTGTGGCCTGCTGCTCTGCATAGCTAAGTGCTTCTTGCTATTTGTTTGCTATTTTTTCTGTCCAGCTTGTCTATTTGTTTTGCTGGAAGCTCTGGGACGCAAAGGGTGTACCTCCGTGCCGCTAGTTCGGTACGGAGGGTCTTTTTGCCCCCTTTGCGTGGTTCTCTTTAGGGTTTTGTGTATACCGGAAAGTTATCTTTCCTATCCTCGTTCTGTCTAGAATATCGGGCCTCACTTTGCTGAATCTTTTTCATCCCTACGTTTGTCTTTTCATCTTACTCACAGTCATTATATGTGGGGGGCTGCCTTTTCCTTTGGGGTATTTCTCTGAGGCAAGGTAGGCTTATTTTTCTATCTTCAGGCTAGTTAGTTTCTCAGGCTGTGCCGAGTTGCATAGGGAGCGTTAGGCGCAATCCACGGCTACCTCTAGTTGTGTTTGGAGAGGATCAGGGATTGCGGTCTGCAGAGTTCCCACGTCTCAGAGCTCGTTCTATTATTTTAGGTTATTGTCAGATCACTGTATGTGCTCTGACCTCCATGTCCATTGTGATACTGAATTGCCTTTCATAACACGTAGCGCCTGAATTTTCTTCTTAATAATCGCTTCGTTGGCTTGCTCTTCTGGTGCATGGAGATGGTAAAATTCAATGAGCTTTGAATATACCTCCTTCCTCTTTTACCTGTTGCAATACTCTGGAGATTTAATCTTCCAGAGGCAGGGAAAAGACTGGTATATCTCTATGAAATCCCGGATAAATTCAACGCGATTTGACATCTGAAAAATAATAACAAAAAAAGTTAGGCGTTTGACAAAGAGTACTTTAAACACTACTTTTAGCTGTGTACCATCCGCTTTGCTTCAGCGGCGGCACGAAGCGCTCATGCTGCCCACACATTGTTCCATCTGCCATGCCCAAGGCCACCATAACCCAAAACAGCTTACCACCCGCTTCACTACAGCAGCGGCACAAAGCGCTCATGCCGACCATACGTTGTTCCATCTGCCATGCCCTAGGCCACCATAACCCAAAACAGCTTACCACCCGCTTCACTACAGCAGCCGCACAAAGCGCTCATGCCGACCATACATTGTTCAATCTGCCACGCTGTTATACGTTACATCAGGTTTCCCCAGTATTTGGGAGGTTATTTAGCCTATTATCTAGGGGACATTTAGCTGTGTTAGTTACTTTGTTAGAGCTTAGTTGCTGTAGTCACTACTTTGTGAGTAGAGTACTTTTTAGTCTCTATGGGGATTATATTTAGCAGTATCTGCTGTTTCCTCATTTAGAGCATAGGTTATTTCTTCCACTTTACATATGCATGTATGGTGATATTAGGCCATCTCGTATTATGCCTCATTTATATACGTTATGATCCTGCTGTGTGTCGTTCCTAGCGTTTGTTTTTATGTTAGAATTTTTCTGCTATTGATATTTTTTAATTATTATTAATAAATGGTATTTTTTACTCTATGAATTTTGTTATTTGCCTCTTAATTCCTATCATATGAAGTGATGGGAAATTGGTTTAGAGATGAATTACTGGAGGTGTGCTTCACACTATTTATGGACATATGATATGATTATAGAGGACACGCAGCCATGGGAGACCACATCAATATAATGCCCAGATCAAAGGAAAGGCTGGACACTCCTTTATATGCACAAGATGCAAACAGACGGTGCCATTTTGCTAGAGAAAACAAACAAATTAGGTTCCGTCAAAAAGGTGCCGGCGGCAACTATGCAGTAGCATCTATTGGAACATGATAGATGCTGCTGCGTAGGTGCTGCCACCAGCGCCATTTTGGTAGAGAAAACAAAATTAGGCTCCATCAAGATGGCACCAGCGACACCTGGGCAGTAGCATCATACTGACAGATGCTATTGCGCAGGCCCCGCCGATGTAATTTTTTCTTTAGCAATATGGCGCTGGCGGCACCTGCGCAGTAGTATCTATCGGAGCGTAATAGATGCTACTGCGCAGGCGTGGCCTCCAATGCCATTTTGATTAAGACTTTTTTTTACAACAAAACTATATTCCTAAATAACATGAAAATAGCCATATTATCCACCTTATCGTGCTACAGCACAGGCGCCTGTCTAAAGAATGCAAATTTTAAAAAAATGTAAAGGGCAAAAAATAAATAATAAAGGGCAGGTCACTGATGGATCAGTGACCTGTCATAAGCCATACAGATGAATATCTAAGCAGAGCACCACATAAAGACCCCCCCCCCCCCACAGTCCTCCCGAAGCACAAGAATCTCATTAAATGGAAACTACAAATAAACATTAAACAACAACCACAAGACTGATTTCAACAACCAGGTATCATGTTAGTATAACGATGCCAACCTGACACTGTCTGTAGTTTACGGAGCAAAATCCTGCTGACAGGTTCATTTTTGGAGGGTTTTTAGGCCCAACTGTAGCACGCTAAATGGCATATAAAATTTCAGAGCTCCAAAAAAAGGCTGTATTACAGTGCCAGGCAAATTTGCACACCTTAGATGAACGTATCAGACTGCAGTAATGGTATTGAGATCCAACCAAGTCTGGCCGTAAGCTTTGTCGCACAATTGCTGCAGTAAAAATGGTGTATTATATTTTCCTACTCAGTACAATTTGCAGGATTAAGAGCAAAAACAATATTATTAGCCATGATAAGAGGTTTTGGTAAGAGGTGAAAGCTGCAGCATTAAGGACGTGCATTTCACCTGATCCTGTCCTACACGATCCCTTCAACACATTCTCTCCCTAAGTGCTGCTAACAGTACTGTTAATATGTATTATAATTACTAAGAAGGACTGTTCTTGTACTTCACAGAAATATAAATGTGGTTGAATCCCTAGCTAATACGTAGCTACAATTCTGTCCCTCTTTCAGCAGCACCTATCCCTGCTCTGCTTGTTTCTGTGGTACAGTGTGCCAAGCATGGCATCACGGTTCTTAAATAGACCTGATAACTCTATGCGGCCAGCCAATCACAGTAATGCCACCACAAAGATGGCTACAGCATTACAATGACTGGCAGCCATTCCCCACATGTTCATTGGCTGTCTAAAAAGCGCCAAACATGCGGGGCAGGGACTCGAGAACCAACTCGAGCATTTAAAAAATACTCGCCGAGTAACGAGCATCCAGAGCACACTGATGCTCATCACTGGTAGGGACAGAACACAGCTGGAATGAAGGACAGTATTAGGCTTTTTGTTTGTGCACTATTACAAAAAGCTCTATGTTTACTTTGCACCCGTATCTGTGGGACTAGTGTACCTACAACCAATTTTTTCTAGTCTGCACCTGTGTCTGTGGGAGTAGTGTGCGTAAAAACAAATTGTTCAACTCTGCACTCATGTCTGTGAGAGTAGTGTGCATGAAAACAAATTGTTCCACTCTTCACCGGTGTCTGTGGAAGTCGTATGCGTAAAATTGTTATACTCTGCACCCGTGTCTGTGTGAGTAGTGTGCCTAAAATTATTTTTTTTTTACACTCATCACATTTGTCTATGGGAGTAGTGTGCCTAACAACCCATTTTTTATTCTCAGGGCATATGCACACATTGTCTTCACTTTGGTTTTGTTTGTTTCCATGGCCAGTGTCAACATGCTTTTACATCATGCATGTTTTCAAGTCATACTTAGTATGTCAGTCAGGCTCAGTTTTCTGTTTTTCGTCAGTATTTTTGTATTCAGTACAAATAGGGTGTGGCCTCCTTTTCACTGCTGGGCAGTTCATATATAGTCCCTCCAAAGCAGGGTGTCCGGTTGGGACTCCGTGACTCTCTGCCACTGTTCACACTAGGTAGGTTTTAACATTAGAGAGTGTAGGTACTGTCCCAATTGGGTATACCTTGTCATGGAGGGGCAGTTTTATGCTTCTTTTTTAAATCACAAACAGTGTTTACTAAATACCCTATGTTATTTAATGCATTTGCTTTTTTACTTATTTATTTTCATATATACACACAATGTATTTTCTTTGGTTTTGTCTACACCTGTGATAGTAGTGGTATAAGGGAGCAGTGTTTGTAAAAACAAATTGCTCTACTCTGCACCCATGTTTGTGGGATTAGTGTGCGTAAAAACAAATTGTTCTATTCTGCAACTGTGTCTGTAGGAGTAGTGTGCCTAAAACCAATTTTTTTTACACTCTGCACCTTTGTCTATGGGAGTAGTGTGCCTAAAACCATTTTTATACTCTGGACCCGTATCTGTGGGAGTGGTATGCCTAAAAACAATTTTTATACTCTGCATCCGTATCTGTGGGAATGGTGTGTATAAAATCAAATTGTTTTACTCCGCACCTGTCTATATGAGTAGTGTGCCTAAAACCAAATTATTTTACTGCACCTATGTCTGTGATAGTAGTGGAATGAGGGAGCTGTGAGCATAAAAACAAACTGTTCTACTCTGCAACCATGCCTGTGAGAGTAGTGTGCAAAAAATTGGTTTTAGACACACTACTCTCACAGACACAGTTGCAGAGTAGAGCAATTTGTTATTATGTCCACTGCTCACACATACCACTACTTCCACAGACATAGGTGTAGTAAAACAATATGGTTTTAGGCACACTTCTCGGACAGACACAGGTGCAGAGTAAAAAAATATGTTTTTGCACTCAATACTCCAATAAATATAGATGCAGAGTAGAACAGTTTGTTTTTACACACACTACTCCCACAGACAAGGGTGAAGAGCATAAGTTTTAGGCACACTATGCCCACAGACACAGGTGCACAATATAAAAAAATTTTTTTATGCTCATCACCCATGTCTGTGGGAGTGGTGTGCGTAAAAACAAATTGTTCTACTCTGCACTCAGGTTTATGGGAGTATTGTGTGCTAAAACAAATTGTTCTACTCTGCACCCATGTTTGTGGGAGTAGTGTGTGCAATAGCAAATTGTTCTTCACTGCATCCATGTTTATGGGAGTAGGGTCCCTAAAACCAATTTTTCATACTCTGTACCCGTGTATGTGAGAGTACTGTGCGTAAAAACACATTGTTCTACTCTGAACCTTTGTCTATGGGAGTATTGTGTGCAAAAAAAATGTTTCTCTCTGCACCAGTGTTTGTGGGAGTAGTGGGTCAAAACATTTTTTTTTTTATACTCTACATCAGTGTGTGTGAGAAATGTGCCAAAAGACAAATTGTTCTATTCTGCCCCCATTTTTGTGGAAGTAGTGCACATAAAAACAAAGTATTCTACTCTGCACCCGTGCCTGTGTGAGTAGTGTACATAAAAATAAATCGTTCTACTCTGCACCCATGCCTGTGGAAGTAGTGTGCCTAAAACAACTTTTTTTATACTCTGCACCTGTGTGTGGGAGTAGTGAGCCTAAAAATAACTTTTTACATTGCACCTGTGTCTGTGGGAGTAGTGGTCTGTTGGAGTTCTGTGCCTAAAAACAAATTGTTCTACTCTGCACCCATGTCTGTGAAAAATATATATCCCCCATCCTGGTATATATGTTCCTTACCCTGGGCACCACTCTGGTATATATATCCCACATCTTGGTATACAGTGGGGAAAAAAGTTTTTAGTCAGTGACCAATTATGGAAGTTCACCCACTTAAAAAGATGAGAGGTCTGTAATTGACATCATAGGTAAACCACAACTATGAGAGTCAAAATGAGAAAACAAATCCAGAAAATCACCTTGTCTGATTTGGCAAGATTTGTTTGGCAAAATATGGTGGAAAATAATCATTTGGTTACCTAAAAACATGCAAGATTTCTGGCTCTCACAGACCTGTAACTTCTTCTTTAAGAGGCTCCTCTGTCCTCCACTCATTACCTGTAGTAATGGAACTTGTTTGAACTTGTTATCAGTATAAAAGACACCTGTCCACAACCTCAGTCACACTCCAAACTCAACTGTGGTGAAGACCAAAGAGCTGTCAAAGGACACCAGAAACAAAATTGTAGCCCTGCACCAGGCTGGGAATTCTGAATCTGCAGTAGGCAAGCAGCTTGATGTGATTAAATCAACTGTGGGACCAATAATAAGAAAATAGAAAACATACAAGACCAGTTATAATCTACCTCGATCTGGGGCTCCACGCAAGATTTCACCCCGTGGGGTTAAAATGATCATAAGAATGGTGAGCAAAAATGGCAGAACGACCTAGTGAATGAACTGCATACAGCTGGGACCACTATAGCAAAGGTTACTATCAGTAACATACTACGCCGCCAGGGACTCAGATCCTGTAGTGCCAGACGCGTCCTCCAGCTTAAGCCAGTGCATGTCCGGGCCTGTCTGAATTTTGCTAAAGAACCTTTAGGTTATCCAGAAGAGTATTGGGAGAATGTCATATGGTCTGATGAAATCAAAGTAGAACTGTTTGGTAGAAACAAAACTTGTTGTGTACGGAGGAGACTGAATGCTGAGTTGCATCCAAAGAACACCATACCTACTGTGAAGCATGGGGTGTCAACATCATGCTTTGTGGCTGTTTCTCTGCAAAGGGACCAGGACGACTAATTCATGTACATGAAAGAATGAATGGGGCCATGTATCGTGAGATTTTGAGTGCAAACCTCCTTCCATCAGCAAGGGCATTGAAGATGAAACATGGATGGGTCTTTCAGCATGATAATGATCCCAAGCACACCACCAGGGCAACGAAGGAGCGCCTTTGTAAGAAGCATATGAAGGTCCTGGAGTGGCCTAGCCAGTCTCTAGATCTCAACCCCATAGAAAACCTTTTGAGGGAGTTGAAAATTCGTGTTGCACAGTGACAGGCCCAAAACATAATTGCTCTAGAGAAGATCTGCATGGAGGAATGGGCCAACATACCACCAACAGTGTGTGCCAACCTTGTGAAGACTTACAGACAACGTTTGACCACCACTGTCATTGCCAGCAAAGGATATATAACAATATTGAGATGAACTTTTGTTAATGACCAAATACTTATTTTCCACCACATTTTGCTAAATAAATCTTGACAAATCAGATAAGGTGATTATCTGGATTTGTTTTCTCATCTTGAGTCTCATAGTTGTGGTTAGAGTTGAGCGACTTTTACTTTTTTCGGATCGAGTCGGGTTTCGCGAAACCCGACTTTCTCAAAAGTCGGGTCGGGTGAAATCGGCCGATTATTGCGAAAAGTCGGGGGCCGACTGAAACACGAAACCCAATGCAAGTCAATGGGGAATCAAAGTCGGCATTTAGTGGAGGACAGGAAAACACCTACAGTGCCCATTTTAATGCCAAAAACATCACTTCTTATTACTTAAGCTTGTCAATCTTAATTTACTTCATAATAATAGTTAGGTATTGAAAACTGGGGGTCATTTGGCTAAAGTTGTGGGGGAGGTAGGGCTGGCTCAAGATTTTCGTGGGCCCAGGAAACGCGGAATACGTCACAGCGGTGGAGCAGGGAGAGGTAAGTATCAAATCCAATTCAAAGAAGAAATGCACACAATGCAAGTATAGCCGGCACCGAACAAGCTGCTAATCATCAGATCTCTCGTAAGCGTGATCTCCAACAGGCTAGGCGGGCTCCGTTCCCAATGAAGCTGAGGCGGTGCTATGCATACATAGTTAGTGATCCAAACGCATGAAAAGAGAAAAAAATGCAGCACTCACCCGAATCTTCCAAAAATCTGAAGTCCTTTATTTAGGCATTACAAGCCATAACGGACGTGGCGTGGCAGAGACCCGTAGAAGCGCAGAAGCGCAAAATGGCCGTTGTCTGTCTTGTCTCCATTCACTCCCGCTCCCCTCTGCAGTATTGTCTATGCCATGCCACGTCCATTATGGCTTGTAATGCCTAAATAAAGGACTTCAGAGGTAAGTATCACCATGCGAAAAAAATCAGCGAGGCCTCCCTAAGCCGCTAATTGAAAAAAGAGCCGGACTGCTCATCACTAGTAAACAAGTTCCCCACAGTCCCCCTGGGGTTCTGCCTCTAGTTGCTGGATACTTTTGAAGCAACAGCACTCAGCACTACTTCTGTGTAATAGAGTGCAGGGTTGAGTATGTCTCCACGGAACAGACAGACCAACTGTTGAGGGGAATTTATTAACAGGAGTAAGATTCTCCTCGCAGGGAGTAAACAGGGGGTTAATAGAGATAAAGCAAACAGTAAACAGCTAAGCGGAATCGCAAACGGTTAACGAATGTTCTGATAACTTATCAATCCAGAGAGGTCCTGACTTGAGGGTCCTCATTCCATTGTGGATACAGTCACCATCAGCGCTTGAAGATCCTGAAGTCTCTTCTCTGTCTCCTAGGAACTGGAGACTCCGGGGTTAAGCCTTTTCTTCCAGTGAAGCTGAAAGCAGGAAGTAACTCAGCCACTCTGCTGAGTCTCAGTATATCAGGCTGGCAGGCTTTCTGCAGTTGCAATGCTACACACACGCTGAGCAGTTTACTTGTCACACTCAGGGGTCCTGGCTTGTCAGTGGAGTAGAGTGTCATTTGGAGGCTTCCAAGTCCACACTCTCACTCCAGCCTTCACTACGGCTGGTATCTTAGCCCCAGTGCCTTCACGGGGAGCACTCTGTCATGGGGAGTGCGGCGCTGCAGCCTGCTTTCTCTCTGGCACGCTGTCCCCTCTGTCTGGCACGCTCTGCTCTCCCGCTCTTTTCTGACCACACCCCCCCTCTTCCTCTCTGCCCCCAGCAGTCACATGGTCCCTTCTGTCCAGGGCAGAAAGTCTTCCCCCCGACAACCCAGCTGTCTGACTAAGTGGTTCCAGGTAAGGAGCAGGGAAAGCAACCTCCTTACATCTGCATGTCACATATGCTTGTTTAGTATCTGCATATTCAAACTAACTTGTGGAATTATATTGGCAGGTCAGTTTTAGCATTTTGTGAAAATGGTAAATAAAATTAAAAAGAGACCACCCAATTGTGGAATTGTACTTTGTTTGCAACTTCACCGTACTTGGAATTTTTTCCTGCTTTCCAGTACACTATATAATAAAATCAATGTTGTCTTTCAAAAGTACAACTCGTCCCTCTAAAAACAAACTAATACTATACTATACTAAAACTATATTGATGTAAAATTAAAAAAGTAATGGATCTGGGAAGAAAGGGAGGGAAAAACTAAAGCGCAAAAATGAAAAAAAGGTGGTGAAGGGGTTTAAACTATCCATGCTGCCTTCTCAACAGCCTGACATACTGTATGTCATCAAACTGGATGTTCTTGTAAAGCTCCCTAATCTGTGGGTCAACAAAGATACCCTCTTTCAACTTTGTATGACTTAATTAACAAAATTTTTTATGTAAAATACTTTGAACCTTCCCTTTCTTGTTGCTCTTTACAAACTTTTTCATTAGTCTCCTAATGGCCTACAGCCTGCAATAACCATTCTGCCGCCTCACCATCGCCAGAGCCACCGCCTCGCCATTGCCGCTGCCTCGCCCCTACCTTCTGCCTCTTCCCCACTATCCCATAGAATGTAAGTCCGCAAGGACAGGGTCCTCTCCCCTCTGTACCAGTCTGTCACTGTAAATTTGTTTACTGTAAACAATATCTATAACTCTGTATGTAACCCTTTTCTCATGTACAGCACCATGAAATTAATGGTACTATATAAATAATAATAATAAATTAGTCCTAGTTTGATGTGTAGCAGAGGGAGTAAAATTTTCTTAGACTCAACTAATTGTTCATTGTGTACATTTATTGTATCAGGCTGAAGTGTTTCTCTACCCCGGATATTGCCAGCCTAATAAACCTAATAATACAACCTAATATGAAAAAGTGCATTCGCTTTCATACTTTTATTGTATAAAAACAAAAATAAAAACTAGATCTAATTTTCAATTTCGGCTGTAATTTTCATTTTACGTACCATCAATTCTATACGAATTAGCTACTTTTGTTCAATTTACAATTTTGTTGTTGAACAGCATAATTACTAGGATCTGTGTCATCCTGAATTTCTAGAATAAATGACAATATATGTCCTGGCTGGTTTTGCTTACTGGGAGGAGTTGAGGACTATATATGATAGGAGAGTGCTGGTGAAGAGATACAAGAAAGCTCCACCTGAGGCTGTCTCATCTCTCGCTGTCTCACCATGATCATTGCACTCAGCCTTTGTCTCCTGACTGCGCTTATCACAGGTACAGTAATAGTGAATTATATATATGGACATGTTAGATGACGTATGACACCTTGTATCACAGATCTGACTGTTTTGTCTTCTGCAGTGTCCCAGGCTCAGCATTCAGTGACTCTGGAACCGTCTGTGATTACGGCATCTCCTGGGCTAAATGTCAGACTGTCCTGTACCCTAGGAGGGGGTCTCACTGTCAGCGGCAATTGGGTGATGTTTATACAACAAAAAATTGGGAACAAACCCACATTCATTCTTAATTATTTAACTCCATCCAACAACAGAAGAGGAGACGGGGTCCCAGCACGATTTGTGGGATCTGCCTCTGGTAACGTTGGATATCTAGACATTAATGGGGTGCATCCAGAGGATGATGCTGTATACTACTGTGCTACATGGACAGGCAGCCAGTATCACAGTGATGGTAAAGAATGAGGAAGGAGCATAAATACTGACAGAGCTGTACACAGAGAGAACGGCCCCAGCTACAAGGCATCATTATTAGGAGCTGATCATCATCCTGTAATAGACAATAGAAAGTACACCATTTTGATGTCTTGGTTGATAAAACTGTTCTCTAGGAATGAACAAACCTGAACTGTAAAGTTCAGGGTTCATACCGAACACTTAGTGTCCTGTACCAGACCCTGAACACAGACTTTTTACTGAAAATCAGATTTACTGTTCGGGTTCGGAAGCTGAAAAAAGTTTATTGAAAGGCTGCAGCCCCGCCAATCAACAATCTTTTAGGCTGTGGGCACTTCTGGAGCCATCAAAGCCATATCAAGTATTGGCATGGCTGTGATTGGCTGGCGCACCATGTGACCCGGCGAGCATAAATTCGGATTCTGCTCTGCTTAACCCCTTTCTGACCTCGGACGGGATAGTACGTCCGAGGTCAGATCCCCTGCTTTGATGCGGGCTCCGGCGGTGAGCCCGCATCAAAGCCGGGACATGTCAGCTGTTTTGAACAGCTGACATGTGCCCGTAATAGGCGCGAGCAGAATCGCGATCTGCCTGCGCCTATTAACTAGTTAAATGCCGCTGTCAAACGCAGACAGCGGCATTTAACTACCACTTCCGGCCGGGCGGCCGGAAATGACGTCATCGCCGACCCCCGTCACATGATCGGGGTCGGCGATGCTTCAGAATTGTAACCATAGAGGTCCTTGAGACCTCTATGGTTACTGATCGCCGGCAGCTGCGAGCGCCACCCTGTGGTCGGCGCTCACAGCACACCTGATTTTCAGCTACATAGCAGCAAACAGCAGATCGCTGCTATGTAGCAGAGGCGATCGTGCTGTGCCTGCTTCTAGCCTCCCATGGAGGCTATTGAAGCATGGCAAAAGTAAAAAAAAAAAGTTAAAAAAAATGTGAAAAAAATAAAAAAAATATAAAAGTTTAAATCACCCCCCTTTCGCCCCAATCAAAATAAATCAATAAAAAAATATCAAATCTACGCATATTTGGTATAGCCGCGCTCAGAATCACGTTTTTTTGGTCGCCGCGACATTGCATTAAAATGCAATAACGGGCGAGCAAAAAAACGTATCTGCACCAAAATGCTATCATTAAAAACGTAATCTTGGCATGCAAAAAATAAGCCCTCAACCAACCCCAGATCATGAAAAATGGAGACGCTACGAGTATCGGAACATGGCGCAATTTTTTTTTTTTTTTTTTTTTTTAGCAAAGTTTGGAATTTTTTTTCACCACTTAGGTAAAAAATAACCTAGTCATGTTAGGTGTCAATGAACTCGTACTGACCTGGAGAATCATAATGGCAGGTCTGTTTTAGCATTTAGTGAACCTAGCAAAAAACTAAAAAAAACAAGTGTGGGATTGCACTTTTTTTGCAATTTCACCGCACTTGGAATTTTTTTCCCATTTTCTAGTACATGACATGCTAAAACCAATAATGTTGTTCAAATGTACAACTTGTCCCGCAAAAAATAAGCCCTCACATGGCCAAATTGACGGAAAAATAAAAAAGTTATGGCCCTGGGAAGGAGAGGAGTGAAAAACGAACACGGAAAAACGAAAAATCCAAGGTCATGAAGGGGTTAACATAGGGACTAGTGATGAGCGAGCACTAAAATGCTCAGGTACTCTTTACTAGAGTCAACAAAATCGTAATGCTCGGGGGCTTGACCCGAGAAACGAGTATAATGGAAGTCAATGGGAAACGTGAGCATCTTTCTGGCAGCTCCAATAGAGGGTCTAAAAATTGCTGAAAACGATGTAACGAGCACTGAAATGGCATGGGAACAGCATGGGGAAAAGCATCTCTGAATCCCAGGTCAATGCTGACAACAATGTTATCAGAGTATAACACCACTTTCACAGACTGACAATAAAACAAACAAAATCGCACTTAAATTGGATTTGACTGAAAAAAAAAAAAAAGGTTAAAGAAGCATGATAATGAATTGTTTATAAGGCAAAATAAATAAGAGAAAAAAATGCTCCTCCACTCCTTGGGCTAAGTTCACACACAGTGTTTTTGCTGCATCTTTGCATTGCTTTCAATGGTGAATAAAACATTCCACAGGAAATGTAATCTTATCATTTTAATACCTTATCTGGCCATGTGGTGTGTGAAACATGATCAGACACATTAAAAGTCATTGTTTGTTCAGGGTCATCAGCCGGCCATCACTATTTGTAGAGAGCCATCAGGCGACCCTTTCTATTGTTAGAGGGCCAGCAGGTGTCTTATGGACAGATGAGACCGAGATAGAAATTTTTGGAAAGAAAGCAAATAATTTTACTGTTTAGTGTAAATGGAACAAGGCCTACAAATGAAAGAACACAGTAGTTACAGTCAAATATGCTGGAGGTTCAAATATATTTTGGGTTGCTTTGCTGCCTGTAGCCCTCGGCACCTTGAAATGTAACTGTGAATGGACACATTAAATTTAATTTTACTTGCTTAGATATTCATCTGTATGGCTCATGATCCTTCACTGACCTGCCCCCTATTTTACATGCTGCATAGAATTACGGTTTAAAAAGAAATAAAATTCACATTCATCAGGCAGGCACTGTAGCATGATAAGGTGGATAATATGGCTATTTTCATGTTATTTAGAAATATAGTTTTGTTGTAAAAAAAAATTCTTAATCAAAATGGTGCTGGTGGCCGTTCCAAATGTATGAACTGGGATAAAAACAGGAGTGAATGCAGTGTGTAAGCGCACGTTCACACTGGCCACTGAACAGAAAAAAAAGCCAGAAACATAATGATTAAATACCCTGCAGTAAATAAATAATTAGCATAGTGCATGAAAATAATATGCGGTACTTAGTTAACATGTTTTTTGATTAAAAAAAAAAATGCGTAAGCCATCTCACCATTCCACGGTGACCGTAATTGGGACATTCCTAACTGTAATATTAAAAACCTTACCGTTTGTCAAGTGACATGCAGGTGGATAAGGACTGAGAAGGACTGAGCCCAGCTAGTGGACACACAGCCATGGAAGACCACATCAATAATGCCTAGCTCACAGTAAAGGCAGGCCACACCTTTATATGCACAAAATGCAAACAGACAGAAGAAAAACAAAGGTATGAACTGGGATATAAACTGGTGTGCATGCAGCATGAAAGCGCAAGTTCACACTAGCCATTGAACAGAAAAAAACAAAAACAGAAACATAATGATTAAATACCCAGTAGTAATTGAATAAGTAGCATAGAGCTTGAAAATAATATACGGTACTTAGCATGTTTTTTGATAAAAAAAAAAATGCGTAAGCCATTCCACCACTCCACGGTGATTGTAATTGGGACAGTCCTAACTCTAACATTAAAAACTTTACTGTTTGTCAAGTGAGCTGCATGTGGATAAGGGCTGAAAAGGACTAGTGGACACACATCCTAAGGCTAGGTTCACATTGCGTTAGGGCAGTCCGTTTAGCGCATAGCGCTACGAACTGCGCTAACGCAATATCCCAAAAGGGATCGCGTTTGCCGATCCTGCTAGCGCAGATACCCGATCTGCGCTACCGAGGAATGGACCTCGGACGCTGCAAGCAGCGTCCGCGGTCCGTCCGAAAATAACGGGACATCGCTAGCGCGTGCCGAAAATGGCATGCACTAGCGATGCGCTAGAGATCCGTTAGCACATTGCCGTCAATGGGTGCGCTAACGGATCCGTTGCATGGCGTTAATTGCGACAATTTCGCCATCTAACGGAGTCCGCTAGCGTTAACCCATTAACGCAATGTGAACCTAGCCTAAGGCTTCTTTCACACTTCCGTCAGTAGTTGCCCGTCACGAAGCGTCGGCACGACGTACCGACGGAAGTCTTTGCTTTCACATTTCCATCTGCGTTGCCGGGCAGGAAAGAGTCAGAGAGAGACATTTCCTGTCGGGCATGTGCAGACGGGAAAACTGGATGCGACATACAGAAAAACATTCAAGGGACGCAATCCGACTCAATCCAGTGAACGACGGACGCAACATGTGGCCATACGTCACGATCCGTCGGCAATTCAAGTCTATGGGAAAATGCAGGATTCTGCTAATTTTTTTGCAGGATCCTGCATTTTCAAAAATCGACGGATTGCGACATGACACAAAAGACAGAAATGTGAAAGGAGCCATAGGAGACCACATTAATATAACGCCCAGCTCAAAGGAAAGGCAGGTGTCAATTTGCAGCTATGCAGGTAACTGCAAACTCCACTAGATGGCTATAGAGTGGAAGGATGGTACTGTAGGGATTTCACTCACTCGGGTGCGACGTCTGAGACTCAGGAGGCACGTTTCTTGAAAAGTTCATAGGGTTTATTGCATCATAAACAACGTGGCTAAATAACAGAAAACAAATAGCCTTTGGCTCAGGAAAAGAAAAACAAATGTCCAGTCCTTCCGGCTCAGTCCTGGAGCCTTGACACACTCAGGAGGGTTTCACCTCCTCACATATCTACTGTGTTAAGCATTAGCCTGACTTATATAGGACTAACCACACCCAGTAACCTATCACATGATTAGCCATGTGGTCTGACATCACCACAGGTCCTGAAACACAAATATATGGTTATGTATAACAAAGAAATATTCCGGGCTACATTACAGCGACAAGTTACCTATGTGACACATACCTCCCGTCGACCACACACCCGTTAGCCATGCTACATACCTCCCCCTTCTGCCTAAAGCCGTGGGGCTTGGCACTTTCCCCAACTAACAAGGGATTCTTGATAGGGCATCCGCATTACCGTGCAGCTTTCCGGCCCTATGTTCCACATGGAAACTAAAGTCCTGCAGGGCTAAGAACCAACGGGTGACCCTAGCATTTCTACCCTTTGTTTCTCTCATTCATCTAAGTGGGGCATGGTCAGATATTAGTCTGAATTTACGACCCAGCAGATAGTACCGTAACGTGTCCACCGCCCACTTTATGGCCAAACACTCTTTTTCCACGACTGAGTAGTTCTTCTCAGATGATGACAGCTTTCTACTCAGATAGAGAACAGGATGCTCCTCCCCATGTAGCTCTTGGGAAAGGACTGCTCCTACCCCAACATCTGAGGCATCTGTCTGAAGAATAAATTCTTTCTTGAAGTCTGGGGCCATCAGAACGGGCTGCTTACATAGAGCCCCTTTCAACTCTTGGAAGGCTGACTGTCTCTTCGGACCATTTAACCATCACTGACTTTGTCCCCTTCAGCAGATCAGTCAGAGGCGCAGCCACTGTGGCGAAGTTCGGGATGAACCTCCTGTAATATCCCACGATTCCCAGAAAGGCTTTAACTTGTTTTTTTGAAAGTGGTTTCGGCCACGTTTGGATTGCCTCCACTTTCCTGATTTGGGGCTTTATTTCTCCACGACCCACTATATAGCCCAGGTATTTAGCTTCTTCCTTACCCAAGGCACACTTCTTCGGGTTTATTGTAAACCCCGCCTCTCTTAGAGCATCAAACACCACTTGGACTTTCTCCAGATGACTCTCCCAGTCCGGGCTAAAGATGACGATATCATCTAGGTACGCAGCAGCGTAGGCCTTATGGGGTGCAAGGACTCTATCCATAGCCCTCTGGAAGGTCGCCGGAGCTCCCTGTAGGCCAAACGGCATCCGGACATACTGGAAGCATCCATCAGGTGTTGAAAAGGCCGTCTTCTCCTTGGCTTCCTGTGCCATGGGGATCTGCCAATACCCCTTTGTCAAATCCAAGGAGGATATATATCTGGCGTGCCCGAGCCTTTTGATGAGCTCATCAACGCGGGGCATGGGATAAGCATCAAACTTGGAGACCTCATTCAACTTCCGATAGTCGTTGCAAAACCTCCACTCTCCATCAGGTTTTGGGACCAGGACAATTGGGCTCGACCAACCGCTCTTGGACTCCTCAATGACTCCAAGCTTCAACATACGATCCACTTCCTTGGAGATAACTTCTCGACGAGCCTCAGGAATACGATAGGGTTTCAAATTCACCCGCACATGTGGCTCTGTTAGGACCTCGTGCTCTATGACCTTCGTGTATCCCGGCAACTCTGAAAACAGGTCCCTGTTTTTCTGGAGTAACTCCCGGCACTGCTGTTTCTGGGTCTTTGATAGCGTCTCCGCTATAGTAACCACTCCAACCTCATCTTCTGGGTTGCTTAGCAAAGATGGAGTTACTGTCGGCTCTCTATCTTGCCATGGCTTGATGAGGTTGACATGGTAAACTTGGAATGGTTTTCGTCTTCCCGGTTGGTGAATTTTATAATTTACCTCACCAAGTTTCTCGATGACCTCATATGGCCCTTGCCATTTGGCCAAGAACTTACTTTCCACCGTCGGAACTAACACAAGAACTCGGTCTCCCGGATTGAACTGCCTCACTCTTGCAGACCGGTTGTAGACCCTGGCCTGAGCTTCTTGTGCCTGGAGGAGGTGCTCTTTCACGATAGGCATCACCTTTGCAATCCTCTGCTGCATCAGGGCCACATGCTCAATGACGCTTCTGTGGGGCGTGACTTCGGCTTCCCAGGTTTCCTTGGCTATATCCAGGAGTCCTCGCGGATGTCGGCCATATAGAAGCTCAAATGGTGAGAACCCTGTGGAGGCCTGTGGAACTTCACGAATGGAAAACATCAGATAGGGTAAGAGACAATCCCAGTCTCTACTGACTATCTCAATAGCTTTTCTCAGCATGCTCTTCAGAGTCTTGTTAAATCTCTCAACAAGGCCCTCTGACTGGGGATGGTACACCGAGGTCCTCAACTGGGAGATTTTCAGGGCTTTGCATAACTCCCTCATCACCTTGCTCATGAAAGGTGCACCCTGGTCAGTCAGGATCTCCTTCGGCAGACCTGTCCGGGAAAAGACATGGACCAACTCGCGGGCTATGCTCTTTGAGGAAGAATTTCTCAAGGGAATTGCCTCAGGATAGCGTGTGGCATAGTCCAGGATGACTAATATATACTGATGGCCCCGAGCTGATTTAACTAAGGGACCGACCAAGTCCATGGCAATTCTCTCGAACGGTACCTCAATAATGGGCAGTGGCACAAGGGGGTTCCGGAAATGAGGAGTGGGAGCAGTTAGCTGACATGTAGGGCAGGACCTGCAATAGTTCACTATTTCCCGGTGACACCCAGGCCAATAGAACCTCTACACAACCCGTTCCTGCGTTTTTTCCACCCCTGTGTGTCCACCCAAGATGTGTGAATGGGCCATGTCCAACACCTTCCGTCTATACTGACCCGGCACTACCAACTGCTCTACCAACTCCTCCCTTATTTTCGTGACCCGGTACAACAACTCCCTGCTCATCAGAAAATGGGGAAATCTTGTGTCTGCCCCCGGCTCCTGTACCACCCCGTCAATAACTGTGACATTATTAAAGGTTTCCCTCAGAGTGGGGTCCCTATGTTGGGCAGTCCCAAAATTTTCACCGGATACCTCTAACTCCAGAATGTCAGATGCAGGGGACACTTCCTCCTCATCTCCAACCAGGACACAAAAAGGAAACCTGTCTGACTCTGGGTGTGGCGACACCCTTCCAGGGTTCATTGGTTCCCTACTCTTGCTAGGGAGCTCAGAACCTTTCCCCCACAAATCCCAAAACAAACAGAAATCCCGGCCAATAATTATAGGGTGCAACAAGTCCTGAACGACGCCGACTATGTGGGACTCAGTGCCACATACCGTTTCAATGTCCACCCTGGCCATAGGGTAGTCCTTTGCATCACCATGTATGCACCGCACTCCGACCTTCTTTCCTGGGAGCAGGTGGAGAGGAAAAGTGGCCCTCACCAGGGTCACTAGGCTCCCCGAGTCTAACAGTGCCATTACTGCTCGACCGTTCACCTTTACGGGACACGCTTGAGGTCCCTCGTTGGACGGAGAGTTCACACTACAGGCTGGATACGCATAGTATGAACAACGGCGTCCCATGCTGCAGTCCATCTGCTCAGTGGTCTGGGAACAACGGGCAGCTATATGTCCTGGCCCGTGGCACCTCCAACAAATAATATCACCCGTAGGGACCTTGGGCACCACCTCCCCCGCCCTTTGTGACCTTGGACGCACCAACCCTTTTTGGGACTCAGCTCCCTTCTGGGACCCCCAGTACGGCATGGGCTGCCTCCCGAAGGAGCCTTCCAACCCTTGGTATCTCTCAACCAGTCCGATCATATCGTCGGCATTCTGGGGATCACCCTGGGCAACCCAAGACTGTATAGGCCTCGGGAGGGAATGGACAAACCGATCCACCATCACCCGTTCTACCATCTGTGCAGGTGTAGATGACTCTGGCTGCAGCCATTTCTGGACCAGGTGCAACAGATCAAACATATGGGAACGAGGTGGTTTGTCCCGGTGATAGGCCCAGCAGTGAACTCGCTGTGCCCTGACAGTCAGTGTCACCCCCAAACGTGCGAGAATCTCGGCTTTCAATTTGTGATACTCTTTGGCATCCTGCAAGGTCAAATCATAGTACGCCTTCTGGGGTTCTCCCGTCAGGTATGGCGCAAGTACCTCTGCCCACTGCTCTGGCGGAAGTTTTTCCCGCTCAGCGACCCTCTCAAACACCGTCAGGAAGGCCTTAACATCATCCCCGGGAGTCATTTTTTGCAACGCGCGTCTTACCGTCTTCCGGACGTGGGTGTCATCAGCCAGACCTGGGGTTGGGGCGCTCGTCTTGCCCTGGATGGCAGTTGCCAGAAGCTGCATCTGCTGCCGTTGCTCCTGCTGGTTCTGTTGCATCTGCTGCCGTTGCTCCTGCTGGCTCTGTTGTATCTGCTGCTGGTTCTGTTGAATCTGCTGCATCAACAGCCTGTTGCTCTCTTGCTGCGACTGGAGCAAGTGTTTCAGCAGGTCCTCCATTTTCCCCGGCAATGCTTGCTGGCTTACCACAGACTTGACCCAGGACATCCAATAACAGACTCTTCGTCTCTGCTGGGAACGCTGCCCGCACGTCTACCACCAATTGTAGGGATTTCACTCACTCGGGTGCGACGTCTGAGACTCAGGAGGCACGTTTCTTGAAAAGTTCATAGGGTTTATTGCATCATAAACCACGTGGCTAAATAACAGAAAACAAATAGCCTTTGGCTCAGGAAAAGAAAAACAAATGTCCAGTCCTTCCGGCTCAGTCCTGGAGCCTTGACACACTCAGGAGGGTTTCACCTCCTCACATATCTACTGTGTTAAGCATTAGCCTGACTTAAATAGGACTAACCACACCCAGTAACCTATCACATGATTAGCCATGTGGTCTGACATCACCACAGGTCCTGAAACACAAATATATGGTTATGTATAACAAAGAAATATTCCGGGCTACATTACAGCGACAAGGTACCTATGTGACACATACCTCCCGTCGACCACACACCCGTTAGCCATTTCTACAGTACCAAGTCTGCAAGAACAGACCTGCAGTGCTGCAACAAAGCTACCACGAGGTGGCAGCAGAATAGTAAAACAAGTCGAGTCAAAACCTAGACCATCACGCAGTACAAAGGGAAAAAACAAGCACAGAGTCAGCGTAGAGCCAGGGGGCCAATACCAGACAAAAGTCTATAAAGGCACGGATGATTGACCTCGTGGAGACCAAAACATCCAACACCGCGGAGACACCATGACGTGTTTCTCAACGCAGTGATCCAGAACACTGCCCCCAAATATGCAAATGCATGTAGAGGAGCTGCGGAGACACCATCATGTGTTTCTCAATGCAGGCAGTGAATAGCCAGGCCTTTTCCCGGGAAGGAACAACCAAGGGAAGGGCAGCATCCAATAAAGGAAAACCACCTATGTCAAGCATGGTATCCATCCATAGACAGCTGTTTTGGGGTTTTTGCCCCTCATCAGTGTAAAAAACCCCGAAACAGCTGTCTGTGGATGGATACCATTAGGAAACACTAAGAGGGGATGGGCAGAGAGGGAGAAATGTACACGGGCAGAGAGGGAGAAATGTACACGGGCAAGATCAGAAAGCACAGCAGGACAAATCAGGGTACTACCACAGTCAGATACTCACGCCGTAGGCAGAAACTATAACTGACATGACCTGCAGGATGCAGTAGGAAGAAATAGCAGACCTGAACCCAAAACGAAGCCAGGCAAAGTTAACCCTTGACATGATCAGCCCGGCAAAGGGGCAGACAGCATTCAAAGCCCGGACTGGATCATGACAGCAGGCCACACCTTTATATGCACAAGATGCAAATAGACAGAAAAAAACAAAGACTGTAATTGGGACAGTCCTAACACTAGTATTGAAAACCTTACCATTTGTCAAGTGACATGCATGTAGATAGAGGCTGAGAAGAACTGCACCCAACTAATGGACACGCAGCCATGGGAGACCACATCAATATAAGGCCCAGATCAAAGGAAAGGCTGAACACTCCTTTATATGCACAAGATGCAAACAGACGGTGCCATTTTGCTAGAGAAAACAAACAAATTAGGTTCCATCAAAAAGGTGCCGGCGGCGACTATGCAGTAGCATCTATTGGAACATGATAGATGCTGCTGCGTAGGTGCTGCCACCAGCGCCATTTTGGTAGAGAAAATAAAATTAGGCTCCATCAAGATGGCACCAGCGGCACCTGGGCAGTAGCATCATACTGACAGATGCTATTGCGCAGGCCCCACCGTTGTAATTTTTTCTTTAGCAATATGGCGCTGGCGGCACCTGCGTAGTAGTATCTATCGGAGCGTAATAGATGCTACTGTGCAGGCGTGGCCTCCAATGCCATTTTGATTAAGACTTTTTTTTACAACAAAACTACATTCTTAAATAACATGAAAACAGCCATATTATCCACCTTATCGTGCTACAGCACAGGCGCCTGCCTAAAGAATGCAAATTAAAAAAAATGTAAAGGGCAAAAAATAAATAATAAAGGGCAGGTCACTGATGGATCAGTGACCTGTCATAATCCATACAGATGAATATCTAAGCAGAGCACCACATAAAGACCCCCCCCCCCACAGTCCTCCCGAAGCACAAGAATCTCATTAAATGAAAACTACAAATAAACATTAAACAACAACCACAAGACTGATTTCAACAACCAGGTATCATGTTAGTTAGTATAATGATGCCAACCTGACACTGTCTGTAGTTTACGGAGCAAATTTCTGCTGACAGGTTCATTTTTGGATGGTTTTTAGGCCCAACTGTAGCACACTAAATGGCATATAAAATTTCAGAGCTCCAAAAAAAGGCTGTATTACAGTGCCAGGCAAATTTGCACACCTTAGATGAACGTATCAGACTGCAGTAATGGTATTGAGATCCAACCAAGTCTGGCCGTAAGCTTTGTCGCACAATTACTGCAGTAAAAATGGTGTATTATATTTTCCTACTCAGTACAATTTGCAGGATTAAGAGCAAAAACAATATTATTAGCCATGATAAGAGGTTTTGGTACGAGATGAAAGAAGCAGCATAAAGGACGTGCATTTCACCTGATCCTGTCCTACACGATCCCTTCAACACATTCTCTCCCTAAGTGCTGCTAACAGTACTGTTAATATGTATTATAATTACTAAGAAGGACTGTTGTTGTACTTCACAGAAATATAAATGTGGTTGAATCCCTAGCTAATACGTAGCTACAATTCTGTCCCTCTTTCAGCAGCACCTATCCCTGCTCTGCTTGTTTCTGTGGTACAGTGTGCCAAGCATGGCATCACGGTTCTTAAATAGACCTGATAACTATGCGGCCAGCCAATCACAGTAATGCCACCACAAAGATGGCTACAGCATTACAATGACTGGCAGGCATTCCCCACATGTTCATTGGCTGTCTAAAAAGCACCAAACATGCGGGGCAGGGACTCGAGAACCAACTCGAGCATTTAAAAAATACTCGCCGAGTAACGAGCATCCAGAGCACACTGATGCTCATCACTGGTAGGGACAGAACACAGCTGGAATGAAGAACAGTATTAGGCTTTTTGTTTGTGCACTATTACAAAAAGCTCTGTGTTTCCTTTGCACCCGTATCTGTGGGATTAGTGTACCCACAACCAATTTTTTCTAGTCTGCACCTGTGTCTGTGGGAGTAGTGTGCGTAAAAACAAATTGTTCAACTCTGCACTCATGTCTGTGAGAGTAGTGTGCATGAAAACAAATTGTTCCACTCTTCACCGGTGTCTGTGGAAGTCGTATGCGTAAAATTGTTATACTCTGCACCCGTGTCTGTGTGAGTAGTGTACAACACCTAATAATATCCCCAATAAATGGCCATGAAGAACTATATATAAATACACCAAAAAAGACTACCTTCACATAAGGGCCAGTAATAAAATATAACTTTTATTAATAAACAATAAATGTTAAAAAAATTACATTGGTGAGAGAACACCTAAGACACAGGACAAAAGGTGGGTAGTCCAGAGAGGCTCCAAAAGTAGCAGTCAATACACAACGAATTAAACATATCCCGACATGTGTCAATGTGCAAGTAATCATGTACCAATATATAGCAATATACAACAATTTATACAAGGGTAGACAATAAGTACGGCATGATAGGTATAGTTACCAAATAGGAGCGCTCCTTGGTGGTTCCCAAGGAGCGCTCCTATTTGGTAACTATACCTATCATGTCGTACTTATTGTCTACCCTTGTATAAATTGTTGTATATTGCTATAGGTACATGATTACTTGCACATTGACACATGTCGGGATATGTTTAATTCGTTGTGTATTGACTGCTACTTTTGGAGCCTCTCTGGACTACCCACCTTTTGTCCTCTGTCTTAGGTGTTCTCTCACCAATGTACCGTATATACTCGAGTATAAGCCGACCCGAGTATAAGCCGACCCCCCTAATTTTGCCACAAAAAACTGGGAAAACTTGTTGACTCGAGTATAAGCCTAGGGTGGAAAATGCAGCAGCTACCGGTGAATTTCAAAAATAAAAATAGATGTTCCATACCGTTCATTATTGCCCCATAGATGCTCCATATAAAGCTGTGCCACATATAATGCTGCATACCGTTAATTATTGCCCCATAGATGCTCTGTATAAAGCTGTGCCACATATAATGCTCCATATTGTTTATTATTGCCCCATAGATGCTTCATATAAAGCTGTGCCATGTATAATGCTCCATACTGTTCATTATTGCCCCATAGATGTGCCATATAAAACTGTGCCATATAGTGCTCTGCACCGTTCATTATTGCCCCATAGATGTGCCATATAAAGCTGTGCCATATAGTGCTCTGCACCGTTCATTATGGTCCCATAGATTTGCCATAGAAAGCTCTGCCATATAGTGCTCTGCACCGTTCATTATTCCCCCATAGCTGTGCCATATAGTGCTCTGCACCGTTCATTATTGCCCCATAGCTGCCATATAGTGCTCTGTGCCGTTCATTATTGCCCCATAGATGTGCCATATAGTGCTCTGCACCGTTCATTTCTGCCCCATAGCTGTGCCATATAGTGCTCTGCACCGTTCATTATTGCCCCATAGCTGTGCCATATAGTACTCTGCGCCGTTCATTATTGCCCCTAGATGTGCCATATAGTGCTCTGCGCCGTTCATTATTGCCCCATAGATTTGCCATATAGTGCTCTGCACCGTTCATTATTGCCCCATAGCTGCCATATAGTGCTCTGCGCCATTCATTTCTGCCCCATAGCTGCCGTATAGTGCTCTGTGCCGTTCATTATTGCCCCATAGATGTGCCATATAGTGCTCTGCACCGTTCATTTCTGCCCCATAGCTGTGCCATATAGTGCTCTGCACCGTTCATTATTGCCCCATAGCTGTGCCATATAGTACTCTGCGCCGTTCATTATTGCCCCTAGATGTGCCATATAGTGCTCTGCGCCGTTCATTATTGCCCCATAGATTTGCCATATAGTGCTCTGCACCGTTCATTATTGCCCCATAGCTGCCATATAGTGCTCTGCGCCATTCATTTCTGCCCCATAGCTGCCATATAGTGCTCTGTGCCGTTCATTATTGCCCCATAGATGTGCCATATAGTGCTCTGCACCGTTCATTTCTGCCCCATAGCTGTGCCATATAGTGCTCTGCACCGTTCATTATTGCCCCATAGCTGTGCCATATAGTACTCTGCGCCGTTCATTATTGCCCCTAGATGTGCCATATAGTGCTCTGCGCCGTTCATTATTGCCCCATAGATTTGCCATATAGTGCTCTGCACCGTTCATTATTGCCCCATAGCTGCCATATAGTGCTCTGCGCCATTCATTTCTGCCCCATAGCTGCCATATAGTGCTCTGCGCCGTTCATTCCTGCCCCATAGCTGCCATATAGTGCTCTGCGCCGTTCATTCCTGCCCCATATCTGTGCCATAGAAAGCTGTGCCAATGCTGCTGCTGCTGCAATAAAAAAAAATGCCATACTCACCTCGCTGCTTGCAGCTCCTCAGCGTCCCGGCGACTCTCTGCACTGACTGATCAGGCAGAGGGCGCCGCGCACACTATATGCGTCATCGCGCCCTCTGACCTGAACAGTCAGTGCAAGAGGACGCGAAGACAGAGCGGCGCCCGGCGTGTGGAACGTGGACAGGTGAATATTACATACTTACCTGCTCCCGGCGTCCCGCACCCTCTGCCTGTCACACGGTCTTTGGTGCCGCAGCCTCTTCCTCTATCAGTGGTCACCGACACCGCTGATTAGAGAAATGAATATGCGGCTCCACCCCTATGGGAGGTGAAGCCGCATATTTATTTCTCTAATGAGCGGTCCCACGTGACAGCTGAACAGGGGAAGAGCTGCAGCAACGAAGACCGTGTGACAGGCAGGGGGAGCGTCAGGAGCACCGGGACTAGGTAAGTATGCCTCAGCGCCCTCTCCCCCTCACCCGCCGACCCTGCCGCCCACCGTGACTCGAGTATAAGCCGAGAGGGGCACTTTCAGCCCCAAATTTTGGGCTGAAAATATCGGCTTATACTCGAGTATATACGGTAATTTTTTTTAACATTTATTGTTTATTAATAAAAGTTATATTTTATTACTGGCCCTTATGTGAAGGTAGTCTTTTTTGGTGTATTTGTGTGAGTAGTGTGCCTAAAATTATTTTTTTTTTACACTCATCACATTTGTCTATGGGAGTAGTGTGCCTACAACCCATTTTTTATTCTCAGGGCATATGCACACATTGTCTTTACTTTGGTTTTGTTTGTTTCCATGGCCAGTGTCAACATGCTTTTACATCATGCATGTTTTCAAGTCATACTCGGTATGTCAGTCAGGCTCAGTTTTCTGTTTTTTGTCAGTATTTTTGTATTCAGTACAAATAGGGTGTGGCCTCCTTTTCACTGCTGGGCAGTTCATATATAGTCCCTCCAAAGCAGGGTGTCCGGTTGGGACTCTGTGACTCTCTGCCACTGTTCACACTAGGTAGGTTTTAACATTAGAGAGTGTAGGTACTGTCCCAATTGGGTATACCTTGTCATGGAGGGGCAGTTTTATGCTTTTTTTTTTAAATCACAAACAGTGTTTACTAAATACCCTATGTTATTTAATGCATTTGCTTTTTTACTTATTTATTTTCATATATACTAACAATGTATTTTCTTTGGTTTTGTCTACACCTGTGATAGTAGTGGTATAAGGGAGCAGTGTTTGTAAAAACAAATTGCTATACTCTGCACCCATGTTTGTGGGAGTAGTGTGCGTAAAAACAAATTGTTCTATTCTGCACCTGTGTCTGTAGGAGTAGTGTGCCTAAAACCAATTTTTTTTTACACTCTGCACCTTTGTCTATGGGAGTAGTGTGCCTAAAACCATTTTTTATACTCTGGACCCATATCTGTGGGAGTAGTATGCCTAAAAACAATTTTTATACTCTGCATCTGTATCTGTGGGAATGGTGTGTATAAAATCAAATTGTTTTACTCCGCACCTGTCTATACGAGTAGTGTGCCTAAAACCAAATTATTTTACTGCACCTATGTCTGTGATAGTAGTGGAATGAGGGAGCTGTGAGCATAAAAACAAACTGTTCTACTCTGCAACCATGCCTGTGAGAGTAGTGTGCAAAAAAACAATTTTCTATACTGTGCACCTGTGTCTGTGGGCATAGTGTGCCTAAAACTTATGCTCTTCACCCTTGTCTGTGGGAGTAGTGTGTGTAAAAACAAACTGTTCTACTCTGCATCCATGTTTATTGGAGTATTGAGTGCAAAAACATATTTTTCTACTCTGCACCTGTGTCTGTGCGAGAAGTGTGCCTAAAACCATATTGTTTTACTACACCTATGTCTGTGGAAGTAGTGGTATGTGTGAGCAGTGGGCATAATAACAAATTGCTCTACTCTGCAACTGTGTCTGTGAGAGTAGTGTGTCTAAAACCAATTTTTTATGCTCATCACCCATGTCTGTGGCAGTGGTGTGCGTAAAAACAAATTGTTCTACTCTGCACTCAGGTTTATGGGAGTATTGTGTGCAAAAACAAATTGTTCTACTCTGCACCCATGTTTGTGGGAGTAGTGTGTGTGTAGTAGCAAATTGTTCTTCACTGCATCCGTGTTTGTGGGAGTAGGGTCCCTAAAACCAATTTTTCATACTCTGTACCCGTGTATGTGAGAGTACTGTGCGTAAAAACACATTGTTCTACTCTGAACCTTTGTCTATGGAAGTATTGTGTGCAAAAAAAATGTTTCTCTCTGCACCAGTGTTTGTGGGAGTAGTGGGTCAAAAAATTTTTTTCTTATACTCTGCATCAGTGTGTGTGAGAAATGTGCCAAAAGACAAATTGTTCTATTCTGCCCCCATTTTTCTGGAAGTAGTGCACATAAAAACAAAGTATTCTACTCTGCACCCGTGCCTGTGTGAGTAGTGTACATAAAAATAAATCGTTCTACTCTGCACCCGTGCCTGTGGAAGTAGTGTGCCTAAAACAACTTTTTTTATACTCTGCACCTGTGTGTGGGAGTAGTGAGCCTAAAAATAACTTTTTACATCGCACCTGTGTCTGGGCAAATAGTGTGCGTAAAAGCAAATTGTTCTACTTTGCACCTGTGTCTGTGGGAGTAGTGGTCTGTTGGAGTTGTGTGCCTAAAAAAAATTGTTCTACTCTGCACCCATGTCTGTGAAAAATATATATCCCCCATCCTGGTATATATGTTCCTTACCCTGGGCACCACTCTAGTAAATATATCCCACATCTTGGTATACAGTGGGGAAAAAAGTTTTTAGTCAGTGACCAATTATGGAAGTTCACCCACTTAAAAAGATGAGAGGTCTGTAATTGACATCATAGGTAGACCACAACTATGAGAGTCAAAATGAGAAAACAAATCCAGAAAATCACCTTGTCTGATTTGGCAAGATTTGTTTGGCAAAATATGGTGGAAAATAATCATTTGGTTACCTAAAAACATGCAAGATTTCTGGCTCTCACAGACCTGTAACTTCTTCTTTAAGAGGCTCCTCTGTCCTCCACTCATTACCTGTAGTAATGGAACTTGTTTGAACTTGTTATCAGTATAAAAGACACCTGTCCACAACCTCAAACAGTCACACTCCAAACTCAATTATGGTGAAGACCAAAGAGCTGTCAAAGGACACCAGAAACAAAATTGTAGCCCTGCACCAGGCTGGGAAGACTGAATCTGCAGTAGGCAAGCAGCTTGATGTGATTAAATCAACTGTGGGACCAATAATAAGAAAATAGAAAACATACAAGACCAGTTATAATCTCCCTCGATCTGGGGCTCCACTGTTGTGAATTCTGTTATCGAACTCCCTCTTGTGGTCATGAATGGTACTTCGGCGAGTTCTGTCCATGGACTCCTGTTATGGCTGGCAATCAGGCAACACAGCGTGCAGTAATCAGCGCACATACAGAGATCTGGCAATAACCAAAAACAATAGGACGAGCTCTGAGACGTGGAATCTCTGTAGACTGCAGTACCTGATCTATCCTCACACAACTATAAGCAGCAGTGGATTGCGCCTAACAACTACCTATGCAACTCGGCACTGCCTGAGGAGCTGACTAGCCTGAAGATAGAAATACAAGCCTGACTTACCTCAGAGAAATACCCCAAAGGAATAGGCAGCCCCCCACATATAATGACTGTTAGCAAGATGAAAAGACAAACGTAGGAATGAAATAGATTCAGCAAAGTGAGGCCCGATATTCTAGACAGAGCGAGGATAGCAAAGAGAACTATGCAGTCTACAAAAAACCCTAAAACGAAAACCACGCAAAGGGGCAAAAAGACCCACCGTGCCGAACTAACAGCACGGCGGTGCACCCCTCTGCTTCTCAGAGCTTCCAGCAAAAGACAATAGCAAGCTGGACAGAAAAAAACAGAAAACAAACTAGAAGCACTTATCTAGCAGAGCAGCAGGCCCAAGGAAAGATGCAGTAGCTCAGATCCAACACTGGAACATTGACAAGGAGCAAGGAAGACAGACTCAGGTGGAGCTAAATAGCAAGGCAGCCAACGAGCTCACCAAAACACCTGAGGGAGGAAGCCCAGAGACTGCAATACCACTTGTGACCACAGAAGTAAACTCAGCCACAGAATTCACAACAGTACCCCCCCCTTGAGGAGGGGTCACCGAACCCTCACCAGAACCCCCAGGCCGACCAGGATGAGCCACATGAAAGGCACGAACAAGATCTGGGGCATGGACATCAGAGGCAAAAACCCAGGAATTATCTTCCTGAGCATAACCCTTCCATTTGACCAGATACTGGAGTTTCCGTCTAGAGACACGAGAATCCAAAATCTTCTCCACAATATACTCCAATTCCCCCTCCACCAAAACAGGGGCAGGAGGCTCCACAGATGGAACCATAGGTGCCACGTATCTCCTCAACAACGACCTATGGAATACATTATGTATGGAAAAGGAGTCTGGGAGGGTCAGACGAAAAGACACCGGATTGAGAATCTCAGAAATCCTATACGGACCAATAAAACGAGGTTTAAATTTAGGAGAGGAAACCTTCATAGGAATATGACGAGAAGATAACCAAACCAAATCCCCAACACGAAGTCGGGGTCCCACACGGCGTCTGCGATTAGCGAAAAGCTGAGCCTTCTCCTGGGACAAGGTCAAATTGTCCACTACCTGAGTCCAGATCTGCTGCAACCTGTCCACCACAGAATCCACACCAGGACAGTCCGAAGACTCAACCTGTCCTGAAGAGAAACGAGGATGGAACCCAGAATTGCAGAAAAATGGAGAGACCAAGGTAGCCGAGCTGGCCCGATTATTAAGGGCGAACTCAGCCAACGGCAAAAATGACACCCAATCATCCTGGTCAGCGGAAACAAAACATCTCAGATATGTTTCCAAGGTCTGATTGGTTCGTTCGGTCTGGCCATTAGTCTGAGGATGGAAGGCCGAGGAGAAAGATAGGTCAATGCCCATCCTACCACAAAAGGCTCGCCAGAACCTCGAGACAAACTGGGAACCTCTGTCAGAAACAATATTCTCAGGAATGCCATGTAAACGAACCACATGCTGGAAGAACAAAGGCACCAAATCAGAGGAGGAAGGCAATTTAACCAAGGGCACCAGATGGACCATTTTAGAAAAGCGATCACAGACCACCCAAATGACCGACATTTTTTGAGAAACGGGAAGGTCAGAAATGAAATCCATCGAAATATGTGTCCAAGGCCTCTTCGGGACCGGCAAGGGCAAAAGCAACCCACTGGCACGTGAACAGCAGGGCTTAGCCCTAGCACAAATTCCACAGGACTGCACAAAAGCACGCACATCCCGTGACAGAGATGGCCACCAGAAGGATCTAGCAACCAACTCCCTGGTACCAAAGATTCCTGGATGACCGGCCAGCACCGAACAATGAAGTTCAGAGATAACTTTACTAGTCCACCTATCAGGGACGAACAGTTTCTCGGCCGGACAACGATCAGGTTTATTAGCCTGAAATTTCTGCAACACTCTCCGCAAATCAGGGGAGATGGCAGACACAATGACTCCTTCCTTGAGGATACTCGCCGGCTCAGATAACCCCGGAGAGTCGGGCACAAAACTCCTAGACAGAGCATCCGCCTTCACATTTTTAGAGCCCGGAAGGTATGAAATCACAAAATCAAAACGAGCAAAAAATAACGACCAACGGGCCTGTCTAGGATTCAAGCGCTTGGCAGACTCGAGATAAGTCAAGTTCTTATGATCAGTCAATACCACCACGCGATGCTTAGCACCCTCAAGCCAATGACGCCACTCCTCGAATGCCCACTTCATGGCCAGCAACTCTCGGTTGCCCACATCATAATTACGCTCAGCAGCAGAAAATTTCCTGGAAAAGAAAGCACATGGTTTGAACACTGAGCAACCAGAACCTCTCTGTGACAAAACCGCCCCTGCACCAATCTCAGAAGCATCAACCTCGACCTGGAACGGAAGAGAAACATCAGGTTGACACAACACAGGGGCACAGCAAAAACGACGCTTCAACTCCTGAAAAGCTTCCACGGCAGCAGAAGACCAATTAACCAAATCAGCACCCTTCTTGGTCAAATCGGTCAATGGTCTGGCAATGCTAGAAAAATTACAGATGAAGCGACGATAAAAATTTGCAAAGCCCAGGAATTTCTGCAGACTTTTTAGAGATGTCGGCTGAGTCCAATCCTGGATGGCCTGAACCTTAACCGGATCCATCTCGATAGTAGAAGGGGAAAAGATGAACCCCAAAAATGAAACTTTCTGCACACCGAAGAGACACTTTGATCCCTTCACGAACAAGGAATTAGCACGCAGTACCTGGAAAACCATTCTGACTTGCTTCACATGAGACTCCCAATCATCTGAGAAGATCAAAATGTCATCCAAGTAAACAATCAAGAATTTATCCAGATACTCACGGAAAATGTCATGCATAAAAGACTGAAAAACAGATGGAGCATTGGCAAGTCCGAACGGCATCACCAGATACTCAAAATGACCCTCGGGCGTATTAAATGCCGTTTTCCATTCATCTCCCTGCCTGATTCTCACCAGATTATACGCACCACGAAGATCAATCTTAGTAAACCAACTAGCCCCCTTAATCCGAGCAAACAAGTCAGAAATCAATGGCAAGGGATACTGAAACTTAACAGTGATCTTATTAAGAAGGCGGTAATCAATACACGGTCTTAGCGAACCATCCTTCTTGGCTACAAAAAAGAACCCTGCTCCCAATGGTGATGACGATGGGCGAATATGTCCCTTCTCCAGGGACTCCTTCACATAACTGCGCATAGCGGTGTGTTCAGGTACGGACAAATTAAATAAACGACCCTTAGGGAATTTACTACCAGGAATCAAATCGATAGCACAATCACAATTCCTATGCGGAGGTAGGGCATCAGACTTGGACTCTTCAAATACATCCTGAAAGTCCGACAAGAACTCTGGGATGTCAGAAGGAATAGATGACGAAATAGACAAAAATGGAACATCACCATGTACTCCCTGACAACCCCAGCTGGTTACCGACATAGAGTTCCAATCCAATACTGGATTATGGGTTTGTAGCCATGGCAACCCCAACACGACCACATCATGCAAATTATGCAGTACCAGAAAGCGAATAACTTCCTGATGTGCAGGAGCCATGCACATGGTCAGCTGGGCCCAGTACTGAGGCTTATTCTTGGCCAAAGGTGTAGCATCAATTCCTCTCAACGGAATAGGACACCGCAAAGGCTCCAAGAAAAATCCACAACGTTTAGCATAATCCAAATCCATCAGATTCAGGGCAGCGCCTGAATCCACAAACGCCATGACAGAATACGATGACAAAGAGCACATTAAGGTAATGGACAAAAGGAATTTGGACTGTACAGTACCAATAACGGCAGAGCTATCGAACCACCTAGTGCGTTTAGGACAATTAGAAATAGCATGAGTAGAATCACCACAATAGAAACACAGTCTGTTCAGACGTCTGTGTTCTTGCCGTTCTACTTTAGTCATAGTCCTGTCGCACTGCATAGGCTCAGGTTTACTCTCAGGCAGTACCGCCAGATGGTGCACAGATTTACGCTCGCGCAAGCGACGACCGATCTGAATGGCCAAGGACATAGACTCATTCAAACCAGCAGGCATAGGAAATCCCACCATTACATCCTTAAGAGCTTCAGAGAGACCCTTTCTGAACAAAGCCGCTAGTGCAGATTCATTCCACAGAGTAAGTACTGACCATTTCCTAAATTTCTGACAATATACTTCTACATCATCCTGACCCTGGCATAAAGCCAGCAGATTTTTCTCAGCCTGATCCACTGAATTAGGCTCATCGTAAAGCAATCCGAGCGCCAGGAAAAATGCATCAACATTACTCAATGCAGAATCTCCTGGTGCAAGAGAAAACGCCCAGTCCTGTGGGTCGCCGCGCAAAAAAGAAATAATAATCAAAACCTGTTGAATAGGATTACCAGAAGAATGAGGTTTCAAGGCCAAAAATAGCTTACAATTATTTCTGAAGCTCAGGAACTTAGTTCTGTCACCAAAAAACAAATCAGGAATCGGAATTCTTGGTTCTAGCATCGATTTCTGATCAATAGTATCTTGAATCTTTTGTACATTTACAACGAGATTATCCACTGAGGAGCACAGAGCCCGAATATCCATGTCCACAGCTGTGTCCTGAAGCACTCTAATGTCTAGGGGAAAAAAAAGACTGAAGACAGAGCTAAGAAAAAAAAATGATGTCAGGATTTCTTTTTTCCCTCTATTGGGAATCATTGGTGGGGCTCCTTGTACTGTTATGGCTGGCAATCAGGCAACACAGCGTGCAGTAATCAGCGCACATACAGAGATCTGGCAATAACCAAAAACAATAGGACGAGCTCTGAGACGTGGAATCTCTGTAGACTGCAGTACCTGATCTATCCTCACACAACTATAAGCAGCAGTGGATTGCGCCTAACAACTACCTATGCAACTCGGCACTGCCTGAGGAGCTGACTAGCCTGAAGATAGAAATACAAGCCTGACTTACCTCAGAGAAATACCCCAAAGGAATAGGCAGCCCCCCACATATAATGACTGTTAGCAAGATGAAAAGACAAACGTAGGAATGAAATAGATTCAGCAAAGTGAGGCCCGATATTCTAGACAGAGCGAGGATAGCAAAGAGAACTATGCAGTCTACAAAAAACCCTAAAACGAAAACCACGCAAAGGGGCAAAAAGACCCACCGTGCCGAACTAACAGCACGGCGGTGCACCCCTCTGCTTCTCAGAGCTTCCAGCAAAAGACAATAGCAAGCTGGACAGAAAAAAACAGAAAACAAACTAGAAGCACTTATCTAGCAGAGCAGCAGGCCCAAGGAAAGATGCAGTAGCTCAGATCCAACACTGGAACATTGACAAGGAGCAAGGAAGACAGACTCAGGTGGAGCTAAATAGCAAGGCAGCCAACGAGCTCACCAAAACACCTGAGGGAGGAAGCCCAGAGACTGCAATACCACTTGTGACCACAGAAGTAAACTCAGCCACAGAATTCACAACAGACTCCCTCTGGTGGCTATGAGTGGAGCTGCTGCTTCTGAGGTTCCTTCCACAGGTGACTTAGTTTATTCTTTGGCTGGCTGCTCTATTTAACTCCACTCAGATCGTAACTCCATGCCAGCTGTCAATGTTCTTGTTCTGGTTCAGTTCGCTCTTGGATCTTTCTGGTTACCTGTCTACTCCAGCAGAAGCTAAGTCCCTGCTAGTTAATTATTTGTTCATTGTTTTCTTGTCCAGCTTGCTATCATGATTTTGCCTTGCTAGCTGGAAGCTCTGGGATGCAGAGTGGCACCTCCGCACCGTGAGTCGGTGCGGAGGTCTTTTTGCACACTCTGCGTGGTCTTTTTGTAGTTTTTTTGTGCTGACCGCAAAGATACCTTTCCTATCCTCTGCCTGTTTAGTAAGTCTGGCCTCCTTTGCTGAAACCTGTTTCATTTCTGTGTTTGTGACTTTCATCTTAACTCACAGTCAATATATGTGGGGGGCTGCCTTTTCCTTTGGGGAATTTCTCTGAGGCAAGGTAGGCTTTATTTTCTATCTCTAGGCCTAGTTAGCTCTTAGGCTGTGAAGAGGCGTCTAGGCAGAGTTAGGTACGCTCCACGGCTATTTCTAGTGTGTGTGATAGGATTAGGGGTTGCGGTCAGCAGAGCTCCCACTTCCCAGAGCTTGTCCTGTGTTAGTTTAACCATCAGGTCGTTCCGGGTGCTCCTAACCACCAGGTCCATAACACTCCACGCAAGATTTCACCCCGTGGGGTTAAAATGATCATAAGAATGGTGAGCAAAAATGGCAGAACGACCTAGTGAATGAACTGCATACAGCTGGGACCACTATAGCAAAGGCTACTATCAGTAACATACTACGCCGCCAGGGACTCAGATCCTGTAGTGCCAGACGCGTCCTCCAGCTTAAGCCAGTGCATGTCCGGGCCTGTCTGAATTTTGCTAAAGAACCTTTAGGTTATCCAGAAGAGTATTGGGAGAATGTCATATGGTCTGATGAAATCAAAGTAGAACTGTTTGGTAGAAACAAAACTCGTCGTGTACGGAGGAGACTGAATGCTGAGTTGCATCCAAAGAACACCATACCTACTGTGAAGCATGGGGTGGCAACATCATGCTTTGGGGCTGTTTAGGGACCAGGACGACTAATTCATGTACATGAAAGAATGAATGGGGCCATGTATCGTGAGATTTTGAGTGCAAACCTCCTTCCATCAGCAAGGGCATTGAAGATGAAACATGGATGGGTCTTTCAGCATGATAATGATCCCAAGCACACCACCAGGGCAACGAAGGAGCGCCTTTGTAAGAAGCATATGAAGGTCCTGGAGTGGCCGAGCCAGTCTCTAGATCTCAACCCCATAGAAAACCTTTTGAGGGAGTTGAAAATTCGTGTTGCACAGTGACAGGCCCAAAACATAATTGCTCTAGAGAAGATCTGCATGGAGGAATGGGCCAACATACCACCAACAATGTGTGCCAACCTTGTGAAGACTTACAGACAACGTTTGACCACCACTGTCATTGCCAGCAAAGGATATATAACAATATTGAGATGAACTTTTGTTAATGACCAAATACTTATTTTCCACCACATTTTGCTAAATAAATCTTGCCAAATCAGATAAGGTGATTATCTGGATTTGTTTTCTCATTTTGACTCTCATAGTTGTGGTTAGAGTTGAGCGACTTTTACTTTTTTCGGATCGAGTCGGGTTTTGCGAAACCCGACTTTCTCAAAAGTCGGATCAGGTGAAATCGGCCGATTATTGCGAAAAGTCGGGGGCCGACTGAAACACGAAACCCAATGCAAGTCAATGGGGAATAAAAGTCGGTATTTAGTGGAGGACAGGAAAACACCTACAGTGCCCATTTTAATGCCAAAAACATCACTTCTTATTACTTAAGCTTGTCAATCTTAATTTACTTTATAATAATAGTTAGGTATTGAAAACTGGGGGTCATTTGGCTAAAGTTGTGGGGGAGGTAGGGCTGGCTCAAGATTTTCGTGGGCCCAGGAAACGCGGAATACGTCACAGCAGTGGAGCAGGGAGAGGTAAGTATCAAATCCAATTCAACGAAGAAATGCACACAATGCAAGTATAGCCGGCACCGAACAAGCTGCTAATCATCAGATCGCTCATAAGCGTGATCTCCAACAGGCTAGGCGGGCTCCGTTCCCAATGAAGCTGAGGCGGTGCTATGCATACATAGTGATCCAAATGCATTAAAAGAGAAAGAAATGCAGCACTCACCCGAATCTTCCAAAAATCTGAAGTCCTTTATTTAGGCATTACAAGCCATAACGGACGTGGCGTGGCATAGACCCGTAGAAGCGCAGGAGCGCGAAACGGCCGTCGTCTGTCTTGTCTCCATTCACTCCCGCTCCCCTCTGCAGTATTGTCTATGCCATGCCACGTCCATTATGGCTTGTAATGCCTAAATAAAGGACTTCAGAGGTAAGTATCACCATGCGAAAAAATCAGCGAGGCCTCCCTAAGCCGCTAATTGAAAAAAGAGCCGGACTGCTCATCACTAGTAAACAAGTTCCCCACAGTCCCCCTGGGGTTCTGCCTCTAGTTGCTGGATGCTTTTGAAGCAACAGCACTCAGCACTACTTCTGTGTAATAGAGTGCAGGGTTGAGTATGTCTCCACGGAACAGACAGACCAACTGTTGAGGGGAATTTATTAACAGGAGTAAGATTCTCCTCGCAGGGAGTAAACAGGGGGTTAATAGAGATAAAGCAAACAGTAAACAGCTAAGCGGAATCGCAAACGGTTAACGAATGTTCTGATAACTTATCAATCCAGGGAGGTCCTGACTTGAGGGTCCTTATTCCAATGTGGATACAGTCACCATCAGCGCTTGAAGATCCTGAAGTCTCTTCTCTGTCTCCTAGGAACTGGAGACTCCGGGGTTAAGCCTTTTCTTCCAGTGAAGCTGAAAGCAGGAAGTAACACAGCCACTCTGCTGAGTCTCAGTATATCAGGCTGGCAGGCTTTCTGCGGTTGCAATGCTACACACACACTGAGCAGTTTACTTGTCACACTCAGGGGTCCTGGCTTGTCAGTGCGGTCACTGGGGCTGCGCGCTCAGGTCACTGTAAGGGGATACGTTGTCTCAGATTATGGAGGCTTCCAAGTCCACACTCTCACTCCTGCCTTCACTACGGCTGGTATCTTAGCCCCAGTGCCTTCACGGGGAGCACTCTGTCATGGGGAGCGCGGCGCTGCAGCCTGCTTTCTCTCTGGCACGCTGTCCCCTCTGTCTGGCGCGCTCTGCTCTCCCGCTCTTTTCTGACCACACCCCCCCTCTTCCTCTCTGCCCCCAGCAGTCACATGGTCCCTTCTGTCCAGGGCAGAAAGTCTTTCCCCCGACAACCCAGCTGTCTGACGAAGTGGTTCCAGGTAAGGGGCAGGGAAAGCAACCTCCTTACATCTGCATGTTACATATGCTTGTTTAGTATCTGCATATTCAAACTAACTTGTGGAATTATATTGGCAGGTCAGTTTTAGCATTTTGGGAAAATGGTAAATAAAATAAAAAAGAGACCACCCAATTGTGGAATTGTACTTTGTTTGCAATTTCACCGCACCGAATTTTTTTCCTGCTTTCCAGTACACTATATGATAAAATCAATGTTGTCTTTCAAAAGTACAACTCGTCCCTCTAAAAACAAACTAATACGGCTATATTGATGTAAAATTAAAAAAGTTATGGATCTGGGAAGAAGGGGAGGGAAAAACTAAAGCGCAAAAATGAAAAAAAGCTGGTGAAGGGGTTTAAACTATCCATGCTGCCTTCTCAACAGCCTGACATACTGTATGTCATCAAACTGGATGTTCTTGTAAAGCTCCGTAATCTGTGGGTCAACAAAGATACCCTCTTTCAACTTTGTATGACTTAATTAACAACATTTTTTATGTAAAATACTTTGAACCTTCCCTTTCTTGTTGCTCTTTACAAACTTTTTCATTAGTCTCCTAATGGTCTACAGCCTGCAATAACCATTCTGCCGCCTCACCATCGCCAGAGCCACCGCCTCGCCATTGACAGAGCCGCCGCCTCACCATCGCCAGAGCCGCTGCCTCGCCCCTACTTTCTGCCTCTTCCCCACTATCCCATAGAATGTAAGTCCGCAAGGACAGGGTCCTCTCCCCTCTGTACCAGTCTGTCACTGTAAATTTGTTTACTGTAAACAATATCTATAACTCTGTATGTAAACCCTTTCTCATGTACAGCACCATGGAATTAATGGTGCTATATAAATAAATAATAATAATAAGTCCTAGTTTGATGTGTAGCGGAGGGAGTAAAATTTTCTTAAGGTACCTTCACACTGAGCAACTTTCCAACGAGAACGACAGCGATCCGTGACGTTGCAGCGTCCTGAATAGCGATCTCTTTGTGTTTGACATGCAGCAGCGATCAGGATTCCGCTGTGACATCGCTGGTCGGAGCTAGAAGTTCGGAACTTTACTTGGTCGTCAGGTCGGCGTGATTCATCATGTTTGACAGCAAAAGCAACGATGCCAGCAATGGTTTTCAATGGGGAGAACAACCAGTGAGAACGATAAGTACGTCACTGGATCGCTCCTGCATCGCTCAGCTGTTGCCGGTGTTTGACGTCTCCTAGCGACCTAAACAGCGACGCTGCAGCGATCGGCTCGTTGTCTAGTCTTTAGACTCAACTAATTGTTCATTGTGTACATTTATTGTATCAGGCTGAAGTGTTTCTCTACCCCGGATATTGCCAGTCTAATAAACCTAATAATACAACCTAATATGAAAAAGTGCATTCGCTTTCATACTTTTATTGTATTACAATTCTCCACTATTGACACTTGTAAAATAAAAACTAGAGCTAATTTTCAATTTCGGCTGTAAATTTCATTTTACGTACCATCAATTCTATACGAATTAGCTACTTTTGTTCAATTTACAATTTTGTTGTTGAACAGCAGAATTACTAGGATCTATGTGTCATCCTGAATTTCTAGAATAAATGACAATATATTTCCTGGCTGGTTTTGCTTACTGGGAGGAGCTGAGAACTATATATGATAGGAGAGTGCTGGTGAAGAGATACAAGAAAGTTCCACCTGTGGCTGTCTCATCTCTCGCTGTCTCACCATGATCATTGCACTCAGCCTTTGTCTCCTGACTGCGCTTATCACAGGTACAGTATAGTGAATTATATATATGGACATGTTAGATGACGTATGACTAGAGTTGAGCGACCTTGACCTTTTTAGAGTCGAGCCGGGTTTCGCGAAACCCGACTATCTCAAAAGTCGGGTCGAGTGAAATCGGCCGATTATGACGTAAAGTCGGGATCGACCGAAACACGAAACCCAATGCAAGTCAATGGGGCAGCATAGTCGGCAGTGAGTGGGGGCCAGGAAAACACCTAGAGTGCCCATTTTAATGTCAAAACCATCCATTCTTCTTAATGAAGCTTGTCAAGCGTAATTTACCTTATAATAATTGGAAGGCATTTGAAATTGGGGGTCATTTGGCTAAAGTTGTGGTGGGTAGGGCTGGTTCAAGTAATTAGTGGGCCCAGGAAATCTGGACCACGTCACGGCAGTGGAGCAGGGAGAGGTAAGTATTTCAACTTTGCAAGTGCTGTGAACCTGAGCAAGCAGGGGGGGCCCACTCGTTGGCATTGGCACTGGCACAGGGCCCCTCAAAGTACAGCGGTGTGTTTGCACGGCGGGGGCGCCTCCCACCGGCAGCAACACTTTTGCGTACTATGAGAGGCCCTGTGCCAGTGACGTCGCCAACTAGTATTCCTCCCCCCCACCTGATGAAGGAACCTGCACTTTCATCTGCACCTTCCTCTTTGTCCCCGTGTAAGGTGGTATGGTATGCGGGAAGAGCAACCTGACTTTCAGCAGGGTCACAATGTTGTTGTGTAGCGTGCACGGGGAATGTTGCGTTATGGGTCAATGTACCAGCAGACTCATCTATCACTGGCTGGGCAATGGGCAGGATGAGGAGGAAACACAGATATAGGCCCAAAGAATAAAGTTGGCTAAATGCAGTTCAAAATTGGTAACACAGGAATAACCAGGGGGCATTGCAGTGGAGGACAACTGGAATGAGAGGCTGACACAGAGAGTAGGCCCAAATCAGTAAGTAGTCGAAATGCAGTTCAAAATTGGCAACCGTAGTAAACAGGCGGCACAGCTTTGTTCAGTGGAGGAGAACAGCAAGGAGTGGCAGACACCGATAGTAGGCCCCAACCCAACTAGTAGGCAAAATGCAGTCTAACATTAACAACTACTTAACGAGCGCCTGAAAACGGAATTTCAGGACAGGAAACCAGGAGAACAGCAAGGAGTGGCAGACACCGATAGTAGGCCCCAAACCAACTAGTACGCCAAATGCAGTTGTTCCGTTTAACCACAATTTAATGAGAGCCTGAAGATAGAAGTTCAGGAAAGGCAACCTGGAGAACACCTTGGAGTGGAACACACCATCTCTCTACACCCCATACCCAATTTGTAGGCCTAATGCAGTGTAGTTTCCAAGAACTACTAAACGAGAGCCGGAAGATCGAAGCTCAGGAAAGGCAACCTGGAGAACACCTTGGAGTGGAACACACCATCTCTCTACACCCCATACCCAATTTGTAGGCCTAATGCAGTGTAGTTTCCAACAACTACTAAACGAGAGCATGAAGATCGAAGCATTGGCGAGGAAACCTGGGGAACACCTTGGAGTGGAACACACCATCTCTCTACACCCCATACCCAATTTGTAGGCCTAATGCAGTGTAGTTTCCAAGAACTACTAAACGAGAGCCGGAAGATCGAAGCTCAGGAAAGGCAACCTGGAAAACACCTTGGAGTGGAACACACCATCTCTCTACACCCCATACCCAATTTGTAGGCCTAATGCAGCGTAGTTTCCAACAACTACTAAACGAGAGCATGATGATCGAAGCATTGGCGAGGAAACCTGGGGAACACCTTGGAGTGGAACACACCATCTCTCTACAGTGGAACACACCATCTCTCTACACCCCATACCCAATTTGTAGGCCTAATGCAGCGTAGTTTCCAACAACTACTAAACGAGAGCCGGAAGATCGAAGCTCAGGAAAGGCAACTTGGGGAACACCTTGGAGTGGAACACACCATCTCTCTACACCCCATACCCAATTTGTAGGCCCAATGCAGCGTAGTTTCCAACAACTACTAAACGAGAGCCGGAAGATCGAAGCTCAGGAAAGGCAACCTGGGGAACACCTTGGAGTGTAACAAACCCTCTCTCTACACCACGGAAGGGCTGATTCTTAGGAAGGAAGGCTGTCGGAAAGAAGCAGGGCGCGTCCGAGGGTGATTATATTCTTATTAGGTATATACTCACCCTCGGACGCGCCCTGCTTCTTTATTTGTAATGAATGTTTATTTGCAATGTGGTTTTGACTTACTCTATTTTTTTGGTAAATAATGATTTTATTATTTTCATTGTTTTGCATCTTCTTGGCAATAATATAAAGAAGACGCGACAGGACAACACTCGGTGGATGCCATATCTGTGTTTAAAATTGAAAAAACCTTTCAGTTAACTACTTGCAGGAGAAAGTTATTGTAGCTGGTGGCCATTTTTAGTACTGTACCAGATTTTTGTTGTATGTGTTTGTTTTTAATGTTAAAATGTCTGCATTTGATATCTCTCCAGTATTTTCTTTTTTATAAGCAAAATACTTATTTTTATATTTTCTGATGTTGGTTCCAGGGGTACACGGGCAGCAGTGGTGTGGTCAGTGGAGGCCTAGTGGAAGGAGTGACCGCAGACAGGCATCGAAGGCCTAAAATAATAACACATGGCTGTAGGCAATTTTAAATTGGTTCCAGGGGTACACGGGCAGCAGTGGTGTGGTCAGTGGAGGCCTAGTGGAAGGAGTGACCGCAGACAGGCATCGAAGGCCTAAAATAATAACACATGGCTGTAGGCAATTCTAAATTGGTTACAGGGGTACACGGGCAGCAGTGCCCTGGTCAGTGTAGTAGTAGTTGAAAGAATGGACCGCAGACAGGCATCGAAGACCTAAAATAAAAAAATTGGGCTGGCTGTAGGCAATTTTAAATTGGTTCCAGGGGTACACGGGCAGCAGTGGTGTGGTCAGTGGAGGCCTAGTGGAAGGAGTGACCGCAGACAGGCATCGAAGGCCTAAAATAATAACACATGGCTGTAGGCAATTTTAAATTGGTTCCAGGGGTACACGGGCAGCAGTGCCCTGGTCAGTGTAGTAGTAGTTGAAAGAATGGACCGCAGACAGGCATCGAAGGCCTAAAATAAAAAAATTGGGCTGGCTGTAGGCAATTTTAAATTGGTTCCAGGGGTACACGGGCAGCAGTGGTGTGGTCAGTGGAGGCCTAGTGGAAGGAGTGACCGCAGACAGGCATCGAAGGCCTAAAATAATAACACATGGCTGTAGGCAATTTTAAATTGGTTCCAGGGGTACACGGGCAGCAGTGGTGTGGTCAGTGGAGGCCTAGTGGAAGGAGTGACCGCAGACAGGCATCGAAGGCATAAAATAATAACACATGGCTGTAGGCAATTTTAAATTGGTTCCAGGGGTACACGGGCAGCAGTGCCCTGGTCAGTGTAGTAGTAGTTGAAAGAATGGACCGCAGACAGGCATCGAAGGCCTAAAATAAAAAAATTGGGCTGGCTGTAGGCAATTTTAAATTGGTTCCAGGGGTACACGGGCAGCAGTGGTGTGGTCAGTGGAGGCCTAGTGGAAGGAGTGACCGCAGACAGGCATCGAAGCCCTAAAATAATAACACATGGCTGTAGGCAATTTTAAATTGGTTCCAGGGGTACACGGGCAGCAGTGGTGTGGTCAGTGGAGGCCTAGTGGAAGGAGTGACCGCAGACAGGCATCGAAGGCCTAAAATAATAACACATGGCTGTAGGCAATTTTAAATTGGTTCCAGGGGTACACGGGCAGCAGTGGTGTGGTCAGTGGAGGCCTAGTGGAAGGAGTGACCACAGACAGGCATCGAAGGCCTAAAATAATAACACATGGCTGTAGGCAATTTTAAATTGGTTCCAGGGGTACACGGGCAGCAGTGCCCTGGTCAGTGTAGTAGTAGTTGAAAGAATGGACCGCAGACAGGCATCGAAGGCCTAAAATAAAAAAATTGGGCTGGCTGTAGGCAATTTTAAATTGGTTCCAGGGGTACACGGGCAGCAGTGGTGTGGTCAGTGGAGGCCTAGTGGAAGGAGTGACCGCAGACAGGCATCGAAGGCCTAAAATAATAACACATGGCTGTAGGCAATTTTAAATTGGTTCCAGGGGTACACGGGCAGCAGTGGTGTGGTCAGTGGAGGCCTAGTGGAAGGAGTGACCGCAGACAGGCATCGAAGGCCTAAAATAATAACACATGGCTGTAGGCAATTTTAAATTGGTTCCAGGGGTACACGGGCAGCAGTGCCCTGGTCAGTGTAGTAGTAGTTGAAAGAATGGACCGCAGACAGGCATCGAAGGCCTAAAATAAAAAAATTGGGCTGGCTGTAGGCAATTTTAAATTGGTTCCAGGGGTACACGGGCAGCAGTGGTGTGGTCAGTGGAGGCCTAGTGGAAGGAGTGACCGCAGACAGGCATCGAAGGCCTAAAATAATAACACATGGCTGTAGGCAATTTTAAATTGGTTCCAGGGGTACACGGGCAGCAGTGCCCTGGTCAGTGTAGTAGTAGTTGAAAGAATGGACCGCAGACAGGCATCGAAGGCCTAAAATAAAAAAATTGGGCTGGCTGTAGGCAATTTTAAATTGGTTCCAGGGGTACACGGGCAGCAGTGGTGTGGTCAGTGGAGGCCTAGTGGAAGGAGTGACCGCAGACAGGCATCGAAGGCCTAAAATAATAACACATGGCTGTAGGCAATTTTAAATTGGTTCCAGGGGTACACGGGCAGCAGTGGTGTGGTCAGTGGAGGCCTAGTGGAAGGAGTGACCACAGACAGGCATCGAAGGCCTAACATAACAAAAATGTCAATACAATGGTATTGTCAGTGGCAGGCATTGAAGGATGTCAGCACATAGACTAAACATTGGTGGAGCTGTGAGATAATTTTGCAAGTGGTAGAGCACTGTTTGAGCTGGGGTGGGGGGAAACTGTCTTGTGGCCGGCGGTACAGGCCCAGGGCCCCTCATATTACAACGGTGTGTCTGACGTTGGGTGCGCACCACCACCGCCAGAGACACTTTATTGTACTAGGAGGGACCCAGTGGCAGTGCCGTCGACCAAAAGCGGGCTCACCCACCTCTTCAGACAAACTGCACTCTCACGGGTGCTGTCGCCAAGTGTCGATACCACGGCCCCGTGTGGGGAGTTTGGCAATTTAGTGAGGTGTAAACATGTCGTATGCTGGACAATCAGGTGCAGAAAATTACGAGATTGGAAAAGGCATTCAGAATAGTCCACAGGCAAGACCTTTTCATAGGAAAGCTAGGTGTCAGCCGGGCAAGGTGGGGCAAAAGATTTTGAAATCCAGTTGTGGTTCATTTTAATGAAGGTTAGATCATCTACATTTTGGGTAGCCAGACGAGTCCTTTTTTCTGTTAGTATTGAACCTGCAGCACTGAATACTCTTTCTGATAGGACACTAGCTGCCGGGCAAGCAAGCTCCTGCAATGCATATTCTGCCAATTCTGGCCAGGTGTCTAATTTTGATGCCCAGTAATCAAATGGGAATGACGGTTGAGGGAGAACATCGATAAGGGATGAAAAATAGTTTGTAACCATACTGGACAAATGTTGTCTCCTGTCACTTTGAATTGATGCTGCAGTACCTGTCCTGTCTGCGGTCATAGCAAAATCACTCCACAACCTGGTCAGAAAACCCCTCTGGCCAACGCCACTTCTGATTTCTGCCCCTCTAACTCCTCTGGTCTGCTGGCCCCTGCATCTCGTGTGAGAACGATCACGGGCGCTGTGTGCAGGGAATGCCAGAAGCAAACGGTCAACAAGAGTTGATTGTTTGGTTGCTAATATTAGTTCCAAGTTCTCATGTGGCATTATATTTTGCAATTTGCCTTTATAGCGAGGATCAAGGAGGCAGGCCAACCAGTAATCGTCATCATTCATCATTTTAGTTATGCGTGTGTCCCTTTTGAGGATACGTAAGGCATAATCCGCCATGTGGGCCAAAGTTCCAGTTCTCAAATCTGCGGTTGTGCTTGGTTGAGGGGCAGTTTCAGGCAAATCAACGTCACTTGTGTCCCTCAAAAAACCAGAACCCGGCCTTGCCGCGCCACCAATTTCCAGTGGCCCCGGAAAAGCTTCCTCATTAAAAATATAATCATCCCCATCATCCTCCTCGTCCTCCTCCTCCTCTTCGCCCGCTACCTCGTCCTGTACACTGCCCTGGCCAGACAATGGCTGACTGTCATCAAGGCTTTCCTCTTCCTCAGCTGCAGACGCCTGATCCTTTATGTGCGTCAAACTTTGCATCAGCAGACGCATTAGGGGGATGCTCATGCTTATTATGGCGTTGTCTGCACTAACCAGCCGTGTGCATTCCTCAAAACACTGAAGGACTTGACACATGTCTTGAATCTTCGACCACTGCACACCTGACAACTCCATGTCTGCCATCCTACTGCCTGCCCGTGTATGTGTATCCTCCCACAAAAACATAACAGCCCGCCTCTGTTCACACAGTCTCTGAAGCATGTGCAGTGTTGAGTTCCACCTTGTTGCAACGTCTATGATTAGGCGATGCTGGGGAAGGTTCAAAGAACGCTGATAGGTCTGCATACGGCTGGAGTGTACGGGCGAACGGCGGATATGTGAGCAAAGTCCACGCACTTTGAGGAGCAGGTCGGATAACCCCGGATAACTTTTCAGGAAGCACTGCACCACCAGGTTTAAGGTGTGAGCCAGGCAAGGAATGTGTTTCAGTTGGGAAAGGGAGATGGCAGCCATGAAATTCCTTCCGTTATCACTCACTACCTTGCCTGCCTCAAGATCTACAGTGCCCAGCCACGACTGCGTTTCTTTCTGCAAGAACTCGGACAGAACTTCCGCGGTGTGTCTGTTGTCGCCCAAACACTTCATAGCCAATACAGCCTGCTGACGTTTGCCAGTAGCTGCCCCATAATGGGAGACCTGGTGTGCAACAGTGGCAGCTGCGGATGGAGTGGTTGTGCGACTGCGGTCTGTGGACGAGCTCTCGCTTCTGCAGGAGGACGAAGAGGAGGAGGAGGGGGTGCGAACGGCTACAGCCAATTGTTTCCTAGACCGTGGGCTAGGCAGAACTGTCCCAAACTTGCTGTCCCCTGTGGACCCTACATCCACCACATTTACCCAGTGTGCCGTGATGGACACGTAACGTCCCTGGCCATGCCTACTGGTCCATGCATCTGTTGTCAGGTGCACCTTTGTGCTCACAGATTGCCTGAGTGCATGGACGATGCGCTCTTTAACATGCTGGTGGAGGGCTGGGATGACTTTTCTGGAAAAAAAGTGTCGACTGGGTAGCTCGTAGCGTGGTACAGCGTAGTCCATCAGGGCTTTGAAAGCTTCGCTTTCAACTAACCGGTAGGGCATCATCTCTAACGAGATTAGTCTAGCTATGTGTGCGTTCAAACCCTGTGTACGCGGATGCGAGGCTAAGTACTTCCTTTTTCTAACCATAGTCTCATGTAGGGTGAGCTGGACTGGAGAGCTGGAGATCGTGGAACTAGCGGGGGTGCCGGTGGACATGGCAGACTGAGAGACGGTGGGAGATGGTATTGTTGCCACCGGTGCCCTAGATGCAGTGTTTCCTACTACGAAACTGGTGATTCCCTGACCCTGACGGCTTTGGCCTGGCAAAGAAACCTGCACAGATACTGCAGGTGGTGCGGAAAATGGTGGCCCTACACTGCCGGAAGGGATGTTGCGTTGCTGACTAGCTTCATTGGCCGAGGGTGCTACAACCTTAAGGGACGTTTGGTAGTTAGTCCAGGCTTGCAAATGCATGGTGGTTAAATGTCTATGCATGCAACTTGTATTGAGACTTTTCAGATTCTGTCCTCTGCTTAAGGTAGTTGAACATTTTTGACAGATGACTTTGCGCTGATCAATTGGATGTTGTTTAAAAAAATGCCAGACTGCACTCTTTCTAGCATCGGATACCTTTTCAGGCATTGCAGACTGAGCTTTAACCGGATGGCCACGCTGTCCTCCAACAGGTTTTAGCTTTGCCACGCGTTTTGGGCAAGATACGGGCCCGGCAGATGGAACCTGTTGCGATGTTGATGCCTGCTGCGGCCCCTCCTCCTCCGCTTCAGAACTGCTGCCGCCTGCACCCTGTTCCCCCAATGGCTGCCAATCGGGGTCAAGAACTGGGTCATCTATTACCTCTTCTTGTAGCTCGTGTGCAGCTTCGTCTGTGTCACCGTGTCGGTCGGTGGTATAGCGTTCGTGATGGGGCAACATAGTCTCATCAGGGTCTGATTCTTGATCAGCACCCTGCGAGGGCAATGTTGTGGTCTGAGTCAAAGGACCAGCATAGTAGTCTGGCTGTGGCTGTGCATCAGTGCACTCCATGTCAGATTCAACTTGTAATGGGCATGGACTGTTAACTGCTTCACTTTCTAAGCCAGGGACGGTATGTGTAAAGAGCTCCATGGAGTAACCCGTTGTGTCGCCTGCTGCATTCTTCTCTGTTGTTGTTTTTGCTGAAGAGGACAAGGAAGTGACTTGTCCCTGACCGTGAACATCCACTAACGACGCGCTGCTTTGACATTTACCAGTTTCACGAGAGGAGGCAAAAGAGCTAGAGGCTGAGTCAGCAAGATAAGCCAAAACTTGCTCTTGCTGCTCCGGCTTTAAAAGCGGTTTTCCTACTCCCAGAAAAGGGAGCGTTCGAGGCCTTGTGTAGCCAGACGACGAACCTGGCTCCACAGCTCCAGACTTAGGTGCAATATTTTTTTTCCCACGACCAGCTGATGCTCCACCACTACCACTACCCTCATTACCAGCTGACAATGAACGCCCCCGGCCACGACCTCTTCCACCATACTTCCTCATTGTTTTAAAAACGTAAACAAACTAACGGTATTTGTTGCTGTCACACAAATTACACGGTGAGCTATAACTTCAGTATGATTTAGCTACCCCTTTACAGGTGAGTGAGACCACAACGAAAATCAGGCACAATGTTACACACTCTGTTGTTGGTGGCAACAAATGAGAGAGATGCCACACACGCAGGACTGTCACTGAAGCACAAATGTAAATATTAATCTCCCACTGATTTGATTTTTTTTTTTTTTTTCAGGGAGACTTTAGGAAAAAAAAAATAGAATAAAATGATTTTTTCAGGAAGAATTTAGAAACCAAAGAAAATAAAATGATTTTTTCAGGGAGAATTTAGAAAACAAATAAAACAAAAAAAGGCTTTCTATGACCCACTGAGTGAGAGATGACGCACACAGGAGTCAGGAGTGGCACACAAGCCCAGAGGCCAATATTTATCTCCCACTGATTGATGTAGTGATTTTTTCAGGTAGATTTTGGAACCCAAATCAAGCTAAAAAAAATAATAGGCTTTCTATGGCCCACAATTGGAGAGAGAGAGAGAGAGAGAGATGGCACACCCAGGAGTCAAGACTGGCACACAAGCAGAAAGGGCAATATTAATCTCCCACTGATTTGTTTTTTGTTTTTTTTTCAGGGAGACTTTAGGAAAAAAAAAATAGAATAAAATGATTTTTTCAGGAAGAATTTAGAAACCAAATAAAATAAAATGATTTTTTCAAGGAGAATTTAGAAAACAAATAAAACAAAAAAAGGCTTTCTATGGCCCACTGAGTGAGAGATGACGCACACAGGAGTCAGGAGTGGCACACAAGCCCAGAGGCCAATATTTATCTCCCACTGATTGATGTAGTGATTTTTTCAGGTAGATTTTGGAACCCAAATCAAGCTAAAAAAAATAATAGGCTTTCTATGGCCCACAATTGGACAGAGAGAGAGAGATGGCACACCCAGGAGTCAAGACTGGCACACAAGCAGAAAGGGCTATATTAATCTCCCACTGATTTTTTTTTTTTTTTTTTCAGGGAGACTTTAGGAAAAAAAAAATAGAATAAAATGATTTTTTCAGGAAGAATTTAGAAACCAAATAAAATAAAATGATTTTTTCAGGGAGAATTTAGAAAACAAAACAAAAAAAGGCTTTCTATGGCCCACTGAGTGAGAGATGACGCACACAGGAGTCAGGAGTGGCACACAAGCCCAGAGGCCAATATTTATCTCCCACTGATTGATGTAGTGATTTTTTCAGGTAGATTTTGGAACCCAAATCAAGCTAAAAAAATAATAGGCTTTCTATGGCCCACAATTGGAGAGAGAGACAGAGATGGCACACCCAGGAGTCAAGACTGGCACACAAGCAGAAAGGGCAATATTAATCTCCCACTGATTTGTTTTTTTTTTTGTTTTTTTTTTCAGGGAGACTTTAGGAAAAAAAAAAAATAGAATAAAGTGATTTTTTCAGGAAGAATTTAGAAACCAAAGAAAATAAAATGATTTTTTCAGGGAGAATTTAGAAAACAAATAAAACAAAAAAAGGCTTTCTATGGCCCACTGAGTGAGAGATGACGCACACAGGAGTCAGGAGTGGCACACAAGCCCAGAGGCCAATATTTATCTCCCACTTTTTTTTTTTTGTTCCAGGGAAAATTTATAAACCCAATAAAAAAAATAATAAATAGGCTTTCTATGGCCCACTATCTGAGAGACAGAGAGAGATGGCACGCTTAGGACTGGCACACAAGCCCAAAGGCCAATATTAATCTCCCTTTTTTTTTGTAAGGGAGAATTTATAAAACCAAAAAAAAATAAATAAATAGGCTTTCTATGGCCCACTATTTGTGAGAGAGATGGCACGCTCAGGACTGGCACACAAGCCCAGAGGCCAATATTAATCTCCCACTTTTTTTTTTCCAGGGAAAATTTATAAACCCAATAAAAAAAAATAAAAAATAAATAGGCTTTCTATGGCCCACTATCTGAGAGAGAGAGATGGCACGCTTAGGACTGGCACACAAGCCCAAAGGCCAATATTAATCTCCCACTGATTGATTTATTGATTTTTTCAGGTAGAATTTAGAACCCAAATAAAGCAAAAAAAAAAAAAAATGGGCTTTCTATGGCCCACTGAGTGAGTGATGATGCACACAGGAGTCAGGAGTGGCACACAAGCCCAGAGGCCAATATTTATCTCCCACTGATTGATGTAGTGATTTTTTCAGGTAGATTTTGGAACCCAAATCAAGCTAAAAAAAATAATAGGCTTTCTATGGCCCACAATTGGAGAGAGAGAGAGAGAGAGATGGCACACCCAGGAGTCAAGACTGGCACACAAGCAGAAAGGGCAATATTAATCTCCCACTGATTTGTTTTTTTTTTTCAGGGAGACTTTAGGAAAAAAAAAATAGAATAAAATGATTTTTTCAGGAAGAATTTAGAAACCAAATAAAATAAAATGATTTTTTCAGGGAGAATTTAGAAAACAAATAAAACAAAAAAAGGCTTTCTATGGCCCACTGAGTGAGAGATGACGCACACAGGAGTCAGGAGTGGCACACAAGCCCAGAGGCCAATATTATCTCCCACTGATTGATGCAGTGATTTTTTCAGGTAGATTTTGGAACCCAAATCAAGCTAAAAAAATAATAGGCTTTCTATGGCCCACAATTGGAGAGAGAGAGAGAGATGGCACACCCAGGAGTCAAGACTGGCACACAAGCAGAAAGGGCAATATTAATCTCCCACTGATTTGTTTTTTTTTGTTTTTTTTTCAGGGAGACTTTAGGAAAAAAAAATAGAATAAAATGATTTTTTCAGGAAGAATTTAGAAACCAAATAAAATAAAATGATTTTTTCAGGGAGAATTTAGAAAACAAATAAAACAAAAAAAGGCTTTCTATGGCCCACTGAGTGAGAGATGACGCACACAGGAGTCAGGAGTGGCACACAAGCCCAGAGGCCAATATTTATCTCCCACTGATTGATGTAGTGATTTTTTCAGGTAGATTTTGGAACCCAAATCAAGCTAAAAAAATAATAGGCTTTCTATGGCCCACAATTGGAGAGAGAGAGAGAGATGGCACACCCAGGAGTCAAGACTGGCACACAAGCAGAAAGGGCAATATTAATCTCCCACTGATTTGTTTTTTTTTTGTTTTTTTTTCTTCAGGGAGACTTTAGGAAAAAAAAAATAGAATAAAATGATTTTTTCAGGAAGAATTTAGAAACCAAATAAAATAAAATGATTTTTTCAGGGAGAATTTAGAAAACAAATAAAACAAAAAAAGGCTTTCTATGGCCCACTGAGTGAGAAATGACGTACACAGAAGTCAGGAGTGGCACACAAGCCCAGAGGCCAATATTTATCTCCCACTTTTTTTTTTTTGTTCCAGGGAAAATTTATAAACCCAATAAAAAAAATAATAAATAGGCTTTCTATGGCCCACTATCTGAGAGACAGAGAGAGATGGCACGCTTAGGACTGGCACACAAGCCCAAAGGCCAATAATAATCTCCCTTTTTTTTTGTAAGGGAGAATTTATAAAACCAAAAAAAAAAAAAATAAATAGGCTTTCTATGGCCCACTATTTGTGAGAGAGATGGCACGCTCAGGACTGGCACACAAGCCCAGAGGCCAATATTAATCTCCCACTTTTTTTTTTTTTTCCAGGGAAAATTTATAAACCCAATAAAAAAAATAAAAAATGAATAGGCTTTCTATGGCCCACTATCTGAGAGAGAGAGATGGCACGCTTAGGACTGGCACACAAGCCCAAAGGCCAATATTAATCTCCCACTGATTGATTTATTGATTTTTTCAGGTAGAATTTAGAACCCAAATAAAGCAAAAAAAAAAAAAAAGGGCTTTCTATGGCCCACTGAGTGAGTGATGATGCACACAGGAGTCAGGAGTGGCACACAAGCCCTGAGGCCAATATTTTTCTCCCACTGATTGATGTAGTGATTTTTTCAGGTAGATTTTAGAACCAAAATCAAGCAAAAAAATAAATAGGCTTTCTATGGCCCACTGAGTGAGTGATGATGCACACAGGAGTCAAGAGTGGCACACAAGCCCTGAGGCCAATATTTTTCTCCCACTGATTGATGTAGTGATTTTTTCAGGTAGATTTTATAACCCAAATCAAGCAAAAAAATAAATAGGCTTTCTATGGCCCACTGAGTGAGAGATGACACAGACAGGGATGGCACTCTAGCAGAAATGTCAATCTTAATCTCCCACAAAAAAAAAAAAAAAAAACAGGGAGTGTCCTTCAATTACTATCTCCCTGCAGTAATCTCAGCCAGGTATAGCAGGCAGCAATAAGGAGTGGACTGATGCACAAATTAAATAAAAAGTGTGTACAAACCAAAAAGATAGCTGTGCAGAAAGGAAGGAACAAGAGGATTTGTGCTTTGAAAAAAGCAGTTGGTTTGCACAGCGGCGTACACACAGCAATGCAGCTATCAGGGAGCCTTCTAGGGCAGCCCAATGAGCTACAGCGCTGAGGGGGAAAAAAAAAAAAAATGTAGCTTCTACTGTCCCTGCACACCGAAGGTGGTGTTGGGCAGTGGAAATCGCTACAGCACAAGCGGTTTGGTGGTTAATGGACCCTGCCTAACACTATCCCTGCTTCTGACGAAGCGGCAGCAACCTCTCCCTAAGCTCAGATCAGCAGCAGTAACATGGCGGTCGGCGGGAACTCCCCTTTATAGCCCCTGTGACGCCGCAGACAGCAAGCCAATCACTGCAATGCCCTTCTCTAAGATGGTGGGGACCAGGACCTATGTCATCACGCTGCCCACACTCTGCGTTTACCTTCATTGGCTGAGAAATGGCGCTTTTCGCGTCATTGAAACGCGACTTTGGCGCGAAAGTCGCGTACCGCATGGCCGACCCCGCACAGGGGTCGGATCGGGTTTCATGAAACCCGACTTTGCCAAAAGTCGGCGACTTTTGAAAATGAACGACCCGTTTCGCTCAACCCTACGTATGACACCTTGTATCACAGATCTGACTGTTTTGTCTTCTGCAGTGTCCCAGGCTCAGCATTCAGTGACTCTGGAACCGTCTGTGATTACGGCATCTCCTGGGCTAAATGTCAGATTGTCCTGTACCCTAGGAGGGGGTCTCACTGTCAGCGCCAATTGGGTAATTTTTATACAAAAAAAAATTGGGAACAAACCCACATTCATTCTTAATTATTTAACTCCATCCAACAACAGAAGAGGAGACGGGGTCCCAGCACGATTTGTGGGATCTGCCTCTGGTAACGTTGGATATCTAGACATTAATGGGGTTCATCCAGAGGATGATGCTGTATATTACTGTGCTACATGGACAGGCAGCCAGTATCACAGTGATGGTAAAGAATGAGGAAGGAACATAAATACCGACAGAGCTGTACACAGAGAGAACGGTCCCCGCTACATACAAGGCATCATTACTAGTAGCTAGAGTTGAGCGACCTTGACCTTTTTAGAGTCGAGCCGGGTTTCGCGAAACCCGACTATCTCAAAAGTCGGGTCGAGTGAAATCGGCCGATTATGACGTAAAGTCGGGATCGACCGAAACACGAAACCCAATGCAAGTCAATGGGGCAGCATAGTCGGCAGTGAGTGGGGGCCAGGAAAACACCTAGAGTGCCCATTTTAATGTCAAAACCATCCATTCTTCTTAATGAAGCTTGTCAAGCGTAATTTACCTTATAATAATTGGAAGGCATTTGAAATTGGGGGTCATTTGGCTAAAGTTGTGGTGGGTAGGGCTGGTTCAAGTAATTAGTGGGCCCAGGAAATCTGGACCACGTCACGGCAGTGGAGCAGGGAGAGGTAAGTATTTCAACTTTGCAAGTGCTGTGAACCTGAGCAAGCAGGGGGGGCCCACTCGTTGGCATTGGCACTGGCACAGGGCCCCTCAAAGTACAGCGGTGTGTTTGCACGGCGGGGGCGCCTCCCACCGGCAGCAACACTTTTGCGTACTATGAGAGGCCCTGTGCCAGTGACGTCGCCAACTAGTATTCCTCCCCCCCACCTGATGAAGGAACCTGCACTTTCATCTGCACCTTCCTCTTTGTCCCCGTGTAAGGTGGTATGGTATGCGGGAAGAGCAACCTGACTTTCAGCAGGGTCACAATGTTGTTGTGTAGCGTGCACGGGGAATGTTGCGTTATGGGTCAATGTACCAGCAGACTCATCTATCACTGGCTGGGCAATGGGCAGGATGAGGAGGAAACACAGATATAGGCCCAAAGAATAAAGTTGGCTAAATGCAGTTCAAAATTGGTAACACAGGAATAACCAGGGGGCATTGCAGTGGAGGACAACTGGAATGAGAGGCTGACACAGAGAGTAGGCCCAAATCAGTAAGTAGTCGAAATGCAGTTCAAAATTGGAAACCGTAGTAAACAGGCGGCACAGCTTTGTTCAGTGGAGGAGAACAGCAAGGAGTGGCAGACACCGATAGTAGGCCCCAACCCAACTAGTAGGCAAAATGCAGTCTAACATTAACAACTACTTAACAAGCGCCTGAAAACGGAATTTCAGGACAGGAAACCAGGAGAACAGCAAGGAGTGGCAGACACCGATAGTAGGCCCCAAACCAACTAGTACGCCAAATGCAGTTGTTCCGTTTAACCACAATTTAATGAGAGCCTGAAGATAGAAGTTCAGGAAAGGCAACCTGGAGAACACCTTGGAGTGGAACACACCATCTCTCTACACCCCATACCCAATTTGTAGGCCTAATGCAGTGTAGTTTCCAAGAACTACTAAACGAGAGCCGGAAGATCGAAGCTCAGGAGAGGCAACCTGGAGAACACCTTGGAGTGGAACACACCATCTCTCTACACCCCATACTCAATTTGTAGGCCTAATGCAGTGTAGTTTCCAACAACTACTAAACGAGAGCATGAAGATCGAAGCATTGGCGAGGAAACCTGGGGAACACCTTGGAGTGGAACACACCATCTCTCTACACCCCATACCCAATTTGTAGGCCTAATGCAGTGTAGTTTCCAAGAACTACTAAACGAGAGCCGGAAGATCGAAGCTCAGGAAAGGCAACCTGGAAAACACCTTGGAGTGGAACACACCATCTCTCTACACCCCATACCCAATTTGTAGGCCTAATGCAGCATAGTTTCCAACAACTACTAAACGAGAGCATGATGATCGAAGCATTGGCGAGGAAACCTGGGGAACACCTTGGAGTGGAACACACCATCTCTCTACAGTGGAACACACCATCTCTCTACACCCCATACCCAATTTGTAGGCCTAATGCAGCGTAGTTTCCAACAACTACTAAACGAGAGCCGGAAGATCGAAGCTCAGGAAAGGCAACCTGGGGAACACCTTGGAGTGGAACACACCATCTCTCTACACCCCATACCCAATTTGTAGGCCCAATGCAGCATAGTTTCCAACAACTACTAAACGAGAGCCGGAAGATCGAAGCTCAGGAAAGGCAACCTGGGGAACACCTTGGAGTGTAACAAACCCTCTCTCTACACCACGGAAGGGCTGATTCTTAGGAAGGAAGGCTGTCGGAAAGAAGCAGGGCGCGTCCGAGGGTGATTATATTCTTATTAGGTATATACTCACCCTCGGACGCGCCCTGCTTCTTTATTTGTAATGAATGTGTGACGCCCAGGAGACCGGGATACCCAGCACCGGACCAATGGAGTCTGTCTCTTGAGGGGGATGTCACGGGTGGCTTGACCCGGTGCTGTGGCCTCAGGCAATGCACAGTGTAAGGGGTATCATGAGGGGACAGGCACTTACTTGATCAGCAGCAGGTTCTCCCAGCGGTGACGATCCCGATCCTGGATAGATGGCTATTGTCCAAATGAAAGACTGAGGCACTGAAACGTTTAACCAGTTTACTTTAACATAAAAGGATTTACAACCAGTCCTGTCACCGGAGTCTGTATGGGAACTCTGAGTTACTTTGACCCTGCCGGGGTCTTCGCCTCTTATTGTGCGCAATTTCTGTGTGGCCCTGCTGCTGTATGTGAACTGGCTGCCGGCCCAATCTGTCCCCTCCGGGTCCTGGTTTGACGGGCAACCCGAGTCCTTTTATCGGTTTACCCCCTCTGGGAGTACCGCTGAACTCTGTGTCTGTTGCTGCGTCCGGCCCTAGTGAAGCTGATATCACCTCACGTTTTTCCGGTTGCTGTATTATATATAATGAATACAGCCACGGATCCGGTATCCGTCTTTGCGCCTGTTCTGGGTAGTGATTAATGCTACCCGGTTCTCACAATGTCCTTTTTCTCTATCCCTCTTCTCCTCAGGCCGGTGATTTAGGCCTGGTAACAGTCACAGGGCTGTTAGAGATTCAACTGTATGACCTCTCACTTTCAGCTCCTTAGCCCAACTGCCATTTCTTCTCTCAGACCAGAATGGATCAAGGGGAGTCTCTGGAGCTCCCCCTTCTGGCCGGAGGTGGTAGTGCAGTCTTGCTATTTTAGTATTTGTACTTACTGTCAGTAACTATTTTTTTGGCAAATACCCCTAGGGGTGCCACATTCCCCCTTAGTTAAGAACAGTACTCCGGGACTGTGGGACAATAACATTTTGAAATAACAATTAATATGTACAGAGTCTTAAAAATGAAAAGTTACATAAACCACTCAAGGAAACAAAAATAGAGTTCTGTAAAAAGTCACTTCAAATAGCGTCCATTAATACAGTTCTATCCTTGAAGGTATTAGGAAAGGCACTGTACTTAGTGTCCAGGAATTTAGTTCCATTTTTCCAACGGAGTTATCAATATAAAGTCTAAAGAAAGTTCAAAAAGAGCAAAAAGCAAAGTTCAAAAAGCAGTCTTTCCGGAGCTTTGATTTAGTGCCTCCGGGCTGATAAAAAGTTCAAGAATATGCAATAAGTTCATACAGACAAGTCTCTGTAGGCACTGGGCTTAAACGTTGCAGACTGATAACAATAACTATACTACATTTTCTGTTTAACTATATACGGCATAACATATATACAATTCACATTATGAGCTTTATAGTTGGTAATCTGCATACCTGGCCGGTAATTGACCCTGGGTACTACGCTGTGATCTACGTAATAGCGGTGTCTCTTCATGTGGTGTACTACTGTCTACTGCGGATGTAGTATCTGCCCGCTCTGCTAAAGATAATTCCACGACTATGGAGTTGGCAAGTCCACCGTGAATGGGATTACTCTGACCAGGAATCTGTTCTTCCTGGCCTGGAACCTCCTGTAGTACGGGGTCAGCCTCTTCCTGTCTTGGGACTTCTGGTATTGGGTTCGGTGTTGGGTAAAAGGCCACCATGGGAACCACTACTGCACCATGGTATGTTAGTAGGGTTTTGGGAAAGTCTCCTATACAGGTGTGATACACTTCCTCTTCTTTTTCCTTTACTGGTTGAACCTGTATGGGTTGAATAACTTCTGGTTCTGGCTGGACAACGTCTGGCTCTTTCAATGCTTCCGGACATAATTTAAGATTGTCTCTTGACACTAGTACAGATGTTAAGCCTCCGTTTTTGCTAATGAGACACATTTTAGGATTATCCACTCTTGTTGGTAAAACTGTGTAGGGTACGGCTTCCCACTGATTGTCCAGTTTATTGGTTCGACGATTTCTCTTGAGCACTTGGTCACCCGGTCTTAATGGGGTCGCTAGAGCATTCTGGTTGAAAGTTCACTCTTGTCTTTCTCTAGTTTGCTGAAGGCTTCTTTCCACACTCTCTTGCACTTGGCGATACTGCTTTTGCCGTATGATATCCCAATTGGAGTCTTGAACTTCTGCGTCTGGTTTCAGAATTCCCATTTCTAGATCGATTGGTAATTGGCCGGGTCTTGCACGCATAAGGTAAGCTGGGGTGCAGTTGGTGGAGCTCACCGGGACATGATTATACAGATCCACCAAGTCAGGCAATTTCTCTGGCCATTGATTCCTTTCTGTCTCAGGTAAAGTCTTTAGTAGGTCTATTACAATATGGTTCATCTTCTCGCATAAGCCGTTTGTTTGTGGATGATAGGCCGTCGTCCGGATCTTTTTGCAACCATACATATTACAGAATTCTCTGAAGATCTCTGATTCAAAGGCTGTACCTTAGTCGGTGAGAACCTGTTCCGGATATCCATGGGGTCTACAAAAGTACGTTTGGAACGCTTTGGCTGCTGTTTTTGCTGTCAGATCTTTTACGGGTACTACTACCAAGAAACGTGAATAATGGTCCACGATGGTCAAGGCATAGACATAGCCGGACCGGCTTGGTGTCAACTTCACGTGGTCCATGGCTACAAGCTCAAGTGGTTGTTTGGTGATTATGGGCTGCAGTGGTGCTCTTTGGTTCTTTTGATCGTTTCTTCTGAGGTTGCACGGGCCACAATTTCTGCACCACTGTTCGATTGATTTTCTCATCCCGACCCAATAAAATCTTTCTCTTAGAAGTACTTCTAACTTTTTCCAACCGAAGTGACCAGCACCATTATGGTAAGCTTCGAGGACCATCTTCACATCTTGTTTAGGCACAATAATCTGCCAAACCAATTCATGTGTTTTCGGATTGGTGTATCTTCTACAGAGCTTCCCTTGATACAGGAACATTTTGCCTCTCTCTTTCCAGAGTTGATGCGTCTCTTCTGGGGCATCCTCATCGGGATATGCACTTTGCTCAGTCAACAGTTCCTTCACCAACTTCACAGCCGGATTGCTGTCTTGGGTGTCAGCCCATCTATGGTGTGCTAACGGATTAAAATTCACCTCTTGTTGTTTCTGATAGGTACTTGACTGATGATGTTTTGCCTTGGGACGATGGAAGGCTGGTAGTTCAATTTCTTCAAGCTCCCCCGTTTCCTCTTCTACATCTCTCAAGTGTGGCATCCGGGATAGGGCATCGGCATTTCCATTCTTGCGACCTGCTCGATACTTGATTATGAAGTTGTAATTAGATAACCGGGCTATCCATCGCTGTTCTAACGCACCTAATTTGGCTGTGTCCAGGTGGGTCAACGGATTGTTGTCAGTATAGACAATAAATTCTGCAGCGGCCAGATAGTGTTTGAAACGCTCCGTCACAGCCCAAACTACTGCCAGTAGTTCCAATTTGAAGGAGCTGTAATTTTCTGAATTTCTTTCAGTAGGCCGGAGCTTTCTACTTGCAAAGGCGATGACTTTCTCCCGACCTTCTTGCTTTTGTGACAGCACCGCACCTAGTCCCACATTACTGGCATCGGTGTAGAGGATGAAAGGTTGATGGTAATCTGGGTATGCCAGAACCTCTTCTCCGGTTAGTGCCTTCTTTAGTTGTTCAAAGGAGTCTTCCCTTTCGTCGTTCCACTGAAAAGGAGGGTTTCGGTTTGAAGGTTTCTTCGTCTGCCCTACCAAGGTGTCTTGCAAGGGTGCTGCCAACTTGGTAAATCCTTTTATAAATCTGCGATAGTAACCCACCAATCCCAGGAATTGTCTCACTTCTTTTGCGCTGGTAGGTCTTGGCCAATCCCTTATGGCGCTTATTTTCTCGGGATCTGGTGCTACTCCCTCCGAACTCACGATGTGTCCCAGGTACTGTACCTTTGGCTTGAGAAGGTGACATTTGGATGGCTTGACTTTCATGCCATACCTGGATAAGGCTTCGAACACTTCTGCCAGGTCTATTAAGTGTTGTTCGTAAGTCTTTGAGTAGACGATCACATCATCTAGGTACAGGAGGACGGTCTCGAAGTTCTTGTGTCCGAGGCAGCATTCCATCAGCCGCTGGAAGGTACCGGATGCGTTGCAGAGTCCGAACGGCATGCGATTAAATTCACATAGACCCATTGGTGTGGTGAATGCCGTCTTTTCCTTATCTCTCTCAGCCACAGGGACTTGCCAATACCCGCTTGTTAAGTCTAAGGTGGAAAAATAATTAGCAGATTTCAAAGCAGTTAAGGACTCTTCTATCCTAGGCAAGGGGTAGGCGTCTTTATGGGTGATGTTATTAATCTTCCGGTAGTCTACGCACATTCTCATGGTTCCGTCCTTTTTTTTGACAATCACTAGAGGGGCCGCCCAGGGGCTACAGCTGTCTCTTATTACCCCGGCCTGTTTCATTTCCCTCAGCATATCTTTTGCACATTGATAGTGAGCGGGCGGTATGGGTCTATATCTTTCTTTTATTGGGGGATGGTCACCTGTGGGGATTGTGTGTTCTACCCCTTCTATCCGTCCGAAGTCCAATGGGTGTTTACTGAAGACTTGTTCATATTCCGTCACTAGCCTATACACCCCTTGTTTTTGATGGGTAGGTGTTGAATTTATGCCCACGTGTAGCTGTTGGCACCAATCCTCCATTTCTCCATCTGAGCCATTGCCTTCCACCTGACAGGTTGGTTCTAAGGGCTCAATGGTTGTGATGGCATTGTTGTCAACAGTATATAGCTTTGCCATTGTAGCATACCTTGGCAAAGTGACCTCTTCCTCTCCACAGTTCAAAAGTCGTACCGGCACTCGTCCCCGGTGTACCTCGACTATCCCTCGTGCTGTGAGTATAGTGGGCCTGCTGTCGGTGTACACTGGTTCTATTAAGGCTTGATAATCTCGTCCCTTAGTACCAATGGCTGCTCTACACCATACCAGCATTTCTGTTTTTGGTGGGATTACAATAGACGTTGGATCACTTACCCTCACACTGCCGATTTCTCCACCTGCAACTTCTACCTGTTGCCTTAACATCAATACTTTTATTTCCCTCCGGAGAACTCTCTGCCGGCAGGAGTGGGCAGTTTCAGCAATTTGCTGTAAGACAGAAATGACTTCGGAAAAGCAGTTCTCTAACACATTCATTCCTATCAATACAGTTGGTTCACAGTTCCGCCGGTCAACATCAACAACAATTATACCCTGTTTCTCCAGTTCTACTTTACCAATCTTTATGGTCATCTCCCTGAATCCTAGTTTCGGTACCAACTTACCATTACTGGCCCATATATCTAGTTCAACATCAGAGGGCCCTTTATCAATATCTGTATCAGCCCAGTACCTCTTATAAAGGATATACGGTATAGATGAAATCTGGGAACCTGTGTCCAGCAAAGCGTTGAGGGGAATTCCGTCCAGCACGATAGGGATAATGGGTCGTCCTCCGATGTACCTGTCGTGCCAGAGTGTTGGGCCTTGAAAGTTCATTCCTGCGAAGCGGCCCGCATTCCCAGGGGATTCCCGTTTAAATCACAATCTCGTGCAAAGTGGCCCGGCTGCTGGCAACGGCGGCAAATGGGCTGTCCATCCGGTTGGTAGCGGTCGCGGGGTCGTCCTCTCCATGTCGGGTATCTCCGGGGTCTCATCCATGGAACATCCTCTCTACAGTTTGCCAACTCCATCTTGTGTCCTCTCATCTCCTGCATGGTTTTAGCCATTGAAGCAACAACATCAGCTAAAGAGTCAAGCTTTTGTTGAAGAGCCTCATTAGTACTGGGCCCCAGGGGCTTAGCAATGGCCCCAGACATAGCTGATGTCACTGGCACTCCCTGTTGTTGAGGTGCCTCTGCCATGGGTTGCGCAGGATCCTGATCCCGAGGTTCCTCTGCCAGCTGGAGACGTATAGCGCTCTCCTTTAATTGGGCAAATGTCAATTCAGGGTTCTTAAAAACAAGCATGCTCACATGCCCCCGGTGTTAAAAATGGGTTCAGCCAGTGTAAGTGATTTAAGGGCTTCCTGCAGGTTTAAGGCAAAGTCTCTCACGCCCTCATTAGCTTTTTGTTTGCAATTAAAGAATCGTATTTTAGCTTTGCTGCTGGCCGTGGTTTCAAATGTAGCTTTTAATCCAGCAAATATGCGTTCAACAGTGCCTTTTAGATCAGCTGCCCATGCTGTGACTTCTCGCTTAGCATGGCCACTTAACTGCATCATCAGGAGACTAACACGCTGAACTTCACCCACAGGGAACATGTCAAAATGGGCCAGCATCTTTTCTCTGAAATCGTCAAGGGTATTAGGCTCACCTTCATACATTGGAAGCCATGGGCCACTGTTATGGCTGGCAATCAGGCAACACAGCGTGCAGTAATCAGCGCACATACAGAGATCTGGCAATAACCAAAAACAATAGGACGAGCTCTGAGACGTGGAATCTCTGTAGACTGCAGTACCTGATCTATCCTCACACAACTATAAGCAGCAGTGGATTGCGCCTATAACTACCTATGCAACTCGGCACTGCCTGAGGAGCTGACTAGCCTGAAGATAGAAATACAAGCCTGACTTACCTCAGAGAAATACCCCAAAGGAATAGGAAGCCCCCCACATATAATGACTGTTAGCAAGATGAAAAGACAAACGTAGGAATGAAATAGATTCAGCAAAGTGAGGCCCGATATTCTAGACAGAGCGAGGATAGCAAAGAGAACTATGCAGTCTACAAAAAACCCTAAAACGAAAACCACGCAAAGGGGCAAAAAGACCCACCGTGCCGAACTAACAGCACGGCGGTGCACCCCTTTGCTTCTCAGAGCTTCCAGCAAAAGTTAATAGCAAGCTGGACAGAAAAAACAGAAAACAAACTAGAAGCACTTATCTAGCAGAGCAGCAGGCCCAAGGAAAGATGCAGTAGCTCAGATCCAACACTGGAACATTGACAAGGAGCAAGGAAGACAGACTCAGGTGGAGCTAAATAGCAAGGCAGCCAACGAGCTCACCAAAACACCTGAGGGAGGAAGCCCAGAGACTGCAATACCACTTGTGACCACAGAAGTGAACTCAGCCACAGAATTCACAACAGTACCCCCCCCTTGAGGAGGGGTCACCGAACCCTCACCAGAACCCCCAGGCCGACCAGGATGAGCCACATGAAAGGCACGAACAAGATCTGGGGCATGGACATCAGAGGCAAAAACCCAGGAATTATCTTCCTGAGCATAACCCTTCCATTTGACCAGATACTGGAGTTTCCGTCTAGAGACACGAGAATCCAAAATCTTCTCCACAATATACTCCAATTCCCCCTCCACCAAAACAGGGGCAGGAGGCTCCACAGATGGAACCATAGGTGCCACGTATCTCCTCAACAACGACCTATGGAATACATTATGTATGGAAAAGGAGTCTGGGAGGGTCAGACGAAAAGACACCGGATTGAGAATCTCAGAAATCCTATACGGACCAATAAAACGAGGTTTAAATTTAGGAGAGGAAACCTTCATAGGAATATGACGAGAAGATAACCAAACCAGATCCCCAACACGAAGTCGGGGTCCCACACGGCGTCTGCGATTAGCGAAAAGCTGACCCTTCTCCTGGGACAAGGTCAAATTGTCCACCACCTGAGTCCAGATCTGCTGCAACCTGTCCACCACAGAATCCACACCAGGACAGTCCGAAGACTCAACCTGTCCTGAAGAGAAACGAGGATGGAACCCAGAATTGCAGAAAAATGGAGAGACCAAGGTAGCCGAGCTGGCCCGATTATTAAGGGCGAACTCAGCCAACGGCAAAAATGACACCCAATCATCCTGGTCAGCGGAAACAAAACATCTCAGATATGTTTCCAAGGTCTGATTGGTTCGTTCGGTCTGGCCATTAGTCTGAGGATGGAAGGCCGAGGAGAAAGATAGGTCAATGCCCATCCTACCACAAAAGGCTCGCCAGAACCTCGAGACAAACTGGGAACCTCTGTCAGAAACAATATTCTCAGGAATGCCATGTAAACGAACCACATGCTGGAAGAACAAAGGCACCAAATCAGAGGAGGAAGGCAATTTAACCAAGGGCACCAGATGGACCATTTTAGAAAAGCGATCACAGACCACCCAAATGACCGACATTTTTTGAGAAACGGGAAGGTCAGAAATGAAATCCATCGAAATATGTGTCCAAGGCCTCTTCGGGACCGGCAAGGGCAAAAGCAACCCACTGGCACGTGAACAGCAGGGCTTAGCCCTAGCACAAATTCCACAGGACTGCACAAAAGCACGCACATCCCGTGACAGAGATGGCCACCAGAAGGATCTAGCAACCAACTCCCTGGTACCAAAGATTCCTGGATGACCGGCCAGCACCGAACAATGAAGTTCAGAGATAACTTTACTAGTCCACCTATCAGGGACGAACAGTTTCTCGGCCGGACAACGATCAGGTTTATTAGCCTGAAATTTCTGCAACACTCTCCGCAAATCAGGGGAGATGGCAGACACAATGACTCCTTCCTTGAGGATACTCGCCGGCTCAGATAACCCCGGAGAGTCGGGCACAAAACTCCTAGACAGAGCATCCGCCTTCACATTTTTAGAGCCCGGAAGGTATGAAACCACAAAATCAAAACGAGCAAAAAATAACGACCAACGGGCCTGTCTAGGATTCAAGCGCTTGGCAGACTCAAGATAAGTAAGGTTCTTATGATCAGTCAAAACCACCACGCGATGCTTAGCACCCTCAAGCCAATGACGCCACTCCTCGAATGCCCACTTCATGGCCAGCAACTCTCGGTTGCCCACATCATAATTACGCTCAGCAGCAGAAAATTTCCTGGAAAAGAAAGCACATGGTTTGAACACTGAGCAACCAGAACCTCTCTGTGACAAAACCGCCCCTGCACCAATCTCAGAAGCATCAACCTCGACCTGGAACGGAAGAGAAACATCAGGTTGACACAACACAGGGGCACAGCAAAAACGACGCTTCAACTCCTGAAAAGCTTCCACGGCAGCAGAAGACCAATTAACCAAATCAGCACCCTTCTTGGTCAAATCGGTCAATGGTCTGGCAATGCTAGAAAAATTACAGATGAAACGACGATAAAAATTAGCAAAGCCCAGGAATTTCTGCAGACTTTTTAGAGATGTCGGCTGAGTCCAATCCTGGATGGCCTGAACCTTAACCGGATCCATCTCGATAGTAGAAGGGGAAAAGATGAACCCCAAAAATGAAACTTTCTGCACACCGAAGAGACACTTTGATCCCTTCACGAACAAGGACTTAGCACGCAGTACCTGGAAAACCATTCTGACTTGCTTCACATGAGACTCCCAATCATCTGAGAAGATCAAAATGTCATCCAAGTAAACAATCAAGAATTTATCCAGATACTCACGGAAAATGTCATGCATAAAAGACTGAAAAACAGATGGAGCATTGGCAAGTCCGAACGGCATCACCAGATACTCAAAATGACCCTCGGGCGTATTAAATGCCGTTTTCCATTCATCTCCTTGCCTGATTCTCACCAGATTATGCGCACCACGAAGATCTATCTTGGTGAACCAACTAGCCCCCTTAATCCGAGCAAACAAGTCAGAAATCAATGGCAAGGGATACTGAAACTTAACAGTGATCTTATTAAGAAGGCGGTAATCAATACACGGTCTTAGCGAACCATCCTTCTTGGCTACAAAAAAGAACCCTGCTCCCAATGGTGACGACGATGGGCGAATATGTCCCTTCTCCAGGGACTCCTTCACATAACTGCGCATAGCGGTGTGTTCAGGTACGGACAAATTAAATAAACGACCCTTAGGGAATTTACTACCAGGAATCAAATCGATAGCACAATCACAATTCCTATGCGGAGGTAGGGCATCAGACTTGGACTCTTCAAATACATCCTGAAAGTCCGACAAGAACTCTGGGATGTCAGAAGGAATGGATGACGAAATAGACAAAAATGGAACATCACCATGTACTCCCTGACAACCCCAGCTGGTTACCGACATAGAGTTCCAATCCAATACTGGATTATGGGTTTGTAGCCATGGCAACCCCAACACGACCACATCATGCAAATTATGCAGTACCAGAAAGCGAATAACTTCCTGATGTGCAGGAGCCATGCACATGGTCAGCTGGGCCCAGTACTGAGGCTTATTCTTGGCCAAAGGTGTAGCATCAATTCCTCTCAACGGAATAGGACACCGCAAAGGCTCCAAGAAAAATCCACAACGTTTAGCATAATCCAAATCCATCAGATTCAGGGCAGCGCCTGAATCCACAAACGCCATGACAGAATACGATGACAAAGAGCACATTAAGGTAATGGACAAAAGGAATTTGGACTGTACAGTACCAATAACGGCAGAGCTATCGAACCGCCTAGTGCGTTTAGGACAATTAGAAATAGCATGAGTAGAATCACCACAATAGAAACACAGTCTGTTCAGACGTCTGTGTTCTTGCCGTTCTACTTTAGTCATAGTCCTGTCGCACTGCATAGGCTCAGGTTTACTCTCAGACAATACCGCCAGATGGTGCACAGATTTACGCTCGCGCAAGCGACGACCGATCTGAATGGCCAAGGACATGGACTCATTCAAACCAGCAGGCATAGGAAATCCCACCATTACATCCTTAAGAGCTTCAGAGAGACCCTTTCTGAACAAAGCCGCTAGTGCAGATTCATTCCACAGAGTGAGTACTGACCACTTTCTAAATTTCTGACAATATACTTCTATATCATCCTGACCCTGGCATAAAGCCAGCAGATTTTTCTCAGCCTGATCCACTGAATTAGGCTCATCGTAAAGCAATCCGAGCGCCAGGAAAAACGCATCGACACTACTCAATGCAGGGTCTCCTGGCGCAAGAGAAAACGCCCAGTCCTGTGGGTCGCCGCGCAAAAAAGAAATAATAATCAAAACCTGTTGAATAGGATTACCAGAAGAATGAGGTTTCAAGGCCAAAAATAGCTTACAATTATTTCTGAAGCTCAGGAACTTAGTTCTGTCACCAAAAAACAAATCAGGAATCGGAATTCTTGGTTCTAGCATCGATTTCTGATCAATAGTATCTTGAATCTTTTGTACATTTACAACGAGATTATCCATTGAGGAGCACAGAGCCTGAATATCCATGTCCACAGCTGTGTCCTGAAGCACTCTAATGTCTAGGGGAAAAAAAAGACTGAAGACAGAGCTAAGAAAAAAAAATGATGTCAGGATTTCTTTTTTCCCTCTATTGGGAATCATTGGTCTGGCTCCTTGTACTGTTATGGCTGGCAATCAGGCAACACAGCGTGCAGTAATCAGCGCACATACAGAGATCTGGCAATAACCAAAAACAATAGGACGAGCTCTGAGACGTGGAATCTCTGTAGACTGCAGTACCTGATCTATCCTCACACAACTATAAGCAGCAGTGGATTGCGCCTATAACTACCTATGCAACTCGGCACTGCCTGAGGAGCTGACTAGCCTGAAGATAGAAATACAAGCCTGACTTACCTCAGAGAAATACCCCAAAGGAATAGGCAGCCCCCCACATATAATGACTGTTAGCAAGATGAAAAGACAAACGTAGGAATGAAATAGATTCAGCAAAGTGAGGCCCGATATTCTAGACAGAGCGAGGATAGCAAAGAGAACTATGCAGTCTACAAAAAACCCTAAAACGAAAACCACGCAAAGGGGCAAAAAGACCCACCGTGCCGAACTAACAGCACGGCGGTGCACCCCTTTGCTTCTCAGAGCTTCCAGCAAAAGTTAATAGCAAGCTGGACAGAAAAAACAGAAAACAAACTAGAAGCACTTATCTAGCAGAGCAGCAGGCCCAAGGAAAGATGCAGTAGCTCAGATCCAACACTGGAACATTGACAAGGAGCAAGGAAGACAGACTCAGGTGGAGCTAAATAGCAAGGCAGCCAACGAGCTCACCAAAACACCTGAGGGAGGAAGCCCAGAGACTGCAATACCACTTGTGACCACAGAAGTGAACTCAGCCACAGAATTCACAACAGGCCACCCGGGGTATATGGCATCAGCACCGGCATGATGGGCGCCACTCCTTGCACCGCTGCGCTACCGGACTCTCTATTGACACTCTGTCTTTCAGCTGCATTAGCGTTGCCGGGTGCTGCGGCGTCTCCGTGCTGCGACATACTGTGCCCCCTTAGTTAATCCGGACCCTTCCGGTCCTCCGCTTCCGTCGGGATAGTGTAGATTCGTTCCGCTGTGCAGCAGGATCGATTTTCCCCTTGCTCTGATGTCAGAGCGCTCAGCTTGGTGCCGCCCACAATGACACGCCCCCTGCTGCTCTCACCCACCGCGCTCTGTAATGGCGGATTCTGAAGTTTTTCAGTTAGACTGGGGCTCAGGTGATGGCGTAGCTCAATTAACAGTCTCGTGCCTAACGGTTATGAAGTGATTACCTCAGGGGATGGCGGCCATCTTTACTCCATTATAACCAATGGGGAAAAGTCACTTTCAATAGTTTTCAATGGGGAATGGATTTTTCTTTAATAAAGTCAATTTTCAAGATTTTTCATCCCAGTTTTCACAGTTTTGGGCTCCAATCACGGCACACAATACCCGGTATACGGGCTGGCTAGATCCTGTTCGTGACGCCAATTGTGACGCCCAGGAGACCGGGATACCCAGCACCGGACCAATGGAGTCTGTCTCTTGAGGGGGATGTCACGGGTGGCTTGACCCGGTGCTGTGGCCTCAGGCAATGCACAGTGTAAGGGGTATCATGAGGGGACAGGCACTTACTTGATCAGCAGCAGGTTCTCCCAGCGGTGACGATCCCGATCCTGGATAGATGGCTATTGTCCAAATGAAAGACTGAGGCACTGAAACGTTTAACCAGTTTACTTTAACATAAAAGGATTTACAACCAGTCCTGTCACCGGAGTCTGTATGGGAACTCTGAGTTACTTTGACCCTGCCGGGGTCTTCGCCTCTTATTGTGCGCAATTTCTGTGTGGCCCTGCTGCTGTATGTGAACTGGCTGCCGGCCCAATCTGTCCCCTCCGGGTCCTGGTTCGACGGGCAACCCGAGTCCTTTTATCGGTTTACCCCCTCTGGGAGTACCGCTGAACTCTGTGTCTGTTGCTGCGTCCGGCCCTAGTGAAGCTGATATCACCTCACGTTTTTCCGGTTGCTGTATTATATATAATGAATACAGCCACGGATCCGGTATCCGTCTTTGCGCCTGTTCTGGGTAGTGATTAATGCTACCCGGTTCTCACAATGTCCTTTTTCTCTATCCCTCTTCTCCTCAGGCCGGTGATTTAGGCCTGGTAACAGTCACAGGGCTGTTAGAGATTCAACTGTATGACCTCTCACTTTCAGCTCCTTAGCCCAACTGCCATTTCTTCTCTCAGACCAGAATGGATCAAGGGGAGTCTCTGGAGCTCCCCCTTCTGGCCGGAGGTGGTAGTGCAGTCTTGCTATTTTAGTATTTGTACTTACTGTCAGTAACTATTTTTTTGGCAAATACCCCTAGGGGTGCCACATTTGTTTATTTGCAATGTGGTTTTGACTTACTCTATTTTTTTGGTAAATAATGATTTTATTATTTTCATTGTTTTGCATCTTCTTGGCAATAATATAAAGAAGACGCGACAGGACAACACTCGGTGGATGCCATATCTGTGTTTAAAATTGAAAAAACCTTTCAGTTAACTACTTGCAGGAGAAAGTTATTGTAGCTGGTGGCCATTTTTAGTACTGTACCAGATTTTTGTTGTATGTGTTTGTTTTTAATGTTAAAATGTCTGCATTTGATATCTCTCCAGTATTTTCTTTTTTATAAGCAAAATACTTATTTTTATATTTTCTGATGTTGGTTCCAGGGGTACACGGGCAGCAGTGGTGTGGTCAGTGGAGGCCTAGTGGAAGGAGTGACCGCAGACAGGCATCGAAGGCCTAAAATAATAACACATGGCTGTAGGCAATTTTAAATTGGTTCCAGGGGTACACGGGCAGCAGTGGTGTGGTCAGTGGAGGCCTAGTGGAAGGAGTGACCGCAGACAGGCATCAAAGGCCTAAAATAATAACACATGGCTGTAGGCAATTCTAAATTGGTTACAGGGGTACACGGGCAGCAGTGCCCTGGTCAGTGTAGTAGTAGTTGAAAGAATGGACCGCAGACAGGCATCGAAGGCCTAAAATAAAAAAATTGGGCTGGCTGTAGGCAATTTTAAATTGGTTCCAGGGGTACACGGGCAGCAGTGGTGTGGTCAGTGGAGGCCTAGTGGAAGGAGTCACCGCAGACAGGCATCGAAGGCCTAAAATAATAACACATGGCTGTAGGCAATTTTAAATTGGTTCCAGGGGTACACGGGCAGCAGTGGTGTGGTCAGTGGAGGCCTAGTGGAAGGAGTGACCGCAGACAGGCATCGAAGACATAAAATAATAACACATGGCTGTAGGCAATTTTAAATTGGTTCCAGGGGTACACGGGCAGCAGTGCCCTGGTCAGTGTAGTAGTAGTTGAAAGAATGGACCGCAGACAGGCATCGAAGGCCTAAAATAAAAAAATTGGGCTGGCTGTAGGCAATTTTAAATTGGTTCCAGGGGTACACGGGCAGCAGTGGTGTGGTCAGTGTAGGCCTAGTGGAAGGAGTGACCGCAGACAGGCATCGAAGGCCTAAAATAATAACACATGGCTGTAGGCAATTTTAAATTGGTTCCAGGGGTACACGGGCAGCAGTGGTGTGGTCAGTGGAGGCCTAGTGGAAGGAGTGACCGCAGACAGGCATCGAAGGCCTAAAATAATAACACATGGCTGTAGGCAATTTTAAATTGGTTCCAGGGGTACACGGGCAGCAGTGGTGTGGTCAGTGGAGGCCTAGTGGAAGGAGTGACCACAGACAGGCATCGAAGGCCTAAAATAATAACACATGGCTGTAGGCAATTTTAAATTGGTTCCAGGGGTACACGGGCAGCAGTGCCCTGGTCAGTGTAGTAGTAGTTGAAAGAATGGACCGCAGACAGGCATCGAAGGCCTAAAATAAAAAAATTGGGCTGGCTGTAGGCAATTTTAAATTGGTTCCAGGGGTACACGGGCAGCAGTGGTGTGGTCAGTGGAGGCCTAGTGGAAGGAGTGACCGCAGACAGGCATCGAAGGCCTAAAATAATAACACATGGCTGTAGGCAATTTTAAATTGGTTCCAGGGGTACACGGGCAGCAGTGGTGTGGTCAGTGGAGGCCTAGTGGAAGGAGTGACCGCAGACAGGCATCGAAGGCCTAAAATAATAACACATGGCTGTAGGCAATTTTAAATTGGTTCCAGGGGTACACGGGCAGCAGTGGTGTGGTCAGTGGAGGCCTAGTGGAAGGAGTGACCACAGACAGGCATCGAAGGCCTAAAATAATAACACATGGCTGTAGGCAATTTTAAATTGGTTCCAGGGGTACACGGGCAGCAGTGCCCTGGTCAGTGTAGTAGTAGTTGAAAGAATGGACCGCAGACAGGCATCGAAGGCCTAAAATAATAACACATGGCTGTAGGCAATTTTAAATTGGTTCCAGGGGTACACGGGCAGCAGTGGTGTGGTCAGTGGAGGCCTAGTGGAAGGAGTGACCGCAGACAGGCATCGAAGGCCTAAAATAATAACACATGGCTGTAGGCAATTTTAAATTGGTTCCAGGGGTACACGGGCAGCAGTGCCCTGGTCAGTGTAGTAGTAGTTGAAAGAATGGACCGCAGACAGGCATCGAAGGCCTAAAATAAAAAAATTGGGCTGGCTGTAGGCAATTTTAAATTGGTTCCAGGGGTACACGGGCAGCAGTGGTGTGGTCAGTGGAGGCCTAGTGGAAGGAGTGACCGCAGACAGGCATCGAAGGCCTAAAATAATAACACATGGCTGTAGGCAATTTTAAATTGGTTCCAGGGGTACACGGGCAGCAGTGGTGTGGTCAGTGGAGGCCTAGTGGAAGGAGTGACCACAGACAGGCATCGAAGGCCTAAAATAATAACACATGGCTGTAGGCAATTTTAAATTGGTTCCAGGGGTACACGGGCAGCAGTGCCCTGGTCAGTGTAGTAGTAGATGAAAGAATGGACCGCAGACAGGCATCGAAGGCCTAAAATAATAACACATGGCTGTAGGCAATTTTAAATTGGTTCCAGGGGTACACGGGCAGCAGTGGTGTGGTCAGTGGAGGCCTAGTGGAAGGAGTGACCGCAGACAGGCATCGAAGGCCTAAAATAATAACACATGGCTGTAGGCAATTTTAAATTGGTTCCAGGGGTACCCGGGCAGCAGTGCCCTGGTCAGTGTAGTAGTAGTTGAAAGAATGGACCGCAGACAGGCATCGAAGGCCTAAAATGAAAAAATTGGGCTGGCTGTAGGCAATTTTAAATTGGTTCCAGGGGTACACGGGCAGCAGTGGTGTGGTCAGTGGAGGCCTAGTGGAAGGAGTGACCGCAGACAGGCATCGAAGGCCTAAAATAATAACACATGGCTGTAGGCAATTTTAAATTGGTTCCAGGGGTACACGGGCAGCAGTGGTGTGGTCAGTGGAGGCCTAGTGGAAGGAGTGACCACAGACAGGCATCGAAGGCCTAACATAACAAAAATGTCAATACAATGGTATTGTCAGTGGCAGGCATTGAAGGATGTCAGCGCATAGACTAAACATTGGTGGAGCTGTGAGATAATTTTGCAAGTGGTAGAGCACTGTTTGAGCTGGGGTGGGGGGAAACTGTCTTGTGGCCGGCGGTACAGGCCCAGGGCCCCTCATATTACAACGGTGTGTCTGACGTTGGGTGCGCACCACCACCGCCAGAGACACTTTATTGTACTAGGAGGGACCCAGTGGCAGTGCCGTCGACCAAAAGCGGGCTCACCCACCTCTTCAGACAAACTGCACTCTCACGGGTGCTGTCGCCAAGTGTCGATACCACGGCCCCGTGTGGGGAGTTTGGCCATTTAGTGAGGTGTAAACATGTCGTATGCTGGACAATCAGGTGCAGAAAATTACGAGATTGGAAAAGGCATTCAGAATAGTCCACAGGCAAGACCTTTTCATAGGAAAGCTAGGTGTCAGCCGGGCAAGGTGGGGCAAAAGATTTCGAAATCCAGTTGTGGTTCATTTTAATGAAGGTTAGATCATCTACATTTTGGGTAGCCAGACGAGTCCTTTTTTCTGTTAGTATTGAACCTGCAGCACTGAATACTCTTTCTGATAGGACACTAGCTGCCGGGCAAGCAAGCTCCTGCAATGCATATTCTGCCAATTCTGGCCAGGTGTCTAATTTTGATGCCCAGTAATCAAATGGGAATGACGGTTGAGGGAGAACATCGATAAGGGATGAAAAATAGTTTGTAACCATACTGGACAAATGTTGTCTCCTGTCACTTTGAATTGATGCTGCAGTACCTGTCCTGTCTGCGGTCATAGCAAAATCACTCCACAACCTGGTCAGAAAACCCCTCTGGCCAACGCCACTTCTGATTTCTGCCCCTCTAACTCCTCTGGTCTGCTGGCCCCTGCAGCTCGTGTGAGAACGATCACGGGCGCTGTGTGCAGGGAATGCCAGAAGCAAACGGTCAACAAGAGTTGATTGTTTGGTTGCTAATATTAGTTCCAAGTTCTCATGTGGCATTATATTTTGCAATTTGCCTTTATAGCGAGGATCAAGGAGGCAGGCCAACCAGTAATCGTCATCATTCATCATTTTAGTTATGCGTGTGTCCCTTTTGAGGATACGTAAGGCATAATCCGCCATGTGGGCCAAAGTTCCAGTTCTCAAATCTGCGGTTGTGCTTGGTTGAGGGGCAGTTTCAGGCAAATCCACGTCACTTGTGTCCCTCAAAAAACCAGAACCCGGCCTTGCCGCGCCACCAATTTCCAGTGGCCCCGGAAAAGCTTCCTCATTAAAAATATAATCATCCCCATCATCCTCCTCGTCCTCCTCCTCCTCTTCGCCCGCTACCTCGTCCTGTACACTGCCCTGGCCAGACAATGGCTGACTGTCATCAAGGCTTTCCTCTTCCTCAGCTGCAGACGCCTGATCCTTTATGTGCGTCAAACTTTGCATCAGCAGACTCATTAGGGGGATGCTCATGCTTATTATGGCGTTGTCTGCACTAACCAGCCGTGTGCATTCCTCAAAACACTGAAGGACTTGACACATGTCTTGAATCTTCGACCACTGCACACCTGACAACTCCATGTCTGCCATCCTACTGCCTGCCCGTGTATGTGTATCCTCCCACAAAAACATAACAGCCCGCCTCTGTTCGCACAGTCTCTGAAGCATGTGCAGTGTTGAGTTCCACCTTGTTGCAACGTCTATGATTAGGCGATGCTGGGGAAGGTTCAAAGAACGCTGATAGGTCTGCATACGGCTGGAGTGTACAGGCGAACGGCGGATATGTGCGCAAAGTCCACGCACTTTGAGGAGCAGGTCGGATAACCCCGGATAACTTTTCAGGAAGCACTGCACCACCAGGTTTAAGGTGTGAGCCAGGCAAGGAATGTGTTTCAGTTGGGAAAGGGAGATGGCGGCCATGAAATTCCTTCCGTTATCACTCACTACCTTGCCTGCCTCAAGATCTGCAGTGCCCAGCCACGACTGCGTTTCTTGCTGCAAGAACTCGGACAGAACTTCCGCGGTGTGTCTATTGTCGCCCAAACACTTCATAGCCAATACAGCCTGCTGACGTTTGCCAGTAGCTGCCCCATAATGGGAGACCTGGTGTGCAACAGTGGCAGGTGCGGATGGAGTGTTTGTGCGACTGCGGTCTGTGGACGAGCTCTTGCTTCTGCAGGAGGACGAGGAGGAGGAGGAGGAGGAGGGGGTGCGAACGGCTACAGACAACTGTTTACTAGACCGTGGGCTAGGCAGAACTGTCCCAAACTTGCTGTCCCCTGTGGACCCTGAATCCACCACATTTACCCAGTGTGCCGTGATGGACACGTAACGTCCCTGGCCATGCCTACTGGTCCATGCATCTGTTGTCAGGTGCACCTTTGTGCTCACAGATTGCCTGAGTGCATGGACGATGCGCTCTTTAACATGCTGGTGGAGGGCTGAGATGGCTTTTCTGGAAAAAAAGTGTCGACTGGGTAGCTCGTAGCGTGGTACAGCGTAGTCCATCAGGTCTTTGAAAGCTTCGCTTTCAACTAACCGGTAGGGCATCATCTCTAACGAGATTAGTCTAGCTATGTGGGCGTTCAAACCCTGTGTACGCGGATGCGAGGCTAAGTATTTCCTTTTTCTAACCATAGTCTCATGTAGGGTGAGCTGGACTGGAGAGCTGGAGATCGTGGAACTAGCGGGGGTGCCGGTGGACATGGCAGACTGAGAGACGGTGGGAGATGGTATTGTTGCCGCCGGTGCCCTAGATGCAGTGTTTCCTACTACGAAACTGGTGATTCCCTGACCCTGACTGCTTTGGCCTGGCAAAGATACCTGCACAGATACAGCAGGTGGTGCGCTAAATGGTGGTCCTACACTGCCGGAAGGGATGTTGCGTTGATGACTAGCTTCATTGGCCGAGGGTGCAACAACCTTAAGGGACGTTTGGTAGTTAGTCCAAGCTTTCAAATGCATGGTGGTTAAATGTCTATGCATGCAACTAGTATTGAGACTTTTCAGATTCTGACCTCTGCTTAAGGAAGTAGAACATTTTTGACAGATGACTTTGCGCTGATCAATTGGATGTTGTTTAAAAAAATGCCAGACTGCACTCTTTCTAGCATCGGATACCTTTTCAGGCATTGCAGACTGAGCTTTAACCGGATGGCCACGCTGTCCTCCACCAGGTTTTGGCTTTGCCACGCGTTTTGGGCAAGATACGGGCCCGGCAGATGGAACCTGTGGCGATGTTGATGCCTGCTGCGGCCCCTCCTCCTCCTCTGCTTCAGAACTGCTGCCGCCTGCACCCTGTTCCCCCAATGGCTGCCAATCGGGGTCAAGAACTGGGTCTTCTAATAACTCTTCTTGTACCTCCTGCGCAACTTCGTCTGTGTCACCGTGTCGTTCGGTGGTATAGCGTTCGTGATGGGGCAACATAGTCTCATCAGGGTCTGATTCTTGATCAGCACCCTGCGAGGGCAATGTTGTGGTCTGAGTCAAAGGACCAGCATAGTAGTCTGGCTGTGGCTGTGCGTCAGTGCACTCCATGTCAGATTCAACTTGTAATGGGCATGGACTGTTAACTGCTTCACTTTCTAAGCCAGGGACAGTATGTGTAAAGAGCTCCATGGAGTAACCCGTTGTGTCGCCTGCTGCATTCTTCTCTGTTGTTGTTTTTGCTGAAGAGGACAAGGAAGTGACTTGTCCCTGACCGTGAACATCCACTAACGACGCGCTGCTTTTACTTTTACCAGTTTCACGAGAGGAGGCAAAAGAGCTAGAGGCTGAGTCAGCAAGATAAGCCAAAACTTGCTCTTGCTGCTCCGGCTTTAAAAGCGGTTTTCCTAATCCCAGAAAAGGGAGCGTTCGAGGCCTTGTGTAGCCGGACGACGAACCTGGCTCCACAGCTCCAGACTTAGGTGCAATATTTTTTTCCCCACGACCACCTGATGCTCCACCACTACCACTACCCTCATTACCAGCTGACAATGAACGCCCCCGGCAACGACCTCTTCCACTAGACTTCCTCATTGTTTTAAAAACGTAACCAAACTAACGTTATTTGTTGCAGTCACACAACTTACACGGTGAGCTATAACTTCAGTATGATTTAGCTACCCCTTTACAGGTTGGTGAGACCACAGCGAAAATCAGGCCCAATGTTACACACTCTGTTTTTGGTGGCTGCAAATTAGAGAGATGCCCCACACGCAGGACTGTCACTGAAGCACAAATGTTAATATTAATGTCACACTATTATTTTTTTTTTATTTTTATTTTTTTCAGGAACACTTTAGAAACCCAAAAAAAAAAAAAAAATAGATTTTTGCAGGGAGAATTTAGAAAACAAATGTAACAAACTATATGCTTTCTATGGGCCACTGAGTTAGAGATGACGCACACAGGAATCAGGAGTGGCACACAAGCCCAGAGGCCAATATTTTTCTACCAATGATTGATGGAGTTATTTTCTCTGGTAGATTTTGGAACCCAAATCAAGGAAAAAAAATATAGGCTTTCTATGGACCACAATTGGAGAGAGAGAGAGAGAGAGAGAGAGAGATGGCACACCCAGGAGTCAAGACTGGCACACAAGCAGAAAGGCCAATATTAATCTCCCATTTTTTTTTTGGGTTTGTTTTTTTTTTTTTTTTCAGGGAGACTTTAGAAAAAAAAATAATAAAAAAAATATGATTTTATCAGGAAGAATTTAGAAACCAAATAAAATAAAATTATTTTTTCAGGGAGAATTTATAAAACAAATAAAAACAAAAATAGGCGTTCTATGGCCCACTGACTGAGAGATGACGCACACAGGAGTCAGGAGTGGCACACAAGCCCAGAGGCCAATATTTTTCTACCAATGATTGATGTAGTTATTTTCTCTGGTAGATTTTGGAACCCAAATCAAGGAAAAAAAATATAGGCTTTCTATGGACCACAATTGGAGAGAGAGAGAGAGAGAGAGAGAGAGAGAGAGATGGCACACCCAGGAGTCAAGACTGGCACACAAGCAGAAAGGCCAATATTAATCTCCCACTGTTTTTTTTGTTTGTTTTTTTTTTTTTTTTTTCAGGGAGACTTTAGAAAAAAAAATAATAAAAAAAATATGATTTTATCAGGAAGAATTTAGAAACCAAATAAAATAAAATGATTTTTTCAGGGAGAATTTATAAAACAAATAAAAACAAAAATAGGCGTTCTATGGCCCACTGACTGAGAGATGACGCACACAGGAGTCAGGAGTGGCACACAAGCCCAGAGGCCAATATTTTTCTACCAATGATTGATGTAGTTATTTTCTCTGGTAGATTTTGGAACCCAAATCAAGGAAAAAAAATATAGGCTTTCTATGGACCACAATTGGAGAGAGAGAGAGAGAGAGAGATGGCACACCCAGGAGTCAAGACTGGCACACAAGCAGAAAGGCCAATATTAATCTCCCACTGTTTTTTTTGTTTGTTTTTTTTTTTTTTTTTTTCAGGGAGACTTTAGAAAAAAAAATAATAAAAAAAATATGATTTTATCAGGAAAAATTTAGAAACCAAATAAAATAAAATGATTTTTTCAGGGAGAATTTATAAAACAAATATAACCAAAAATAGGCGTTCTATGGCCCACTGACTGAGAGATGACGCACACAGGAGTCAAGACTGGCACACAAGCAGAAAGGCCAATATTAATCTCCCACTGTTTTTTTTTTTTTTTTTTTTTTTCAGGGAGACTTTAGAAAAAAAAATAATAAAAAAAATATGATTTTATCAGGAAGAATTTAGAAACCAAATAAAATAAAATGATTTTTTCAGGGAGAATTTATAAAACTAATAAAACAAAAAATAGGCGTTCTATGGCCCACTGAGTGAGAGATGACGCACACAGGAGTCAAGACTGGCACACAAGCAGAAAGGCCAATATTAATCCCCCACTGTTTTTTTTGTTTGTTTTTTTTTTTGTTTTGTTTTTTTCAGGGAGACTTTAGAAAAAAAAATAATAAAAAAAATATGATTTTATCAGGAAGAATTTAGAAACCAAATAAAATAAAATGATTTTTTCAGGGAGAATTTAGAAAACAAATAAAACCAAAAATAGGCGTTCTATGGCCCACTGACTGAGAGAGAGAGAGAGATGGCACGCTTAGTACTGGCACACAAGCCCAAAGGGCAATATTAATCTCCCTTTTTTTTTCAGGGAGAATTTCTAAAACCCCAAAAAAAAAAAAAATAGGCTTTCTATGGCCCACTATTTGTGAGAGAGATGGGACGCTCAGGACTGGCACAGATGGCACGCTCAGGACTGGCACAGAAGCCCAGAGGCCAATATTAATCTCCCTTTTTTTCTGGGAGAATTTATAAAACCAAAAAAATATTTAAATAGGCTTTCTATGGCCCACTATTTGTGAGAGAGATGGCACGCTCAGGGCTGGCACAGATGGCACGCTCACAACTGGCACACAAGCCCAGAGGCCAATATTAATCTCCCTTTTTTCAGGGAAAATTTATAAAACCAAAAAAAAAATTAAATAGGCTTTCTATGGCCCACTATTTGTGAGAGAGATGGCACGCTCAGGACTGGCACAGATGGCACGCTCACAACTGGCACACAAGCCCAGAGGCCAATATTAATCTCCCTTTTTTTCAGGGAGAATTTATAAAACCAAAAAAAAAATTAAATAGGCTTTCTATGGCCCACTATTTGTGAGAGAGATGGCACGCTCAGGGCTGGCACAGATGGCACGCTCAGGACTGGCACACAAGCCCAGAGGCCAATATTAATCTCCCTTTTTTTCAGGGAGAATTTATAAAACCCAAAAAAAAATAAAATAGGCTTTCTATGGCCCACTATTTGTGAGAGAGATGGCACACTCAGGACTGGCACACAAGCCCAAAGGCCAATATTAATCTCCCACTGTATTTTTATCAGGGAGAATTTATACACCCCACAAAAAAAAATACAGAAAAATGAAAAGGCTTTCTATGGCCCACTATGTGAGAGAGATGGCACACACAGGGATGGCACTCTAGCAGAAATGCCAAATTGCCAATCTTAATCTCCCACCAAAAAAAAAAAAAAAAAAAAAACAGGGAATGTCCTACAATTACTATCTCCCTGCCTGCAGTAATCTCAGCCAGGTATGGCAGGCAGCTACTATCTCCCTGCCTGCAGTAATCTCAGCCAGGTATGGCAGGCAGCAATAAGGAGTGGACTGATGCACAAATGAAATAAAAAGTGTGGACAAACAAAAAAGATAGCTGTGCAGAAAGGAAGGAACAAGAGGATTTGTGCTTTGAAAAAAGCAGTTGGTTTGCATAGCGGCGTACACACAGCAATGCAGCTATCAGGGAGCCTTCTAGGGCAGCCCAATGAGCTACAGCGCTGAGGGGAAAAAAAAAAAAATAACTTCCACTGTCCCTGCACACCGAGGGTGGTGTTGGACAGTGCAAATCGCTGCAGCACAAGCGGTTTTGTGGTTAATGGACCCTGCCTAACGCTATCCCTGCTTCTGACAAAGCGGCAGCAACCTCTCCCTAAGCTCAGATCAGCAGCAGTAAGATGGCGGTCGGCGGGAACGCCTCTTTATAGCCCCTGTGACGTCGCAGACAGCAAGCCAATCACTGCAATGCCCTTCTCTAAGATGGTGGGGACCAGGACCTATGTCATCACGCTGCCCACACTCTGCGTTTACCTTCATTGGCTGAGAAATGGCGCTTTTCGCGTCATTGAAACGCGACTTTGGCGCGAAAGTCGCGTACCGCATGGCCGACCCCGCACAGGGGTCGGATCGGGTTTCATGAAACCCCGACTTAGCCAAAAGTCGGCGACTTTTGAAAATGTTCGACCCGTTTCGCTCAACCCTAGTAGGGACAAAACACAGCTGGAATGAAGAACAGTATTAGGCTTTTTGTTTGTGCACTATTACAAAAAGCTCTGTGTTTACTTTGCACCCGTATCTGTGGGACTAGTGTACCTACAACCAATTTTTTCTAGTCTGCACCTGTGTCTGTGGGAGTAGTGTGCGTAAAAACAAATTGTTCAACTCTGCACTCATGTCTGTGAGAGTAGTGTGCATGAAAACAAATTGTTCCACTCTTCACCGGTGTCTGTGGAAGTCGTATGCGTAAAATTGTTATACTCTGCACCCGTGTCTGTGTGAGTAGTGTGCCTAAAATTATTTTTTTTTTACACTCATCACATTTGTCTATGGGAGTAGTGTGCCTACAACCATTTTTTTATTCTCAGGGCATATGCACACATTGTCTTTTCTTTGGTTTTGTTTGTTTCCATGGCCAGTGTCAACATGCTTTTACATCATGCATGTTTTCAAGTCATACTCAGTATGTCAGTCAGGCTCAGTTTTTCTGTTTTTCGTCAGTATTTTTGTATTCAGTACAAATAGGGTGTGGCCTCCTTTTCATTGCTGGGCAGTTCATATATAGTCCCTCCAAAGCTGGGTGTCCGGTTGGGACTCCGTGACTCTCTGCCACTGTTCACACTAGGTAGGTTTTAACATTAGAGAGTGTAGGTACTGCCCCAATTGGGTATACCTTGTCATGGAGGGGCAGTTTTATGCTTTTATTTTTTTTTATCACAAACACCCTATGTTATTTAATGGATTTGCTTTTTTACTTATTTATTTTCATATATACACACAATGTATTTTCTTTGGTTTTGTCTACACCTGTGATAGTAGTGGTATAAGGGAGCAGTGTTTGTAAAAACAAATTGCTCTAGTCTGCACCCATGTTTGTGGGAGTAGTGTGCGTAAAAACAAATTGTTCTATTCTGCACCTGTGTCTGTAGGAGTAGAGTGCCTAAAACCAATTTTTTTTTACACTCTGCACCTTTGGCTATGGGAGTAGTGTGCCTAAAACCATTTTTTATACTCTGGAACGGTATCTGTGGGAGTAGTATGCCTAAAAACAATTTTTATACTCTGGATCCGTATCTGTGGGAATGGTGTGTATAAAATCAAATTGTTTTACTCCGCACCTGTCTATACGAGTAGTGTGCCTAAAACCAAATTATTTTACTGCACCTATGTCTGTGATAGTAGTGGAATGAGGGAGCTGTGAGCATAAAACAAACTGTTCTACTCTGCAACCATGCCTGTGAGAGTAGTGTGCAAAAAAACAATTTTTTTATACTGTGCACCTGTGTCTGTGGACATAGTGTGCCTAAAACTTATGCTCTTCACCCTTGTCTGTGGGAGTAGTGTGTGTAAAAACAAACTGTTCTACTCTGCATCCATGTTTATTGGAGTATTGAGTGCAAAAACATATTTTTCTACTCTGCACCTGTGTCTGTGCGAGAAGTGTGCCTAAAACCATATTGTTTTACTACACCTATGTCTGTGGAAGTAGTGGTATGTGTGAGCAGTGGGCATAATAACAAATTGCTCTACTCTGCAACTGTGTCTGTGAGAGTAGTGTGTCTAAAACAAATTTTTTATGCTCATCATCCATGTCTGTGGGAGTGGGATGCGTAAAAACAAATTGTTCTACTCTGCACTCAGGTTTATGGGAGTATTGTGTGCAAAAACAAATTGTTCTACTCTGCACCCATGTTTGTGGGAGTAGTGTGTGTAAAAGCAAATTGTTCTTCACTGCATCCGTGTTTGTGGGAGTAGGGTCCCTAAAACCAATTTTTCATACTCTGTACCCGTGTATGTGAGAGTACTGTGCGTAAAAACACATTGTTCTACTCTGAACCTTTGTCTGTGGGAGTATTGTGTGCAAAAAAAAATGTTTCTCTGTGCACCAGTGTTTGTGGGAGTAGTGGGTCAAAACATTTTTTTTTATACTCTACATCAGTGTGTGTGAGAAATGTGCCAAAAGACAAATTGTTCTATTCTGCACCCATTTTTCTGGAAGTAGTGCACATAAAAACAAAGTATTCTACTCTGCACCCGTGCCTGTGTGAGTAGTGTACATAAAAATAAATCGTTCTACTCTGCACCCATGCCTGTGGAAGTAGTGTGCCTAAAACAACTTTTTTTTATACTCTGCACCTGTGTGTGGGAGTAGTGAGCCTAAAAATAACTTTTTACATAGCACCTGTGTCTGTGCAAATAGTGTGCGTAAAAGCAAATTGTTCTACTTTGCACCTGTGTCTGTGGGAGTAGTGGTCTGTTGGAGTTGTGTGCCTAAAAACAAATTGTTCTACTCTGCACCCATGTCTGTGAAAATAATTTATATCCCCCATCCTGGTATATATGTTCCTTACCCTGGGCACCACTCTGGTGTATATATCCCACATCTTGGTATACAGTGGGGAAAAAAGGTTTTTAGTCAGTGACCAATTATGGAAGTTCACCCACTTAAAAAGATGAGAGGTCTGTAATTGACATCATAGGTAGACCACAACTATGAGAGTCAAAATGAGAAAACAAATACAGAAAATCACCTTGTCTGATTTGGCAAGATTTGTTTTGCAAAATATGGTGGAAAATAATCATTTGGTCACCTAAAAACATGCATGATTTCTGGCTCTCACAGACCTGTAACTTCTTCTTTAAGAGGCTCCTGTGTCCTCCACTCATTACCTGTAGACAAGTAGGAACTTGTTTGAACTTGTTATCAGTATAAAAGACACCTGTCCACAACCTCAAACAGTCACACTCCAAACTCAACTATGGTGAAGACCAAAGAGTCGTCAAAGGACACCAGAAACAAAATTGTAGCCCTGCACCAGGCTGGGAAGACTGAATCTGCAGTAAGCAAGCAGCTTGATGTGATTAAATCAACTGTGGGACCAATAATAAGAAAATAGAAAACATACAAGACCAGTTATAATCTCCCTCGATCTGGGGCTCCATGCAAGATTTCACCCCGTGGAGTTAAAATGATCATAAGAATGGTGAGCAAAAATCGCAGAACGACCTAGTGAATGAACTGCATAGAGCTGGGACCACTATAGCAAAGTCTACTATCAGTAACATACTACTCCGCCAGGGACTCAGATCCTGTAGTGCCAGACGCGTCCTCCAGCTTAAGCCAGTGCATGTCCGGGCCTGTCTGAATTTTGCTAAAGAACCTTTAGGTTATCCAGAAGAGTATTGGGAGAATGTCATATGGTCTGATGAAATCAAAGTAGAACTGTTTGGTAGAAACAAAACTCGTCGTGTACGGAGGAGACTGAATGCTGAGTTGCATCCAAAGAACACCATACCTACTGTGAAGCATGGGGTAGCAACATCATGCTTTGGGGCTGTTTAGGGACCAGGACGACTAATTCATGTACATGAAAGAATGAATGGGGCCATGTATCGTGAGATTTTGAGTGCAAACCTCCTTCCATCAGCAAGGGCATTGAAGATGAAACATGGATGGGTCTTTCAGCATGATAATGATCCCAAGCACACCACCAGGGCAACGAAGGAGCGCCTTTGTAAGAAGCATATGAAGGTCCTGGAGTGGCCTAGCCAGTCTCTAGATCTCAACCCCATAGAAAACCTTTTGAGGGAGTTGAAAATTCGTGTTGCACAGTGACAGGCCCAAAACATAATTGCTCTAGAGAAGATCTGCATGGAGGAATGGGCCAACATACCTCCAACAGTGTGTGCCAACCTTGTGAAGACTTACAGACAACGGTTGACCACCACTGTCATTGCCAGCAAAGGATATATAACAATATTGAGATGAACGTTTGTTAATGACCAAATACTTATTTTCCACCACATTTTGCTAAATAAATCTTGCCAAATCAGATAAGGTGATTATCTGGATTTGTTTTCTCATTTTGACTCTCATAGTTGTGGTTAGAGTTGAGCGACTTTTACTTTTTTCGGATCGAGTCGGGTTTTGCGAAACCCGACTTTCTCAAAAGTCGGGTCTGGTGAAATCGGCCAATTATTGCGAAAAGTCAGGGGCCGTTTGAAACATTAAACCCAATGCAAGTCAATGGGGAATCAAAGTCGGCAGTGAGTGGAGGACAGGAAAACACCTACAGTGCCCATTTTAATGCCAAAAACATCACTTCTTATTACTTAAGCTTGTCAATCTTAATTTACTTTATAATAATAGTTAGGCATTGAAAACTGGGGGTCATTTGGCTAAAGTTGAAGGGGAGGTAGGGCTGGCTCAAGATTTTCGTGGGCCCAGGAAACGCAGAATACGTCACGGCGGTGGAGCAGGGAGAGGTAAGTATCACCATGCGAAAAAATCAGCGAGGCCTCCCTAAGCCGCTAATTGGGCAAATGCTGAGAAAAGGGGAAAGCAGAGCCCAATGCAGCGACAACATGCTGGTGGTCATGTATTAGAACAAAAGGGATGTCCTTATCCTATCCACCATACACCGTGACAACAGCACCCTTGTCACTGTTCGTGGGACCACAACACAAGTCCGAAAACCAGACTGTATCTTGGATTACAATCGGTACATGGGGGGTGTGGATCTTTCAGGTCAGGTCCTCCAACCATACAGTGCCATGTGAAAAGCCAAAGTATGGTACAAAATATTTGCCGTGCACATTGTACAGATGGCACTGTACAATGCTTTTGTGCTGTCCCGATCTGCAGGCAATACGCGGGAACCTTCCTTCAGTTTCAGGAGGAAGTCATCAAGGCCCTAATGTTTGGCACTCGGGGAGGTGAGGGTCCCAGTACTTCTGAATCTGATAGTGCCCGTATTGTCCCAGGTCAACATTTGCCAGGACAGGTTCCCCAAACAGTGAGGACAGTACGATCACAAAAACAGTGCAGAGTATGTTCCAAGAGGGGAAAGGACACAATTTACCATTGTGAAACCTGCCCTGAGAAACCTGGCCTTTGCATTAAGGATTGCTTCAAAGCATACCACACGTCTACATATTAATAAAATTTGTTTATACCCTGTTGACACAACACACTTTTATAAATCTGATGTACCCAGCACATCTTACATATAACACCACATTATAAATTCATACACCAGTAAAACAAAAAGCATTATAATCAATACTATAAAACTATGCCTCTAGATAAATTCATTCAGGGGTGTAGATTCCAAAATGGGGGTCACTTGTGAGGGGTTTCCACTGTTTAGGCACATCAGGGGCTCTGCAAACGCAACATGACGTCTGCAGACCATTCCATCAAAATCTGCAATCCAAAACGGCACTCCTTCCATTCTGACCCCTGTCATGCGCACAAACAGTGGAAAAAATGTGCAACAACTTTAGTGGTTTATTTTTTCCCGTTACCTTTGTGAAAATAAAAAAATTAGGGCTAAAAGATCATTTTTGTGGAAAAAATGTGATTTTTTTTTTTTTACGGCTCTACATTATAAACTTCTGTGAAGCACCTTGGGGTTCAAAGTGCTCACCACACAGCTACATAAGTTCGTTAAAGGGTCTTGTTTCCAAAATGAGGTCACTTGTGGGGGTTTTCCAATGTTTAGGCACATCAGGGGCTCTGCAAATGTAACATGACGCCCGCAGACCATTCCATCAAAGTCTGCAATCCAAAACGGCACTCTTTCCATTCTGAGCCCTGCCGTGCGCTCAAACAGTGGTTTTCCCCCACATATGGGGTATCGGCATATTCAGGAGAAAATGTGCAACAATTTTAGTGGATTATTTTTTCCCGTTACCTTTTTAAAAATAAAAAAATTGGGGCTAAAAGATCATTTTTGTGGAAAAAATTTGATTTTTTTTTCACGGCTCTATGTCATAAACTTCTGTGAAGCACCTGGGGGTTCAAAGTGTTCACCACACAGCTCCATAAGTTCAATAAAGGGTCTAGTTTCCAAAATGGGGTGACTTGTGGGGGTTTTCCAATGTTTAGGCACATCAGGGGCTCTTCAAACGCAACATGGCGTCCACTCTCAATTCCAGCCAATTTTGCATTCAAAAAGTCAAAAGGCGCTCCTTCCCTTCCGAGCCCTGCTGTGAGCCCAAACAGTGGTTTTCCCCCCACATATCGGGTATCGGCGTATTCAGGAGAAATTGCTCAACAATGTTAGTGGACCATTTTCTCCTTTTACCCTTGTGAAAATAAACAAACTGATGCCGAATTATCATTTTTGTGACTAAAAAGTTAAATGTTCATTTTTTCCTTTCACATTGCTTCAGCTCCTGTGAAGCACCCAAAGGGTTAATAAACTTCTTGAATGTGGTTCTGATTACCTTGAGGGGTGCAGTTTTTGGAATGGTGTCACTTTTGGGTATTTTGTGTTATATAGACCCCTCAAAGTAACTTCAAGTGTGAGATAGTCCCTAAAAAAATGGTTTCCTAAATTTTATTGAAAAAATGAAAATCGCAGGTCATAGTTTAACCCTTATAACTTCCTGACCAAAAAATATTTTGGTTCCAAAATTGTGCTGATGTATAGTACACATGTGGGAAATGTCATTTATGAACTAATTTTTGTGACATATCTCTCTGATTTAAGGGCATAAAAATTCAAAGTTCAAAAATTGCAAAATTTTCAAAATTTTCGCCAAATTTCCGTTTTTTCCCCACAAATAAATGCAATTCAAATCGAAGAAATTTTTACCACTATCATAAAGTACAGTATGTCACTAGAAAACATTCTCAGAATGACCAGGATCCGTTGAAGCGTTTCCGAGTTATGACCTCATAAAGTGACAGTGGTCAGAATTGAAAAAAATGGCCTCATGAATTTCTGTTGCAAAGAATAGGGAGACAAGAAAGCGCAATAGGGTCTTATCCACATTACAAAGGAAAGAATATATCATGAAGTTTGCTCACCTGGTTAGGATGAGATAAAGGCATATAGGTATATTTTCAAAGGGAATTTGTAGTTATACTCCGTGCTGCCGCAAGGATAAATTAAGGAAAAATATCAAGGATTCTCAGTGTTTTATTCTTTGCGTTTCGGGGGTCTTATGCCCCCTTCATCAGGAAATACCATACAATATGTACAGGCATCACAAGGATATATACTTGTGATGCCTGTACATATTGTGTGGTATTTCCTGATGAAGGGGGCATGAGACCCCAAAACGCGTAGAATAAACCACTGAGAATCCTTGATATTTTTCCTGAATTTATTCTTGCGGCAGCACGGAGTATAACTACAAATTCCCTTTGAATATATGGATTCTGAATTTCTAGAATACATTTTCTGGCTGGTTTTGCTTACTGGGAGGAGCTGATGACTATAAAAAATAGCAGAGTGCAGGTAAAGAGATAGAAGAAAGCTCCACCCATGGCTGTCTCATCTCTGGCTGTCTCATCTCTCTCTGTCTCATCTCTCGCTGTCTCACCATGATCATTGCACTCAGCCTTTGTCTCCTGACTGCGCTTATCACAGGTACAGTATAGTGAATTATATATATATGGACATGTTAGATGACGTATGACACCTTGTATCACAGATCTGACTGTTTTGTTTTCTGCAGTGTCCCAGGCTCAGCATTCAGTGACTCTGGAACCGTCTGTGATTACGGCATCTCTTGGGGAAAATGTCAGACTGTCCTGTACCCTAGGAGGGGGTCTCACTGTCAACACCAATGGGGTGGTGTTTATGCAACAAAAAATTGGGAGCAAACCCACATCCATTCTTTATTATTTCAATCCATCAAGCAACAGAAGAGGAGACGGGGTCCCAGCACGATTTGTGGGATCTGCCTCCGGTAACGTTGGCTATCTAGACATTAATGGGGTGCATCCAGAGGATCATGGTGACTATTACTGTATTACATGGACTGGCAGCCAGTATGACAGCAATGGTAAAGAATGAGGAAGGAATATAAATACCGACAGAGCTGTACACAGAGAGAACGGCCCCAGCTACATACAAGGCATCATTACTAGTAGCTGATCACCATCCTGTAATGGAGAGTAGAACTTAACTATTTTGATGTTTTGGATGATAAAACTGTTCTCTAATCAATAAAACAAATGAAAAATATGTATTTCATATCAACGTATACTTATTTACACTAAAACTGAAAATGGGCAATAGGCAGATTGGATCTGTACTTAAACAACAAGCATTAACATAAAAGGGATATTCCTATCTCCAAAATCCTATGCCAATATGTAGTAGGTGTATTAATAGTAAAATTAATATTAGCAAATATCTGCAGTTAAAAATATAGTATAGTTCTTCTGATAACATATGTCACTTACCACATGTTGGGCATTGCAGAAGCTTGTGTATCCATGGTTACGACCACTAACAACCAAATAACTACCACTATATGAGTGGTCTTAAAAATAGATACCAAAGCTACTGCAATGAACTGCACGTGGGGTAAACATAGCTTATCAGACAAACTAAATTTCAGGGATTTGTTAATATTATTATTATTACACCTACTAATTATTTAGAATAGGCTCTTGGAGAAGGGACTATCCATTTGAGTACACTTATATGGCAATCTCCGAATTTTTGAAGCTGCTTGAAACTCCTCAACAGGTTCATTCAATGATAACTTACTTTACATTTAGAAGCCAAAAACTGGCACCAGACTGTTCTTTGAAGGTAGGCACAAAAAGGAGTGAATGTATATTGTACTTTAAACTATTCTCAATAGATTTCAACAAAGTTTGATTTTTCAACAATAAAATTAAATACAAAATACAGTGTTATTACTTGGTAACTTACATAACAAAAAAAGGAAAGGCAGTTGTCCTTCACGAGTCTGCCAAATTTTCTGTTCTGGTAAACAGGGGAGAAGCACTATTTTTATTGTATTAAAACACCATGGTCCCAGCAACTTTAAAAAAATTTATTTTAATCTCTCAAGTTAAAAGCAACAGTTTTTATTACAAGAAATATAGATAACTTATGTTACAGCACAGTGTAGTAACTTAGTAACTTATGTTACATTAAGTTACCAACAAATGGATTAAACTTATTGTAAGTTACCATCACCTTTGTAACGTAAGTTACTATATTGTATTGTAACGTAAGCTACCATGGAATAACCCAACATGGAAGGCCAAGGTTTCGTGGTGCTCCTCAGTGAACAGGTGTGGCCTCCATGACATTTGATTTTATTTTTAGGAAGAAGGAAAATGGAGAATAATACTGACATTCTGTACTGGATGCTACCCTGCCATCCATGCAACATAGTGTCTAAATTATGTCACAACACAGTAGAATTTGCCAAACACGTAATGATTCCTTGTTTTGCATTCAATGAACAAAAACAGTGGGAAAATAAAAGTGGCAGTACTACCCACAATATACACAGAAAAAAACACAAAAATTGAGCTTGGTTTGAGTTGGTATACATGAAGCACATAAATGCATGTTCACATTGGCCATAAAACATACAAAACCTACCAGAAACAAAATGAGCAAAAACCCTGCTGTAACTAAATAAGTAAAAAGCAAGTGCATTTAAAATAGCACAGAGTTCTCAGTAATACAATCGACAAGGTGCCCTGATCGGTCCTACGCTGTCTAATATTAAAAACCTTACCATGTGTCAGATTTGATCTCAGTGTGTGAATAAGGGCAGACAAAAGGACTGGGTCTGGGGAAGTCTTTAAAACCCCTTCGCGACATGCGCAGCACTAGTACTGCTCTGCGGGAACTGCATTTGTGCCATGAGCAGTATTAGTACGGCGCCGCGATCGCCGCGGCTTCACACGGAGCGCTGCGGTGATCGCGTGCTGGTGTCAGCTGTATGTGACAGCTGACACCCCACAGCAATGCCCACGATCGGTGCTAGCATCGATTGCGGGCATTTAACCCCTCTAATGCCGCTGTCAGTAGCGACATGGGGGGGCATCGCGCAGGGAGGGGGCTCCCCACGCGCTTCTGTGATGCCCCGGGGTCCTGGTTGTCAAAGTGGCATTGCTTTCCTGATGGGGAAAGTGATGTCACGCTTGGAAGCGATGAAAGATCTCTTTTATCAGGTAATCGCATACACACAACATGTTCATACTCCAGGCCAGAAGGGGGAGCTTTGGACCCGGATTAAGGGGAATTTCCCTAATATATTCTGGCTGGAGGGGAAGTCAGTAGTCAGTCTGTCAGAGGATAGAGAAGGATGCCATCGGACAATGAGTGTCAGAAAGACTGGAGGGGCCGTGTAGCCAGAGTCACTACAGCTCCGGGAGAAAGAGAACAGAGAAGGAAAGGACGGCTTGTGGAAATTGTGCAGGAGAGAAAAAGCACAGAAGAGTGACACCAGGGGAGCAGAGCAGTGATTTTGGCTACCTCCCTGGCTGAGAGCAGATACCAGTAGCCGGAAGACCAAGGCTGTGTCAGACTCTAGGAGGCATAGTAGAAACCGGCAGGACAGCTGGACTTTAAGTTACCTGTCCGCCTTTACACCCAGGAGACACAGTGGCATATAGAGCCCGGGTCATGATAGAGACCCTATAAAAAGGCTCAAGCCACCTGTCATACGGGTTTGTGTCCTAACCTTTATGGAGGAGAGAGGAACTGTGAGGACCTTATCAGAAGCCATAGGCAGTAAGCAACTACAACACCACCACGCTATGAGGAAGGCTTTCATCTCCACCTGGTAAAGGGGACTCTGGATTCGCTTCCAAGCCCGCCGGACCCTGTCTGCTCTGTGATCTGGTGCCCTGGACTGCGATTGCCTAAAGCCTACAGTAAACCAGGTAAAGAGACTGCAAACCTGTGTCCTCTGTTTCTTGCTGCACTACTCACCATCTTTACCTACACACCAGGAGCCCTGGGGACCTACTTCACCTCTGGAAAGTTATACAATCTAGCTGCCAAAACACCACCCCAGAGGACCTCTTTAAGCAGCGTCGGTCCCTACTGACCAAATACGACAGGTGGCATCACGAACACAAACTTTATTCATAACTCCTTTAAAGACTTTTCTCTTTAATTGGGCACCCAGGGCCACGGACCAGGTCTCAGCCACCGTGACATCCCCTTAAAGTACCAGACCCGGTACCAAGTACCCCACGGCCCTGGCAGGCGACTCAATTCCATCAGAATAACGCTTTTTGATCACGTTATTCTCTTGGTCTCCATGGAGACCCCCAGCACCAAGGTGGCCGCAGGGTCCTTCCTGGTCCTGAGGGAAGGAGGCTTGTGAGCGACTGCTGAGCGCAGGTGTCGGCATGCCTCCTTCCCTGCCTGTCAGATTGCTGATCTGACACTGTGCTGTGCAAAGTGTCAGCTCAGCGATCTGACATTATATAGTGATGTCCCACACTGGGACAATGTAATAAAGTTAAAAAAAAATATTGTGTAAAAATATTTAAAAAAAAAACCCAAATAAAGAAAAAATAAATATTTTTCCAATAAATAAATTTATGTATGTAAATAAAAAAAACAAACAATAAAAGTACACATATTTGGTATCGCCGCCTGTCTGGGAAGTCTCTGGAGGAGACATGGCTTTTTGAACATGCTGGAACTCTGGAGGGATGTTTAAGGTTTCCGACTTAGTGGTTAATGGCTACAACTGGACGGACAGCTCTTCCTGAGCGTTCAGCGAATATTCGACAAATAAATCAATGAATATTGCAAATTCGGCGAACGTAATCCGAACCAAACATTGAAATATGTTTGCAAATTGCATACTAGCGGTTACGTGACCTCCCACACTAACCGCCGACATTGGAGAATCCTGACAGTGTGCATTGCACTGATATATCATGTAATCTTACAAGTTATAGATTATTTAGGGTTTCAGCTTTCTGGTGGCTGCGTGGATAAGCATCGCCACATGGTTTTATATCAAAACAGCATAAAGTTTATTGTTCATCGTAGACTTTAAACCTTCAAAATGAAAACAACTTTTCTCCAGTTAAAGTGAATAACATAAACAGTCCTTTCTGTTTCCTCCACTCCTCCGACACGTGGCGTCCTCTTCTGAAGCTGGCAGCTGATTCAGCATGTAAGTGAAGGGAGCACATGATGTCACTGCCGTATGCCCCCAGTCACTTGCATGCCGATATCAGCTGCTTGCCTCTGTTTGGGCAGCAGTGTTGTCGGGATCACACTCAGTCGGAGCAGCCTTTGGAAGTGGAGAATCACCAGAAATAATACACAAGACACGTCTTGTATAGTGTATCACTGGGAAGTCTCTGAAGCACGCCTGCCTTCAGGATGCTATCCCTTCTTTATATAGTTGTTTCAGCAGGTTTAGTGGTCATACAAGTTTTGCATGTTTAAACAAAGAGACAAAACAGGAAAGAAAGAAAATAAAAGAAAACAGTTTCGTGGGCGGCAGTTTCACAACAAACAGTACAAAGGCAATTCCACAGACAGGAAAAACAGGATTTCATACTATAGCTAAAATGTCCTTGAATGGACAGGTCAATATTTATCACAAATTCTTTTTTTGTTCTGCTCTTTACAATCCCCCCTTTGACATATTCCATTCAAAACCTTGTCGATCATTTTAGTCATTCTTTTTGTGATATTACAAAAAAAAACTTTATATTCTCGCATCCATTACACAAAATTTATTTGTGCATACCGAGATACCCTTGAGTACAACCTTGAACAATACATATATAATTACAATAACCATAACTGTATGTATTAGGCTTTGCATAATCCCAGTAACCCACCCACCGATCCCTCTGAACCAATTGGCCGGGTTAAGAAAAGAAAAGGTATCTGACCACCAGCTATCCTTATTTTGGTCATTGTCTTTGTCATACTGATCCCTGAGTCGTTGTACGTCTTTTAATTTAAATCTCATACTCATAGTACTATTCGGGTCTATATAATGACAGCAGGTGGGTCCGATGATTTGACACATACCCCCTTGTGAGGCAGTTAGGTAATCCAATACCAGGGTATGTTGGTTAGTGACTATTATAAGCTGATTCTGTACAGCTATACTAGTATTTAATATGTCCAATATATCCCAAATCTGATCATCTAGATAATCCGTGGCTCTAACTAATTTATCCCACATCTGTGTTAACATAGGATAAATAAAAATGGTACTAGCAATTTTGTTGGGAATTCCCATTTGTACTATATGCGGCCTCCCCGAGGGACGTGGTGAGTTATCTGCAGCTCTTTTATACAGTGTGTGCTTGGGCACGGCTTGCATATTTACTTGTTTATTTGAAATTATGAAAGTAGCCGGGGTTAGGCGTCCTAATGTACAAGTACCCTTTATACCTACGGGAAGCCATTTATATGCTCCTTCTCCGCATATCCAAAATGTACCCTCAGGCAGATCCCACAAAGCTGAGTGCTGCAATACCAATCTGTGAGCCAAATCCACAAAACTAGATACATTCTGAAGCATACACCAAGAGGGTTTTTGTCCCAAGGGGCTACAGTACCCGGCTGCGGGATTACCACATACATGCATTCCGTTGACATACTCATTGGATTCATTACAAACCAGGTTCCCCGGCTTACTTGTACAACTGTTTGCATCACCTTGGGGGAACAACTCAGAATGTTCCCATTTTCTATTATGTATGTATCTTTCCAATACTGTAGGTTTGAAAGCATCAGAGGAAGGGGTGGTTGTACTGAAACTGAGCTGTAGATTTTCAGTGGGGACCTGTCCTAAATCAGTTAATCCAGTCTTATTCCTAGGTACCCATTTTCCTCCCTTGAATGCTAAATATTGTAAGTTGTCTATTTTTCCTGTAGGATTGCCCTGCCACCAAGGAAATTCTACCCATCCCACAATTGGTATGGCGATTGTAGTATTCCATAGTCTAGTATTGCCAGGTTGGTTGTTGGCCAGGTTGTCTGAACAATTAGGCCAAGCGAATATTTCTTCAGCTGACACGGGAACTGCTAGAAAAGGTATACTTGTGGCTGATACTGGTGAATGGGTACAGATCCAACAATCTGCCAGGGGTTGCGTATTATTTAACAAGTCATGCACTAATTTTCTATGATGTTGTACGAATCTATTGTTCAAAGGGGCTAGAGAATTCAGTCTTTCCCATGCCTCCGTTGAGGTTAACATTATTAACATCAATATCATGAGTCTTATACTGCTTTTTTGCAATGGCTTGCATGTATCCATGATGCCTTTCCTTCAAGCTTGACTGCTGTTGGAGTTGTTAACAGGACTTGGAAAGGTCCGTCAAATCTCGGTTCCAGAGTCTTTCTGGTGTGTCTTTTCACGTAGACTTGATCACCAGGTTCCAACTTGTGGCCTCCTTCGAGATTTTCTGTATCTGGAAGGGAGGCAAAAACTTGCGAATGCACTTTAGTTAAACGTTTTTGTAATTCTTGTACATAAGCAGTTAAAGTCTCAGTATTCAACATCAGTTGTTGTGGAAAATAACAACCCAAATTTGCTGCTCTACCAAAAAGAATCTCATGTGGTGACAGCTTAGCCTTCCCCCTTGGGGTGTTTCGGATGGAATACAGGGCAAGTGGTAGACACTCGGTCCAAGGCTTTCCTGTTTCTGCCATGGCCTTCTGGATTTTTAATTTTATTGTCCCATTTAATCTTTCCACTTTACCTGAACTCTGTGGATGATATGGAGTGTGAAACTGGTTTTCTACTCCCAACATTTTCATAACATTCTGGAATATTTCCCCAGTAAAATGGGTACCTCTATCTGACTCGATCACCTCAGGCATGCCGTAACGGGGTATCAGTTCATGTGCTATTTTAATGGCAGTAGTTTTTGCTGAGGCTCTACGAACTGGATAAGCCTCTGGCCACCCTGAGAACATGTCCAGACACACAAGCACATATTCGTATCCATTGTACCTAGGAAGTTGGATGTAGTCGATCTGGAGTCTTTGAAAGGGATACAGTGGTCTTACATGATGCTTGGTTGGGGTTTTAATGGCCTGACCTGGATTGTGTGCCAGGCATATAGCGCATGCAGCACACATGTTCCGAGCAAAATTACCAAAACCTGGAGCCAACCACCTTTCTTTTACCTTGAGCGTCATACCATTTGCCGACACATGCGTGGGTAGGTGGAGGTCACTTGCCACTGCGGGGTACCAGGCTCTGGGTAAACACAACAAAGTTCCTTTTTTCCATAATCCTTGCTGATTTTCTGCCCCTTTTTTCTGCCACTGCCCTCGTTCTTCGTCGTCTACCTGTTTCTGAGCTTCCTTCAATCTTTCCTCATCATCTTCAGAGCTATCTAGTGTGTGGGCATGATGTAAGGGTTTACGTGCTGCCTGTTTTGCTGCCTTATCGGCTTTATCGTTACCCCTGGCTTCCTCGGTGTCGAGTCTCACATGTGCAGCTACCTTTATCACCGCTATTTCTTTAGTTTCTTGTGCTGCCTCCAGAATCTGTCTAATGAGGGAGGCATGTTTAACAGGTTGGCCTGAAGCAGTCATATAACCTCTGGCTCTCCATATTACGCCAAAATCGAAAATAATGCCATGTGCATATCTAGAATCAGTGTATATGTTTGCTGTCTGATCTTTGGCTATTTTTAGAGCTTCAACTAATGCCGTAAGTTCTGCTTCTTGTGCAGACTGATTAGCAGGGAGAGGTTCTGCTTTCAGCACTTCATGCTGAGTTACTACCGCATAACCTGTATGAAATTGTCCATTCATATCTGCATATCTACTGCCATCTATGAAAAGTTCAAATGTAGCATTACAGAGTGGCTTGTCACGTACATTACATAAGCCCTGAGTCTCTTGTTCCATTAATTGTACACAATCATGCATTGACTTTGATGGGTCAAAGGAGTTGGAGAGTGCAGTTGCAGTTTCCTCAGGTATGGTACCCCCCTCAGACTCTAAAGGGAGCAAAGACGCGAGATTAAGAGTCTGAATCCTGGCAAAGGAAATGTTGGGCGGCAGTAGTAGGGAACATTGGAGACGGAGGTGTCTGGCCATTGAAATATGTTTAGGTTGGACCTGGTTAAGAATGCCATGTACATCATGAGTGGTCTGAACTAGAAGTGGGTGATCAAGAACAATCTCAGAAGCTTTATCTAATAACAGTGAAATTGCGGCTACTACTCTTAAGGTACCTTCACACATAACGATATTGTTAACGATATCGTTGCTATTTGTGACGTAGCAACGATATCGTTAATGAAATCGTTCTGTGTGACAGCGACCAACGATCAGGCCCCTGCTGGGAGATCGTTGGTCGCTGAATAAAGTCCAGAACTTTATTTCGTCGTTGGCTCCCTGGAGACATCGCTGGATCGGCGTGTGTGACACCGATCCAGCGATGTCTTCACTGGTAACCATGGTAAACATCGGGTAACTAAGCGCAGGGCCGCGCTTAGTAACCCGATGTTTACCCTGGATACCATGCTAAAAGTTAAAAAAAACAAACACTACATACTTACCTAACGCTGTCTGTCCTCCAGCGCTGTGCTCTGCACTCCTCCTGTACTGTCTGTGAGCCGGAAAGCAGAGCGGTGACGTCACCGCTCTGCTTTCCGGCTCACAGACAGTACAGGAGGAGAGCAGAGAAGCAGAGCGCAGCGCTGGAGGACAGACAGCGGTAGGTAAGTATCTAGTGTTTGTTTTTTTTAACTTTTAGCATGGTATCCAGGGTAAACATCGGGTTACTAAGCGCGGCCCTGCACTTAGTTACCCGATGTTTACCCTGGTTACCGGCATCGTTGGTCGCTGGAGAGCTGTCTGTGTGACAGCTCTCCAGCGACCAAACAGCGACGCTGCAGCGATCCGGATCGTTGTCGGTATCGCTGCAGCGTCGCTTAATGTGAAGGGGCCTTTACACAAGAAGGTGCGGCTCTAGCTACAGGGTCCAGATGAGCTGATATGTATGCCACAGGTCTCTGTTTGTTTCCATGTTTTTGTGTGAGCACCCCTGTAGCATGTGAGGATATCTCAGCTGCCATCAATTGAAAAGGTTTAGTGTAGTCTGGGAGTCCCAAAGCCGGAGCTGATACCAGTGCTGTTTTCAAAGAGGAAAATGACTGTTTAGCCTCTTCACTGAGTGAATATGGTGTGTTGGCAATACAGTCATATAAAGGCTGCATGAGTTGACTTGCATGTATGATCCACTGTCTACAGTGTGAAACAATACCTAGGAAAGCACGCAGCTGTTTGTGATTCCTGGGTTCAAGCATGTTACGTATGGCTTCCGTACGTTGAGGTGTGAGGTGTCTGATGCCCTGTGATATGCAGTGACCTAAAAACACGACTGTTTGTTGACAAGCCTGGAGTTTCTGTCTATTTACTTTACAGCCTTCTTGCGCTAGGAAAATTAAGAAATTAACAGTTGAGGTAACTGCCGTCTGCTCATCAGGGCAACAAATAAGTAAGTCATCTACATACTGTAGAATGACTACTCCTGGTTCTGGGATGAAATTTTTTTAGCACGGTCTGCATTGCTTCAGAGTACAAAGTTGGTGAGTGTACCATACCTTGTGGCAATCTTGTCCATGCTAATTGTTTACCCTTGAATGTAAAGGCAAACAAATGCCAACAGTTCTTATGTAGTGGCACAGAAAAAAATGCGTTTGATAAGTCAATTACCGTAAAATATGCAGCAGTGCTGGGAATTTGAGACAGTAAGGTATGAGGATTCGGTACCACAGGGGTGACCGGTGCCAAAACCTTATTGATTTCCCGTAAGTCGTGCACCATGCGATATTTCACCATAGTTTCTTTGGAGGACACTTTCTTTTTAACAGGATATAAGGGTGTATTGGCGGGTGACCTGATTTCTACCAAAACACCTTGTAACACATAATCCTGAATTTGTTGAGAAATCGCCTGTTCTTGCTGGGCGCTGATGGGGTATTGCCTAAGCTGAGGTAATATGGTTCCCGGGGCAGTTTCTAACAGTATAGGAGCTACTGATAAAAATCCTACATCAGTGTCTCCTTTTGCCCATAGGCTGTCAGGAACCCGAGACAAGTCAATTTTTGCTTGTTGAGTGTAAATTTCGGGAAAATCCTCCATTGCCTGTATTCTAACATATGGTTCCAGAGTTTCTCCATCTTCAGGGATGGTCAGCATAACTGTGCCATCTTCTCTAAAATGGATGTTTGCATGCATTTTACTTAAAACATCAGTACCCAACAAGCAGGTAGGTGCACCTTTAGCAAATAAAAATTTGGATACAAAAGTTTTAGGGCCAAAGCTCACATTTAAAGGATTTGTAAAGGGCAACGCCTGAATTTTACCATCATACCCTTCTGCATATGTAACCTTTGAGGATATATTGTCAGGATATGGTAAAAAGTCCTGATTTAAAATGGAGGATGTTGCTCCCGTATCTATCAGAAAAGGTACATTTTTACCCTCAACTTCAACTTGTATTATTGGTCTTCTAGAAGGAAGAGAGACCTGCATAACTTTCAGTCATTCTGAGCTGTCTGTTTGATCAGGCACTGGGTTATTTATCCTATTTTTGGGTACAAAGGTTCCTGAATCTATATCTGCTTTTCTCTTCCTACATTCCCTTTGGAAATGTCCTGGCTTCTTACAGTAATGACAAGTAAACTTTTGATTAGCAGAGCCAGTATTAGCCTGTGCAATTCTTACTGGCTTAGAATTTTCTCTTAAGTCCATTTCTATCCCTACAGCTTTCTGTCTAGCCAGGTGTGGGTCTCCCAAGGTTCTCCAATCAGGGGTTGCGGCCTTAAGCTTTTCCTTCACTTTTGGAGACAATCCATCTATAAAGGTTTTTGTAACTAACCTCATCATTCCTGGAGCGGTTAGATCCATGCCTTCATCTCTGAAATTATTTTCTACACTTAGATAATATTCGTCTACTGATTGTCCAGATTTCTGAGCCACCACTCCCGTTGTTCCTCTCTGCCTCTGTCTCTCCATCATGAAAACCATTAAGTGATCTACAAATTGTGTACCTGATTCTATCGTTTGTAAGGCACCATCTCCTGCTTGGGGCCTATGTACCTGTAGATTCGCTAATAGCTCCTGGAAGAGTCCAGGAGTCATTTTCATTCTACATAATTCTTCTCCATCTGCCCAAACTCCAGCGTGAGTCTGCATAATTTGCTGTATATATTGTGCAAATCTAACTGGACACTGGGTGGGATCTGGTGCGTTATGCAAGAGAGACATGCCTTCAGCGGGGGACCAAGGGAAATATTGTCGAGTTTGGTGATATCTAGTTCCCATTACTCCGTCAGCACCAGGTTCCCTAAAGGGTCTTGGTACTACCCTAACAGGGGCAAGTACAGCGCCATGTCTAGGTGTACCACAGGCTAGGCAATCATTTTTCCAGTCTGGATTTTGTTGTCCACAGTGCGGACATACCCATCCTCCTGGTCCGGCTAAACTTTGAGGTGGTGTTTGGAGAAAAGATGGGGCATGTGGGTTAAGGTATGGGGGTGGGGTATTTTTAGATTCCACATTTTGTTTTTCTCCACAGCCTGTGGGTCTAATACACCACTTTTTACTCTGTTGATTATATGTCCATCCCTCATTTTCTGCTACCCTAGAGACATCAATCAATGCTTGGATCTGATCTATCCATTTCTTGTCTCTGATTATGCCTTTTTTCCTTTCCTGAATTCCTTCCCATAGTTTTCTACTAAAAGCTTCTGCCCTAGTAACTCCAAACTTACTAAAAATCTTTTTCAGCCCCTTAGTGGCATCTTCACCACTTCTCTCCTTTATGATAGTATAGATATCTAATTCTTCTGGTTCCGACTTTGTTTGCTTATTCCCCATTTTCTTATCCTGAGCTTTCTTGCCCTAGGTGGCGTTTGGGTATGAGAATACCTCGTTACCTTCTTCCTAAGGAGCTAGGATGTCTTTTTCTTGCCCTAGGTGGCGTTTGGGTATGAGAATACCTCGTTACCTTCTTCCTAAGGAGCTAGGATGTTTAAACTGTGTTGATGTAAGAAAATCCTGATTCCTACACCTATAGCAAACAACACAAATGCAACCAGACAGAAAAAGAAAAAGAACATACAACGTATCTTGTCCCAGGCTAATTTATCTGTCCTGGGCTCATACTATCATACACTTATCCGTCACCAGGTTTTTGTCAAAGACAGGATCAGAGATTGAACATAGGCGCGGAGGTCTCCCCGAAAGGACGCAACCACGTTGCCCAGTGGGACAGTCACTTCTTCTGTTTCAACCCCCTGGGCGGCTTATAGGGCTATTCCCAACTTCCACACACCTTCTATTCACATTCACTCTCATTCAATGCCGTACTCCGTGAGGTGATCAATTCCTAAATAGTTCAAGAACCCGAGCTATAGGTATCCTCCTCTACTAGAACTACCCGCTAAAGAACACGACACAGAAAATCTTACGGACAGTGCAGGGCAGATATAAGAGATCTAACAGTGTCTCTTACCTGGCCAGGTTTTTGTTCATCTGCCGTCCATTATCCCAGATTCTCTTTTCGTTCGTATTCTGCCGGTGTTCTTGAAGGAATACACAGACCTCGGGTCCCTGTTCAGGCGCCAGGAAATAGTAACATAGTAACATAGTAACATAGTTAGTAAGGCCGAAAAAAGACATTTGTCCATCCAGTTCAGCCTATATTCCATCATAATAAATACCCAGATCTACGTCCTTCTACAGAACCTAATAATTGTATGATACAATATTGTTCTGCTCCAGGAAGACATCCAGGCCTCTCTTGAACCCCTCGACTGAGTTCGCCATCACCACCTCCTCAGGCAAGCAATTCCAGATTCTCACTGCCCTAACAGTAAAGAATCCTCTTCTATGTTGGTGGAAAAACCTTCTCTCCTCCAGACGCAAAGAATGCCCCCTTGTGCCCGTCACCTTCCTTGGTATAAACAGATCCTCAGCGAGATATTTGTATTGTCCCCTTATATACTTATACATGGTTATTAGATCGCCCCTCAGTCGTCTTTTTTCTAGACTAAATAATCCTAATTTCGCTAATCTATCTGGGTATTGTAGTTCTCCCATCCCCTTTATTAATTTTGTTGCCCTCCTTTGTACTCTCTCTAGTTCCATTATATCCTTCCTGAGCACCGGTGCCCAAAACTGGACACAGTACTCCATGTGCGGTCTAACTAGGGATTTGTACAGAGGCAGTATAATGCTCTCATCATGTGTATCCAGACCTCTTTTAATGCACCCCATGATCCTGTTTGCCTTGGCAGCTGCTGCCTGGCACTGGCTGCTCCAGGTAAGTTTATCATTAACTAGTGTCGGGAATCCCGAAATGTCGGGATCACACTCAGTCGGAGCAGCCCTTGGAAGTGGAGAATCACCAGAAATAATACACAAGACACGTCTTGTATAGTGTATCACTGGGAAGTCTCTGAAGCACGCCTGCCTTCATGATGCTATCCCTTCTTTATATAGTTGTTTCAGCAGGTTTAGTGGTTATACAAGTTTTGCATGTTTAAACAAAGAGACAAAACAGGAAAGAAAGAAAAGAAAAGAAAACAGTTTCGTGGGCGGCAGTTTCACAACAAACAGTACAAAGGCAATTCCACAGACAGGAAAAACAGGATTTCATACTATAGCTAAAATGTCCTTGAATGGACAGGTCAATATTTATCACAAATTCTTTTTTTTTTTGTTCATTTCTGCTCTTCACAAGTGTGTATTGCTGCGCACTGCCGCACATCCAGTTGAAGTTTTATGCGGGTGTCAGCGGGCCCCTCACCCTCATGGGCACGGTCACGGTCCCCCCCACACATACAATTGATGTCCTTACATTTTATGATGGCACCACAGTATTTTCCCACACAGAATAACAGCCTCATACTCATTGATAAAATAGAAAAAAAGAAAACTACTCACCTCTCCCTGTTCCCCTCTGCTCTAGTCTCTCCAGCATGTGTTCAGAAGCTTCGCAGTGGATGTGATGTAGCGACCTCATTGTGCACCCTGTGCTGACACTCAGACACATAGAGTTCCATCATTGTTTTCAATTGTATTTGGATCCAGAATACAGGAACTGTTGAAAGTATGATGCCAGGTGAGGGTGAGCCCAATGCCGGCATTGGGCCTCCGTGACTCACAGGCCCCCTAGAAGCCATATGGTCTGCTGGTGCGCTACTGGTCAGTCTGTCTCCAAGGTAAAGTGGTATTTTGCCACTCAGGTCCTGATCATACAATGAATAACCAACCAGACTTGCAGATCTTTTGTTGTGATCTTATTAAAAACAATCCAGTTATAAATTACAATGACACATATATTCTTTTTCTCTCTGTAAAGTGTCATTGAAAAAGAGGAGAACCTAATATAGCTAACCAGGGTCGGATTGGGGTGTCTGGGGCCCACAGGGTAAATGGACTCTAGGGGCCCACCCTACAGCTATATGCAAATATCTGTTAGCCATTATCCCTGTTAGGCCGGCCTCACACTCAGCGTATAAAAATACGGTCCGTAATTTACGGCCGTAATACGCTGAAAAGTCCCCAAAATAGTGGTCCGTATCTCCTCCGTAGGCAGGGTGTGTCAACGTATTTTGCGCATGGCATCCTCCGTATGGCATCCGTACTGCGAGATTTTCTCGCAGGCTTGCAAAACCGACATACGGATATACAAGGGATCCATGTGCTCAAAAAATAATAAAAACATACAGGTCCTTCTCAAAAAATTAGCATATAGTGTTAAATTTCATTATTTACCATAATGTAATGATTACAATTAAACTTTCATATATTATAGATTCATTATCCACCAACTGAAATTTGTCAGGTCTTTTATTGTTTTAATACTGATGATTTTGGCATACAACTCCTGATAACCCAAAAAACCTGTCTCAATAAATTAGCATATCAAGAAAAGGTTCTCTAAACGACCTATTACCCTAATCTTCTGAATCAACTAATTAACTCTGAACACATGCAAAAGATACCTGAGGCTTTTATAAACTCCCTGCCTGGTTCATTACTCAAAACCCCCATCATGGGTAAGACTAGCGACCTGACAGATGTCAAGAAGGCCATCATTGACACCCTCAAGCAAGAGGGTAAGACCCAGAAAGAAATTTCTCAACAAATAGGCTGTTCCCAGAGTGCTGTATCAAGGCACCTCAATGGTAAGTCTGTTGGAAGGAAACAATGTGGCAGAAAACGCTGTACAACGAGAAGAGGAGACCGGACCCTGAGGAAGATTGTGGAGAAGGACCGATTCCAGACCTTGGGGAACCTGAGGAAGCAGTGGACTGAGTCTGGTGTGGAAACATCCAGAGCCACCGTGCACAGGCGTGTGCAGGAAATGGGCTACAGGTGCCGCATTCCCCAGGTAAAGCCACTTTTGAGCTACAGAGAAGCAGCACTGGACTGTTGCTAAGTGGTCCCAAGTACTTTTTTCTGATGAAAGCAAATTTTGCATGTCATTCGGAAATCAAGGTGCCAGAGTCTGGAGGAAGACTGGGGAGAAGGAAATGCCAAAATGACTGAAGTCCAGTGTCAAGTACCCACAGTCTGTGATGGTGTGGGGTGCCATGTCAGCTGCTGGTGTTGGTCCACTGTGTTTCATCAAGGGCAGGGTCAATGCAGCTAGCTATCAGGAGATTTTGGAGCACTTCATGCTTCCATCGGCTGAAATGCTTTATGGAGATGAAGATTTCATTTTTCAGCACGACCTGGCACCTGCTCACAGTGCCAAAACCACTGGTAAATGGTTTACTGACCATGGTATTACTGTGCTCAATTGGCCTGCCAACTCTCCTGACCTGAACCCCATAGAGAATCTGTGGGATATTGTGAAGAGAAAGTTGAGAGACGCAAGACACAACACTCTGGATGAGCTTAAGGCCGCTATTGAAGCATCCTGGGCCTCCATAACATCTCAGCAGTGTCACAGGCTGATTGCCTCCATGCCACGCCGCATTGAAGCAGTCATTTCTGCCAAAGGATTCCCGACCAAGTATTGAGTGCATAACTGAACATTATTATTTGTTGGTTTTTTGTTTGTTATTAAAAAACACTTTTATTTGATTGGATGGGTGAAATATGCTAATTTATTGAGACAGGTTTTTTGGGTTATCAGGAGTTGTATGCCAAAATCATCAGTATTAAAACAATAAAAGACCTGACAAATTTCAGTTGGTGGATAATGAATCTATAATATATGAAAGTTTAATTGTAATCATTACATTATGGTAAATAATGAAATTTAACACTATATGCTAATTTTTTGAGAAGGACCTGTATATACTGTATATATATATATATATATATATATATATATATATATATATATATGTTAGTGAGACACACACACACACATATATATATATATATATATATATATATATATATATATATATATGTATATATATTAATATTTCATCCAGCGCGAGATAGCTTAAAAGCCGGTAATTCAATTGCCGGCTTTTGCTATCTCCTTCAAAAACCCGACATGATTTGAGACATGGTTTACATACAGTAAACCATGTCATATCCCCCTTTTTTTGCATATTCCACACTACTAATGTTAGTAGTGTGTATGTGCAAAATTTGGCCGTTCTAGCTATTAAATTAAAGGGTTAAATGGCGGAAAAAATTGGCGTGGGCTCCCGCGCAATTTTCTCCGCCAGAGTAGTAAAGCCAGTGACTGAGGGCAGACATTAATAGCCTGGAGAGGGTCCATGGTTATTGGCCCCCCCCCCCTGGCTAAAAACATCTGCCCCAGCCACCCCAGAAAAGGCACATCTGGAAGATGCGCCTATTCTGGCACTTGGCCACTCTCTTCCCATTCCCGTGTAGCGGTGGGATATGGGGTAATGAAAGGTTAATGTCACCTTGCTATTGTAACATAGTAACATAGTAACATAGTTAGTAAGGCCGAAAAAAGACATTTGTCCATCCAGTTCAGCCTATATTCCATCATAATAAATACCCAGATCTACGTCCTTCTACAGAACCTAATAATTGTATGATACAATACTGTTCTGCTCCAGGAAGACATCCAGGCCTCTCTTGAACCCCTCGACTGAGTTCGCCATCACCACCTCCTCAGGCAAGCAATTCCAGATTCTCACTGCCCTAACAGTAAAGAATCCTCTTCTATGTTGGTGGAAAAACCTTCTCTCCTCCAGACGCAAAGAATGCCCCCTTGTGCCCGTCACCTTCCTTGGTATAAACAGATCCTCAGCGAGATATTTGTATTGTCCCCTTATATACTTATACATGGTTATTAGATCGCCCCTCAGTCGTCTTTTTTCTAGACTAAATAATCCTAATTTCGCTAATCTATCTGGGTATTGTAGTTCTCCCATCCCCTTTATTAATTTTGTTGCCCTCCTTTGTACTCTCTCTAGTTCCATTATATCCTTCCTGAGCACCGGTGCCCAAAACTGGACACAGTACTCCATGTGCGGTCTAACTAGGGATTTGTACAGAGGCAGTATAATGCTCTCATCATGTGTATCCAGACCTCTTTTAATGCACCCCATGATCCTGTTTGCCTTGGCAGCTGCTGCCTGGCACTGGCTGCTCCAGGTAAGTTTATCATTAACTAGGATCCCCAAGTCCTTCTCCCTGTCAGATTTACCCAGTGGTTTCCCGTTCAGTGTGTAATGGTGATATTGATTCCCTCTTCCCATGTGTATAACCTTACATTTATCATTGTTAAACCTCATCTGCCACCTTTCAGCCCAAGTTTCCAACTTATCCAGATCCATCTGTAGCAGAATACTATCTTCTCTTGTATTAACTGCTTTACATAGTTTTGTATCATCTGCAAATATCGATATTTTACTGTGTAAACCTTCTACCAGATCATTAATGAATATGTTGAAGAGAACAGGTCCCAATACTGACCCCTGCGGTACCCCACTGGTCACAGCGACCCAGTTAGAGACTATACCATTTATAACCACCCTCTGCTTTCTATCACTAAGCCAGTTACTAACCCATTTACACACATTTTCCCCCAGACCAAGCATTCTCATTTTGTGTACCAACCTCTTGTGCGGCACGGTATCAAACGCTTTGGAAAAATCGAGATATACCACGTCCAATGACTCACCGTGGTCCAGCCTATAGCTTACCTCTTCATAAAAACTGATTAGATTGGTTTGACAGGAGCGATTTCTCATAAACCCATGCTGATATGGAGTTAAACAGTTATTCTCATTGAGATAATCCAGAATAACATCCCTCAGAAACCCTTCAAATATTTTACCAACAATAGAGGTTAGACTTACTGGCCTATAATTTCCAGGTTCACTTTTAGAGCCCTTTTTGAATATTGGCACCACATTTGCTATGCGCCAGTCCTGCGGAACAGACCCTGTCGCTATAGAGTCACTAAAAATAAGAAATAATGGTTTATCTATTACATTACTTAGTTCTCTTAGTACTCGTGGGTGTATGCCATCCGGACCCGGAGATTTATCTATTTTAATCTTATTTAGCCGGTTTCGCACCTCTTCTTGGGTTAGATTGGTGACCCTTAATATAGGGTTTTCATTGTTTCTTGGGATTTCACCTAGCATTTCATTTTCCACCGTGAATACCGTGGAGAAGAAGGTGTTTAATATGTTAGCTTTTTCCTCGTCATCTACAACCATTCTTTCCTCACTATTTTTTAAGGGGCCTACATTTTCAGTTTTTATTCTTTTACTATTGATATAGTTGAAGAACAGTTTGGGATTAGTTTTACTCTCCTTAGCAATGTGCTTCTCTGTTTCCTTTTTGGCAGCTTTAATTAGTTTTTTAGATAAAGTATTTTTCTCCCTATAGTTTTTTAGAGCTTCAATGGTGCCATCCTGCTTTAGTAGTGCAAATGCTTTCTTTTTACTGTTAATTGCCTGTCTTACTTCTTTGTTTAGCCACATTGGGTTTTTCCTATTTCTAGTCCTTTTATTCCCACAAGGTATAAACCGCTTACACTGCCTATTTAGGATGTTCTTAAACATTTCCCATTTATTATCTGTATTCTCATTTCTGAGGATATTGTCCCAGTCTACCAGATTAAGGGCATCTCTAAGCTGTTCAAACTTTGCCTTCCTAAAGTTCAATGTTTTTGTGACTCCCTGACAAGTCCCCCTAGTGAAAGACAGGTGAAACTGTACAATATTGTGGTCGCTATTTCCTAAATGCCCAACCACCTGCAGATTTGTTATTCTGTCAGGTCTATTAGATAGTATTAGGTCTAAAAGTGCTGCTCCTCTGGTTGGATTCTGCACCAATTGTGAAAGATAATTTTTCTTGGTTATTAGCAGAAACCTGTTGCCTTTATGGGTTTCACAGGTTTCTGTTTCCCAGTTAATATCCGGGTAGTTAAAGTCCCCCATAACCAGGACCTCATTATGGGTTGCAGCTTCATCTATCTGCTTTAGAAGTAGACTTTCCATGCTTTCTGTTATATTTGGGGGTTTGTAACAGACCCCAATGAGAATTTTGTTACCATTTTTCCCTCCATGAATTTCAACCCATATGGACTCGACATCCTCATTCCCTTCGCTAATATCCTCCCTTAAAGTGGACTTTAGACAAGACTTTACATAGAGACAAACCCCTCCTCCTCTCCGATTTTTACGATCCTTTCTAAACAGACTGTAACCCTGTAAGTTAACTGCCCAGTCATAGCTTTCATCTAACCATGTCTCGGTTATTCCCACTATGTCAAAGTTACCTGTAGATATTTCTGCTTCTAGTTCTTCCATCTTGTTTGTCAGGCTTCTGGCGTTTGCGAGCATGCAGTTTAGAGGATTTTGTTTTGTTCCAATCTCCTCACTGTGGATTGTTTTAGAAATGTTCTTACCTCCCTTCTGAGTATGTTTTCCTGGGTCGTCTTTGTTCGAGTCTAATGTTTTTCTTCCCGTCCCCTCTTCTTCTAGTTTAACGCCCTCCTGATGAGTGTAGCGAGTCTTCTGGCGAATGTGTGTTTCCCAGGTTTGTTGAGGTGTAGTCCGTCTCTGGCGAGGAGTCCATCATACCAGTAATTCACACCGTGGTCCAGGAATCCAAATCCTTGTTGTCTGCACCATCGTCTTAGCCAGTTGTTTGCATCAAGGATCCTGTTCCATCTCCTGGTGCCATGCCCGTCTACTGGAAGGATAGAAGAAAAAACTACCTGTGCATCCAGTTCCTTTACTTTCTTCCCCAACTCTTCAAAGTCCTTGCAGATTGTCGGTAGGTCCTTCCTTGCCGTGTCATTGGTGCCAACATGTATCAGAAGAAATGGGTGGACGTCCTTGGAGCTGAAGAGCTTTGGTATCCTATCGGTCACATCCTTGATCATCGCACCTGGAAGGCAGCATACTTCTCTTGCAGTTATGTCTGGTCTGCAGATGGCTGCTTCGGTGCCTCTCAGTAGTGAGTCTCCCACCACCACCACTCTTCGTTGCTTCTTGGCTGTACTTTTTGCTGTCACTTGTTGCTGTGTGCCCTTTTCTTTTTTGCTTGCTGGTATTGCTTCATTCTTAGGTGTGCCATCTTCATCCTCTACAAAGATTTGATATCGGTTCTTCAGTTGCGTGGTTGGTGATTTCTCCATGGTCTTCTTGCTTCTTTTGGTCACATGCTTCCACTCATCTGCTTTTGGAGGTTCTCTGACACTTTTTGCACCTTCTGTGACCAGTAGAGATGCTTCTGTTCTGTCTAGAAAGTCTTCATTCTCTTTGATGAGTTTCAAAGTTGCTATTCTTTCTTCCAGACCCCGCACCTTTTCTTCTAAAAGGGCCACTAGTCTACACTTCTGACAGGTGAAATTGGATTCTTCTTCTGGTCGATCTGTGAACATGTAGCACATGCTGCAGCTCACCATGTAGGTTGTCACATCTGCCATGTTGCTCCTAGATCCTGCTGACTTGCTGTGTGTTTTCCTTCTTGTGTAATCTACTCAGCCAAGCTCTCTTGCAATAATGTCCTACAGGCAAAAAATATGCAAATTATCCTCCTGAAGCTTGAATCCCTGGTTTGGTGATGCTTTCGAAGCAGCTGGTCCCGGCTGTACCCAACGATCTTCTAGCTTAGGGAGACTTCGCTTCTCCCAGAAGGCACCTGGAATATGCAAATTAGCCTCCTGAAGCTTGAATCCCTGGTTTGGTGATGCTTTCGAAGCAGCTGGTCCCGGCTGTACCCAACGATCTTCTAGCTTAGGGAGACTTCGCTTCTCCCAGAAGGCACCTGGAATATGCAAATTAGCCTCCTGAAGCTTGAATCCCTGGTTTGGTGATGCTTTCGAAGCAGCTGGTCCCGGCTGTACCCAACGATCTTCTAGCTTAGGGAGACTTCGCTTCTCCCAGAAGGCACCTGGAATATGCAAATTAGCCTCCTGAAGCTTGAATCCCTGGTTTGGTGATGCTTTCGAAGCAGCTGGTCCCGGCTGTACCCAACGATCTTCTAGCTTAGGGAGACTTCGCTTCTCCCAGAAGGCACCTGGAATATGCAAATTAGCCTCCTGAAGCTTGAATCCCTGGTTTGGTGATGCTTTCGAAGCAGCTGGTCCCGGCTGTACCCAACGATCTTCTAGCTTAGGGAGACTTCGCTTCTCCCAGAAGGCACCTGGAATATGCAAATTAGCCTCCTGAAGCTTGAATCCCTGGTTTGGTGATGCTTTCGAAGCAGCTGGTCCCGGCTGTACCCAACGATCTTCTAGCTTAGGGAGACTTCGCTTCTCCCAGAAGGCACCTGGAATATGCAAATTAGCCTCCTGAAGCTTGAATCCCTGGTTTGGTGATGCTTTCGAAGCAGCTGGTCCCGGCTGTACCCAACGATCTTCTAGCTTAGGGAGACTTCGCTTCTCCCAGAAGGCACCTGGAATATGCAAATTAGCCATTGTAAGGTGACATTAAGCCAGATTAATAATGGAGAGGCGTCAATTATGACACCTATCCATTATTAATCCAATTGTATGAAAGAGTTTAAAAAAAACACACACACACATTATTAAAAAGTATTTTAATGAAATAAACACACCGTTTGTTGTAATATTTTATTGTACGCTTTATCCACTGGCTGAAGACCCTCGCTCTGTGACAAAGAAAAAATAATAAACCAACAATATACATACCTTCCGAGGATCTGTAACGTCCCACGTTGTAAATCCATCTGAAGGGGTTAATTTTTTTTTACAGCCAGGAGCTGTCATGATTAAGGGAGCCTAGTCTCCAGAAACGTGTTGAGATTCTTACCCATATGGTTGTGCTGAAGTCTGTATCCTCCATGTAAAAAGTTTGTTAATAAAGAAAACGCTTTTTTATGGACTCGGTGAAGCTGGACATTTCCTTTCTTAAAAAAAATTAACCCCTTCAGATGGATTTACAACGTGGGACGTTACAGATCCTCGGAAGGTATGTATATTGTTGGTTTATTATTTTTTCTTTGTCACAGAGTGAGGGTCTTCAGCCAGTGGCTTGAGCGTACAATAAAATATTACAAAAAACGGTGTGTTTATTTCATTTAAAATACTTTTTAATAATGTGTGTGTGTTTTTTTTAACTCTTTCATACAAAACAAATGGATTAATAATGGAGAGGTGTCATAATTGACGCCTCTCCATTATTAATCTGGCTTAATGTCACCTTACAATAGCAAGGTGACATTAACCCTTCATTACAAAGCGAAGTCTCCCTAAGCTAGAAGATCGTTGGGTACAGCCGGGACCAGCTGCTTCGAAAGCATCACCAAACCAGGGATTCAAGCTTCAGGAGGCTAATTTGCATATTCCAGGTGCCTTCTGGGAGAAGCGAAGTCTCCCTAAGCTAGAAGATCGTTGGGTACAGCCGGGACCAGCTGCTTCGAAAGCATCACCAAACCAGGGATTCAAGCTTCAGGAGGCTAATTTGCATATTCCAGGTGCCTTCTGGGAGAAGCGAAGTCTCCCTAAGCTAGAAGATCGTTGGGTACAGCCGGGACCAGCTGCTTCGAAAGCATCACCAAACCAGGGATTCAAGCTTCAGGAGGCTAATTTGCATATTCCAGGTGCCTTCTGGGAGAAGCGAAGTCTCCCTAAGCTAGAAGATCGTTGGGTACAGCCGGGACCAGCTGCTTCGAAAGCATCACCAAACCAGGGATTCAAGCTTCAGGAGGCTAATTTGCATATTCCAGGTGCCTTCTGGGAGAAGCGAAGTCTCCCTAAGCTAGAAGATCGTTGGGTACAGCCGGGACCAGCTGCTTCGAAAGCATCACCAAACCGCGCGCCTTCACAGATCGACCAGAAGAAGAATCCAATTTCACCTGTCAGAAGTGTAGACGAGTGGCCCTTTTAGAAGAAAAGGTGCGGGGTCTGGAAGAAAGAATAGCAACTTTGAAACTCATCAAAGAGAATGAAGACTTTCTAGACAGAACACAAGCATCTCTACTGGTCACAGAAGGTGCAAAAAGTGTCAGAGAACCTCCAAAAGCAGATGAGTGGAAGCATGTGACCAAAAGAAGCAAGAAGACCATGGAGAAATCACCAACCACACAACTGAAGAACCGATATCAAATCTTTGTAGAGGATGAAGATGGCACACCTAAGAATGAAGCAATACCAGCAAGCAAAAAAGAAAAGGGCACACAGCAACAAGTGACAGCAAAAAGTACAGCCAAGAAGCAACGAAGAGTGGTGGTGGTGGGAGACTCACTACTGAGAGGCACCGAAGCAGCCATCTGCAGACCGGACATAACTGCAAGAGAAGTATGCTGCCTTCCAGGTGCGATGATCAAGGATGTGACCGATAGGATACCAAAGCTCTTCAGCTCCAAGGACGTCCACCCATTTCTTCTGATACATGTTGGCACCAATGACACGGCAAGGAAGGACCTACCGACAATCTGCAAGGACTTTGAAGAGTTGGGGAAGAAAGTAAAGGAACTGGATGCACAGGTAGTTTTTTCTTCTATCCTTCCAGTAGACGGGCATGGCACCAGGAGATGGAACAGGATCCTTGATGCAAACAACTGGCTAAGACGATGGTGCAGACAACAAGGATTTGGATTCCTGGACCACGGTGTGAATTACTGGTATGATGGACTCCTCGCCAGAGACGGACTACACCTCAACAAACCTGGGAAACACACATTCGCCAGAAGACTCGCTACACTCATCAGGAGGGCGTTAAACTAGAAGAAGAGGGGATGGGAAGAAAAACATTAGACTCGAACCAAGACGACCCAGGAAAACATACTCAGAAGGGAGGTAAGAACATTTCTAAAACAATCCACAGTGAGGAGATTGGAACAAAACAAAATCCTCTAAACTGCATGCTCGCAAACGCCAGAAGCCTGACAAACAAGATGGAAGAACTAGAAGCAGAAATATCTACAGGTAACTTTGACATAGTGGGAATAACCGAGACATGGTTAGATGAAAGCTATGACTGGGCAGTTAACTTACAGGGTTACAGTCTGTTTAGAAAGGATCGTAAAAATCGGAGAGGAGGAGGGGTTTGTCTCTATGTAAAGTCTTGTCTAAAATCCACTTTAAGGGAGGATATTAGCGAAGGGAATGAGGATGTCGAGTCCATATGGGTTGAAATTCATGGAGGGAAAAATGGTAACAAAATTCTCATTGGGGTCTGTTACAAACCCCCAAGTATAACAGAAAGCATGGAAAGTCTACTTCTAAAGCAGATAGATGAAGCTGCAACCCATAATGAGGTCCTGGTTATGGGGGACTTTAACTACCCGGATATTAACTGGGAAACAGAAACCTGTGAAACCCATAAAGGCAACAGGTTTCTGCTAATAACCAAGAAAAATTATCTTTCACAATTGGTGCAGAATCCAACCAGAGGAGCAGCACTTTTAGACCTAATACTATCTAATAGACCTGACAGAATAACAAATCTGCAGGTGGTTGGGCATTTAGGAAATAGCGACCACAATATTGTGCAGTTTCACCTGTCTTTCACTAGGGGGACTTGTCAGGGAGTCACAAAAACATTGAACTTTAGGAAGGCAAAGTTTGAACAGCTTAGAGATGCCCTTAATCTGGTAGACTGGGACAATATCCTCAGAAATGAGAATACAGATAATAAATGGGAAATGTTTAAGAACATCCTAAATAGGCAGTGTAAGCGGTTTATACCTTGTGGGAATAAAAGGACTAGAAATAGGAAAAACCCAATGTGGCTAAACAAAGAAGTAAGACAGGCAATTAACAGTAAAAAGAAAGCATTTGCACTACTAAAGCAGGATGGCACCATTGAAGCTCTAAAAAACTATAGGGAGAAAAATACTTTATCTAAAAAACTAATTAAAGCTGCCAAAAAGGAAACAGAGAAGCACATTGCTAAGGAGAGTAAAACTAATCCCAAACTGTTCTTCAACTATATCAATAGTAAAAGAATAAAAACTGAAAATGTAGGCCCCTTAAAAAATAGTGAGGAAAGAATGGTTGTAGATGACGAGGAAAAAGCTAACATATTAAACACCTTCTTCTCCACGGTATTCACGGTGGAAAATGAAATGCTAGGTGAAATCCCAAGAAACAATGAAAACCCTATATTAAGGGTCACCAATCTAACCCAAGAAGAGGTGCGAAACCGGCTAAATAAGATTAAAATAGATAAATCTCCGGGTCCGGATGGCATACACCCACGAGTACTAAGAGAACTAAGTAATGTAATAGATAAACCATTATTTCTTATTTTTAGTGACTCTATAGCGACAGGGTCTGTTCCGCAGGACTGGCGCATAGCAAATGTGGTGCCAATATTCAAAAAGGGCTCTAAAAGTGAACCTGGAAATTATAGGCCAGTAAGTCTAACCTCTATTGTTGGTAAAATATTTGAAGGGTTTCTGAGGGATGTTATTCTGGATTATCTCAATGAGAATAACTGTTTAACTCCATATCAGCATGGGTTTATGAGAAATCGCTCCTGTCAAACCAATCTAATCAGTTTTTATGAAGAGGTAAGCTATAGGCTGGACCACGGTGAGTCATTGGACGTGGTATATCTCGATTTTTCCAAAGCGTTTGATACCGTGCCGCACTGGGGGAAAATGTGTGTAAATGGGTTAGTAACTGGCTTAGTGATAGAAAGCAGAGGGTGGTTATAAATGGTATAGTCTCTAACTGGGTCGCTGTGACCAGTGGGGTACCGCAGGGGTCAGTATTGGGACCTGTTCTCTTCAACATATTCATTAATGATCTGGTAGAAGGTTTACACAGTAAAATATCGATATTTGCAGATGATACAAAACTATGTAAAGCAGTTAATACAAGAGAAGATAGTATTCTGCTACAGATGGATCTGGATAAGTTGGAAACTTGGGCTGAAAGGTGGCAGATGAGGTTTAACAATGATAAATGTAAGGTTATACACATGGGAAGAGGGAATCAATATCACCATTACACACTGAACGGGAAACCACTGGGTAAATCTGACAGGGAGAAGGACTTGGGGATCCTAGTTAATGATAAACTTACCTGGAGCAGCCAGTGCCAGGCAGCAGCTGCCAAGGCAAACAGGATCATGGGGTGCATTAAAAGAGGTCTGGATACACATGATGAGAGCATTATACTGCCTCTGTACAAATCCCTAGTTAGACCGCACATGGAGTACTGTGTCCAGTTTTGGGCACCGGTGCTCAGGAAGGATATAATGGAACTAGAGAGAGTACAAAGGAGGGCAACAAAATTAATAAAGGGGATGGGAGAACTACAATACCCAGATAGATTAGCGAAATTAGGATTATTTAGTCTAGAAAAAAGACGACTGAGGGGCGATCTAATAACCATGTATAAGTATATAAGGGGACAATACAAATATCTCGCTGAGGATCTGTTTATACCAAGGAAGGTGACGGGCACAAGGGGGCATTCTTTGCGTCTGGAGGAGAGAAGGTTTTTCCACCAACATAGAAGAGGATTCTTTACTGTTAGGGCAGTGAGAATCTGGAATTGCTTGCCTGAGGAGGTGGTGATGGCGAACTCAGTCGAGGGGTTCAAGAGAGGCCTGGATGTCTTCCTGGAGCAGAACAATATTGTATCATACAATTATTAGGTTCTGTAGAAGGACGTAGATCTGGGTATTTATTATGATGGAATATAGGCTGAACTGGATGGACAAATGTCTTTTTTCGGCCTTACTAACTATGTTACTATGTTACTATGTTACCCCATATCCCACCGCTACACGGGAATGGGAAGAGAGTGGCCAAGTGGCAGAATAGGCGCATCTTCCAGATGTGCCTTTTCTGGGGTGGCTGGGGGCAGATGTTTTTAGCCGGGGGGGGGGGGGGGCAATAACCGTGGACCCTCTCCAGGCTATTAATATCTGCCCTCAGTCACTGGCTTTACTACTCTGGCGGAGAAAATTGCGCGGGAGCCCACGCCAATTTTTTCCGCCATTTAACCCTTTAATTTAATAGCTAGAATGGCCACATTTTGCACATACACACTACTAACATTAGTAGTGTGGAATATGCAAAAAAAAGGGGGATATGAGATGGTTTACTGTATGTAAACCATGTCTCATATCATGTCGGGTTTAGGAAGGAGATAGCAAAAGCCGGCAATTGAATTACCGGCTTTCTGCTATATCGCGCTGTATGAAATATTAATATATATACTGTGATGTAGCGATGTCCTTGCTGTGCAGTGAATAGGCAGTGACCCATATAAAGTTCAAATAAAGTCTTGTTTATTTCACAGCATACTCACAAGCCGAAAACATAAGCAACAAGTCCTTCAGTATGCAGCCGGGAAAAATAACAGTCCACAATCCGCTGCTGTGAGCGTATTACACCACCGTGTACGCTGGGGTGTCAGGCTTTTCAGGCTCTGCCAGGCCCGTGTTGCTCCACAGGGAAAGAGCTCCTCATAAGCCTCCCGCTAGGTCTGACTCCCAGACCAACACTGACACACCCAAACTCTCTTGCAGGGTTTTTTTTTTCTATCCTCCAGATTCTATGGCCATGGGCCACTATAAGATCTGGGCTGGAGGAAACGGACCGGCCCCACTACCTTCCTGCAGTCCGTTTCAAAAATAAAAGCCCATACCAGGTTTTCCTGAATAATTTCTGGGTCATTTAACTTGATCCAGTTCACACTCACTTTTATTCTTCCCTGTGTCTCACAGTCAAACCTGCTGTGAGCACAGGGCACTCCAGCGGATCTAATATGCTTCTAAGCACATCCTGGGGGATACATAGCGACCCTCGCATATGACACCGGTCACTGCCTTTCAATACATATATGTGTCTCAATGACATATATATATATATATATATATATATATATATATATATATATTATATATATATATATACTGTATATATATATACCTATTCTATGTGTACACATTTATTCCACCTATTCTATTGTAAGCTGTCAGTATGATTTTACTGTACACTGCACTGAATTGCCGGCTTTTCTCTCTAACACCGCTGCGCATTTCTCGCAAGTCACACTGCTGGTCCGTGTGTAATCCGTATTTTTCGGGCCCCCATAGACTTGCATTGGCAATTTTTTTGCGCAATACGGTGACAAACGCAGCATGCTGCGATTTTCTACGGCCGTAGAAAGCCATATAATACCGATCAGTAAAATACGGCAGATAGGAGCTGGGGCATAGAGAATAATTGGGCCGTGTGTAATGCGTGTTTTACGGACGTATTTAACGCGCTCATACGTCCGTAAAACTCGCTAGTGTGAGGCCGGCCTTATAGTGGAGCATCGACTGTAAAACACAGGAGGCTCCTGCGCATCTACTGTGCGCTCCCATAACTGGGATGTAGAGTTACAATAGTTTACATAAATGGGGTCTTTGGTTAAAACAAGTTATCACCAATCCATGGGCTCTATAGGATAGGTGATTGCTTAGGTCCGACCATTAGAAACTGCACTAATCGGAAGAATGAAATACAGCAGATGGTTAAATCCAACTAGTCTTTAATATAAATATAGCGTATTGGAATAAAATATAACTTTTAGTAGATATTAAAATAAAATAATACAATTAACCTAATCTCAAGTGCAAAGTGCTAGGACAAGCAACACAAATATTGTGGAATACACACAAAAAAAGAAAACCAGTAGCCTAGAAAAAGACTCTTATGGACCCTCAGTCCGTTTCCCATGCAGTAGATATGGTAGGTTTCCAAACAAAATCCTGCACAAGTTTTCTTTAAAACGTTTGTGTATCTACTATATAATTGTCTAAGGGTCACTTCCGTCTTTCTGTCCTTCTGTCTGTCTTTCTGTCTGTCACGGATATTCATTGGTCGTGGCCTCTGTCTGTCATGGAATCCAAGTCGCTGATTGGTCTCGCCAGCTGCCTGTCATGGCTGCCGCGACCAATCAGCGATGGCCCCAGTCCGATTAGTCCCTTCCCTGCAGTCAGCGCCCGGCGCCCGCTCCATACTCCCCACAGTCACCGCTCACACAGGGTTAATGCCAGCGGTAATGGACCGCGTTCGGCCGTGGGTAACTCACTCCGTTACCGCCACTATTAACCCTGTGTGACCAAGTTTTTACTATTGATGCTACCTATGCAGCATCAATAGTAAAAACATCTAATGTTAAAAATGATTAAGAAAAAAAAAATCATTATATACTCACCTTTCGCGATGCTCCGGTGACCGCTCCATGCAAGCGGCAGGTTTTGGTGCCAAGGATGGTATGGGAGAAGGACCTGCCATGATGACGTCACGCTCATGTGACCGTATTATAGATAGACTTGGCACACACGTGGTAAGATGCAAATGAGAATTTAATAGAAGGAGAGTACATACAGTATTGACGTTTCGGTCACAGCGGTGGATACCGCATCCGATAATCGCTGCACTTGCACCATATACGGCCTTTTTCTTGAACTGACCCTGGCCTGAAGTGGGATTAATTCCCTGTTGACCCAAATAACTATGAAATGCTCTATGAGAGGTACATTGATGAAGGTCTAATCTGTGACCAAAACGTCAATACTGTATGTACTCTCCTTCTATTAAATTCTCATTTGCATCTTACCATGTGTGTGCCAAGTCTATCTATAATATTGTACAGTTTGGGCACCTGCTTGTGCACCACAACTTATAGTAGTGCCTACGGCTTTTTTTCACATTCATGTGACCGTGACGTCATCACAGGCCCTGTGCGCCTGCGCGAGAAGAACCTGCCATGACGCCACGGTCATGTGACCGAACTACAAGGGGCCCTCGGAAGGTGAGTATATGTTTATTTTTTATTTTTTAACCTGTGACATACGTGCCTGGGCAATATACTACGTGGCTAGGCAATATACTACGTGGGCTGTGCAATATACTACGTGGCTGTGCAATATACTACGTGGCTGGGCAATATACTACGTCACTAGGCAATATACTACGTGGCTGGGCAATATACTACGTCACTGTGCAATATACTACGCAGACATGCATATTCTAGAATACCCGATGCGTTAGAATCGGGCCACCATCTAGTATATCAATAAACAGCTGGTGTTTGCACAGAGAATAGCTTACCACGCAAACCCTCTACTTGGGGTCTTTAGTTAAAACAAATTATCATCACCAATCCATGGGCTCTGCAGTATAGGTGATTGCTTAGGTCCAACCATTAGACATTGCACTAATAGGAAGAATGAGGAAGTTTTATCCCTGATAGGACACGTATCCCCATTTTAAAATGTAGCTCCAGGTGGGATGTCTGACAGCAGCTCCATTCATTCTCTTTGCATTCTCCAGGAAAAAACAAGTGCAGTGCTCACAGCCACAGAGTGAATGAATGGATCAGTGGTGAAGTCGAACATGCCACTCCAGTCTAATGGGGATAAAATAATAATAATAATAATCTTTATTTTTATATAGCGCTAACATACAGGGCCGGTTTTAGGCAAAGTGGGGCCCTAGGCAAAACTTTAAAATGAGGCCCCAAATACTAACATATTGCACATCACACAGAAACATTTTGGTTGTAGCTACATGCGCTGATTTCAGGCCACTAAACGAGTGTGATCAACAATATTGAAGTCATTCGCCATTTGTTTCCCAGCCTCTTTACACTGGCTGAGGAATAATGATGGGGACAGAATGATCACTAGTAGATCAATCTGTCCCTATACAGTATCATCTTACCAGCATATCTGCAGTTTTCACTGGGCAATGTCCTGATGAGAAGAAGGATTTTTGTTCCGGCAAAACCAATCACACACACACACACACACACACACACACACACATACTGTATAGGCATACACACACAGCCACACAAATATGCCATACACACACACACACACACACACACACACACACACACACACACACACACACACACACACACACACACACATATACCATACATACATCCATACATACACAGATACACACAGATGGAAGCATACACATAGATGCACACATATTGTACATACATACAGTAGATGCACACATACTGTACATACACAGATGCACACATACATACTATATATACACACACATGCTAATCTGTGATATCAGGTGATCAGATGAGCCCTGGATGAGGTCACATAGTTCAGCTGCAGAGGGCTGCAGAAACAACTGTGGGGGATGGGGCACGACTGCTACGACCCAAGACCGTTTTCTCCCATCAAGTGACACACACAACAGTTATCATAACTTTTAAAACTTTATTGGGAAATATACTCATAACATTTCCATCTTTTACTTTGGGTAAATATTTTTTGGTCGCAGCTTAAACCGGCAGTATCTGCCAACAACAGGGGTGTAGGGAGATTACTGCCTTCCGGTCTCCCGGGCAGGTATCTTCACCACCAACAAAAACTCCACCCTTCCGCCAAGGAGGAGCGAACCTAGAGAGCTACGACCCCCCCCAATGCATGCACCGCCTGAACCACGCCTTCTCTAATACCATTGAGGAAGATATCTATTCCCGCCTCATTCAAATGAACTCCGTCTGGAAGCAGAAAACCGGAATTATCCCCTTCCAGCCGATGGTGCCGAACAACTATACCATTTTTAAACCTTACAAAACGCGATATCCTCTGATTCAACGTGCGTCTGGATCTCTCCATGGCATTCAACTCCCTGGCCCCCCTCCACACCAGCCTTGGGATAACTTCGGACCAGACCAGACGCATCAATGGGAAAAAACTCGGAAACTTGTCCATGTCTGATCTGATCAGTGTAAGTAGTTCAGCCAGTGGGGACGAAGCCAGGTCGTTTCCTCCGGCATGGATGACGACAATGGTGGGGGATGAAGCCACCCGTGCAATATGAACCACCTCCGGAAGGACTTGGGACCACATCATGCCTCTCATGCCACGCCATATCACGTCGACATCGTTGAACCCCAGGGATCGCCCTCCTGGGCCCAATTCAGCGCGGCGGGCAGCCCAATAGACGTAAGAGTGACCTACTATCCAGACACTGGGTCGCACCCCATCTGGGAATAAAATGAAAACAGTTAAACAATAACCGACAATCAAAGGAAATTAACCGATGTATTACCAAAGCTGTTCCCGTATTATGATAGTACTAAAAACAACCCAAATTTTTTATAGCAATAAGTCAGGCCTGATGTATCTATTAAAACAGCGAGATCTCCATCTACCCACCCTTTGAATTTCTGATTCGAACAAACCCGCTCTAGATGCTTCTGTTGCTGCACCTATACGAAATGAGTGAGTCCCAAATTCTGCTGCGGGCATTCCAACCATTGACAACGTACGTCTCAATATAGCTAAAAATTGGCCCGACACTAGTGGAACCCCATTTTCATGTACGAAAAATTGAGAACCATCCTTCCTAACTCGCGTGTAATTCAAAATTAGCATTAACGGGCATATGTCCTTGTTGATGGCAAATATAGGGAACCAAGTTCCCCTACCTTCTAGATCAGTTTTTGGATTTACGTATTCTAATCCTTAGACCGTCGTTGCAAATCAGAATGTCCTCCCGCCTAAGGCCACCCGGTTTATTCAAAGCAGTAGGAACAATCTCACTGACCCGCATGGCCCCAAAAAATGCTAGGCCAAACGCCGCTGATGTTAGCGCAGCTTCGTATTTGGAATCGCAAACAGAATCCGTTGCCTTAACCAAGTTCACTAACAAATCAAAGGATATAGGACGCCTGTTATCACCGTGCTTATTTGCTCGTCGCCAACCTTTCAGTATCTGGCTAACCAGAAAATGTTTCGTGGAATCCGGCCAGCCTCGCAGCTTAAAATGGAACGCTAGCGCAGACATACAATTGCGCGCCACTGAACCCGACACTCCCATAGCATACATCTTGGATAAGAACCCCATTGTCACCTGCATTCGAGCCTCCTCTGAAGACCCCGCTGGTTTTCCTTCTGCTAAAAGGCACCACTCCTCCCACACCTTACCATATGCTTTCCAGGTTGACGGGGCTATCGATGATCGTATTAGCGGCATCAGGTCCCCAGGACATCCCAGATCGACTGTGGGCATTCCACCTCCTCCAAGGGCTCCTGAATGCGCCGTCCCAGTACATCCTGCGAGTGAGACCCAGTTAGTAACTCAGACACATTCTCATTGCTGACGATTAGTGCGTTCGCTTTAAACCAAACATTAAATGTTAGACATTTCAATACTATGAACCTAATTAGGTCTAACACCAACGATGAAGGAGATGCTAGGTAGTTGATGGCATGAGCCCCGCTAACGGTTTTAAGGTGAAGACGAATACGCCTGTTGGCCAATTGAGAACCCCAGATTTCCATGGCCACTGCCACCAGAAGGAGGTCAATCAGGGTTGGCTCTGTGTGCCAATTCCTGTGAACCCATAAAGCAGGCCAATTCGCTGAACACAATTTGTTACCCAGACGAATGCTGAAACCAGTGTGGCTTGACGCTGCAAAAAATAAACCCATGTCCTCATTTGAGCATTCTGACTCCTGAAAGCAAGTCCTACCATTGTAGTTGTTGAGGAACAGCTTCCATGTGTTTAAATCAGAACGTAGATGTGCTGTAATCCTGATTCTATGGTGGCTTTGTTTCACTCCTCTCGTGGCTATCATTAATCTGCGCGAGAAGATCCTGCCCGCTTGCATGACCCTACAGGCAAAATTCAAGGAGCCAAGCATTGACTGCATTTGCGTCAATGTGACTTTACCAACCGAAATACATCCGCTAATGAGTTCCAGCAGTTTCTTAATTTTCTCCATCGGCAACTTAAATTCCATGGCGACCGAATCGATTTCGATCCCGAGGAATGTGATCACTGATACTGGCCCAATCGTTTTCTCAGGGGAAAGTGGGACCCCGAAATGTTCCATGGCATCTTTGAATTGGGCTAGGGTTGTAGAGCAAACATCCGATCCAGCTGGACCAACTATCAAAAAGTCATCAAGATAGTGTGTGATGGCGGTTTGCCGAGTGATTTTGCGAGCAACCCATTCTAAAAACGTACTAAATAATTCGAAATAAAAACAGGAAATAGAACACCCCATGGGAAGACATGTCATAATAGTATAGATCCTCAAATTTAGCTCCCAGTAGGTGGTGACAGTCCGGGTGTACCGGAAGCAGCCGGAACGCGGATTCTATGTCCGATTTTGACATAAGGGCCCCCGGGCCCGCGCTTCTGACTAAGTCGATCGCTTTGTCAAAGGAAATGTAAGTTACGGCTGTTTCATCCCTGGGTATACCATCGTTAACCGACATACCCTTGGGGTATGATAGGTGATGAATTAATCGGTATTTACCTGACTCTTTTTTGGGAACTATACCCAAGGGGGAAACCTGTAGTGAATTCTGTGGCTGAATTCACTCCTGTGGTCACAAGTGGTACTGCAGCTTCTGAGCTTCCTCCCTCAAGTGTTCTGGTGAGCTCGTTAACTGCTTCATTACTTAACTCCGCCTGATGCTGCTATCCTTGCTCCTTGTCAATGTTTCAGTGTTGGATCTGAGCTTCTCCTGATTGTTCCTGTGACCTGCTGCTCTGTATAGCTAAGTGCTTTTTGCTTTTTTGTTGCTTTTTTTCTGTCCAGCTTGTCTTTTGTTTTGCTGGAAGCTCTGAGACGCAAAGGGTGTACCGCCGTGCCGTTAGTTCGGCACGGTGGGTTTTTTTTGCCCCCTTTGCGTGGTTTTGCTTTAGGGTTTTTTGTAGACTGCAAAGTTCGCTTTACTGTCCTCGCTCTGTCCTAGAATATCGGGCCCCACTTTGCTGAATCTATTTCATCCCTACGTTTTGTCTTTTCATCTTACTCACAGTCATTATATGTGGGGGGCTGCCTTTTCCTTTGGGGAATTTCTCTGGGGCAAGTCAGGCCTATTTTTCTTTTTCCTTTGGGGAATTTCTCTGGGGCAAGTCAGGCCTATTTTTCTATCTTCAGGCTAGCTAGTTTCTTAGGCTGTGCCGAGTTGCCTAGGTAGTTGTTAGGCGCAATCCACAGCCGCTTTTAGTTGTGTTTAGGATAGGATCAGGTGTGCAGTCTACAGAGTTTCCACGTCTCAGAGCTCGTTCTTGTATTTTTGGGTATTTGTCAGATCACTGTGTGCGCTCTGATCGCTAAGCACACTGTGTTTCTGGATTGCCTTCATAACACCTGTCATTAGCAAACATAACAGAAACCCGTAAGTTAGGAAAAGGTGGGGAATTGAAGGGACCGCGAAAGCGACCCAACCTGATTTCCTTGTCCAACTTCGCTGCTAATACGTCGGGTAATTCCTTTGCGGATTGTAAGTTCGTGGCCGATTGTGGCTCCGGGGACCAATTAAATGGGATGAAGAACCCATATGAGAAACCGAAACGCAGTTGCCCCGCAGCCGCTTTATTGGGATATTTGCCCAGCCACGGCTCCATTCTTTTTACGCTCACTGGCGTCGTTAACCTCACCTGTAGAGGGATTCTTTCCGGAGTTAGCTTTTTGGGGTGGTCGTGTGCATTTTGCCACAGGGTGGGAACCTCCGCACGCTGAACACTCATGTCTATATTTGCAGAGCCCATAAAACTTACAGTGTCCTTCATTAAATAACCAGCATGAACCTGGTCTACGCATGACTGTTGCTGCCGCGTTGTTACCAGACCCGGCAGCGGGCCCGTGAAAGGATTGGGTTGCTCTTTGCGCCATCATCAAGCGGAGCCACGAATCCGTGGCTTTCATACCCCAGCCTAATTGGGGGTTGGCGGCCAAGCGACAGCGGAAATCCTCATCATATTTCCACCATGCTGATCCCCCGTGTGCCTTATAGGAGTTGTAGATGCTATCTAGGTATATAAATAGCTCGGAGCACCTTTCGGGGTGCTTCTCCCCCATAACGCATCCCAGGACCGCAAACGCTTGCAACCAGTTATTGATGGTTTTTGCAACTTTTGGTTTACGTTCATATGTTTTTTCTCCCAACCGCCTCTCTCTATCTATCGAGTGCTGGTCCGTGGAGACCAGGGACCATATGTCAATGAAATCATTAGCCCAAATTTGTTCCTTGATGACGCTATCCAAGTGGGCTCCTAACGGAGGGACCCCACAGAATAGGCCATCCTTGTACACCTCTGGGCGGGGCGGAGGGGGTTGCCTGCAAGGTCCCACTGGTTGTAGCAATTTTGGGTTGACATAGATCCTGCCCCCTGTGGCCGCACTTGCTGCTGCGTCTGAAATATTGATGTTGGTTCTCTCCCCTCCCCATGCCCCGACAAAGGGGTACTCACCAATCGGTGCATTGGCCTCCGGACAGCTTACTTCCCGTGCCACGGGAGTCGACGGACCTTGGCGTTCCATGCGCTGTATGGACCTACGACGAGAGGACTCCTGCCTGTGTGACCTGCCTGAAGAACTATCAGATGAAGAAGGTGAGCGCCAACGCGAAGCTCTAGACCGTCTGCTACGTCGGCTGGACCTAGATCTATATGAACGCCGTTTGCTACCATGACGATCGCGCTTCCTATGCCTGCTTCTGCGATGCTCTCTAGGGGATGACGATGATGACGATGATGATCTGCGTGCGGGGCGGATACCCGCACTCTGTCTGCTATCCAGAGCCGGGGTGCCAGCACCCTGACTTGGGGCACGAACACCGGTTGCCATCAGTGATATTGACGCTGAGGCGTTCTGGTGTTCCCCTACTGCCGCCTGCGAGGGAATAATTTGCCCGCCCGGTATTTGTGAATACGGTGTGCTAAAAATAAGTGGGTAAGGTGGAAACTGTGAGTCGCCCCCTATACTAGTCTGGGAGTATGCACCGTGCTGACCTGATGCTAATATTATGTGGGGTGATCCCATGTTCTGCTGTGCTACAGCTGCCCCATCCTTGTCCCTGACAGTATTAGCATTAGCTTCCCCTGCGTTGCTTGACAGTGGAGGAATACCTCCCTGCGGAGCCTCAGTCTCCTTTCCTGCCGTCCCTGAGTCCTGTGATGAAGCCGACGTTCCTTGAACTCCCCCCATGCTGTTTCTAGCTAGGTGCCCAGCTCCGGCTAATACTGCTGGCACCTGCAGTCCTGCACTCCCTCTTATTGTGCCCGGGGCAGAAGGGGGAATAAAGCTTATGTCGCTAGTCCCCGACTCTTGTGTCTCCCCCACCTGCTGCAGTTCACTTCCTCCCGTCCCGCTGGCGCCGAGAGCAGCAGGGGCGCGCGCACGAGAGCTGCGCGCGCTCTTTTTTGAAATCGCTGGCGGGCTCAGCCGTGCCGGAGGCCGGGTGGCTCTGCGAGAGCGCCGACCCTCCGGCGGCGCCGCCGTCTGCATTATGGCAGGGAAGGAGTCGCTCCTGGTCAGCAAAGCTGCTAGCCAAGCGCTGCCTTCCCTGCCAATCCTCTCCCTCACCGCACTCTCCAGCGGGTCCATCACACCGGCAGCCCAACAGGTCCGGGTCCTGGGATCGGATGTGATTCCGGCGCTTCCTGGCGCCAAGAGCAGGAGATAAGCCCCGCCCCTCCTCGGGGAGTTAACCCCGTATTCATCCTTGCCTCACTTGATGGGAGATCTCTCACCAACAAGCGTGGGGAAGGCGCAGCAGTCAGGGGACAGCGGCATGAGCCGCAGTGTCCCAAAAGAGCAGACTGATATCAGCCCCCTGGTTCTGCAGTGCTGTCCCGTGCAGTGAGCTCCTCCCCATCTCTTCACATTGAGGAGATGCCGCAGCCTGCTCCGAATAGAACAGTGGAGGAAGCAGAAGACACACTGTAAGTCCTGCTCGTCCTCCACTGTTGTCCCTGTGTGCTGTGCAGCCGGGGCCCCGACCACAGGTGAGTACTCACCATTGGGACGCGCCATGCAAGAGGACATACGGCAGCCAGTGAGCGCTCTCCTCAGTCTGGTGGGGAAAGCATTCATTGGCTAGCGTCTCTCCCTGCATGACACGCCCCCTCTTTGAACTCCTGCACTTTGTGCCCCGATCTCTCTCTGGCACTGGGTGTTCCATGATTACAGGAGGGAGTGAAAGGGGCCTGATCCTGCATGATACTGGGCCTGCCTGCAGGGGCCCCCCTCCACCTCTGGGCCCTGGAGCAGTGCCATCAGCAGTATTTCCAACCCTGGTTGGGGGCCCGTAGGGCAGCAGGGACCCTAGGCAGCTGCCTAGTCTGCCTGCCCCTAACGCCGGCCCTGCTAACATATTCCGCAGCGCTTTACAGTTTGCACACATTATCATCGCTGTCCCCGTTGGGGCTTACAATCTAAATGCTCCTCATTCTGCCAAATGGGGTCCAAGCAGTCATTCCCCCACCAATCAATATGTTCTCACTTATCCTGTGGAGAAGTGATAACTTTTTTTTCCACAGGAGAACCCCTGTAAAGGTACCGTCACATTAAGCAACGCTGCAGCGATCTAGACAATGATCCCGATCGCTGCAGCGTCACTGTGTTGTCGCTGGAGAGCTGTCACACAGACAGCTCTCCAGCGACCAATGATGCCGGTCCCCTGGTAACCAGGGTAAACATCGGGTTACTAAGCGCAGGGCCACGCTTAGTAACCTGATGTTTACCCTGGTTACCAGCGTAAACGTAGAAAAAAAAAACACTACATACTTACATTCCGGTGTCTGTCCCCCGTCGCTGTGCTTTCCTGCACTGTCAGCACCGGCCAGCCGTAAAGCAGAGCGGTGACGTCACCGCTGTGCTTTACGGCTGGCCAGCGCTCACAGCCAGTGCAGGGGACAGACACCGGAATGTAAGTATATAGTGTTTTTTTTTTTTAACGTTTACGCTGGTAACCCGATGTTTACCCTGGTTACCAGTGAAGACATCGCTAAATCGGCGTCACACACGCCGATTCAGCGATGTCTGCGGGAGGTGCAGCGACGAAATAAAGTTCTGGACTTTCTGCTCCGACCAACGATGGCACAGCAGGATCCTGATCGCTGCTGCCTGTCAAACTGAATGATATCGCTAGCCAGGACGCTGAAACGTCACGGATCGCTAGCGATATTGTTCAGTGTGACGGTACCTTAAGTGCATCTCTGCTGCTGTGTTCCAAGCATGTAATCTCTAATAGAAATAAAGAATCTTCTAATTACCGTAATATCAGAGAGAACAAATGACCACCATATACAGCACAACCCACTATACCAAGACCAATAACACCACATACAGCGTAGAAATACCACCTCATCATGACCAGACTACATAGTAACTGAACAACACCACATACAAGGAACAAATACCACCACACCATACTACAATACTGATCATGAATATAAACCACAATACTAACAGCACTGTTACCGGTGATCACCAGTGACATTATACATAACAGCTCGGTATACACTTTCAGTGTATAGTTTATAGGTAATACAGGGATCACCAGTGACATTATACAGAGAAGCTCTGCATATATTGTCATTGTAAATGTAATACAGTGACCACCAGTGGCATTATACACAGGAGCCCTGTACATAATGTCAGTGTACAGGTAATTCAGTGATCACCAGTGACATTAAGCACAGGAGCTCTGTATATAGTGAATAGTGTATAGGTAATCCAGTGATCACCAGTGACTTTATAAACAGGAGCTCTGTTGTTATGACCTGGTGGTTAGGAGCACCCGGAATGACCTGATAGTTAAACCACATACAGGACGAACTCTGGGATGTGGGAACTCTGCTGACCGCAAGCCCTAATCCTATCACACACTAGAAATAGCCGTGGAGCGCTCCTGACCAGACCTAGGCGCCTCGTCACAGCCTAAGGCTATCTAGCCCTAGAGAAGGAAAATAAAGCCTACCTTGCCTCAGAGAAATTCCCCAAAGGTAAAGGAAGCCCCCCACATATATTGACTGTGAGTAAAGATGAAAGTCACAAACGCAGAAATGAAACAGGTTTCAGCAAAGGGAGGCCAGACTAACTAAATAGACAGAGGATAGGAAAGGTAACTTTGCGATCAGCACAAAAACCTACAAAAGACCACGCAGAGTGTGCAAAAAAGACCTCCGCACCGACTCACGGTGCGGAAGGGGCCAACCTGCATCCCAGAGCTTCCAGCTAGCAAGACAAAATCATGATAACCAGCTGGACAAGAAAACAGTGAACAAATAATGACTATCAGGAACTTAGCTTCTGCAGGAGAAGGCAGGTCACCAGAGAGATCCAGGAGCGAACTGAACAAATGCAAAAACATTGACAGCTGGCATGGAGTAACGATCTGAGAGGAGTTAAATAGAACAGCCAACCAAAGGATAAACCACGTCACCTGTGTAAGGAACCTTAGAAGCCGCAGCTTCACTCATAGCCACCAGAGGGAGCCCATAGACGGAACTCGCCGAAGTACCATTCACGACCACAGGAGGGAGCTTGACAACAGAATTCACAACACTCTGTATATAGTGTACAGATAATACAGGGATCACCAGTGACATTATACATGGGAGCTCTGTATAGTGAATAGTTTACAGGTAATATACAGTGATAACCGGTGACATTATACACAGGAGCTCTGTATATAGTGAATAGTGTACAGGTAATACAGAGATCACCAGTGACTTTATATACAGGAGCTCTGTATATAGTGTACAGGTAATGCAGTGATCACCAGTGACATTATACACAGGAGCTTTGTATATAGTGTACAGGTAATACAGTTATCACCAGTGATATTATACCCAGGAACTCTGTACAAAGTATATAGTGATAGTGTGCGTGTACATGTAATACACTGACTCACCAGTGACATCTGTAGTTGAAGTCCTTCATCTTCGCTTTTCTTCCTCATCCATCACAGACCTGCATCACTTCTTCCAGCCAAGGCTTGTCTCTGCAGGATATAACATACAGTCATCAACAGCCGATCGCTTCCAGAGCACATTCCCCACGTTTTTCCTGATGTCTACACTACGTCATATGAAGGAAAAAAAGTGATGTAGTGCCGCCCTTCACAGTAACAGAACCTTTTGCTTACTCCATGGAACACAGTCTCCTAAAAAGTACATTACACTACAGTAGTAATAATGTCCCTAATTGGACCCTAAAGAAATTATGTTCCCCACTTGTCACCATAAACTAGTATAGCATGTTCCTCATCCTAGCACCTTCTATTTCATAATCTCACCCAGCCTGACAGCCTTTATAATATGCCCCAGACTGGCCTCCTATGTCCCTTGTCCAGCCTGGCCTCAGACTACACTGCAGCTATCCATACTGGCCCGCATATGTACCACCCTCCCATGTATCTATCCTGGACCCCCATATATCCATTGTGGTTAGGGTTGAGCGACCTTGACTTTTTTAGAGTCGAGTTGGGTTATTCAAAACCCGACTATCTCAAAAGTCGGGTCGAGTGAAATCGGCCGATTATGTCGTAAAGTCGGGATCGACCGAAACACGAAACCCAATGCAAGTCAATGGGGCAGCATAGTCGGCAGTGAGTGGGGGCCAGGAAAACACCTAGAGTGCCCATTTTAATGGCAAAAACATCCATTCTTCTTAATGAAGCTTGTCAATCTTAATTTCCCTTACAATAATAGTTATGCATTGGAAATTGGGGGTCATTTGGCTAAAGTTGTTGGGGGTAGGGCTGGTTCAAGTATTTTGTGGGCCCAGGAAATCTGGACCACGTCACGGCAGTGGAGCAGGGCGAGGTGAGTATTTAAACTTTGCAAGTGCTGTGATCCTGAGCAAGCATGGGGGCCCACTCGTTGGCAGGGCACTGGCACAGAGCCCCTCAAAGTACGGCGGTGTGTTTGCACGGCGGGGGCGCCTCCCACTGGCAGCGACACTTTTGCGTACTATGAGGTGCCCTGTGCCTGTGACATCGCCAACGAGTATGCCCCCCCCACCTGATGATGGAACTTGCACTTTCATCTTCACCTTCCTCTTTGTCCCCTTGTAAGGTGGTATAGTATGTGGGAAGGGGAACCTGAATTTCAGCAGGGTCAGATTCTGGCTGTGTAGCGTGCAAGGGGAATGTAGTGGTCTGGGGCAATGTACCAGCAGACTCATCTATCACTGGCTGGGCAATGGGCAGGATGAGGAGGAAACACAGATATAGGCCCAAATAATAAAGTGGGCTAAATGCAGTTCAAAATTGGTAACAGGACTAACCAGGGGGCATTGCTTTGTTCAGTGGAGTACAACTGTAATGAGAGGCTGACACAGTGAGTAGGGCCAAATCAGTAAGTAGGCTAAATGCAGTTCAAAATTGGTAACAGAAGTAAACAGGCGGCACTGCTTTGTTCAGTGGAGAACAGCAAGGAGCGGCAGACACCGTTAGTAGGGCCAACAAAACAAGTAGGTCAAATGCATTGCTATATTACAAAATTTAACGAGAGACTCAAAATTGAAGCTAAGGAAAGGCAACCTGGAGAACACCTTGGAGCGGCAGACACCGTTTCTAGAACCCAACCAAACAAGTAGGCCCACTGCAGTTTTTAAATTAAAAAACTCTTCAACGAGAGCCTGGAAATTGAAGCTCAGGAAATGCTACCAGGAGAACACCTTGGAGCGGCAGACACCGTTAGTAGGCCCTACCGAAGTAGTAGCCCCAATGCAGTTTTCAAATTCCTATAGGCTGAAAACCAGACAATTGACGCTCAGCTTTTTTCAGAGGAGGACAGCTGTATTGAGTGGCACAGACAGACACAGGTAGTAGACCTTAAACAAAAAAATTGGCTCAATGCAGTTTAAAAAAGGTTACAGGGTACACAGGCAGCATTGGTGTGGTCAGCGGAGGACAATTTGAATTAGGGACTGCAGACAGACTTAGTAGGCTGTCCCCTGTGGACCATGCATCCACCACATTAACCCAGTGCGCCGTAATGGACACGTAACCTTCCGTGGACATGCCTACTGGTCCATGCGTCTGTTGTCAGGTGGACCTTTCTACTCTTAGATTGCCTGAGTACATGGACAATGCGGACTTTTACATGCTGGTGGAGGGCTGGGATGGCTTTTCTCGCAAAAGAAGTGTCGACTGGGTAGCTCGTACCATGGTACAGCGTAGTTCATCTGGGCTTTATAAATATAAAATAAAGAAAAAAAGTAGGCTCTATGCACTTTCAACTAGGTTCTAGGGGTACACGGCCAGCATTGGTCTGGTCAGTGGAGGACAATTTCAATTATGGACCGCAGACAGATTTAGTATGCCTACAATTAAAAAAAGGATGCTCTATGCAATTTAAAATAGGTTGCAGGGGTACACGGCCAGCATTGGTCTGATCAGTGGAGGACTATTGGAAGGAGGGACCGCAGACAGGCTTAGTAGGCCTAACATAAGAAAAGTAGGCTGTAGGCACTTTAAAATAGGTTCCAGGGGTACACGGGCAGCAGTGGTGTGGTCAGTGAAGGACAATTTCTATTATGGACCACAGACAGACTTAGTAGGCCTAACATAACAAAAGTAGGCTCTATGCACTTGGAATTATCTTGCAGGGGTACACAGGCAGCATTGGTGTTGTCAGCGGAGGCCGATTGTAAGGAGTGCCTGACAGTTAGTACTCCCAAAAAATAAACAGATGTTAATGTCTCGCAATACAACAAAACCAAAAAACAAAAGGGTGGCATACTTAGGTACAGGGGTGGGCTCCTCTGCTGAGTTTCAGACCTAGTAATTTGGCGCTAAGTATTTACTGGTGTAAATATAGGACACTGCCCCTGACTATTTTAAGTAGCATCATACATGTCAACACATTGGTATTGTCAGTGCCAGGCATTGAAGGATGTCAGCGCATAGACTAAACATTGGTGGAGCTGTGAGAGATAATTTTGCAAATCGTAGAGCACAGTTTGAGCTGGGGGGGGGAACTGTCTTGTGGCCGGCGGTACAGGCCCAGGGCCCCTCATGTTACAACGGTGTGTCTGACGTTGGTTGCGCGCCACCATCACCAGAGACACTTTATTGTACTATGAGGGACCCAGTGGCAGTGCCGTCGACCAAAAGCGTGCACACCCACCTTTCAGACAAACGGCACTCTCACGGGTGTTTGCGCCAAGTGGCGAGACCACGGCCCCGGAGGGGGAGTTTGCCCATTTAGGGAGGTGTAAACATGTCGTATGCTGGACAAATAGCTGCTGCAAATTACGAGATTGGAAAACTCAGTCAGACCAGTCCACAAGCAAGACCTTTTCATAGGAAAGCTAGGTGTCAGTCGGGAAAGGTGGGGCAAAATAATTCGAAATACAGGAGTGGTTCATTTTAATGAAGGTTAGATCATCAACATTTTGGGTAGCCAGACGAGTCCTTTTTTCGGTTAATATTGAACCAGCAGCACTGAATACTCTTTCTGATAGCACACTAGCTGCTGGGCAAGCAAGCTCCTGCAATGCATATTCTGCCAATTCTGGCCAGGTGTCTAATTTGGATGCCCAGTAATCAAATGGGAATGACGGTTGAGGGAGAACATCGATAAGGGATGAAAAATAGTTAGTAACCATACTGGACAAATGTTGTCTCCTGTCACTTTGAATTGATGCTGCAGTACCTGTCCTGTCTGCGGTCATAGCAAAATCACTCCACAACCTGGTCAGAAAACCCCTCTGTCCAACGCCACTTCTGATTTGTGCACCTCTAACACCTCTGCTCTGCTGCCCCCTGCAGCTCGTGTGAGAACCATCACCGGCGCTGTGTGCTGGGAATGCCTGAATCAAATGGTCAACAAGAGTTGATTGTTTGGTTGCTAATATTTGTTCCAGGTTCTCATGTGGCATAATATTTTGCAATTTGCCTTTATAGCGAGGATCAAGGAGGCAGGCCAACCAGCAATCGTCATCAGTCATCATTTTAATAATGCGTGGGTCCCTTTTGAGGATACGTAAGGCGTAATCCGCCATGTGGGCCAAAGTTCCAGTTGTCAAATCTGCGGTTGTGCTGGGTTGTGGGGCAGTTACAGGCAAATCTACGTCACTTGTGTCCCTCAAAAAACCAGAACCCGGCCTTGCCACGCCACCAATTTCCATTGGCCTCGGAGAAGCTTCCTCATTAAAAAAATACTCATCCCCATCATCCTCCTCGTCCTCCTCCTCCTGTTCGCCCACTACCTCGTCCTGTACACTGCCCTGACCAGACAATGGCTGACTGTCATCAAGGCTCTCCTCTTCCTCTGCTGCAGACGCCTGCTCCTTTATGTGCATCAAACTTTGCATCAGCAGACGCATTAGGGGGATGCTCATGCTTATTATGGCATTGTCTGCACTAACCAGCCGTGTGCATTCCTCAAAACACTGAAGGACTTGACACATGTCTTGTACCTTCGACCACTGCACACCTGACAACTCCATGTCTGCCATTCAACTGCCTGCCCGTGTATGTGTATCCTCCCACAAATACATAACAGCACGCCTCTGATCGCACAGTCTCTGAAGCATGTGCAGTGTTGAGTTCCACCTTGTTGCAACGTCGATGATTAGGCGATGCTGGGGAAGGTTCAAAGACCGCTGATAGTTCTGCATACGGCTGGAGTGTACGGGCGAACGGCGGATATGCGCACTTTGAGGAGCAGGTCGGATAACCCCGGATAACTTTTCAGGAAGCACTGCACCACCAGGTTTAAGGTGTGAGCCAGGCAAGGAATGTGTTTCAGTTGGGAAAGGGCTATGGCAGCCATGAAATTCCTTCCGTTATCACTCACTACCTTGCCTGCCTCAAGATGTACAGTGCCCAGCCATGACTGCATTTCTTTCTGCAAGAACGCAGACAGAACTTCCTCGGTGTGTCTGTTGTCGCCCAAACACTTCATTGCCAATACAGCCTGCTGACGCTTGCCAGTAGCTCCCCCATAATGGGACACCTGGTGTGCAACAGTGGCAGCTGCGGATGGAGTGGTTGTGCGACTGCGGTCTGTGGACGAGCTCTCGCTTCTGCAGGAGGACAAGGAGGAGGAGGAGGGGGGGCGAACGGCTACAGCCAACTGTTTCCTAGACTGTGGGCTAGGCAGAACTGTCCCAATATTGCTGTCCCCTGTGGACCCTGCATCCACCACATTCACCCAGTGTGCCATGATGGACACGTAACGTCCCTGGCCATGCCTACTGGTCCATGCATCTGTTGTCAGGTGCACCTTTGTACTCACAGATTGCCTGAGTGCATGGACGATGCGCTCTTTAACATGCTGTTGGAGGGCTGGGATGGCTTTTCTCGAAAAGAAGTGTCGACTGTGTAGCTCATAGCGTGGTACAGCGTAGTCCATCAGGGCTTTGAAAGCTTTGCTTTCAACTAACCGGTAGGGCATCATCTCTAATGAGATTAGTCTAGCAATGTGGGCGTTCAAACCCTGTGTACGCGGATGCGAGGATGAGTACTTCCTTTTTCTAACAAGAGTCTCATGTAGGGTGAGCTGGACTGGAGAGCTGGAGATCGTGGAACTAGCGAGGGTGCCGGTGGACATGGCAGACTGAGAGACAGTTGGAGACGGTATTCTTGCCAGTGCCCTACATGCAGTGTTTCCTACTACGAAACTGGTGATTCCCTGACTGCTTTGGCCTGGCGACGGAATCTGCACATTTACTGCAGGTGGTGCGGGAAATGGTGGCCTTACAGTGACGGAAGGGATGTAGCGTTGCTGACTAGCTTCATTGGCCGAGGGTGCTACAACCTTAAGGGACGTTTGGTAGTTAGTCCAGGCTTGCAAATGCATGGTGGTTAAATGTCTATGCATGCAACTTGTATTTAGACTTTTCAGATTCTGACCTCTGCTTAAGGTAGTTGAACATTTTTGACAGATGATTTTGCGCTGATCATTTGAATGTTGTTTAAAAAAATGCCAGACTGCACTCTTTCTACCATCGGATACCTTTTCAGGCATTGCAGACTGAGCTTCTTTAACCGGATGGCCACACTGTCCTCCAACTGGTTTTGGCTTTGCCATGCGTTTTGGGCCAGATTCGGGCCCGGCAGATGGAACCTGTTGCGATGTTGATGCCTGCTGCGGCCCCTCCTCCTCCGCTTCAGAACTACTGCCACCTGCACCCTGTTCCCCCAATGGCTGCCAATCGAGGTCAACAACTGGGTCATCTATGACCTCCTCTTCTATCTCGTGTGCAACTTCGTCTGTGTCACCGTGTAAGCCGGTGGTATAGCGTTCGTGACGGGGCACCATAGTCTCATCAGGGTCTGATTCTGGATCAGTACACTGCGAGGGCAATGTTCTGGTCTGAGTCAAAGGAACAGCATAGTAATCTGGCTGTGGCTGTGCATCTGTGCACTCCATGTTCGATTCAACTTCTAATGGGCATGGCCTGTTAACTGTTTCACTTTCTAACCCAGTAACGGTATGTGTAAAGAGCTCCATGGAGTAACCCGTTGTGTCGCCTGACGCATCCTTCTCTGTTGTTGTTTTTGCTGAAGAGGACAAGGAAGCGACTTGTCCCTGACCGTGAACATCCACTAACGACGCGCTGCTTTTACATTTACCAGTTTCAGAAGAGGAGGCAAAAGAGCTAGAGGCTGAGTCAGCAAGGAAAGCCAAAACTTGTTCTTGCTGCTCCAGCTTTAAAAGCAGTTTTCCTACTCCCAGAAAAGGGAGCGTTCGAGGCCTTGTGTAGCCAGACGACGAACCTGGCTCCACAACTCGAGACTTAGGTGCTATATTGCTTTTCCCACGACCACCTGATGCTCCACCACCACTACCATCATTACCAGCTGGCAATGACCGCCCACGGCCACGACCTCTTCCACCAGACTTCCTCATTGTTTGCAAACCGTAACCAAAGTAACAGTATTTGTTACCGTATAACAACTTACAAGGTGAACTCTAACTTCTGTAGGATTTAGATATCCCTTTATAGGTGGGTGAGAGTGCAAGGAAAATCAGGCACAATGTTACACAATAGGTTTTCTGTGGCACAAAATGAGAGAGATGCCACACACGCAGAACTGTCACTCAAGCACAAATGCCAATATTAATCTCCCACTATTTTTTTTTTTTCAGGGAGAATAAAAAAATAAAACAGTATTATAGACACTAGGCTTTCTGTGCCCCAAAATTTGAGAGAGATGGCACACACGACTGGCACTCAAGCACAAATGCCAATATTAATCTCCCACTATTTTTTTTTAAGGGAGAATTAAAAAACAAAAAAAAAATACAGTATTATAGACACTAGGCTTTCTGTGCCCCAAAATTTGAGAGAGATGGCACACACGACTGGCACTCAAGCACAAATGCCAATATTAATCTCCCACTATTTATTTTTTTTCAGGGAGAATTTTAAAAAAAATAAAATAAAACAGTATTAGACACTAGGCTTTCTGTGCCCCAAAATTTGAGAGAGATGGCACACACGACTGGCACTCAAGCAGAAATGCCAATATTAATCTCCCACTATTTTTTTTTTTAAAGGAGAATTAAAAAAAAAAAAACAGTATTATAGACACTAGGCTTTCTGTGCCCCAAAATTTGAGAGAGATGGCACACACGACTGGCACTCAAGCACAAATGCCAATATTAATATCCCAGTATTTATTTTTTTCAGGGAGAATTAAAAAAAAATAAAATAAAACAGTATTAGACACTAAGCTTTCTGTGCCCCAAAATTTGAGAGAGATGGCACACACAGGACTGGCACTCAAACAGAAATGCCAATCTTAATCTCCCACTATTTTTTTTTTTTTATTTCTGTGAGAATCGGCAAGAAATCAGGCCCACTGTTAGACTGTATGTTTTCTGTGCCAGAAAATGAGACACAGATGCCACACACAGGACTGCCACTGATGCAGATTTGCCAATTTTAATCTGCACCCTTTTTTTTTTTTTTTATTCAGGGAGACTAGTAAATAAATTTGGGCCACTGTATTAGAGTATATTTTCTGTGGCAGAAAGTGGCTTGAAGAGATGTAACGAAAAAAAAAAAAAAAGGGACTGTCCTACAATTACTATCTCCCTGCAGTAATCTCAGCAAGGTATGGCAGGCAGCAATAACAAGGAGTGGACTGCTGCACAAATTAAATCAAAAGTGTGGACAAACAAACAAGATAGCTGTGCAGAAAGGAAGGAATAACAGGATTTGTGCTTTGAAATAAGCAGTTTGTGTGCACAGCGGCGTACAAACAGCAATGCATCTATCAGGGAGCCTTCTAGGGCAGCCCAATGAGCTACAGCGCTGAGGAAAAAAAAATGTTGCTTCCACTGTCCCTGCAAACAAAAGGTGGTGTTGGACAGTGGAAATCGCTACAGCACAAGCGGTTTCGGGGTTAATGTACCCTGCATAACGCTATCCCTGCTTCTGACGAAGCGTCAGCAACCTCTCCTTATGCTCAGATCAGCAGCAGTAAGATGGTGGTCGGCGGGAACGCCCCTTTATAGCCCCTGTGACACCGCAGACAGCAAGCCAATCACTGCAATGCCCTTCTCTAAGATGGTGGGGACTGAGACCTATGTCATCACACTGCCCACACTCTGCGTCCACCTTCATTGGCTGAGAAACGGCGCTTTTCGCGTCATTGAAACGCGACTTTGGCGCGAAAGTCGCGTACTGCATGGCTGACCCTACACAGGGATCGGGTCGGGTTTCATGAAACCCAACTTTGCCAAAAGTCGGCGACTTATGAAAATGAACGATCCGTTTCGCTCAACCCTAATTGTGGTCCCTTGTCCTGTTCCCCACCATAAATTCATCCTGACTCCCCCATATATCCATCCTGGCTCATCCATATATCCATCCTAGCCCCTCCATATAATCATCATGCCCCCATATATCCATCCTGCCCCATATACAGTATTCATCCCGGCCCTTCCATTTATCCATCCTGGCCCCTCCATCTGTTGTGAGTTCCGTTCTGGAGCTCCCTCCTGTGGTTGCTAATGGTATTTTTGCGAGTTCTGCCCTTGGGCTCCCTCTGGTGGTTTCAAGAGGAACTGCTGCTCCGTTAGGTAGTTGTAGCAGCTGCCTTCACTAATCGCCTTGCCTGGGTTTGTTATTTAAACCTGCTCTGGGCTTTAGTCCATGCCTGCTGTCAATGTTCTTGGTTGGATTTGATTCTTCCCTTGGATTTCTCATATGGCCAGTCCTTGTCTGCAAAAGATAAGTTTTGCTAGTTTGGTTTGTCCATTTGTTTGGACTCTATTGCTTTGCATTTTGTCTCTTTTGTCCAGCTTGTCACTATGTCTTATTCAGGCTAGCTGGAAGCTCTGGGAAAGCAGATTTGCCCCTCCACACCGTGAGTCGGTGTGGAGTTCATTTTTGTAAACTCTGCGTGGATTTTGTAGTTTTTAATACTGACCGCACAGTATCCTTTTCTCTCTGTCTATCTAGTTTAGTTTTGGCCTCCCTTTGCTGAAATCTAATTTCATTTCTGTGTTCGTCATTTCCCTCTCCTTTCACAGTCAATATTTGTGGGGGGTCTGTCTTTCCTTTTGGGGGTTTCTCTGAGGCAAGATAGCTTTCTATTTTCTTCTTAGAGGTAGTTATATCTTAGGCTGTGACGAGGTGTGTAGGGAGTGTCAGGAACATCCCACGGCTATTTCTAGTTGTGTTGTTAGGATTAGGGACTGCGGTCAGTAGAGATACCACCTTCTCAGAGCTCGTTCCATGTTGCGTTTTAGCCACCAGGTCATTTCAGTGTGGCCTCTTAACCACCAGGTCATAACAGTACAGCAGGCCGAGAATGAATTGAATGCATCTCAAAAGAAGGAAAAAAGAAGAGTTCTGAACCATTTTTTTTTCTGTGCTCTGTTCTGTCTCTTTTTTCCTCTTGATATCTGGGTGGTGCTGGATATATGCTCTGGTATGGAGGTTCAGGGTTTGTTTTCTCGTGTGGATCAACTTGCTGCAAGAGTCCAGAGTATCCAAGATTATATTGTTCAGACTCCGGCTCTAGAGCCAAGAATTCCTACTCCTGATTTGTTTTTTGGGGACAGATCCAAGTTTTTGAACTTTAAAAATAGCTGCAAATTGTTTTTTGCTTTGAAACCCCGTTCTTCTGGTGATCCCATTCAGCAAGTGAAAATCATCATATCCTTACTGCGTGGTGATCCTCAAGACTGGGCATTTGCTCTTGAAACAGGGAATCCGGCATTATTGAATGTAGATGCATTCTTTCAGGCGCTTGGATTGTTGTATGACGAACCTAACTCTGTAGAGCATGCTGAGAAAACACTGTTGGCCCTGTGTCAGGGTCAGGAAGCGGCAGAGTTATATTGCCAGAAATTTAGAAAATGGTCTGTGCTCACTAAATGGAATGAAGAGGCGCTGGCTGCTATTTTCAGAAAAGGTCTTTCTGAAACCCTTAAAGATGTTATGGTGGGCTTTCCTACGCCTACCTGTTTAAGCGAATCTATGTCTCTAGCCATTCAGATTGATCGGCGCTTGCGAGAGCGCAAGGCGGTGCACCATATGGCAGTGTCCTCTGAGCGAAGTCCTAAGCCTATGCAATGTGATAGGATTTTGACTAGAGCAGAAAGGCAGAAATTCAGACGTCAGAATGGCCTGTGTTTTTACTGTGGTGATTCAGCTCATGCTATTTCTGATTGCCCTAAGCGTACTAGGAGGGTCCCTGGGTCTGTTACCATTAGTACTGTGCAGCCTAAATTTCTCTTGTCTGTTACCCTGATTTGCTCATTGTCGTCCTTTTCTGTTATGGCATTTGTGGATTCTGGCGCTGCCCTGAACTTAATGGACTTAGAATTTGCCAATCGCTGTGGTTTTTCCTTGGAACCTTTGCAGAGTCCTATTCCCTTAAGGGGGATTGATGCTATGCCATTGGCCAAGAATAAACCTCAGTACTGGACACAGTTAACCATGTGCATGGCTCCAGCACATCAGGAAAATATTCGTTTTTTGGTGTTGCATAATTTGCATGATGTTGTTGTGCTGGGTTTTCCATGGTTACAGGAACATAATCCAGTGCTGGATTAGAGATCTATGTCTGTGACTGGTTGGGGTTGTCAGGGGATACATAGTAATATTCCTTTGATGTCCATTTCCTCGTCCCCTTCTTCTGAAGTTCCTGAGGTTTTGTCGGATTTCCAGGATGTATTTGATGAGCCCAAGTCCAGTTCCCTGCCTCCTCATAGGGACTGCGATTGTGCCATTAATTTGATTCCTGGCTGTAAGTTCCCTAAGGGCCGACTTTTCAATCTGTCTGTGCCAGAGCATGCCGCTATGCGGAGTTATGTAAAGGAGTCCTTGGAGAAAGGGCATATTCACCCATCTTCGTCACCGTTGGGAGCGGGATTTTTTTTTGTTGCCAAGAAGGATGGCTCCTTGAGACCCTGTATAGATTATCGCCTTCTCAATAAGATCACTGTCAAATTCCAGTATCCGTTACCTTTGCTTTCTGATTTGTTTGCTCAGATTAAGGGTGCTAGTTGGTTTAATAAAATCGACCTCCGAGTGGCGTATAACCTTGTGCGTATTAAACAAGGTGTTGAATGGAAAACAGCAATTAATACGCCTGAAGGCCATTTTGAATATCTTGTAATGCCATTCGGGCTCTCTAAAGCTCCATCGGTATTTCAGTCCTTTATGCATGATATCTTCCGGAATTATCTGGATAAATTTATGATTGTGTATTTGGATGATATTTTGGTTTTCTCTGATGATTGGGAGTCTCATGTGAAGCAGGTTAGGATGGTGTTTCAGGTCCTTCGTACTAATGCGTTGTTTGTGAAGGGGTCTAAGTGCCTCTTTGGAGTTCAGAGGGTTTCTTTTTGGGTTTCATTTTTTCTCCCTCGGCTATTGAAATGAACCCTATTAAAGTCCAGGCCATTCATGATTGGACTCAACCTACATCTGTAAAGAGCCTTCAGAAATTTTTGGGCTTTGCCAATTTTTATCGTCGCTTTATTGCTAATTTTTCTAGTGTGGTGAAGCCTCTGACCGATTTGACGAGGAAGGGCGCTGATGTGGTGAATTGGTCCTCTGCGGCTGTTGAGGCCTTTCAGGAGCTTAAACGTCGTTTTACTTCTTCCCCTGTGTCGCGTCAGCCAGATGTTTCTCTCACTTTTCAGGTTGAGGTTGATGCTTCTGAGATTGGGGCAGGGGCCGTTTTGTCTCAGAGAAATTCTGATGGCTCTTTGATGAAACCTTGTGCCTTCTTCTCCAGAAAATTTTCGTCTTCTGAGCGTAATTATGATGTCGGCAATCGGGAGTTGTTGGCTATGAAGTGGGCATTTGAGGAGTGGCGACATTGGCTTGAGGGAGCCAAGCATCGCGTGGTGGTCTTGACTGATCACAAGAATCTGATTTACCTTGAGTCTGCTAAGCGGTTGAATCCTAGACAGGCTCGGTGGTCTTTGTTTTTCTCACGTTTTGATTTTGTGGTCTCATATATTCCTGGATCTAAGAATGTGAAGGCTGATGCCCTTTCTAGGAGTTTTTTGCCTGATTCTCCGGGAGTTCTTGAGCCGGCTGGGATCCTCAAGGAGGGGGTGATTCTTTCTGCCATCTCCCCTGATTTACGGCGGGTATTTCAGGAGTTTCAGGCTGATAAACCTGACCGCTGTCCTGTGGGGAAATTGTTTGTTCCTGATACATGGACTAGTAGGGTAATTTCTGAGGTTCATTGTTCGGTGTTGGCTGGTCACCCTGGGATTTTCGGTACCAGAGATTTGGTGGCTAGGTCCTTTTGGTGGCCTTCCTTGTTGCAGGATGTGCGTTCGTTTGTGCAGTCCTGTGGGACCTGTGCTCGGGCTAAGCCTTGCTGTTCCCGTGCCAGCGGGTTGCTTTTGCCTTTGCCTATTCCTGAGAGGCCCTGGACGCATATTTCCATGGATTTTATTTCTGATCTTCCTGTCTCTCAGAAGATGTCTGTCATCTGGGTGGTTTGTGACCGGTTTTCTAAGATGGTCCATTTGGTGCCGTTGCCTAAGTTGCCTTCCTCTTCTGATTTGGTTCCATTATTTTTTCAGCATGTGGTTCGTTTGCATGGTATTCCGGAGAATATTGTGTCTGACAGAGGTTCCCAGTTCGTTTCTAGGTTTTGGTGGTCCTTTTGTGCTAGAATGGGCATTGATTTGTCTTTTACTTCTGCATTCCATCCTCAGACAAATGGCCAAACGGAGCAAACCAATCAGACCTTGGAGACCTATTTGAGATGCTTCGTGTCTGCTGATAAGGATGATTGGGTGACCTTTTTGCCGTTGGCCGAGTTTGCCCTTAATAATCGGGCTAGTTCGGCTACCTTGGTTTCGCCTTTTTTTTATAACTTTGGTTTTCATCCTCGTTTTTCTTCAGGGCAGCTTGAGCCTTCTGACTGTCCTAGTGTGGATTCCGTGGTGGACAGGTTGCAGCAAATTTGGACTCATGTGGTGGACAATTTGACGTTGTCTCAGGAGAAGGCTCAGCGTTTTGCTAACCGTCGTCGGTGTGTTGGTCCCCGGCTTCGTGTTGGGGATTTGGTCTGGTTGTCTTCTCGTCATGTTCCTATGAAGGTTTCTTCCCCTAGGTTCAAGCCTCGCTTTATTGAACCTTATAAGATTTCTGAAATTATCAATCCAGTGTCTTTTCGTTTGGCCCTTCCAGCTTCGTTTTCCATTCATAATGTGTTCCATAGATCCTTGTTGCGGAGATATGTGGTACCTATGGTTCCCTCCGTTGATCCTCCTGCTCCGGTGTTGGTTGAGGGCGAATTGGAATATGTGGTAGAGAAGATTTTGGATTCTCGTTTTTCGAGGCGGAAGCTTCAGTATCTGGTCAAGTGGAAGGGTTATGGCCAGGAGGATAATTCTTGGGTTGTTGCCTCCGATGTTCATGCTCCCGATTTGGTTCATGCTTTCCATTTGGCTCATCCTGATCGGCCTGGGAGCTCTGGTGAGGGTTCGGTGACCCCTCCTCAAGGGGGGGGGGGGTACTGTTGTGAGTTCCGTTCTGGAGCTCCCTCCTGTGGTTGCTAATGGTATTTTTGCGAGTTCTGCCCTTGGGCTCCCTCTGGTGGTTTCAAGAGGAACTGCTGCTCCGTTAGGTAGTTGTAGCAGCTGCCTTCACTAATCGCCTTGCCTGGGTTTGTTATTTAAACCTGCTCTGGGCTTTAGTCCATGCCTGCTGTCAATGTTCTTGGTTGGATTTGATTCTTCCCTTGGATTTCTCATATGGCCAGTCCTTGTCTGCAAAAGATAAGTTTTGCTAGTTTGGTTTGTCCATTTGTTTGGACTCTATTGCTTTGCATTTTGTCTCTTTTGTCCAGCTTGTCACTATGTCTTATTCAGGCTAGCTGGAAGCTCTGGGAAAGCAGATTTGCCCCTCCACACCATGAGTCGGTGTGGAGTTCATTTTTGTAAACTCTGCGTGGATTTTGTAGTTTTTAATACTGACCGCACAGTATCCTTTTCTCTCTGTCTATCTAGTTTAGTTTTGGCCTCCCTTTGCTGAAATCTAATTTCATTTCTGTGTTCGTCATTTCCCTCTCCTTTCACAGTCAATATTTGTGGGGGGGCTGTCTTTCCTTTTGGGGGTTTCTCTGAGGCAAGATAGCTTTCTATTTCCTTCTTAGTGGTAGTTATATCTTAGGCTGTGACGAGGTGTCTAGGGAGTGTTAGGCGCATTATGACATCTCCAGAACGATAAGTATCATTTCCTTGCTAACTGCTCCATAGTGTTATCATTATGTACACATCATTAAATGAGAGTGGTCAATTAAGCTGTGAATGTATATATATATGGGATACCTAATGACATCTAAGGTATTCATTTTTTGATCTTTGATATGTGATCTCCAACTGTGTGCAATATCTAGGCATATTAGTGGATGGAGGCACTCTAATGGACATTCTCTAAAACATTTGGATATATACTGCTCTACTGTTTCATCACTGCATATAGACTTATTCTGTATCCTAGTTGATGTGTTTTTTCAGTACACCTGCCATATTGTGTTTTGATGCATACCAACTTATATGAGATAAGAGGTTTATGTATTTTTCCCTGTCTATCGATATAGTCACTTATAGGGACTTTCAGGGATAGCCGACGTGGAGTGGGGGCGCCATTCCGCTGTACAGTAGAGTGCCAACCCCCGCGGCTAGGCAGGTATCAAGATCATAGGGAGCAGTTTAGCAAGGATTTTTTCTTTCACTAATAGCACTTTATTTTTTGCACTGTTTTGCACTTTGTGAGTCTGTGTCTCTCACCCTGTCAATAATAAATTTTTTTGATAGCCCCAAACCATTATGGGCTATATCGGCTGCTAATTCATCAATACCCTATCATTTCCTGTTGAGCAAATGGAGGCCCAATTGTGACACATATGTTTAGGGCATTAATAGGAGAAATAGGGTCAGCCGACGTTGAGTGGGGGCGCCAATCTCGATTGTGTGTAGGGTGCCAACCTCCGCTGACAGGTAGTGGTTATTGAGGGCCCCTTTTTCTAGGGCTAGATAGAGAGCACGGTTATTTGTGGTATTATGTCTGTGGTTGTTTTTATGGATTCATGTAATTAATAAAATAGGTATTGTATATATTTTTAGAGTATAGGTTAACTGTGTTACACTCAGTGTCAGGAACATCCCACGGCTATTTCTAGTTGTGTTGTTAGGATTAGGGACTGCGGTCAGTAGAGATACCACCTTCTCAGAGCTCGTTCCATGTTGCGTTTTAGCCACCAGGTCATTTCAGTGTGGCCTCTTAACCACCAGGTCATAACATCCATCTATCCATCCTGGCTCCCCCCATATATCCATCCTGGGCCCTCCATTTTTCCATCCTGGCTCCCCCATATATCCATCTTGGCTCCCCAAATATCCATCCTGGCCCCTTTATATATCCATCCTGGTTCCCCCATATATTCATCCTGGCTCGCCCCATATATCCATCTTGGCCCCTCCATATATCCATGCTGGCTCCCCCATATATCCATCCTGGACCTCCCATATATCCATCCTGGCCCAACCATTTATTCATCCTGGATCCCTCATATATCCATCCTGGCCCCTCCATATATTAATTCTGGCTCCCCCCATATATCCATCCTGACCCCCCATATATCCATCCTGGCCTCTCCATATATCCATCCCAGCTCCCCCATATATCCATCCTGTCCCCTCCATATATCCATGCTGGCTCCCCCCATATATCCATCGGGCCCCTCCATATATCCATCTTGACCCCTCCATAAATCCATCCTGGCTCCCCATATATCTATCCTGGCTCCCCCATATATCCATCTTGGTCCCTCCATATTTCCACCCTGGCTCCTCCATATATCCACCCTGGCCCCTTCATATATCCATCCTGGACCCTCCATATATCCATCCTGCCCCCCCCCCCCCATATATCCATCCTGGCCCAGCCATTTATCCATCCTGGCCCCTTCATATATTCATTCTGGCTCCCCCCATATATCCATCCCCGCTCCCCCATATATCCATCCTGGCCCCTCCATATATCCATCCTGGCTCCCCCCCATATATCCATCGGGCCCCTCCATATATCCATCTTAACCCCTCCATAAATCCATCCTGGCTCCCCCATATATCTATCCTGGCTCCCCCATATATCCATCTTGGCCCCTCCATATTTCCACCCTGGCCCCTCCATATATCCACCCTGGCCCCTTCATATATCCATCCTGGACCCTCCATATATCCATCCTGCCCCCCATATATCCATCTTGGCCCAGCTATTTATCCATCCTGGATCCTTCATATACCCATCGTGGCCCCCCATATATCCATCCTGGCCCCTCCATATATCCATCCTGGCTCCCCCCATATATCCATTGGGCCCCTCCATATATCCATCTTGACCCCTCCATAAATCCATCCTGGCTTCCCATATACAGTTAGGTCCATATATTTTTGGACAGAGACAACATTTTTCTAATGTTGGTTATAGACATTGCCACAATGAATTTTAAACAAAACAATTCAGATGCAGTTGAAGTTCAGACTTTCAGCTTTCATTTGAGGGCATCCACATTAAAATTGGATGAAGGGTTTAGGAATTTCAGCTCTTTAACATGTACCACCCTGTTTTTAAATGGACCAAAAGTAATTGGACAGATTCAATAATTTTAAATAAAATGTTCATTTTTCGTACTTGGTTGAAAACCCTTTTTTGGCAATGACTGCCTGAAGTCTTGAACTCATGGACATCACCAGACGCTGTGTTTTCTCCTTTTTGATGCTCTGCCAGGCCTTCACTGTGGTGGTTTTCAGTTGCTGTTTGTTTGTGGGCATCTCTGTCTGAAGTTTAGTCTTTAACAAGTGAAATGCATGCTCAATTGGGTTGAGATCAGGTGACTGACTTGGCCATTCAATAATATTCCACTTCTTTGCTTTAATAAACTCCTGGGTTGCTTTGGCGTTATGTTTTGGGTCATTGGTCGTCGTTTCACACTACAGATGGACAATCAGTTTGGTTGCATTTGGCTGGATCTGAGCACTCAGTATGGCTCTGAATACCTCAGAATTCATTTGGCTGCTTCTGTCCTGTGTCACATCATCAATAAACACTAGTGACCCAGTGCCACTGGCAGCCATGCATGCCCAAGCCATCACACTGCCTCCGCCGTGTTTTACAGATGATGTGGTATGCTTTGGATCATGAGCTGTACCACGACTTCGCCATACTTTTCTCTTTCCATCATTCTGGTAGAGGTTGAGCTTTGTTTCATCTGTCCAAAGAATGTTCTTCCAGAACAGTGCTGACTTTTTTAGATGTTTTTTATCAAAGTCCAGTCTAGCCTTTTTATTCTTGATGCTTATGAGTGGCTTGCACCGTGCAGTGAACCCTCTGTATTTACTTTCATGCAGTCTTCTCTTTATGGTGGATTTGGATATTGACACGCCTACCTCCTGGAGAGTATTGTTCACTTGGTTGGCCGTTGTGAAGGGGTTTCTCTTAAACATGGAGATTATTCTGCGATCATCCACCACTAGTGTTGAGCATTCCGATACCGCAAGTATCGGGTATCGGCCGATACTTGCGGTATCGGAATTCCGATACCGAGATCCGATATTTTTGTGATATCGGGTATCGGTATCGGAAGTGTAAAATAAAGAATTAAAATAAAAAATATTGTTATATTCACCTCTCCGGCGGCCCCTGGACATCAGCGGGAGGATCCGGCGTCCGGCACGGCTTCTTTCTTCAAAATGCGCGCCTTTAGGACCTGTGGTATGACGTCCCGGCTTCTGATTGGTCGCGTGCCGCCCATGTGACCGCCACGCGACCAATCAGAAGCTGCGACGTCATTCCTCAGCTAAAGTCCTAGAATGAGCGCCTTTTAGGACCTGAGGAATGACGTCGCGGCTTCTGATTGGTCGCGTGGCGGTCACATGGGCGGCACGCGACCAATCAGAAGCCGGGACGTCATTCCACAGGTCCTAAAGGCGCGCATTTTGAAGAAAGAAGCCGTGCCGGACGCCGGATCCTCCCGCTGATGTCCAGGGGCCGCCGGAGAGGTGAATATAACAATATTTTTTATTTTAATTCTTTATTTTACACTTTAATATGGATCCCAGGGCCTGAAGGAGAGTTTCCTCTCCTTCAGACCCTGGGATCCATGAGGATACATTCCGATACTTGATGTCCCATTGACTTGTATTGGTATCGGATATCGGTATCGGCGATATCCGATATTTTTCGGGTATCGGCCGATACTATCCGATACCGATACTTTCAAGTATCGGACGGTATCGCTCAACACTATCCACCACTGTTGTCTTCTGTGGGCGCCCAGGCCTTTTTGCATTGATGAGTTCACCAGTGCTTTCTTTCTTTCTCTTGCTTTCAAACTGTAGATTTTGCCACTCCTAATATTATAGCAATTTCTTGGATGGGTTTTTTCTGTTTTCTCAGCTTAGGGATGGCTTGTTTCTACCCGCATAGAGAGCTCCTTTGACCGCATGTTCACTTCACAGCAAAACCTTCCAAATCCAAGCACCACACCTCAAATCAACTCCAGGACTTTTATCTGCTTAATTGAGAATGACATAACAAAGGGATTGCCCACACCTGTCCATGAAATAGCATTGGAGTCAATTGTCCAATTACTTTTGGTCCTTTTAAAAACAGGGTGGCACATGTTAAGGAGTTGAAACTCCTAAACCCTTCATCCAATTTTAATGTGGATACCCTCAAATGAAAGCTGAAAGTCTGAACTTCAACTGCATCTGAGTTGTTTTGTTTAAAATTCATTATGGTAATGTCTATAACCAAAATTAGAAAAATGTTGTCTCTGTCCAAATATATATGGACCTAACTGTATCTATCCTAGCTCCCCCATATATCCATTCTGGCCCCTCCATATTTCCAAACTGACCCCTCCATACATCCACCCTGGCCCCTTCATATATCCATCCTGGACCCTCCATATATCCATCCTGCCCCCCATATATCCATCCTGGCCCAGCCATTTATCCATCCTGGATCCCTCATATATCCATCCTGGCCCCCCATATATCCATCTTGGCCTCTCCATATATCCATCCTGGCTCCCCCATATATCCATCCTGGCCCCCCATATATCCATCTTGGCCTCTCCATATATCCATCCTGGCTCCCCCATATATCCATCTTGGCCCGTCCATATTTCCACCCTGGCCCCTCCATATATCCACCCTGGCCCCTTCATATATCCATCCTGGCCCCTCCATATATCCATCCTGGACCCTCCATATATCCATCCTGGCCCAGCCATTTATCCATCCTGGATCCCTCATATATCCATCCTGGCCCCTTCATATATTCATTCTGGCTCCCCCCATATATCCATCCTGGCCCCCCCCATATATCCATCCTGGCCTCTCCATATATCCATCCCCGCCCCCCCATATATCCATCCTGGCCCCTCCATATATCCATCCTGGCTCCCCCCCCCATATATCCATCTTGACCCCTCCATAAATCCATCCTGGCTCCCCCATATATCTATCCTGGCTCCCCCATATATCCATCTTGGCCCCTCCATATTTCCACCCTGGCCCCTCCATATATCCACCCTGGCCCCTTCATATATCCATCCTGGACCCTCCATATATCCATCCTGCCCCCCCATTTATCCATCTTGGCCCAGCCATTTATCCATCCTGGATCCTTCATATACCCATCCTGGCCTCTCCATATATTCATTCTGGCTCCCCCCATATATCCATCCTGGCCCCCCATATATCCATCCTGGCCTCTCCATATATCCATCCTGGCTCCCCCATATATCCATCCTGGCCCCTCCATATATCCATCCTGGCTACCCCCATATATCCATCGGGCCCCTCCATATATCCATCTTGACCCCTCCATAAATCCATCCTGGCTCCCCATATATCTATCCTAGCTCCCCCATATATCCATCCTGGCCCCTCCATATTTCCACCCTGGCCCCTCCATATATCCACCCTGGCCCCTTCATATATCCATCCTGGACCCTCCATATATCCATCCTGCCCCCATATACCCATCCTGGCCCAGCCATTTATCCATCCTGGATCCCCAGGAGACCGGGATACCCAGCACCGGACCAATGGAGTCTGTCTCTTGAGGGGGATGTCACGGGTGGCTTGACCCGGTGCTGTGGCCTCAGGCAATGCACAGTGTAAGGGGTATCATGAGGGGACAGGCACTTACTTGATCAGCAGCAGGTTCTCCCAGCGGTGACGATCTCGATCCTGGATAGATGGCTATTGTCCAAATGAAAGACTGAGGCACTGAAACGTTTAACCAGTTTACTTTAACATAAAAGGATTTACAACCAGTCCTGTCACCGGAGTCTGTATGGGAACTCTGAGTTACTTTGACCCTGCCGGGGTCTTCGCCTCTTATTGTGCGCAATTTCTGTGTGGCCCTGCTGCTGTATGTGAACTGGCTGCCGGCCCAATCTGTCCCCTCCGGGTCCTGGTTCGACGGGCAACCCGAGTCCTTTTATCGGTTTACCCCCTCTGGGAGTACCGCTGAACTCTGTGTCTGTTGCTGCATCCGACCCTAGTGAAGCTGATATCACCTCACGTTTTTCCGGTTGCTGTATTATATATAATGAATACAGCCACGGATCCGGTATCCGTCTTTGCGCCTGTTCTGGGTAGTGATTAATGCTACCCGGTTCTCACAATGTCCTTTTTCTCTATCCCTCTTCTCCTCAGGCCGGTGATTTAGGCCTGGTAACAGTCACAGGGCTGTTAGAGATTCAACTGTATGACCTCTCACTATCAGCTCCTTGGCCCAACTGCCATTTCTTCTCTCAGACCAGAATGGATCAAGGGGAGTCTCTGGAGCTCCCCCTTCTGGCCGGAGGTGGTAGTGCAGTCTTGCTATTTTAGTATTTGTACTTAATGTCAGTAACTATTTTTGTGGCAAATACCCCTAGGGGTGCCACATTCCCCCTTAGTTAAGAACAGTACTCCGGGACTGTGGGACAATAACATTTTGAAATAACAATTAATATGTACAGAGTCTTAAAAATGAAAAGTTACAAAAACCACTCAAGGAAACAAAAATAGAGTTCTGTAAAAAGTCACTTCAAATAGCGTCCATTAATACAGTTCTATCCTTGAAGGTATTAGGAACGGCACTGTACTTAGTGTCCAGGAATTTAGTTCCATTTTTCCAACGGAGTTATCAATATAAAGTCTAAAGAAAGTTCAAAAAGAGCAAAAAGCAAAGTTCAAAAAGCAGTCTTTCCGGAGCTTTGATTTAGTGCCTCCGGGCTGATAAAAAGTTCAAGAATATGCAATAAGTTCATACAGACAAGTCTCTGTAGGCACTGGGCTTAAACGTTGCAGACTGATAGCAATGACTATACTACATTTTCTGTTTAACTATATACGGCATAACATATATACAATTCACATTATGAGCTTTATAGTTGGTAATCTGCATACCTGGCCGGTAATTGACCCTGGGTACTACGCTGTGATCTACGTAATAGCGGTGTCTCTTCATGTGGTGTACTACTGTCTACTGCGGATGTAGTATCTGCCCGCTCTGCTAAAGATAATTCCACGACTATGGAGTTGGCAAGTCCACCGTGAATGGGATTACTCTGACCAGGAATCTGTTCTTCCTGGCCTGGAACCTCCTGTAGTACGGGGTCAGCCTCTTCCTGTCTTGGGACTTCTGGTATTGGGTTCGGTGTTGGGTTTGTACGGTGTTGGCCACCATGGGAACCACTACTGCACCATGGTATGTTAGTAGGGTTTTGGGAAAGTCTCCTATACAGGTGTGATACACTTCCTCTTCTTTTTCCTTTACTGGTTGAACCTGTATGGGTTGAATAACTTCTGGTTCTGGCTGGACAACGTCTGGCTCTTTCAATGCTTCCGGACATAATTTAAGATTGTCTCTTGACACTAGTACAGATGTTAAGCCTCCGTTTTTGCTAATGAGACACATTTTAGGATTATCCACTCTTGTTGGTAAAACTGTGTAGGGTACGGCTTCCCACTGATTGTCCAGTTTATTGGTTCGACGATTTCTCTTGAGCACTTGGTCACCCGGTCTTAATGGGGTCGCTAGAGCATTCTGGTTGAAAGTTCGCTCTTGTCTTTCTCTAGTTTGCTGAAGGCTTCTTTCCACACTCTCTTGCACTTGGCGATACTGCTTTTGCCGTATGATATCCCAATTGGAGTCTTGAACTTCTGCGTCTGGTTTCAGAATTCCCATTTCTAGATCGATTGGTAATTGGCCGGGTCTTGCACGCATAAGGTAAGCTGGGGTGCAGTTGGTGGAGCTCACCGGGACATGATTATACAGATCCACCAAGTCAGGCAATTTCTCTGGCCATTGATTCCTTTCTGTCTCAGGTAAAGTCTTTAGTAGGTCTATTACAATATGGTTCATCTTCTCGCATAAGCCGTTTGTTTGTGGATGATAGGCCGTCGTCCGGATCTTTTTGCAACCATACATATTACAGAATTCTCTGAAGATCTCTGATTCAAAGGCTGTACCTTGGTCGGTGAGAACCTGTTCCGGATATCCATGGGGTCTACAAAAGTACGTTTGGAACGCTTTGGCTGCTGTTTTTGCTGTCAGATCTTTTACGGGTACTACTACCAAGAAACGTGAATAATGGTCCACGATGGTCAAGGCATAGACATAGCCGGACCGGCTTGGTGTCAACTTCACGTGGTCCATGGCTACAAGTTCAAGTGGTTGTTTGGTGATTATGGGCTGCAGTGGTGCTATTTGGTTCTTTTGATCGTTTCTTCTGAGGTTACACGGGCCACAATTTCTGCACCACTGTTCGATTGATTTTCTCATCCCGACCCAATAAAATCTTTCTCTTAGAAGTACTTCTAACTTTTTCCAACCGAAGTGACCAGCACCATTATGGTAAGCTTCGAGGACCATCTTCACATCTTGTTTAGGCACAATAATCTGCCAAACCAATTCATGTGTTTTCGGATTGGTGTATCTTCTACAGAGCTTCCCTTGATACAGGAACATTTTGCCTCTCTCTTTCCAGAGTTGATGCGTCTCTTCTGGGGCATCCTCATAGGGATATGCACTTTGCTCAGTCAACAGTTCCTTCACCAACTTCACAGCCGGATTGCTGTCTTGGGTGTCAGCCCATCTATGGTGTGCTAACGGATTAAAATTCACCTCTTGTTGTTTCTGATAGGTACTTGACTGATGATGTTTTGCCTTGGGACGATGGAAGGCTGGTAGTTCAATTTCTTCAAGCTCCCCCGTTTCCTCTTCTACATCTCTCAAGTGTGGCATCCGGGATAGGGCATCGGCATTTCCATTCTTGCGACCTGCTCGATACTTGATTATGAAGTTGTAATTAGATAACCGGGCTATCCATCGCTGTTCTAACGCACCTAATTTGGCTGTGTCCAGGTGGGTCAACGGATTGTTGTCAGTATAGACAATAAATTCTGCAGCGGCCAGATAGTGTTTGAAACGCTCCGTCACAGCCCAAACTACTGCCAGTAGTTCCAATTTGAAGGAGCTGTAATTTTCTGAATTTCTTTCAGTAGGCCGGAGCTTTCTACTTGCAAAGGCGATGACTTTCTCCCGACCTTCTTGCTTTTGTGACAGCACCGCTCCTAGTCCCACATTACTGGCATCGGTGTAGAGGATGAAAGGTTTATGGTAATCTGGGTATGCCAGAACCTCTTCTCCGGTTAGTGCCTTCTTTAGTTGTTCAAAGGAGTCTTCCCTTTCGTCGTTCCACTGAAAAGGAGGGTTTCGGTTTGAAGGTTTCTTCGTCTGCCCTACCAAGGTGTCTTGCAAGGGTGCTGCCAACTTGGTAAATCCTTTTATAAATCTGCGATAGTAACCCACCAATCCCAGGAATTGTCTCACTTCTTTTGCGCTGGTAGGTCTTGGCCAATCCCTTATGGCGCTTATTTTCTCGGGATCTGGTGCTACTCCCTCCGAACTCATGATGTGTCCCAGGTACTGTACCTTTGGCTTGAGAAGGTGACATTTGGATGGCTTGACTTTCATGCCATACCTGGATAAGGCTTCGAACACTTCTGCCAGGTCTATTAAGTGTTGTTCGTAAGTCTTTGAGTAGACGATCACATCATCTAGGTACAGGAGGACGGTCTCGAAGTTCTTGTGTCCGAGGCAGCATTCCATCAGCCGCTGGAAGGTACCGGATGCGTTGCAGAGTCCGAACGGCATGCGATTAAATTCACATAGACCCATTGGTGTGGTGAATGCCGTCTTTTCCTTATCTCTCTCAGCCACAGGGACTTGCCAATACCCGCTTGTTAAGTCTAAGGTGGAAAAATAATTAGCAGATTTCAAAGCAGTTAAGGACTCTTCTATCCTAGGCAAGGGGTAGGCGTCTTTATGGGTGATGTTATTAATCTTCCGGTAGTCTACGCACATTCTCATGGTTCCGTCCTTTTTTTTGACAATCACTAGAGGGGCCGCCCAGGGGCTACAGCTGTCTCTTATTACCCCGGCCTGTTTCATTTCCCTCAGCATATCTTTTGCACATTGATAGTGAGCGGGCGGTATGGGTCTATATCTTTCTTTTATTGGGGGATGGTCACCTGTGGGGATTGTGTGTTCTACCCCTTCTATCCGTCCGAAGTCCAATGGGTGTTTACTGAAGACTTGTTCATATTCCGTCACTAGCCTATACACCCCTTGTTTTTGATGGGTAGGTGTTGAATTTATGCCCACGTGTAGCTGTTGGCACCAATCCTCCATTTCTCCATCTGAGCCATTGCCTTCCACCTGACAGGTTGGTTCTAAGGGCTCAATGGTTGTGATGGCATTGTTGTCAACAGTATATAGCTTTGCCATTGTAGCATACCTTGGCAAAGTGACCTCTTCCTCTCCACAGTTCAAAAGTCGTACCGGCACTCGTCCCCGGTGTACCTCGACTATCCCTCGTGCTGTGAGTATAGTGGGCCTGCTGTCGGTGTACACTGGTTCTATTAAGGCTTGATAATCTCGTCCCTTAGTACCAATGGCTGCTCTACACCATACCAGCATTTCAGTTTTTGGTGGGATTACAATAGACGTTGGATCACTTACCCTCACACTGCCGATTTCTCCACCTGCAACTTCTACCTGTTGCCTTAACATCAATACTTTTATTTCCCTCCGGAGAACTCTCTGCTGGCAGGATTGGGCAGTTTCAGCAATTTGCTGTAAGACAGAAATGACTTCGGAAAAGCAGTTCTCTAACACATTCATTCCTATCAACACAGTTGGTTCACAGTTCCGCCGGTCAACATCAACAACAATTATACCCTGTTTCTTCAGTTGTACTTTACCAATCTTTATGGTCATCTCCCTGAATCCTAGTTTCGGTACCAACTTACCATTACTGGCCCATATATCTAGTTCAACATCAGAGGGCCCTTTATCAATATCTGCATCAGCCCAGTACCTCTTATAAAGGATATACGGTATAGATGAAATCTGGGAACCTGTGTCCAGCAAAGCGTTGAGGGGAATTCCGTCCAGCACGATAGGGATAATGGGTCGTCCTCCGATGTACCTGTCGTGCCAGGGTGTTGGGCCTTGAAAGTTCATTCCTGCGAAGCGGCCCGCATTCACAGGGGATTCCCGTTTAAATCACAATCTCGTGCAAAGTGGCCTGGCTGCTGGCAACGGCGGCAAATGGGCTGTCCATCCGGTTGGTAGCGGTCGCGGGGTCGTCCTCTCCATGTCGGGTATCTCCGGGGTCTCATCCATGGAACATCCTCTCTACAGTTTGCCAACTCCATCTTGTGTCCTCTCATCTCCTGCATGGTTTTAGCCATTGAAGCAACAACATCAGCTAAAGAGTCAAGCTTTTGTTGAAGAGCCTCATTAGTACTGGGCCCCAGGGGCTTAGCAATGGCCCCAGACATAGCTGATGTCACTGGCACTCCCTGTTGTTGAGGTGCCTCTGCCATGGGTTGCGCAGGATCCTGATCCCGAGGTGCCTCTGCCAGCTGGAGACGTATAGCGCTCTCCTTTAATTGGGCAAATGTCAATTCAGGGTTCTTAAAAACAAGCATGCTCACATGCCCCCGGTGAGAAGGGGTGTAGAGTCCCTCAATAAATTGATCTCTTAGCAGTTTATCCGCTCCGGTGTTAAAAATGGGTTCAGCCAGTGTAAGTGATTTAAGGGCTTCCTGCAGGTTTAAGGCAAAGTCTCTCACGCCCTCATTAGCTTTTTGTTTGCAACTAAAGAATCGTATTTTAGCTTTGCTGCTGGCCGTGGTTTCAAATGTAGCTTTTAATCCAGCAAATATGCGTTCAACAGTGCCTTTTAGATCAGCTGCCCATGCTGTGACTTCTCGCTTAGCATGGCCACTTAACTGCATCATCAGGAGACTAACACGCTGAACTTCACCCACAGGGAACATGTCAAAATGGGCCAGCATCTTTTCTCTGAAATCATCAAGGGTATTAGGCTCACCTTCATACATTGGAAGCCATGGGCCACCCGGGGTATATGGCATCAGCACCGGCATGATGGGCGCCACTCCTTGCACCGCTGCGCTGCCGGACTCTCTATTGACACTCTGTCTTTCAGCTGCATTAGCGTTGCCGAGTGCTGCGGCGTCTCCGTGCTGCGACATACTGTGCCCCCTTAGTTAATCCGGACCCTTCCGGTCCTCCGCTTCCGTCGGGATAGTGTAGATTCTTTCCGCTGTGCAGCAGGATCGATTTTCCCCTTGCTCTGATGTCAGAGCGCTCAGCTTGGTGCCGCCCACAATGACACGCCCCCTGCTGCTCCCACCCACCGCGCTCTGTAATGGCGGATTCTGAAGTTTTTCAGTTAGACTGGGGCTCAGGTGATGGCGTAGCTCAATTAACAGTCTCGTGCCTAACGGTTATGAAGTGATTACCTCAGGGGATGGCGCCATCTTTACTCCATTATAACCAATGGGGAAAAGTCACTTTCAATAGTTTTCAATGGGGAATGGATTTTTCTTTAATAAAGTCAATTTTCAAGATTTTTCATCCCAGTTTTCACAGTTTTGGGCTCCAATCACGGCACACAATACCCGGTATACGGGCTGGCTAGATCCTGTTCGTGACGCCAATTGTGACGCCCAGGAGACCGGGATACCCAGCACCGGACCAATGGAGTCTGTCTCTTGAGGGGGATGTCACGGGTGGCTTGACCCGGTGCTGTGGCCTCAGGCAATGCACAGTGTAAGGGGTATCATGAGGGGACAGGCACTTACTTGATCAGCAGCAGGTTCTCCCAGCGGTGACGATCTCGATCCTGGATAGATGGCTATTGTCCAAATGAAAGACTGAGGCACTGAAACGTTTAACCAGTTTACTTTAACATAAAAGGATTTACAACCAGTCCTGTCACCGGAGTCTGTATGGGAACTCTGAGTTACTTTGACCCTGCCGGGGTCTTCGCCTCTTATTGTGCGCAATTTCTGTGTGGCCCTGCTGCTGTATGTGAACTGGCTGCCGGCCCAATCTGTCCCCTCCGGGTCCTGGTTCGACGGGCAACCCGAGTCCTTTTATCGGTTTACCCCCTCTGGGAGTACCGCTGAACTCTGTGTCTGTTGCTGCATCCGACCCTAGTGAAGCTGATATCACCTCACGTTTTTCCGGTTGCTGTATTATATATAATGAATACAGCCACGGATCCGGTATCCGTCTTTGCGCCTGTTCTGGGTAGTGATTAATGCTACCCGGTTCTCACAATGTCCTTTTTCTCTATCCCTCTTCTCCTCAGGCCGGTGATTTAGGCCTGGTAACAGTCACAGGGCTGTTAGAGATTCAACTGTATGACCTCTCACTATCAGCTCCTTGGCCCAACTGCCATTTCTTCTCTCAGACCAGAATGGATCAAGGGGAGTCTCTGGAGCTCCCCCTTCTGGCCGGAGGTGGTAGTGCAGTCTTGCTATTTTAGTATTTGTACTTACTGTCAGTAACTATTTTTGTGGCAAATACCCCTAGGGGTGCCACATATCCATCCTGGCCCCCCATATATCCATCCTGGCTCCCCCATATATCCATCCTGGCTCCCCCATATATCCATCCTTGCCCCTCCATATATCCATCCTGGCCTCTCCATATATCCATCCTGGCTCCCCATATATCCATCCTGGCTCCCCCCATATATCCATCCTGGCCCCTCCATATATCCATCCTGGCCCCTCCATACATCCATCCTGGCTCACCCCATATATCCATTGGGCCCCTCCATATATCCATCTTGACCCCTCCATAAATCCATCCTGGCTCCCCCATATATCTATCCTGGCTCCCCCATATATCCATCCTGGCCCCTCCGTATTTTCACCCTGGCCCCTCCATATATCCACCCTGGACCCTCCATATATCCATCCTGGACCCTCCATATATCCATCCTACCCCCATATACCCATCCTGGCCCAGCCATTTATCCATCCTGGATCCCTCATATATCCATCCTGGCCCCTCCATATATTCATTCTGGTTCCCCTCATATATCCATTCTGGCCCCCCCATATATCCTTCCTGGCCTCTCCATATATCCATCCTGGCTCCCCCATATATCCATCCTGGCCCCTCCATATATCCATCCTGGCTCCCCCCATATATCCATCGGGCCCCTCCATATATCCATCTTGACCCCTCCACAAATTCATCCTGGCTCCCCCATATACTGTATCTATCCTGGTTCCCCCACGTATCCATCCTGGCCCCCCCATATTTCCACCCTGGCCCCTTCATATATCCATCCTGGCCCCTCCATATATCCATCCTGCCCCCATATACCCATCCTGGCCCAGCCATTTATCCATCCTGGATCCCTCATATATCCATCCTGGCCCCTCCATATATTCATTCTGGTTCCCCTCATATATCCATTCTGGCCCCCCCATATATCCTTCCTGGCCTCTCCATATATCCATCCTGGCTCCCCCATATATCCATCCTGGCCCCTCCATATATCCATCCTGGCTCCCCCCATATATCCATCGGGCCCCTCCATATATCCATCTTGACCCCTCCACAAATTCATCCTGGCTCCCCCATATACTGTATCTATCCTGGTTCCCCCACGTATCCATCCTGGCCCCCCCATATTTCCACCCTGGCCCCTTCATATATCCATCCTGGCCCCTCCATATATCCATCCTGCCCCCATATACCCATCCTGGCCCAGCCATTTATCCATCCTGGATCCCTCATATACCCATCCTGGCCCCTCCATATATTCATTCTGGCTCCCCCCATATATCCATCCTGGACCCCCCATATATCCATCCTGGCCTCTCCATATATCCATCCTGGCCCCCCATATATCCATCCTGGCCCCTCCATATATCCATCCTGGCTCCCCCCATTTATCCATCGGGCCCCTCCATATATCCATCTTGACCCCTCCACAAATCCATCCTGGCTCCCCCATATACTGTATCTATCCTGGCTCACGCATGTATCCATCCTGGCCCCCCCATATTTCCACCCTGGCCTCTCATATATCCACCCTGGCCCCTTCATATATCCATCCTGGCCCCTCCATATATTCATTCTGGCTCCCCTCATATATCCATCCTGGCCCCCCATATATCCTTCCTGGCTTCTCCATATATCCATCCTGGCTCCCCCATATATCCATCCTGGCCCCTCCATATATCCATGCTGGCTCCCCCCATATATCCATCGGCCCCCTCCATATATCCATCTTGACCCCTCCACAAATCCATCCTGGCTCCCCCATATACTGTATCTATCCTGGCTCACGCATGTATCCATCCTGGCCCCCCCATATTTCCACCCTGGCCTCTCATATATCCACCCTGGCCCCTTCATATATCCATCCTGGCCCCTCCATATATTCATCCTGGCTCCCCCATATATCCATCCTTGCCCCCATATATACATCCTGGTTCCTTGTCCTGGTCCCTCCATATATCTATCCTGGCCCCTATATATGTAAATCCTGGCCCCCATATATCCATCCTGGCTCCCCATATATATGCATCATGACCCAAAATATATATGAATCCTGGCCCCCATATATGCATCCTGGTCCCTTGTCCTGTCTCCCATATATCCATCCATCCCTCCATATATGCATGCTGGCCCCCATATATACATCCTGGTCCCTTGTGTAACACCCCAGGGTCCTGGTTATTACAGTGGCATTGCTTTCCTTATTGGTAGAATGATGTCACACTTGGAAGCAAGGGAAGATCTCTTCTATCAGGTAAACACAAACATGCAACATGTTCGCACTCCAGGCCAGAAGGGGGAGCTCTGAACCCGGTTTTCTGGGGAACTCCTTTTTATATATATTCTGGCTAGAGGGGAAGTCAGTGAGCAGTCTGTCGGAGGACAGAGGAGAGAGCAGTCAGACATTGAGTGTCAGAGGGACTGAAGAGGCCATGCAGCCAGAGTTGCTGCTGCTCCTGGAGAAAGAGAATAACGAAGGAAAGAACAGATTGTAGAGAGCGTGCAGGAGAGCAAAGCACAAGAGAGTAACATCTGGGGAGGACAGATACGACTGGGCTACTTCCCTGGCAGAGCACAAATACCGGTAGCCGGGAAACCGAGGTTGTGTCGGACTCTAAGAGGAACAGCAGAAACCGGCAGGACAGCTGAACTGCAAGTTACCCATCCGCACTAATACCCAGGAGACACAGTGGCGCATAGAGCCCGTGTCATGATAGAGACCCTGTAAAAAGGCTCGAGCCACCTGTCACAAGGGTTTGTGTCCCACCTTTATGGAGGACAGAGAGGAACTGTGAGGACTTTGCTAGAAGCCATAGGCAGTAAGGGACTACAATACCACCGCGCTAGGAGGAAGGCTTTCATCTCCACTTAGTAGAGGGGACTCTGAACTTGCTTCCAAGCTGGCCGGACCCTGCCTGTACCTGTGATCTGGTGCCCTGGACTGTGGATACCTGAAGTCTCCAGTAAACCAGGTAAAGACTCTGTAAAACCTGTGTCCTCGTTCTTTACTGCACCATTCACCATCTTCACCTACATACCGGGAGCCCTGGGGACCTACTTCACCTGTGTGAAGTTATACCATCTAGCTGCCATTACATCACCCCAGTGGATCCCTTTAAGCATTGTCGGTCCCCTCTGACCGAGAACCAGAGGTGGCATCACGAACACTATCTTTAATTAAAACCCCCTTTAAAGTCCTTCCCTTTAACATAGGCGCCCAGGGCCATGGACTGGGTCACTGCCACCATAACATCCCCTTTGAGCCGACTGGACCCGGTACCGAGTACCCCACGGCCCTGGTGGGCGACTCATTTGTCCTGCCCCTCCCACCTCATATATCCATTCTGGCCCTTGCACCAGATTCCTCTTACCTTCTTGCGACCCCGGCGGGATCTTCTTCCTCTGAAGATCTGGTGCGCTCATATGAAAATGGCTGCCGACCTAGTAGAGACCGGTGGCTGAATGTATCCGCCTGTCACATGCGACACATGACACGGATGTCATATGCCAGTGATGACGGGCGCACACTCATCAGTGTTGATCAGGACATGTGCCGTGGCAGTTCATTTAATGAACGCTGCGTGCGCGCGTCCCTGCGCATACTCGACCTGCTCTATTAATGGGTCCGTGCCCCTTAAAACCGCAGATTTTTTTTCTTCTCCTTCTTCCCACCGCCATCTCCCTGGTCCACTGCAAGGGCCCACCGGGGATTTTCCCAACACCCATACCTCCCAACCATCCCGATCCAGCGGGATAATCTAGATTTTGAGATTCTGTCCCGCTGTCATGGTCGGGACCTTACTTTTCCCTGCAGGGGGGCGCAGTCGGGCTGCCTAATGCGGCGGTCCACAGTTTTTCCTTCAGGGGCTGCAAGGTTTTTTTTTTAGTCCGAGCGTCGGCCCACCCATCGCACCGCCCACCCACCTCAGTCTTCGCACAGCTGGATCTATTGTGGGGGTGTAGTTCAGTAACACTTTTTTAGAAGCAAAGAACCTCCGCCTGGAACTACAGCTCCCAGAATCCTGTGCGCGTTATCAGCTGCCCCTGCGCACAGGTACAGGGTCACAATTGTGTCCTCCTGTCACACCGAGGGAGGAGGATGATTTCATCTGGAGCAATGTGAGGCATGAAGCAGTGAACGTGAGGACTGGGCAGTGGGGGCACAGCAGGGGTTGGTGCTGGGTGTGACAGCAGAGCAGGCTGGGAGCAGGTTTGGGGAGCAGCACTCACAATGGGGGTTTCTGCTGCCATGTCCTGGGTGATTATATGGTGTATTGTTCTGGACGCCAGGCTTTGCTGGAGTATTGCAGTCATTATAGGGTTTCTATGGCACTGGTGTGGTCTGTGGTGTTGTACAAAGCAGCAAAGTTGGTACTTGTGATCCAGCGGAACAGTCTCAAATTTCAGACTCCACCCCACTGTCCCGGACGGGATCTTACTTTTCCAGGCTGGGTGGGCAGCCGGGGCATGTGCCCCAGGCACAGCCGGCAGGGAAGCGCAGTCAATCTGCCTAATGCGGCGGTCTACAGTGTCTCCCCCGGCGGCTGCATTCTGCCACCCCGGACTGGGAGTCGGCTGTTCTCTGTACTGGTTGTCAAGCTGACAGCCAGCGCAGAGAAGCTGCAGCACGCTGGAAGCAAGGGATCAATTTTACTCAAGTCTTAGAGTTGCGAGTACAATTGAAGCTCTGACCATCAGGTCAGTGCGATGCCAGCAGCATGATCAGATCATGTGATCATGCTGCTGGCGTCACTCACCAGAGACGCTGGATGGGTGGTAAGTGCTCCAGTGGAGCTGAAGACACCAAAGATTAAGTGCATGGGGGGAGATTTGGAGTGGGGATGGGGGATTTGATGTGTGTGGGGAGATTTGAAGGCACAAAATGAGGAGCAAAGGGGGAGATTAGGGCATGTATGAGGTAATAGTAAAGTGGAATGGGGGCATGTATGAGGAAATAGTACAGTGGAATGAGGGCATGTATGAGGAAATAGTACAGTGGAATGGGGGCATGTATGAAAAAACAGTATGGGAAATGGGGGGCATGTATGAGAAATCAGTATGGGGGAATGGGGGGCATGTATGAGAAAACAGTATGGGGGAATGAGGGGCATGTACGAGGAAACAGTACGCGGGAATGGGGGACATGTGCGAGGAAACAGTACGCGGGAATGGGGGGCATGTACAAGGAACCAGTACAGGGAATGAGGTGCATGTATAAGGAATCAGAACAGGGGAATAAGGGGCATGTATGAGGAAACAGTACAGGGGAATGGGGGGCATGCATGAGGAAACAGTATGGGGGAATGGGGGGCATGTAGGAGGAAACAGTATGGGGTAATGGGGGGCATGTAGGAGGAAACAGTATGGGGGAAGGGGGGGCATGTAGGAGGAAACAGTGTGGGGGAATGGGTGAAAAACATTAAGGGGGCACCATAGGAAGGTTTTATAGGGATCCAACCTCAGCCCATAAATATTGTGTACCATAAACTACAAAAAAACAGGCATAGGCTAGAAAACGGGGATCACCATACAGGCATGGATGTAAGATCAAAATGTCTTTATTTAGATACACAACAACACACAAAAAACATTAAAAATATTAAAAATGGTCAAACGTGTGACATAACAGGACATAACACAATCTCAAAATAAAGCTAGCTACCATACACCAGATTCAATATGTGCAAATACATGCAATAAGTCTATAAGTAGCGCACCAGCACCTACAGTTAGGGCCAGAAATATTTGGACAGTGACACAATTTTCGCAAGTTGGGCTCTGCATGCCACCACATTGGATTTGAAATGAAACCTCTACAACAGAATTCAAGTGCAGATTGTAACGTTTAATTTGAAGGGTTGAACAAAAATATCTGATAGAAAATGTAGGAATTGTACACATTTCTTTACAAACACTCCACATTTTAGGAGGTCAAAAGTAATTGGACAAATAAACATAACCCAAACAAAATATTTTTATTTTCAATATTTTGTTGCAAATCCTTTGGAGGCAATCACTGCCTTAAGTCTGGAACCCATCGACATTACCAAACGCTGGGTTTCCTCCTTCTTAATGCTTTGCCAGGCCTTTACAGCCGCAACCTTTCAGGTCTTTCTTGTTTGTGGGTCTTTCCGTCTTAAGTCTGGATTTGAGCAAGTGAAATGCATGCTCAATTGGGTTTAGATCTGGAGATTGACTTGGCCATTGCAGAATGTTCCACTTTTTGGCACTCATGAACTCCTGGGTAGCTTTGGCTGTATGGTTGGGGTCATTGTCCATCTGTACTATGAAGCGCCGTCCAATCAACTTTGCAGCATTTGGCTGAATCTGGGCTGAAAGTATATCCCGGTACACTTCAGAATTCATCCGGCTACTCTTGTCTGCTCTTATGTCATCAATAAACACAAGTAACCCAGTGCCATTGAAAGCCATGCATGCCCATGCCATCACGTTGCCTCCACCATGTTTTACAGAGGATGTGGTGTGCCTTGGATCATGTGCCGTTCCCTTTCTTCTCCAAACTTTTTTCTTCCCATCATTCTGGTACAGGTTGATCTTTGTCTCATCTGTCCATAGAATACTTTTCCAGAACTGAGCTGGCTTCTTGAGGTGTTTTTCTGCAAATTTAACTCTGGCCTGTCTATTTTTGGTATTGATGAATGGTTTGCATCTAGATGTGAACCCTTTGTATTTACTGTCATGGAGTCTTCTCTTTACTGTTGACTTAGAGACAGATACACCTACTTCACTGAGAGTGTTCTGGACTTCAGTTGATGTTGTGAACGGGTTCTTCTTCACCAAATTAAGTATGCGGCGATCATCCACCACTGTTGTCATCCGTGGACGCCCAGGCCTTTTTGAGTTCCCAAGCTCACCAGTCAATTCCTTTTTTCTCAGAATGTACCCAACTGTTGATTTTGCTACTCCAAGCATGTCTGCTATCTCTCTGATGGATTTTTTCTTTTTTTTCAGCCTCAGGATGTTCTGCTTCACATCAATTGAGAGTTCCTTTGACTGCATGTTGTCTGCTCACAGCAACAGCTTCCAAATGCAAAACCACACACCTGGAATCCACCCCTGACCTTTTAACTACTTCATTGATTACAGGTTAACGAGGGAGACGCCTTCAGAGTTAATTGCAGCCCTTAGAGTCCATTGTCCAATTACTTTTGGTCCCTTGAAAAAGAGGACGCTATGCATTACAGTGCTATGATTCCTAAACCCTTTCTCCGATTTGGATGTGGAAACTATCATATTGCAGCTGGGAGTGTGCACTTTCAGCCCATATTATATATATAATTGTATTTCTGAACATGTTTTTGTAAACAGCTAAAATAACAAAACTTGTGTCACCGTCCAAATATTTATGGCCCTAACTGTATGTAGGTGTAGAAGGGCCGTTAAAGTGGCTGCCCATAGATGGTTCCAGCTATGGAGCGATGCGACTAAATATAGCGCACATAGAATCAGGTAGGCAGAGAAAACCCGACGCGTATCGCCACTCACGGTGGCTTGGTCAGGGGTTATCACTCTTTGTGTGCAGTGTCCTTCTTATACTAAGTGCCTAAATCACCAAAATAGATTGCAGCTGTGCTGCTTACCTGGGAAACAATGAAACAACCAAACCGGAAGTAAATGATCCGCCCGTGCACGGGATGTATGGAGCGGTGCCACATAACGTACCGCGCATGCGTCAGCAACCATATCATCAGACATGCAGCAGCCAAGTATCCGCCACTGGGTTGCTAAAGCAACATGTATACTAAATTATTGCGCATGCGTTATTGTCCACAGTGCTGTACATACCAAAAGCGACTCCCACGTGGAGTTAAGGCACCCGTGTTGGGATCATCCCTGTGGCTTAGTATTTAAGGCGGTGCATATATACTAACATCCCATCCGTATACAAGATGTATGGATCGGTGTCACATAACATACTGTGCATGTATCAGTGGCAATGCCGCCGAACATACAGCCGCCAAGTGTCCGCCGCTAGGTTACCAAGGCAACGTGTACACTAAGGCTATATGCACACGATGCGGATTTGCTGCGGATCTGCAGCAGATTTTTCCACGCAGAAACGCTCCAGATCCGCACTGTAATGTACAGTATAATGTTATTCAATGGAAAAAAAAGCTGTGCGGAAAAATCAGTGCGGAATTGCTGCGGATTTCAAACACTTCTTTTGTGCGGATCTGCAGCGTTTCTGCACCCCTCCATGTTAAATTTCCACAGTGGCAAAAACCGCATAAAATCCGCATCAATTCCGCATAAAATCCGCACAAAATCCGCATAAAAACTGCGGCTGTGGATTCTGCCAGGAGATGCGGATTTTGTGCAGAAAATTCTGCACCTCTTTTCCTACGTGTGCACATAGCCTAAAAGTCACTGCACATGCGCTGTTGTCCATAGTGCCGTGAATATACACACTAATCACAAAAGACGAATTAAAGGAGCAACGCCCACATGAGATCATGGCGCCTACAATAAAATCATCCCTGTGGCTTGGTTGCTGTGGCGATGCATAAATAGAGACATGGCACATGCGCTAGTAACCGTCCACAATGTCATGAATATACAGCATGGTCACAAAAAGATAAAATAGAAGCAACGCCCACATACTGTACAGGTACATATGCTGAGTCCATTAGAATAGTGACAGAGGATTCAAGATTCAAGATTCAAAGAAGCTTTATTGGCAGGACCAAATACACATCAGTTTTGCCAAAGCAAGTGTATAAAGGCAATAGGGATAGGGACTGTGGGGATGTTGGGTAGGAGCTGTTGGGAAGGTGGATGGGGAGAGATCCAGGGTGGGGGCTATAGTCCATGGCATAGGGGAGGTGGAAGGGGCAGATCCATTGTGGGGGCTATAGTCCATGGCATAGGGGAGGTGGATGGGGGCAGATCCAGGGTAGGGGCTATAGTCCATGGCATAGGGGAGGTGGATGGGGCAGATCCATTGTGGGGGCTACAGTCCATGGCATAGGGGAGGTGGATGGGGGCAGATCCAGGGTAGGGCTATAGTCCATGGCATAGGGGAGGTGGATGGGGCAAATCCATTGTGGGGGCTATAGTCCATGGCATCATAGTTCTCTTTCTCGCAGTCTATGGCATTCGCTCACATACCGAGCTGCTATCTCCACTGCTCTCTCTTCTTCTCCCAGCAGGATATATGTTTTCTCTTCCTCCTTCATGGTGATGAAGTCTGGGAAGAGATGTGAGAGTCTCCTGAAGTGAGTGTCCCTCACTGCTGAGTATTTGGAGCAGTGTAGCAGGAAGTGGGTTTCGTCCTCTATGGCCTCCTGGTCACAGTGTTGGCACAGTCTTTCCTCCCTGGACTTGTAGGTCTGCCTGTGTCGGCCACATTCTATGGCCAGACTGGGGGGCACTGAGTCTATATCGGCTCAGGATCTTGCGATCTCTGGGGTCCGGGAGTTTCTCCAGATATGGGGCCAGTCTGTAGTCTCTCTGTAGGCTCCGGTACATGGTCAGTTTCTGTGAGCTGATGATATTATTCTTCCAGTCACTGACATACCTCTCCTGGCCTTCGTCTGCCATCTTCCTGATTCCGGCTTTTGTCAGGTTGTTGTGATTGGTGTTCTGGTCCGGTTGGGTTTGGCTGGGTTGTTCCGAGGGTTCTGGTTTTTCTGTTTCACCTACATGTATCAGGGCTTTATGGTGATGGGAGCTTGGATTGCTCCTATGCAGGTGAGCCCGGAATGACAGCGCCCTCTTAGAACTGTTAGGTGTAGAGGGAATCTGCCCAGCTCGGCCCGACAAGCACTGTTGGAGGTGCTCCAATGGACCTGGAGAAGGTGCTTGCAGAATTCCAGGTGGAATATTTCTGTTGGACTGGAATCCCACCTTGACCAGTCTGGGTAGGTGTGAGGACCCCAGACTTCGCTGCCATACAGGAGGATTGGGGCAATGATGGAGTCGAAAATTTTTAGCCAGACCCTCACTAGTGGCTTCAGAAGGTAGAGTTTCCTTCGGATGGCATAGAAGGTTTTGCAGGCCTTGTCTTTCAGGGTCTATATGGCTTGTTTGAAGCTCCCTGACCGGTGAATCTCTAGGCTCAGGTAGGTATATTTGTCCGTTCCTGTGAGGTCGCAGTTGTTGAGGACAAATGATGGGTGCTGGTCTGATCTTCTCTTTCTCCTCTGGAACACCATGGTGTTGGTTTTCTTTAGGTTGACCGGTAGAGCCCAGGTGGAGCTGAATTTCTCTAGGATTTTCAGGTTGTCCTGGAGGCCTTTCTCGGTTGGTGACAGCAGCAGCAGGTCATCTGCATACAGCAGGAATTTCACCTGAGCGTCGTGGAGGGTGAGACCTGGTGCTGAGGAGGATTCCAGGGCGGTAGCCAGCTCGTTGATGTAGATGTTGAAGAGCATTGGACTTAGGCTGCAGCCTTGTCTGACTCCGCGGCTCTGCTGGAAATAAGCCGTTCTTCTGCCGTTCACACTCACGCTGAAGCGGTTCTCGGAGTAGGAGCTTTTGATGACATCGTAGGTCTTTCCTCCTATTCCACTCTCCAGCAGTTTCAGGAATAAGCCCGGGTGCCACACTGAATCAAAGGCCTTTTTAAAGTCCACAAAGCAGGCATATATCTTCCCATTCTTTGTATTGTAGACGTGTCTCTGAATGAGGCTGTGCAGAGTATAGATGTGGTCAGTGGTGCGGTGGTTCGGCATGAACCCTGCTTGGCTCTTGCTGAGGACATTGTGCTCGGTGAGGAAGGTGAGGGTCCTCTTGTTCAGGATACTGTTGAACAGTTTTCCCAGGTTGCTGCTGACACATATGCCTCTGTAGTTGGTTGGGTCATACCTGTCACCACTCTTGTGGATGGGTGTGATGAGGCCTTGGTTCCAGGTACGAGGGAAGTAGCCGGCACTCAGCACAATATTGAAGAGTTTAACCATTGCAGCCTGTATTTCTGGTGGGTTGAACTTCAGCATTTCTGGTAGGATTCCATCCAGGCCACCGACTTTTCTACACTTTTAAACATATATATCTACCTCAAAACCCAAATATTAACATCTATATCAGACGTGTAATACCCCCATCTGCCACACAGCACAAGTATGCGGAGAGTCATAAAGGCCTATACACCCAGCACGAATATAATTTCAGAATTTCTCCGGATGCAGCATAGATCCAGCTGCTACCGGTTTCCATGTTTTACCAGTAACATCACTGGAATATAGAGCCCTGGAACACACACATCTTCACTGGTACGAACCAAGGACCGCAATAAGTCATCAATTTAAGATAAACCCAGCTAGAAATGAAATGAGGTATCAACGAAGAGGTATAGGTTAATGCATCTTCCAAGAAAAGCATATCTATTTCTGGTGGTTGTGTGCACCATAGTCCATTAGTGCACAGGACCCACCGATTGGCGCCACAATGATTATCCATAAGCATATTCTCCCCATACGGGGATGAAAACGGGGAAAGACGGGGGGAGGAGGTGATTATTTCCTTGAGGGATGAAAGGAGAAAAGGGAAAGAAACTGTACAAAATTAAACCCAAATAATTTGTCACCAGATAAACAAATAGTAAGTACCGTATTTTTCGGACCATAAGACGCACCGGACCATAAGACGCACCCCAAATTTGGGGTGAAAATTGCAGAAAAAAAGATTTTTTATAAGATGGGGGTCCGTCTTATTGTCCGAATTTACAGTATCTTACTTGAGGGCTGGCGGTGGCAGAGCAGGGTCACAGGAGGCATGGTGTCAGTAGAGGTGGGGTGATGCGGTACGGCGTGCACCTGAGCAGGGTCCCTTCCTGCTTAGGTGGGCGACGCCGCTGCTTGGTGTCCATAGGGGGGTTGCAGCAGTGGTGTGGCGACGGCAGAGGTGCGGGGATAATGAGCGGTATGGCATGAGCAGGTTCCCTTCCACAGGTGAGGTGACGCAGCGACCCGGTATCCATTCCAATGTGAGCAGCAGAGCCGAGTTAATTACCGGTTTATCGGTGACGGCAGCCATCTTCCTGAGGCCGCGCGTGCGCAGATGGAGTGCCCTGCTTCCCGGGGCTTGAGGAAAATGGCTGCGGGAGGCCGCGCATGCGCAGATGGAGATCGCGGCGGCCATTTTCCTGCAGCCGAGATCTAAATCTGCGAACTCAGCTTCAGGAAAATGGCCACCGCGATCTCCATCTGCGCACGCACGGCCTCCCGCGGCCATTTTCCTGGAGCCCCGGGAAGCAGAGCACTCCATCTGCGCACGCGTGGCCTCAGGAAGATGGCCCCCACCACGATAATGCCATGATTCACCTGGTTCTGCTGCTTACCGGGCTGCTGCATCACCTCACCTGTAGAAGGGACCCCGCTCCCGCTATAGCACCTCCTCATCCCCACACCACTGCCGGTAAGCCTGTATTCCAACTATAAGACACCCCCCCATTTCCCCCCTCCCCCCCTTTATTTGGGGGGAAAAAGTGCGTCTTATAGTCGGGAAAATACGGTATATTTATTAGTGTTCCAGACTAAACCCCCCCCAGGCTTAGTGAGGAATCAAGTGTACATAAAAGGAACATTCAGTCCATATGGATGCCCATAAGACGCGGGTATATCAAAGTGCCTGGAAATCAGAGTCAGAAGCTTGTCATAGGACACCCCCATACTCAAACAGAGTACAGCCATAATGGTCACCGTGGGTTTGTGGAAACCGGACCAAAGAGGGCCTAAACGTTAGGATTAACATCCCAAGCTATGCCTGTTGTTACAAAATTTAGTATTGTTAAGAAATAGTTAGAGACAATTACTGTTGGTACATAATTCGCCATATATGGAATGAAAGATGATATTTCATCCCTGTACGTGGCCATGATATTATAAACTGTTACGCTGCTTATAGTAATACCCATAAAAAAGACGCATCAAAAGAGGATGTTCCACAACAATAATTATCCAAACAAATATCACAATAATCATAGAGACATCAATTACACACAGTCCTCAAACACTGTAGATGAACGGTTGAGCGAGGTTCAGATCTGCTTATAAAACCCTGTAAATAACAAGTCTTCATTTAAACCAGATGGAGTTAGACTCTTAAGATTAAAGATCCACTTGGATTCACGTCTGAGCAATTCCAGACCAATATCACCACCCCTGATATCTGGTTGTACCGATTCGATTCTTAAAATCTTGGTTCCACTGGATTGAGAATGGTGAACCGCCAAAACGTGTGCTGCCATGGGGGAGAGTGTTTTGCCCTTTTTTAGTCCTTTTTCGCAGTCATGATGGTAGAGAAATGCTGTTGTATCCTCCTTTTTAATTCCTGTGTCATCTGCCCAACATAGACCTTTGGACACGGGCAGATTAGGGCATAAACCAAATTTCGAGATTTACAGTTAAAGTTAGGGTACCGTCTCACAGTGGCACTTTGGTCGCTACGACGGCACGATCCGTGACGTTCCAGCGATATCCTTACGATCTTGCTGTGTCTGACACGCTACTGCGATCAGGGACCCCGCTGAGAATCGTACGTCGTAGCAGATCGTTTGAAACTTTCTTTCATCGTCAAGTGTCCCGCTGTGGCGGCATGATCGCATCGTGTAACAAAGGTGTGCACGATATTGTATACGATGTGCGCATAGTAACCAACAGCTTCTACATCGCAAACACGACATGAAATTATCGCTCCAGCATCGTGCATTGCGAAGTGTGACCGCAGTGTACGACGCTGGAGCGATAATGGAGCGATGCTGGAGCATCACGGATCGTGCCGTCGTAGCGACCAAAGTGCCACAGTGAGACGGTACCTTAAGACCTTGTAGTGATCTGAAATGGAAAAGAAGGTAACGTGAGGATATTATTATTGATGGTAAATGGGCAAATTTTGCAGTTGCCACAGGGAAAAGTCACTTGAAGATGTGTACTTCTGTTAAGTCATACTGATGGTCGCTTACAATGGCTGTGACATACAGTAGACTATCCTTCAGGCTTCTAGCGCTTCTTGCTACCAAGCTAGGTCATGTAGAGATTTCAAGTTTGAGTCTAGGCTCACTGAGCAGGATACCCCAGACTTTGGACAAGATGCCCCGAACCTCCCGCTTTTGGTTATTATAATCCATTACTACCCCAAGCATTTTAGAGGGTGCCGTCAAGTGGGGTTGCAAAAGTCTGCTCCTATCAGCATCCCTAGCCGCCACAAGGCCCAAAAAATTACCTTTTTGGGGTAACCGCTACTCCCAAAACGAAGGGTAAGATCCTTTGCTTGTTTCAAAAATTCTTCCTGTGTACTGCAGATCCTGTTAAGGCAATAGAATTGCCCCTTTGGGATGCCACATCTAAGGTGCTGTGTGTTGTGAATTCTGTGGCAGAGCTCCCTCCTGTGGTCACAAGTGGTACTTCGGCTGATTCTCTCTGGGAGCTTCCGTTTGTGGAGGAAAGTGGTACTGCGGCTTCTGAGTTTCCTCCCTCAGGTGATCTGGTGAGGTCGTTAGGTGCTTCTCTACTTAACTCCACCTAATGCTTTGATCCATGCTTCCTGTCAATGTTCCAGTGTTGGACTTGTTTTTCCCTGGATCATTCCTGTGGCCTGCTGCTCTGCATAGCTAAGTTCTTCTTTGCTATCTGTTTGCTATTTTTTCTGTCCAGCTTGTCTAATTGTTTTGCTGGAAGCTCTGGGACGCAAAGGGTGTACCTCCGTGCCGTTAGTTCGGTACGGAGGGTCTTTTTGCCCCCTTTGCGTGGTTTTCTTTAGGGTTTTGTGTAGACCGCAAAGTTATCTTTCCTGTCCTCGCTCTGTTAAGAAAGTCGGGCCTCACTTTGCTGAATCTATTTCATCCCTACGTTTGTCTTTTCATCTTAACGCACAGTCATTATATGTGGGGGGCTGCCTTTTCCTTTGGGGTATTTCTCTGAGGCAAGGTAGGCTTATTTTCTATCTTCAGGCTAGTTAGTTTCTCAGGCTGTGCCGAGTTGCATAGGCAGAGTTAGGCGCAATCCACGGCTGCTTCTAGTGTTGTTTGGAGAGGATTAGGGATTTCGGTCTGCAGAGTTCCCACGTCTCAGAGCTCGTTCTATTATTTTGGGTTATTATCAGATCACTGTATGTGCTCTGACCGCTATGTCCATTGTGATACTGAATTGCCTATCATAACAGTACAGGAAGCCAAAAGTGCTAATGATTCTCAATAGAGGGAAAAAAGAAGTTCAGAGACCATTTTTTTTTCTTTGCACTGTGTTTTGCCTTTTTTTTCCCCTAGACATTTGGGTGGTTCAGGACACAGGTGTAGCAATGGACATTAAAGGTCTGTCTTCATGTGTGGATCAGCTCACGGCAAGAGTTCAAGATATTCAAGATTTTGTGGTTCAGAATTCTTTGTTAGAACCGAGAATTCCTATTCCAGATTTGTTTTTTGGAGATAGAACTAAATTTCTGAGTTTCAAAAATAATTGTAAACTATTTCTGGCTTTGAAACCTCGCTCCTCTGGTGACCCAGTTCAACAGGTTAGGATCGTCATTTCTTTTTTGCGTGGCGACCCTCAGGACTGGGCATTTTCTCTTGCGTCAGGAGATCCTGCATTAAGTAATATCGATGCGTTTTTCCTGGCGCTTGGATTGCTGTACGATGAGCCTAATTCAGTGGATCAGGCAGAAAAAAATTTGCTGGCTCTTTGTCAGGCTCAGGATGAGATAGAGGTATATTGCCAGAAATTTAGAAAGTGGTCCGTGCTCACTCAATGGAATGAATCTGCGCTGGCAGCTATATTCAGAAAGGGTCTCTCTGAAGCCCTTAAGGATGTCATGGTGGGATTTCCTATGCCTGCTGGTTTGAATGAGTCTATGTCTTTGGCCATTCAGATCAGTCGACGCTTGCGTGAGCGTAAATCTGTGCACCATTTGGCGATATTACCTGAGATTAAACCTGAGCCTATGCAGTGCGATAGGGCTATGACCAGAGTTGAACGGCAAGAACACAGACGTCTGAATGGGCTGTGTTTCTACTGTGGTGATTCCACTCATGCTATCTCTGATTGTCCTAAGCGCACTAAGCGGTTCGCTAGGTCTGCCACCATTGGTACAGTATAGTCAAAATTTCTTCTGTCCGTTACCTTGATCTGCTCTTTGTCATCGTATTCTGTCATGGCGTTTGTGGATTCAGGCGCTGCCCTGAATTTGATGGACTTGGAATATGCTAAGCGTTGTGGGTTTTTCTTGGAGCCCTTGCAGTGTCCTATTCCATTGAGAGGAATTGATGCTACGCCTTTGGCCAAGAATAAGCCTCAATACTGGACCCAGCTGACCATGTGCATGGCTCCTGCACATCAGGAGGTTATTCGCTTTCTGGTGTTGCATAATCTGCATGATGTGGTCGTGTTGGGGTTGCCATGGCTACAAGCCCATAATCCAGTATTGGATTGGAAATCCATGTCGGTGTCCAGCTGGGGTTGTCAGGGGGTACATGGTGATGTTCCATTTCTGTCAATTTCGTCATCCACCCCTTCTGAGGTTCCAGAGTTCTTGTCTGATTACCGGGATGTATTTGATGAGCCCAAGTCCGATGCCCTACCTCCGCATAGGGATTGTGATTGTGCTATCAATTTGATTCCTGGTAGTAAATTCCCAAAAGGTCGACTGTTTAATTTATCCGTGCCTTAGCACACCGCTATGCGCAGTTATGTGAAGGAATCCCTGGAGAAGGGGCATATTCGCCCGTCATCGTCGCCATTAGGAGCAGGGTTCTTTTTTGTAGCCAAGAACAATGGTTCGCTGAGACCTTGTATAGATTACCGCCTTCTTAATAAGATCACTGTTAAATTTCAGTACCCCTTGCCATTGTTATCTGATTTGTTTGCTCGGATTAAGGGGGCTAGTTGGTTCACCAAGATAGATCTTCGTGGTGCGTATAATCTGGTGCGAATCAGGCGAGGCGATGAATGGAAAACTGCATTTAATACGCCCGAGGGTCATTTTGAGTATCTAGTGATGCCATTCGGACTTGCCAATGCTCCATCAGTGTTTCAGTCCTTTATGCATGACATCTTCCGAGAGTACCTGGATAAATTCCTGATTGTGTACTTGGATGACATTTTGATCTTCTCGGATGATTGGGAGTCTCATGTGAAGCAGGTCAGAACGGTTTTTCAGGTCCTGCGTGCTAATTCTTTGTTTGTGAAGGGATCAAAGTGTCTCTTTGGTGTGCAGAAGGTTTCATTTTTGGGGTTCATCTTTTCCCCTTCTACTATCGAGATGGATCCTGTTAAGGTCCAAGCCATCCATGATTGGACTCAGCCGACATCTCTGAAAAGTCTGCAAAAGTTCCTGGGCTTTGCTAATTTTTATCGTCGCTTCATCTGCAATTTTTCTAGTATTGCCAAACCATTGACCGATTTGACCAAGAAGGGTGCTGATTTGGTCAATTGGTCTTCTGCTGCTGTGGAAGCTTTTCAAGAGTTGAAGCGTCGTTTTTCTTCTGCCCCTGTGTTGTGTCAACCAGATGTTTCTCTTCCGTTCCAGGTCGAGGTTGATGCTTCTGAGATTGGAGCAGGGGCTGTTTTGTTGCAGAGAGGTTCTGATTGCTCAGTGATGAAACCATGCGCTTTTTTTTCCAGGAAGTTTTCGCCTGCTGAGCGAAATTATGATGTGGGCAACCGAGAGTTGCTGGCCATGAAGTGGGCATTCAAGGAGTGGCGTCATTGGCTTGAAGGAGCTAAGCATCGCGTGGTGGTATTGACTGATCATAAGAACTTGACTTATCTCGAGTCTGCTAAGCGTTTGAATCCTAGACAGGCTCGTTGGTCGCTGTTTTTTGCCCGTTTTGACTTTGTGATTTCGTACCTTCCGGGCTCTAAAAATGTGAAGGCGGATGCTCTGTCTAGGAGTTTTGTGCCCGACTCTCCGGGTTTATCTGAGCCGGCGGGTATCCTCAAGGAAGGAGTAATTGTGTCTGCCATCTCCCCTGATTTGCGGCGGGTGCTGCAAAAATTTCAGGCTAATAAACCTGATCGTTGTCCAGCGGAGAAACTGTTTGTCCCTGATAGGTGGACGAATAAAGTTATCTCTGAGGTTCATTGTTCGGTGTTGGCTGCTCATCCTGGAATCTTTGGTACCAGAGAGTTAGTGGCTAGATCCTTTTGGTGGCCATCTCTGTCGTGGGATGTGCGTACTTTTGTGCAGTCCTGTGGGATTTGTGCTCGGGCTAAGCCCTGCTGTTCTCGTGCCAGTGGGTTGCTTTTGCCCTTGCCGGTCCTGAAGAGGCCTTGGACACATATCTCTATGGATTTTATTTCAGATCTTCCCGTTTCTCAAAAGATGTCAGTCATTTGGGTGGTCTGTGATCGCTTTTCTAAGATGGTCCATCTGGTACCCTTGTCTAAATTGCCTTCCTCCTCTGATTTGGTGCCATTGTTCTTCCAGCATGTGGTTCGTTTGCATGGCATTGCAGAGAATATCGTTTCTGACAGAGGTTCCCAGTTTGTTTCGAGGTTTTGGCGAGCCTTTTGTGGTAGGATGGGCATTGACTTGTCTTTTTCCTCGGCTTTCCATCCTCAGACTAATGGTCAGACCGAACGAACCAATCAGACCTTGGAAACCTATCTGAGATGCTTTGTTTCTGCCGATCAGGATGACTGGGTGTCCTTTTTGCCTTTGGCTGAGTTCGCCCTTAATAATCGGGCCAGCTCGGCTACCTTGGTTTCGCCATTTTTCTGCAATTCTGGGTTCCATCCTCGTTTCTCTTCAGGACAGGTTGAGTCTTCGGACTGTCCTGGTGTGGATACTGTGGTGGACAGGTTGCAGCAGATTTGGACTCATGTAGTGGACAATTTGACCTTGTCCCAGGAGAAGGCTCAACGTTTCGCTAATCGCAGACGCCGTGTGGGTCCCCGACTTCGTGTTGGGGATCTGGTTTGGTTATCTTCTCGTCATATTCCTATGAAGGTTTCCTCTCCTAAGTTTAAACCTCGTTTCATTGGTCCGTATAGGATTTCTGAGGTTCTTAATCCTGTGTCTTTTCGTCTGACCCTCCCAGATTCTTTTTCCATACATAACGTATTCCATAGGTCATTGTTGCGGAGATACGTGGCACCTATGGTTCCATCTGTTGACCCTCCTGCCCCGGTTTTGGTGGAGGGGGAATTGGAGTATATTGTGGAGAAGATTTTGGATTCTCGTGTTTCAAGACGGAAACTCCAGTATCTGGTTAAATGGAAGGGTTATGCTCAGGAAGATAATTCCTGGGTTTTTGCCTCTGATGTCCATGCTCCCGATCTTGTTCGTGCCTTTCATGTGGCTCATCCTGGTCGGCCTGGGGGCTCTGGTGAGGGTTCGGTGACCCCTCCTCAAGGGGGGGGTACTGTTGTGAATTCTGTGGCAGAGCTCCCTCCTGTGGTCACAAGTGGTACTTCGGCTGATTCTCTCTGGGAGCTTCCGTTTGTGGAGGAAAGTGGTACTGCGGCTTCTGAGTTTCCTCCCTCAGGTGATCTGGTGAGGTCGTTAGGTGCTTCTCTACTTAACTCCACCTAATGCTTTGATCCATGCTTCCTGTCAATGTTCCAGTGTTGGACTTGTTTTTCCCTGGATCATTCCTGTGGCCTGCTGCTCTGCATAGCTAAGTTCTTCTTTGCTATCTGTTTGCTATTTTTTCTGTCCAGCTTGTCTAATTGTTTTGCTGGAAGCTCTGGGACGCAAAGGGTGTACCTCCGTGCCGTTAGTTCGGTACGGAGGGTCTTTTTGCCCCCTTTGCGTGGTTTTCTTTAGGGTTTTGTGTAGACCGCAAAGTTATGTTTCCTGTCCTCGCTCTGTTAAGAAAGTCGGGCCTCACTTTGCTGAATCTATTTCATCCCTACGTTTGTCTTTTCATCTTAACTCACAGTCATTATATGTGGGGGGCTGCCTTTTCCTTTGGGGTATTTCTCTGAGGCAAGGTAGGCTTATTTTCTATCTTCAGGCTAGTTAGTTTCTCAGGCTGTGCCGAGTTGCATAGGCAGAGTTAGGCGCAATCCACGGCTGCCTCTAGTGTTGTTTGGAGAGGATTAGGGATTTCGGTCTGCAGAGTTCCCACGTCTCAGAGCTCGTTCTATTATTTTGGGTTATTGTCAGATCTCTGTATGTGCTCTGACCGCTATGTCCATTGTGATACTGAATTGCCTATCATAACAGCTGTGGATGAAAGCTTGAGAAATGCAGCAAACTATTTGTCACTGTGGGCTTACGATAAAGGGTGGTGGTGATCCTTGAGCTGTTAAGAAACAGTTTGAGATCAATAAATTCAACCATTGTTTGGGAGAATTGCGAAGTAAGATGTATGTTCTAAAGATTCTCATTCAACGTTTCCACAAACTTGTGGCAATGCTCCAGGGTGCCTGTCCAAAAAAATAAAATATGATCAATGTATCGAAATTACAGGATGACATAGATGGAAAAAAAACTCATGGCAGTACACCTTGTTGATCTCCCACCACCCCAAAAATAAATTTGCACAACGTGCGCCCATAGCAGTGCCCGTGACTTGCCTGTAATGGACCTGATCAAATACAGAGTAATTTTTGTCCAGTACAAAATGTAAAAGTTCCAGAAGGAAGGAGTCATGTTTTCTATCCCCATAAGAATGGCAGTCCAGAAAGAATGAGACGGCTTGAACCCCCAAATCATGCTGTATACTCGTATACAGAGACTCCACATCCATGGTGACCATCAGGGTATTAGGAGGAAGAACTATGTCCTGAAGTTGTTGAATAAGAAACGTGGAGTCTCTAACAAAAGATCTGAGGGAAGAAACTATTGGTTGGAGAAAGAAGTATGGGGGAATGGGGGGCATGTAGATGGAAACAGTACTGGGGAATGTGGGCATGTAGGAGTAAACAGTATGGGGAAATGGGGGGCACATAGGAGGAAACAGTATGCGGGAATGGGGGGCATGTATGAGGAAACAGTATGGATGAATAGGGGGCATGTATGAGGAACCAGTATGGGGGAATAGGGGTCATGTATGAGGAAATAGTATGGGGGAATAGGGGTCATGTATGAGGAAATAGTATGGGGGAATGGTGGGCATGTATGAGGAAACAGTACTTTTGAAGAGAGAAATAAGTATTTGATTCCTCTGGCAAACAAGACTTAATACTTGGTGAAAAAACCCTTGTTGGCAAGCACAGCAGTCAGACTTTTTTTGCAGTTGATGATGAGGTTTGCGCACATGTCAGTAGGAATTTTGGTCCTCTCCTCTTTGCAGATCATCTCTAAATCATAGATTTTGAGGCTGTCGCTTGGAAACTTGGAACTTCAACTCCATCCATAAGTTTTCTATGGGATTAAGGCCTGGAAACTGGCTAGGCCACTCCATGACCTTAATGTGCTTCTTTTTGAGCCACTCCTTTGTTGCCATGGGTGTACAGTCATGGACAAAAATTTTGAGAATGAGACAAATATTAATTTTTCCAAAGTCTACTGCTTCATTTTTTCTAATGGCAATTTGCATATACTCCTGAATGTCAGAGTGATCAGCTTAACAGCAATTACTGTGCATGCAAAGTCAATATTTGCCCAGAAAATGAACTTTAACCCCCAAAACACATTTCAACATCATTGCAGTCCTGCCTTAAAAGGAGCAGCTAACATCGTTTTAGTGTTTGATCCATTAACACAGGTGTGGGTGTTGATGAGGACAGGGCTGGCGATCAATCAGTCATGATTAAGTAAGAATGACATCACTGGACACTTTAAAAGGAGGCTGGTGCTTGGTATCATTGTTTCTCTTCAGTTAACCATGGTTATCTCTAAAGAAACACGTGCAGCCTTATTGCACTGCACAAAAATGGCCTAACAGGGAAGAGTATCGCAGCTACAAAGATTGCACCTCAGTCAACAATCTATTGCATCATCAAGAACTTCAAGGAGAGAGCTTCCATTGTTGTCAAAAAGGCTCCAGGGTGCCCAAGAAAGACCAACAAGCACCAGGACCGTATCTTAAAACTGTTTCAGCTGCGGGATTGGACTACCAGCAGTGCCGAGCTTGCTCAGGAATGGCAGCAGGCTGGTGTGAGTGCTTCTGCACGCACTGTGAGGCAGAGACTCTTTGAGCAAGGCCTGGTTTCAAGGAGGGCAGCAAAGAAGCCACTTCTCTCCAGAAAAAACATCAGGGACCGACTGATATTCTGCAAAAGGTACAGGGAGTGGACTGCTGAGGACTGGGGCAAAGTCATTTTCTCTGATGAATCCCCTTTTCGATTGTTTGGGACATCTGGAAAACAGCTTATTCGGAGAAGAAGACGTGAGCGCTACCACCAGTCTTGTCTCATGCCAACTGTAAAGCATCCTGAAACCATTCATGTGTGGGGTTGCTTCTCAGCCAAGGGAATCGGCTCACTCACAGTCTTGCCTAAAAATACAGCCATGAATAAAGAATGATACCAGAATGTCCTCCAAGAGCAACTTCTCCCAACCGTCCAAGAGAAGTTTGGCGCCCAACAATGCCTTTTCCAGCATGATGTAGCACCTTGCCATAAAGCAAAGGTGATAACTAAATGGCTCATGGAACAAAACATAGAGATTTTGGGTCCATGGCCTGGAAACTCCCCAGATCTTAATCCCATTGAGAACTTGTGGTCAATCATCAAGAGACGGGTGGACAAACAAAAACCAACCAATTCTGGCAAAATGCAAGCATTGATTATGCAAGAATGGACTGCTATCAGTCAGGATTTGGTCCAGAAGTTGATTGAGAGCATGCCAGGGAGATTTGCAGAGGTCTTGAAGAAGAAGGGTCAACACTGCAAATATTGACTTGCTGCATTAACTCATTCTAACTGTCAATATAACCTATTGGTACTCATAATATGATTGCAATTATGTTTCTGTATGTGATATAAACATCAGACAAACTGTTAGGGCTAGCGGAACGCACCGAGTAGAAATAGATATTTATTATTAATGGTGCGTTCGCAGCCCAGAGTCCACCGTGCAGGAAGAACCTGCCGCTAGTGAATGGTGGCACAATATGGCGGTGTAGACTAGCTCTGTTACCTCACAGAGCAGCCGCGAGAGGAAAGCACTGCACCCTGTTAGCCTCACAGGAGCACAAGCTTACTGCCAAGCTGATAGCAGTCTGTGGTTAAGCAGCACGCAATCTCCTCACCGGAGAAGCCGGTATTCTAGGGGCTTATTTCAGCCGGGTCCCTGAACACACTCATACAATCTCCTCACCGGAGGTGCCGGTATTCTAGGGGCTTATTTCAGCCGGGTCCCTGAACACACTTATGCTAACCACACTGGCGCAAAGCACATATGACTTGATACTAGCGCATGGCCGTGCGGTCATGCGCAGTTTATATAGCTGCAGCACAGGAAGTGGCTATAGAACTTTTGCCCTTCCAAGACCTGCCAAGAGGACCAATGGAATGTGCCGCAGAGCCTGAGCACATGACCCTCGATTTCCAACGGGAGATCTTGCCCTGGGCATGCTCAGTGTGTGCAGATAAGGACTTAGTCCCAGAGAAGTCCGCTCGCTGCTGACCAGTATAGGCTTTAAAGGCAGAAGCTGGAGAAGCAGCAGTAACTCTTCTCACAGAGTCAGACTGAGCGAGACGCTGGGATCGACGTCCCTGCTGAGCAGACTCCACTGCGGCTGGAGGAGAATGGGAGACCGCAGCGGAGATGGATCGAGATTCCCCCTGTGCAGCAGAGGAAACTCGACTCCTAACATTACCCCTCCTCCTAGGGCCCCCCCCTCCTTGGGCCTCGCTACGTTTGAAGGCAACAATGAGCTGCGGAGCCCGAATGTGCTCAACAGGCTCCCAGGACCTGTCCTCGGGACCATAACCCTTCCAGTCCACCAAATAAAATTTTTTACCACGCACCACCTTGCACCCCAAAATAGCGTTCACCTCATAATCGTCCGAAGACGAACCCGATGTCCCAGCAGATGACTCGGAGAACCGGGACATATACACGGGTTTCAAGAGGGACACATGAAAGGTGTCGGTGATACCCAGGTGTGGCGGAAGGGCCAAACGATAGACCACAGGATTAACCTGCTCGAGGACCTTGAATGGTCCCAAGTAGCGAGGAGCAAATTTAGTGGACTCAACTCGCAGCCTGATGTTACGGGCGGAGAGCCACACCAAGTCGCCAGGAGCAAAGGTCGGGGCAGGGCGCCGATGTGCATCGGCGGAGGACCTCATTCTCTCCTTCGAGACCCGAATGGCATCCTGAGTGCGGTCCCAAATGTCCCGTGCCTCCACTGCCCAGTCTGCCACCCTGGAGTCAGCAGAGGACACAGGCATAGGCACAGGAACCCGCGGATGCTGGCCGTAATTAAGGAGGAAAGGAGTCTGACCGGTGGAGTCGGCTACAGCGTTATTAAGGGCGAACTCTGCCCATGGTAATAAAGATGCCCAGTGATCCTGCCTGGCAGAAACAAAATGTCGTAGATATGTGACCAGAGTCTGATTGGCCCTCTCTACCAACCCATTCGTCTCGGGATGATATGCGGAAGAGAGATTTAACTCAATGCTGAGAAGACGACAAAGCTCTCTCCAGAACCTAGACGCAAACTGGGGACCCCGGTCACTGACAATTTTGTCTGGCATGCCGTGTAGGCGGAAGATGTGTCTTATGAACAACGCTGCCAAGGCCCGTGCAGAAGGTAACCGTGGGAGCGGCACCAAGTGCACCATTTTCGAGAAATGATCGGTAATAACCCAAATGACGGTACAGCCGCGAGACTTGGGCAAACCCACTACAAAGTCCATCCCGACCATCTCCCAGGGCCTGTCTGCCACCGGCAAGGGATAGAGTAACCCAGATGGCCGTTGTCGAGGAGACTTATTTCTGGCGCATGAGACACACGCCAGAATGTAATCTCTGACATCTCGCAGCATATGCGGCCACCAGTACGTCCTCGCCAGCAGCTCAGATGTCCTTTTTGTCCCAAAGTGTCCACCCACCCTGGAGGAATGAGCCCAAGAGAGAACCTCCGGTCGCAAATTTATGGGCACAAAAGTCTTGCCCGGAGGCACAGACTCAAGCGACACCGGAGCCACGGTTCTGAAGCTCTCAGAAGGAACAATAAGCCGAGGCTCTCCTTCCTCCTCCTCAGAAGACACAACAGAGCGAGAAAGAGCATCAGCTCGAATGTTCTTCTCCCCAGCGACATAATGGAGGGTGAAGTGGAATCGGGAGAAGAATAAGGACCATCTGGCCTGGCGAGAATTTAGCCGCTGGGCTGTTTGCAAATATAGCAAATTTTTGTGGTCTGTAAATACTTGAAAGGGAAAACGAGCCCCCTCCAAGAGATGTCTCCACTCAGAGAAAGCCAATTTCATCGCTAGCAACTCCCTGTCCCCGATGGAATAATTCCTCTCCGCTGGTGTGAAGGTCTTGGAGAAGAAGAAGCACGGATGCTTCCGACCTTGAGCATCCTTTTGGAAGAGGACTGCTCCAGCACCAACGGAAGAGGCATCCACCTCCATTATAAACGGCTTATCAACATCGGGACGATGTAGGATGGGAGCGCTAGCAAAATGAGACTTAGTAGAAGAAAAGGCCCTGGAGACCTCTTCAGACCACACTTTGGGATTTGCTCCCTTCTTGGTGAGGGCTACCAAGGGAGCTACCAAAGTTGAGAAATGGGGAATGAACTGGCTGTAATAATTAATGAACCCCATAAAGCGCTGCACCGCTTTAAGTGAATGAGGTTCTTGCCAGTCCATCACAGCCTGTAGTTTGGCAGGATCCATAGCCAATCCCTGGGCAGAGATGATATAGCCCAGGAAAGGTAAAGACTCCTGCTCAAACACACACTTCTCCAACTTTGCGTAAAGAGAGTTTGCCCGTAAGAGGTCGAAGACTCTGCCAACATCTCTCCGGTGGGAGTCAATATCTGGAGAGAAGATGAGAATATCATCCAGATAGACTACGACCGAGGTGGAAAGCATATCCCGGAAGATGTCGTTGACAAAGTCTTGGAAAACGGCTGGGGCGTTACAGAGCCCGAAGGGCATCACCAGATACTCATAGTGCCCATCTCTGGTGTTAAACGCCGTCTTCCATTCGTCCCCCTCACGAATGCGAATCAGGTTATAAGCTCCCCGCAGGTCTAATTTGGTAAATACCTTAGCTCCCCGTAGCCTATCAAAAAGCTCAGAAATCAGGGGCAGCGGGTACTTATTCTTAACGGTGATGGCGTTAAGACCCCTGTAGTCTATGCAAGGACGCAATTCTCCATTCTTCTTCTGTACGAAGAAGAACCCTGCCCCTGCTGGTGACACTGACTTCCTAATAAATCCTCTTGCCAAATTCTCCTGGATGTATTGGGACATAGCCTCCGTCTCCGGGAGAGAGAGGGGATAGACACGTCCCCGAGGAGGTTCTGCTCCAGGCAAGAGATCTATAGGACAGTCATAGGGACGGTGAGGCGGAAGGGTCTCCGCGGCCTTTTTGGAGAAGACGTCTGCATAAGACCAATAGTATTTGGGGAGAGAAGAGAGATCTGCGGGTATCTCAGTGGTGGAAACCTGAACGCACTCTTTCACACATCTGCCCTTACAGGATTCACTCCAACCCAATATCCTCCCAGAGGTCCACTCAATATGTGGGGAGTGGAAACGGAGCCAGGGTATTCCCAGCAGAATCTCATCCATTCCCTCGGGAAGGACAAGAAGGGAAATAATCTCCTTGGTGGGATGGGGACATGGCTAACGTGAAAGGGACAGTCTGATGTGTGATCTGTAATGGAAGTGTCGACCCATTCACCACTCTAACGGTTACTGGTTTGGCAAGCATAACCAGAGGTATTGCGTGGCGCAGAGCAAAAGCAGAAGACATAAAATTTCCCTCTGCTCCTGAATCCACACAAAGCTCTACTGTAAGAGTGGATGTGCCTAACAGGATTGCCCCTTTAAAGGACAATTTTGAGGAAAATGCCGCAGTGTCCAGTGAACCTCCTCCAATGGACACTAGACGCGATCGTTTTCCCGACCGCCGTGGACATTTATTAGCGTAATGTCCCGGTTGCTGGCAATTTTTACATACCACAGGTACTCGAACGGTCTGAGACCTAGGTCCCGCTCGAGAAACCTCCATGGCCTCATGAGAGTCGGACGCCATAACAGGAGATTCTAGAGGTTTGGCAAAGGTGGGAGCCAGCCGAAACCTCTGCCTACACTGGGTCCGCTCCAACCTCCGCTCGTTAAAACGGAGATCGATGCGGGTAGCTATAGTAATAAGCTCCTCCAGTGTGGCGGGAATCTCCCTGGTGGCCAAGGCGTCCTTCACATGATCTGCCAGTCCTTTCCAGAACACCGGAATAAGGACTTTATCCGGCCATTCCAGCTCAGAAGCTAGAGTCCGGAATAGGATGGCAAACTGGCTGACCATGGACGAAGCCTGAGTAATTGCCAACAATTGGAGCGCGGTATCGTGGGTGACACGGGGTCCCAGAAAGACCTGCCTCAGAGCGTCCAGGAAGATAGGAGCACTCTGTACCACATGATCACCACATTCCCAAAGCGGCGTTGCCCACTCCAACGCCCTGCCCGACAAGAGAGATATAATGAATCCCACTTTCGCCCGTTCCGTAGGAAAACGTGCAGCCAGCAGCTCAAGATGTATGGAGCACTGGCTCACGAATCCCCGACATAGCTTACTGTCACCAGCAAACTTGTCTGGAAGCGGGAGACGGGATAAGGTCGGAGCAGGGGTGGCAGCGGACAAACTGGCTGCAGCTGCACTTGCAGCCTGAACAGCGACAGCAGTAACGTCCACAGCTGAGGTTGTGCGCTCGAGAGCCGCCAACCTACCCTCCAGCTGCTGGATGTACTGCTGTAGACGCTGACCGTCCGCCATTTACTAGCCAGACCCTGGCGCTAGTATTATGTTAGGGCTAGCGGAACGCACCGAGTAGAAATAGATATTTATTATTAATGGTGAGTTCGCAGCCCGGGGTCCACCGTGCAGGAAGAACCTGCTGCTAGTGAATGGTGGCACAATATGGCGGTGTAGACTAGCTCTGTTACCTCACAGAGCAGCCGCGAGAGGAAAGCACTGCGCCCTGTTAGCCTCACAGGAGCACAAGCTTACTGCCAAGCTGATAGCAGTCTGTGGTTAAGCAACACGCAATCTCCTCACCCGAGAAGCCGGTATTCAAGGGGCTTATTTCAGCCAGGTCCCTGAACACACTCATACAATCTCCTCACCGGAGGTGCCGGTATTCTAGGGGCTTATTTCAGCCAGGTCCCTGAACACACTTATGCTAACCACACTGGCGCAAAGCACATATGACTTGATACTAGCGCATGGCCGTGCGGTCATGCGCAGTTTATATAGCTGCAGCACAGGAAGTGGCTATAGAACTTTTGCCCTTCCAAGACCTGCCAAGAGGACCAATGGAATGTGCCGCAGAGCCTGAGCACATGACCCTCGATCTCCAACGGGAGATCTTGCCCTGGGCATGCTCAGTGTGTGCAGATAAGGACTTAGTCCCAGAGAAGTCCGCTCGCTGCTGACCAGTATAGGCTTTAAAGGCAGAAGCTGGAGAAGCAGCAGTAACTCTTCTCACAGAGTCAGACTGAGCGAGACGCTGGGATCGACGTCCCTGCTGAGCAGACTCCACTGCGGCTGGAGGAGAATGGGAGACCGCAGCGGAGATGGATCGAGATTCCCCCTGTGCAGCAGAGGAAACTCGACTCCTAACACAAACACTAATAAAAACCAGAGGGCAGCAGATCATGTGAAAATATAATTTTGGTGTCATTCTCAAAAATTTTGGCCATGACTGTATGTTTTGGGTCACTGTCATGCTGGAAGACCCAATGTGATCAGCAGTGCTAAATGTGTGTGGTTGGGTCATGGATATAGGTGTGACTAGTTGTTAAATGGGTGTGGTCAGGGGTGTGGCCTAAAATTTACCACGGTACGTTAAGCATGCTGCAGACTTTGTCCCTCTTTCCCTTCTTAAAAAGTTGGGTCCAACCCTGTAGCTAACTGTTGCAGTGACATCTTTTGGAAGTATTAGTGTTGTGTCATCATCAGTTGATTTATTGTATAGCGTGTTATAATGCTAATCTCCATGAGAATAATGAAGTCTGGCATAGTGATCTGCTCACGGCATCTCTTGTTACTAGGCAAAAACCATAAGAAATATGAAAAAAATGTGTAAACTTAGATCACAGTACTGTAAAGTCCATAGTGACATTGTGTCACATTACCGTCACCCAAATTGGTAAAATTAAATGAGCTATCCTTGATGTTGCCTTGAACATCAGTCAAACCTTATACAGTCATATTTGTAATGGAAAGAAAGAAGGATTAAGTATTTGCTGTAGGCTAGTAAAGCTTGCACAGATGAACAAATAGTAGGAGCTTCCAAAAGTTAAACAAAGGTACAATGCAATGCAACCTGAAAAACAAGTCAGCTCACCTGTCCAGGATACTCCTCATCTGATCCTGCATGGAAGGAAGGAAGCCGAGCAACTGGTTGGAAATACACACGTGTAGAAAATCCAGCGGGATGTAGTTACTCGTATAAAAAAAGTAATTTATTTATCCATAATTAAAAAATGTTCCATGGATGTATCATAAGGAATATATTGTGAACATCAACACATAGCAGCATATGGCACTGCAGCAATTATAGCCTACTCGTTTCAACAAACGTCTTATTCATGACTATGTGGATACGTTCTGAAAAGTTCTTATAGATCTCCAAGTGAGCACTCTCAGCTTGTGCCAATCAAGCTAATTGCTATGGGTGAGATCTCAGTAATAGCTGCAAGAAAAGTCCCATTAACAAATACAACCCCTGGCAAAAATTATGGAATCACCAGCCTTCAAGGTCGGTGATTCTATAATTTTTGCCAGGGCTTGTATATAGAATATTTAACATATGCAGACAGAACAATAACAGACATAAATCCATATACAATGTACTGTACATAATATTAAAATCAATTAGGATAAATGAAAAATATCATGGGATTATACAGCACTCAGTATTGTAGAATCAAATCCTGTCTAGTTCAGACCATGAGGAATTGTTACCTTCTATGGTCCCCACCTCTACATGGTTTGTAAACTTTCTCTATCCCACAAAAGACGAAGCCTCTTGTGCCCCCCTTTGGGAATTTGCAAAGTGTTTTGAGACTGCAGATGAGGCTATCGCTGCTGGATTGCCCGCCTCAGATAAATGACGCCTGATTCTAGTTTTTAAAGTACATGTGGTGCATCCCACGTTCTGCATAGGGTGCATTCGATTAAGTAAACCACATATGTATCATTGCAATTTATAAAGTCTTTACTATAATAATCTCAAGGATTAGAATATGATTGAAATGTATCAGTTTTTTTTTGTTTGTATTGGCACACTAAACTGCGTTGTACTCCACATTTATAGAATCCCTTAAAATCCAGCCAAGTTTCTTTCCTTTAGTTGTATCTGCAGACTGTTTGTGGTTGAAAAGACTGGAGGATAAAATTGTTGCCAAGGTGGGAGCTTTTTTCGCTACATAACATTTTGTATGGTCAGCAATAGCTTGTGTAAATTTAGCATCCTGATTCAGCATGGGGATATATTTTTTAATGATTTTCGTTATTTCACCAAACTGCGGACTATACTCTGTTGAAAAGTTATATTTCCATTCCTATTTTCAAGATTCTTCATTCTAGCTAATAAAGTACTCCTTTCTATACCATCAATTCTGGCTTTTGCCCTATTAAGAGTCCAGTCTGGATTTACCTTCAATTTACCTGTCGCAGACCTTTTTGCTTTCCTCATATTAAACTTGCTGTTCTGAACAATTGCGTTTAGTTCTTACTAAAAAATACAATGCAGACACACAGCGCAATGCCAACCAGTGGTCGATACACACAATGGAAAAAGTAGGGACAACTGCACATCTCAATTCCATCTATGCTAAACATCAGAAATGTGTCAGATATGTTCTGTGGCATATATGCAATAATACGACACACTGTTTTGTTTTTTTAAATCAAGATGGAATAAAATTTGGATTTTGTTCTACAAGGTATTGGGATGTGCAGCTTTCTCTACTTTTTCCACTAATCCAACTTTAAGCGGCACTCCCACATGATGAGACTGGTTTCTTTCAATATCAGCACCAGGACTGTAACTGTGATAAGACCTGATATTTTCATGTTTTTTTTTGCATATATTCAATGTTGGTAGAAGAGCATTCTGTTATAAAGTGGCATTATTCTCAAATACTTTTAAAATACAATGCTGCACATGATCTGTAAATAAGACAATTCAGAAAAAGCATACCTTCTAACTTTAAGAAACGAAAAGAAAGAGGGACACATATTTTGGTGTGATATGTGCATCGCACGTTTTTCTTTTACTCTACAAAGGTTATGCGATACTGAGCCCAAAGGTAGTTCCGAGTTCAACAGAAGATGGGTGCATACCCCCGATGCCCATTGATCAGTTGTTTGTGCCAACAACGTCTGGAACAGTTCAGCTTCGTCAACTGTATGGTGGCCAAGCCTGGATTCCGCACCTCCTCCCCTATTCTAATGAAAAGAAGTTGATCTGCACTATCTCACTACAACCACTATACAATTGATAGAGATTTTCTGTTGATCACATCCAGTCGCTGCCAACACCGAGAACAGCTGACTAGTAGATGTTCAGGGTGTCGCATCCCCACCAATCTGATAAAGATGACCTACTCTAAGAAAAGGTGATCAATATAAAGAACTGGAAACCCAATTCCAAAAGGGGAGTGATGTATACACAGGCAATTTTTACAAGTGTATGTATTATGAGACAGTGGTGGTCATATGCGAGGACCATTATATATCCCCTAGGATGCGCATAGAGGCATACTGAACCCGCTGGAGTGTATTGTAATCATAGCTACAACTGTGGTTACCATGCAAAATAAAAGTAAGTGGGGACTTGGTCAAACTATGTGACCAGGTCAGATTTAAGAAAACCTGTTATGGGTTTTTATTTTTTGAGAGGTCCATGGGATCAGTAGTGGGATGAATCTCTCCCTCCAGTACGTATTTTACAAGTAGCCCATGGCCATGGTTTTCATTTAAACGTGTATTGGTTTTGGGGGGGGGGTGAGTTGTATGAATTTCTAGCAGCAGATTAGGAATCTTTGTGCAGTACAGGTCTGTGTGAAGGCTGAACAGAGGCCAGAGAAGGTAGCACAATTGACGCACCCACGAGTAATGAGGCGGTGCAGTCGCCCACAGCAACCAGTTTAGTTCGGACTGTACAGGATGATCCGGCTGTGATCCGGAGGATAACGTGTGCCTTTTACTTTGTGAGTTGTGAAAATAAAGATTTTTAAGTTGAACTATCCTGGGTCACTGACTCTCTACCGCACTGTGTGAACCCCGCTGCACTATAATATATTTATAAATGTGATTTAGATTGATTTTGAAGTATAAGATATCAGATACCATGTATACAAATGTATGCTGATGCATCTGTTTTTTAATCTTTATTATTGATATTGTGGTCCTGGTAGCAGCCATTAACCTTAAAAGTTGCCATACTGATGATATAGTTTTTAAATATTTTTTTCAGACAAATTAAAAACCATATGAAATCATAAAACAATCTAAGTGATATTTGTCTATAGCCCAAAACACTAAAAAGAAGAAATCAGGAGCATTCACGGTGAACTGTAAAATTACAATACTTACAATGATCTTTATCTGTAGAAAATCACTGACCCAATCAATTTATTTAAGGTTATTAAAAAAAGTCCTTAGTTTTACAGATTGTCCAGTAATTTACAATTATCCTCCCTGGTTGCGAGGTCTGGGTGAATCCATACTGCAAGGTTATTATCATCTCTCTGACACTCTGAATTTCTAGAATATATTTCCTGGCTGGTTTTGCTTACTGGGAGGAGCTGATGACTATAAATGATAGCAGAGTGCAGGTGAAGAGATAGAAGAAAGTTCCACCCGTGGCTGTTTCATCTCTCGCTGTCTCACCATGATCAGAGCACTCATCCTTTGTGTCCTGACTGCGCTTATCACAGGTACAGTATAGTGAATTATATACCTGGACATGTTAGATGACGTATGACACCTTGTATCACAGATCTGACTGTTTTGTCTTCTGCAGTGTCCCAGGCTCAGCATTCAGTGACTCTGGAACCATCTGTGATTACGGCATCTCCTGGGCTAAATGTCAGATTGTCCTGTACCCTAGGAGGGGGTCTCACTGTCAACACCAATGGGGTGGTGTTTATACAACAAAAAATTGGGAACAAACCCACATTCATGTTTTATTATTTCAATCCATCAAACAACAGAAGAGGAGACGGGGTCCCAGAACGATTTGTGGGATCCGCCTCTGGTAACGTTGGATATCTAGATATTAATGGGGTGCATCCAGAGGATGATGCTGTATACTACTGTGCTACATGGACAGGCAGCCAGTATCACAGTGATGGTAAAGAATGAGGAAGGAACATAAATACCGACAGAGCTGGACACAGAGAGAACGGCCCCCGCTACAAGTCATCATTACTAGGATGAAGGGAATGTATCTCATATCAACTTATACTTATTAACACTAAAACTGAAGCTGGGCAATAGGCAGATTGGATCTGTACTTAAAGGGAATCTGTCACCCCATTTTAGGCCTATAAGCTAAGGCCACCACCATCAGGGGCATATCTACAGCATTCTGTAATGCATTCTGTAATGCTGTAGATAAGCCCCCGATGTATCTTGAAAGATAAGAAAAACAGGTTATATTATACTCACCTAGGGGCGGTCCTGCTGCGGTCCGGTCCGATGGGCGTCGCGGTCCAAGTCCAGCGCCTCCCATCTTCATACGATGATGTCCTCTTCTTGTCTTCCTGCCACGGCTCTGGCGCAGGTGTACTTTGTCTGCCCCATTGAGGGCAGCGTAAAGTACTGCAGTGCGCAGGCACCGGGCCTCTCTGACCTTTCCCGGCGCCTGCGCACTGCAGTACTTTGCTCTGCCCTCAACAGAGCAGATAAAGTACGCCTGCGCCGGAGCCGCGACAGGGAGCAAAGAAGAGGACGTGATCGTATGAACATGGGAGGCGCTGGACCCGGACCGCGACGACCATCGGACCGCACCGGGTGAGTATAATATAACTTGTTTTTCTTATCTTTCAGGTTACATCGGGGGCTTATCTACAGCATTATAGAATCCTGTAGATAAGCCCCTGATGGTGGTGGCTTTAGCTTATAGGCCAAAAATGGGATGACAGATTCCCTTTAAACAACAACCATTAACTCAAAGGGATATTCCCATATCCAAAATCCTATGCCAATATGTAGTAGGTGTATTAAATAATATTAGCAAATATCTCCAATTAACAATCTAGTATAGTTCTTCTGATAAACTATGTCACTTACCCCATGTAGGGCATTACAGAAGCTTATGTATTCATGGTTACGACCACTAACAACCAAATAACTACCACTATATGAGTGGTCTCAAAAATAGATACCTAAGCTACTGCATTGACCTGCACGAGGGGTAAGCGACATAGCTTATCAGACAAACTAAACTATATTTTTAATTGGAGGTATTTGTTAATAATGTTAATATTACACCTACTAATTATTAGGATAGGCTCTTGAAGATGGGAATATCCCTTTGAGTAAACTTATACACTTATATGGCAATCTCAGAATTTTTGAAGCTACTTGAAACTCCTCAACATGGAAGGCCAAGGTCTGTGGAGGTCCTCAGTGAACAGGTGAGGCTTCCATGACATTTGTTTTTATTTTTTAGGAAGGAGGAAAATGGAGAATAAGGGCTCATGCCCATTTGCGAGAAAAAAAACGGTCCGATATCCGGACTGAAGAAACGAACAAGTGCCATGCAAATGTCTTGTGAGTGTAATGCGATTTTTCAACGGAACATCCATATGGCATCCATATGCAATACCATTTTAACATGAGTTTTAAATACAGCATTTCTCTCTATCTAAAATCTCATGTTAAAATCACATTGTAAAATTCAACTGTACATATCGTTTTGGAACCAAATAATCTTGAAAACATAGATAGATAGATAGATGGATAGATAGATAGATAGATAGATAGATAGATAGATAGATAGATAGATAGATAGATAGATTAAAAGCCGTCAGATGCCGCGTACAGAATAGAATAGAATAGGTTAGCATCAGGGCCGTATTTAGAGTTTCTGCTGCCCTAGGCACTTTTAGTGCTGCCTCCCCCTTTGGTGAGTATGACACTATCGGCAGTGACTTTGGCAAAAATCGCTGATGTGAAAGTCGCCTTTTGCAGCAGATCCGACAGTTTTTCCGCATCTGCCGCGTAATGGATCACTTAGGGCAACACTGCGTTCGGCCTCATTCATTCCCTATGGGACTTACAGACATGTGCGGCTCTTGCGGTTTTGCCGCCATCCGGCAAATGCGGTACTTGCAGCAATGAGAAAAAACACTACTAGCAGTGTTTTATGTATCATCGTAAGTGCAAAACCGCAATTGCCGCACATGTTCGCAAGTAGCCATCATTACCTGTCCCTGCACCTTGCTAGCTCATCCCTATCCAACCCTCCCTGACCTAAAACTACACTATAAAGCTTCAGAAAAGCAATTTATTAACTGCCATATTCCTATGATAATGAGGGCTCTAGGCTACGGCGTAGACTGGGACGGGCAGTCTCCGGGTCTCCATCCTCTCTGTGCACACCCTCAGTCCCTGCCTCACTGCCTGTGCACAGACCACCCTCCACCGCACCCGGTAATCACCGCTCGCAGTAGCATACCAGCAGAGGTGTATCTAGGGTTTCTGGCACCCGGGGAAAGAATTCATTTTGGTGCCCCCCCTCCGCCAAGGACATATGTGATTTGCACACTCAGTCATGTGCCCACGAGCTCCTCTCCCTAATGCTCTCAATGTTCAGTGAAAAACTAAGAGAAGCAGAAGAGAAGCTCGATGTCGCAGGACCATAAGAGTATGTGTCCACGTTCAGGATTGCATCAGGATTTGGTCATGATTTTTCATCAGTATTTGTAGCCAAAACCAGGAGTGGAACAATTAGAGGAAAACTATAATAGAACCATATGCTCCACTTCTGTATTTATCACCCACTCCTGGTTTTGGCTACAAATACTGATGTAAAATACTGACCAAATCCTGATGCAATCCTGAACGTGGACACACACCCTAAGTCTGAAAAATCGCATATGAGTGACGTGTCCATGTGACGACTACTGGAACTTGCAGAGCTGAATCCTGACATCGCAGCTTCTGAATTCTCACAACGCATGCACTGCACTTTTAGGATTCTCCCTTGCCGGTGGACAGTCATGTCAGCACAAGTATGTGATTTGTAGACTTCTGACCACATTCTGACTAGATGTGCCCGGCCTCGCTCAGTTCATTTTCATTGACGGAGGTCACGCATGTCTAGTCAGCACGTGATCGCATTAATGTAAATCCCCAGCATGAGAGAATCCTGACAGCGTGCAGTGTGCACTGTGAGAATTCAGAAGTCTGCAGTCACAAAGAATGACTGCAGACTCATCACAAGCCTGGACATCCCCTTTAAAAGGGACTCTGTCACCTGAATTTGGAGGGAACAATTTTCAGCCATAGGGGTGGGGTTTTCGGGTGTTTGATTCACCCTTTCCTTAACCGCTGGCTGCATGCTGGCTGCAATATTGGATTGAAGCTCATTCTCTGTCCTCCATAGTACACGCCTGCGCAAGGCAAGATTGCAGATTGTGCAGGTACAGTATGTACTACGGAGGACAGAGAATGAGCTTCAATCCAATATTGCAGCCAGCATGCAGCCAGCGGGTAAGGAAAGGGTGAATCAAACACCCGAAAACCCCACCCCTATGGCTGAAAATTGTTCCCTCCAAATTCAGGTGACAGTGTCCCTTTAAATCTCCTAACATATATAAAAACATGAGAGTTAGCATCACAAATAACATTTACATCCAGGTACCTGATAGATGACGTCGCCTCTGGAGCCGTTCTCCTTTTCTTCATCTTGTCCAGATCCCATGATGAGTTTTCTCATCCACAGCCGTCTCTGCAGACTTCCATCTTCGCCGCTCTTTTGCAGAAAGTCTCCACATGACGCCCTTAAAGATACAAGTGTCATTATAATGCTCCCAAATAAAAAATTGCCCCTCACTATATTGTCTGCACAAAGTATGACCCCCACACTGTCCCTCTTATGGTACATGCTCTTCACACTGTCCTCTCCTTTCTATACCAGTCCCCTCTTCACACTGTCCTCTCACACTGTGTCCCCCTTATAGGGCCCAGTATTTATACTCCATATTTATACTCCATCCTCCCACACTGCGTTCATGCCTCCCCCATCCTCCCACCCTGCGTTCATGGCTCCCCCATCCTTCTCCCCTGCAAGCATGGCTCCCCCATCCTCCCACTCTGCGTTCATGGCTCCCCATCCTTCTCCCCTGCGTTCATGGCTCCCCCATCCTTCTCCCCTGCGTTCATGGCTCCCCCATCCTCCCACTCTGCGTTCATGGCTCCCCCATCCTCCCACTCTGCGTTCATGGCTCCCCCATCCTCCCACTCTGCGTTCATGGCTCCCCATCCTTCTCCCCTGCGTTCATGGCTCCCCATCCTTCTCCCCTGTATGCACGGCTCCCCATCCTTCTCCCCTGTGTGCACGGCTCCCCATCCTTCTCCCCTGTGTGCACGGCTCCCCATCCTTCTCCCCTGTGTACATGGCTCCCCATCCTTCTCCCCTGTGTGCACGGCTCCCCATCCTTCTCCCCTGTGTGCACGGCTCCCCATCCTTCTCCCCTGTGTGCACGGCTCCCCATCCTTCTCCCCTGTATGCACGGCTCCCCATCCTTCTCCCCTGTGTACATGGCTCCCCATCCTTCTCCCCTGTGTGCACGGCTCCCCATCCTTCTCCCCTGTGTGCACGGCTCCCCATCCTTCTCCCCTGTGTGCACGGCTCCCCATCCTTCTCCCCTGTGTGCACGGCTCCCCATCCTTCTCCCCTGTGTACATGGCTCCCCTTCCTTCTCCCCTGTGTGCACGGCTCCCCATCCTTCTCCCCTGTATGCACGACTCCCCATCCTTCTCCCCTGTATGCACGGCTCCCCATCCTTCTCCCCTGTATGCACGGCTCCCCATCCTTCTCCCCTGTGTGCACGGCTCCCCATCCTTCTCCCCTGTATGCACGACTCCCCATCCTTCTCCCCTGTATGCACGGCTCCCCATCCTTCTCCCCTGTATGCATGGCTCCCCATCCTCCTCCCCTGTGTGCACGGCACCCCACTTTTTTCCCTGTCATACTTACCTCTCACCGGCGCGCAGCACAGAACTTCCTGGCATCTCAGCGTCTTCCTTCCTGTCTTCAGCGGTCACATGGTAGCGTTAATTAAGGGTGATGAATATGCGCATATTCATCACCCTTAATGATCGGTACCATGTGACCGCTGAAGACAGGACGGCGCTGAGACGCAGTTGCAGCCACCGCTGGAGGAAGGTGAGTATTACGTCTTCAGGGAGGGAGGGAAGGGGGCGGGAAGGAGGGAGGAGGGGGGGGCGGGAAGGGGGGAGGGAGGAGGGGGGGGGCGGAAACTTGACCCCGGAGTTTTATAAAATAAAAAAAAATAAAAAAAGGAAAAAACCTAGCTCAAGGGCGCCCCCCCGCATCCCGCCGCCCTAGGCACGTGCCCTCAAGTGCCTAGTGGCAAATACGGCCCTGGTTAGCATTAGACACTGACATCTATAAATCTAACTGTTCTGCAATGGTTAGCTGTATGTAAACCATGTCTCCTATCCTGACGGCTTCTGCAATGATTTTTGCAGAAGCCGACAAAAGAATTATCGGCTATTCTGCTACCTAGCTGTCTATGAAATATAAAGATATATATGTGTGTGTCATTGACATACAGTACAGACCAAAAGTTTGGACACACCTCATTTAAAGATTTTTCTGTATTTTCATGACTATGAAAATTGTAAATTCACACTGAAGGCATCAAAACTATGAATTAACACATGTGGAATTATATACTTAACAAAAAAGTATGAAGCAACTGAAAATATTATTCTAGGTTCTTCAAAGTAGCCACCTTTTGCTTTGATGACTGCTTTGCCCACTCTTGGCATTCTCACGGGGGGAGCGCGGCCGATCGCGGCCGGGTGTCAGCTGTGTCATGATCCAGTTCTGAGATTATGTTCAGCTCTCTTGTCTCTGGACTGGTCATGTGGGAGTTAATCCTCTCTGCCTCACCCTGGAGCTGGCTGTGCTATTTAAGTCCTCTGCAGCCTGGGGGCCAGTGTCAGCTATAAGTTCATCCTGCACTGTTTGAGCTCCTGACCTGGATCCCTGTTCTAAGTGTTCCTCTTTGCCTCTGACTGACTGCACCCGTTTGTTACTTGTTCTGACCTTTGGCTTGTACCCCGACTCTGTCTTACGCCTCACGTTTTGGTTACCACGTTCCCGGTAGGTTCTGACATCTTGCTTGCCCCCGACGATTCTCTGCTCGCCCCTTCTGTACCGCGCTGCTATCTCCGTGTATGACCTTGGCTTGTTTCATGTCCCTTTCATTACCTGTGACACCTGTGTTGCTGTTCAGTGTAGCTGTGCTGTGTGTGCAGCCTCCTTTCCTTATCCAGCACCCCCTGGTGGAGATTGCTCCATACTGCACTGCAGCAGCACATCACAAGCTGCATATCGCAGCTGACATCCGGCACTATTTGCCAGGAGCGGTCACGGACCGCCCCCGGCACATTAACCCCCGCCACACCGCGATCAAACATGATCGTGGTGTGGTGGCAGTATAGGGAAGCATCGCGCAGGGAGGGGGCTCCCTGCGGGCTTCCCTGAGACCCCCGCAGCAACGCGATGTAATCGCGTTGCTGCGAGGGTCTCCTACCTCCTTCCTTGCTGCAGGCCCGGATCCAAAATGGCTGCGGCATCCGGGTCCTGCAGGAAGGGAGGTGGCTTACCAAGTGCCTGCTCAGAGCAGGCACTTGGTAAGCCTGCAGCGCTGTAAGTCAGATCGCTGATCTGACAGAGTGCTGTGCAAACTGTCAGATCAGCGATCTGTGATGTCCCCCCCTGGGACAAAGTAAAAAAGTTAAAAAAAAAAAATCCACATGTGTAAAAAATAAAAATAAAAAAAAATATTCCTAAATAAAGAAAAAAAAATATTATTCCCATAAATACATTTCTTTATCTAAATAAAACAAACAAACAATAAAAGTACACATATTTAGTATCGCCGCGTCCGTAACGACCCAACCTATAAAACTGCCCCACTAGTTAACCCCTTCAGTAAACACCGTAAGAAAAAAAAATAAAAACGAGGCAAAAACAATGCTTTATTATCATACCGCCGAACAAAAGGTTGAATAACACGCGATCAAAAAGACAGATATAAATAACCATTTATAATTCTGCAATCACCTGTACTATCTACGATATGTAAGGATTATCCTCTTTTAAGATGTTCTTGGATGAATAAAGAAATTTACCGTTTTACTGGAGCTGGAGTATCTACGTCTTTCACATTTGCTGCTGCTTGGCGTCCCGGTCAGGACGAACTCTCGTGCTCTGTGTCTGATGGTCTGGTTGGTGAGCTGGCTACGGCTTATTTAGCCGTTTCTTTTTGCTTTTGTTTAATAAATAACCATGGTACCGCTGAAAATGTCATCTTGTCCCGTAAAAAACGAGCCGCCATACAGCATCATCAGCAAAAAAATAAAAAAGTTATAGTCCTGAGAATAAAGCGATGCCAAAATAATATTTTTTTCTATAAAATAGTTTTTATCGTATAAAAGCGCCAAAACATAAAAAAATGATATAAATGAGATATCACTGTAATCGTACTGACCCGAAGAATAAAACTGCTTTATCAATTTTACCAAACGCGGAACGGTATAAACACCTCCCCCAAAAGAAATTCATGAATAGCTGGTTTTTGATCATTCTGCCTCACAAAAATCGGAATAAAAAACTATCAAAAAATGTCACGTGCCCGAAAATGTTACCAATAAAAACGTCAACTCGTCCCGCAAAAAACAAAACCTCACATGACTCTGTGGACTCAAATATGGAAAAATTATAGCTCTCAAAATGTGGTAACGCAAAAAATATTTTTTGCAATAAAAAGCGTCTTTCAGTGTGTGACGGCTGCCAATCATAAAAATCCGCTAAATAACCCACTATAAAAGTAAATCAAACCCCCCTTCATCACCCCCTTAGTTAGGGAAAAATTAAAAAATTAAAAAATTGTATTTATTTCCATTTTCCCATTAGGGTTAGGGTTAGGGCTAGGGTTAGGGTTAGGGCTTGGGTTAGGGTTATTACTAGGGTTAGGGTTAGGGCTAGGGTTAGGGTTAGGGCTAGGGTTAGGGTTGGGGCCAGGGTTAAGGCTACAGTTAGGGTTGTGGCTAAAGTTAGGGTTAGGGTTTGGATTACATTTACAGTTGGGAATAGGGTTGGGATTAGGGGTGTGTCTGGGTTAGAGGTGTGGTTAGGGTTACCATTGGGATTAGGGTTAGGGGTATGTTTGGATTAGGGTTTCAGTTATAATTGGGGGGTTTCCACTGTTTAGGCACATCAGGGGCTCTCCAAATGCGACATGGCGTCCGATCTCAATTCCAGACAATTCTGCGTTGACAAAGTAAAACAGTGCAAATGGCACTCCTTCGCTTCTGAGCTCTGTCATGCACCCAAACAGTGGTTTACCCCCACATATGGGGTATCGGCGTACTCAGGACAAATTGTACAACAACTTTAGGGGTCCATTTTCTCCTGTTACCCTTGGTAAAATAAAAGAAATTGGAGCTCAAGTAATTTTTTTGTGAAAAAAAGTTAAATGTTCATTTTTAATTAAACATTCCAAAAATTCCTGTGACTCACCTGAAGGGTTAATAAACTTCTTGAATGTGGTTTTGAGCACCTTGAGGGGTGCAGTTTTTAGAATGGTATCACACTTGGGTATTTTCTATCATATAGACCCCTCAAAATGACTTCAAATGAGATGTGGTCCCTAAAGAAAAATGGTGTTGTAAAAATGAGAAATTATTATTATTATTATTATTATTTATTATTATAGCGCCATTTATTCCATGGCGCTTTACATGTGAGGAGGGGTATACATAATAAAACAAGTACAATAATCTTGAACAATACAAGTCACAACTGGTACAGGAGGAGAGAGGACCCTGCCCGCGAGGGCTCGCAATCTACAAGGGATGGGTGAGGATACAGTAGGTGAGGGTAGAGCAGGTCGTGCAGCGGTTTGGTCAATTGGTGGTTACTGCAGGTTGTAGGCTTGTCGGAAGAGGTAGGTCTTCAGGTTCTTTTTGAAGGTTTCGATGGTAGGAGAGAGTCTGATATGTTGTGGTAGAGAGTTCCAGAGTAGGGGGGATGTACGAGAGAAATCTTGTATGCGATTGTGGGAAAAGGAGATAAGAGGGGAGTAGAGAAGGAGATCTTGTGAGGATCGGAGGTTGCGTGCAGGACAGTACCGGGAGACAAGGTCACAGATGTATGGAGGAGACAGGTTGTGGATGGCTTTGTATGTCGTGGTTAGGCTTTTGTAATGGAGTCTCTGGGTGATGGGGAGCAGGGGTGGATTAAGGGTAGCCAGGGCCCCGGGCTGTTCAGACACTGTGGGCCCCCCCAGTCATGTGACGGGGTCATGTGACGGGGGTCATGTGATGGGGGTCATGTGACGGGAGTCATGTGACGGGGGTCATGATATACCCAAACCAGATTATTCCAGAAAAATGGCCGGGCCCTACTCTACTGTAACCTATTAACCCCTTCCCGACCCATGACGCCACGTAGGCGTCATGAAAGTCGGTGCCAATCCGACCCATGACGCCTATGTGGCATCATGGAAAGATCGCGTCCCTGCAGATCGGGTGAAAGGGTTAACTCCCATTTCACCCGATCTGCAGGGACAGGGGGAGTGGTAGTTTAGCCCAGGGGGGGGGGTGGCTTCACCCCCCCGTGGCTATGATCGCTCTGATTGGCTGTTGAAAGTGAAACTGCCAATCAGAGCGATTTGTAATATTTCACCTATTATAACGGGTGAAATATTACAATCCAGCCATGGCCGATGCTGAAATATCATCGGCCATGGCTGCAAATACTAATGTGCCCCCACCCCACCGATCGCCCCCCCAGCCCCCCGATCTGCCCGGTACACTGCCCCGCTCCCCTCCGTCCTGTGCTCCGCTCCCCCCCCCGTGCTCCAATCAACCCCCCTGCACTCCGTTCCACCCCCCGTGCTCCGTTCCACCCCCCGTGCTCCGTTCCACCCCCCCGTGCTCCGTTCCACCCTCCCCGTGCTCCGTTCCACCCCTCCCGCGCTCCGATTCACCCCCCCATGCTCCCCCCCACCCCATCATACTTACCGATCCTGCCGTGGTCCGTCCGTCTTCTCCCCGGGCGCCGCCAACTTCCAAAATGGCGGGTGCATGCACAGTGCGCCCGCCGAATCTGCCGGCCGGCAGATTCGTTCCAAAGTGCATTTTGATCACTGAGATAGATTATATCTCAGTGATCAAAATAAAAAAATAATAAATGACCCCCCCCCCCCCTTTGTCACCCCCATAGGTAGGGACAATAAAAAAATAAATAATTTTTTTTTCCCCCCACTAATGTTAGAATAGGGTTAGGGCTAGGGTTAGGGGTAGGGTTAGGGGTAGGGTTAGGGCTAGGGTTAGGGTTAGGGTTAGGGTTAGGGGTAGGGGTAGGGTTAGGGGTAGGGTTAGGGTTAGGGCTAGGGTTAGGGTTTCGTTATGTGCACACGTATTCTGGTCCTCTGCGGATTTTTCCGCTGCGGATTTGATAAATCCGCAGTGCTAAACCGCCGCGGATTTATGGCGGATTTACCGCGTTTTTTCTGCGCATTTCACTGCGGTTTTACAACTGCGATTTTCTATTGGAGCAGTTGTAAAACCGCTGCGGAATCCGCACAAAGAAGTGACATGCTGCGGAATGTAAACCGCTGCGTTTCCGTGCAGTTTTTCCGCAGCATGTGTACAGCGATTTTTGTTTCCCATGGGTTTGCATTGAACTGTAAACTCATGGGAAACTGCTGCGGATCCGCAGCGTTTTCCGCAGCGTGTGCACATACCTTTAGAATTAGGCTATGTGCCCACACTGCGGATTGGCCGCTGCGGATTCGCAGCAGTGTTCCATCAGGTTTACAGTACCATGTAATCCTATGGAAAACCAAATCCGCTGTGCCCATGGTGCGGAAAATACAGCGCTGAAACGCTGCGCTGTATTTTCCGCAGCATGTCAATACTTTGTGCGGATTCCGCAGCGTTTTACACCTGTTCCTCAATAGGAATCCGCAGGTGAAATCCGCACAAAAAACACTGGAAATCCGCGGAAAATCCGCCGTTAAAACGCAGTGCCTTTTACCCGCGGATTTTTCAAAAATGATGCTGAAAAATCTCACACGAATCCGCAACGTGGGCACATAGCCTTAGGGTTAGGGTTGGAATTAGGGTTGTGATTAGGGTTATGGCTACAGTTGGGATTAGGGTTAGGGGTGTGGGGGGGTTAGTGTTGGAGGTAGAATTGAGGGGTTTCCACTGTTTAGGCACATCAGGGGTCTCCAAACGCAACATGGCGCCACCATTGATTCCAGCCAATCTCGTATTTAAAAAGTCAAATGGTGCTCCCTCAATTCCAAGCCCTGACGTGTGCCCAAACAGTGGTTTACCCCAACATATGGGGTACCAGCATACTCAGGACAAACTGCGCAACAATTACTGGGGTCCAATTTATCCTTTTACCCTTGTGAAAATAAAAAATTGCTTGCTAAAACATCATTTTTGAGGAAAGAAAAATGATTTTTTATTTTCACGGCTCTGCGTTGTAAACGTCTGTGAAGCACTTGGGGGTTCAAAGTGCTCACCACATATCTAGATAAGTTCCTTGGGGGGTCTAGTTTCTAAAATGGGGTCACTTGTGGGGGGTTTCTACTGTTTAGGAACACCAGGGGCTCTGCAAACGCAACGTGACGCCCGCAGACCATTCCATCAAATTCTGCATTTCAAAAGTCACTACTTCCCTTCTGAGCCCCGACGTGTGCCCAAACAGTGGTTTACCCCCTCACATGGGGTATCAGCGTACTCAGGAGAAACTGAGCAACAACTTTTGGGGTCCAATTTCTCCTGTAACCCTTGGGAAAATAAAAAATTCTGGGCTAAATAATTATTTTTGAGGAAAGAAAACGTATTTATTATTTTCACGGTTCTGCATTATAAACTTCTATGAAGCACTTGGGGGTTCAAAGTGCTCACCACACATCTAGATAAGTTCCTTTCGGGGTCTAGTTTCTAAAATGGGGTCACTTGTGGGGGGTTTCTACTGTTTAGCCACATCAGGGGCTCTGCAAACGCAACGTGACGCCCGCAGAGCATTCCATCAAAGTCTGCATTTCAAAACGTCACTACTTCACTTCCGAGCCCCGGCATGTGCCCAAACAGTGGTTTACCCCCACATATGGGGTATCAGCATACTCAGGAGAAACTGGACAACAACTTTTGGGGTCAAATTTCTCCTGTTACCCTTGGGAAAATAAAAAATTGCAGGCTAAAAGATCATTTTTGAGAAAATAATTTTTTATTTTTATTTTCATGGCTCTGCGTTATAAACTTCTGTGAAGCACTTGGGGGTTCAAGGTCCTCACCACACATCCAGATTAGTTCCTTTGGGGGTCTAGTTTCCAAAATGGGGTCATTTCTGGGGGATCTCCAATGTTTAGGCACACAGGGGCTCTCCAAACGCGACATGGTGTCTGCTAACAATTGGAGCTAATTTTCCATTTAAAAAGCCAAATGGCGTGCCTTCCCTTCCGAGCCCTGCCGTGCGCCTAAACAGTAGTTTACCTCCACATATGGGGTATCAGCGTACTCAGGACAAACTGGACAACAACATTTGGGGTCCAATTTCTCCTATTACCCTTGGCAAAATAGGAAATTCCAGGCTAAAAAATCATTTTTGAGGAAAGAAAAATTATTTTTTATTTTCATGGCTCTGCGTTATAAACTTCTGTGAAGCACCTGGGGGTTTAAAGTGCTCAATATGCATCTAGATAAGTTCCTTGGGGGGTCTAGTTTCTAAAATGGGATCACTTGTGGGGGATCTCCAATGTTTAGGCACACAGGGGCTCTCCAAATGCGACATGGTGTCTGCTAACAATTGGAGCTAATTTTCCATTCAAAAAGTCAAATGGCGCGCCTTCCCTTCCGAGCCCTGCCGTGTGCCCAAACAGTGGTTTACCCCCACATATGAGGTATCGGCGTACTCGGGAGAAATTGCCCAACAAATTTTATGATCCATTTTATCCTATTGCCCATGTGAAAATGAAAAAATTGAGGCGAAAAGAATTTTTTGTGTGAAAAAAAAGTACTTTTTCATTTTTACAGATCAATTTGTGAAGCACCTGCGGGTTTAAAGTGATCACTAGGCATCTAGATAAGTTCCTTGGGGGGTCTAGTTTCCAAAATGGGGTCACTTGTGGGGGAGCGCCAATGTTTAGGCACACAGGGTCTCTCCAAACGCGACATGGTGTCCGCTAACGATGGAGATAATTTTTCATTCAAAAAGTCAAATGGCGCTCCTTCCCTTCCGAGCCTTACCATGTGCCCAAACAGTGGTTTACCCCCACATGTGAGGTATTGGTGTACTCAGGAGAAATTGGCCAACAAATTTTAGGATCCATTTTATCCTGTTACCCATGTGAAAATGAAAAAATTGAGGCTAAAAGAATTTTTT